>NC_135232.1:244039633-245375883 GCF_051348905.1 Ranitomeya variabilis | reverse complement strand
CACAGAAATTTATAACGTAGAGCCATGAAAATAAAAAATCCTTTTTTTTTCCTCAAAAATGATTTTTTAGCCTGCAATTTTTTATTTTCTCAAGGGTAACAGGAGACATTGGACCCCAAAATCTGTTGACCAGTTTGTCCTGAGTACGCTGATACCCCATATGTGGGGGGGCACTGTTTGGGCACCCATCGGGGCTCGGAAGGGAAGGAGCGCCGCTTGGAATGCAGACTTTGATGGGATGGTCTGCGGGCGTCATGTTGCATTTGCAGAGCTCCTGATGTACCTAAACATTAAAAAACCCCACAAGTGACCCCATTTTGGAAACTAGACTCCCCAAAGAGCTTATCTAGATGTGTGGTGAGCACTATGAACCCCCAACTGCTTCACAGAAGTTTATAATGTAGAGCCATGAAAATAAAAAAATCATATTTTTTCCACAAAAATGATCTTTTCACCCCCAAATTTTTACTTTCGCAAAGGTAACAGGAGAAATTGGACCCCAAAATGTATTGTGCAATTTATGCTGAGTAGGCTGATACCCCATATGTGGGGGTAAACCACTGTTTGGGCGCATGGCAGAGCTCGGAAGGGAAGGAGTTCTGTTTTGGAATACAGACTTTGATAGAATGGTCTGCAGGCATTATGTTGCGTTTGCAGAGCCCCTGATGTACCTAAACAGTAGATACCCCCACAAGTGACCCCATTTTGGAAACTAGACCCCTCAAGGAACTTATCTAGATGTGTGGTGAGAACTTTGAATGGCCAAGTGCTTCACAGAAGTTTATAATGCAGAGTCGTGAAAATAAAAAAAAAATTTTTTCCACAAAAAAGATATTTTAGCCCCCAAGTTTTTATTTTCACAAGGGTAACAGGAGAAATTGGACCCCAAAAGTTGTTGTCCAATTTATCCCGAGTACGCTGATGCCCCATAAACCACTGTTTGGGCGCACGGCAGAGCTCAGAAGGGAAGGAGCACCATTTGACTTTTTGAGCGCAAAATTGGCTGTGGCGTTTAAAGACCCCCTGAAGTACCTAAACAGTGGAGACCCCCAAATTCTAACTCCAACCCTAAACCCAACACACCCCCAACCCTAATCCCAACCCAATCCATAATCCTAATCACAACCCTACCGATAATCACAACCCTAACCCCAAAACAACCATAACCCTAATCAGAACCCTAAATCCAACACACCCCTAATCCTAATCTCAGCCCTAACCTCAACCCTAACCCTAATCCCAATACACCCCTAACCCTAATCCCAACCCTAATCTTAACCCCAATCCCAAACCTAACCCTAATCCCAAACGTAACCCTAATGCCAACCCTAATCCAAACCCTAACCCTAATCCCAACTCTAACCCTAACTTTAGCTGCAACTCTAGTCCTAACTTTAGCCCCAACCATAACTTTAGCCCCAACCCTAACCTTAACCCTAAATTTAGTCCCAACCCTAACCCTAGCCCTAACTTTAGCCAAAACCCTAGCCCTAACTTTAGCCCCAACCCTAACCCTAGCCCTAATGCTAAATTTAGCCCCAACCCTAACCCTAAATTTAGCCCCAACCCTAACCCTAAATTTAGCCCCAACCCTAACCCTAACCCTAAATTTAGCCCCAACCCTAACCCAAAATTTAGCCCCAACCCTAACCCTAACTTTGGCCCCAACCCTAACCCTAACCCTAAATTTAGCCTCAACCCTAAATATATCCCTACCCTTAGCCCCAACCCTAACCCTAACCCTAAATTTAGCCCCAACTCTGCGCATGCGCCCGAAATTATCTTACCGGAGGAAGAAGCTAGCGGCCAGGAGGGGACACAGGAGGACCCAGGTAAGTATAACAGGGTCCCCGAATCCCCCAATTTCTCTGTCCTCTGATGTGCGTTCACATCAGAGGACAGAGAATTACACATTGCTTTTTTTTTGCGGTCGCCGGCAGCCGAAACCCCCGGTGTTATGATCTGGTGGCCTAAGAGCAGCATGAGACGTACTCTGGAGAAGGTGGTACCTGTACTGACCGCAGACCCTGAACGTAACACCGCAACTAGAAGTAGCCGTGGAATGTACCTTTAACTCCCTAGACATCTCGACACAGCCGGAGGACTAATTACCCCTAGAGATAGAAAAGGGAAAACTATCTTGCCTCAGAGAAAATCCCCAAAGGATAGACAGCCCCCCACAAATATTGACTGTGAAAGGAGAGGGAAAAAACATACACAGACTGAAATCAGAATTTAGCAAAGGAGGCCACTTCTAGCTAAATAGAAAGGATAGGACAGAGTACTATGCGGTCAGTATTAAAACACTAGAAAATATCCACCACAGAAAACACAAAATCTCCACATCTAACTAAAGATATGGAGGGTATATCTGCATCTCCAGAGATACCAGCTTGGCTAAACAAATCCTTATACAGACCAAGCTGGACAAGACAAAAACATGGAAAAGAACTGAACAATAAGGCCCACAGCATGTGGACAGCAAAAATCAAGGCCAGAACTTATCTTTGTTGAAATGAACAGCAAAGCAGGAGAGACCAGGCAGAGATGTGAATCCTCCAGGAACAATGGACAACTGGCACTGACTAAAGGGTCAAGCAAGACTAAATAGCCCAGTCAGAATTGCAAAAAGTGGAGACACCTGATAAATGCTGTGATCCAGAGACAGCAGCGCTACCACTTATAACCACCGGAGGGAGCCCAAGAGCAGAATTCACAACAGTACCCCCCCTTGAGGAGGGGTCACCAAACCCTCACCAGAGCCCCCAGGCCGATCCGGATGAGCCAAATGAAAGGCACGAACCAAATCCTCAGCATGAACATCGGAGGCAACAACCCAAGAATTATCCTCCTGGCCATAACCTTTCCATTTGACGAGATACTGAAGCTTCCGCCTCGAAAAACGAGAATCCAAAATCTTCTCAACCACATACTCCAACTCCCCATCAATCAACACAGGGGCAGGAGGATCAACAGAGGGAACAACGGGCACCACATATTTCCGCAACAAAGATCTATGAAAAACATTATGGATGGAAAAAGAGGCTGGAAGGGCCAAACGAAAAGACACTGGATTAATAATCTCAGAAATCCTATAAGGGCCAATAAACCGAGGCTTAAACTTAGGGGAAGAAACCTTCATAGGAACATGACGGGAAGACAACCAGACCAAATCCCCAACCTGAAGCCGGGAACCAACACACCGACGACGGTTAGCAAAACGCTGAGCCCCCTCTTGAGACAACAACAAATTGTCCACAACATGAGCCCAAATTTGCTGCAACCTGTCAACCACAGAGTCCACCCCAGGACAATCAGAAGGCTCAACCTGCCCTGAAGAAAAACGAGGATGAAAACCAGAGTTACAAAAGAAGGGTGAAACCAAAGTAGCAGAACTAGCCCGATTATTAAGGGCAAACTCGGCCAATGGCAAGAAAGCCACCCAATCATCCTGATCAGCAGACACAAAGCATCTCAAATAAGTTTCCAAAGTCTGATTAGTTCGCTCGGTTTGGCCATTTGTCTGAGGATGAAATGCGGAAGAAAAAGACAAATCAATGCCCAGCCTAGCACAAAAGGCCCGCCAAAACCTAGAAACAAACTGGGAACCTCTATTGGACACAATATTGTCCGGAATGCCATGCAAACGAACCACATGCTGAAAAAACAACGGAACCAAATCAGAAGAGGAAGGCAATTTAGGCAAAGGTACCAAATGAACCATCTTAGAAAACCAGTCACAAACCACCCAGATACCCGACATCCTCTGGGAAACCGGAAGATCCGAAATAAAATCCATAGAAATATGCATCCAAGGCCTCTCAGGGACCAGCAAAGGCAAAAGCAACCCACTAGCGCGGGAACAGCAAGGCTTGGCCCGCGCACAAGTCCCATAGGACTGCACAAAAGAACGCACATCCCGTGACAAAGAAGGCCACCAAAAGGACCTACCAACCAAATCTCTGGTACCAAAGATCCCAGGATGACCAGCCAACACAGAACAATGAACCTCAGAAATCACTTCACTAGTCCATCTGTCAGGAACAAACAGTTTCCCCACTGGACAGCGGTCAGGTTTATCAGCCTGAAATTTCTGAAGAACCCGTCGTAAATCAGGGGAGATGGCAGAAAGAATCACCCCTTCCATCAGAATGCCGACCGGCTCAAGGACCCCAGGAGAATCAGGCAAAAAGCTCCTAGAGAGGGCATCAGCCTTAACATTCTTAGAACCCGGAAGATACGAGACCACAAAATCAAAATGGGAGAAAAACAGGGACCATCGGGCCTGTCTAGGATTCAGCCGTTTGGCAGACTCGAGGTAAATCAGATTCTTATGATCGGTCAAGACCACAATACGGTGCTTGGCCCCCTCAAGCCAATGTCGCCACTCCTCAAATGCCCACTTCATAGCCAACAACTCACGATTGCCGACATCATAATTGCGTTCCACAGGCGAAAACTTACGAGAAAAGAAGGCACACGGTTTCATCAAGGAACCATCAGAATTCCTCTGAGACAAAACGGCCCCTGCCCCAATCTCAGAAGCGTCAACCTCAACCTGAAAAGGAAGAGAAACATCCGGCTGACGCAGCACAGGTGCAGAAGTAAATCGGCGTTTAAGCTCCTGAAAGGCAGAAACAGCCGCAGAGGACCAATTCGTCACATCAGCGCCTTTCTTTGTCAAATCGGTCAGGGGTTTAACCACACTGGAGAAGTTGGCAATGAAACGGCGATAAAAATTAGCAAAGCCCAAAAATTTCTGAAGGCTCTTCACGGATGTGGGCTGGATCCAATCATGAATGGCCTGAACCTTAACCGGATCCATTTCTATAGATGAGGGAGAAAAAATGAAGCCCCAAAAAGAAATCTTCTGTACTCCAAAGAGGCACTTAGACCCCTTCACAAACAAGGCATTATCACGAAGGATCTGAAATACCATCCTGACTTGTTTCACATGAGACTCCCAATCATCTGAAAAAATCAAAATATCATCCAAATATACAATCATGAATTTATCAAGATAATTCCGAAATATATCATGCATGAAGGACTGAAACACAGATGGAGCATTAGAGAGTCCGAATGGCATCACAAGGTATTCAAAATGGCCTTCGGGCGTATTAAACGCAGTTTTCCATTCGTCACCCTGCTTAATACGAACAAGATTATATGCCCCTCGAAGGTCAATCTTAGTAAACCAACTAGCCCCCTTAATCCTAGCAAACAGATCAGAAAGCAAAGGCAAAGGGTATTGGAATTTGACAGTGATTTTATTCAAGAGGCGATAATCGATACAGGGTCTCAAGGAGCCATCCTTCTTGGCAACAAAAAAAAAACCTGCTTCCAATGGTGAAGAAGATGGCCGAATATGCACCTTCTCCAAAGACTCCTTTACATAGCTCCGCATGGCGGTATGTTCTGGCATCGACAGGTTGAAAAGTCGGCCCTCAGGGAACTTACAGCCTGGAATCAAGTCAATAGCACAATCACAGTCCCTATGCGGTGGAAGGGAACTGGACTTGGGCTCATTGAATACATCCTGGAAATCTGACAAAAACTCGGGAATTTCAGAAGAGGGGGGGCAGGCAATTGTCATCAAAGGAACGTCACCATGAACCCCCTGACAACCCCAACTAGTCACAGACATAGATTTCCAATCTAATACCGGATTATGCACCTGTAACCATGGGAAACCCAGCACAATAGCATCATGCAAATTATGCAACACCAGAAAACGACAATCTTCCTGATGGGCTGGCGCCATGCACATGGTCAGCTGTGTCCAAAACTGAGGTTTATTTTTAGCCAACGGTGTAGCATCAATGCCCCTCAAAGGAATAGAACTCTGCAAAGGCTGCAAGGGGAAACCACAACGTCTGGCAAATTCTAAGTCCATTAAGTTTAGAGCCGCGCATGAATCCACAAATGTCATGACAGAAAATGACGATAATGAGCATATCAGAGTCACAGATAACAGAAATGTAGGTTGTACAGTACTGATGGTAACAGAACTAGCGATTCTCTTGGTACACTTAGGGCAATCAGAAATAACATGAGCAGAATCGCCACAGTAAAAACACAACCTATTCTGACGTCTGAATCCTTGTCGTTCAGCTCTATACACAATCCTATCACACTGCATAGGCTCAGTACTCCGCTCGGAAGACAATGCCATAGTGTGCACAATTCTGCGCTCGCGCAAGCGCCGATCAATCTGAATGGCCAGAGACATAGAATCACTCAGAACAGCAGGCGTGGGGAACCCCACCATAACATCCTAAACGGATTCAGAAAGACCCTTTCTGAAATTTGCCGCCAAGGCATCATCATTCCATTTAGTCAGCACAGACCATTTTCTAAATTTCTGGCGATATGATTCTGCCGCTTCTTGACCCTGACACAGGGCCAACAAGGTCTTCTCAGCATGATCCACTGAATTAGGTTCATCATACAATAACCCAAGCGCCTGGAAAAAGGTGTCTACATTAAGCAAAGCCGGATTCCCAGGTTCCAGGGCAAATGCCCAATCCTGGGGGTCACCACGCAGCAGAGATATAACCATTTTAACCTGCTGGATAGGATCACCAGAGGAACGGGGTTTCAGAGCAAAAAACAGTTTACAGTTATTTTTAAAGCTCAAAAATGTAGACCTGTCCCCAAAAAACAAATCAGGAGTTGGAATTCTAGGCTCTAAAACCGGAGTCTGAACGATATAATCGGAAATACCCTGTACTCTAGCAGCAAGTTGATCCACATGAGAAGCCAATCCCTGAACATCCATGCCAGCGCCAAACTCCTGAGCCACCCAGAGGTAAAGAGGGAAAGAAAAAAAAAAAACATAACAGACTACAGAAAAAAGAATGGCTCAGCACTTTCCTTCCCTTCTTCTGAGATGCGGTTAACTCATTGTTGGCCAGTTGTACTGTTATGATCTGGTGGCCTAAGAGCAGCATGAGACGTACTCTGGAGAAGGTGGTACCTGTACTGACCGCAGACCCTGAACTTAACACCGCAACTAGAAGTAGCCGTGGAATGTACCTTTCACTCCCTAGACATCTCGACACAGCCGGAGGACTAATTACCCCTAGAGATAGAAAAGGGAAAACTATCTTGCTTCAGAGAAAATCCCCAAAGGATAGACAGCCCCCCACAAATATTGACTGTGAGAGGAGAGGGAAAAAACATACACAGACTGAAATCAGAATTTAGCAAAGGAGGCCACTTCTAGCTAAATAGAAAGGATAGGACAGAGTACTATGCGGTCAGTATTAAAACACTAGAAAATATCCACCACAGAAAATACAAAATCTCCACATCTAACTAAAGATATGGAGGGTATATCTGCATCTCCAGAGATACCAGCTTGGCTAAACAAATCCTTATACAGACCAAGCTGGACAAGACAAAAACATGGAAAAGAACTGAACAATAAGGCCCACAGCATGTGGACAGCAAAAATCAAGGCCAGAACTTATCTTTGTTGAAATGAACAGCAAAGCAGGAGAGACCAGGCAGAGATGTGAATCCTCCAGGAACAATGGACAACTGGCACTGACTAAAGGGTCAAGCAAGACTAAATAGCCCAGTCAGAATTGCAAAAAGTGGAGACACCTGATAAATGCTGCGATCCAGAGACAGCAGCGCTACCACTTATAACCACCGGAGGGAGCCCAAGAGCAGAATTCACAACACCCCGGCAGCCGAGACCCCAAAGATCTTCCGGGTGCCGGCCTGCGGGCGCACTGCGCATGCGCCCACCATTTTTTGGCCGGAAGAAGATGGCGGCGCCCATGAGGAGTCACGAGGAGCAACGGGGGAGACAGGTGAGTATCGGCGGGCTATCAGGGACCCCATTTCTCTGTCCTCTGATGTGCGATCACATCGGAGGACAGAGAAATTAAATGGGAAATCGCGTTTTTTTTTTGATCGCCGGTAAACGGTTAATTACCAGCGATCGCAAACCCGGGGGTCGGTAAAAAAAACCCCGAATCATGTTCTCTGGGGCTCGGCTACCCCCGGTAACCGAGACCCCAGAGAAAATCCGACTCTGGGGGGATCTATTCACTTTTTCCACAGCGCCGTTAATTAACGGCGTTGTGGTTTAAGTACCCTTAACTGCTGCCGTTAAAAGGCGTATCGGCAGTCGTTAAGGGGTTAAGAGAAAGACAGTTATGAAGATCATGCTTGATATGTGAAAATACAATATCATATCATTGTCTAGTGACACTCAAATGGGGCAGAAAATAGATACCTGTGCTGTCTGGGCTCCACTTGGCGCTTTCACACTTATTTGTACTGCTCACGGTGGGGTCCAAGAAGCAAAGTGGCATATTTAAATTCTGGCATATACCGCTGGACCAGAACGGCATAGTTGTTGTAACACCCAACTGAAGTCCTGTTACTGTAGCGCTCTGGTGCATACCTGAAGGAGCATGAGCGGGTGGTAGTAATGGTAGTGGGGACACTCTCGTTCTGGGAAAGTATATAGTATGTGGTGGTAGCAATTGCATGAACATAGTCCGTGGATTGATATGGGAGCCCACATTTACATGGTTGCAGTGAAAATGTGGAAATGAATGATTGGACTAATAAAAGCTGTCAGAAACATGAATGCATGGATTGATAAGGCAGAGGGGGAAACCTTGTATAGCAGTACCAATTATAAGTACTCCATAATGTCAGTGTGTAGCGGTAAGGGCTCATACTCACCTGTGAGAAACTCGGATGAGTATCGCACGTCAATACCCGGCACTGCACCCGGAACTCAGGAGCGGAGGGTGCGGCTGCATGTATTCCTATGCGACCGCACGCTCCAATCTGAGTGCCGGCAGCAACGCCCGGTATTAACATGTGAGACTCATCTGAGTTTCTCGCAGTAGAGTATGAGCCCTAAGGGGAACACTGGGATGGTTATTCTGAGGCATAGATACCAAGATATCAATGCACACTTACCTGGTGAGTAGTGTAGGGATAGGTCAGCTTGTCTGAGGGGAAAAATCATACATTGTTAGGTAAGCCAGTCCATTTCTCTGTTGAGGCACTTGGGGGCTAAGGTTAGGAGGTTGTGAATTCAGTAATTTTCCCTTTGTTTAAGAAGCTGGATGTGATTGTCATCTTGTCTGGGTCTGGGGACCTATCTGATGACTTGAAACTGTAATTGAGATACAGAGTGTCTGGCACTGGCAAAATGATCTTGTAGAGATAGTCTTGTTTTGCTGCAGCGGATAGTGGATTTATGGTTGGCAATACAGTCCCTCACATGCCGTATGGACATTTGATGACGTAGACAACAAAGTTTGAATCGCATGTATTATAACCCTTTATGGGGTATAATTTTCCTGTCCTAGGGTGGTGCAAGTGCAGCGCCCCAGAGTCCTGGTCGTTGCAGTACTGTGGCTCCGCCACTATGGGGAGCCATGGTGCGTCCGATGGCACTGAAGGAGTTCATCTGATCAGGTATCACAGACACCAATATGTTTCACAGCAGGGCCTCCGGGGGGAGCTAAGGGTTCTATTCATTAGGCCACTCCCCACCATAGTGGGTAAACTGGGGGTCAGGCAGGAAGTTAGATCAGAAAGCTGACTGGATTGGACGAAGCAACACTCAGTGGCAGAAGGTGTTGTGGAGGAAGAGACAGTAGGGTCTCTGCCAGGGGTGGGATCCTGGCAGAGGCTTGGCATTGGAAAGAACGTAACGGGACCGTGCCTGCTCAGAATAGCGGCGGTGCCCTAAGAAAGGACTAGAAGCGAGATAGATTGTGCTGAGTGAGAAACTAGATCAAGCAATAGGAGAATTCCAGTAGGGGTCGTGCTGTAAGACCGGAGCAACACCCTACTGAGGCGCATTACCAGTGGCCGGAACGCCGAGGGAGTATTATAACATTCAGCTTCAAGCAATACTCTAAACAGCGGCAGGACAGTCAGTTTAAGGCGGGCTGTCTAACACATATCACCTATGAAGTCTTGGGAGGCAATTGCGGGAGAAGGGCGTCTCTAGGGTCCCGGAAGAACTCCAGGCCTACCCGACAAACGGGTGCCGTTCTAACCGTAACATCAGGGAGGGACGGACGATTAGAAGAACATCATTTAATCGAGTTGTGAGGGAACTTAAGAAACAGACACAACAGTTGTGGGGTACTTTCCGTAAGCACAGCAGGGGAGGACTACAACACAAAGCGCTAAGAAGGAAGGCACCGATTTCCACCTGTGAAGAGAACTCTGGAAGTGCCATTGGACCGGCCGGACTTGCGCAGCCTGGTGAACCGTATTCTGGACTGAGGACTCAGAGATCTCCAGTAAAGAGGTAAAGAGACTGCAACCTGGTGTCCTCGTTATTTACCGCGACCTGCACCCCACAACTGCACCGTTACAACACCACTTATTGCACCGGACGTCCCCCACTGACAGACAGGGCCACGGACCGGGTCTAGCCACCGTGACAACCCCAGGACTGAGACCTAGAGGCCCGGCTCCGGGTACCCCTCGGCCCTGCGGTGGTGTGGGGGCGCTCCAAATCTTGGCGTCACGAACAGGATCTACTTAAGCCTGAAGAATCAGGTCATGTGTGCCTAGAGACTGTGATTTGTTGTGCTTGAACTGTACTTTATTGCAAAGACTGTGTGCTACCATTGACCAAGAGAAGTTCCCGCCAAAAGCCGCCGCCATTGCTACTTCGGAGAAGAAGGAGGGCGTGCTATGGGAGGAGACTACCAGAATGGCGCGAGAAATGGATACCGCCCCCTGCGCTTCTGGCTGCAAGGAGATGACCTGCCCCAAAGCAGAGGACAACCCCCTGATTTGCAACGGCGGGAAGCGGGTGATGGAGAAGCCCGACCTCGGAGAAATGGCGGAGTCAGATGCATGCATTGCCACCGATCAACAGATCATGATGAAGAACAGCGAGTGCCGGAACGGGGAAGGAGCAGTCCCGGCTTACCCTCGTTCACTAGAGGTGGACCCGTGTCCTCTACAGCCGGCAGATCCGAAGCCTTTGGAACAGATAGCGGAGCCGCGTCCGAGGACCGCATTGGAAGAGCCGCGGACCGAGCAGCAGCCGACTCCAGCGTTCTTGTCAGCGGACCGATTCGACACCAGTGGAACCACATCAGGCCCAGGTACGACAGATATCCCTGCCCCCACGCCCGGTCTCGCTCCCGCGACCGATCTTCCCCGCAGCAGTAATCATTCGTTCACTATTGAGCGGGTGGTCCTCGGCCCCAGTGCGATCGGGAAGTTGTTACCGCCATTACCAACTAAGTGGGGAGAGCCCATAGAAATGGACCCCGGTGGAGTGATGTTTCGGTGGGATACCCCTTGGGTCGAGCAGGATGGGGTTCCAGTGGATGGTCTCACTATTGCGATACTTACCTGGGACCAGTACAAACAATGCGTGCTCCAGCACTGGGGGCAGCGCAACGAAGTTGAAAAACGGGAATTGCAAGGCAAGAAGTTGATATATGGTGGAATGGATGTGGTAAGACGAGGAATTGTGTCGGCCTTCCACCCCAAGAAAGGATGGGGCTCCATTTGGGAGTCGGGTCTACCTACTGGCATCTTCGTTGCTGGCTACGACGTGGAAACTCCCTGCTGTGATCGAGAAGGCGAGCCACTACGGGAGGGAGATCAGGTGACGTACACCCGTCACCAGAATGCGCAAGGATGGCGTGCCCGGAAGGTACAGCGATGTGAGTCTGGGAGAGTCTCACCTGTGGCCCCAACTACGGTTGGTCCAGAGTTGCCGGATCTTGTTACTGTCTCCACTGTGCGCTTTGTAGTAGCTCCCGAGCTTGCCCGCCGGGTTAATCTTCAAATCCAGACACCGAGTGACCTGGTGGCCCCTGCGGGGCTTGCCGCTGGAATCCGTGCCACCGTGGACGGGGCCCAGGGGCCAAGGCCGCCTGAATAAGGATAAACCTCGGAAACCTGAAAATGTAAATAGTTCTCCTTTTAACTGTTTGTTTACTGTTTGCTGCTAAACCTGTCCAGGGTTAACTTTTTATGGATCCCTTAGTTGACCCGGGATCCTTATTGTTTGTTTTTCTACAAGTTTGCACAAGTTTTACAAACTGAGAAATCATGAACAGTGCATGATCCAAACTTTCTTGTAAATAGTTTGCACCTTATTAAAGGCGCTTCCTACTGGTTTTATTTAAAGACTCTTTGCGAAGATACCGTTCTGGAACCTTTGCTGAACAAAGACTGGTAGGCTGAGAAGACGAGCTACCTCAGAAAGACTTGATCCTCTTTTAAAGGGGATGTCCAACAGCGTACTTACGAGAGATACTGTTTTAAGAACAGTAATGCCATGGTAATGTTGGAATGAGAAAAGTTGTATGTGTTTTAACTAGTTAAATGTAAAGAAATACTGATGATGATGCTCTGGAAGAAATGTAACTGTTTTGCATATAGGAAAGTTATGTGTGTTCAATTTGTTTAAAATGTGAAACCTAGATAATGTTCTTTGAAAAAGAAAGATGCAGAAAGCCCGTAGGGGCAGATTTAGAGTTCTGCTTAAGTGAAAGTAAGAAAGTAATAATGAAGGTGAGGATAGAAGGTAAACCCTGAGTCCCCATAGGAAGTTAATAATGTGTTACTAAGGACAGAAAGTGAACCCGTAGGGGTTAGTGAGTGAGTCCTAATAGGAGCCAAGTAGAGCCGGCTCCATGTTCTCTAATTGAAAGGAATGTTATGTCTATACCATGTATAGTAAAGAAAGGCAGTAGGCCCTGGCTGAACGGGGCGGTCCTGTAAAAGAAAGGAGAGGCAGTAGGTCTGGTGCCATAGGGACAGGCGGTCCTGCAGGTTCAAAGTAGGAGAATGAAAAGTTAACTTGCCCTGTAATGTGATTATGGGAAGGCCTTTAGCGAGCTAGGAGTGTATGTTCCTTGAAGGCAATGTTAAATTATTGTTCATTTAATTGCACTTAGTAGAATACCCGGTTGGGTAATGAGAGTTAATTGTAGCCTGTTGCTATGATATTTAATTATGTTTGTAACGTTAAAGTGTCCTCACCTCCCATAAAGGGAAGCCTGTTCAAGTATACTTATTGTTTGCACTCAACAAAATTGTATGTCTTTTTGCTAACCTGTATTGTTGTTTTCTTCCCAGTCCCGGAGTACTGTGTTTAACCAGGGGGGAGTGCAGCGCCCCAGAGTCCTGGTCGTTGCAGTACTGTGGCTCCGCCACTATGGGGAGCCATGGTGCGTCCGATGGCACTGAAGGAGTTCATCTGATCAGGTATCACAGACACCAATATGTTTCACAGCAGGGCCTCCGGGGGGAGCTAAGGGTTCTATTCATTAGGCCACTCCCCACCATAGTGGGTAAACTGGGGGTCAGGCAGGAAGTTAGATCAGAAAGCTGACTGGATTGGACGAAGCAACACTCAGTGGCAGAAGGTGTTGTGGAGGAAGAGACAGTAGGGTCTCTGCCAGGGGAGGGATCCTGGCAGAGGCTTGGCATTGGAAAGAACGTAACGGGACCGTGCCTGCTCAGAATAGCGGCGGTGCCCTAAGAAAGGACTAGAAGCGAGATAGATTGTGCTGAGTGAGAAACGAGATCAAGCAATAGGAGAATTCCAGTAGGGGTCGTGCTGTAAGACCGGAGCAACACCCTACTGAGGCGCATTACCGGTGGCCGGAACGCCGAGGGAGTATTATAACATTCAGCTTCAAGCAATACTCTAAACAGCGGCAGGACAGTCAGTTTAAGGCGGGCTGTCTAACACATATCACCTATGAAGTCTTGGGAGGCAATTGCGGGAGAGGGGCGTCTCTAGGGTCCCGGAAGAACTCCAGGCCTACCCGACAAACGGGTGCCGTTCTAACCGTAACATCAGGGAGGGACGGACGATTAGAAGAACATCATTTAATCGAGTTGTGAGGGAACTTAAGAAACAGACACAACAGTTGTGGGGTACTTTCCGTAAGCACAGCAGGGGAGGACTACAACACAAAGCGCTAAGAAGGAAGGCACCGATTTCCACCTGTGAAGAGAACTCTGGAAGTGCCATTGGACCGGCCGGACTTGCGCAGCCTGGTGAACCGTATTCTGGACTGAGGACTCAGAGATCTCCAGTAAAGAGGTAAAGAGACTGCAACCTGGTGTCCTCGTTATTTACCGCGACCTGCACCCCACAACTGCACCGTTACAACACCACTTATTGCACCGGATGTCCCCCACTGACAGACAGGGCCACGGACCGGGTCTAGCCACCGTGACAACCCCAGGACTGAGACCTAGAGGCCCGGCTCCGGGTACCCCTCGGCCCTGCGGCGGTGTGGGGGCGCTCCACATGCAGTCACAATTAAATGTCTGGATTGCTGAGAATTTTCTTAAAAATAAACATGCTAACAATTATTCACCCTGTGATTGCACAAGAAATGTAAAAACTAAGAACAGTCTAGCACAGTTTTATTCAGCAAAAAACAGGGAACAGGGTATGCAGCATCTTCAGTTCTGGACCTGGTACGCAGGTACCTATGGTCTGGTTGTCCCCCTTACATTTGTATACCACACTCTGTCTTGAATAGTTTTGCAATTAGAAATTAGTGGATCTGCCAAAATTTGAATTTGCCAGATCTCAATTTTCCCAGGAAATGTGATTTGCAGCCAAGATATTCTTAGCCAAATGAATGTCCCTTATTATGTCTGGGGTCTCATGGGACCCCAGAACATAATGAAAGTAAGATGACGAAAGCAAAATATATATGTGTTGTTTGTTTATTTTTAGTTCTTTTTCATGTTTGATGGCTCACAACATCTATTGTCCTTGCCGTCCGGACTTTATATACAGATGGGGAGTGATATTGGGATGATATCCATATTGGAAATAGTCTCCTTCCCTTTAAGAAGCTTCACTTCAGCATGTAGACGGCTATGAATAAGTTTTTTTATTATCATCATGAACATCTATTGCCAGAAGAGCGGCTTCTTATGTATTTTTATCTGTATGTTATTTTGAGTGGTTCTTCTTGTTGAGCACCACTGCATTATGTATTATGTATTTACACTAGGTCGCGTATTCTATGTATATTTTCATTATTACTCTGTAATTGTATTTTTTGCACATTATACTTTATTATTTATATTCTAGAGCTAGGGCATATTCATATTTCTAGAATATTTTGCCCAATGATTTGTTCATACAACTTTGCACTTATCACTTTTATAGGGGTATATACACTCACCGGCCACTTTATTAGGTACACCTGTCCAACTTCTTGTTAACACTTAATTTCTAATCAGCCAATCACATGGCGGCAACTCAGTGCATTTAGGCATGTAGACATGGTCAAGACAATCTCCTGCAGTTCAAACCGAGCATCAGTATGGGGAAGAAAGGTGATTTGCGTGCCTTTGAACGTGGCATGGTTGTTGGTGCCAGAAGGGCTGGTCTGAGTATTTCAGAAACTGCTGATCTACTGGGATTTTCACGCACAACCATCTCTAGGGTTTACAGAGAATGGTCCGAAAAAGAAACAAAATCCAGTGAGCGGCAGTTCTGTGGGCGGAAATGCCTTGTTGATGCCAGAGGTCAGAGGAGAATGGGCAGACTGGTTCGAGCTGATAGAAAGGCAACAGTGACTCAAATCGCCACCCGTTACAACCAAGGTAGGCCTAAGAGCATCTCTGAACGCACAGTGCGTCGAACATTGAGGCAGATGGGCTACAGCAGCAGAAGACCACACCGGGTACCACTCCTTTCAGCTAAGAACAGGAAACTGAGGCTACAATTTGTACAAGCTCATCGAAATTGGACAGTAGAAGATTGGAAAAACGTTGCTTGGTCTGATGAGTCTCGATTTCTGCTGCGACATTCGGATGGTAGGGTCAGAATTTGGCGTAAACAACATGAAAGCATGGATCCATCCTGCCTTGTATGGAGCATCTTTGGGATGTGCAGCCGACAAATCTGCGGCAACTGTGTGATGCCATCATGTCAATATGGACCAAAATCTCTGAGGAATGCTTCCAGCACCTTGTTGAATCTATGCCACGAAGAATTGAGGCAGTTCTGAAGGCAAAAGGGGGTCCAACCCGTTACTAGCATGGTGTACCTAATAAAGTGGCCGGTGAGTGTATATCTTCTATACATACACAACATATAGCTAAATGATACTTTCCTATCGCACCTTGGACTCGTCACTTTAATAGGAGAAATCCCCATGTTTATCATTTGGGATTAGTGTAGAAATTTTGCCCTTCTCATTTGCCCATCTCTAAAATGGCCGATTCACAGGTGCGCATGCCCACTGGGCTGGTATCCATTGGGCGTCGCTTCTGGCATCTGTAAGCAGCCAGGTGTGGTCTTTGACATCACAGAGGATTTCCTCCTGACCCACCTTGCTGCTGTTGATGCCTGATGTGTCGCCATTTCCGGGGGCCATGTACAGTGCACATTTTCCATTATGTGATTGACTTACAATCCGGACGGTATATAAACTTGGCTAGGACACACCATATTACAGCCCCCGAGGAAGCCCACGTGAAACGCGCTTCAGGGCTGCATTAGACCACACATCCCGCAGATACATTCAGGGGTAAGCTATGTCCTCACTGGATTTAGGTTACTTTTTTTTTTGGTGCCTTATCTATATACTTCGGCTATGCAAATTAAGACTGTATTTGATACCCTTCCCTTAGGTTTGGGACACATGTGCAATTATTATTATTAAGTGGGTATCAATCTACTCTATATGTGCCTCAGTACTATATTAGCACCATGTACACTTTACTTTAATTGCGGTGGAATGGTATTTCCCTGAGTCTGCTTACATTTTGGGATGTGGGTTGGTCCTCACACCTGAGTCCGTATTGCTGTTGGCTTGTATCGTGTATACATTGTTTTGTTACTTTTATGCCTGAGTATTTAAATAAAATTATTTTAGTTTAAATTACTTTTTCGGACTATAACTCTACTGTTTTTTGTAGGATTTATATATATATATATATATATATATATATATATATATATATATATATATACTGTATATATATATATATATATATATATATATATATATATATATATATATATATATACAGTATACTCTCAGCCTACCGGCTTTGATAAAGGCTGGGATGTTTCTAAACAACTAAGGTTGTGACATCATGACATGTGCCATGATCTTGCACTGAAAGGTTCCAGTCCTCATCCAAGCTGTAAGTCCTGGGCTAGAATTCAGCACTCGGCGGCGGTGATAAGAAGATGAACCAAGGACCAGATGGGGATTGGTGCAGAGCAAAAGGGTCAGAAAGCTGAGCGATAAGTTGATTATAAGTATTCTTTTTTTTAAATCGTGATGGTTCTCTATGGTTCAGCAAAATGGTGGGCAGCCCACCATCACTTTGCTAAATCCGTGAGGAAGCAAACTACAAAAAAAATCTGCATATTTGCAAATGTGGATTTTTGGAATATTCAAGTAGAATTCAATTCCACTTGAATATATTTGCTTATTTCTGTGTTCAATCTGTTAGTCCTTTCTTTCCTTTCCTGTAATGCTGAGCTGAGTCTGTTGAGAACCTTTCTATAGCTTCTAACACTCTAAAATGGCTGCTGTATTCACTGCCTCAGCTTTTATAGTTACTGTGATAGTCAATGCTAATTGATTGAGCTATACCAAGTGATGTTGTTACTGCAAGGCATTATTTGCAAAAGTCACCCAACCTTATTTGGATGATGAAATATTTAGAAATGTGTTAAATAGTGCTTGACTTTTCCTTTTGCAATTCATATGTATAAAATTGCAAAATCTTCAAATTCACTTGGACCTGTGAATTTATTCAAATTCAACTTACATTAAACTGATCTGTTCATCTCTACTAAGTACCATCCAAGTGATTCCATTCAAGTACAATGACCCCTGAAATTGTAACTGTACTTTTTCATACAGTACTGACCAAGAGTTTGGACACACCTTCTCATTTAAAGATTTTTCTGTATTTTCAAGACTGAAAATTGAACATTCACACTGAAGGCATCAAAACTATGAAGTAACACATGTGGAATTATATACCTAAAAAAAAAGTGTGAAACAACTGAAATTATGTCTTATATTCTAGGTTCTTCAAATTAGCCACCTTTTGCTTTGACTGTTTTGCACACTCTTGGCATTCTCTTGATGAGCTTCAAGAGGTAGTCACCAGGAATGATTTTCAATTCACAGGTGTGCCCTGTCAGGTTTAATAAGTGGGATTTCTTGCCTTATAAATGGGGTTGGGACCATCAGTTGTGTAGTGCAGAAATCTGGTGGATACACAGCTGATAGTCCTACTGAATAGACTGTTAGAATTTGTATTATGGCAAGAAAAAAGCAGCAAAGTAAAGAAAAACGAGTGGCCATCTTTACTTTAAGAAATGAAGGTCAGTCAGTCCGAAAAATTGGGAAAACTTTGAAATTGTCCCCAAGTTCAGTGGCAAAAACCATCAAGCGCTACAAAGAAACTGTCTCACATGAGGACTGCCCCAGGAAAGGAAGACCAAGCGTCACCTCTGCTTCTGAGGATAAGTTTATCCGAGTCACCAGCCTCAGAAATCGCAGGTTAACAGAAGCTCAGATTAGAGACCAGGTCAATGCCACACAGAGTTCTAGCAGCAGACACATCTCTACAACAATTGTTAAGAGGAGATTTTGTGAAGCAGGCCTTCATGGTAAATTAGCTGCTAGGAAACTACTGCTAAGGACAGGCAATAAGCAGAAGAGACTTGTTTGGACTAAAGAGCACAAGGAATGAACATTAGACCAGAGGAAATCTGTGCTTTGGTCTAATGAGTCCAAATTTGAGATCTTTGGTTCCAACCACCGTGTCTTTGTGCGATGCAGAAAAGGTGAACGGATGGTGCCTGGTTCCCACCATGAAGCATGGAGGAGGAGGTGTGATGGTGTGGGGTTGCTTTGCTGGTGACACTGTTGGGGATTTATTCAAAATTGAAGGCATACTGAACCAGCATGGCTACCACAGCATCTTACAGCGGCATGCTATTCCATCCGGTTTGTGTTTAGCTGGACCATCATTTATTTTTCAACAGGACAATGACCCCAAACACACCTCCAGGCTGTGTAACGGCTATTTGACCAAGAAGGAGAGTGATGGGGTGCTACGCCAGATGACCTGGCCTCCACAGTCATCAGACCTGAACCCAATCGAGATGGTTTGGGGTGAGCTGGACCGCAGAGTGAAGGCAAAAGGGCCAAAAAGTGCTAAGCATCTCTGGGAACTCCTTCAAGATTGTTGGAAGACCATTCCCGGTGACTTCCTCTTGAAGCTCATCAAGAGAATGCCAAGAGTGTGCAAAGCAGTCATCAAAGCAAAAGGTGACTACTTTGAAGATACTCGAATATAAGACATAATTTCAGTTGTTTCACACTTTTTTGTTAAGTATATAATTCCACATGTGTTAATTCATAGTTTTGATGCCTTCATTGTGAATGTACAGTTTTCATAGTCATGAAAATACAGAAAAATCGCTAAATGAGAATGTGTGTCCAAACTTTTGGTCTGTACTGTATATCAACAATATAATAAAAGATAATAAATATATCTTATATCTAGATAAATATGGCTCTTTTTCCACTTATCGGTTACTTTTTGTCTCTTGCACTAATCATTCACTCTTTAAAACTGCTCAAATCTGTCAACAAATCTCACAGCAGTAAGGGACCAAATTACTTTTCTTGCTCTGAAACTTTATGGAAAGAGATTGTGGAGAAGCTAGAGTGAGTCAAAAGCATAGAGGCACAAGGAGAAAATGTTGAGTTTTCTTGTACAGAAAGAAATCTGCTAAAAATACACAATACAAGTTATATATTGGGAAGAAACAGTCTTATTCCTCATATATACACACATGACAGGCAGCTTTTTCCGAAAAGTTATCCCTATTAATTGGAGGTTTGGAGGGGTGCACCTCCACAAATCAAATATTGGTAGCATAACCTAAGTTTAGGACATCAGTGTTTTATACCTGTAAAAAAACATATTTTTGGTAGCTGGAGACTACTTGTCATTTTTGAGAAAGTGCAACTGTTTCCATCAAGTTATGAAAACTGATGCAGTGATAATAGCATTGCATGCAATCCATTGACTTGATAATAGTGTCGCCTAGTGACAAGTTAGAATGAATTTTCGTGAATGCTGATTAAACCCACAAAATAGCCGGCTTCACTGCTGGGAGTTTGATTGGGAACAGTTACCTTGTTAGTGAAGTCTGATTTTGTTTTGCAGACATGCAGGACTGTTTAGGTATTTTCGTCATGGTCTTACACTTTGTATGAAGTATGAATAATTAACTATTTCAGCATCACCCAGTTGAACTTTATATTATATATGGTTTGGTTACAAAGCAGCTATCAAAGAAGAATACAAATAAATTGTATGCAAGCAACAAAGCAGGGTCTTCTGGAAAGAACATTTGAAAATGCATTCGAAAAGCCTTCCTTAAGAACATTTCTTCATTTCTTTCCCAGATTCCATCTGGTTTTAAAGTCCTGTCATTTCGGTAAAATTGCCTTTTCTGATTTAAATCCAAATGAGACTGAAAGATCCCAGAGGTAGAGCACTTAAATTGTAATGGTTCCCAAGGCTGCATAAGACATAGCAGATAACTTTATATATCCTTCCAATGGGTTCTCATGTAACTTATTTCAAGTGTCAGGTGTTCACGGCCCAGATTACTCGCTTACGAGCCAATTTACAATTCTTAAATTCTATGTACTGAAATTCTGTTCTTTTGTATTTGCAATATATGCTTTGATTGCCAGGAGAGTAAGTCAGTAGGCATTAAAAATCCAATCCATGGTAAAATAGAAGACTTGAATAGCGGAGGTAATCAGCATTTGTTTTCCTTGATTTAAAATTGCCTAGCTGAAAGCTGGTGAACATATATTTTACCAGCTAAAAATCATACTGAGTTTTATCAATGGAATCTGTATCCTTGCTAACAGCAGTGAGGGATAAGCATATAATATTCACCACAACCCCTCTGAGATATATTTATAGAGGGATTTAAATGCTGTGGTGAAGAAAAACAAATTTAAAGCTGAAGCAAGAGAAATACAAAAATGAAAATAACGTCATTTTGTGCATTAATTTACTTTGCTATCCTCAGTAGAACTGCAGAATAAAATGCTATCGTAGTAATATATTTTATAAAATATCCTTCAGTTATATAATGTCGTCTACTAGAACACTTAAAGTTTTTGTACTGTATGCTAAAGTATTTCAATTTTCAGTCCACAGAACAAAGCTTTAGCATATCACACTGTATTAAGCATCTCAGCTGCAAACATTCTAAACAATGAAGGGAAGGAGACAATTCTGTAGTGCCTCTTAGTGCTCAGCAAATATGCTAACATTCAGATTCTTTTAAATACACATTATCTAACGTAAATCGAAAGTTCTTCTTTATGCAAAAAGCATTATAAACGTAGTTTAAAAAATAAATTGCAAGGAAATTATAATCCTGGCCCACAACTGTTCCAGTCTGGTCTTCAGGCTCGCTCTGTTTTCTATGGCATCCAGAGCTGATTACTAGGTCTCATGACATCATGACGTTGTAGGGTGACATCACATGAGACCTAGTCAATGATATCATGTGAGACCTTATCAGTAACTATGGCTCAGGAGTCATCACTACATGCATCACCTCACAATGTCTTGACATGGTGAGACCTTGTCAATGCCAGATGTGCGAAATTGCTGAAAAGTAGTCAGACAGAAGATCAGACTGGTGCTCAGTGGAGCTGTGCTATGGGACAGATGAGATCCCAGGTAAGATGAGCACAATTTTTGAATTTGTTTAAACCTATCCCAGACCTTTAGAATCCAGAAGTATGGCAGCAGCCCATGTAATTCCCAGCACAGAATAAATATATAAAAAATCCAATCATCAATAGCAATATATTCTAAGATAGTTACAGGACAAGTACTGAGGAAATATATACTGTATTTCCCTCAGGGCACTTTATAAGCAGTCACTGTAGAGGGATTCATGAGTGGTTCATTCTTTTTCCTCATTGAAAAAGCATGTGAGTTTGGATGAGCCCAGAGTGCATGGATATGTGAGGTCAGAGGCACAGCACTATAGACTTTTCATTTTGCTGTTAATCCTTCACTAGTAGAGATGAGCCCATTTTTTTAAATTTAAATTTGCCAAATTTTCCCCTAAAATTCAATTTAAAGCAACCGTATATACTTGTGTATAAGCCAACCTGAGTAAAGGTGAACTGTGAAGTTCACGTCTCTACATAACGGTAAAGGTCAGATAGGGTAAATGTGAATAAGCAGTTGCTGATTGAAAATTTCCCATTTCACTGAACCACAAACTTGTTGAATTATTAAGCTCGTATCTATTTATTACCTATAATAGCCTTTGGAAAAAAAAATCGAAAGTTAGTTTTTGAGCAATTAGTCATACACAGTCGCCTTTGTTTCTGAGGCAAGGAGCACTTTGTTATAAATTAATTGTCATCTGGAGAGTTAATCCTCATAGAATATGCACAGAAAAAGCAATATAAGAAAAGAAAACTCTTTTTTTCAATAAGATTTGTAACAAAATAGCGATAATAACCTCTCTAGGGTCTAATTAAAGGAGAAACACTTATGGAAAACAAACCTGGGTAAGTGCTGGCGTTTCCTGCAATTGAGGTGCTTTAACCCCCATGCATATGCATAAATGTCATCCAGCTCTTAAGCTTTTGCTCTGTTTATTTTGATCTAGACAATTCTTGGTGAATTTCAATTTAACAAAATAGCTGCAGTGGATATAAAAAGTTTACCTGCATGTATTTTACTATTATATAAATGATTTATTCAATCTTAAAGATCAATTATAAAAAAATTGAGCATATTGTTTCAATTAATGAAAATATTCATTTATTTTTCTCACTTATTTAAGACTAATTATTCCACAGCGCTTTACAAACATTATCATCTCTGTTCCCATTAGGCCTCACAATCTCATTAGTATGTCATTAGAGTGTGGGAGGAAACCCACGCAAACACGGGGAGAACATACAGATACTTGTAGATGCTGTCTTTGGTGGGATTTGAACCCAGGACCCCAGTGCTGCAAGACTACAGTGCTAACCACTGTGCCATCGTGCTTCCCCTAAAAATATTTCCATAGTTGATATAAAAATTATTAAAGTGACTCAATATAGGCACAGGGGCACTGTTGGCATTGCAAAAGTTTACAGCGACTGTCTATTTTAACCCTTAGATTTACCTCTATATATAGGCAGTGTATACAAAAAGTCTGTGGACTAAGAACACCGAGAGTGTTCGAAACGTGTTCAGCTATTTCATGGATGTCCCTCTGTAAATATGTTTTTCTCTGATTTTGACATGCAGTGTTTCCATTTTTACTAATTTTTGGAATAAAGAATTTTTTATCTTTAAATACTTTCTGAGCTGGATCTTCTCTTCAATTACATTAATACAAAAAGTCTGCCTGTTAAAATGTCAGGTTTTTGTCATGTAAAAAGAAATCATACCAAGAAGAAAAATATTAAAAATTGAGATATACTATAAGTACACTGGCGCTCTAAATATAAACAGTATAAGCTTTAGCTGCTGGTGCCTAGACAGCTTCTGTGCTGAGTGTATCACAATGAAATTGAGAGAAAAAGAAAGAAGACACCCCACTAAAGCTGTAGTTGTATTGAACTAATGGACATAAACTTTCCCTTGCTGAAATAATAATTGCATGTACTGCTGTAGATAAAACAAAGGACTTACCGTATATACTCGAGTATAAGTGACCCGAGTATAAGCCGACTCCCCTAATTTTGCCACAAAAAACTGGGAAAACTTATTGACTCGAGTATAAGCCTAGGGTGGGAAATGCAGCAGCTACCAGTTAACGACAAAAATAAAAATAGATACCAATAAAAGTAAAATTAATTGAGACATCAGTAGGTTAAGTGTTTTTGAATATCCATATTTAATCAGGAGCCCCATATAATGCTCCATACAGTTCATGATGGGCCCCATATAATGCTGCACAAAGGTTAATAATGGCCCCATAAGATGCTCTATAGAAACATTTGCCCCATACAATGCTGCATAAAGGTTGTTGGCCCCATAAGATGCTCCACACATTATGGCCCCATAAGATGCTCCACACATTAGGGGCCCCATGAGATGCTCCACACATTATGGCCCCATGAGATGCTCCACACATTAGGGGCCCCATGAGATGCTCCACACATTATGCCCCATAAGATGCTCCTCATATATGCCCCATAAGATGCTCCTCATATATGCCCCATAAGATGCTCCTCATATATGCCCCATAAGATGCTCCTCATATATGCCCCATAAGATGCTCCTCATATATGCCCCATAAGATGCTCCTCATATATGCCCCATAAGATGCTCCATACATTTGCCCCATTTGCTGTTGCTGCGATTAAAATAAAAAAAATCACATACTCACCTCTCTTCGCTCAGGCCCCCGGCACTTGCGATAGTCACCTTCCACGTTCCATCGCTGCGCGCTGCTCTGTCTTCCATCCTCGGCACTGACTGTTCAGGCAGAGGGCGGCACGCACTAATCGCGTCATCGCTCCCTCTGACCTGTACAGTCACAGCCAGAGGACGGAAGACAGAGCAGCGCACAGCGATGGAACGAGGAAGGTGACTATCGCGCAATGCTCCCCCTCCCCTGATATACTCACCTGCTCCCGGCACGGTCCCCTGGCAGCGTCTCACTGTCAGATGGTCTCCGGGAGCCGGCGGCATCTTCCTATGCGTGCATATTCATTACTTTAATGAGCTGTACCACGTGACCAATGAACACAGGAAGCATTGCCCGGAGACCATGGGACATGCAGGGACAGTTCCAGGAGCAGGTAAGTATGTCACCCCGCTGCTCCCCCTCACCCGCCGACCCCCCCGCCGACACTGACTCGAGTATAAGCCGAGAGGGTCACTTTCAGCCCAAAAAAGTGGGCTGAAAATCTTGAGTATATACGGTACTTGTGGCTGGTCATGGCAGAGAAAATGTGTCCAAAGTATTGTATGAACAGTGCCAAAGGAGTGATGTTGGGCAAGTCAATTCAAATATCCCGTGGAATAATCAGTGGAAAGGTATAATAGAAACACGTCACCACTTTTGCATTTTTCGCCCACTCCTGGTTTTGGCTTACAAATACTGATGTAAAATACTGACCAAATACTGAATGTGTGAATGTGGCGTTAGATATTAAGTAGCAAATGCCGCTGACAAATAATGTCCATTTGACTGCAAATAAAACTAAAAAATCACAGCCCCTTAACATGTCTCCTGGCACCAGCTGCAATCTCATGGACTATAGAGCTGTAAGAGGATTTTGGCGCAAATTTCACAGTGTATTCCAAAAAGGTGCAAGCTTACATGAATACAGCAATTGAATTGTCAACAGCCATATTACAATGCTGCAAGTTGCAAATTTTGCAAAGCAAATTTGTGCATTTACACTCTGGGACTAAGTATACAGAGTCATGCATTATGTTGGATATCCAAAACTGACTTTGTATTTATATATAATGCACTTGGTTTACTCACAGAACATTGGCTTAAATAGGGGATTATTACCTTTCTGAAGTCTAAAAATGCAGAATACAGTAAGTCTGATGCTATTGCTCATTACCATGGAGATGTCAATACCACAAAAAAGCATGTCAGAGAGCCGTTAAAATGTTTTAATCCACAGCACCGGCCCTAATGGTCTAGTTTGATGCTGGGTCCAACGTAGCATTCGACTCTCATGTTGCAAGCTAACACACTTCATACAAGACACATGATTTGCTTACTGTAAATGGCCACTTTATTTTGCAGAAACCATACTGCTCTTAACAATAAGCAAGTCATTCACTAATCATTTATAATTAGTGATGGGCAAACCTGAATGGTAAAGTTCGGGGTAAGTACTGAACACCTGGTGTCTGTGGACAGACCCCAAACACGGACTTCTCCAAGAAGCCTAGAAGACAGTGAAGATTCAGGATTGTGTATTGTGCCTGTCCAGCCTGGTTCACAGTGCACTTCTACTGTCGTGTATACTGCTTGAACCTATCCATTCTGGTGCACAGTCAACTTCCAGTGTCATGTATCATTGCCTTATATATGACACCATTAAACAATCAACGTAGTAGTGGTTTTGCTAGTCGTGATTATGTATGTGCTGCTGGGAGAGGACGTGGTAGTTCTGTACCTGTTCCAAAGTACTACACCATCCTATGGTACATGCAGGCACCAGGACATTCGGCATGGAAAATGATAAGGCCACAAGATACCGTATATACTCGAGTATAAACTGAGATTTTCAGCCCAAATTTTTGGGCTGAAAGTGCCCCTCTTGGCTTATATTCGAGTCATGGTCGGCGGCGGGGGCGGCGGTGAGGGGGAGATAGGACTGTCGCATACTCACCTGCTCATGGCGCTCCTAACGCGGTTCCTGCATGTCCCATGGTCTCCCGCGCTGCAGCTCATCCTCTATTCAGCGGTCACGTGGTGCCGCTCATTAAAGTAATGAATATGGACTCCACTCCCATAGGGGTGGAGTTGCATATTCATTACTGTAATGAGTGGTACTGGTGACCGCTCATTACAGGAAGAAGCTGCGGTACCATGGGACAGGCAGGGACAGCGTCAGGAGCGCCAGGAGCAGGTGAGTATTTCATATTCACCTGTCCGCATTCCATCCGCCGGGCCCCGCTCCGTCTTCTCTTCCTCTTGCAGTGACTGTGTAGGTCAGAGGGTGCGGTGACGTATTAGTGTGCGCGCCGCCCTCTGCCTGAACAGTCACTGCGGAGAGACGGGACGCTGAGGAGCAGCGGGCAGCGTCGAGAGGTGAGTATGTGATTTTTTAATTTTTATTGCAGCAGCAGCATTACATGTGGCACAATGCTATATGGAGCATCTATGGGGCCATAAAGAACTGCATGGAGCATTATATGGGGCCATAACTGCATGAAGCATTATATGGGGAATTATATGGGGCCATAACTGCATGGAGCATTATATGGGGCATCTATGGGGCCATAACTGCATGGAACATTATATGGGGCATCTAAGGGGCCATAACTAGATGTAGCATTATATGGAGCATCTATGGGGCCATAACTGCATGGAGCATTATATGGGGCATCTATGGGGCCATAACTGCATGGAGCATTATATGGAGCATCTATGGGGCCATAATGAACTGCATGGAGCATTATATGGGGCTCCTGATTCAATATGGATATTCAAAAACACTTAACCTATTGATGTGTTATGGACCTGGTGGTTAGGAGCACCCGAAATGACCTGATGGTTAAAATGGAAAACCTGGGACAAGCTCTGAGGAAGTGGTAACTCTACTGACCGCAATCCCTAATCCTATCACACACACTAGAAATAGCCGTGGAGCGTACCTAACTCTCCCTAGACGCCTCTTCACAGCCTAAGAGCTAACTACCCCTAAAGATAGAAATGACAGCCTACCTTGCCTCAGAGAAACTCCCCAAAGTAAAGGTAGCCCCCCACAAATATTGACTGTGAGTTAAGAGGGAAGTAACAAACACAGGAATGAAACAGATTTTAGCAAAGGAGGCCGAATCTTCTCTAGATAGACAGAGGATAGGAAAGGGAACTATGCAATCAGTATTAAAAACTACAAAAACCACGCAGAGTGTGCAAAAAGACCTCCACACCGACTCACGGTGTGGAGGTGCAGCTCTGCACCCCCAGAGCTTCCAGCTAGCAAGGAAATATCATAATAGCAAGCTGGACTAGAAACATAGCATGTACTGAGAAATATATTCAAAAACCAATGAACAGCAAATGGACTAGCAAGGACTTAGCTTCTGCTGGAGTGGACAGGTCATCTGAGAAATCCAAGAGAGATCTGAACCAGTACTGAGACATTGACAGCTGGCATGAACTAACGACCTGGGCAGAGTTAAATAGGGAAGCCAGCAGCAGCAATAAACGAGGGCAGCTGAGAAAGCCAACCTCAAAGATCAGCAGTTCCACTCAAAGCCACCAGAGGGTGTCCAAGGACAGAACTCACCAAAGTACCATTCACGACCACAGGAGGGAGCCCGAGAACGGAATTCACAACAGTACCCCCCCTTGAGGAGGGGTCACCGAACCCTCACCAGAGCCCCCAGGCCGATCAGGATGAGCCAAATGAAAGGCACGAACCCAATCGGCAGCATGGACATCGGAGGCAACAACCCAGGTATTATCCTCCTGACCATAGCCCTTCCATTTAACCAGGTACTGAAGCTTCCGTCTCGAAATACGAGAATCTTAAATCTTCTCCACCACATACTCCAACTCCCCCTCAACCAACACCGGAGCAGGAGGATCAACGGAAGGAACCATAGGCGCCACATATCTCCGCAACAACGACCTATGGAACACATTATGGATGGCAAAAGAAGCTGGAAGGGCCAAACGAAACGACACAGGATTGATAATTTCAGAAATCTTATAAGGACCAATGAAACGATGCTTGAACTTAGGAGAAGAAACCTTCATAGGAACATAACGAGAAGACAACCAAACCAAATCCCCAACACGAAGTCGGGGACCAACACAGCGACGACGGTTAGCAAAACGTTGCGCCTTCTCCTGACACAACGTCAAATTGTCCACTACGTGAGTCCAAATTTGCTGCAACCTGTCCACCACAGAATCCACACCAGGACAGTCAGAAGGCTCAACCTGCCCTGAAGAAAAACGAGGATGAAAACCAGAATTACAAAAAAAAGGCGAAACCAAAGTAGCAGAAGTAGCCCGATTATTAAGGGCGAACTCGGCCAATGGCAAGAAGGTCAACCAATCATCCTGATCAGCAGAAACAAAGCATCTCAGATAGGTCTCCAAGGTCTGATTGGTACGTTCGGTTTTGGCCATTTGTCTGAGGATGGAACGTTGAAGAAAAAGACAAATCAATGCCCATCTTAGCACAAAAGGACCGCCAAAACCTAGAAACAAACTGGGAACCTCTGTCCGACACAATGTTCTCCGGAATGCCATGCAAACGAACCACATGCTGAAAAAATAATGGAACCAAATCAGAGGAGGAAGGCAATTTAGGCAAAGGTACCAAATGGACCATCTGAGAAAACCGATCACAAACCACCCAGATGACAGACATCCTTTGAGAGACAGGAAGATCAGAAATAAAATCCATGGAAATATGCGTCCAGGGCCTCTTCGGGACAGGCAAGGGCAAAAGCAACCCACTGGCACGAGAACAGCAAGGTTTGGCCCAAGCACAAGTCCCACAGGACTGCACAAAAGAACGCACATCCCATGACAAGGAAGGCTGTTGTGAATTCTGTTCTCGAACTCCCTCCTGTGGTCATGAATGGTACTTCGGCGGGTTCTGTCCATGGACTCCCTCTGGTGGCTGTGAGTGGAGCTGCTGGTCCTGAGGTTCCTTCCTCAGCTGACCTCGTTTAGTCCTGGCTGGCTGCTCTATTTAACTCCACTCAGATCGTTACTTGATGCCAGCTGTCAATGTCCTAGTACTGGTTCTGATCTCTCTAGGATCTTTCAGATGACCTGTCTACTCCATCAGAAGTTAAGTTCCTGCTAGTTTATTTGTTTATCACTGTTTTCTTGTCCAGCTTGCTATCATGATTTTGCTTTGCTAGCTGGAAGCTCTGGGATGCAGAGTGGCACCTCCGCATCGTGAGTCGGTGCGGGGGTCTCTTTTGCACACTCTGCGTGGTTTTTGTAGATTTTTGTGCTGACCGCAAAGATACCTTTTCTATCCTCAGTCTGTTTAGTTAAGGCTGGCCTCCTTTGCTGAAACTTGTTTCATTCCTGTGTTTGTGACTTCCATCTTAACTCACAGTCAATATGTGTCGGGGCTGCCTATTTCTTTGGGGAATTTCTCTGAGGCAAGTTAGGCTTTGTTTTCTATCTTTAGGGGTAGTTAGCTCTTAGGCTGTGAAGAGGCGTCTAGGCAGAGTCAGGTACGCTCCACGGCTATTTCTAGTGTGTTGTGATAGGATTAGTGTTGCGGTCAGCAGAGCTCCCACTTCCCAGAGCTGGTCCTGTATTACTAGTTTGCTCTTCAGGTCTTTCCGGGTGTTTCTAACCACCAGGTCATCATAACAGTACAGCTGGCCAGTAAAGTGTTAATGCATCTCAATAGAGGGATAAGAGAAGTTCTGAGACCATTTTTTTTTTCCTCTGCAGCGTGTTTTGTTTTTCTTTTCCCCTAAATCGCTGGGTGGTTCAGGACACAGGTGTAGATATTGACATTCAAGGTCTGTCCTCTTGTGTGGATCAACTCACTGCAAGGGTACAAGGCATTCAAGATTATGTAGTTCAGAACCCGATGTTAGAACCCAGAATTCCAATTTCTGATTTGTTTTCTGGGGATAGATCTAAGTTCTTGAATTTCAAAAATAATTGTAGACTGTTTTTTTGCTTTGAAACCCCGCTCCTCTGGTGACCCCATTCAGCAAGTAAAAATCATTATTTCTTTGCTACATGGCGACCCTCAAGACTGGGCATTTTCCCTTGCGCCAGGAGATCCTGCATTACGTAATGTAGATGCGTTTTTTCTGGCGCTTGGATTGCTTTATGATGAACCAAATTCAGTGGATCAGGCTGAGAAAATCTTGCTGGATTTGTGTCAAGGTTAGGATGAAGCGGAGGTATATTGTCAGAAGTTCAGAAAGTGGTCTGTGCTTACTCAGTGGAATGAGTGTGCGCTGGCGGCAATTTTCAGAAACGGTCTTTCTGAAGCCCTCCAGGATGTTATGGTGGGATTTCCCACGCCTGCTGGTCTGAATGAGTCTATGTCCTTGGCCATTCAGATTGATCGACGCTTACGTGAGCGTAAAACTGTGCACCATTTGGCGGTATCTTCTGAGCAGAGGCCTGAGCCCATGCAATGTGATAGTACCTTGACCAGAGCTGAACGGCAAGAATACAGACGTCAGAAGGGGCTGTGTTTTTACTGCGGTGACTCCACTCATGCTATCTCTGATTGTCCTAAACGCTCTAAGCGGTTCGCTAGGTCTGCCACCATTGGTACGTTACAGCCAAAATTTATTTTGTCCGTTACTCTGATTTGCTCTTTGTCGTCCTATTCTGTTATGGCATTTGTGGATTCAGGCGCTGCCCTGAATTTGATGGACTTGGAGTTTGCCAGGCGCTGTGGTTTTTTCTTGGAGCCCTTGCAGTATCCTATTCCATTGAGAGGAATTGATGCTACACCTTTGGCCAAGAATAAGCCTCAGTACTGGACTCAATTGACCATGTGCATGGTTCCTGCACATCAGGAGGATATTCGCTTTTTGATGTTGCATAATCTGCATGATGTGGTCATTTTGGGGTTGCCATGGCTACAGGTCCATAATCCAGTATTGGATTGGAAATCAATGTCTGTATCCAGTTGGGGTTGTCAAGGGGTACATGGTGATGTCCCATTGTTGTCAATTTCGTCTTCCCACCCTACTGAAGTCCCTGAGTTCTTGTCAGATTACCGGGATGTATTTGATGAGCCCAAATCCAGTGCCCTACCTCCTCATAGGGATTGGGATTGTGCTATTAATTTGATTCCTGGTCGTAAGTTTCCGAAGGGCCGACTGTTCAATTTGTCTGTGCCAGAACACGCCGCTATGAGGAGTTATATAAAGGAGTCCTTGGAGAAAGGGCATATTCGCCCATCCTCGTCACCGTTGGGAGCAGGGTTCTTTTTTGTGGCCAAGAAGGATGGTTCTCTGAGACCTTGTATAGATTACCGCCTTCTCAATAAAATCACGGTCAAATTTCAGTACCCTTTGCCGCTACTGTCTGATTTGTTTGCTCGGATTAAGGGGGCTAGTTGGTTCACCAAGAGAGATCTTCGAGGGGCGTATAATCTTGTGTGTATTAAACAGGGCGATGAATGGAAAACAGCATTTAATACGCCCGAGGGCCATTTTGAGTACCTGGTGATGCCATTCGGGCTTTCTAATGCTCCATCTGTGTTTCAGTCCTTTATGCATGACATCTTCCGAGAGTACCTGGATAGATTCATGATTGTATATTTGGATGATATTTTGGTCTTTTCGGACAATTGGGAGTCTCATGTGAAGCAGGTCAGAATGGTGTTCCAGGTCCTTCGTGCTAATTCCTTGTTTGTGAAGGGGTGTAAATGTCTCTTTGGAGTTCAGAAGGTTTCATTTTTGGGCTTCATTTTTTCCCCTTCTACTATCGAGATGGACCCTGTTAAAGTTCAGGCCATTTTTGATTGGACTCGGCCTACTTCTGTGAAGAGCCTTCAGAAATTCCTGGGCTTTGCTAATTTTTACCGTCGCTTCATCGCTAATTTTTCTAGTGTAGTTAAACAATTGACTGATTTGACCAAGAAAGGTGCGGATGTGGTCAATTGGTCCTCTGCTGCCGTTGAGGCTTTTCAGGAGTTGAAGCTTCATTTTTCTTCTGCCCCTGTGTTGTGTCAGCCAGATGTTTCGCTCCCGTTTCAGGTCGAGGTGGATGCTTCTGAGATTGGAGCAGGGGCTGTCTTGTCTCAAAGAAGTTCTGATGGCTCGGTGATGAAACCATGTGCTTTCGCCTGCTGAGCGCAATTATGATGTGGGCAATCGAGAGTTGTTGGCTATGAAGTGGGCGTTCGAGGAGTGGCGACATTGGCTTGAAGGAGCCAAGCATCGCGTGGTGGTCTTGATGGATCACAAGAATCTGACTTATCTCGAGTCTGCCAAGCGGTTGAATCCTAGACAGGCTCGATGGTCGCTGTTTTTCTCCCGCTTCGATTTTGTGGTTTCCTACCTTCCTGGTTCTAAGAATGTGAAGGCTGATGCCCTTTCAAGGAGTTTTGTGCCTGATTCTCCGGGAGTTCCTGAGCCGGCTGGTATTCTCAAAGAGGGGGTAATTTTGTCTGCCATCTCCCCTGATTTGCGGCGGGTGCTGCAGAAGTTTCAGGCTGATAGACCTGACCGTTGTCCTGCGGAGAAACTGTTTGTCCCTGATAGATGGACTAGTAGAGTTATCTCTGAGGTTCATTGTTCGGTGTTGGCTGGTCATCCTGGAATCTTTGGTACCAGAGATTTGGTGGCTAGATCCTTTTGGTGGCCTTCTTTGTCACGGGATGTGCGTTCTTTTGTGCAGTCCTGTGTGGACTTGTGCTCGGGCTAAGCCCTGCTGTTCTCATGCCAGTGGGTTGCTTTTGCCCTTGCCGGTCCCGAAAAGGCCCTGGACGCATATTTCCATGGATTTTATTTCAGATCTCCCTGTCTCTCAAAGGATGTCAGTCATCTGGGTGGTTTGTGATCGCTTTTCTGAGATGGTCCATTTGGTACCTTTGCCTACATTGCCTTCCTCCTCTGATTTGGTTCCATTATTTTTCCAGCATGTGGTTCGTTTGCATGGCATTCCGGAGAACATCGTGTCGGACAGAGGCTCCCAGTTTCTTTCAAGGTTTTGGCGGTCCTTTTGTGCTAGGATGGGCATTGATTTGTCTTTTTCTTCAGCTTTCCATCCTCAGACAAATGGCCAAACCGAACGAACCAATCAGACTTTGGAAACATATCTGAGATGCTTTGTTTCTGCTGATCAGGATGATTGGGTGTCCTTTTTGCCTTTGGCTGAGTTCGCCCTGGTTCGCCAGCTCGGCCACTTTGGTTTCGCCTTTTTTCTGTAATTCTGGTTTCCATCCTCATTTTTCTTCAGGGCAGGTTGAGTCTTCGGACTGTCCTGGTGTGGATTCTGTGGTGGACAGGTTGCAGCAAATTTGGACTCACGTGGTGGACAATTTGACATTGTCCCAGGAGAAGGCTCAACGTTTCGCTAACCACGGTCGCTGTGTTGGTCCCCGACTTCGTGTTGGGGATTTAGTTTGGTTGTTGTCTCATTATGTTCCTATGAAGGTTTCATCTCCTAAGTTTAAGCCTCGTTTTATTGGTCCTTATAAGATTTCTGAAATTCTTAATCCTGTGTCATTTCGTTTGGACCTTCCAGCTTCTTTCACCATCCATAATGTGTTCCATAGGTCGTTATTGCGGAGATATGTGGCTCCTATGGTTCCCTCCGTTGACCCTCCTGCCCTGGTGTTGGTTGAGGGGGAGTTGGAGTATGTGGTGGAGAAGATTTTGGATTCTCGTGTTTCGAGACGGAAACTTCAGTACCTGGTCAAGTGGAAAGGTTATGGTCAGGAGGATAATTCCTGGGTTGTTGCCTCTGATGTTCATGCTGCCGATCTGGTTTGTGCCTTTCATTTGGCTCGTCCTGATCGGCCTGGGGGCTCTGGTGAGGGTTTGGTGACCCCTCCTCAAGGGGGGGTACTGTTGTGAATTCTGTTCTCGAACTCCCTCCTGTGGTACTTCGGCGGGTTCTGTCCTTGGATTCCCTCTGGTGGCTGTGAGTGGAGCTGCTGGTTCTGAGGTTCCTTCCTCAGCTGACCTCGTTTAGTCCTGGCTGGCTGCTCTATTTAACTCCACTCAGATCGTTACTTGATGCCAGCTGTCAATGTCCTAGTACTGGTTCTGATCTCTCTAGGATCTTTCAGATGACCTGTCTACTCCATCAGAAGTTAAGTTCCTGCTAGTTTATTTGTTTATCACTGTTTTCTTGTCCAGCTTGCTATCATGATTTTGCTTTGCTAGCTGGAAGCTCTGGGATGCAGAGTGGCACCTCCGCATCGTGAGTCGGTGCGGGGGTCTCTTTTGCACATTCTGCGTGGTTTTTGTAGATTTTTGTCCTGACCGCAAAGATACCTTTTCTATCCTCAGTCTGTTTAGTTAAGGCTGGCCTCCTTTGCTGAAACTTGTTTCATTCCTATGTTTGTGACTTCCATCTTAACTCACAGTCAATATGTGTCGGGGGCTGCCTATTTCTTTGGGGAATTTCTCTGAGGCAAGTTAGGCTTTGTTTTCTATCTTTAGGGGTAGTTAGCTCTTAGGCTGTGAAGAGGTGTCTAGGCAGAGTCAGGTACGCTCCACGGCTATTTCTAGTGTGTTGTGATAGGATTAGTGTTGCGGTCAGCAGAGCTCCCACTTCCCAGAGCTTGTCCTGTATTACTAGTTTGCTCTTCAGGTCTTTCCGGGTGTTTCTAACCACCAGGTCATCATAACAGAAGGCCACCAAAAGGACCTAGCAACCAAATCTCTGGTACCAAAAATCCCAGGATGACCAGCCAATACTGAACAATGAACCTCAGAAATAACCCTACTAATCCATCTATCAGGGACAAACAGTTTCTCCACTGGACAGCGGTCAGGTCTATCAGCCTGAAACTCCTGCAGCACCCACCGCAAATCAGGGGAGATGGCAGACAAAATCACCCCCTCTTTGAGAATACCAGCCGGCTCAGAGACTCCTGGAGAATCAGCCAAGAAACTCCTAGAAAGGGCATCAGCCTTCACATTCTTAGATCCCGGAAGGTATGAGACCACAAAATCGAAACAGGAGAAAAACAGTGACCATCGAGCCTGTCTAGGATTCAACCGCTTGGCGGACTCGAGGTAAGTCAGATTCTTGTGATCAGTCAGGACCACCACGCGATGTTTGGCTCCCTCAAGCCAATGTCACCACTCCTCGAATGCCCACTTCATAGCCAACAACTCCCGATTGCCGACATCATAATTACGCTCAGCAGGCGAAAACTTTCTAGAAAAGAAAGCACACAGCTTCATCAAAGAGCCATCAGAACTTCTCTGAGACAAAACAGCCCCTGCCCCAATCTCAGAAGCATCAACCTCGACCTGAAAAGGGAGCAAAACATCTGGCTGACGCAACACAGGGGCCGAAGTAAAACGACGTTTAAGGTCCTGAAAAGCCTCAATGGCCGCAGGGGACCAATTCACCACATCAGCGCCTTTCTTCGTCAAATCAGTCAAAGGCTTAACCACACTAGAAAAATTAGCGATGAAGCGACGGTAAAAATTAGCAAAGCCCAGGAACTTCTGAAGACTCTTCACAGATGTAGGTTGAGTCCAATCATAAATGGCCTGAACTTTAACAGGGTCCATCTCGATAGTAGAAGGGGAAAAAATGAAGTCCAAAAAGGAAACCTTCTGAACTCCAAAGAGTCATTTAGACCCCTTCACAAACAACGCATTAGCACGAAGGACCTGGAACTCCATCCTGACCTGCCTCACATGGGACTCCCAATCATCCGGAAAGACCAAAATATCATCCAAATATACAATCATGAACCTATCCAGATACTTCCGGAAGATGTCGTGCATAAAGGACTGAAACACAGATGGAGCATTAGAAAGCCCGAATGGCATCACCAGGTACTCAAAATGGCCCTCGGGCGTATTAAATGCTGTTTTCCATTCATCGCCCTGTTTAATACGCACAAGATTATACGCCCCTCGAAGGTCAATCTTGGTAAACCAACTAGCCCCCTTAATCCGAGCAAACAAATCAGACAACAGAGGCAAAGGGTACTAAAATTTGACCGTGATTTTATTGAGAAGGCGGTAATCTATACAGGGTCTCAGAGATCCATCCTTCTTGGCCACAAAAAAGAACCCTGCTCCCAACGGTGACGAAGACGGGCGAATATGCCCTTTCTCCAAGGACTCCTTTACATAACTCCGCATAGCGGCATGTTCCGGCACAGATAAATTAAACAGTCGGCCCTTAGGGAACTTACTACCAGGAATCAAATTAATAGCGCAATCACAGTCCCTATGAGGAGGTAGGGCACTGGACTTGGGCTCATCAAATACATCCTGGTAATCTGACAAAAACTCAGGAACTTCAGAAGGAGTGGAAGAAGAAATTGACATCAAAGGAACATCACTATGTATCCCTTGACAACCCCAACTAGACACAGACATTGATTTCCAATCCAGTACTGGATTATGAACCTGTAACCATGGCAAACCCAACACGACAACATCATGCAAATTATGCAACACCAAAAAGCGAATATCTTCCTGATGTGCGGGAGCCATGCACATGGTTAGCTGAGTCCAGTACTGAGGTTTATTCTTGGCCAATGGCGTAGCATCAATCCCCCTTAAGGGAATAGGACTCTGCAAAGGCTCCAAGGAAAAACCACAGCACCTGGCAAACTCCAAGTTCATCAAGTTCAGAGCAGTGCCCGAATCCACAAATGTCATAACAGAGTAGGATGACAATGAGCAAATCAGAGTAACAGATAAGAGAAATTTAGGCTGCACAGTTCTAATGGTGACAGACCTGGCGAACCTCTTAGTGCGCTTAGGACAATCAGAGATAGCATGAGAGGAGTCACCACAGTAAAAACACAGCCCATTCTGACGTCTGTGTTCTTGCCGTTCAGCTCTGGTCAAAGTCCTATCACATTGCATAGGCTCAGGCCTCTGTTCAGAGGACACCGCCAAATGGTGCACATCTTTGCGCTCGCGCAAACGCCGATCAATCTGAATGGCCAAAGACATTGATTCATTCAGACCAGCAGGCGTGGGGAACTCCACCATAACATCTTTAAGGGCTTCAGAAAGACCCTTTCTGAAAATTGCTGCCAGGGCACACTCATTCCATTGTGTAAGCACAGACCACTTTCTAAACTTCTGGCAATATACTTCTGCTTCATCCTGACCCTGACATAGAGTCAGTAAGATCTTCTCTGCCTGATCCACAGAATTAGGTTCGACATAAAGCAATCCAAGCGCTAGAAAAAATGCATCTACATTAAGCAATGCAGGATTTCCTGGCTGAAGGGAGAATGCCCAGTCCTGCGGGTCACCACGCAACAAAGAAATAACAATCTTTACTTGCTGAATGGGGTCACCAGAGGAGCGGGGTTTCAGAGCAAGAAACAGTCTGCAATTATTTTTGAAATTCAAAAATTTAGATCTATCCCCAGAAAACAAATCAGGAATTGGAATTCTAGGCTCTAACATCGGATTCTGAACTACATAATCTTGAATACTCTGTACCCTAGCAGCGAGTTGATCCACACAAGAGGACAAACCTTGAATATCCATTTCTACACCTGAGTCCTGAACCACCCAGAGGTTAAGGGGAAAAGAAAGACAAAACAAGCTGCAAAGAAAATAAAATTGACTCAGAACTTCTCTTTTCCCTCTTTTGAGATGCATTAACACTTTGTGGGCCAGCTGTACTCTTATGGATCTGGTGGTTAGGAGCACCCGAAATGACCTGATGGTTAAAATGGAAAACCTGGGACAAGCTCTGAGGAAGTGGTAACTCTACTGACCGCAATCCCTAATCCTATCACACACACTAGAAATAGCCATGGAGCGTACCTAACTCTCCCTAGACGCCTCTTCACAGCCTAAGAGCTAACTACCCCTAAAGATAGAAATGACAGCCTACCTTGCCTCAGAGAAACTCCCCAAAGTAAAGGTAGCCCCCCACAAATATTGACTGTGAGTTAAGAGGGAAGTAACAAACACAGGAATGAAACAGATTTTAGCAAAGGAGGCCAAATCTTCTCTAGATAGACAGAGGATAGGAAAGGGAACTATGCGGTCAGTATTAAAAACTACAAAAACCACGCAGAGTGTGCAAAAAGACCTCCACACCGACTCACGGTGTGGAGGTGCCACTCTGCACCCCAGAACTTCCAGCTAGCAAGGAAATATCATAATAGCAAGCTGGACTAGAAACATAGCATGTACTGAGAAATATATTCAAAAACCAATGAACAGCAAATGGACTAGCAAGGACTGGACAGGTCATCTGAGAAATCCAAGAGAGATCTGAACCAGTACTGAGACATTGACAGCTGGCATGAACTAACGACCTGGGCAGAGTTAAATAGGGAAGGCAGCAGCAGCAATAAACGAGGGCAGCTGAGAAAGCCAACCTCAAAGATCAGCAGTTCCACTCAAAGCCACCAGAGGGTGTCCAAGGACAGAACTCACCAAAGTACCATTCACGACCACAGGAGGGAGCCCGAGAATGGAATTCACAACACTGATGTCTCCATTAATTTTACTTTTATTGGTATCTATTTTTTTTAAAAAAAAATTACCAGTAGCTGCTGCATTTTCCACCCTAGGCTTATACTCGAGTCAATAAGTTTTCCCAGTTTTTTGTTGCAAAATTAGGGGGGTCGGCTTATACTCGGGTCGGCTTATACTCAAGTATATACGGTAGTTAAAAGATGCTAAACTGGATGGTTGAAAGTGACTCTAGTACCTTGGCATTGTCCTCCACCAGTTCACTTGTAGAAAGCACAGATTTGGCACCTGAGGACAATGGTCATGAGCATTCTTCCACCTTACCTCCTTGTAAAACAACCAATCTGGCTGTGGTTTTGTGGACCATTCACCTGGCCATTCCCCACAAATGGCAGAGAATGAGTGAACTGATACCCAATAACTTATGTCAGAGGATGACTACATGGGAGGGCCAGTGCACACAATCAGTGGACCACTGCAGGACATCTCAGACGATGAGGAAACACAGGTATTGTCACATACACATGCACCTGCAAGGGTTCATTTATCTCCTCTCGCTCAATTCAACACTTAACCTGTACAACCCAATTTCTAATTCTCTCACTGCTAACTTTTGAATACAACTCTCAACATTGTCCCCTGATTTTAACAAGGGCAGGGAACAGTGATGTGAACTGTCTTCAGAATCTGGCACCAAGGAACAGCATTAACAGGACCGCTGATTCACACAAGAAAACTGATATCTCCAGTACTGATTTTTCCAGTACTGGAAATTTCAGGACTCGTGAAAGAGCCATTAGGGACATATGGATACAGCCTTAGGCTTCTTTCCCATGTCCTGGTGATTCTTGTACCAGAAAAATAAGTGCTGGTAAGATCCATGGTCTGCCTCCATGTTTGCGTATGTGATACCTGTGTGCCATCCATGTGCCATCCGCATGTTTAATGTCTGTGAGTCCATGTATTACATCCATGTGCTAAGTACCAGCACCTGGGAGAAAGCAGTACAGTTTTCTCTGTTCCTGGGTGCTAGCCAACTGGTGAAGGCAGCTCTCATCATTGTCTCCTGCTTTCACTGAGATCAGCGTGACCAGGAGACAATGAGGGGACTTGTGTTCAGCAGTAGCTGTGTAACTCCTATGTGAAATAAATAAATGAAAAAAACAGCGTGGGCTCCCTCACAAATTTCATAACCAGCAGAGGGAAAGCCAATGGCTGAGGGTTAATTTTAATAACTTGGGACAAGGGACAATTCCCCATAAGGTTCCCAGCCTGTTAATAACAGCTGAAGGCTTTTTGCTTAACCTTTCCTGGTGAATTTATGGGGAACCCCAGAAAAAAATTATGCACATTCACCCTATAAATTCAAACAACCAAAGACTAAACAGAAAGCTGTGTGTTGATATTAATAGCCTGGAAATGGGTTAAAGATAGTGCCCCCCAGGCTGCCAACATCAACCCTCAGCCACATCATAAATGGCCCATAAGTTGCTTCAAGTCTGCTGCTTAGCCTTGCTCTTCCCACTTGCCTTGTTGGTGGCAAATGGGCTTATAGGGTTGGGGTTGATGTCATCTTTGTTTTGTCAGTTGACATTAAGCCCAGGCATAAGTAATAGAGAGACATCTATACGATGCCCCCATTACTAATCCCATAGTCATATTGTAAAAAAGACACAGCCAGAATAAACTCCCTTATTTGAAATAATACAAAACACTGTGTTTTACAGATTTATTAAAAAATAAAAAACACAATTTTACTCACCTTATGCATATTCAATTGAAGCCCATGTCCCCTGATGCCCATGTCCCCTGTAAGAAAACAAAAGTGAAAAACAACAATATCCTCACCTGTCTGAAGTGCAGATAAGACATACTGTCCCACACCATAATCCATGCCTGCGATATGTGGTTTACAACCTAGACGGTGGCATGTTACAACCATCCAGGCTGTAAACCACGGGATGATGAGGTGCTACAAGTGCAGCTAAAGTGATGGTGATTTCATAGGGGCCACCGTCAGTCATTGAAACTGCATTCCTACATATCACTGTGGGTGGTCCAATGAACTGCGGTGACTTCATTGGGGGGCTGAAGTATGTTGCTGTCAGTTTTGCCTGCACTGGTTACCAAGAATAGAAGGGACTCCAATCATACAAATATACTCACACAAACAACAGTGATAAACATCGGGGAGTGGAGGATGGAGAAAAATCAAAGTAGGAGAAGGAGAGGAATTAGTACACACCCAAAACCTAGCAACAGCCTCAGATAAATCCACCAAGCGCCTTCTCAAACAACAAATACAAACCACCATCTCCTAATCATACAGCATAACATAAGCTATTTCTGGCAATGAGTGCTAGCCAGGGCCCAGAATATATAGGACAGTGGAGTGGCCAACAGTGCACAGCTGAGAACCTTAATGCAGGGAAGCTTCCAAGAGCTCTAAACTGAGCAGATTAACCTGCTGAAAGAAACCTGCACCATTTACTATGAAGGTGAAGTGCTTCTAAACAGTACATGAGCAGGAGGAATCTGATGCTGATGTCTCCTGGCTCCTCTCTGTTGCAGAAAACCCATGACAATAGGGCTATGTGTAGATCAATCTGAGGACGTTAGAAAGTCAAATGCCAAAATATAGTTTTATTGTTGGAAAAAGAATTGACCAGTCATACAATAAGCCAACGTTTCAGCCTGAATTGGCCTTTATCAAGGCAATTATCTGCAAAATAATACAACAACAAAATAAACAAAAAAGTAATAATATACATAAATATACCGGTCAAATACAAATCAGAAGTGAACATAGGATTAAATATACATATATTCACATACATATAATAACAAAACTAAGAGTGTGTATGTGTGTGTGTATATATATTTTATATATATATATATATATATATATATATATATATATATATATATACTCTTAGTTTTGTTATTATATGTATGTGAATATATGCATATTTAATCCTATATTCACTTCTAATTTGTATCACTTCTGACCCTCGGTGGCTTTTGAGCTCACACCTGAGGACGCCCCGGGTCATAGGCAGAGTCCAAGTGCGAATTCCCACCCTACACTGACAGGCTGTCAGGAAAGCGCACTGACAGAGCACGGTGCCGTACAGATGGGCCCTGCAAAAAGGCACTGTAATGTGTGCTACGTGTGCAGGTAGCACTGTCGGGTGCTAGATAGCTTCCACCATTTGCGAGCAGTCAACAACACAAGGAATGGGAATGATTAAGGAGCTTTCATCCATCGACAGTCATTCATCTACACACACACGTTATCAAGTTTATACTAGCACATGGCCGTGTGGCCATGTGAACCTTTTATAGCTGAAGCTCTCCGGGACCTTCCTAGTGATCCAATAGGAGCTGCTACAGGACTTGAGCATGTGACCCCCCCGACCTCCAATGAAAGGTTGTCCCTTGGGCATGCTCAGGGAAAAGAGGAGAACTTAGTCCCAGGAGCGTCTGCTCGCCGCTGATCAGTGCTGGTTACAATGGCTAGACCTGGAAGGGCAGCAGTAACCAAGCACACAGTATCTGCCTGAGCAATATACTGGGACTGCGACGTCTCTGCTGAGCAGGCTCCACTGCAGCTGGAGAAGAATGGGAGACTATAGCAGACATGGTTCGAGATTCCCCCTGTGCAGCAGCAGGAACTCCACACCTAACACAATGCTTGTTGAAAGGCAGCAGCTCAGATTATCAGCAAGCTTTCCTGTGTGACTACTTCTGGCTCAATAAAAGCCATGTCAATTATTGGCATGGCTGTCATTGGCCAGCACACTGTTAAAAAAAAAAAAGACATGGGGTCTCATCTATTTTTGATAACCAGGGTTGGCAAAGCTGACAGCTGCTGAGCTGATATTTTCAGACTGGTAAGGGGCCATGAATATTAGCCATCCTCAGCATAAAAATAGCAGCCTGCAGCTGCCCCAGAAAAGGTGCATTTATTAGAGGAGAATAGGGGGAGGTGTCCAATGTCGGATATATCCATCATTGGACGATAAGCAGTTAAAGAACAATTAACTCATTAATATTGAAGTACTAGTGAAATATACTAATACTGCTATATACATCCTGTACCATACACTGAGACTGCTGTAAAATGTCAAAGGATACACTGAGGCTGCTGGTTATCATCACACAGGATGGACTGAGACTGCTGTTTAAAAAACACACAGAATAGACTGAGAATGCTGTTTGCATCACACAAAATGCACTCAGCATTCTGTAAGATTTGTGTCGTATTGAAAGCAGCTGCTCATGATGAATTTGATGAATGACAGTTATCATGCCCTTGTTCCTTATCAGCTACACCCACTTTGTTGGAGTCATGTGATAATGGTTTGGGAATGCCAAAAATTTCAAAAACTTGAGTTGTTCAAACATGTTGCTTTTCAAAAGATTTTTCCTCCAGAATTCTGCATCACATAGGATACACTCAGAGATAGCTAGATATACATCACCTAGGATACACTGAGACTCTGCTGTATATACATCACTGTATTTGTCACCTGAGCCAACATTTATACATGAATACAGCACCAGAAACATCATCAGTACACGAAGACATCACCAGAACGACCATCAGTGCATGAATACAATATTATAACGATCATTGATATATGAATATATCATTAGAACCACCATCAATATATGAATATATCACCAGAACCACCATTAGTATGTGAATAGTTTATAAAAACCACAATCAGTGCATAAAACATCACCGAGCTTAGTACATTGCAATGTCTCAGGTCAGCACCCAGCATAATACAATTTGTATTGCAAGAAACTTACAAGAAGCAAAATGAGCATAAACCCTGTTGTTACTAAATAATTAAAAAGCAAAGTGCATTTAAATATCATAGGACTCTTGGTAACACTGTTTTTTATTAAAAAAGCATAAACAGCATCAAGCCAGTGGTAAAGTGACCCTATTTGGGACAGTCCTATGCTGTTTAATGTTAAAACCTTACTGAGACAACACTGCATTTTTTCTTAATTATGCCAGATGTAAATTCAGTAGGCCCAGAATCATAAACTGTTGTCTGAAGTATTGAATCTTCTTGTAATGTGAAACATGGGGTCAGCAGATTTCCTAGTCTGCTAGCTGAAACAGGATGGACCAGGGATCATCAGACCGAATGCCCACTCTGCTTTTACCGTGGGCGTAATCCTGCTCAGACAACACAGGGTGAGGTTAACACAGTGTGGCAATAATTTATTGAACTACAAAACAGGCAAATAATACATAGAGCAGTCCCAGAAAAACAACCAAGATGGTGCAAATTTACAGAGTCTCTGACTCGGCAGAATAAAATCAACTATGACTTCAAAACTTCCTGGGTATCTCCAAGGAGTCAGGTGACCGGTGGGTCTCATTCCTGGCATTCCCAAATGTATACATGGGATTAGGTGACCAATGGATCCAAATCCTGACAACCCAAAATGTATCCATGGTTCAGTGATGGTCAATGGAGATGATCTGTATTCTTTCAGCCAGGGCCGTGGTTCCCTAAGCTGACATCTTGTAGAATGTCAAATCTGTGTCCCTGGTAATGGAGCCATGATGTCTTGGCTGCTGTCTAGCAAAGAGTCTCTGGATCTCTTGGCTTTCTGGATGTCTGGATGTCTGGATGTCCAGATGTATATGGTTATAATTTCAGAGTCATATATTCCCTTTCTAAAGTCCACAACTCTTCTTCAAGCAATCATTCACAGGTAAAAGGGATGGTGACAAGATCAAATGTTTAATTATTAAATCTATTTGCATAGTTGTTCTTCCTCTGTTTTGCAAATCAACAAACAAGCTGGCCTAGACAATGTGTAATCAACATATCAGCAAACATCATTGTTCAATGACCTTGTATCACTATCTTGAAAAAGGTAAAGTAAAGTACAGTACAGTAAAGGTACCGTCACATTTAGCGACGCTGCAGCGATCTAGACAACAATGCCGATCGCTGCAGCGTCGCTGTTTCGTCGTTGTGTGGTCGCTGGAGAGCTGTCACACAGACAGCTCTCCAGCGACCAACGATGCAGGTCCCCGGGTAACCAGGGTAAACATCAGGTTACTAAGCGCAGGGCCGTGCTTAGTAACCCGATGTTTACCCTGGTTACCAGTGCTAATGTAAAAAAAAAAAACACTACATACTTACATTCCGGTGTCTGTCCCCCGGCGCTGTGCTTTCCTGCACTGACTGTGAGCGCCGGCCGGAAAGCAGAGCGGTGACGTCACCGCTGTAATCTGCTTTACGGCTGGCCGGCGCTGACAGTGCAGGAAAGCACAGCGCCGGGGGACAGACACCGGAATGTAAGTATGTAGTGTTTGGGTTTTTTTACATTTACACTGGTAACCAGGGTAAACATCGGGTTACTAAGCGCGGCCCTGCGCTTAGTAACCCGATGTTTACCCTAGTTACCAGTGAAGACATCGCTGAATCGGTGTCACACACCGACTCAGCGATGTCTGCGGGAGTCCAGCGACGAAATAAAGTTCTGGACTTTCTGCTCCGACCAACGATGGCACAGCAGGATCCTGATCGCTGCTGCGTGTCACACTCAACAATATCGCTAGCCAAGACGCTGCAACGTCACAGATCGCTAGCGATATCGTTCAGTGTGAAGGTACCTTTAGTTGTAGAAGCTGATATAAAAGGTAAGTATTAGCTATTTATCCATTTACAAATAACAATTTAACCTACAAGAAAAGTCAACATTTCAGATTCTTGACTAACAAGAAAGAAACACATAAATTCAAAAGTCAACATGTAGATATAACAGTCAATGACTCCTGGATTACTGAAAATAGATGTCTGGTTAATTAAGATAAAATGCTGTGTTGTCACATTGCTTCTTCATCTTAATTAGCCAGACGTGATAGGATTCCAACCATCTTTCTCCAATTATCGGTGACAGTCCACAGCAAGTTTTTAGGCACAGACACAAATGTAAGATGTCTCAGCCATACACTGTTAGGGCCAGCGGAATGCACTAAATAATTAGAAAGATAGAGTAAGGTGCGCTTGCAACCCAAAGTCCACCGTGCAGAGATGTAACCTGCTGCTAAGTAATGTCGGACTATATGGCGGTACAATATGGATTCACACACGGGTTAACTTCACCCAGTGTGAAGAAAGCGAACCCTGTTGTGTCTCAGGGCTGCGGTACCGCACGAAGAGCACAAGCAAGGAGTCACAGAACTCTACCCCAAGAATCGGGATAGAGTACAACTAGACCTCTTGCGCTCGACACCACAACTGGGGTGTCAGAGTAACAGAAATAATAATTAAGATGCATGAAATGCCACTAACCACCCAGACTTGGGATAGGAAAGCACTGTGATAGCGCACGGCGCTGCACTGGCGGTCACAGCAAATAATGTTTCGTGTGTTCTAGTGCTGATAACAAGTAGGGCGCTAGATAGCAATCATCCACCTTTCGCAAGCAGTCAAACACAAGGGAGGGGATAATTAAAGAGCGACTTTCTCTCATCAACACACACGTTCACAAGTATACACTAGCGCATGGACGAGCGGCCATGCAAACCTTTTATAGCGGCAGGGCTACAAGACCTTCTAGATGGACCAATAGGAGCAGCAACAGGACATGGGAGGTCATCCCGTGGGCATGCTCAGTATGTGAAAAGCCGGACTTAGTCCCAGAAAGACCTGCTCGCTGCTGAACATTGCTGGCTACAGAGCCTGGAAGGGCAGTAGTAACCAGTCGTCCAGTGTCAGCCTGAGCTAGATGCTGGGACCGACGTCTCCGCTGAGCAGACTCCACTATGGCTGGAGAAGATTGAGAGACCACAGCGGAGATGGTTCAAAGATTCCCCCTGTGTAGAGGTGGGAACTCGACATCTAAAGGTACCTTCACACTAAGCGACCCTGCAGCGATATCGACAACGATGCCGATCGCTGCAGCGTCGCTGTGTGGTCGCTGGAGAGCTGTCACACAGACAGCTCTCCAGCGACCAACTATGCCGAAGTCTCCGGGCAACCAGGGTAAACATCGGGTTACTAAGCGCAGGGCCGCTCTTAGTAACCCGATGTTTACCCTGGTTACCAGTGTACATGTAAAAAAAAACAAACACTGCATACTTGCATTCCGGTGTCCGTAACGTCCCCCGCCGTCCGCTTCCTGCACTGACTGTGAGTGCCGGCCGTAAGGCACAGCACAGCGGTGACGTCACCGCTGTGCTCTGCTTTTACTTTACGGACGGCACTCACAGTCAGTGTGGGAAGCGGACAGCGGGGGACGTGTGACAGACACCGGAATGTGAGTATGTACTGTTTGTTTTTTTTACTTTTACAATGGTAACCGGGGTAAATATCGGGTTACTAAGCGGGGCCCTGCGCTTAGTAACCCGATATTTACCCTGGTTACCATTGTAAAACATCGCTGGCATCATTGCTTTTGCTGTCAAACACAACGATACACGCCGATCTGACGACCAAATAAAGTTCTGAACTTTCAGCAATGACCAGCGATATCACAGCGGGATCCTGATCGCTGCTGCATGTCAAACACAACGATATCGCTATCCAGGACGCTGCAACGTCATGGATCGCTATCGTTATCGTTGCAAAGTCGCTTAGTGTGAAGGTACCTTAAGATTCATGAGAACAAAACTTTGTTTCATTCGGTTTCCTCAGAGCATATTCTGTGTTTTCCTTGCAAATGAACTACACACGTAATTGATGAGAACAGACTCTTATACACTGGGTCCACGCATGGCATCCTGTGTGAAGCAGGGAAGACAAAGTGCAGACTTAGTATAGCTACTGGTGGGTTGACGTTTATGCTTTTTTTTTTTTATCAAAAACAGTTTTACTAAGAACCTTATGTTATTTAAATCCACTTTTAATTTTTACTTATTTAGTTACAGCAGGGTTTATGCTCATTTTGTTTTTTATAGGTTTTGTCTGTTTAATGAGAGTGAATAAGAGACAGAGTTTAAATATCCTTACAATGGTATGGATTGATCTCAAAAAGGTGTATCTAAATATTAAAGACTTGCTATATCAAAAAGTGCAAAATTATCTTTATTATTCCAAAAGTACACATAGACAAGATAGTACAAAAGTGAATCAAATCCATACACCAAAAAATATTTTTTATGCTAAAAAATAGGTGGGCAGAAGTACAACCATGGGGCAAAGAGAGACATACAGTATAAACAAGTGGGAAAACCCTAGATGCCCGGGTAAAAATATATATCACCGTACATAATGCTGAATATGAAGAATGTATGTACTAAGGTAATTTCACAAAAATCCTTAAAATGGGAAAAAAGGAGACATCATAAAGTTTGCAACCTCCATTCTTTATAATTGTAACCTGATCAAGATATAGGTATAAGGAGATTGCCAAACACAGTCTTAAATGGTTATAAAGTGCCACATATGCATGTAAAGAAATAATATAATTGCCTCTTACCCATAATTACTATGCCAGACCGATGCGCTGGAGCCCTGAAGTCCATTTTGCTGTTGTCTCTATTCAAATGGCTTATGTGAACATGCATTTATAAGTAGAGATGAGCGAACGTGTTTTGAAACCGTTCACCAATCTTAACCCCTTCCCGACATGCGCCGTACTAGTACTGCGCTGCCGGCACTGCATTACTGACAGCCGCAGTACTAGTACGGCGCCCCGATCACCGCGGTCTCGCGCTGAGCGCCACGGTGATCGGGTGCGGGTGTCAGCTGTATATGACAGCTGACACCCCGCAGCAATGCCCACGATCGGCGCTATCGCCGATCGCGGGCATTTAACCCCTCTGATGCCGCTGTCAATAGTGACAACGGCATAGAGGGGGATCGTGCAGGGACGGGGGCTCCCTGCGCTCTCCCACCGGAGCAACGCGATGAGATCGTGCTGCTCCGGTGACCTGGAAGGAGTCCCCGGATCCAAGATGGCCGCGGGACTCCTTCCGGGTCATGAGATGACCCTGCTTGCTGGCGTCTACTGAGAATCCTCATAGCAGGCGCCGGCAAGCCCCTGCAATGTGCCTGTCAGATCGATGATCTGACAGAGTGCTGTGCACACTGTCAGATCACCGATCTGTGATGTCCCCTCCTGGGACAAAGTAAAAAAAAAAAATTTCCACATGTGTAAAAAAAAAAAAAATTCCTAAATAAAGAAAAAAAAAAAAATTCCCATAAATACATTTCTTTATCTAAATAAAAAAAAAATCACACAATAAAAGTACACATATTTAGCATCGCCGCGTCCGTAACGACCCCACCTATAAAACTATATCACTAGTTAACCCCTTCAGTGAACATCGTAAAAAAAAAAAAAATAAATAAAAACGAGGCAAAAAACAACGCTTTATTCTCATACCGCCAAACAAAAAGTGGAATAACACGCAATCAAAAAGACGGATATAAATAAGCATGGTACCGCTGAAGACGTCATCTTGTCCCGCAAAAAAAAAGCCGCCATACAGCATCATCAGCAGAAAAATAAAAAAGTTATAGCTCTCAGAATAAAGTGATGCAAAAACAATTATTTTTTTATATAAAATAGTTTTTACTGTGTAAAAGCGCCAAAACATAAAAAAATTAAATAAATGAGGTATCGCTGTAATCATACTGACCCGAAGAATAAAACTGCTTTATCCTTTTTACCAAACGCGGAACGGTATAAACGCCCCCCCTAAAAGAATTTCAGGAATTGCTGATTTTTGTTCATTCCGCCTCCCAAAAATCGGAATAAAAGGCGATCAAAAAATGTCATGTACCCGAAAATGGTACCAATAAAAACGTCAACTCGTCCCGCAAAAAACAAGATCTCACATGACTCTGTGGACCAAAATCTGGAAAAATTATAGCTCTCAAAATGTGGTGATGCAAAAACTATTTTTTGCAATAAAAAGCGTCTTTTAGTGTGTGACGGCTGCCAATCATAAAAATCCGCCCAAAAAACGCTATAAAAGTAAATCAAATCCCCCTTCATCACCCCCTTAGGGAAAAATAATACAATTTAAAAAAATATATTTATTTCCATTTTCCCGTTAGGCTACTTTCACACTAGCGTCGGTACTGGGCCATCGTGCTGCGTCGGTCCGACATACCGACGCATACTGTGCAAGCGCCGCACAACGGGGGCAGCGGATGCTGTTTTTCCACGCATCCGCTGCCCCATTGTGAGGTGCGGGGAGGTGGGGGCGGAGTTCCAGCCGCGCATGCGCGGTCAGAAATGGTGGACCGTCGGCACAAAAAAAGTTACATGTAACGTTTGTTGCTGCCGGCGGTCCGCCACAACACGACGCAACCGTCGCACGACGCTTGCGACGTGTGTCAATATGTCGCTAATGTTAGTCTATGGGGAAAAAACGCATCCTGCAGATGACTTTGCAGGATGCGTTTTTTCGCCAAAACGACGCATTGCGACGTATGCAAAAAAACGCTAGTGTGAAAGTAGCGCTAGGGTTAGGACTAGGGTTAGGGCTAGGGTTAGGGTTGGGGTTAGGGCTAGGGTTAGGGCTGGGGTTAGGGTTGGGGTTTCAGTTAGAATTGGGGAGTTTTCACTGTTTAGGCACATCAGGGGCTCTCCAAACGCGACATGGCATCCGATCTCAACGCGTTTGTTTGCGTTAAAAACGCATGCGTTTTTATAGAAAAAAACCAGAACACACACTGAAAAGTCACCCCCACCATCAAGGTGATAAAGGGATCCAAACCCTAACCCTAACCCTACCCCTAAACTCACCCCTAACCGTTTAATGAACATTTTCTGACAGTCATAGTGCCACGTATTTCAGTGCCACGTATTTCAGTGCCACGATATTTCAGTGCCACAATATTTAAGTGCCACGTCTTTCAGTGCCACGATATTTCAGTGCCACGTATTTCAGTGCCACGATATTTCAGTGCCACATATTTCAGTGCCACGTCTTTCAGTACCACGATATTTCAGTGCCACGTATTTCAGTACCACGATATTTCAGTGCCATGATATTTCAGTGCCACGTCTTTCAGTGCCACGATATTTCAGTGCCACGTATTTCAGTGCCACGATATTTCAGTGCCACGTATTTAAGTGCCACGATATTTCAGTGAAATACGTGGCACTGAAATATCGTGGCATTTACGTGAAATACGTGGCACTTATATATGTGGCACTTATATACGTGGCACTTATATACGTATATACGTATATAAACGTATTTCAGTGCCACGTATTTCAGTGCCACGTATTTCAGGTTAGGGTTAGGGGTAGGGTTAGGGTTTTTTGGCTTTTTCTTGTTTTCTTGTGTTTTTCTATAAAAACGCATGCGTCTAAAAAACGCATGCGTTTTACCGCGTTTACATGCGTTTTTTCACACATGCGTTTTTTAAAAAACGCATGCAGATAAAAACGCAAGTGTGAAACCAGCCTTACCCTTGGGAAAATAAAAACGTGGGGGCTAAAATATAATTTTTGTGGAAAAAAATATATTTTTTATTTCCGCGGCTCTGCGTTATAAACTGTAGTGAAACACTTGGGGGGTTCAAAGTTCTCACAACACATCTAGATAAGTTCCGTGGGGGGTCTAGTTTCCAATATGGGGTCACTTGTGGGGGGTTTCTACTGTTTAGGTACATCAGGGGCTCTGCAAATGCAACAAGACACCTGCAGACCAATCCATCTAAGTCTGCATTTCAAACGGCGCTCCTTCCCTTCCGAGCTCTGCCGTGCGCCCAAACAGTGGTTCCCCCCCATATATGGGATATCAGCATACTCAGGACAAATTGGACAACAACTTTTGTTGTCCAATTTCTCCTGTTACCCTTGGGAAAATAAAAACGTGGGGGCTAAAATATAATTTTCGTGGAAAAAAAAATATTTTTTATTTTCACGGCTCTGCGTGATAAACTGTAGTGAAACACTTGTTGGTTCAAAGTTCTCACAACACATCTAGATAAGTTCCGTGAGGGGTCTAGTTTCCAATATGGGGTCACTTGTGGGGGGTTTCTACTGCTTAGGTACATCAGGGGCTCTGCAAATGCAACATGACACCTGCAGACCAATCCATCTAAGTCTGCATTTCAAACGGCGCTCCTTCCCTTCCGAGCTCTGCCGTGCGCCCAAACAGTGGTTCCCCCCAATGTATGTGGTATCAGCGTACTCAGGACAAATTGGACAATAACTTTTGTGGTCCAATTTCTCCTGTTACCCTTGGGGAAAAAAAATTGCGGGCTAAAACATCATTTAGTGGAAAGAAAAAATGATTTTTTAATTTTCATAGCGCTACATTCTAAACTTTAGTGAAACAATTGGGGGTTAAAAGTGCTCACCACACATCTAGATAAGTTCCTTAGGGGGTCTTCTTTCCAAAATGGTGTCACTTGTGGGGGTTTCCACTGTTTAGGCACGTCAGGGGCTCTCCAAACACGACATGGGTTCCGATCTCAATTCCAGCCAATTTTGCATTGAAAAGTCAAATGGCGCTCCTTCCCTTCCGAGCTCTGCCATGCGCCCAAACAGTGGTTTATCCCCATATATGAAGTATCAGCGTACTCAGGACAAATTGCACAACAACTTTTGGGGTCCTATTTATCCTGCTACCCTTGGGAAAATTAAAAATTTGGGGCAAAAAGATCATTTTTGTGAAAATTAATATTAATTTTTTTTTACGGCTCTACATTATAAACTTCTGTGAAGCACTTGGAGGTTCAAAGTGCTCACCACACATCTAGATTAGTTCCTTAGAGGGTCTACTTTCCAAAATGGTGTCACTTGTGGGGGTTTCCACTGTTTAGGCACGTCAGGGGCTCTCCAAACACGACATGGGTTCCGATCTCAATTCCAGACAATTTTGCATTGAAAAGTCAAATGGCGCTCCTTCCCTTCCGAGCTCTGCCATGTGCCCAATCAATGGTTTACCCCAACATGTGGGGTATCGGCGTACTCAGGACAAATTGTACAACGACTTTTTTGGTCCAATTTCTCCTGTTACCCTTGGTAAAATAAAACAAATTGGATCTGAAGTAAAAATTTTGTGAAAAAAAAGTTAAATGTTCAATTTTTTTTAAACATTCCAAAAATTCCTGTGAAGCACCTGAAGGGTTAATAAACTTTTTTAATGTGGTTTTGAGTACCTTGAGGGGTGCAGTTTTTAGAATGGTGTCACTTTTGGGCATTTTCTGTCATATAGATTCCTCAAAGTCACTTCAAGTGTGAGGTGGTCCGTAAAAAAAATGGTTTTGCAAATTTTGTTGCAAAAATGAGAAATCGCTTTTCAACTTTTAACCCTTATAACTCCCTAACAAAAAAAAATTATGTTTCCAAAATTGTGCTGATGTAAAGCAGATATGTGGGAAATGTTGTTTATTAACTATATTATGTGCTATAACTCTCTAATTTAAGGGCATAAAAACGAAAAATTTGAAAATTGCGAAATTTTCATAATTTTCGACAAAATTTCTGTTTTTTTCACAAATAAATGCAAGTCTTATCGAAAAAGTTTTACCACTATCATAAAGTACAATATGTCACGAGAAAACAATCTCAGAATCACCAAGATCCGTTGAAGCGTTTCAGAGTTATGACCTCATAAAGTGACAGTGGTCAGAATTGTAAAAATTGGACGTGTCAGTTAGGTGAAAACAGGCTTCGGGGTGAAGGGGTTAAATTCGTCATGAACATACCACATTCGGAATCGTATTCGTTTTCACAAGCAATTTTATTGAAAGTAAGCAAAAGTCAGCAAATCATCGCGTTTCTACTAATGCTTTTCTATGAATTTGGATAGGATAGTGGTGCTGTATGATGAGTGGGGAGGATGGGGGTACGTGTTTGATGGGAGGAGGGAGTGTGGAGAGGTTAAAGGAGCATCTGAAGATATTACAGGAGCGGCACGCACTTTTTTTCCACTTAACTTTAAGTGTGTTGACTCCGGCAACAAGTCTGGCCGCAGAAACTATCCACAACGTCATAACACAAGGTCTTCTGTGATTGGTTGCCAAAGTCACATCTCCCTGTCCATGTAAAAAACAGATGTCTTGTTTTGCTGGCGCCATTTGCTCAGCGTAACAGTGCAGAGAAGTCTATAGTGCTGTTCAATGTGATCTTGTCAGTGAAACAGAAAGAATCCTGACTTCGAAGTAGATTGTGCATAAACTTTGTGGCAGTATCCGGAAGCCCCATTTGCTACTCCAAATTGATTGTGCTAAAACTGTGCTTCAGTGGCAAATCAGAAGTCTATATTTAAACTTGAAAATCATTAGGCATAACATTGTTACTCAGGCACACTATCTACAAAAATAAATAGAGATTGCTCATTTAGTGACAGGTGACTGACAGCTGTGGGCCTTGAGAATGTGGAGGAGGTTACGTTTCATCTTCTCACATAGACACGTAGTGATGTCAGCATGACAAGCACTAAATTCTCAGCTGCAACTCTGCCAGTGGCCAGCACTAGTCACAAGTGTGCAGTTCACAGGGGCGGCAAGTTTGGCCTAGCTTGGGTGTTTTTCGAGACTTCACAGGACGACCCATCCCACATTATCTGTCAAATTCTGAAAAAAATTAAGTAGAGGCAAAAATTGCAATAATTTGACAACTGCATGCATGAACCAGCACATGCTCGATCAACATGCCTTAACCCCTTTCTGACCTCGGACGGGATAGTACGTCCAAGGTCAAAAGCCCCTCTTTGATGCGGGATCCGGCGGTGAGCCCGCATCAAAGCCGGGACATGTCAGCTGTTTTGAACAGCTGACATGTGTCCGCAATAGGCGCAGGCAGAATCGCGATCTGCCCACGCCTATTAACTAGTTAAATGCCGCTGTCAAACGCAGACAGCGGCATTTAACTACCGCATCCGGCCGGGCGACCGGAAATGACGGCATCGCCGACCCCGTCACATGGTCGGAGGTCGGCGATGCTTCAGCATTGTAACCATAGAGGTCCTTGAGACCTCTATGGTTACTGATCGCCGGTAGCTGTGAGCACCACCCTGTGGTCGGCGCTCTCAGCAAACCTGATTTTCTGCTGCATAGCAGCGAACAGCAGATCGCTGCTATGTAGCAGAGGCGATCGTGCTGTGCCTGCTTCTAGCCTCTCATGGAGGCTATTGAAGCATGGCAAAAGTAAAAAAAAAAGTTAAAAAAAATGTGAAAAAAATGAAAAATATATAAAAGTTTAAATTACCCCCCTTTCGCCCCAATCAAAATAAATCAATTAAAAAAATCAAACCTACACATATTTGGTATCGCCGTGTTCAGAATCACCAGATCTATCAATAAAAGAAAGCATTAACCTGATCGCTAAACAGCGTAGTGAAAAAAAATTCGAAACGCCAGAATTACGTTTTTTTGGTCACCGCGACATTGCATTAAAATGCAATAACGGGCAATCAAAAGAATGTATCTGCACCAAAATGCTATCATTAAAAACGCCAGCCCGGCACGCAAAAAATAAGCCCTCAACCGACCCCAGATCATGAAAAATGGAGACGCTACGAGTATCGGAAAATGACGCAATTTTTTTTTTTTATAGCAAAGTTTGGAAATTTTTGTATTCCCGTTTTCTAGCACACTGCATGCTAAAACCAATGATGTAATTCAAAAGTACAACTAGTCCCGCAAAAAATAACCCCTCGCATGGCCAAATTAACGGAAAAATAAAAAAGTTATGGCTCTGGGAAGGAGGGGAGTGAAAAACAAACACGTAAAAAGGAAAAATCCCAAGGTCATGAAGGGGTTAATGTGAGAATCACTGCACTAAAATGGGCACTAGCGGGCCTTGTCAAGCACCTGCCATCCCATCAACCCCATATGCTGCTTCTTCCTCTTCCGTCACTATTCCAAGAGTTCACACAGGTCTACAGCCGCAGAAACTACAATTATTTAACCACCCCAGTTGGGGTGAGTGAGAGCTGGTCAACTGTTACGGAAGTAGAAATTAGTTCTGATTTGTGTCATCTAGCACAACACATCTTTCTCAATCCACCATAACATCTCTGTCTGCACCTCATTCACAGTCCAGCAGTTTGTCCTGTTCTCGATATTGTGCCCTCTCTCAGAACAACAACTATCTCTCGGTCCCTCCGCTGTGGTCTCATAAAAGAATGTTTCCTCCTATAGATGGCAAAGCTAAGAGATTGAACTCCACCATCTCCCATCATTTGACCACAGAAATGCTGCCTTTCTGCCTGGTGGATACAGACGGTTTTCTAAAGTTGATGGCCGTCACAGTCCCTCAGTACCAGTTTCCCAGTCGCCACCACTTCTCAAAGAAAGCTGTACCTGTGCTACACTAGCATATTGCCAACAACATCACCAGTTCCCTGACAAAATCTATGTCTGCCAGGGTGCTTTTCACCACTGACACCTGGACGAGCAAACGTTAACAGAGGCATTACATCTTGCTGACTTGCAGTTTGAGAATACTTTTCCCCATTTCCCCAGCTATTTGCTTTTTCCTGGCTGGTAGTGATGAGGGAGCACTAAAATGCTCGGATGCTCGTTTGCTCGGGTCAAGCAATTTGTAATACTCGGGTACTCGGCTAGAACAAAGAGCCCAATGTAAGTATATGGAAAACCTGAGCATTTTTACCGTGATTCCCCCCCCCCCCCGGGGTCCTTTTAATTTCTAAAAACTTCTGACAATGATGGAACCAGTGCTCAAATGACTTGAGAACATCATGGGAAATGCCCTTTGTAGTATTTCTGACTCCTAGGTCACAGCTTTGAGCAATGTTGTCAGAGTCTTATGCCAATTTTACAGGCGCACCCAAAAACATACAAAAACAAAAACAAAATGAATTTTCCTGGTAAATATGATAATGAACATCCTTTACAGGGTAATGAATTATGTAAAAGGCAAACTAATTAACCCAAAACAAAAATGTTCTTCCACTACTTGGTCAATGTTCACATGTAGCATTTTTGATGCGTTTTTTAACGTTAGCATTGCTTTCAACCAATACAAATGCATTCACTGGGAAATGTCATTGAAACATTGAACAACCTTACCTAGCCATGTGGTGTGTGATACATCATCAGACACATCTTGTTTAATTTATGAAGGAGGGACTCCTAAAGTCACAAAGCCTATTTTTATAGTGGCATCAGGTGGCATTAATATTCTTAAAGGGACATTATTATACAGTGGGTCTCCAATACTGTTATTGCCTATGCAATGAGTGGCTGGGCTGCAAAAAATTAGGACGCACCTCAAAACCTCTTTCACGAGATGTACAGGAAGGTCTCCTGAAAAAATGTTCCAATTATAAGAAAGTGGGTATCCCATAGTGTTTGCCTATGCATTGAATGCAAGGCCTGCCCTGCACCAAAGTAACACACACCCCAATAAGCCTTTGAGCCCACGTACTGGATGGCCACATGGAACCAAAGTTCCCATTATTATGAATTTGTTACTGCCATACTGTTTGCTTATGCATTGAATGCAAGGGCTGCCCTGCACCAAAGTAACACGTACCCCCATAAACTTTTGAGCCCACGTACTGGAGAGCCACATGAAACCAAAGTTCCCATTTTTTTTCATTCGGTACTGCCATACTGTTAGTCTATGTGTAGAGACCGCAGATAAAGAAGGATGCAGGGACAAATGGGAGCCAGAAAGCAAACAGCGTTTTTAACTTTTCTTTTAACTTCCAACCAAAAAGATAACAACAGTTTTCCACGCAGGGAACTTAAGTACAATTCTACAATATCACAGTAAATCCTATCTACTATATAGGAGGCCTGAACTATACCCGAAGAACGCGGCAGCGCCTTACTAGTACCTCCCCTACTAAGGTAAAGTCAACAACGTTCACTTATCAGTGCTGTTTCAGCGATGTAGTCCCGGTGGTGAGGCTCCGTCAGCGACGTAGTCCTAGTGGTGAGGGAAGGCGGTGTCCTCCGACGTCGAGCCCAGGTGTAGATTCGAGTCCAGAATGTCTTTTGCGGTGCTGCGTTACCTCCCGCAGGCGGACATTGATCCGGGGTAACAGTTTCCACGTCCAGAGAGGAGTCTTTTTGAGGAGAATTAGCAGAATTATCAGTATCAGTCACAGCTAAGAAAAACCCAGGAGGGCCCGGAGCACTCGGTGGCAAGATGCTCCCGGGGAACGCGGTAATACTGTCCCTGAGCTGATCAGCACTACCCTTCTGCCTGGGGGGGTCGCTGACGACGAATGCGCCTCTCTTTGGGGGCTCTGGTAATTGCCCGCAGTGTCTGTTGCACGTTTTCCCCCTGCTTCCAGCGAGTCTCACTGCGGCCTGCACACACACAACAACTGCGCTGCAGTTTCCTCTCCTCAGAGATTTCCCGCGCTTCTCTGCCCCTGCTTTCGCGCATTTTGCTTTTTATCCTCTCCTCTCCCTGCGTCACTCTGCCTCCTGTCACATGAGCCTGGCTTCCCATGCGCCCCTCAAATCCGTCCCCCGGAACCCCGACTCCCGGCAACAATGGTTCCACCCGTCTGCCCAGCTCACCAGGTCCCTGTCCCCTACATTCCCCCACCCTGTATGCTCGCCAGTCCCCGGGCGAGGCCTTCGCACTGACAGGTCGCCCACCTGACGGGTTGTTCCACACTTGGGTCTGTCTAGTGTGTAAGTCAGGACTGTAGCGAGTTGGGGGTCTACCGGCAGTAGAACGTTCAGAACGTCGTGGCTCGGGTCCTTGTGTAGGGGGTGTTGGGGGAATGTCGTCAGCGGAAGGGTGACTGGTCAGGGGTAGTGTAGTAGTCGAGATAGGGGGAGTATTATGACGCCGTTCTTCTTCTTCATCATCTTCTTCATCCCACCAATGGTTGTTGGGGGACTCAGTCGTAGGTGGCTCTTGACTGATTGCGGATTCCGGGGTGTCCGAGTCAACAGAGCGACACAACCGGAGCATGTTACGATGAAGAATGCGAGTACCTGTACTTCCGGGGGCCTCAGACTGCACTTCATATACAGGTCCATGCGGGTCTATACGGCGAAGCACCCGATAGGGTGTTTTTTCCCAACGATGGTCTAACTTGTTTTGCGGTCTTTGCTCTCGAACGAGTACTCGATCACCTGGCCGGAACTCTGGGGGTTTTGCTGTAGGGGTGCTCCGATGCTCCACTTCCCGAATTCGAGTGTGTACCAGTCGGTGTAAGGTCTGCAGCCGATGCCGATGATCACGCACCCACGAAGCCATCCCTGTTCGGGGGCCTTCTTCCTCCGAAGACAGTTCCAGATCTGTCATGCCTTTTCCTGGGCGCCCAAAGACCACTTCATACGGGGTGCGTCCTGTGACTTGATGAACTCTATTGTTGTAGACCCACACTAGGTCAGACACATACTCCGGCCAGCGGGCCTTCTGATCTTGTTCTAGCGCACGCAGCATTTGAAGCAAAGTCCGGTTAAACCGCTCACAAGCCCCATTTCCCTGGGGGTGATACGGTGTGGTGCGTGACTTATCAATGCCGTAGAGGCGATGCAGCTCTTCCATGACTTTGCCCAAGAAACAGGCGCCTTGATCCGAATGTATTCGCCTCGGACAGCCGTAAACTTGAATAAAGTTCTTACAGATAGCGCTCGCCGCCGACTCAGCTGTCTGATCACGGGTAGGGGTGACTACCGCGAATTTTGAAAAATGATCTACCATAACGAGGCAGTGTTCGTAGCCTTGATGCGCTGCTCCAATGGTAATGTAGTCTATCATTAATACTTCAAAAGGGGCAGACGTCGTGATGCTCTGCAGAGGCGCCCTTTCCTCCGGTGACTTGGTTAGCTCACATTGTCGACATTGTCTACAGGCAGTTTGTACTTCTGCAAGCAGCCGAGGATGATAGAACCGAGTTTGCAGCCACTTAAACGTCCTCTTCACTCCGAAGTGTGCCCCGGACTCATGAGCTTCTTTAGCAACTGCGGCCACCACGGGCCCTGGTAAGACCATCTGCCAGGTCGGCTCGGAATCTGCCTGAGCCATGGTTAAGTGGCATAAGAGCCCGTCCTGAAGAGTTAGGCGCTCCCACTGCCGCAGAAGAAGGTTCAGGTCTGACGGGAGAGTTTGTCCAGGGGTTCTCACGGGCAATAGACCATTCGTTATCCACTGTCGCAATGGAGCTAGTTCCTGGTCTTCCTGTTGCAGCCGTATCCATTCGTCCCGACTCTGAACCAACAGTCCTGTAGCCGTTCCGTTCCCGGTCTGTTCCCGGCTCACAGCCGTCCGAGCAGCGCCCCCGATGGCGTAGGGGATTTCTTCTCCCTCCAGCTCCTCATCTCGGTTAGTTCTTGGGGGGTTCTTCCGCAGACGAGATAACGCGTCAGCATGAACATTCTCCGCTCCTCGCTTGTAGAGGATACGGTATCTGTACTTGGCCATCCGGGCTACCCAGCGCTGTTCCAGGGCACCCAATTTCGCATTTTTCAGATGTGCCAATGGGTTGTTATCCGTGCGTATCAGCACCTCGGAACCGGCCAGGTACTCAGCGAACCGCTCCGTCATAGCCCACACCACGGCCAGCAGCTCCACCTTGAAAGAACTGTAATTGTCCGGGTTCAACTCAGAGTCATGAAGAGACCGACTCGCATAGGCGATCACTCTCTCCCGCCCATCCTGAACCTGAGACAACACAGCCCCCAATCCCTGAGAGCTGCCGTCGGTGTGTAGGATGAACGGTTGCGAAAAGTCCGCATAAGCCAACACCGGCGGCTCCATGAGAGCTGTCTTCAAGTCCCGGAACGCTGCTTCTTGTGGCTCCTGCCATTGTATCTTCTTTCCCCGTTCCTTGGGGGAGCTTCCTTTCAGCAGGACTTGTAGATTGTGAGAACGGCGAGCAAAGTTCTTCACGAAGCGCCGGTAGTACCCAGCGAGGCCCAAGAACGCCTGTACATCCTTGGCGGTCTCCGGTGTGGGCCACTCCTGGATTGCGGCAATCTTCTCCTGCGATGGCCGGACTCCTTCGGCGGACACCACATGCCCCAGGTACTCGATCTGTTCCCGGAACAAGTGACACTTCTGGGGCTTCACCTTAAGCCCGTATTTCAGCAACCGGTCTAGTACCTGCTCCAGTCGGCACAGATGTTCCTCGAATGTTGGAGCATAGATGATGATGTCATCCAGATAAATGAGAGTGGCCTCGAAGTTCAAATCCCCCAGACACCGCTCCATTAATCGTTGGAAGGTGCCTGGAGCGTTGGCCAGCCCAAACGGCATTCGATTGAACTCGAATAGTCCCATGGGAAGGATAAACACTGTCTTAGGACGATCTGCTTCTGTCATCGGGACCTGCCAGTATCCGCTGGCTAGGTCTAAGGTGGAAAAATATTTGGCCCGACCCAGCACGGAGAGAGACTCCTCGATACGGGGAAGTGGATAAGAGTCTCGGACGGTGCATGCATTTAGCTCACGATAGTCCACACAGAACCGGAGCGTGCCGTCCTTTTTCCGCACCAGCACGATCGGGGCAGCCCACGGGCTCTGACTCTCGCGGATCACTCCCTTTTGTAGCATCTGGCCTAACAACGTCTTTACTTCCTGGTACATCTGCGGGGGAATCTGTCTGTACCGCTCCCTGATGGGCACTGTATCTCCGGTCGGAATTCCATGTTCGATGGCCGTGGTACAGCCAAAATCATCTTCATGTTGTGCGAACACTTTAGCATAATGTCCAAGGAGTCACTGCACTTGTGAGATCTGTGATGGATCCAGGCCCGACAATTCCGTCCGCATGTGCTCCAGAATAGTTTGACCCTTTCGAAACGCTATTGGCTCAGGATCCTGCGTAGACCGGACACTGACCATCCAGGGATCAGGGGAATCCACCGTTAACTGCAAAGTATCTGGAGGGGGCATCACTTCTAAAGGTCGTAACACTTTGGCCATCTCACTTCGGACCCGTAGCACGACATCGTGTTCGTCCACATTCACACATCGCACTGGTACGGCCCCATTTTTAACAGTAGCCAGGGATCGGGCCACCAGCAGTCCTGTGGGCAAAGGGGATGTAAAGGTGGGCTCAATCTGTACTTGTACTCCTTCTAGAGGGATGCAAGCTCGTATGGGCAGGGATATAACAGTCTGTCCTGGGGGGAACGTCACCTTTGCTGTCGGGGAAGTAATTACTCTCCCTAGTATGTCTCCCTCCTGACAGGTCTCTTGTACCCGGACTTCCCTCACTAACTGTCTGAACACGGAGCCCTGAGGTGTACTGGTCCCCCACTGATTGAGTGTCTCTTGCGTAGTCTCCCCTAACAGAAAACTGCCAAAATCTTTCAATACGTTCATCCCCAAGGTCACAGTGTGTTGTGGGCCGGGATCTCCCCGTGTTAACACAACCCCCCGGCGGCCCAGGTCCTTCCCACATAAAGATATTTGCATCCAGGTGACCCCTTCCACTGGGATGGGCAGCTGATTGGCGGCCTGTAACCGAATTACGGGACCCCATTGGGGTCTGACTGTCAAAGGAAAGTGTTTTCTAAAATAAGCCTCGGGCATAGTCGTGACTTGGGACCCGGTGTCCACCAGACAACGGACAGCCCGCCCTTCAAACTCTGCCCAAACCAGGGGGCAGCTGGCAACCAAATTTCTGGGACTTTCACCACCCATCCGCGGGGACTCTGGCTCCGAGCGTCGTCCCCTTAGCTCGGAGCCCTCTAGTTTAACGCCTGACGGGACAAGGCCCTCCCTCTCCGGGGGCACTCCCGTGCGAAATGTCCTGCCTCCCCGCAACCATAGCAAGCACCGGGGACCGGATAATATCCTGGACGAGCGCCACGAGCTGGACTCCCAGACCCTTGCCCCCGGGGTAGCTCCCTTGGGCTTCGCGCATTCTTTTTAACTTCAGCCAGTTCGTCTCTGATTTGTTTGAGCTCCTGCCGCATCTCCTGAACCCACGACGGCTCACCCCCTCCTGGTGCAGCGGTCTGGATAACCCGAGTCTCTCCTGTCAGGACCGTCACCCCCCTCTCTTGCTCCCGGGTGCGGGCCACATTGCCTATGTCGGAGAAAGTCAGGCGCGGGTCGACCCGCACTCGTTCACGTAGAGCCTGTTTGGTCAACTCATCTCGCAGTCCCGTCACCAGTTGGTCGCGCAGGGTCACGTCAACATGTCCCATCCCCATACCATCTTTCCGCACGATTGCAATGTTTAGCTCTTGCAGAGCATTCATGTACTGAGTGACAGTCTCGCCTTCTTTTTGTCGCCGTCCAAACAACCGGGCCCGCAGCTCTCCCACGTCGGTGGGATCCCCGTGCGTCCCCTCTAACACATTTAACACCCCAGTAAAAGTATTCCGCTCTGTGGGGGGTCTCAACATCACTGAATCTCGGGCCTCTCCGTCTAAGGCCATAATGGCCACCTCTGCTTCCAGGGCCGGGGTCATAGGATGCATCCTCAGCAGCCCCCGCATCCTTTCAGTCCAACTCCACAACAACATGTTGCTCCCATTAAACTTGGGCAGGTTATTCAACATGGCCCCCAATGAGAGAGACGCTCTCGGCCCAGCCCCATCCTCCGTATCTTCTGGCTCCCTCTTTGGATCCTGCATCCTGCCGACTACGCCAAATGTAGAGACCGCAGATAAAGAAGGATGCAGGGACAAATGGGAGCCAGAAAGCAAACAGCGTTTTTAACTTTTCTTTTAACTTCCAACCAAAAAGATAACAACAGTTTTCCACGCAGGGAACTTAAGTACAAGTCTACAATATCACAGTAAATCCTATCTACTATATAGGAGGCCTGAACTATACCCGAAGAACGCGGCAGCGCCTTACTAGTACCTCCCCTACTAAGGTAAAGTCAACAACGTTCACTTATCAGTGCTGTTTCAGCGATGTAGTCCCGGTGGTGAGGCTCCGTCAGCGACGTAGTCCTAGTGGTGAGGGAAGGCGGTGTCCTCCGACGTCGAGCCCAGGTGTAGATTCGAGTCCAGAATGTCTTTTGCGGTGCTGCGTTACCTCCCGCAGGCGGACGTTGATCCGGGGTAACAGTTTCCACGTCCAGAGAGGAGTCTTTTTGAGGAGAATTAGCAGAATTATCAGTATCAGTCACAGCTAAGAAAAACCCAGGAGGGCCCGGAGCACTCGGTGGCAAGATGCTCCCCGGGAGCGCGGTAATACTGTCCCTGAGCTGATCAGCACTACCCTTCTGCCTGGGGGGTCGCTGACGACGAATGCGCCTCTCTTTGGGGGCTCTGGTAATTGCCCGCAGTGTCTGTTGCACGTTTTCCCCCTGCTTCCAGCGAGTCTCACTGCGGCCTGCACACACACAACAACTGCGCTGCAGTTTCCTCTCCTCAGAGATTTCCCGCGCTTCTCTGCCCCTGCTTTCGCGCGTTTTGCTTTTTATCCTCTCCTCTCCCTGCGTCACTCTGCCTCCTGTCACATGAGCCTGGCTTCCCATGCGCCCCTCAAATCCGTCCCCCGGAACCCTGACTCCCGGCAACAATGGTTCCACCCGTCTGCCCAGCTCACCAGGTCCCTGTCCCCTACATATGCATTGCATGCAAGGCCTGCCCTGCACCAAAGTAACACGCACCCCAATAAGCCTTGCAAGAGACGTAGAGGTGGGCATCCTGAAAACAATGTTCCCATTTTTTAGGAAGTGGGTCTCCCATAATGTTTGCCAATGCAGTTAATGCAAGGCCTTCAAAAAAGTAAGAGCACTCCAATGCCCCGTGAAAGAGATGTGGAAGAGGGCCTAAAAAAAAATGTTTTCTATTATAAGCAAGCAGGTCTCCTATACTTGTAATGCCCATACCCTAAGTGTAAAGGCTGACAAACATTTCCCCCTGGGGGTACCCTTTTATTAATTTAATTAGTTACAGGCATCATAAACACCTTTGCTAAAAATTTGAGTGACTGTTGCATCACAGAATACGTTCACCCTTGTGTTGTAGTGGTTGTGTCTGAAGAGACGTGGAGGATGTTCTCATAAGAATCTATTCCCAATTTAAAGGAGCAGGTCTCCTATATTTGTATTGCATATACTAAGTGTATGGGCTGACAAACATTTCACCCTAGGGGTACACATTTTTTTTATTTCATTATTTGCGTGCATCATAAACACCCTTGCAAATAAATAGTGGCTGTAGCATCATGGAACACGGAACACGTTGACCCTGGTGTTCTAGTGGTGGTGGATGATGAGGAGGAGGATAAACACCAAATAGCCAAATCAGGAAGTGTATACCCATGTGTGGGTGTGAAGAGGCGCATGGGAATACACCTCCCAAAAAAGCCACTGTATTGAAGGTTATGTTTCGCTGTTATCATTTGGTGGTGTAGAGAAGTCTGGCCCAATCCAGCTCTAGTTCATTTTTAAAAGTGTCAGCCTGTCAGCATTTTCAGTCAACAGGTGGATGCGCTTATCAGTTATAATTCCACCAGCTGCATTAAAAGCCCGCTCTGACAAAACGCCAGGACCTCCAAGGCGTAGAGAGTAGTGTTGAGCGATACCGTCCGATACTTGAAAGTATCGGTATCGGAAAGTATCGGCCGATACCGGCAAAGTATCGGATCTAATCCGATACCGATACCCGATACCAATACAAGTCAATGGGACTCAAGTATCGGACGGTATCCCTGATGGTTCCCAGGGTCTGAAGGAGAGGAAACTCTCCTTCAGGCCCTGGGAACCATATTAATGTGTAAAATAAAGAATTAAAATAAAAAATATTGCTATACTCACCTCTCCGAGGGAACCAGCAGCGTTGTTTGCTTAAAATGCGCGCTTTTCCTTCCTTCCGTGACGTCACGGCTTCTGATTGGTCGCGTGCTGCCCATGTGGCCGCGACGCAACCAATCACAGCAAGCCGTGACGTAATTTTCAGGTCCTTCTAGGCCTTCAGTATTTTAAAATTACGTTCCGGCTTTGTGATTGGTCGCGTCGCGGTCACATGGGCGACGCGACCAATCACAAGCCGTGACGTCACGGGAGGCAGGAGACGCGCACATTTTAAAATGCGCGCGTGTCCAGCCTCCCGTGACGTCACGGCTTGTGATTGGTCGCGTCGCCCATGTGACCGCGACGCGACCAATCACAAAGCCGGAACGTAATTTTAAAATACTGAAGGACCTGAAATTACGTCACGGCTTGCTGTGATTGGTTGCGTCGCGGCCAACATGGGCGACGCGACCAATCACAAGCCGTGACGTCACGGGAGGCTGGACACGCGCGCATTTTAAAATGTGCGCGTCTCCTGCCTCCCGTGACGTCACGGCTTGTGATTGGTCGCGTCGCCCATGTGACCGCGACGCGACCAATCACAAAGCCGGAACTTAATTTTAAAATACTGAATGCCTAGAAGGACCTGAAAATTACGTCACGGCTTGCTGTGATTGGTCGCGTCGCGGCCACATGGGCGGCACGCGACCAATCAGAAGCCGTGACGTCACGGAAGGAAGGAAAAGCGCGCATTTTAAGCAAACAACGCTGCCGGTTCCCTTGGTGAGGTCCAGGCTGCGTCGGAGAGGTGAGTATAGCAATATTTTTTATTTTAATTCTTTATTTTACACATTAATGTTGTTTCGATACCGATACCCGATACCACAAAAGTATCGGATCTCGGTATCGGAATTCCGATACAGCAAATATCGGCCGATACCCGATACTTGCGGTATTGGAATGCTCAACACTAGTAGAGAGACATTTTATACCATGTGTCCAGCTTGGATACCCAATAATTAAAAGGCACAGAGGAATCACAGAGGACATTGGCATGGTCAGCAAGGTACTCCCTCAGCATCTTCCAAAACATTGCACTACTAGTGACAATACCCCTTGCCTCTGTGCCAGTGCGATGGGAGGGTCTGAGGAAACTCTCCCAGAACTTTGCCAGTGTTCCCCTGCCTCTGCTGGATTGAAGTTGTGTCTCTCTTGCCTGTGCTCTTTGTTTGTCCACTGAACTATGATGTCTGTCACCAGTGTTCTCAGATGGGAATTTTTTTATTAATTCTGCAACAAGTACCCTCTGGTACTGCACCATTTTAGTAGACATGTCTGCCTCTGCAAGAAGAGATTGAAAGTTCTCCTTGTAAAGTGGGTCTAGAACTGTCACCAACCAGTAATGAGTGTCACCGAAAATTTTCATAATGTGAGGGTCACGGGAAAGGCAGCACAATATAAAATCAGCCATGCGTGCGAGACTGCGAGTCCTCACCAACAGGATGACTGACCATGCTGTCCTCCTCCTCCCTATCCTCAGACCATCCACGCTGAACAGATGGTATGACAGTTGTGCTTCTAGTACCGTCTATAGCGCATGAAAGTAGCTCCTGTTCTTCCTCCTCCTCTTCCTCCTCATTGTCTACCAATCCACATTGGGACAACATGAGGCTGGGCTGAGTGTAATCCCTCTGTATGGTTCGTTGCTCCATGTCCCCGTGCTCTGCCTGCAATGCATCCTCTTTCATTGTGATCAGAGAGCTTTTCAGAATGCAGAGAAGTGGGATGGCGAAGCTAATTATGATGTCATCACCGCTTACCATCTTGGTGGCGTCCTCAAAGTTTTGTAGGATGGTACATATGTATGATGTCTGTGTCCACTTCTGAGGTCTTATATGTGGAGTTTGAACTGAATAAAGATTGCCTTGTTGATGCTGGTAGTCAACAACTGCCCTCTTCTGCTCACAAATCCTTTCCAACATATGCAGTGTAGAGTTCCAACACCTGGGGTCATCACACACCAGTTGGTGAGCCGGAAGCTGCAAATGCTGCTGAAGCACAGAAATGGTGGTTGAAGCTGTAGCTGACTTTCTAAAATGGGCACACAGGTGGCGTACTTTCACAAGCAGATCCGGCAGCTCCAGGTAGCTTTTGAGAAACTGTTGAAAGACGAGGTTAAGCACATGGGCCAGGCATGGTGCGTGTGTGAGCTCACCTTGCCTCAGAGCTGCCATCAGGTTCCGACCATTGTCGCACATGACCATGTTTGGCTTTAGGTTCAGTTATGGGGTGCGCTGTATCTGGAGGACCGGACACTTAGCTGGCATTGGTAAATATATATAATATAAATTTTTTTTGTGGCCGCATGTAATCTTCACATTGAGCAAGTTTTGTGATTTAGGGTTCATCCCTCACCACTCCAACACTTTGTGTGTTTATTTATATTTTTTTTTATCACTTAGTTGGTTTTATATATATATTTTTTGTTTAAACCAGCCTGTTATTACACTTTGCACTTTTATTTGCACCTTATTACTCATTGTGTGCACCTTATATGTAGTATGTGTTTACTATACACGCTTTTGTATATATATATTTTATGATTGTACCTTGTTTAGTTTGCTCAGTGCTAGTATCCCCCCCTTTTTTTACGGCCATCTTTTTATATACAGATTTTTTATTAAAATTGTTATTTATATACATAATATATACATATATATATGTTTTTATACTTTCTTACATATATGTATGAATTTTTTTCTTTTATACTCTGCCCTCTCTGTGTCCGTTACAATATTGGTGCTATTTTTGCTGTTAAATTTTATCATTTTGTCCTCCAGTTACAGGCACACTTTTGAGTTGCCTATTGTTGCCCTGTATAAATATATATCTATGTAATAAAGGCATTTTAGTGCATTGTACCTTTCCTCATTATTATTTCTCAAATTTTCTAGATTTTTATATATTTATTTTTAGTTTTATCATATATCTTGGTCTCCATAGCTTTAGGTTCTCTGTTTTACAAGTGAGGGCCTGCAAATGGATTGAGAGAGCAATAAATTATTAAAACAACCGCTGTGTTTATTTCATTAAAATACTTTTAAATCATGTGTGTGTGTGTTTTTTAACCCTTTCATACAATTGGATTAATAATGGATAGGTGTCATAATTGACGCCTCTCCATTATTAATCTGGCTTAATGTCACCTTACAATAGCAAGGTGGCATTAACCCTTCATTACCCCATATCCCACCGCTACAGGGAGTGGGAAGAGAGTGGCCAAGTGCCAGAATAGGCGCATCTTCCAGATGTGCCTTTTCTGGGGTGGCTGGGGGCAGATGTTTTTAGCCACGGGGGGCCAATAACCATGGACCCTCTCCTGGCTATTAATATCTGCCCTCAGTCACTGGCTTTACCACTCTGGCGGAGAACATTGCGCGGGAGCCCACGCCAATTTTTTCCGCCATTTAACCCTTTATTTTAGCAGCTACAGCGCTGAAATTTTGCACATACACACTACTAACATTAGTAGTGTGGAATATGCAAAAAAAAGGGGATATGAGATGGTTTACTGTATGTAAACCATGTCTCATATCCTGTCGGGTTTGTGCAGGAGAAATGAAAAGCCGGCAATTGAATTACCGGCTTATCACAGATATCGCGCTGAATGAAATCTAAATACAGAATATATATATATATGTGTCTCAATGACATATATATATATATATATATATATATATATATATATATATATATACTGTGTATATGTTTTCCCGAACATTTGAGCACATAAATCCATTAGATGTCGGTTTTGCAAGCCTGCGCGAAAATCTCGCAGTACGGATGCCATACGGATTACATACGGAGGATGCCATGCGCAAAATACGCTGACACACCCTGACTACGGATCAATATTTTGGGAACATTTCTCCGTATTACGGCCGTAGTACGGACGTATAATACGTGGCGTATTGTCTTACGCCAAGTGTGACGCCGGCCTTAATTATCTGGAACGTAGGTAATTTTGTTTTAATGTTGGTAATAACTCTGGTAAGAAACAGCAAAAAAAGTCAATGTAGCCCTGAAATACAACAATTTGTAGCCCACAGATAGATCAGGCACCTGACAGAGATACCAGACTGTTCAATATGTGGCCTGTATTTTGAATTTTTTTTACCCAAAAGTAGTCTTTTGAACTAGGGTAAGACATAGCAAAAAAAGGGCAATGTAGCCCTGAAATGCCACAATTTGAAGACCACAGATAGATCTGGTGTTTGATGGAGATACCAGACTGTTCATTATGTGGCCCGTATTTTGAAATTTTTTACCCCAAAGTAGCTCTCCCTACACTGTCTGATTCCGGAGCTGATTGCGCCGAGCTGGGCAGTGCCAGGTCTCTTATAGACCTTATGAGGCTGTGTGGCCAGCAAATCACTGTAATACCACAACAAAGAAGGCTGCGGCATTACACTGCATGGCAGACAATCCCTGCATGTTGATTGACTCTGTAAAGAGTGCCAATCATGCAGGGCAAAGACCCAAGATCCCGCCGAGCAAACCCAGAAATGTTTGGTGCTCGCCGAGTACAGCGAGTACAGGGATGCTCGGGCGAGTAACGAGCATTACCGAGTATGCTCGCTCATCACTATTGGCTGGTTGTCAAAAAAGCAAGCCATTTTATTTTTATTTATTTAAATAATTTTAAAAAATGTAGAGGAACCCCTCTATTCTCAGCTGACAGATGAGGATTGCAGCCTGCAGCTGTCAGTTTTGCCTGTGCTGGTTATGACAAATAAGAAATACCCTTCTTTTATATATTTATTCATAGCGCACAGCTTATTGATGGCTCCAGCTGATTAATACTTCCATCAGCGGTGCTTGCTCTTGCTGTTATCAGCTACAACAAGTTTAGGCTGATGAAATTATTAGTAGAAAAATAGATATAACCACAATGGGCATCAAACTATATACACCAGTATATGGGTATATACACCAGTATATAGGTGATGTCCTCCAATGAGATCAGTAATATATAAAATCGAGGCGAGTGAAGCCCGCAAATATCTCCAGTGTCCAAACCTGGACACACATCATACAATCACAGTTAGGATCACAATAAGGCAGTCTCCGTTGTATAAAAGTAAATGTGTACCTTACCACTGGGAGGATAACCAATCAGGTTGGCGATTTCCAGGTGCTCCAGGGCGTAGTGGGTTAGATGGGTGAGGTCTCTAGAATGGTGCCGGAGAGCTGCCCCAGCCGGTGGCAGCTACTCTGTCTGCAGGCTCCAGTTAGAAGCGGGATCCTATGTCCTGGTAACCAGACACCGTGCAGTGTGAGGTGAGAACAGTGAAAGCGGCTCTTCTGGAGGACCTGCATGAAGCAATGAGTCATGTGACAGTCCGCGTGACTAGATAGTGAGTATGGATCTCGATAAGGACCAAAAACTGGCGTGTTTTGGAAACAACTATCTCCTTCCCTGAAAAATCGCTGACCTGAATGGTTATACTCCCGGAGGTAAGGTACACATTTACTTTTATACAACCGAGACTGCCTTATTGTGATCCTAACTGTGTTTGTATCGCATGTGTCCAGGTTTGGACACCGGAGATATTTGCGGGATGCACTCGCCTCAATTTATTTTATATATTACTGATCTCATTGGAGGACGTCACCTATATACTGGTGTATATACCCATATACTGGTGTACATAGTTTGGTGCCCATTGTGGTTATATCTATTTTTCAACTGGCCTTTTTCAGCGCAAATAATTCTTCTTATTTTATATTTTTCGGTGCAATTATTGTGGTGATTGTTTATTCGCTGCAGGAAACTGCTTTCTGATACCTTGTGCCACTTTTTCATTGTTTCTTTGATGAAAATATTACTATCTCATGATCCGACGCCTGTGAGCCAACACCAGTTGCAGCTGCAGGCTCACGCTGTCAATCTCACAGCCTAGGAACCACAGCTCTCTGGCAGTAATGATCTTACTGCCATTCAGAGCCTGTGTTTGCTGGGTTGCCATGCATATGACAGCATGGCAAGCAATGGATGTTCGTGCCCACCATTCAACAGAATGGGGTCTGGGCTTAGGTTCTGGTACTTTTCTGGTACCAGAACCAAAATTTTTTTAAATATTTGACTAAACCCGCCTGACCCAAGCAACCACGGGTTCACCCATCACTATTAATGACTTTTAGATCTTTGGTGGTCTAAACATGGAAACCTTCATCGATCTCCAGACTGGGTCAGATTTATCCTCTGGTAGATTGAAATTGCAATGTTCATGCTTGACCACCACTCAGTTCATAATTTATAGACCTTTGGATTTTTGTTTGGCTTTTTCTCACTATCCTAAAGGAACTTAACAGAGCAGTGGATGAACACACACCACTGCTCCATCAAAGCAGTGATAAGAGTGCCCTATCTGACAACCATCAATCTGATAACTTGTCCCTACCAGAACACCCATTTAAGCATATTTGTATAAGTCCTCAAACGGGTGTCTTTGAATAATTTGTGTTCTTGACTATTATTACAGAATCTGCAATACAGTTTCCATTTGCAGGTTTCCCTTGCTCTTCAGAGCAAAAATGATTGCACGAGGAAACAATTGCAGGATACTTTTAATATGTAAGAAAATCTGATTAACTCACAACTGTCAGTAGAAAATTATCCAGGAATAAGCATTGGAAAAGTCTTAATTACATTGTGTATTTGTATAGTTTGATAAAAACACCTGGCTGGTATTATGTTTTCCCATAAGGTCCATTGCAAAATTCTCACATGTGTTACGCCAAATAACTGCATCTGAAAGAAGAAAAAAAACAGAAACCATTCAGACAGCTTAATTAAGATAGCAGTGTTGGATTAGTTAGCTTGTTTTTCTTCGGAATCATGGTGAAAGCAGCTACTGCACACAGCTGGCCGCAAACTTGATAAATAATGTATTTGGTGCATCTAACAATATAATGTATAATCTGTAAAAGAAGATAAATTGTTATTCAGCGTCTAAATGTCAATTGGAGCATGTTCCTACTTGGCATAACTGCTGCTTTTTCAGCAGCATTTTTCCTACTGTATGCCATTGTTCCAAAATTTGCAATAGTAGTCCACTCTATTTATTGCACATTCACCCTTCTTTTATATTCATTTTGGGTGTGGATGTGATGTAGTGTTTTATTTCTTTTTAACGTAAAATCTGTGCAAATTTACATCTAAAGTAAATCTGTCATCAGGTTTTGTTACCTCATCTGAGAGCAGCATAATGTTGTGAAAAAGGTCCTGATTCCAAAGATGTATCGTTTAGTTTACTGGATGCAACAATTGAGATACAATCAGAGTATTTAAATGTAGGAATGCAGCAGAGCTCAGAAAGCTAACTCCACCCAAACCCTGATTAGCAGCTTTCTGTGTACATTGTATATTGACAGTAAGCTACTAACCAGTCCAGGGGGTGTGATTGGACCAAGATGCACATGGGACATAGCTTAGCAGTGATAATCTCCCGCTAATAAAGCAATCATTGTACTGAAACAAAAGCACACAGCCTTGTAAATGACACATTGCTAAAATCAGAAACTCAGCCCCTACCTTGTGCTGCCCTCAGATTACATAACAAAACCTGCTGACAGATTCCTTTTAAAAACGCTAATATGATTTTAGGGAGTCTATAGGGAAAAACAACTTAAACCCACAGTGAACACTTATCTGATGGATTTTCTAAGCAACCAAGTCTGTCTTTGGATAGAATGTACAGTAAAATCATATAAAGGCATTTCAGAGACTGTGGATAAAGGAGGTGCCACCACTGGCCATCCATCAACAGTGGCAAACTGCATATAGAGTTTACTGATTGCCCTACAATAGCAATCATTTGCCTTTTGCCAGCATCAATTCTCTTACGGTAGCCGTTATGCATCACAGAAACCCCATAAAGTAATCACTGTTCCATACATTTTTGAGAAAACCATGCCTTCACTTAATCACACCACAAAGATATGTCTGAAGCACTCGCGTGGCACAGCGGTAGATGACATTGTCACTGACATCAGTTTCTTAGAAGTTAGCAATTGTTCCAGTTACATCCACATCCTCAAGTGCCACCGATTCTTGATCCCAGCCATATAACCTGCTACCTATATTTCTAGCCCTCTGTATACAGTATGTGTCTTCCTGCAACTGTTGTGTATTCGATTTGTAGAGCAAGATATGTTTTTCTCAAATAGAATAATAAAGCAATTCTGAAATTCCAATCTACTATTCTAAATTTTGTTTTCCCTTAAGAAATTCAAATTCAATCTCTCCTACATTTCAAGTAACAAGAGATTTTCATACTTTTATTTAATTACTAATCACAAAAGATGAACCAAAGTAATCTGTCTTTTCGGATAGTTGATGAAAGATATTTACAGAAAGCTGATCTTTAATATTGACCTTGCAAAGTCCAATCTATGTTTTATGTACAGAACATTTCTTTGACAAGGTTTTTCTTTCTACAGTATTTATATATGATGCTGGACAATACCAATCTTGTCCTTTTTAATAGTTCCAAAAGTTAATTATATCCTCACCCCTCTTCTTTATATTCCCCAACCACTACAATTTAATTAAACGTTCCCTGTTCCAACAATATTTTGCTTCTTATCATGCTCTTTGAGGCAGTTGATTAAATGATCTGTCTTAGTTGCTAGTAACTGGTGCACCCAGAAATCAATATTTTCCTCTGAGGATCGGCATTGTGGATAAATTCCAATACTATGAGCTGGGATCATTGCAAGATGATTAGGTCTCTTTAATTAGATTAAAAAAAGCATGCTTGATATGGCAGGCTAATCTTTCTCATTGACTGACAAAGTAAGTTATGAAGGTTTTAATGGCCTGAAATTACAGCATGACTGCCTCAGAAGCAGTTAACAAGACTGCAATCAATATTATAGGATTAAATACGGCTCTGAACTAATCAACAGACCTTTAAAATAAGGTCTGCTTTCCAAATATGACTTTTAGTAGTTGAAGATGTATGTAGAAAGCAAGTTTAGTTTTCCATATTTAAGTTTTTGAATCAGTTTGTTTAGTCAAAACCAAAAGTGAATTAAAAAAGGTGCAGATGCAGTCGTTATTTCTTTAAAGTTGTCTTCCATTGAGGCATTCTCATGATGAGTTTTTGGTGAGTGTTTTGCTCTGTGTGTTTTTGAAAAAATACAAGTAACCTATTTTACTTAATAACTGCAGACTCACCAAAGGCTCATCGTGGTAACCTAACCTAAGGCCACATGCACGTGATGAGTATTTGGGGAGTTTTTTACCTCATTATTTGTAAGCCAAAAAAAGACTTGACAGTTACATGTTCCATTACTGTATTAAACTATATCGGCATCCTCATGAAGCAAATACCAAATAAACTGAAACATTAGGAGGGCAGAGGACAGGTTTGGACTGGCCCACAGGAGAACAGGAGAATCCTCCGGAGTGCCACTGTGCTTGAGTGTGCACTACCCTCTTATATGAGCAGTACTTGCCACAATTTACTCAAATCACTATGTACAGACAAAGGCAGCATCTTATTCATTTAGCAATCTACCCAGGTCATTGTTATATAAATTTGTAATTTAGGATTACGTCACATTTGCATGTAGCTGAATAGTGGGGCTCTGGAGTTGGTTACTGGTGGGCTCTTGGCACCCCAGTCCTACACTGGCAGGGGACATTGGACATTTCCCACCAGGCGCTTGCAACTCCTATAGTAAAAGGCTCAATCATCTTTCTCTCTCTGTGCCTAGGCCTGGGAAACATAAAATCGAGCTGTACTTTGTTCTAATTAAAAATAGTTTCAGAAACATAGTCGGATAGAGGAAATGAGCACATCTGTTGAAGTTCAAATTCATTTTGAAATTGCAATTGCAATTGCAGCAAATAAATTTGCACAAATCTCAATACTGTAAAACTTGTAAATATTCAGAAAATACACATGGATGAGAAGAGAAAGAGAATAAAGAGATAAAAGACACACCTGACCATAAGCATACATTCTTAAGGAGAGGGATAGAGAAAGAGAGTACCCCGCTGGCCATAAGAGTTTGCACTCTACAGTAGAGAGAGAGAAGACACTGCTGATCATAAGATCTTTCACTCTACAGGAGAGAGCGCACTCTGCATAAGCAATTACACTACATAAGAGAGAGAGGGAGAGAGGACACTGCTGATCAGGAGGCCACGTTCACACGTTGAGTATTTGAACGGTACTTTACATCAGTATGTGTAAGCCAAAACCAGGAGTGGAACAATCAGAGGAAAAGTATAATAGAAACATGTCCAATATTCCTAAATTTTTAACCCACACATGGTGTTGGCTCACAAATACTGAGGTTAAATACTATAACCAACTACTGAACGTGTAAATATGACCTCAGAGATTATATTCTACAGGTGAGAGAGAGGACCATAATGACCATATGAATATTCTCTGAAAATGGAAAACGACTCTGGCGTACAAACTGTGATCTGCCGGGATCGGTACCAACCCCCACTATTCAAGATAAAATGTCAAAGCTCCCGGGTATTAATGGGAAGCCTACGCAGCATTGCAAAATTAAGGTAGCCAGCTCTCTGATGATTCAACAGTGTTGAAAATGTTCAAATTCCTGTGAAACTGCGAATTTCAGGAAATATGATTCAAACTCAATCCTTTGCATGTCGATCCTCTCATGTCTAACATATAGTGTTTAGATATTTAGAGCTAGCCACTCCACTAATGCACAATGCAGAATATATATGATATTGCCAGACCTACCTACAGTTAACTTGAGGTATAGGCAAAGATAAGAACAAATCTTTTAGTATAAGGTCCCATTTAAAAATAGTTTGTTTCCACATGAATGTGCGTGCAAAGAACCTCATATAGAAACAGTAGAACACTATTCTGGCGAATATGACTAAGCTGGTTAGGCCGTTAATGTTAACATCCCAGAAAACCCAGTAACTGCACAGTATATTCTGCCATTATTATCTTATGGCCTTCAGAATTTTCTACAGTAAAAAGATGGTCATCTGAAAACACAACCTATACATTAATCAAAACATTGCTTTTAAATAAGTAATTTACATACTCCAGCAAGCCTGAAGCCGACAATAAAAAGAAGTTTAATTTTGTCATACAAGCAAAGTCTTTAATGCATGAGTGTAATTGTTTTTAAATGTTCAAGTTTATAAGGATCGAAGGCTGTTAACAAAATTGAGTGTGGCTGCCTAGGCATAAGACTTAATTAGGAACACGTTGCAATATTTTCCCTAGATGCCGTTAGCAAGACAAGGTGTAATGTTACAGATCTTGAGGAACAGAATGCACTATGACAGTAGATATTTATACCAATGTACCGCCTACATCTTATCAGGAAAATATGTTAATTAAGAATAAAACTAAGTAGCAGGAAAAGTATTATTAAATAATCTGTAGACATTTTTAAAACATTTTAAGACTTATTATGTGAAGCTAAATAGTTATATCCGATCTCCTAAGATTTTTGTGAAAAAATATTTAAAATTTGCGATCATTGTATTTTATGGAGTGTAGCATATTGTTATAGTTTAGCTATTACTATGCTGTTAAATTTAAGTCTTTACAAACAAAGTAAAATACTGTATATTAATGAGGCATATAATATAACTGAAATAACTGCTACATTTGCTTAGAGGAGCACTAAATATAAAAAGTCTCAATTAAGCAACTTTTCACATTTACTAACTCAGTTTGGAAAGATTTCAAAACAAATATAATAATTTATGCTGGGAAAGGTATTATTTTATATGCAACTGAATAATGCTGCCAAAATATATAAAAAAAATTACAAAAATAGTGTGTCCTAAGTAAAAAGTTGTATTTTTTTTATTTTTCATATTTTCATATACAATTTGCTACTAGAAAAGCATGGGCAATATATTCATAAACTTTACTTTGTGTAATGATGTTGTCACTATTCCAATTTTAATTATGTACTTTACAATATGGCCTGTTACATACTTTTGTTTGAACAACTTCTGTTGCAAATATGTGCTCTGAATTGGTATTACAGTTTGGTGTTTTGGTGACAGATGCAGTATGGATCAAAAAAAGAGAAAGAACCAATGCAACAAAACATGCACACCTGCTACAAATATTATGGCAAAATATATAAAGCAAAAAATTTTTTATTTCAAGCAAAAACACATTACATACATAAAATCAATTAAAAACAGTAACGAAGTACATAACACCCCCAAACATCAATGTATGCAAATAGAAAAAAGTGTGCAAAAACACGCTAAATGTCCTGTGCTGATGGACTAAATGTTCATGAGACAATATCACATAATATAGGATAAACCAGCATGAATTTTGCAACAAACATACCAATGACCAAAACAAGCCCTATACACACCACATTATAGGCGTCCCTATATGTGTCCTAAATAAAGATGAAGAAATGGGCATGTGGCTTGCAAGAGTGTAGGATATGTCAATGGCCCTGAAAGGGTGAAAAAATGCTGAAAAAGAATTAAATTACGCAACGTGCGAGCCTGCAAACCACCCCTGGGAACCACAAAACGATGCAAAGGGGAAAGGTTAAAGAAGATCAGGCAGATAAATACAACCTGAAGCCTGGAACCATAGCCGGCATAACAGAGTGGACCACAGGGAAAGCAGGAAATGACATGCAGTGTGCAATGCCTGGAAATAAAGGCAGCCAGGAAGTATATGCAGACATCACCCAAGCATATCAGGGCCGAGATGTGGGGTGTGGGAAAATCCCACGCGTATCGCTGCTAAAGAGCAGGTTCATCAGGGAAAGAAATACATACAAGTAAGTGTCCGCTTTATATAACATACATAAATTGAAAATAGTTTACCGGTGTGTTGCGCCAGTGACCCAGGACCGGAAATGAGTACGGGAGGGCGGTGCATGCGCAACCACAGAGAGAAATCCGGCAGGTAAATACACTTGCAGAGATGAAAGAAGAGCCGCCGGTAAGAAAGCTCAGGCAGAGTAAAAAAAGGCTAGCGCAGTGTGCGGCCGCACAACAAAAAATAGGACAGAATAAACAGACAAATGATAATATTAAATAAGAAAAATGGCGCTGCGGATTCAAATGCAAGTAGAATACAGGTGCGTCCTGTTAGGGTAGTAACCTGGGGATAAAACTGCATATTGATTTAGAAAATAACTAACTATTACATGGTAGATTACACCAATTACAAAAATAATTAAACAAATAAACAAACAAGGAAGTAATCCCTAGCCAACAAAAAATAAAGGTAAAGCAAGGAAAATTTCAATGATGAAAGTATGTGAGCCAAAAAACAAGGTACACTAGAGGACCTACATGAAAATGTACATAACATGCACAAAAAGGTTTTGATGATGAAGAAAGACCTCATACCACATTATATGTACAAAGAAGTATATGATATTCACATGTAAAATACAAGATGTTCACCAAGTAAAGGCAGAGGTCAAAAGAGCCACAGTTCAACAAAAATAATAAATGCTTTAATCTCAGAGGCGCTGCGTTATCCAAATGAGGCCGAGTCCAGACATAGGTAAGTCATATCACTCTGGGAAGAAATCATCTCCCTACCAAAGGTCCGAAGATGTCCCAAATGTCACCACATAGCCCCACAATAGGGGAACAAAGTTCAAGGGTCCATGGGCAAAAAGTAGGTAAAGTCCCGCAGGAGACCATATTGTGAGAGAAGAATCAGCCCAGAAATCCTGTATATAAAAGTTCTTCATTTAAGCCGGAAGGTGCCATGGAATTGAGGCGAAAGATCCAGCGGGCTTCATGTTGAAGGAGAAGTCTACGTCGGTTACCACCTCTTTCATTGCAGAAAACTTTCTGCAGGCCAAAAATTGAAGTATTACTGGGCCTGCCACCATGATTCTTGAGGTAATGAAGTGCTATAGGGGTCAAAACCTTACCCTTCTTATGATCCGTAGAAGCCAGATTAATTGTTGACAAGTGCTTCTGTGCCCGTCTCCTCAGCTCCTGCGAGGTTTGACCAACATAGACTTTCCGACATGGGCAGATAATTGCATAGATGACGAAGCTTGACCTGCAATTGACATTTTGATGAAGAGGGTGGTCAGTCTTATCAAAAGGATTGCAAAAATGATCCTTAGTTGGAGGCATATATGGACAAATGACACAGTCCCCACAGGGGAAAGAGCCGTAGAGGCGAATACCTCGATTTAATTCGGTGACCGGCCGTGAAAAATGACTCCTTGTAAGCAGGTCCCGAAGATAACCCCAGGAGAGGAGAAGAAAGAGGGAGGGGGAAGTGCAGAGTCCCCGCAGATCCAGCTGAACACCTCCAATGGAGGATAAAATACAGGCTAATAAAAGAGCTCAGTCCAAGGAGCGCCGAAGGAAAAACTCTGACACCAAGTTGGAGTTGACCACAACGCGTTTCAACGGGCAAGCCGTCTTCATCAGGTGGAATTTTCACCTGATGAAGACGGCTTGCCCGTTGAAATGCGTTGTAGTCAACTCCAACTTGGTGTCAGAGATTTTCCTTCGGCGCTCCTTGGACTGAGCTCTTTTGTTACCCTGGAAGCAGTGAGTGACAGTTCAGATGTCCAGTCTAGGACAGGGGTGTGCTGAGCTGTCAATATGTTGACGCACAGCTCAGCCATCCAATTGTGTGAGCTGTCAGTGTGTTCAGTGACAGTTCAGCAGTTCAATCAGGGCTGTGGAGTGCCAGGGACTGCTCCATGTGTCTGCTATTTGAGTGATTACCTGACGAGCTGGCTTTCTGCCTCCAATTAGTGCCAGTTGTAGCTTAGCTCAAATGGTGTGGTCTTGCACTGATCTTTGAGTTACTGTATTTGATCTTTGTTGCCTGACCTTGTACCTTGTCTTTGACTATCCGTTTACCTTGCCCTTTTGTCTTCATCCATTACTTTCCAAGAATTCTGACCTTGGACTTTGACCTGACTAAGCTATTGCCTTACCCCTTTGTTTATGATGAGCCCTTTTGGTAAGTTACATGGGACCTTTTTTCTATCAGCCTCACAGCAAGCTCATGAGCAGTGATTAGAGTCACACACAGGTTCAAGTCCACAAGAAGGACTGAAACATATGTAGAAAAAAAAAAGTTAAAATCATCTCCTTTTCTGATTCCTGGAATAAAAAAAAATGTAAAACAGTGATATATGATATTTCAGCTTTCATAAATGTCATTTTTCCTGCACCCTAAGAAAACAAAAGCATTTTACTATTTCACTGTACTTGACATTTTTCTCATATTTTTTACTACATTATATGGCAAAGTAAATTATGTCCTTCAAAACTACAGTCTATGCCACAAACTACAAGCTCACATTGCAGATATTTTCCTTTGACCCAAAGTCATATTATGGGATAACCAGTGAGGCCAAAATGTGGAACTAGACCCTCTCAGTCACGAGCACTAGGAGAATAGAGTGCACACCGGATGTAAGCATAAGCAATTCTATTTATTCCCCTGTGGGCAGTTTTCTTATACCATTTACAGACAATAGCAGTTCCCATTGGAAATTTTCCCGAGCCACCTCATTCTCAGAAATATGTTATGAGAATTTTAGATATCAGGCCTTTCCAAGTGCACTATCAATAACACACAGTTTCTCAAAGGATTGTATAGGAAAATCTTAGGCCAAATATGAAAACTGAAGAAAAATAATAATAATAGACATTATATGAGACTATGAGACTAGTTAAGTCTAAACAAATAATAGAATCTAGATGAAAATGTTAACCCTTCTATATCAATTTACCATTTTGCAAATGGTATAAGCTCTACATAAGGGTTTATTTGGTATCTAGATAAGGGCTTTTGTCTCATTGGTCTAGTACTCATGAGGGGACTTCCTACTTGTTTCTCCCTTCCACCCTTAGTGTGGACGCCCACAAAACATTAGTAGTGGTCATCAATCTTGGATGATAAACCTCGGATGATTCCAAATTGGAACTCCTGACACATATGCTATTCAATAACTTTTGGTAATATACAGTCATGGCTGAAAATGTTGGCACCCTTGAAATTGTTCCAGAAGTATTTATTGCAATTGCACGTTTTGCTGTGCACATGTGTATTTCCTTTCTGTGAATTTGAACAACATGAAAAAAAAGAGAAAAAAGAAAAATTAGATATCATTTCAGATAAAACCCCCAAAAGAGGCTGGAAAATTGATGCCACCTTCCCAAAATTGTGGTTAAACTACTTTGTTTCAAACATGTGACACTCATTAAAACTCGACTGTGGCAAGTAACAAGTGTGGGCAACATGATAATCACACCAAAACCTGATAAAAGGGGAGGAGTTGACTCAATCTTTCCATTGTGTGTCTGTGTGTGCCACAGTAAGCATGCAGAACAGAAAGAGGAAAGGAGAACTGTCTGAGGACTTGATGAAAAATCTCAACAATCTCAAGATTACATGTCGATCTCCAGAAATCTTGATCTTCCTTTGTCCATGGTGCACAACATAGTCAAGAAGTTTTCTACCCAAGGCACTGTAACTAAGGTTCCTGGATGTGAATGGTGAAGAAAAATTGATGAAAGGTTGCAATGCAAGATAGTCAAGATGTTAGATAAGCAGCCCCAATCAAGTTTCAAAGAAATTCCAGCTGTCCTGCAGGCTCAGAGTGCATCAGTGTTGGTGTGAATCATCCATCAATATTTGAATTAAATGAAACACTATGGTAAGGGACCCAGGAGGACCCAACTGCTGACACAGAAAAAATGCTAGACTGCAGTTTGCCAAAATGTATGTGAGTAAGCCAAAATCATTCTGAGAAAGTGTCTTCTAGACAGATGAGACCAAAATGGAGTTTTTTGGTAAAGCATTTCATTATACTGTTTATCGAAAACAGAATAAGGCCTACAAAGAAAAGAACACAGTACCAAAGTCAAATATGGTGGAGGTTCAAAAATGTTTTGTGGTTGTTTTGCTGCCTCTGCCATTTGGTGCCTTGACTGTGTGCAAGGAATCATCAAATCTGAAGATTACCAATGAATTTTGGGTCGTAATGTAGGGCACAGTGTGCGAAAGCTGCGTTTCAGAAATGCTTGAAAACATGTTTCTGAAGAGGCCAGCAATAAGTTTAAATCTAAATCCAAGTGAACACCTGGAGAGCATTCTTGAGATACTGTTGGGAGAGGACATCCTTCAAATATGAGAGAAATGGAGAAGTTTGCAAAAGAGTGGTCAAAAATTCCAGTTGAGAGTTGTAAGAAGCGTGTTAATGTTTATAGGAAATGATTAATTGCAGTTATTTATTCCAAATGGTGTGCAAACAAATATTAGGTTTAGGGTGCCAACATACTTGTCAGGACTATTTTGGGGGTTTTGTGTGAAATGATGTCCAATTTGCTGATTTTTCATGTTTCCAGGACACACAAAGGAAATACACATGTGTAACAAAGCAATCTGTATAACAGAACATCTGTAACTGCAATAATTCTTGTAAAGAAATAATTAATTTTCTGGAACAATGTGAAGTTTGATAACACTTTTGTCCATGATCATGTATGTCAGCGCTTTTATGGCTAATAGAACAATAGACAAGATAATAATTTTCATGTAAGTCTGATATGTGTATGGCATGTAGTGTTAATATCTCCCATGGTTCCAGAGGAAGGGCTCAAAATGGCATAGTCCTGGAAGATATAAGACTGTGTGTACTGTTGTGAATTCTGCTCTTGGGCTCCCTCCGGTGGTTATAAGTGGTAGCGCTGCTGTCTTTGGATCGCTGCATTCATCAGGTGTGTCCACTTATTGCAATTCTGACTGGGCTATTTAGTCTTGCTTGACCCTTTAGTCAGTGCCAGTTGTCCATTGTTCTTGGAGGATTCACATCCCTGCCTGGTCTCTCCTGCTTTGCTGTTCATTTCAACAAAGATAAGTTCTGGCTTGGTTTTTGCAGTTCACATGCTGTGGGCCTTATTGTTCAGTTCTTTTTCATGTTTTGTCTTGTCCAGCTTGGTCTGCATAAGGATTTGTTCAGCCAAGCTGGTATCTCTGGAGATGCAGATATACCCTCCATATCTTTAGTTAGATGTGGAGATTTTGTATTTTCTGTGGTGGATATTTTCTAGTGTTTTAATACTGACCACATAGTACTCTGTCCTATCCTTTCTATTTAGCTAGAGCGGCCTCCTTTGCTAAATCCTGATTTCAGTCTGCGTATGTTATTTCCCTCTCCTCTGACAGTCAATATTTGTGGGGGGCTGCCTATCCTTTGGGGATTTTCTCTGAGGCAAGATAGTTTTCCCTTTTCTATCTCTAGGGGTATTTAGTCCTCCGGCTGTGTCGAGATGTCTAGGGAGTGTTAGGTACATCCCACGGCTACTTCTAGTTGCGGTGTTAAGTTCAGGGTCTGCGGTCAGTACAGGTACCACCTTCTCCAGAGTACGTCTCATGCTGCTCCTAGGCCACCTGATCATAACAGTGTACAGATCCAATAGACCTGATACTTTTCTGTTTCCATGTCCTTTATAAGAGAAGTATGGTCTCGTATAAATTTATTGTCCCAGTCTATATTAAAAATGTTATTCAGTGTCTTTGTTGTGTGCAACACTACTATTCCCAAAAGAACAGTTAGTAGAACGACCATTCTATCAGTGTAGTCACCTTTTTGTAGTGACTGGTGCGCATTCAGGTGGGCTTTCCCTCAAGTTCCACTGAGGTGGTTGTGCTCATTTGGACTTGGAACGAGCCATCAAACCATAGATCTAGGCTTCTTCTCATGTTCCTGCGTATGACCACAGCTATGTTGTTAAAATAAATGATACTTTATATCTGTGATCCAATGTCTTTTTCCTGAGAAATTTATGTTTTGAGCTATTACAAACTGCAGGCCGGACACAGGTCAGCATGAGAATCTTCCTCCAAAGCTTAGTTTAAATGAAAGGGAAATTACAAGTGTGAGACAAGCATCTCAGAACAGTAGAACTGAACTATGCTTCCTTACAAACACATTTACTGCAGCTCTCACAGCTCTGTTGTATTATGAAAACTGTTGAAGGAAAAAACGCAAATAGTGTCTTATCTGAGAAGGTTAAAAAGTTAATCCATAGGATTGCACTCGCCAGATGTAGCTGAGTTGAAGCATTAAGGATTCGCTGCAGCAGATCCACGAGTCCAGGAAGGACCAGCCATTAGGTACAGATTGGGAAAATTGTGGAAAATTTCTGTACTTCTGAATCACTAGAATTCCAGAATTATTAGTACATGTGGCTTTATTATTCTACGCATTTCAGAGTTCAAGACTCCTTCATCAGGAGACACCACAGGAACATTTAATAATAATTCTGGAATTCTAGTGATTCAGAAGCACAGAAATTTACCACAATTTTCCCAATCCAGCTCTGTAGTATTGCAATACTTTCTGCCTGTGAGATGGAAGCTGAAGAACTGAGAGGAACCTGCAAATGTGGCAGTTATTATCACACACAGCTCTGCAGTAAGATTAGGTGAGCAGAGAGCGGTCATTACATGTCACAATATCACATTGGTAATGTCCCCTTCTATTTAAAATAATTCTGGAGGCAGATTCTCATGCAGATCAATGTCTGGCCCATACTCATGAACAGCTCATTTCCATAAAAGAAAATGAGGATTTCTCTGGAATAAAACATCAGATCACAGATATCAAGGTATTATTATATTCAACTTTATATGACCTAAATTACTATATTGACGTCTTAAGAGGGTTGATCCTATTGACAGATTCCCATGAAGAAATTAATACTTTGTCAAAATCAGTCTCTTTTAGGTCTCTTTCACATGTCCATGTCTCTGGTGCATGTGGTGACAGTTTTCACACGTACCAGAGACACTGCACAAGTAGAGCTATTCAAGTGAATGGGTCTATGCACATGTCAATGTGCTTCCATGGACCAAGTGTCCATGAGTAAAACAAGCTAACATGTCCGTATTTCACATCAGCATGGGCCACAAAACATCCTGCACACGTGCACACGGAGAACAAACATAGATGCCATCAATGGCATAGAATCCCCCCATTTTTGACAATTAGCCTTGCTAAAGCAGACAGCTGGGAACTGGTATTCTCAGGCTGGTAAGGGACCATGGACACCCCAACCTAAAAATAGCAGACCGCAGCAGCCCAGAAAAGTGGTATCTACAGTATTTGATGTGCCAATTTTGTGTCATAATTTACCATATAACTATAGGACTAGTAATGGATTTGTGTCTAATAGATGCCGCTCCATTAGTAATCAGTGGGCGTGATGTCAACTGACAATACAAAGGTGAAATCAACCCCACAAATATGAACACCACTTGCCACCACTATAGGGCAAGTGGGAACACTGGGCTAATTGCTAGAATTAGCACATCTAATATATGTGCCTTTTCTGGGTGGCTGCAGGGTCCTATTTTAAGGCTGAGGGGTCAATATCCATGGCCCATTACTAGCCTGAGAATACCAGCCCCCTGCTTCCTGCTTTAGCAAGGTTGGTTGTCAAAAATGGGGGACCACATGCTGTTTTTTAATTATTTCTTTAAATAATAAAAAAAGAGCATGGGGACTCTTCTATTCTTGATATCCAGCCTTGTTGAAGCTAGCAGCTGATGGCAGCAGTCCCCATCTGTGAGCTTTGCCTGGCTGGTTAAAAAAATACAGGGGAACCCACGCCTTTTTTTATTTATTTATAGCGCAGGTGGCAGGAGAAGAATAATCCCATCAGCCGCTCCCGCTGTTATTGTTACTAGCGGCAGCAGTTGTGGGCTGATGGGAGCAATAGTCCCAAAAGCCGCCACCTGCTGTCATTGTTCTCACTTGAATATAACTCTCATCGTTCTCCCCTTTTCATCCTGATCACTGGCAGAGCAGGGGAGAATGACGAGAGTCTTCAGAACCAGGCACCAGGGAGCAGTGCTTACTGTACCACTGGTATCCTGGCTCCCGCCACATGATACTGATGTGGCACATGGGCGGCACATGGTTGCCACACATGTGCCACATATAATACACACACGGACATCTCTGGTAACATTTTGACGTTAGCAAGAGTGCAGTGGGAAAATTTTTAACGGTGCTCAAGCTGACGTCAGATAGGAGAAGTGAGTTTATTGGCTGTGAACTCCAAGGACATTTCTGATGGCACTGGAAGCGTGAGAACTACAGTGGGGCAAAAAAGTATTTAGTCAGTCAGCAATAGTGCAAGTTCCACCACTTAAAAAGATGAGAGGCGTCTGTAATTTACATCATAGGTAGACCTCAACTATGGGAGACAAACTGAGAAAAAAAAATCCAGAAAATCACATTGTCTGTTTTTTTATCATTTTATTTGCATATTATGGTGGAAAATAAGTATTTGGTCAGAAACAAACAATCAAGATTTCTGGCTCTCACAGACCTGTAACTTCTTCTTTAAGAGTCTCCTCTTTCCTCCACTCATTACCTGTAGTAATGGCTCCTGTTTAAACTTGTTATCAGTATAAAAAGACACCTGTGCACACCCTCAAACAGTCTGACTCCAAACTCCACTATGGTGAAGACCAAAGAGTTGTCAAAGGACACCAGAAACAAAATTGTAGCCCTGCACCAGGCTGGGAAGACTGAATCTGCAATAGCCAACCAGCTTGGAGTGAAGAAATCAACAGTGGGAGCAATAATTAGAAAATGGAAGACATTCAAGACAACTGATAATCTCCCTCGATCTGGGGCTCCACACAAAATCCCACCCCGTGGGGTCAGAATGATCACAAGAACGGTGAGCAAAAATCCCAGAACCACGCGGGGGGACCTAGTGAATGAACTGCAGAGAGCTGGGACCAATGTAACAAGGCCTACCATAAGTAACACACTACGCCACCATGGACTCAGATCCTGCAGTGCCAGACGTGTCCCACTGCTTAAGCCAGTACATGTCCGGGCCCATCTGAAGTTTGCTAGAGAGCATTTGGATGATCCAGAGGAGTTTTGGGAGAATGTCCTATGGTCTGATGAAACCAAACTGGAACTGTTTGGTAGAAACACAACTTGTCGTGTTTGGAGGAAAAAGAATACTGAGTTGCATCCATCAAACACCATACCTACTGTAAAGCATGGTGGTGGAAACATCATGCTTTGGGGCTGTTTCTCTGCAAAGGGGCCAGGACGACTGATCCGGGTACATGAAAGAATGAATGGGGCCATGTATCGTGAGATTTTGAGTGCAAACCTCCTTCCATCAGCAAGGGCATTGAAGATGAAACGTGGCTGGGTCTTTCAACATGACAATGATCCAAAGCACACCACCAGGGCAACGAAGGAGTGGCTTCGTAAGAAGCATTTCAAGGTCCTGGAGTGGCCTAGCCAGTCTCCAGATCTCAACCCTATAGAAAACCTTTGGAGGGAGTTGAAAGTCCGTGTTGCCAAGCGAAAAGCCAAAAACATCACTGCTCTAGAGGAGATCTGCATGGAGGAATGGGCCAACATACCAACAACAGTGTGTGGCAACCTTGTGAAGACTTACAGAAAACGTTTGACCTCTGTCATTGCCAACAAAGGATATATTACAAAGTATTGAGATGAAATTTTGTTTCTGACCAAATACTTATTTTCCACCATAATATGCAAATAAAATGATAAAAAAACAGACAATGTGATTTTCTGGATTTTTTTTTCTCAGTTTGTCTCCCATAGTTGAGGTCTACCTATGATGTAAATTACAGACGCCTCTCATCTTTTTAAGTGGTGGAACGTGCACTATTGCTGACTGACTAAATACTTTTTTGCCCCACTGTATCTCACACTCGCGGTGACATCAGAAAAGTCCTATGAGTTCACCGCGAGACACTGGGCAGCGGTAACAGACACTACTTAGTGTCTCTGCTGGATGGCATGCTGCATGGTTGCCTCATGCAATCATGTAGCCTGCCATCTACATGTAGCAGAGCTAAACACGTCACGGGACAAATGGATTATTAACTTCTCTGCTGAAAGGTGAGGAATATTATTGTTTTTATTTTATTTCTCTTGCAGGAGACAATAGCACCACTGGAATGGGCGATGCAGTAAGTATGGTTTAATTAAGATTTATTAAAGAAGTCTATGTATTTCTTTCAATTAAAAGATGTTATTCTGGGTGTGAGTGTTTTTATACAACATTATTATGGGGTCAATAATGGGGGCGTCTTATAGATGCCTCTCCATTACTAACCTCGGGGCTTGATGTCACCTGACAATACAAAGGTGACATCAACCCCTCCAACTACTACTCTACTTGCCATCAATACCAAGCAAGTGAGAAGAGTGAGGCTAAGTGCCAGAATTGGTGCATCTTATAGATGCGCCTTTTCTGGGGTGGCTGAGAGCTGATGGATTTAGCCTGGGGGGCAATATCCATGGCCTCTTCCAAGGCTATTAATATCAATCAGTTCACAGCTGTCTGCCTAATCTTCTCTGGGAATTAATTTGTTATATCATTTTTTGGGGGGTCCCCATATTAATAGCCAGTAAAGGCTAAGTATACATCTGCGAGCTGATATTAATAGCCTGGAAAGCTCCATGGGTATTACCCCCTTCCCAGGCAATAAACATCATCTCCCAACTGTTGGCTTTCCCTCTGCTGGTTAAGAAAATTACGCAGGACTCCAAGCCATTGTTTCTGAAAGTTATATTTTAATAATCAAATACATATACTATAAGTTGCACAAATACTGTACTAATTATATATGTCACTGACACCTTTTTATCTATCTATTCTTTGCGTATATGCTATATGTAATCCAGCTATTCTACCCTGTCAGGTCCCGCTGTGATTTTACAGTACGTGGCTGTTGAATTGCTAGCTTTTCTTCTATCTATGTAATATATATATATACATAAGTGTGTGTCACTGACATCTATATATCTATTCTATTTGTATATACTGTATATAATCTGTCTATTCTATTCTTTTATGTCCCGCTGTGATTTTACTGTACTCTGCTGCTGAATATCTATTTATCTGTCTTCTACTTTAAAATACTTTGGTGTCAACGTATTTATTTTCCCGCACTTTTACCAAATTTTACCAACTTTTTCAGGAGAGGACGCAAAAGAGAGTATACAAACTGGGCAGGATCAGATCACAGCTGATTCTTTCTGTGAGGCAATAAATTTCCCTGCCTGTTTTTAAATATGTTTTACCTCACAGAAAGAATCAGCTGTTGTGATTCTGTGCTTTAATGTCACTGGTGAGGCCACATCTAAAATATCAGATCCTGTTCTGGGCTCTACTTTTTAAAAATGATATTTAGAAGTCAGATCAAAGGCAGCCACTAGATTACTACATGAGATGAAAAGCCTCTCATATGATGAGGGGCTGGAAAAGTTAGGCTTGTTTAGCTTAGAAAAAAGACCCCTCAGAGGAGATCACAGTTACATGTATAAATAAATGTATAGTCAATACAAAAGACTGGTATATCACTTATTCCTTCCAAAGACCAAACAACGGACCAGGGGGAATCATTACAGGTGGAAGAAAGGCTAACTCGGCAGCAAAATAGGAAAGAGCTATTTACAGTTAAAGCAGAATGTGGAATGTCCGACCAGAAGAGGTAGCAATGGCAGATACTATAACAGCTTTTATATAAAAAACTGGATGCTTTCCTCAATAGAAATGGCATTGTGGGTTATACATAGTGATAAAATGTGTATCCTAAAAGAGATTTGGAGTAACAAACCAGAGTATAATAAAAAATATTATCATTATTATTATTATTATTATTATTAATCACAAAACAATAACTGATACATAAAAATAGGTTTGAGGCAAAGGCGCATGGCGTCAAAAAGGTTACACACAACAGGCATGGGGAGTCATATACATTAATGGTGTCCCTCAGGGTTCACATAAAATGATATTCTACTATAAATCGTTAGTGTAAAAAACAACATACATAATCAAATCCCATCAGTGAAATTACCATCAAATGATTATTAGGAATACCAGTATGATAAGATGTATACATATGCCATAATGTTTACACAAAAATTGCTGCAGCCATATAGTGCAGACATAAGTGAAAATAATAAAGTCTGTCCTAGGAAAACAAGGCATAAATAATCAAAAAATGTGACAGCCCCGCGAAGAATCCCACGTGAAACGCGCGTCGGGGCTGCTGCTTGTCTGCGCATTCACACAGGTTACCATGGGTGAGGCATTTTTTGACTATTTATGCCATGTTAACTACATGTCTGTATACGCTTTTCCTTCATCTCCTGCCCAGGAGATGTAGTATGATCAGACAATGTTCCCGCACAGTCAGAAACAGCCATTACACAGTACATAGCAGGGGCACATTCATAAGATTATCTCACACAGGAACATTCTATTTAAACACATCCAATTGTAGAAATTATTATCATTCCAAGACCGATTGATTAAAATTAACTTTTGTGTGTTTGCAAACCCCTTTAACTTAACCATTTGCATCAGGAAAGGCTTTATAAATAGAATTTAAGTTATCTTTATAAAAAGCAAGAGTCCCAGTTTCTATTGGTCATTTCTCAAGTCTGGACACATCACCACAATGTAAACTCTTTAGATGACATCATACATTTTTAGTTAGTAGAATAAAATGTTTTTAATTATTCATTAATTACAATCTGCAGAATGCTGCAAAGTGAAAAATGTGAACAGTAATTTATATTTTACCAGAGAACACTGGCAACTTAAAAGCTCGATGACAGCATTATTTTGTCAATTATATTTACCAAGTTCCTGACTTACAGGAAGAAAAACTTTCCAGATTTACTCTAACAAAACCTTTTACTTAGAGCCTTATTATAGCTTTGGGGGGAAATGAGCTGTGTGGGTGGATCGCATGTAAATTTGACAAGCAAAACATGCAAAACACCTTGTTAAAAGCACTTCAGTCTTACAACAGCCAAAAAGACTCTAACTTTGCTGACACCTATCAACAATGAATGTACTAAGCCAATACACAATGCTCCAATTACAAAAGTAAACTTGTCTTAAGTTTAACACAAGATGTTGTTATAGGGACCTGAGTGGTATGGTGAGAACCTCAGCATAAACAATCTTTTGACATTCTATAGGCCCCGTCTCACACAGCGACGCTGCAGCGATACAGACAACGATGCTGATCGCTGCAGCGTTGCTGTTGTGTCGCTGTGTGGTCGCTGGGGAGCTGTCACACAGACAGCTCTCTCCAGCGACCAACGATCAGGGGAACGACTTCGGCATCGTTGAAACTGTCTTCAACGATGCCGAAGTCCCCCTGCAGCACCCGGGTAACCAGGGTAAACATCGGGTTACTAAGCGCAGGGCCGCGCTTAGTAACCCGATGTTTACCCTGGTTACCAGCGTAAATGTAAAAAAAACCAAACAGTACATACTCACCATCTGATGTCCGTCAGGTCCCTTGGCGTCCGCTTCCTGCTCTGACTGAGCCGCCGTACAGTGAGAGCAGAGCGCAGCGGTGATGTCACTGCTGTGCTCTCACTTTACGGCGGCTCAGTCAGAGCAGGAAGCGGACGCCAAGGGACCTGACGGGCAACAGATGGTGAGTATGTACTGTTTGGTTTTTTTTACATTTACGCTGGTAACCAGGGTAAACATCGGGTTACTAAGCGTGGCCCTGCGCTTAGTAACCCGATGTTTACCCTGGTTACCAGTGAAGACATCGCTGGATCGGTGTCACACACACCGATTCAGCGATGTCAGCGGGACCTCAACGACCAAAAAAAGGTCCAGGCCATTCCGACACGACCAGCGATCTCGCAGCAGGGGCCTGATCGCTGGTACGTGTCACACATAGCAAGATCGCTACTGAGGTCGCTGTTGCGTCACAAAACTTGTGACTCAGCAGCGATCTCGCTATGTGAGACGGGGCCTTAATACTATAAAGGAAAATCGCAGTCCAGCTACATGCCAGGCTAATTTAATTCTGTTTTCACTGTATGTATTTATGCATAATATTGTACTTGTTGTCCCATGAACTAAATACATTTTATTCACTAGATTTGGAATAAAAAATAAGTTCCACAATTGGATGTGTAAAAAAATGTTCCTGTGCTGAGATAATCTTATAAATGTGCCCCTTCTATATACTGTGTAATGGTTGTGTCTGATGATGCAGGTGCATGGTCTGACCATGCCACAACTCCTGGACGCAAAAGAAAGAATGCAAAAATTACAGCATGGGATCACAGTTAATTCTTTTTGTGAGGTAAAATATTTCACCTCTTGTTTTTAAGCCATGCCACAAAGAATCATCTGCCATCAGGTGGTGTAATATCTGTACACTCCTTTGCATCCTCCCCTGCCCAGGAGCTGTGGTATGTTCAGACCATGTTCTTGTAAGTAAAGTATATACACCAGAGGTTCCCAACCTTTCTGACCTTGAGAGCCACATCCAGCTATGAAAGAGGGTCGCGAGCCACATTCAGCTCTGAGAGAGGGTCGCGAGCCACAACCAGCTCCTTCCCCACTCACAGTAGTGATACCGAGAGCCTCCATTACCGGTATTATGATAACCAAAGCTTTTCCACTGAAATCACACAAAGGCAGTATGCCAAGCTCCACAGTTTCCTATCTCACCCCCATTCAGATCTGCTCTTCCATACAGGGCAACACAAAAAAAGTCACCATTTAGACATCTGCTCTTAGTAGTTCTATATACCTGGTGCTATTGGACCAAGCTGGCAGGCAGCCGCGAGCCACACATCATGGGCCCGCGAGCCACATGTGGCTCCCGAGCTACAGGTTGGGGACCCCTGATATACACGTTCCGATGGCAACATGTAAACATCGCTTGGCTAGGACACGCAGCATCAGCAAGCGCTTTCCCTTCTGCGCATGCGCCGGTGGTGTCGGTCACTTCCGGTCACCTGACCGGCCAGCGCTACATACAGCAGGGTACACCAGCCATTATACCTTCTCCTCCTTTGGGCGCAGCCGTGCCAGCCCTCCCACTCAACCACCAACATCAGCTGTTCCAGCCACGGATTCTCTGACACTGCCGGACGTCCAGATGTAAGCCTTTCTTCGATATAGATAAGCACCAGCCTATAGACCACCACAATACTTACCGTTACTTTTGCCCTACAGTTTGAATAGCGCATATCATTAACAGGACTGCGGTTACTACATTACCCTTATTTAAACGTGGTAAATGTGGATTTCCTTTTTATGCACATCTATGCAGACATCGTTATATTCCCCTTATTTTCCCTCTTAGTCACACTACCACAGAGCATATCTATTGTGCAACTCCAGCACATCCATTGTGGTAAACTTTGCCTCCCTTGCCTTAGATATAACTAAATTATTAATCCCTTTCCTTCCCATCACTGTACAGACTATATAGATTGCTTTACCCTATATGCCATTACCTCACATCCCACCACTGTCAATTTGCCACAATTATTTTCCTGTTTTGCATGTTATGCCTATTTCACCATACCATTCAGTATCCATTATAAATAAAACCATCTACAGGATAGGGGTTTACGATACTCTATTATTTCTAACAGGACATACCTACCACTATATCTCTTCCCAAAGGGGATGTACAAATACGATTCATTGGTGCACCACTAGAATGGTATGTCGACCTCTTTCATCTCTATAGTTCTTATAGTTTGTATCTTTCCATCTCACTACGTTAGACTACCACAACTTCATTGTTACTCAGCCTCTGATTGTTGTCCCTACACCAATGATACGTGGTCCTCTATCCAACTATAGTTAGTCAATAACCCTACTTATTCGTTTTTCTACCTGACATGTTTTCAATTTCCTTTGTAAATATGTAAATATGATTCACTGTATATATTGTACATTATATATATATTTTTTTTCATTTTTTCAGCGACATTGTGATCAAGGCCACATTGTGGCCGAAACGTCAATATTGCCTGTCGCTCATCACCTTTAAATAAAATATTCACTCAAAGCAAATCCACTGGTATGAGTGCAGTGATTATAGACTTTACTTATATGGGGGATCTTTGATTCCGTTCACTAGCACCATACATCCAAGTATTTGTCGTGTGCTAGCCATTTGTTTCTTCTGCATGTTCTTGTAAGGTCATACAACCCATACAGGAGACCCCCGAGGTTGTAATTGCCAATATGCTATGAGCGCCACCATGGATGACGTTCATAGCAGATGATCAAATCTGCTACACATAGCTGGACTGAAGCCTTGATTTGTTTATCACAAGCGATCAGAAGATCACAGCTTCAAGTCTCCTAAGGAGACTATTGAAGCTGGTAAAGCGTAAAAAAATGTTTTTAAAATATTAAAAAATATAAAAGTTCAAATCACACCCCTTTTGCCACATTCAAAATAAAGCAATAAAAAATATGAGATACACATATTTGGTTTCGCTGAGTTCAGAATCACCCGATCTATCAAAATATAAAACAAATAATCCGATCGGTAAACGGAGTAATAAGAAAAAAAAATTTAAACTTCTGAATTACGTTTTGTAGGTCATCGCAACATTGCAATAAAATGCAAAGGCAGGCGATCAAAAGATTGCATCCACCCCAAAATGGTATTGATAAAAAAATAAACCCCAAATCCTGAAAAAAGGAAATGCTAATGGTCTTGGAAAATAGCGCCTTTTTTTGTAGACACTTAAATAGAAAAGAATATATAGTATTGATTATTTGCGCTATGGAAAAATGTGCAGGAATGGTGGATTATAGAAAAGAAGAGGAGGAGGAAGGGTTAACATTAACAGCTCAGGTAATAACACCAAGGTATAAGGCAGGATTGGGAATAAACCTATAGATCGCACTACATTAACCATTAAATTAACCGAGGGTTACCGTGTGTTGTTGTGAGAAAGTCAGTGCCTACTTAAGGATTCTTGTGAAATCATCAATGGTGATTCCTTAGATAAACTGTAAGGTTGAAGAAATAGCAGGCGGGCAGCTACACTGCAAGATAAATAGACTGTAGAAGGTTGGAGTCTGTCCCGGCCGGTGACAAGCGCTCATGCACAAAATCCAGTGGTTCCTGTGTGTAGGCTTCGGTACTTGCAGGACCTGTGTGATCTCTTCAGTCACATGACCCTTGCGGTGTGATAAATAATGCAAACCTGCTAGATATAGAGGGCATTCAATAGTATATTATTGCATGGTGTCAATACTCAGCAGCTGGTGGGTGGGTACGCAGGCTGCCTATGTTACAGAAAGTAACTACAGTCAAATAGTTTGCTGCAAACTCAAAAAATAATAAAGCTTGATATGTTCAAATATTGGCAAAAATCCTCTAGAGCCTCACTTAAGTTTTGCCTGTTGTGCAATTGACAATACACAGTGCCAAGTCTTGGATGGGCATTGTTGCTCTTTGATACTTGTGTTTGTGATATGCTGATCTAGAAACTGTGTTAGCTACAAATTCTTTTCTATATTAAAAAATGAACACTGAACAGTGCTCATGCATCATTGGGCATGAATAATAAAATAACATAGTACTCAGGGAAAAACTGTTCAAAGTTCCACCTTTGCATTCACAAGAATCCATTTCCCTTCATTTACACTTCAAACAGGCTCATGGGACGTCATTAATTCTACATTTCAAATTCTGGATATTTTTGCCAGCAAAACCCATGCTGAACATAAGTGAATTTCCAAAAGGTTTCTATTAGCGCACAATTACAGGGTTAGATGTTTTAATAGGGGTTACATGAACAATAGCAGCTTTTGGGAAAAAAAATCTATTAGAAAATTGGAATATTTTGATATCGGTGAATTAACCTTTCACTTTTTTACAGATGCATTATGAAGACCTAAATACAAATTTAGCTAGGTGCTGTAATTTGGATAATTATAATATATCCAACACCCTACCTAATGACATATTTGATTCAAGAAATACACTTTTGTTATATGTGTATCAAAAAGTTAAGTTCTACATCATAGCAGATAATTTTTAATAGTATCGAGAATACAATTGTCATAAACAGCCGACTTCAAGGCTGCAAGAATAAGCTCATAGCTGCCATAAAATATCTATTTTTTTTCCAGAATTTAGTTAACAAAATATTGTCCAAGGCAATAAAAAGTATTTAGTCACATTCACATTATGTTAGTTGGCTACTTACTGTTAAGTGAACATTGCTGTGAAACTAATTTGATTTTTTGATAGAATGGAGCATAAGGGAGAGAAGCAGCTTGAAACCCTGCCCCTCACCCCAAAATTCTATGTTCAGTTTATAATACCGGTATCTTCTTGGATGGCAGAAGGTCTTTTGCAGTCCCCATGACACCACTGCCAGGGTATAACTAATACCAATGTAAAGAATTAACACCGTAACGTCCAATGACGGATATATCCGACATTGGATGCCTTCCCTTGTTTAGAGCAGGCTCCAGCTTTGAGCCCGCACCTTTTGTGGCCCATGATAGCTGATCTGATTAGCTGACATGTGCCCCTAACAGTCACGGGTGGAGTAACGATCCACCCATGGCTGTTAATATGTTAGTTGCTGCTGACAAACTCTGACAGTGGATTTTTACATGCATGCGCAGGAAGCGCATCATTAACCCCGCCCATCAGCACCGGTGCCACATGACCATGGGCCACCGATGGGTTGGCATGGCAACCAGGGGTCTGCAGGAGACCCCTGTGGCTGTCATTGATGGATTGCAATGAGCGCCACCCAGCGGTTGTTGCTCGTAGCAAGTGAACATTTCTGCTACATAGAGCAGGGCTGCGGATGATCGCAGCTTCTAGTCTCCCCCTGGAGACTATTGAAGCAAGTAAAAAGTAAAAAAAAAGTTTATAAAATATTTAAAAAAATTAAAAAATATAAACGTTCACATGATCCCATCTGCACCATTCAAAATAAAACAATTTAAAAAATTTAAAATACACATATTTGGCATCACCGCGTTCAAAATCGCCCAATCTATCAATAAATAAAAATTATTAATCTGATCGGTAAACGGCTTTGTGAGAAAAAAAATCAAAACACCAGAATAAAATTTTTTTTTGTTGCTGCAACATTGCAATAAAATACAATAACAGATGATCAAAAGATCTTATCTACACCAAAATGGTATAACTAAAAACATCAGATTGGCACATAAAAAATAAGCCCTCGCTACGGGTCTTGAAAAAGTGGTCTTTTCACCACTTAAATAAAACGGAACCTTCACATATTTGGTATCTACAAACTCATAATGACCTGGAGAATCATAATAGCAGGTCAGTTTTTGCATTTAGTGGACATGGCTAAAAAAATCCCCAAAACAATTGTGGAATTGCACTTTTTTGCAATTTCAATGAACTTTCAATTTGTTTCCTGGTTTCCAGTACACGATATGGTAAAATTAATGGTGCTGTCAGTGGCGTATCCAGGGGGGCAGCCGGGGCATGTGCCCTGGGCGCAGCCAACAGGGGGCACCAGCGGGCTGCCTGATGATGCGGCGGTCCAAGGAGGCTCCTCGTTGAGTCATACCCAGGGGTGATTCGGCAGGGGAGGGGGAGCGGGGGCTGTCTAATTATACTCACCTGCTCCTGGCCCTGGCTCCCCGGCGCCCCAGCTTCTTCCTGTACTGAGCGGTCACATGGTACCTCTCATTACAGTAATGAATATGTGGCTCCACCTCCCATAGGGGTGGAGCCGCATATTCATTACTGTAATGAGCGGTAATGGTGACCGCTCAGTACAGGAAGCAGCAGCATCGGGAAGCAGGGACTGCACCGCACCAGGAGCAGGTGAGTATAACGGGGAGGGGAGCGTAGCGCAATATTCACCTGCTCCTCGTTCCAGCCACCACTCGCATGGAGAAGGGGACGTAGAGTCTGACAGCATGGACCTCAAAGGAAGGGAATACAAGTGAGGGTACTTGGGGGATAACTTGGAAGGTACATTTGGGTGAAAGGAGCAGACCAACGCCTCCACCTGCTCTGTTGTCTGATCTTGGGGTATGAGAAAAGTGTAGTCCACCATATGAAAGAGCAGCAGCAGCGGTGGTGTCTGACTGCTGGATCCAGGTTTCAGTAAGAGCCAGGAGATTAAGAGAATTAGAAAGGAAGAAGTCATGAATGAAGGAGAGTTTATTACACACAGAGCGAGAATTCCAAAGGGCACAATTGAAAGAGACAGAAGGCATGCATGGAATATTAATAAGGTTAGAGGGGTTTCTGGGTGTAGCAATTGGGAGGTTTGACTGGCTATAACATGGGGGGCCGGGGTTTGGAGAGATGTCTCCAGCGACTAGAAGAAGGAGGATAGAAAGAGTGAGCAGATGGTTAAGTGATTTGTGAGAGCGTCTCTTGTGTTGGATGGTGGGACTGAATGGATTTGCGCTGTTAAGCAATGTGAACAGAGCATGAGTGCTATACATATTAGAGGCAAGGACAGAGGGGCCGATATGGATGGAGTGTATGGAGTTCATGCAAGGGCGGTGAATGTGAGTGAATGCAGCAGCCAGGATATAGATTATACAATTACATATGGTGAATATTTGTTCTGTTCCAAATGAATAGGGAATAGGTTTAGATTGTCTTACCTGTCTCCTGCCCTGTCTCACTGCCATGTTATAACTGCTGAATACTTAGAAAAAAATACTTTGAATAAAAGTACACGAATAATAGTGCACGAATGCACCCCTGCATGAATGCATCCCCAAGCTATGTCTACATTTATTGAAAGCTAGCTCTTAGATCTCACTTTTTTTTTTTTTTTCGTTACCAATCAATCTAACTCAGTTGAGACAGCAGGACACAATAAATGTAGTGATCAGATAAACAAATGTCCAGGTCTACATGGATCATAAACCCCTTTGAAACAGTTATGTGATCTCTCTACATAGGGACAAGCAAAAGTGAGTTAAATATCTATAAACACAAACAAATGCATAATAAGATGACTAACATATATAGATATATGCAGGATTCAATGCCGAAGATAGAATGACTCAGATACCATTCAAGCCGCTTGCTGTCAGGGAATGGAGCAATAGACATGCAGGATATTTCAGTTCAGGGAATGAATATGTTTACCATTCAAGCCGCTTGCTGTCAGGGAATGGAGCAATAGACATGCAGGATATTTCAGTTCAGGGAATGAATGATATGTTTACCTGTATGAAGAGAAGAGAGATGCTTGTTATATTCTGCCATGTTATAAATGCTGAATACCTAGAAAAAAATACTTTGAATAAAAGTACACGAATAATAGTGCACGAATGCACCCCTGCCCTTAAGGGGTTAATCCTACAGAGGGGTTGTTGCATGGCATAACAATACAAGGGGGAAAATGCCAGAAATACAGTAGCTGTGGACTAACTGTGTATAACAGAAGGAAGTCTTACTGATAATGTTTTATTTTTAGACTAATTTCTGATAATGCAAAAGCATAACAGATTTTCTACATTGCATTCCTTTGTGGAAAATACAATCTACGAACATGCTGTTAAATATATCTGCAGTGTAAATTGATAGGTGCTGCTAATTTGAGATCTGCAGTAGTTACATTTTTGCCTTGGATGTAGCTGCACACTTCAACCTTTGCAATGCAAGGGAGTAAATAAAGTGGCATGTAAATATTTGGGCACCTATGATCAAAATTACTGTTATTATGAACCATTAAGCAAGTCAAAGACGAAATGATCTCTAAAAGGGCTAAAGTTAAAGATTACACATTTCTTTTGTATTTTAGGCAAGATATATTTTTTCATCTTTTACATTTTAAAAATTTAAAAAAGAAGCTAAACAGATGCAAAAGTTTCAGCTGCCTGCATGGTCAGTACCTAGTAGAACCCCCTTTTGAAAGTATCATAGCTTGTAAACACTTTTTGCAGAAAGCCAAGAGTCTTTCGATTTTTGTTTGAAGGATTTTCATCCGACCTTGAGCATCCTTTTGGAAAAGGACTGCTCCAGCATCAACGGATGAGGCATCCACATCCATTATAAATGGCTTATCTACATCGGGGCGATGTAGGATGGGAGCGCTAGCGAAGTGTGACTTAATGGAGTGAAAGGCCTTGGAGACCTCCTCAGACCACAATTTGGGATTTGCTCCCGTCTTGGTGAGGGCAACCAAGGGAGCTACCAAAGTTGAGAAGTGTGGAATGAACTGGTGATAGTAATTAATGAAACCCATAAAGTGCTGCACCGCTTTAAGAGAATGGGTTTCTTGCCAGTCCATCACAGCCTGTAGTTTGGCAGGATCCATAGCTAATCCCTGGGCGGAGATAATATAGCCCAGGAAAGGTAAGGCCTTCTGCTCAAACACACATTTCTCCAACTGTGTGTAGAGGGAATTTGCCCGTAAGAGGTTGAAGACAACGGAGTACTCTGCACCGCATGATCGCCACGCTCCCACAGCGGCGTAGCCCACTCCAATGCCCTGTCCTACAGGAGAAACACAATAAATCCCACTTTAGCCCGCTCTGTGGAGAAACATGCAGCCAGAAGCTCGAGATGTATAGAGCACTGGCTCACGAAACCCCTACAAGATTTACTATCATCAGAAAATTTTTCTGGCAGCGTGAGGCAAGATAGAGTCGGAACAGGGGTGGCAGTGGACAAGGTTGCTGCAGCCATGCTAGCAGCCTGAAGAGGTTACATCCACAGCTAAGGTTGTGCACTCGAGAGCCGCCAACCTACCCTCCAGCTGCTGGATGTACCGCAAGGATTGCTGTTTGTCAGTCATCACTAGCCAGACCCTGGCACTAGAGTAATGTTAGGGCTAGCCGAATGCACCAAATAATTAGAAAGATAGAGTAAGGTGCGTTCGCAGCCCGGGGTCCACCGTGCAGAGATGGAACCTGCTGCTAAGTAATGACGGACTAAATGTAGGTACAATATGGATTCACACACGGGTTAACTTCACCCAGTATGAAGAAAGTGAACCCTGCTGCATCACAGTGCCGCGTTACCGCACAAAGAGCGCAAGCAAGGAGTCTCAGAACTCTACCCCTAGACTCGGGATTAGAGTACAACTAGACCTCTTGCGTTCGACACCGCAACCGGGGTTGTCAGCATAACCAAAATAATAATTTAGATGCATGGGAGTGTGTGCGGTGCCGCTCTGGCGGACACCACTAACCACCCAAGCTTGGGTAAGGAAAGCGCTGTGAGAGCGCATGGCGCCGCACTGGCGGTCACAGCAAATTGATGCTGTTTTGTGTGTCACATAGCTAAGTTGGGTGCTAGATAGCAATCATCCACCTTACGCGAGCAGTCATACACAAGGGAGGGGATAATTAATGAGCAACTTTCACACATCAACATGTACACTAGCGCATGGCTGAGCGGCCATGCGAACCTTTTATAGCGGCAGTGCTACGAGACCTTCCAGATGGACCAATAGGAGCCACAACAGGACCTGAGCATGTGACCCCCGACCTCCAGTGGGAGGTCATCCCGTAGGCATGCTCAGTAAGGGAAAAACAGGACTTAGTCTCAGAAAGACCTGCTCTCTGCTGAACATTGCTGGCTACAAGGACAGAGCCTGGAAAGGAAACAGTTGTCCAGTATCAGCCTGAGCTAGAGGCTGGGACAGACATCTCTGCTGAGCAGACTCCACTGCGGCTGGAGAAGAATGGGAGACCGCAGCAGAGATGGTTCGAGATTCTCCCTGTTCAGAGGCGGGAACTCAACACCTAACATACACTATGCTGTAATGTGGAGTACATTTCTGTAATCTCTAAAACTGAGAAAAAGGTTTTAAAAATTTTACAGGCTTCCATTTTTTTTAACCATACAGTGTTACATGGTCTGTGGGCATTTCTGAAATTAAGAAAAAGCTTTTAAAAAGTTTGAAGGTTTCCTTTTTTTCAGCCATACAGTGTTATGTGGTCTGTGAATATTTATGTGATCTCTTAAACTGATAAAAAGATTTTAAAAAATGTTGCAGGCTTAAATTTCTCACCAATACAGTGTTGTGTGGCTGTTAACATTTCGGTGATCTCTGAAACTGATAAAAAAAACTTTAAAACATTTTGCTGGCTTCCATTTCTCAAAGTGTTAGGTGGTCTGTAAATATATCTGTGATCTCTAAAACTGAGAGAAAATATTGAAACATTTTTGGGGTTGCTGCCATTTTGAGAAAGAATTTTTTCAGAATCAATGTAAATGACTAAATAAAACAATTTAATGCACATTATACATGCGCTCAGGCTGCAGCACAGGCGCCACCACCAGCACCTGCCTGCTGAAAGTGTTTTTTTAATACATACAATAATCAGTATGTAAAATAGGAGGCAGGTCACTGAGAGATCAGTGATCTGTCATAATCCATCAGTATGAATACTTAAGTAGAACATCACATGAAGGCCACCGCGAACCACAAGCATATCATTAACTCAAAACTGAAAATAAAGATTAAACAACAACCACAAGATGGATTTCATCAGCAAACATATCATTTTAATCAGTATAACGGCGCCAACCTGACACTGTCTGTAGGTTTCTCAGCACAACTGACAAGTCCCCATTAAGGTAGACAGATTGTAGTCAGAAAACAGAATGCAAACTCCAAGAGAAAAGGCATGTCTCCTGTTACATATAACACTATTATAGACATGAGAGTAGTGTTGAGCATTCCGATACCGCAAGTATCGGGTATCGGCCGATACTTGCGGTATCGGAATTCCGATACCGAGATCCGATACTTTTGTGGTATCGGGAATCGGAATCGGAAGTTCCCAGTGTATGGTTCCCAGGGTCTGAAGGAGAGGAAACTCTCCTTCAGGCCCTGGGATCCATATCCATGTAAAAAATAAAGAATTAAAATAAAAAATAGGGATATACTCACCCTCTGATGCGCCCTGGTAGTAACCGGCAGCCTGCCTTGCCTAAAATGAGCGCGTTCAGCACCTTCCATGATGTCACGGCTTCTGATTGGTCGCGTGCCGCTCATGTGACCGCCACACGACCAATCACAAGCCGCGACGTCATCCCTCAGGTCCTAAATTCCCTTCTAGGAATTTAGGACCTGAGGGATGACGTCACACCTTCTGATTGGTCGCGTGGCGGTCACATGAGCGGCACGCGACCAATCAGAAGCCGTGACGTCATGGAAGGTACTGAACGTGCTCATTTTAAGCAAAGAAGGCTGCCGGTTCACAGCGGTAAGGTCCAGGCTGCGTCGGAGAGGTGAGTATATCAATTTTTTTTATTTTAATTCTTTATTTTACATATTCATATGGATCCCAGGGCCTGAAGGAGAGTTTCCTCTCCTTCAGACCCTGGGAACCATCAGGGATACCTTCCAATACTTGAGTCCCATTGACTTGTATTGGTATCGGGTATCGGTATCGGCGAGATACGATACTTTGCCGGTATCAGCCGATACTTTCCGATACAGATACTTTCAAGTATCGGACGGTATCGCTCAACACTACATGAGAGTAGAGTAGAAGAATTTATTTTTACACACGGTATTATCACAGACACAGGTGCAGAAGAGTAGAAAAAATTGTTTTACGCACATTACTCACACAGACATAGTTGCAGAGAGAAAACCAATTTATTTATGTACTAATATCACAAGAAGAAAATAAATGTTTTTTACCCACAGTAATTTACTAGACATGCGTGCACAGTTTATATATTTGTTTTTATGCACAGTACTAACAGTACTATCACAGACATGGATGCAGAGTACAAAAAAAAGGTTTTAGACACTCTACTCCCAGAGACAGGGGTGCACAGTTTACACAGAAAAGCTCTTTGAAAAACTGAGCACACACAAAACCCAGTACTGCTCCTCACTCTAGGTGCATCCTTTCACTATGCTAAGCAAAGCAGAATGATGGCGGCACTTGTGATGCGGCATTTATGCAGCCCGAGTCAAGTGGTGTGCTGGCCAATCACAACCATACCAATACTTTACATGGTTGTGATGGTTTTGGAAGTGCCCACAGCCTAAAAGCTTGTTGATTGGCTGCACTGTATCCTTTCAACAAACTTTATATGGCATCCAAACCCAAACAGTAAACTGAACTTCCAGTAAAAAGTCCGTGTTCGGGGTTCAGTACAGGACCCTAGTTGTCTGGTACAAACCCCAAACTTTAACATTCGCAGATTCCTTTTCATGAGTAGTTTAGATGTGTTTGTAGAGCATTTCCACACTGGAAAGACACAAAAAATGCATACGCTTTTTTACCTATGAATATTTTGCATCTAATGCATTTCTATGGAGAAAACCCACACCTAAAACTCAGGGAAGTTTCTGCAGCATAAGGCTATGTTCACACGATGCGGTCTTCGCTGCGGATCCGCAGCGGATTTGCAGCTGCGGATCCGCAGACGTTTTCCATGCAGGGTACAGTACAATGTTACCCTATGGAAAACGAAATCCGCTGTTCCCACGTTCCTTTTTTCAGCAGGAAAATCCACGCTGATTTTCTGCGGAAAAAAAGAAGTACCATGTCAATTCTTTCCGCTGCTGTTTTCCACCTGCACCAATAGGAAAAAGCAGCTGGAAACCCGCAGTGGAATCCGCAGTAGAAAAAGGACTGAAAACCGTAGTGAAAACCACCGCAGGTTTTGCACTGCGGTTTTCACAAATCAGGACCTGAAAAATCCGCAGCGAAAAAAGGATCGTGTGAACAAGCCCTTAAACAGAAAAGTGGGCATGAGATTTCTATTAATCTCTTTCATTTAGCTGGAATGCAGTAAAAATATGCAGTGTCAAAAACTCACCAAAAACCTATTGTGGCAAATTAGCCTAATAGTCGCCATTTGTTGCAGTTTTTATATACCGTATTTTTCCGACTATAAGACGCACTTTTTTCCTCCAAATTTGGGAGGAAAGTGTGGGTGCGTCTTATAGTACGGATATAGCATGTGGGGAGGGGGGCAGCAGCCAGTGGGATCGCAATGATATCCCACTTCAGGATGTCCCCCTGCCGGAATCAGCTGCTGGGGAAACCACATGGCCCCGCTGATTAAGTGCAGTGAATATTCATTAGAGGCTCCCCGCCCACCGATCAGCTGAGTGGGGAGCAGCAAATGAATACTGCACTTAAGCAGCCACACACAGCTTCCCCAGCACTGATTCTGGGGAGAATCTGTGTGTCCGGGGGAGGAGGCAGCAGCAGCAGGGGCCAGGAGATCGTTGCATACCTGCCTGTGCTGGACGCTGAGCTGTCTGTGGTGCACAAGGAGGACCTGTGTGATGTCAGAAGTGGGCGGGCTGGAGAATCACATGGCAGCTCAGAGCCCTCCCTCTTCTGACATCATCATAGGTCCTTCAGACTCCCACCTAGAATCTGCAGCTTCCTCTTATGTCCTGCGCGTGCGCTGTGGGGAAAGGCAACAAGAGGGAGGGCTCTGTGTGTGCAGCCATGGGATGCTCCAGCTTTTACCTCACCACAGGCTGGCTCCCACAATTAAGAGGTGAGTCTTTACAAAACACAATAAAGCACTCTGCCACTCCTTTGGTGAACTATAACTCCCAGCATGTCTTAGGATCTGCAGGACATGCTGGGAGTTATAGTTCTCCCATGGGATTTTAAAGCAGCACTCCAGTGTTATTTTGCAGTGCTGGAGTGGTGCTTTCACTATAAGCCCTGTGCCCCATTCTTATACTCACCCTCCAGTGTCTTCATATAGTACTTTACAGACACCACACTGGTCCCGCAGCTTCCAACATAATAACGTACTATTATATGTAATAACACCACATATAATAGTATGTTATTTATGTTATTAAATATTTTACCACATTTTTTTTGCTTCAAATATTTTTTTCCCAATTTTCCACCTCTAAAACCTGGGTGCGCCTTATAGTCCTATAGTCCGAAAAATACGGTATTTATTATATTAATCTCTTGATAAGTGACTTATGTTGTTTTTCTGTTATGTAGTTGTAATAGTTTCTGTGTTACCTCACAAACATTGAATGTTTGGATGTGACGGTCAGTTTTTTTAAATTTGTATTCATTAGTAGTGTTGAGCGATACCTTCCGATATCGGAAAGTATCGGTATCGGAAAGTATCGGCCGATACCGTCAAAGTATCGGATCTAATCCGATACCGATACCCGATCCCAATGCAAGTCAATGGGACGAAAATATCGGAATTAAAATAAACCCTTTCTTTCCTTGTAGGTTCATTCTACATGAAGGAAAACAACTAAGAATAATGTAGGATGTATTGGGGGAGGTGGCGGAGACATTAAAGGCACAGAGGTTTAGCCAAAACAAATAGAATAGCAGGTTTTTTTGTTTTTTTTTATGATGTTTGGCGTTAGAAAGATTTTGACTATGTTATTTATTTTTTTTTTTTTTCAGATATTGATGTTTCACTACTTCCACGTCCTTCACCTTCTTTTTTACTTCTCCCACACTTTCTTCTTCATTATCCTCATCATCAGCTTCTTTGACATCAACTATCTTCACCTTATTCATCTTCCTCTTCTACCTATATTTTTTTTTTTTACATTGTTCATATTCTTTTTATTTAACTATTATCTTTTTCATATTCAACTTCTTCATCATATTCTTATTTGTGACAGGCATTCCCGTAGTTGTTATCTATAAAAGTTTGAAGATTACACCTTCCGTTCTGCCTGTCACAAAAGAGTTACATTTGTCCGCGTTCAGTTTGGCCTGCAGCATCAGGCTTTATCCAGGGGCACGACGAGGAGGAACGGACTCACCCCCATACACTGCTTAGTCTTCTTCTACTTATAATTTAGATAATATCTTTTGCTCTGATATTTAGTCTTATGCTTAATGTTCTTCTGCTCTTTGTTCTGCAGCCTCTTGTTCTTCTGCTTCTCGGTCTCCCATGTCGTCGTCGTCTCCAGGGTCGTCGTCTCCAGGGTCGTCGTCTCCGGGGTCGTCGTCATCGGGGTGGTCTTCAGGGTCATCGTCTCCAGGGTCGTCGTCATCTCAGTGGTCGTCGTCTCTGGTGTCGTCGTCATCTTAGGGGTGGTCTTCAGGGTCATCGTCTTTAGGGTCTTGAACTTGGAAATGTAGCAGAAGGTACAAGAAGGCTGAGAAAATGCCGAGAAACAGCTGATGGAACTGGAACTCGGATGGCTACCCGAAGGTCCAAGAGCCAATGGAACTACCGAGGACCAGCTGACATTACTGGAACCCGGTTACTAAGCAGGAGGTACCCGTGCCTGAAAGCACTACCAAGGACCACCTGACATTGGTGGAACTCGGATACCCAGAGGGAGGCACCTAAGCCAAAGGCTCTGCCCGGAACCAGCTGACGGTACTGGAACCAGGATGGGGAGCAGAAGGTACAAGAGCAAAAGACACTGCCGAGAACCAGCTGACGGTACTGGAACCCGGATGGGTAGCCGAAGGTCCAAGAGCCAATGGAACTACCGACTACCAGCTGACGTTACTGGAACCCGGTTACTAAGCAGGAGGTACCCGTGCTGAAAGCACTACCAAGGACCACCTGACGTTGGTGGAACTCAGATACCCAGAGGGAGGCACCTAAGCCAAAGGCTCTGCCCGGAACCAGCTGACGGTACTGGAACCAGGATGGGGAGCAGAAGGTACAAGAGCAAAAGACACTGCCGAGAACCAGCTGACGGTACTGGAACCCGGATGGGTAGCCGAAGGTCCAAGAGCCAATGGAACTACCGAGGACCAGCTGACGTTACTGGAACCTGGTTACTAAGCAGGAGGTACCCATGCCTGAAAGCACTACCAAGGACCACCTGACGTTGGTGGAACTCGGATACCCAGAGGGAGGCACCTAAGCCAAAGGCTCTGCCCGGAACCAGCTGACGGTGCTGGAACCAGGATGGGGACCTATTCAAGCTTGTCTTCCTAGAGCCCCAACTAGCGGTGTTGGAGCAAAGGGTCAGCAGGGGGAGAAGAGTGTAGGCTGAAGCCTGAACTGGAGGCATTTGTAGGTCTGTTGTGTCTGCGTGGCTGTTGCAGGACACGTTGCCGGCTACACAGCAGGGGAACAGCTGGCGGTGCTGAACCCCACTGACACATTGGCTGGTGTTTATCTCTGTGCAGCTAGCAGTAGCGGGCCCCAACTGGCGGTGTTAGAGCCCAGGGTCAGCAGGAGGAGGAGAGGGAGCAGAGTGTAGGCCGAAGCCTGCACTGGTGGCAGCTTTCTGTCTGCGTGGCTGTTGCAGGACACATTGCCGGCTACACAGCAGGGGAACAGCTGGCGGTGCTGAACCCCACTGACACATTGGCTGGTGTTTTTCTCTGTGCAGCTAGCAGTACCGGGCCCCAACTGGCGGTGTTAGAGCCCAGGCTCTGCAGGGTGAGCAGAGTGTAGGCCGAAGCCTAATTGAACCAATTTTAAAGGTAACCTTTAACCCCCCTCAGGGGTTACAAACTAGAAGAGCCACACCTTATGCAGCAGTAGTGCTGCACAAGTCAAAGGTTGCTCTTTTAATTTTTCTCCTTGCACACGCTGAATGAAACACGTATAACATTTAGCCCTTTATACAGTCAAACTGTGTTGGAGGTGAGAGTTCCCTTCGTAATGAGACGCAGCACAGATGTCAAAAATCCCACCTTGGTGCTTGGCGCGGCCTCCTGAGCATCGCATTTTGCTGTACAGGAGTCTGTGTTGTTGCGTTATCCCTTGGCCATGCGCTGCCCATCTTCTGACATCATTTCATGTCAGCTGGTGCGGTTCGCGATGCCCATGAATCCCAGCCCCGCAGTGTCTTTACAGTGTTTTACACTGCGGGGCTGGGATTCATGGCCTGGCGCAGTACATATGTTCGCCTCTCGCTCGTGTCCTTACACCTGCTACAGACTGTGCGGCGTCAGCTGATCCCTTATCGCATGCCGCGGCCATGAAGCCGCACCGTCTGAAGAAGGCGGAAGGAGATGAGTGACAGCCTGGCGAAGATATGCACTGCTCATGCCCGTCAATCACACCCTCGCAGTCAAAATAAATAAGACACCGAGGGGCGTTGTGTCGGGCAGGGCGGCTGCAGAGGCGCAGCCAGCCAAACAATGATGTCAGAAGAAGGGCTGTGCTACCAAGGGGGTTGTTGCGTGTCATTACAAAGTAAAGTCACACCTCAGGGACGTTTTAATGGTCTCAGGGGACACATTGTAGACGTGTTCTGTTCCACTTGTGCAAGGAGAATAAGTTTATGAGCCACCTTGCACACATGCAGCATTACCGCTGTACAAGGTGGCTGTAAAACATACAAACGCCTGGGGGAGGGGGGACAGGTTCCCTTCAATTTCAGTTCTTGTGTCTGCGTGGCTTTTGCAGGACATGATGCCAGCTACACATCAGGGGAACAGCTGGCGGTGCTGAACCCCACTGACACATTGGCTGGTGTTTTTCTCTGTGCAGCTAGCAGTAGCGGGCCCCAACTGGCGGTGTTAGAGCCCAGGGTCAGCAGGAGGAGGAGAGGGAGCAGAGTGTAGGCCGAAGCCTGCACTGGTGGCAGCTTTGTGTCTGCGTGGCTGTTGCAGGACACGATGCCGGCTACACAGCAGGGGAAGAGCTGGCGGTGCTGAACCCCACTGACTCATTGGCTGGTGTTTTTCTCTGTGCAGCTAGCAGTACCGGGCCCCAACTGGCGATGTTAGAGCCCAGGCTCTGCAGGGGGAGCAGAGTGTAGGCCGAAGCCTAATTGAACCAAGTTTAAAGGTAACCTTTAACCCCCCCTCAGGGGTTACAAACTAGAAGAGCCACACCTTATGCAGCAGTAGTGCTGCACAAGTCAAAGGTTGCTCTTTTAATTTTTCTCCTTGCACACGCTGAATGAAACACGTATAACATTTAGCCCTTTATACAGTCAAACTGTGTTGGAGGTGAGAGTTCCCTTCGTAATGAGACGCAGCACAGATGTCAAAAATCCCACCTTGTTGCTGGGTGCAGCCTCCTGAGCGTTGTTATTTGCTGTACAGGAGTCTGCGCTGTCGTGTTATCCCTTGGCCTTGCGCTGTTAGCGCTGCCCATCTTCTGACATCATTTCATGTCGGCTGTTGCGGTTTGCGATGACCATGAATCCGAGCCACGCAGTGTCTTTACATAGTTAAAACACTGCGGGGCTGGGATTCATGGCCTGGCGCAGTACATAGGTTCGCCTCTCACACTCGGGTCCTTACACCCGCTTCAGACTGTGCGGCGTCAGCTGATCCCTTATCGCATGCCACGGCCATGAAGCCGCACAGTCTGAAGAAGGCGGAAGGAGATGAGGGACAGGCGAACTTATGCACTGCTCATGCCCATCAATCACACCCTCGCAGTCCAAATAAATAAGACACCGAGGGGCGTTGTGTGGGTCAGGGCGGCCGCAGAGGCACAGGCAGCCAAACAATGATGCCAGAAGACGGGCAGCGCTACCAAGGGGGTTGCAGCGTGTCATTACAAAGGAAAGTCACACCTCCGGGACGGTTAAATGGTCACACAGAGGACACATTTTAGACGCGTTTTCAGTTCCACATGTGCGAGGAGAATAAGTTTATGAGCCACCTTGCACACATGCAGCATTACTGCTGTACAAGGTGGCTGTAAAACATACAAACGCCTGAGGGAGGGGGGACAGGTTCCCTTCAATTTCAGTTCTTGTGTCTGCGTGGCTGTTGCAGGACACGTTGCCGGCTGCACAGCAGGGGAACAGCTGGCGGTGCTGAACCCCACTGACACATTGGCTGGTGTTTTTCTCTGTGCAGCTAGCACATCTGGGCCCCAACTGGCGGTGTTAGAGCCCAGGGTCAGCAGGAGGAGGAGAGGGAGCAGAGTGTAGGCCGAAGCCTGCACTGGCGGCAGCTTTGGGTCTGTTGTGTCTGCGTGGCAGTTGCAGGACACGTTGCCGGCTACACAGCAGGGGAACAGCTGGCGGTGCTGAACCCCACTGACACATTGGCGAGGTGTTTGGCTCTGTGCAGCCAGCACATCTGGGCCCCAACTGGCGGTGTTAGAGCCCAGGGTCAGCAGGAGGAGGAGAGGGAGCAGAGTGTAGGCCGAAGCCTAATTGAACCAATTTCAAAGGTAACCTTTAACCCCCCCTCAGGTGTTACAAACTAGAAGAGCCACAGCTTATGCAGCAGTAATGCTGCACAAGTCAAAGGTTGCTCTTTTAATTTTGCTCCTTGCACACGCTGAAAGGAACACGTATAACATTTAGCCCTTTATACAGTCAAACTGTGTTGGAGGTGAGAGTTCCCTTCGTAATGAGACGCAGCACAGATGTCAAAAATCCCACCTTGTTGCTGGGTGCAGCCTCCTGAGCGTTGTTATTTGCTGTACAGGAGTCTGCGCTGTCGTGTTATCCCTTGGCCTTGCGCTGTTAGCGCTGCCCGTCTCCTGACATCATTTAATGTCGGCCGGTGCGGTTCGCGATGACCATGAATCCCAGCCCCGCAGTGCCTTTACAGTGTTTCACACTGCGGGGCTGGGATTCATGGCCTGGCGCAGTACATATGTTCGCCTCTCGCTCATGTCCTTACACCTGCTACAGACTGTGCGGCGTCAGCTGATCCCTTATCGCATGCCACGGCCATGAAGCCACACAGTCTGAAGAAGACGGAAGGAGATGAGTGACAACAGGCGAAGATATGCACTGCTCATGCCCGTCAATCACACCCTCGCAGTCAAAATAAATAAGACACCGAGGGGCGTTGTGTCGGGCAGGGCGGCCGCAGAGGCGCAGCCAGCCAAACAATGATGTCAGAAGACGGGCAGCGCTACCAAGGGGGTTGCAGCGTGTCATTACAAAGGAAAGTAACACCTCAGGGACGTTTTAATGGTCTCAGGGGACACATTGTAAACGTGTTCTGTTCCACGTGTGCAAGGAGAATAAGTTTATGAGCCACCTTGCACACATGCAGCATTACCGCTGTACAAGGTGGCTGTAAAACATACAAACGCCTGGGGGAGGGGGGACAGGTTCCCTTCAATTTCAGTTCTTGTGTCTGCGTGGCTGTTGCAGGACACGTTGCCGGCTGCACAGCAGGGGAACAGCTGGCAGTGCTGAACCCCACTGACACATTGGCTGGTGTTTTTCTCTGTGCAGCTAGCAGTACCGGGCACCAACTGGCGGTGTTAGAGCCCAGGGACAGCAGGAGGAGGAGAGGGAGCAGAGTGTAGGCCGAAGCCTGCACTGGTGGCAGCTTTGTGTCTGCGTGGCTGTTGCAGGACACGATGCCGGCTACACAGCAGGGGAACAGCTGGCGGTGCTGAACCCCACTGACACATTGGCTGGTGTTTTTCTCTGTGCAGCTAGCAGTACTGGGCACCAACTGGCAGTGTTAGAGCCCAGGGTCAGCAGGAGGAGGAGAGGGAGCAGAGTGTAGGCCGAAGCCTGCACTGGCGGCAGCTTTGGGTCTGTTGTGTCTGCGTGGCTGTTGCAGGACACGTTGCCGGCTGCACAGCAGGGGAACAGCTGGCGTTGCTGAACCCCACTGACACTTTGGCTGGTGTTTTTCTCTGTGCAGCTAGCAGTACCAGGCACCAACTGGCGGTGTTAGAGCCCAGGCTCTGCAGGGGGAGCAGAGTGTAGGCCGAAGCCTAATTGAACTAATTTTAAAGGTAACCTTTAACCCCCCCTCAGGTGTTACAAAGTAGAAGAGCCACGCCTTATGCAGCAGTAGTGCTGCACAAGTCAAAGGTTGCTCTTTTAATTTTGTTCCTTGCACAAGCTGAATGAAACACGTATAACATTTAGGCCCTTACACAGTCAAACTGTGTTGGAGGCGAGAGTTCCCTTCGTAATGAGACGCAGCACAGATGTCAAGAATCCCACCTTGGTGCTCGGCGCAGCCTCCTGAGCATTGTTATTTGCTGTACAGGAGTCTGCGCTGTCGTGTTATCCCTTGGCCATGCGCTGTTAGCGCTGCCCATCTTCTGACATCATTTCATGTCGGCTGTTGCGGTTTGCGATGACCATGAATCCGAGCCACGCAGTGTCTTTACATAGTTAAAACACTGCGGGGCTGGGATTCATGGCCTGGCGCAGTACATAGGTTCGCCTCTCACACTCGGGTCCTTACACCCACTTCAGACTGTGCGGCGTCAGCTGATCTCTTATCGCATGCCACGGCCATGAAGCCGCACAGTCTGAAGAAGGCGGAAGGAGATGAGGGACAGGCGAACTTATGCACTGCTCATGCCCATCAATCACACCCTCGCAGTCCAAATAAATAAGACACCGAGGGGCGTTGTGTGGGTCAGGGTGGCCGCAGAGGCGCAGGCAGCCAAACAATGATGCCAGAAGACGGGCAGCGCTACCAAGGGGGTTGCAGCGTGTCATTACAAAGGAAAGTCACACCTCCGGGACGGTTAAATGGTCACACAGAGGACACATTTTAGACGTGTTTTCAGTTCCACATGTGCGAGGAGAATAAGTTTATGAGCCACCTTGCACACATGCAGCATTACTGCTGTACAAGGTGGCTGTAAAACATACAAACGCCTGGGGGAGGGGGGACAGGTTCCCTTCAATTTCAGTTCTTGTGTCTGCGTGGCTGTTGCAGGACACATTGCCGGCTGCACAGCAGGGGAACAGCTGGCGGTGCTGAACCCCACTGACACATTGGCTGGTGTTTTTCTCTGTGCAGCTAGCACATCTGGGCCCCAACTGGCGGTGTTAGAGCCCAGGGTCAGCAGGAGGAGGAGAGGGAGCAGAGTGTAGGCCGAAGCCTGCACTGGCGGCAGCTTTGGGTCTGTTGTGTCTGCGTGGCAGTTGCAGGACACGTTGCCGGCTACACAGCAGGGGAACAGCTGGCGGTGCTGAACCCCACTGACACATTGGCGAGGTGTTTGGCTCTGTGCAGCCAGCACATCTGGGCCCCAACTGGCGGTGTTAGAGCCCAGGGTCAGCAGGAGGAGGAGAGGGAGCAGAGTGTAGGCCGAAGCCTAATTGAACCAATTTCAAAGGTAACCTTTAACCCCCCCTCAGGTGTTACAAACTAGAAGAGCCACAGCTTATGCAGCAGTAATGCTGCACAAGTCAAAGGTTGCTCTTTTAATTTTGCTCCTTGCACACGCTGAAAGGAACACGTATAACATTTAGGCCCTTACACAGTCAAACTGATTTTGAGGCGCGAGTTCCCTTCGTAAAGAGACGCAGTACAGCTGGCAAAAATGCCACCTTGGTGCTTTGCGCGGCCTCCTGAGCATCGTTATTTGTTGCACAGGAGTTTGCGCTTTCGTGTTATCCCTTGGCCTTGCGCTGTTAGCGCTGCCCATCCTCTGACATCATGTAATGTCGGCCGTTGCGGTTTGCGATGACCATGAATCCCAGCCCCGCAGTGTCTTAACATTGTTAAAACACTGCGGGGCTGGGATTCATGGCCTGGCGCAGTAAATATGTTCGCCTCTCGCTTGGGTTCTTACACCCGCTTCAGACTATGCGGCGTCAGCTGATCCCTTATCGCATGCCACGGCCATGAAGATGCACAGTCCGAAGAAGGCGGAAGGAGATGAGGGACAGGCGAAGAAATGCACCGTTCATGCCCATCAATCACATCCTCGCAGTCCAAATAAATAAGACACCGAGGGGCGTTGTGTGGGGCAAGGCGGACGCAGAGGCGCAGGCAGCCAAACAATGATGCCAGAAGACGGGCAGCGCTACCAAGGAGCTTGTTGCGTGTCAATACAAAGGAAAAATCACACCTGAGGGACGTTTCAATGGTCGCAGAGGGCTCATTTTAGACGTGTTCAGTTCAACATGGGCAAGGAGAATAAGTTTCTGAGCCACCTTGCACACATGCAGCATTACTGTCGTACAAGGTGGCTGTAAAACGTAGAAACGCCTGGGGGAGGGGGGACAGGTTTCCTTCAATTTCAGTTCTTGTGTCTGCGTGGCTGTTGCAGGACACGTTGCCGGCTACACAGCAGGGGAACAGCTGGCGGTGCTGAACCCCACTGACACATTGGCTGGTGTTTGGCTCTGTGCAGCTAGCACATCTGGGCCCCAACTGGCGGTGTTAGAGCCCAGGGTCAGCAGGAGGAGGAGAGGGAGCAGAGTGTAGGCCGAAGCCTGCACTGGAGCAAGTTGAAAGGGAAACTTTAACCCCCCCCAGGCGTTTGTAGCTGAAAGAGCCATCGTGTACAGCACTAATGCTGGAAAAGGTAAACTTAGCTCTTTTAATTATGGTCCTTGCACATGCTGAACCTAACACTTATGAAAAGTGTCCCCTCCTACCGTGATCCCGTCCGGTTGGTGGAACTTTCCTTTGTGATGTGACGCAGCACAGCCGTCATTCTTACCCCCTTGGTGCCATGCGCCGCCTCCTCAGCGTTGTTTGAATCAGTCCCGGAGCCTGCGCTGTTAGGTTAGCCCTTGGCCATGCACACATTTTGCGCTGCCCGTCTTCTGACATCATTTGGTGTCAGACTGGCTGCGCCTGTGCGGCTGCACTGGCCGAGATCCCGCCTCGCAGTGTCGTCTAATGTAATCCCACCGTGGGCCTGGGATCCGTGGCCATGCGCAGTGCATATCCTCACCTCTCACTCCCCTCCCTACGGCTTCTTCAGACTGTGCGGTGTCACGGCCGTGGCATGCTATTAGGGATCAGCTGACACCACACAGTCTGAAGAAGCCGTAGGGAGATGAGTGAGAGGTGGAGGTTCAGATATGCACTGCGCATGTCCATGGATCTCAGGCCCCCAGTGGGATTAAATCAGAAGACACTACGAGGCGGGATCTCGTCCAGCGCGGCCGCACAGGCGCAGCCAGCCTGACACCAAATTATGTCAGAAGATGGGCAGCGCAAAATGTGTGCATGGCCAAGGGCTAACCTAACAGCGCAGGCTCCGGGACTGATTCAAACAATGCTGAGGAGGCGGCGCACGGCGCCAAGGGGGTAAGAATGACGGCTGTGCTGCGTCACATCACAAAGGAAAGTTCCACCTACCGGACGGTATCACGGTAGGAGGGGACACATTTCATAAGTGTTAGGTTCAGCATGTGCAAGGAGCACCACGAAAAGAGGCACTTTTTCCCTTTGCATCATTACTGCTGCACAAGGTGGCTCCTTCAGTAACAAACACCTGGGGGGGGGACAGGTTCCCTTAAATTTAACTTGTTGTGCCTGCGTGGCGGTCGCAGTACACGTTGCCGTATACACAGCAGGGGAACAGCTGGCGGTGCTGAACCCCACTAACACATTGGCGAGGTGTTTGGCTCTGTGCGGACAGCACTTCTGGACAGCAACTAGCGGTGTTGGAGCCCAGGGACAAGAGGAGGAGGAGGAGGTGGAGGAGATAGGAGGGATTGCCACACACACAGCTGGGGAACAGCTGACGTTACTGAACCCCAATAACAGAGGAGGGACTGTTGGGACTGTGCGTACAGCACTACCAGGCAACAACTAGCGGTGTTGGAGCCCAGGGACAGGAGGAGGAGGAGGAGGTGGAGGAGATAGGAGGGATTGCCACACACACAGCTGGGGAACAGCTGACGTTACTGAACCCCAATAACAGAGGAGGGACTGTTGGGACTGTGCGGACAGCACTACCAGGCAACAACCAGCGGTGTTGGAGCCCAGGGACAGGAGGAGGAGGAGGAGGTGGAGGAGATAGGAGGGATTGCCACACACACAGATGGGGAACAGCTGACGTTACTGAACCCCAATAACAGAGGAGGGACTGTTGGGACTGTGAGTACAGCACTACCAGGCAACAACTAGCGGTGTTGGAGCCCAGGGACAGGAGGAGGAGGAGGAGGTGGAGGAGATAGGAGGGATTGCCACACACACAGCTGGGGAACAGCTGACGTTACTGAACCCCAATAACAGAGGAGGGACTGTTGGGACTGTGCGTACAGCACTACCAGGCAACAACTAGTGGTGTTGGAGCCCAGGGACAGGAGGAGGAGGAGGAGGTGGAGGAGATAGGAGGGATTGCCACACACACAGCTGGGGAACAGCTGGCGTTACTGAACCCCAATAACAGAGGAGCGACTGTTAACTGTGCGTACCGCACTACCAGGCAACAACTAGCGGTGTTGGAGCCCAGGGACAGGAGGAGGAGGAGGAGGTAGTGGAGGAGATAGGAGGGATTGCCACACACACAGCAGGGGAACAGCTGACGTTACTGAACTCCAATAACAGAGGAGGGACTGTTGGGACTGTGCGTACAGCACTACCAGGCAACAACTAGCGGTGTTGGAGCCCAGGGACAGGAGGAGGAGGAGGAGGTGGAGGAGATAGGAGGGATTGCCACACACACAGCTGGGGAACAGCTGACGTTACTGAACCCCAATAACAGAGGAGGGACTGTTGGGACTGTGCGTACAGCACTACCAGGCAACAACTAGCGGTGTTGGAGCCCAGGGACAGGAGGAGGAGGTGGTGGAGGAGATAGGAGGGATTGCCACACACACAGCAGGGGAACAGCTGACGTTACTGAACCCCAATAACAGAGGAGCGACTGTTAACTGTGCGTACAGCACTACCAGGCAACAACTAGCGGTGTTGGAGCCCAGGGACAGGAGGAGGAGGAGGAGGTGGTGGAGGAGATAGGAGGGATTGCCACACACACAGCAGGGGAACAGCTGACGTTACTGAACCCCAATAACAGAGGAGGGACTGTTGGGACTGTGCGTACAGCACTACCAGGCAACAACTAGCGGTGTTGGAGCCCAGGGACAGGAGGAGGAGGTGGTGGAGGAGATAGGAGGGATTGCCACACACACAGCAGGGGAACAGCTGACGTTACTGAACCCCAATAACAGAGGAGCGACTGTTAACTGTGCGTACAGCACTACCAGGCAACAACTAGCGGTGTTGGAGCCCAGGGACAGGAGGAGGAGGAGGAGGTGGTGGAGGAGATAGGAGGGATTGCCACACACACAGCAGGGGAACAGCTGACGTTACTGAACCGCAATAACAGAGGAGGGACTGTTGGGACTGTGTGTACAGCACTACCAGGCAACAACTAGCGGTGTTGGAGCCCAGGGACAGGAGGAGGAGGAGGAGGTGGAGGAGATAGGAGGGATTGCCACACACACAGCTGGGGAACAGCTGACGTTACTGAACCCCAATAACAGAGGAGCGACTGTTGAGTGTGCGTACAGCACTACCAGGCAACAACTAGCGGTGTTGGAGCCCAGGGACAGGAGGAGGAGGATGAGGTGGAGGAGATAGGAACGATTGCCACACACACAGCTGGGGAACAGCTGACGTTACTGAACCCCAATAACAGAGGAGGGACTGTTGGGACTGTGCGTACAGCACTACCAGGCAACAACTAGCGGTGTTGGAGCCCAGGGACAGGAGGAGGAGGAGAGGAACACAGTGTAGGCCGAAGCCTGATTGGAGAAAGTCTAAAGGGAACCTTTAACCCCCCCAAGGCATTTGTAGCTGAAAGAGCCAGCTTGTGCAGCACAAAGGATGCAAAAGGAAAAGGTGGCTCTTTTCATTATGCTCCTTGCAAACACAGAACTGAACACTTATAAAATGTGTCCCTTGATACCGTGAGACCGTCCCGGAGGTGGGACTTTCCTTCGTAATATGACACAGCACAGCCGTCATTCCTACCCCCTTGGCGCCGTTCCCCTGCTCCTCAGCGTTGTTTGATTCCTTCTCGGAGCCTGCACTGTTATGTTATCCCTTGGCCAGGCACACTTAGCGCTGCCCATCTTCTGGCATCATTTGGTGTCAGGCTGGCTGTGCCTGTGCGGACGTGCTGGCCGAGAGCCCACCTCGCAGTGTCGTCTAATGTAATCCCACCGCGGGCCTGCGATCCATGGCCATGCGCAGTGCATATCCTCGCCTCTCACTCCCCTCCCTACGGCTTCTTCAGACTGTGCGGTGTCACGGCCGTGGCATGCTATTAGGGACCAGCTGACACCGCACAGTCTGAAGAAGCCGTAGGGAGATGAGTGAGAGGTGGAGGTTCAGATATGCACTGCGCATGTCCACGGATCTCAGGCCCCCAGTGGGATTAAATCAGAAGACACTGCGAGGCGGGCTCTCGGCCAGCGCGGCCGCACAGGCGCAGCCAGCCTGACACAAATGATGTCAGAAGATGGGCAGCGCTAAGTGTGCCTGGCCAAGGGATAACATAACAGCGCAGGCTCTGGGACGGAATCAAACAACGCTGAGCAGCCGGCGCACCGCGCCGGGGGGGTAAGAATGACGGCTGTGCTGCGTCACATTACGAAGGAAAGTCCCACCTCCGGGACGGTTTTACGGTATCAGTGGACACATTTTATAAGTGTTAAGTTCTGCGTGTGCAAGGAGCTAAACAAAAATAGCTACCTTTTCCTTGTGCAGCATTACTGCTGCACAAGGTGGCTCCTTCAGTAACAAATGCCTTGGGGGGGGACAGGTTCCCTTACATTTCAGTTGTTGTGTCAGCGTGGCGGTCGCAGGACACATTGCCGGCTACACAGCTGACGTTACTGAAACCCAATAACACTGGGTCGTATGTTTTGACTGTGCAGACGGCACTTCTGAGCCTCAACTGGCGGTGTTGGAGCCCAGGAATTTTAGTTCAGGTGGTAGAAAGATGAACACAACAGGAGACCTGGATAACGTAGACAGTCACCTAATTATTTAATCAGGAAGAGGAGTGGCAAATTCCGGCGAGATCCAGGCCTTGTTCATTTTCAGGAAAGTAAGCCGGTCAACGTTATCGGAGGATAGTCGCATGCGACGGTCAGTTAGTACACCACCTGCAGCACTAAAGACGCGTTCCGATAATACACTAGCCGCAGGGCAAGCCAGCACCTCCAATGCATACTGGCTTAGCTCTGGCCATGTATCCAGCTTTGAGACCCAAAACTTGAAAGGTGAAGAGCCGTCTGGGAGTACAGCAAGAGGGCAAGACATGTAGTCTGTCACCATCTGACGGAACCGTTGCCTCCTGCTGACTGGAGCCGTCTGTGATGGTGTTGACTTTTGTGGCGGGCACAGAAAACTGTGCCACAGTTGGGCCATACTGCTCTTGCCTTGGGCAGAGGCACTGCTTCTGCTCCCTCTTTGTGCAGAGCCTCCACCACTGCCTGGATGCACTGAGCTGCTTTGTAATGCACTAGCAGCATTTCTCTCACTTGGAATGGAGAAGATGATGGAATTCACCAGTGTGTCTTGGTACTCCCGCATTTTTCGCTCCCGGTTCAACGGTGTGATGAGGCTTTCTACGTTGTCCCGGTAGCGAGGATCGAGGAGGGTGAACACCCAATATTCAGACATGTTGAGAATGTGGGCGATGCGGCGGTCGTTTCTCAGGCACTGCAGCATGTAATCCACCATGTGCTGCAGGCTGCCAACTGCCCAAGAAACGCTGTCCCCTGCTGGAGGCGTGATCTCTGCCCGCTCATCATCACCCCACCCTCACTGTACACACTGAGTACTGGACAATTGTGTAACTTCCTCCTCTGGACGGATGTCTTCCTCCTCCATTGACTCCTCCTCATCCTCCTCACAAACTGTCCCCTGCCTATGCATTTGTGAGGAACCACGTGGCGCTGACTGTCCAGAAGATGATGGAAATGTTGAATCCTCATCCTCCACCTCTTCCACAACATCATCCCTTAGCGCTTGCAGTGATTTTTCAAGCAGGCAGATAAGGGGGACAGTCATGCTGACTAGTGCATCATCTGCACTCGCCATCCGCGTGGAATAATCGAAGGGACGCAAAACCTGGCAGACGTCATTCATAGTGGCCCACTCTGTGGTTGTGAAGTCTGAACTGCGCGGAGTGCGACTTCTTTGCACCTGATGCAGCTGGTACTCCATTACAGCTTGCTGCTGCTCACACAACCGCTCCAACATATGTAACGTGGAATTCCACCTGGTAGGTAGGTCACATATGATGCGATGTTCCGGCAGGTGGTGTCGGCGCTGCAGAGCCGCAATGCGCGCTTTTGCTGTGCTGGAACGCCGCAAGTGAGCACACTCTAGGCGGACCTTGTGCAGCAGTGCATCAAGATCCACATAGTCCCTCAAAAAACTCTGCACGACCAAATTGAGCACATGTGCCAGACATGGGATGTGAGTGAGGTTGCCGAGGCCCAGCGCTGCCACCAGATTTCGGCCATTATCACACACTACCATGCCTGGCTGGAGATTCGCTGGCACAAACCACACATCGCTCTCCTGCTTGATGGCATTCCAGAGCTCCTGCGCTGTGTGGCTTCGATTCCCCAAAGAAATTAATTTCAAGACGGCCTGTTGACGTTTGGCCACGGCTGTGCTCATGTCGGTCGTAACAGGTAAACGTTCATCACGGGTCCATGTGGAGGTGGACTGTGACGGCTCCTGCAGCGATGATTCTGAGGAACTGGTGTAAGAGGAGGAGTCAATGCGTACAGAATGGATTCCTGCAATCCTTGGAGTGGGCAGGACACGTCCTGCGCCACTCGCACGATCTGTACCCGGCTCAACGACATTAACCCAATGGGCAGTGAGGGAAAGGTATCGCCCCTGTCCATGTTGACTGGTCCACGCATCGGTGATGAGGTGGACCTTGCTACTGACGGCATTCAGTAGCGCGTGTTTTATGTGTCCCTCCACATGCTTGTGCAGGGCAGGGACGGCTTGCCTGCTGAAGTAAATGCGGCTGGGCACATTGTACTGTGGGACTGCCAATGACATCAAGTCACGGAAGCTGTCAGTCTCCACCAGCCTGAATGACAGCATTTCCAGTGACAGAAGTTTGGCAATGCCTGCAGTCAGAGCCTGTGCTCGTGGGTGGTTTGACGAGAAAGGCCACCTTTTCTCCCATGCCTGTACTACCGATGTCTGTACACTGGGCTGGGAGTGTGTGGATGACTGGGAACGTGGTGCTGCGGGTTGAATTACAGCGGGTCTCTGGACAACAGGGCCAGAGGTTCTTCCACGGCGATCCTGGGAGGAAGCCGAACCAGCTGCGTGTGAGCTGGAGGAAGAGGCAACACGAGCTGAAGAGGTGGTAGCTGCCGCTGTTGTTTGGCCTAGCTCTTCAGTGTGTTTTTGTAACTCCGCCGCGTGCCTGTTGCGCACATGTTTCCACATGTTGGAGGTATTGAGGTTGCTGACATTTCGACCTCTTTTTACTTTGTGATGACACACCTTGCATTTGACATAGCAAATGTCATCTGCAACTGTGTCAAAAAAGGACCAGGCACTGCAAGTCTTGGGAACACCCTTTTTGGCTTTTGGAAGAGACATGCTCCTAACGGGTGCCAAAGCGGAGGCTGCAGGATCCGCAGTCTTCCCCCTCCCTCTCCCTCTTTGGGCCGTACGGGGAATCTCTTCCTCAGAGCTGCTCCCACCACCTTCCTGTCCCTCACGCCAAGATGGGTCAAGGACCTCATCATCTACACTACCCTCTGCCCCCAACTGCTCCTCCTGGGTAGTCTCAGCAGCAGAGCACACACCAGAAAGTGGCACCTGAGTGTCATCATCAGCGGATGCGGCCTGCGATGTGGTGACCGGAAGCACTGGTCCACCCGCCTCTTCAGAGGAAGAGAGAAAAAGCTGTTGGGCATCACTGCACCCTGCCTCTTCTTCCATTTCTCCAATGCTGCTTGGCTGGCCCCCTGTTTCCAAGCCAAGAGATTCAGAGAACAGAAGTAGAGACGGCTCCTGTCCTGGGCTCTCTGTCTGCCTGGGCAATTTGGCAGGTGGTGAAGAGACAGATGGCTGCTCTCCAGTGCTCTGTGTCTGAGAGGATGTGGAACTAATTGAAGTTGATGCATTAGCTGCCATCCATCCGACAACGGCTTCAATTTGTTCTTCACGCAGCAGCGGTGTACGGCGCTCTGCGACAAAGCTGCGCATGAAGGACTGTTCCCTGGTGAAAGTGGGTGCTGATGAGTCACCGGTGCCCGCAGCAGGCACAGAATCCCCACGTCCTCTCCCTGCTCCGCGCCCACGCCCACGTGCCTTACTCACTGCCTTCTTCATCTTGGTTGACTGATAAAGATAAGCAGAAAAGTACTAAAGGCTTTGTGTGCTTATTCCTGAACAACTCCTAACAGGTATAAGAAACACTAATTTTCTAAAGTGTGGACTAGACTTTAATATGAGCTAATGTGGCCTACACAAATGTTAAGTGGTGTCACTGGTGTGTTTGGTGAACTTTATTATTTATTTATTTTTTGGGGACTGAACTGACAACAGAGAGAGCTGCAGTCACACGGAGACCGTGCAGACAGCCGTAAACGGCGCTGCAAGGCCCAAAAACCCTCCTCTACGTTATCCTATGTAGTGTTTTTCCACAAGTTAGCTGGAGACGGGTGGAAAGACACTAATAGGAATTTTTTGAAAAAATGTGCAGCAGCCTGCACTACTTAAAACAAAAGGAAAATTGATTTTACGGTATGACGCAGTGAAGAACCCTGAGCTGGAGACAACCAGGCTATGGCTGCTCACAGACTACAGGGCGAGCTGCAGTCACACGGAGACCGTGCAGACAGCCGTAAACGGCGCTGCAAGGCCCAAAAACCCTCCTCCACGTTATCCTTTGTAGTGTTTTTCCACAAGTTAGCTGGAGACGGGTGGAAAGACACTAATAGGAATTTTTTGAAAAAATGTGCAGCAGCCTGCACTACTTAAAACAAAAGGAAAATTGATTTTACGGTATGACGCAGTGAAGAACCCTGAGCTGGAGACAACCAGGCTATGGCTGCTCACAGACTACAGGGCGAGCTGCAGTCACACGGAGACCGTGCAGACAGCCGTAAACGGCGCTGCAAGGCCCAAAAACCCTCCTCTACGTTATCCTATGTAGTGTTTTTCCACAAGTTAGCTGGAGACGGGTGGAAAGACACTAATAGGAATTTTGTGAAAAAATGTGCAGCAGCCTGCACTACTTAAAACAAAAGGAAAATTGATTTTACGGTATGACGCAGTGAAGAACCCTGAGCTGGAGACAACCAGGCTATGGCTGCTCACAGACTACAGGGCGAGCTGCAGTCACACGGAGGCCATGCAGACAGCTGTAAACGGTGCTGCAAGGCCCAAAAACCCTCCTCTACTTTATCCTATGTACTGTTTTTCCACAAGTTAGCTGGAGACGGGTGGAAAGACACTAATAGGAATTTTTTGAAAAAATGAGCAGCAGACTACACTACTTGAAAAAAAAAAAAAAAAAACAGTATGAGGCAATGAACCACCCTCCCTGAACTGAATACAACCAGCTATGGATGGCCTATGGCTGCAATCAGACTAGAGAGTGGGCTGCACTCACACACACACACACACACAGACCTTGCAGATCGCTGTGAAAACAGCGCTACAAGGCAAAAGCAAGGTGAATAGTAGGTGAACACAGCGGTTGCTAAATTAGCCTTTGAAAAGCACAAAGAAGCAAATCGCTATCTCTAAACTGGCCCTCAGTCAGCAAACAGCATCCTGTCACTAACTGAATTCACAGCAGAGTGAGCGCAAAATGGCGCCAGCGACTTTTAAACTGCATCATGACATCATTTCAGCAGCCAATCACAGCCATGCCAGTAGTTTCATGCCCTCCATGCTGAACAGGATGTGCCCACACTTGGAATCATTCTCATTGGCTGAATTTGTGCAGTTTGAATCTGGGAACTTCCGATTCCGGTATCCGATACGCGGCAAGTATCGGAATCCCGGTATCGGAATTCCGATACCGCAAGTATCGGCCGATACCCGATACTTGCGGTATCGGAATGCTCAACACTATTCATTAGCCTTCTGACTGAGCCACAGGTGTTTTAATCGCAGCAGGTCCATTACCCCTCCACAGAGAGAGAGAAATTCAGTCTAAGGCCGGAGTCACACACAACGTATAGAAATATGGTCCGTTTTTGATGTCCGAGATACGCAGAAAATTTCCTGAACAGTGATCCGTATTCAATGCGAGGATGCGATTTTTTTCCCCAAAAATTATCCGTGTGTCATCCGTATGGCATCCGTATGGCATCCGTACGGTGGCTTGCAAAATGGACATAGAATGGATCCATGGCCTCAAATATTCGTAAACATATATACAGTCTAAACATATAATCATTGAGTCACATATATATACATATATTTATATTTCATACAGAGCTAGATAGCAGAAAAGTCGTTAATTCAATTGCTGGCTTTTGCTATCTCTTTCCCAAACCCGACAGGATATGAGACATGGATTACATACAGTAAACCATTTCATATCCTTATTTTTCTTACATATTCCTCACTACTAATGTTAGAAGTGTGTGTGTGAAAAATTTGGGGGCTCTAGCTGTTAAAATAAAGGGTTAATTCACGGAAAAAATTGGTGTGGGCTCCCACGCAATTTTCTCTGCCAGAGTGGTAAAGCCAGTGACTGAGGGCAGATATTAATAGCCTAGAGAGGGACCATGGTTATAGGACCACCCCTGGCTAAAAACATCTGCCCCAGCCTCCCCAGAAAAGGCACATCTGTAAGATGCGCCTATTCTGGCACTTGGCCACTCTCTTCCCACTCCCCTGTAGCGGTGGGATATGGGGTAATAAAGGGTTAATGTCACCTTTCTATTGTAAGGTGACATTAAGCCAGGTTAATAATGGAGAGGTGTCAATAAGACACCTATCCATTATTAATCCTATATTAATAAAGGGTTAAAAACACACACACATTAGGAAAAAAGTATTTTAATGAAATAAAGACACATGGTGTTGTAATAGTTGATTAAACGCTCAATCCAATTGAAGACCCTTGTTACCTGAAAAAAAGTTAAAATAAAAAAACAACAATATCCCATACCTCCCCGGCATTACAGTCAAGTCCCACAATGTAAATCCATCAGAAGGGGTTAAATAGTTTTACAAGCAGGAGCCTGCTCTTGCAGCTGTGCTCCTGCCTGTAAAATTCGGGGGGAATGGGAAGCAGGGGAATGTGACATCGTAGATTTGCGGTGCTGCGCCCCCTGCTGGTATAAACTCATATGAACTCCAGCGTGGGAATTTTTCTGAATCTTTTCTCACGCTGGAGTTCATATGAGTTTATGCCAGCAGGGGGCATGGCACCGCAAGTCTACGATGCTACATTCCCCTGCTTCCCATTAATTCCCCAGATTTTATAGGCAGGAGCACGGCTGCATTGGCAGGCTCCTGCCTGTAAAATGATTTAACCCCTTCTGATGGATTTACATCGTGGGACTTGACTATAATGCCGGAGAGGTACGCGATATTGTTGATTTTTTATTTTAACTTTGTTTCAGGTGACAAGGGTCTTCAATTGGATTGAGCGTTTAATAAACTATTACAACACCATGTGTCTTTATTTCATTAAAATACTTTTTTCCTAATGTGTGTGTGTGTTTTTAACCCTTTATTAATACAGGATTAATAATGGATAGGTGTCTTATTGACACCTCTCCATTATTAACCTGGTTTAATGTCACCTTACAATAGCAAGGTGACATTAACCCTTTATTACCCCATATCCCACCGCTACAGGGGAGTGGGAAGAGAGTAGCCAAGTGCCAGAATAGGCGCATCTTACAGATATGCCTTTTCTGGGGTGGCTGGGGGCAGATGTTTTTAGCCAGGGGTGGTTCTATAACCATGGTCCCTCTCTAGGCTATTAATTTCTGTCCTCAGTCACTGGCTTTACCACTCTGGTGGAGAAAATTGCGCGGGAGCATACGCCATTTTTTTCCGTGAATTAACCCTTTATTTTAACAGCTAGAGCCCCCAAATTTTACAGAAAGACACTTCTAACATTAGTAGTGAGGAATATGTTAAAAAAATAAGGGATATGAAATGGTTTACTGTATGTAATCCATGTCTCATATCCTGTCGGGTTTGGGAAGGAGATAACAAAAGCTGGCAATTGAATTACCGGCTTTTCTGCTATCTAGCGCTATATGAAATATAAATATATATATATATGTGTCTCACTGACATATATATATATATATATATATATATATATATATATATATACCTATACTATGTGTAGAGACATTAATTTTATCTGTTCTATTCTAACATGTCAGTGTGATTTTACTGTACACTGCACTGAATTGCTGGCTTTTCTATAGAACACCGGTGCGTATTTCTCGCAAGTCACACTGATGGTCCGTGTGCAATCCAATTTTTTCTCGCCCCCATAGACTTGCATTGGTGATTCTTGGGCGAGATATGCTGACAATCGCAGCATGCTGCGATTTCATTCGGATATTGAATACAGCCGAGAAAACAACGGATAATAGGAGCTGCCCCATAGATTAACATTGGGCCGAGTGCTATGCGATTTTTTATCACATTGCACTCGTCCGTATTATGGTCTAGTGTGACTCCGGCCTAAGAAGAGGTTTCACAGGTACCCATTCAGATGAAGACGTTTATTCTCAGCAAGGAAAGGCAAGTGTAGGATCTGGAATACGAGAGATGCCTTAATGTGGCAACCCAGTACACATGAATTGGCCAATTTATCCGCTAAACGCTCTCATTTTTTCATATTTCTAGTGCAGTAATGCAGTTCAATTTTCATGTTTCATGTTTCCATGTTTTAGCGCCGCAGTGTGCTGCCTTATTTATTTGACTGTATGCGAGTTGGTGACTCTAGGTTCAGCACCTGTTCACACTTGATCTATGTTTGGATGTGACGGTCAGTTTTTTGAAAACAGAAAAGTGGGCATGAGATTTCTATTCATCTCTTTCATTTAGCTGGAACGCAGTAAAAATATGCAGTGTCAAAAACTCACCAAAAACCTATTGTGGCAAATTAGCCTAATAGTCACCATTTGTTGCAATTTTTATATATTTATTATATTAATCTCTTGATAACTGACTTATGTTGTTTTTCTGTTATGTAGTTTTAATAGTTTCTGTGTTACCTCACAAACATTGAAGGTGATTACTCACAGCACAAGGGATGTGGCTCTGACATTTTGTTCCCTCTATATCCATGCCCATTTTCAGTAATAAACATGTTAATGTATTCAGATCTGCCAAATCTCACAGTGTGTGGCAATTATCATAGAAATTTTGAGATTAAATAACTGTTAAAGAGACTCTGTCAGCACAGAATGACTGTTTAAACCAAGTACAGGCGTTTGGTGCATTATGGCGGGGCCAATGATTTAATTGCACCTTCCCACCTCCATGTTTCTTTCATTATCTGGTCCCTTTCTTCTTTAATTGACAACTTTGGCTTTATGGAGTTAGAGAAAGGAAGAGATAAAAGGAAACCAAGCACGGGGGAAATGTAGTTAAATGATTGGCCCTGCCATGAAGCACCAAGTGCCTGGACTTGGATTGGACAGGCATTCTGCACTGCCAGAGTCCCTTTAGTCTCTTCACCCCTGAGCCTGTGTTCACCTTCCTGACCAAGCCAAAATTTACAAATCTTGACAAATGTCACCTTATGAGGTAATAACTCTGCAATGCTTTATCAGATCCTAGTGATTCATGTTTTTTCATGATGCATTAAATTTGTTGGTGGTAAATTTAGGCTCATATTTTTGCTCCTATTTGTGAAAATATTGGAATTTTGTCAAACATGTTGAACATTTTGCAATTTTCAAACTTTTAATTTTTATGCCCCTAAGCCAGAAAGTTATATCACAGAAAATGATTAATAAATAATATTTACCACATATGTACTTTACATCACTATTATTTTTGAAAAATATATTTTTTTTGTTAGTAAGTGTTAAAAGTTTATCAGCAATTTCTAATTTTTCCAACAAAATTTACAAAACCATTTTTTTTAGAGACCACATCACATTTGAAAAAATGCACCTAAGCACTAATAGGCAGGTAAATGCAACTTTCCTGCCTTTTGTGCACAGCGCCATTCTTCCTCGGCACAGAGTGGTCATATACGCTCCTGCCGGGGTATCCAGCTGCCCCTGGTAACGCGATGGGGCGGGACTTCTGAGGTCATTCTGATATGCAGCCGGCTCCCCATCTTAAGCAGTAGGAATCCAGCTGTCAATCAGAATGACCTCGGAAGTCCTGCCCGTTTATAGAGCGGACCGGAAAAGAAGCATCCACTCTGTAGAAGTGACATCAGCAGAGGCTTCTGAATCTCCGGCAGGAGCGTCTGTGACCGGTCTTTGCTGGGTAAGAACGGCGCTGTGCACAACAGGCAGGTAAGTAGCAACTACCTGCCTGCTAATGCTTAGGTACATTTTTTATTTTTTGGAAAGTTCCAGATATACCCTTTAACTTATTATGCAGTAATGCATTCTGCATTTGCTAACCTGTATGAATCGCCTACATTTATTTACAGAATACCTTTATTCATGAAGAGTATAAAATAATGGACACTTGGGCAAGTCCTTTAGTTTTTTAGAAATCTCAGGCTGGTGTATTTTTTCTGTTCTCAAAGATTGAATCCTAGAAAGTCTAAATTGGAGCTAGGGCTGCTCTAAGAAGACCATGCTTCAACCAACCATGTAACTTTTTGCCTTTTCCATGCTTCTTGAATGCTCATTTAGATGCCAGGGCCCTATAATCAGTAGGACCATTGTGACATTACTTTTTTGGTCGCACTGGGTATATTCTCCTTTTTTCATGAGTTTCCGCAGATATTCAAGGGCTTTTGGCAAGTATACTCCTCAGTGATTTTTAGCCGAACTGCTCTGTTGCCATTGCTTGCTCAGGCTTCTGTGGCAGCCACAGAGAGAACAGTAGGACAACTCCAGTTCAGAGAAAAGAAGGGTTCCCTAAGTTTCTCCAAAATCTGTATTTTCACACTTTTGTCTTGAGATAATGAAGGCTTTATTATTAAAATTACAATATTAGAAAGGCTGAAATTAGTATTTGAAAATACGTCTTGTATAATAGAAAAGTGATTTGTATTCCAACTAAAGTTGTGAAGTCTTAGGATACATACAACATGTAAATATTTTCAGGAGTCATTAACTCAGAAGAGTGGCAAAATTAGTACTGATTTAAATACAATGATTCTATAGTCATGCATAATGCTTAATAACAGTTCATGGCAGAGTGACAAGATCTTATCAAGTACTAATTCCATGATAGCACCAACATGTGTGTTATTAGCTGTGTTATTAGCTGCACATCCTAATTATCATAAATTAACAGTTACTAATTTGTGAGATTTTGATAAATGGGTCTTATACTCTGTTAACTGCTTTTGACAAGATGAAAGATGGATTCTCTCTGCAAGGAGCAGAAGGGATTACTGAGAAGGAAAATCCTAAGAGCAAGGGCAATTATAGTAATAAGTATCCATGAAGTAAACAGCAAGAGGATCATCCAAGCAAAGCCTGCAAACTAATGAAAAGATTTAGAAGCCAAACATGCTATAAATCAGAAAACAAATGATATTGTTTATTAGAGGATGAGTCCTGGTACATGCAGATAATAGTGGACTGGGAAGCTGATGATAAATGGGACTAAGCATGTTTGCACAAATGCTGCTGTTTGGATTCAAAGGCAGTTTAATGTATTTCATTTATAAGCTGGGCAATTACCAGTGCTTACGATTTGTACCTGAAGGACTACAAAGTTATTTCTCCCAAAAAATTATTGAAATTGCACATGTTTTGCTATATACATGTTTATTTCCTTTGTGTGTAGTGGAACAACACAAGAACAGAGAAGAAGGGCAAATTGGATAACATTCTACACAAAATCCTGAAAATGGGCTCAACAAAATTGTTGCCATCTACAACTTAATATTTGATTGCACATACTTAGGAATAAATAACTGCAATCAATCGCTTCCTATAACCACCAACACGCTTCTTACACATCTCAACTGGAATTTTGGACAACTGTTCTTTTGCAACCTGCTCCAGGTTTAAAGGTGCCTTCTCTGAACAGCAATTTTAAGATTTCTCCAAACGTGTTCAATGGGAAATGCATCTGGACACTTCAGAACTCTCCAGTGCTTTGTTGCCATCCATTTCTGGGTGCTTCTTGGGGTATGTTTGGGGTCATTGTTCAGTTCGAAGACCCATGACCTAGGACACAAACTAAACTTTCTGACACTGGTCACTACATTGCGACCCAAAATTGTTTGGATTTCTTCAGATTTCATGATGCCTTGCACACAGTCAAGGCAACCAGTGCCAGAGGACGGAAAATAATCCCAAAACATCTTCGAACTTCCACCATATTTGACTGTAGGAATTGTGTTCTTCACTTTGTAGGCCTCATTCCATTTTTGGTAAACAGTAGAATATTATGCTTCACGAAAAAGATCAATCTTGGTCTCATCTGTCCACAAGGCGCTTTTCCAGAAGGATTTTAACTTACATACATTTTGACTCTATTCTCATCATACAGTTGAGTGCCAAGTTCATTTTACTTATATACTGTAACATCCCTGACAGCATCACTGCATGGCTTCCGATCTCCCCTCTTACTCACCATTTTGGGCCATGCTGTGAGTTCTGTCCTCTGCCTGCTCCATGATCTGGGCTGTATGCTTAGGGCGGTGGACCTGGCACTTTCTATTTCTTATAGTGACTGTGTGCACCTTCCTAAGTTGTCACCTGCCAAAAGGCATCAGATATTTAAGGCATTCCCACACCTAGGGCGATGCCTGAGCAATGTATTTTCTCAGTTAGTGTCTTGCTGCTGAGTTGCCAGGTCCTGACTTACTGTGTCTCTCGTTTCAGCCACCCAGGGGGGCTTCTTACCTTGGCCTGTACCTGTGTCCTGTGTCTCTCATTTCTGCCTTCCCAGGGGGCTGCATACCCTGGTCTGAATCCATGATCCTGTACCTTATCCCATACTTGACCCTGTCTGAACTAAATCCTATACCTGTGTCTGTATCCCTGTCTGTAGACTTTCCTATCCTGCTGTGTGTTTCCTTGTGTTCACTCCTTCTGCTTTTTGCCCGGCCTCCTGCGGCTCTACTCTTTGCTCTGCCTCCTGCGGTTTTGCTCTTTGCTCCACCTCCTGCAATTCTGTTCTTTGTCTTTGCTCCACCTCCTGTGGTTCTGCTATTTGCTCCGCCTCCTGTGGTTCTGCTCTGCTCTGCCTCCTGCGGCTCTCCACTTTGCTCTGCCTCCTGCGGTTCTGCTCTTTGCTCCACGTCCTACAGTTCTGCTCTTTGCCCTGCCTCCTGCTGTTCTGCTCTGCTCCACATCTTGCAGGTCAGCTTTGCTCTGCCTCCTGTAGTTCTGCTCTGCCTCCTGTGGTTCTGGTCTACTCCTGTCTTGCCTCCTGTGACTCTATCCTGCTCTCCACATCGTATGGGTTTGCTCTACTCTAGCTCAGCACCCTGTGTGTCCTTATCCCTTCAGTTTGTGCTGGTTCCTTCCTGCTCCCTTATCCTACTCATTCCAGCATGTGTTCCCATGTCTCCTGAAACAGTTCCTGTCACTCCAGTCTGAACTGGTTCCTAACAGTTCCTGTCACTCCAGTCAGAACTGGTTCCTATCTGTTCCCTACTCATACCTGCCTATGTTCCTGTCCTACCTGAATTCCTGTCCTACCTGAACCAGTTTCAGTCCCGCTAGCCATGCCTGCCTACCTGCCTAGAGTGCCATGCCAGCCATGCCCACCTGCCTGCCTAGAGTGCCAGCTGTGCCCACCTGCCTGCTTAGAGTTCCAGCCATGCCCACCTGTCTGCCAAGAGTGTTAGTCATGCCTGCAAGAGTGCCAGCCATGCCCACCTGCCTGCCAGAGTGCCAGCCATGCCCACCTGCCTGCCAGAGTGCCAGCCATGCTTGCCTGCCTGCCAGAGTGCCAGAAAGTGCCCACCAGAGTACCAATCGTGCCTATCTGTACTTACTCACATCTATCACTTGTGTTTTGTCCCTCAGTGGGATCAGCTGCCACAGCCAGACACCACCCTGGAGTTGTACCTGGCAGCTACCTGCCGCACAAGCCTGACCTCACCATCAGAGGCTCCAGTGAACACCAAGGTAGCTGCATAGTCATGTCCCTTCCAGGGTAGTCTGGTTTGTGGCACAGTGGGGCCACAATCCCCTCGGTCACACCACCCAGTCATGGCATGAGCGTGACATTTACCACAGTTTGAGACCCTACTTGAGCACCAAATACAGTAGTGCCATGTTTTACTGTAGTACATTTTGACAAACTGCAGTCTAGCTTTTTTATGTCTCTGTGTTAGCAGTGGGGTCCTTCTGGGTCTCCTGCCATAGCGTTTTATTTAATTCAAATATCGCTGGATAGTTCATGCTGACACTGATGCACCCTGAGCCTACAGGACAGCTTGAATTTCTTTGAAACCTCATTAAGGGTGCTTATACACCTTCCAGACTATCCTGTGTTGCAAACTTTGATCAATTTTTCTTTGCCATCTGCGTCCAAGTAGATTAGCTACAGTTCCATGGGTTGTAAACTTCTTGATTTAAAAACACATCATAGAGAAAGAAACATTAAAGTCTCTGGAGATGGGCTTGTAACCTTGAGGTTGTTGATACTGTTCAATTAATTTAATTCTCAAGTTTTCATACAGTTCTATTCTCCTCTTTCTGTTTCCCATGCTTAGTGTGGCACACAGACACACTATGCAAATATTAAATTAACTTCTCCCCTTTTTATCTGGTTTAGGGTGTTATTTTCATTTTGCCTTGCCTCCTCAGGTGAGTTTGAACAAGTATCACATGCTCGAAACTAAGTTGTTTACTCACAATTTTGGAAAGGTGCCGACAATTTTGTCCAGACCATTTTGGGGTCTTGTGTGAAATATGTCCAATTTACTTTTTTTTTCTCTGTTCTTTGGTGTTCTACCAAAACACTCAAAGGAAATATACATGTTTATTGTTAGGACTGGTGGAATGCATCACATAATGATAATAGAGAATATAAGGTGCGTTCGCAGTCCGGGGTCCACCGTGCAGAGATGACACCTGCTGCTGAGTAATGGCGGATGGACACTTGCTCACACGTGGGTTTAGACCTCACCCAGTGTGAATGGAAGTGAACTCTGTTGCATCTCAGAGTCGCCAATATATGCTGCGCCCTGTTAGCAGTCACAGGATGCAGCTGAAAGACACTAGTGGGATCCCTATGAATCACCCACACTAAACTGGTGATTGGACTCGTCCAAGCGGGAATTCCCACCCTACACTGACAGGCAGTCAGTAAAGCGCACTGATTGCGCACAGTGCCATATAAGCGGGCACTGCAAAAGGCACTGTAATGAGTGCTAGGTGTGCAGGTAGCACTGTCGTGCGTTAGATAGCATCCACCATTCGTGAGCAGTCAACAACACTAGGAAGGGGAATGATTACGGAGTGACAGTCATACATCTACACACACACGTTATCAGGTTTACACTAGCGCATGGCCAGAGCGGCCATGCAAACCTTTTATAGCAGTAATGCTACGGGACCTTCCTGATGGTCCAATAAGAGCCTCAACAGGACCTGAGAATGTGACCCCCGACCTCCAATGGGAGGTCGTCCCATGGGCATGCTCAGTATGGGAAAAGCAGGACTTAGTCCCAGAAAGGCTGCTGATCAGTGCTGGCTACAAAGGCAGAGCCTGGAAAGGCAGCATCAACCAGTCGCACAGTATCAGCTTGAGCCAGACGCTGGGACTGACGTCTCCGCTGAGCAGGTTCCACTGCGGCTGGAGAAGAATAGGCGACCACAGTGGAAATGGTTCAAGATTCCCCCTGTGCGGAGGCGGGAACTTGACACCTAACAACAAACACCCACATCTTCTGCTCGACCTTCCTCTCCTAATTAATAGGGGACTGCAGCACACCACTATTGAACCCAGAGCAGTGTCAAAAGGTTGTTGGTTGGATAGCAGATAATGCTTCCAGTCACTTTGCCACCACCACCACCCTGTCTTCCACATGGTCAAGTCTCAGTAGCCATGAGTCTGGACCGCATATTCCTCACCCTGATCCTTCTCCCACCCACCATGCCGAGTGCCCAGAGACAGCTTATCCCACACTTAGACACTCCGAAGAGCTGTTCACTTTTCCATGTATAGATTCAGGTCTCTGGCCCAATCCATTGAAGCAGGGCAAGATGAGATCGCATGTATCAATGCCCAAATATTTGAGCAGCCAAGGTCACATAAAGGCGACAATGGGAAAGTGCACAAGAGGTGGACGATGATAAGACACAATTGCCAGAAAGTCAAAAGCAGGATCAGGGTGTGGAAGTGAAAGATGAGGTGGTGGATGATATAGTAACTGACCCAACCTGGCAGGAGGACATGCAGAGCAAGGACAGCAGCACACAGGGGGAGGGAGGAATAGCATCCCAACAGACAGGAAGAAGTAGTGTGATGGCGTGATGGCCACAGACAGAAAGCAAGCAAACGTTCCCCGTAACACCAACATGACAGAAGTTGCCATTCCAACTGTTAGGTCTTCCCGAGTCTGGTTGTTTTTTAAAGACTCTGCCGATAACCCCAAAAAGGCTATTTGCACTACCTGCAAGGCCAGCATCAACAGGGGAAGCAAAACTACCAGCCTGACCACCACCAGCATGATCAAGCACATGGCTCGGGGAGATCAAAAACATCCAACACCGCGGAGACACCATCACGTGTGTTGGCAGTGTTCTGGATCACTGCGTTGAGAAACACGTGATGGTGTCTCTGCGGTGTTGGATGTTTTTGATCTCCCCGAGGTCATTCATCCTTATGTTTATATCCTCTTGGTGAGGACAGGGCCGGTTTTAGACAAAGTGGGGCCCTAGGCAAAATTCAAAGTGGGCCCCCAAATTCTGAAACATTGCACTAACAACCACACTACAGTCAATTCAGTGCTTTCAAGTGAGTTTTTAACTAGTAGCAACAGCTTTAACCCCCAAGAAACCACTAAATAACAAAGACAAAATTTCTGTCCAAGGAGTAAAACAGCGATAGAGTAACTGAACCTGCGTCTCAGAGGCAGGTTCAGTTACTGCACAGGCAGAAACCTGCCACTGGGGCCGGGAGCAGAAGAGATGGGGCCCAATGTGGTGTCATTAGGATAATCATCGCAATTATCTTGCATGAGAGAATATACACTACTGTGAGCGACCCCTATTAGGATATATGCACAAGTTGTGGATTTGGCTGCGGATCTGCAGCGGACTTGGCCCTGCGGATTCGCAGCAGTTTTCCATGTGGTGTACAGTACCATGTAAACCTATGGAAAACCAAATCCGCTGTGCCCATGCTGTGGAAAATTCCACACGGAAACGCTGCGGTTTATTTTCCGCAGCATGTCAATTCTTTGTGCGGATTCTGCAGCGTTTTACATGTATTCCATAATAGGAATACAAAGGTGTAAAAACGCAGGTGGAATCCGCATAAAATCCGCAGATAATCCGCTGTGAATCTGCAGATAAAACGCAGGGGTTTTACCTGCTGATTCTTCAGAATCCACGCGGAAAAATCCGCAATGGAATCTGCAAAGTGTGCACATATAGCCTCACAGAACAAAGTGGTCCCGTGGCTAGCGATCAGTGACATCATCACTCCTGGTGCCAGCGCACACTGCAGAGCGGCCTGTGCAGGATGCTGACAAGTGACAGTAGGTATCATTCATTATTTTATATCACTTTTTTTTTTCATTTCTTTTTTACGTTAATTACATTGTAGTTTTGGTTGCGTTGCTGAAAGCGCAGACTGCAGTGTGTGACTGGTGTGGTAGTGCAGACAGTTGAAAAAAACTCACCAGTAAGCAGTGAAGTGTCTTCTATATGATATGGGAACACTTGTCTTCTGGGTGGCAGCACAGCTCCTGCATTTTTGTGTCCCTGACAGGGGCTGCTGAATGCTGTGCAGCGTCAGGACAACGTCAGTGGTCAGGTGACCGTGTCACATAGGAAGGTCCTGCCGCTGAACAGCAGCTGCAATGCCAGCCCAGGACACAGTATAAATTATAACCTGGAGCCTGCTGCACAGTGAGGATGGACGGCCACAGCGGAAGTACAGGAGAACATGCAGAGCGCAGGTCAGGTCAGTATAACACGCCTGACTGCTTCTGCCTCAGGGATTGCAGCCGCTGAGCCGACATAGATAACACAGACAAGGCAGTGCAGCGCCGCCGCCCGCCAGGAAACACTCACAATTGCAGAACAGATAAGAGACAGATGCACTTATGTCTGCCTCTTCTGCAAAGCAAAGCACTGCCTTGTGCTATTTTAATTGTAAGCAAGCTCCATTGTGGTCATGGAACCAGCAGGGGGCCCTTGGAGGAGCGGGGGCCCCAGGCAGCTGCCTGGTCTGCCTGTGCTTAACGCCGGCCCTGGGTGAGGACACGGAAGTCTTGCCTGTTAGCAGTCTGGCATGCATGGCTGAGTTTATGTTACGCTGCCTTTCCCATGACCCTTGCTTTCTCAAAATTTTGGGTGACAGTCTTTACTGGTTGGTGACACTTCTAGACCCCCACTACAAGGAGAACTTTCTATCTCTTATTCCTGAGGCACACAGATCTGCTAAAATGGGGCAGTACCAGAAGGTCCTTGTTGAGGAATCATTAAAAAAATTCTCATATGAAAACACTGGCGGCAGAGGTCACAGTTTATTGGACAAACAAGGACTACAGGCGATAGAGACACAACTCCAAACCAGCAGGGGAACACTGTCAAAGTTCTGGGAGAGTTTTCTCAGACCCTCCCATCGCACAGGCCCTAAGGTGTGGGGCATTGGAGTGCCTACAAATTTTTGTCAGCCCTTGCATTCACTGCATAGGCAAACAGCATTGGAGACCCACTTCCTATTAATGGGAACATTGTTTTCAGGAGGCCCTCCTGTACCTCTCTTCAAAGGGGTATTGGGATGCATCCAAATTTTCAGCAGCCCTGCCACTCACTGCATACGCAATAACAATATAGGAGACCCACTGTTTAATAATGGGAACAACAAAGAATAGCAGGCTGAGAGCTCTCTAAGAATAGTGAGGGCCAACTGCTGGCCCATTAAGAATAGTAAAGGCCGCCCGATGGCCCTATAAAAATAGGCTTTGTGACTTTCAGAGTCCCTCCTTCATAAATGAAACTGGATGTGTCTAGTGATGTGTCGCATACCACATGGCCAGATAAGGTTATAAAATGTTAAAATGACATTTCCCAGTGAATGAATTTGTATTCAAAAATGCATAAAAAATGCTATGTGTGAACATAACCCATTGTGTGGAGGAGCATTTTTGGTTTTGGTTATTTATTTTGCCTTATATACAAGTAATTATCCTGGAAAGGATGTTCCTTAACATATTTACCAGGAAAATCCATTTTGGTTTTGTTTTTGTATGTTTTATTGTGAGTCTGTAAAAGTGTCGTAAGACTTTGACAACATTGTTCACAGCAGTGACCTGGGAGTCAGAAATGCTTCCAGGGGTCTTCCCCAAGCTGTTCCCATGTAATTTGAGTACCTGTTCCCATCGATTTCCGCAATTTCTAGGCCCTCTGCAGACCGCCGGGGATGGCCGCCGGAAAAATGCTTGAGTTTCCCATAGACTTACATTGGGCTCGTTGCTCTGGTCGAGCACCCGAGCATTCCAATTTGCTCGACCCGAGCAATGAGCAACCGAGCATTTTAGCGCTGCTCACCCATCACTAGTTAGAGCCCTACATCAGACAAGAATGAGAAAACATTCCTCTCATAAAATTCAGCAGTTGATCTATTGACATTCCTGATGGTTACAGACTATTGCAAAAAGTGAAGGGAATGGTTCACAATTCTAGACATGGTTCTATCTCAACTTTTTTTTAAATGTGTCACTGTTATCAATTTCTAAATAAGTTAATATTTCCAAAGGAAATGGAAACATGTCTAACTTTCAACTTCTGATCTGTGTTCTATGTTCTGTTGTGAATAAAATATGGCAATAAGCGATTACCAAGCATTCTTATTTTCTTCACATTTTATACATCATTTCAACTTTTCAGGAATTAGAGTTTAAATGTTTTGCTAACTTTTCCTGGGCTAATGATATTTTCTTTAGCTACCACTTTGGAACAAAAGCTGTCTTTTCATCCACTGTCTTGGTTGTCTGTTTGTGGCTGAACAGTGTTGCTAAGATAGATTAATAACTATAAGTGCAATTTTATCACATAATTGTAATGATTACGTTGATCCCTTGAAATGCTGTCATCTTCAAGTCTTTAAAACTTTTAAATTATAGTAATACAACTCAAGAGTAAGTAAAGTAAAAACTGTATAAGAAAATAATGACAAAGCAGCCAGAGGAAGAAAGTGCACATGAGAAATAAATCACATATAGAAATAAACACTGTCTAAAGAATATCTGTAATTTGACTTTATAAACACTGAAGCTTAATAGTTTCTCTATTCCTATTCTGCTAAGATCTCCCTGTAAATTTCTATTGCCAACTTTTGTGTTGGCTTTTGGAAGCTGAAGTTGACATTTGATTTAATAGACAATAATTATTTACCACTTGTCAGGAAAGACAAGGATATACTTGAACCAGAAGCGTGGCTACTGGGGAAGGGGGGTGGGGGCAGCAGAGGGTGGCGGTCACCTTGGACCCTGCGCTCTATAGGGGTGCACCCAGCGCTATGCTACTGTAGCAGTATCGGCATGCAGAGCGCACTGATACAGTTACACTCTGCGTCAGAGCAGCACTATAAACCGGCCGCTATGGGACCCCTGAGCAGGCAAAGGGCCCGGTGCCAGAAGTGGGCACCCCCATAATCGCAAGTTCAACTGTATCAACTGGATGCCAATACAGTTGACTGCATTGATCACAGAGGAAGCGTTATGCTCCCCATCCCATCATTTCCCCTGTCAGCATCTGACATCACTGATGCAGATACTGACAGAGTGGTGTGATCACGTGATGATGCCTGCTGTCCAGAGATGTGCAGGCACTTAGACCAGCGGAGGTACCAGGAGGAGAGGTGAGTATTTATTTATTGTTTTTATGGGGTGAAATATAGAGTCTGCCTATGGGGGCTGTATTATACTATAGAGTCTGCCTATGGGGAGTGCATTATACTATAGAGTCTGCCTATTGGGGGATGCATAATACTATAAAGTCTGCCTATGGGGGTGCATTATATTATAGAGTCTACCTATGAGGAGAGCAGTATACTATAGAGTCTGCCTATTGGCAGTGCAGTATACTATAGAGTCTGCCTATGGGGGTGCATTATACTACAGAGTCTGTCTATGGAGGGTGCATTATACTATATAGAATCTGCCTATGGTTGGTTGTATTACACTATATAGAGTCTCCCTATGGGGTGTATTATACTATATAGAAAGGGTGCAATATACTATAGAGTCTGCCTATGGAGGGGTGTATTATACTATAAAGTCTGCCTATGTGCGGTTGCATTATGCTATGTAGAGTCTGCCTATGGAGTTGTGCATTATACTATAGAGTTTGCCTAAGGGGGGGTTGAATTGTACTGAAAAGAGTCTGTCAATTGGGGGTGCATTATACTATAGAGTCTGCCTATAGGGAGTGCAGTATACTATGTAATCTGCCTATGGGGAGTGCATTGTACTGTAGAGTCTGCCTTTATGGGTGCCTTATACTATAGAGTCTGCCTATTGGGGGGTGCATTATACAATATGGAGTCTGCATATGAGGGTGCAATATACTATAGAGTCTGCCTATGGGAAGTGGAGTATACTATAAAGTCTGCCTATGGGGAGTGCAGCATACTATAGAGTCTGCCTATGGGGGGTGCATAATACTATAAATTCTGCCTATGGGGTGGATTATTTTATAGAGTCTACCTATGGGGAGTGCAATATACTATAGAGTCTGCCTATGGGGGTGCATTATACTATATAGAGTCTGACTGTAGAGGGATGCATTATACTACTGAATTTTCCTAAGGGGGTGCATTATACTATATAGAGTCTGCCTATGGCGTTGTTTTATACTATATAGAGTCTCTCTATGGGGGTGTATTATATTAAGTAGAGTCTGCCTATGAAAGGGTGCAATATACTATACGTAGAGTCTGTCTATGGCAGGCGGTGTATTATACTATAGATTCTGCCTATGGGGGGTGCATTATATTATAGAGTCTGCCTATGGGGTTGTGCATTATACTATAGAGTCTGCCTATGGGGGTGCATTATATTATAGAGTCTACCTATGGGGAGTGCAGTATACTATAGTGTCTGCCAATGGGGGGTGCATTATACTATTGAGTCTGCCTATGGGGGTGCATTTTACTATAGAGTCTGCATATGGGGGTGTATGATACTATAAAGTTTGCCTATGGAGGGGAGGTGTATTATACAATATAGAGTCAGCCAATGGGGGTGTGCAATTATACTATATAGGGTCTACCTATTGGGGGGTGCATTATTCTATAGAGTCTGCATTTGGGGGTGCTTTTTACTATAGAGTCTGCCTATTGAGGGGTGCATTATACTATATAGAGTCTGCCTATGGGGGTGCATTATATTATAGAGTCTACCTATGGGAAGTGGAGTATACTATAACGTCTGCCTATGGAGAGTGCAGCATACTATAGAGTCTGCATATGGAGGGTGCATTATACTATAGCGTGTTAAGTGTCGAGTTCCCGCCTCTGCACAGGGGAAATCTCGAACCATCTCTGCTGCAGTCTCCCATTCTTCTCCAGTCGCAGTGGAGTCTGCTCAGCGGAGACATCAGTCCCAGCATCTAGTCATGCTGATACTGGATGACTGGTTACTACTGCCCATCCAGGCTCTGTCCTTGTAGCCAGCAATGTTCAGCAGTGAGCAGATCTTTCTGGGACTAAGTTCTGCTTTTCACATACAGAGCATGCTCACGGGACGACCTCCCATTGGAGGTCGGGGGTCACATGCTCAGGTCCTGTTGTGGCTCCTATTGGTCCATCTGGAAGATCTTGTAGCACTGCCACTATAAAAGGTTTGCATGGCCGCTCGGCCATGCACTAGTGTACACTTGTAAACGTGTGTGTGTTGACGTGTGAAAGTCGTTCATTAATTATCCCCTCCCTTGTGAATGACTGCTCGCGTAAGGTGGATGATTGCTATCTAGCACCCGACTTAGCTATCAGCATGTGACACACAAAACAGTGTCTAATTGCTTTGACCGCCAGTCCAGCGCCGTGCGCTTTCATAGCGCTTTCCTTACCCAAGCCTGGGTGGTTAGTGGCGTCCTCCAGAGCGGCACCGCACGCACTCTCGTGCATCTAAATAATCATTATTTTATTCTCTCTGACACTCCAGTTGCAATGTTGAGCACAAGAGGTCCAGTTGAACTCTAATCCAGAGTCTCGGGATTGAGCTCTGTGACTCCTTAATTGCGCTCTTTTGTGCGGTACCGCGGCCCTGTGACGAAACAGGGTTTGCTTTCTTCACACAGGGTGAAGTTAACCCATGTGTGAATCCATTTTGTACCACCATATAGTCCGTCATTACTCAGCAGCAGGTTCCATCTCTGCACGATGGACGCCGGGCTACGAACGCACCTTAATCTATCTATCAAATTTTTGGGTGCGATCCGCTAGCCCTAACTTTACACTAGCGCCAGGGTCTGGCTAGTAATGACGGACAAACAGCAATCCTTGCAGTACATCCAGCAGCTGGAGGGTGGGTTGGCGGCTCTTGAGCGCACAACCTCAGCTGTGGATGTTACCACAGTAGCTGTTCAGGCTGCTTGCGTGGCTGCAGCAACCTTGTCCACTGCCACCCCTGATCTGACCCTATCTTGCCTCCCGCTGCCAGAAAAAATTTCTGGTGATGGTAAATCTTGTAGGGGTTTCGTGTGCCAGTGCTCTATACATCTTGAGCTTCTGGCCGCACGTTTCCCCACAGAGCAGGCTAAGGTGGGATTTATTGTGTCTCTCCTGTCGGACAGGGCAATGGAGTGGGCTACGCCGCTGTGGGTGCTTGGCGATCATGTGGTGCAGAGTGCTCCATTGTTCCTGAGCAGTCTGAAACAGGTCTTTTTAGGACCTCGTGTCACCCATGATACGGCACTCCAATTGTTGGCATTGACTCAGAGCTCGTCCTTGGTCAGCCATTTTGCCATCCATTTTCACACCCTAGCATCTGAGCTGGAGTGGTCAGGTAAAGCCCTTATTCCAATATTTTGGAGGGGGCTGGCTGAACACATGAAGGACGCTATGATCAATAGGGAGATTCCCACCTTCGCCAAACCTTTGGAATCTCCAGTCCAGGCCCCTGAGTCACATGAGGCCATGGTAGTATCACGAGCGGGATCTAAGTCCCGGACCTCTCGTGCACTCCAGGTTTGTCATGTTTGCCAGCAGTCAGGACATCTTGCCACCAGATGTCCCCAGCGGTCGAGGAAACTTCAGCGTCTAGTGGTAGTAGGTGGAGATACTCTAGACATGGCGATGTTTAACTCCAAATTGTCCTTTAAGGGGACTATTACTATAGGCTCATTTACCCACTCGGTAGAGCTCTGCGTGGATTCTGGGGCGGAGGGCAACTTTATGTCTTCTGCTTTCGCCCAACATCACGCAATTCCCCTGGTAATGTTAGCTCAACCAGTAACCGTACGAGTGGTAAATGGGTCGACACTGCCTTCACAGATAACACACCAGACCATCCCTTTTTCTCTGTCCATGTCACCATCTCATCAGGAAATTATATCTCTGCTCGTCATTATTGAGGAACTTGATGAGGTCCTGTTAGGGATACCTTGGCTATGGTACCACTCTCCTCATATTGAGTGGTCCACAGGCAGAATTTTGGGATGGGGTGAATCTTGTGGGGGTAGATGTCAGAGGGAATGTGTTCAGGTTGCTACTACTGAGGTACTACTCACTACTACTACTGAGGTACCGCAGATTTATCCTCTCTCCCCAAGCAATATTGGCCCTATGCGGACGTGTTCTCTAAAAGAGCTGTGGAGACCCTTCCGCCTCACCGCCCCTATGACTGTCCTATTGACCACTTTCATGGTGCTGAGCCTCCCTGGGGTCGAGTCTATCCGTTATCTCTCCCGGAGATGGAGGCAATGTCACAGTACATCCAGGAAAATCTGGCAACAGGATTCATTAGGAAGTCAGTGTCACTTGCAGTTGCTGGGTTCTTCTTTGTGCAGAAGAAGAATGGGGAACTACGTCCATGCATAGATTACAGGGGTCTTAACGCCATCACCGTTAAGAATAAGTATCCTCTGCCCCTGATATCTGAGCTCTTTGATAGGCTTCGGGGAGCAAGGGTATTTACAAAATTAGATCTGTGTGGTGCTTACAACCTGATTTGCATCCTTGAGGGGGATGAATGGAAGAAGGCTTTTAATAACAGGGATGGGCACTATGAATATCTGGTGATGCCTTTCGGGCTCTGTAATGCCCCAGCCATTGTCCGAGACTTTGTGTATGACATCTTCCGGGATATGCTCTCCACCTCGGTCATAGTCTATCTGGATGATATTCTCATCTACTCTCCAGATATTGACTCCCACCGGAGAGATGTTTGCAGAGTCTTTACCTCTTATGGGCAAATTCCCTCTACGCAAAGTTGGAAAAATGTGTGTTTGAGCAGGAGTCCTTACCTTTCCTGGGTTATATCATCTCCGCCCAGGGATTGGCTATGGATCCTGCAAAACTACAGGCTGTGATGGACTGGCAGGAACCCTATTCTCTTAAAGCTGTGCACCGCTTTATGGGGTTCATTAATTACTATCACCAGTTCATTCCACACTTCTCAACTTTGGTAGCTCCCTTGGTTGCCCTCACCAAGAAGGGAGCAAATCCCAAATTGTGGTCTGAGGAGGTCTCCAAGGGCTTTCTCTCCATTAAGTCACACTTCGCTAGCGCTCCCTTTCTACATCGCCCTGATGTAGATAAGCCATTTATAATGGAGGTGGATGCCTCATCTGTTGGTGCTGTAGCAGTCCTCTTCCAAAAGGATGCTCAAGGTCGGAAGCATCCTTGCTTCTTCTTTTCCAAGACCTTCTCACCAGTGGAGAGGAATTATTCCGTCGGGGACAGGGAGTTGCTAGCCATGAAGTTGGCATTCTCAGAGTGGAGACATCTCTTGGAGGGGGATCATTTTCCCTTCCAAGTCTTCACAGACCACAAGAATTTGGTGTACTTGCAGACAGCCCAGCGGTAAATTCTCACCAGGCCAGATGGTCCTTGTTCTTCTCCATGTTTCATTTTACCCTCCATTTTCTTTCCAGGGAGAAGAACATTCATGCCGACGCTCTCTCTCGCTCCATTGTATCATCATCTGAGGAGGAAGAGAAGCCTCAGCTTATTGTCCCCACTGAGAGCCTGAGAACTGTGGCCTGTTTCGCTAGAGTCTGTGCCTCCGGGCAAGACTTTTGTACCATCCAGTCTGCGTCCGGAGGTTCTCTCTTGGGCTCATTCGTCTAGGGTGGGTGGACATTTTGGGTCCAAAAGGACATCTGAGCTACTGGCGAGGACATACTGGTAGCCGCATATGGCTCGTGACGTCGCAGACTATGTTCGGGCGTGTGTCTCTTGTGCCAAGAACAAGCCCCCTTGACAATGGCCAGCTGGGTTGCTTTACCCCTGCCGGTGGCAGACAGGTCCTGGGAGATGGTGGGGATGGATTTTGTGGTGGGCTTACCCAAGTCTCGTAGCTGCACCATTATTTGGGTGATCACCGACCATTTTTCCAAAATGGTGCACTCTTTAATGGCTACCTTCTGCACGGGCTCTGGCAGCGTTGTTTATTAAGCATATATTTTGCCTACACTGTATGCCGGACAAAATTGTCAGTGACCGGGGTCCCCATTTTGCATCTCGGTTCTGGAGAGAGCTTTGTCATCTACTCAGCATTGAGTTGAATTTCTCTTCAGCATATCATTTCGAGATGAATGGCTTGGTAGAGAGGGCCAACCAGACCCTGGTCACATATCTGCAACATTTTGTTTCAGCCAGGCAGGATGACTGGGCATCCTTGCTTCTGTGGGTGGAATTTGTGCTAAACATCATCATAGCCTTCTCCACTGGTCAGACACCATTCCTCCTTAATTACGGCCAGCATCCACGGGTTCCTGTGCCTATGCCTGTGTCTTCCACCAACTCCAGGGTGGCCAACTGGGTTGTGGAGGCACGGGACATTTGGGACCGCACTCAGGATGCCATCCGGGCCTCCAAGGAGAGAATGAGGTCCTCCGCCAATGCACATCGGCGCCCCGCTCTGACCTTTGCTCCTTGTGACTTGGTGTGGCTCTCCGCCCGTAACATCAGGCTGCGAGTTGAGTCCACTAAGTTTGCAACTCGCTACTTGGGTCCCTTCAAGGTCGTTGAACAGGTTAACCCTGTGGTCTACCGTCTGGCCCTTCCTCCACACCTAGGTATCACCGACACCTTTCATGTCTCCCTCTTGAAGCCCGAATACTTGTTCTGATTTTCCGAGTCATCTGCCGGGACATTGGGTTCGTCTATGAATGATTACGAGGTGAATGCTATCTTGGGGTGTAAGGTGGTACGTGGTAAAAAATTTTATTTGGTGGATTGGAAGGGTTATGGCCCAGAGGACAGGTCCTGGGAGCCTGCTGAGCACATTCGAGCTCCACAGCTCATTGCTACCCTCGAGCGCAGCAAGGTCCATGGAGGGGGGGCTCTAGGTGGGGTAATGTTAGGTGTCGAGTTCCCACCTCTGAACAGGGGGAATCTCGAACCATCTCCGCTGCGGTCTCCCATTCTTCTGCGGCTCCTATTGGTCCATCTGGAAGGTCTTGTAGCACTGCCACTTTAAAAGGTTTGCATGGTTTGCTCGGCCATCCGCTAGTGTACACTTGTAAACGTGTGTGTGTTGACGTGTAAAAGTCGTTCAGTAATTATCCCCTCCCTTGTGTATGACTGCTCGCGTAAGGTGGATGATTGCTATCTAGCGCCCAACTTAGCTATCAGCACATGACACACAAAACAGCGTCTAATTGCTGTGACCACCAGTGCGGCGCCGTGCGCTTTCATAGTGCTTTCCTTACCGAAGCCTGGGTGGTTAGTGGCTTCCGCCAGAGCGGCACCGCACGCACTCTCGTGCATATAAATGATTATTATTATTTTATTCTCTCTGACACTCCAGTTGCGGTGTCGAGCACAAGAGGTCTAGTTGAACTCTAGTCCAGAGTCTTGGGATTGAGCTCTGTGACTCCTTGCTTGCGCTCTTTTGTGCAGTACCGCGGCAAAGTGACACAATAAGGTTTGCTTTCTTCATACAGGGTGAAGTTAACTCGTGTGTGAACCCATTTTGTACTGCCATATAGTCTGTCATTACCTAGCAGCAGGTTCCATCTCTGCATGTTGGACCCCGGGCTGCGAATGCACCTTTATCTATCTAATTATTTGGTGCATTCCGCTAGCCCTAACAATAAAGTCTGCTTATAAGGGGTGCATTATACTATATAGAGTCTGACTATAGAGGCATGCATTATACTGTAGAATTTGCCTAAGGGGGTGCATTATACTATATAGAGTCTGCCTATGGGGGTTGTATTATACTATATAGAGTCTGCCTATGAAAGGGTGCAATATACTATAGAGTATGTCTATGGAGGGGGTGTATTATACTATAGAGTCTGCCTATGGGTGTTGCATTATTCAATATAAAGTCTGCCAATGGGGGTGTGCATTATACTATATAGAGTCTGCCTATGGGTGGTGCATTATACTATAGTGTCTGCTTATAAGGGGTGGATTATACCATATAGAGTCTGACTCTAGAGGCATGCATTATACTGTAGAATTTGCCTAAGGGGTGCATTATACTCTATAGAGTCTGCCTATGGGGGTTGTATTATACTATATAGAGTCTCCCTATGGGGGTGTATTATACTATATAGAGTCTGCCTATGAAAGGGTGCAATATACTATAGTCTATGTCTATGGAGGGGGTGTATTATACTATACAGTAGAGTCTGCCTATGGGGGGGTGAATTTTGCCTTAGAGTTTGCCTAAGGGGGTTGCATTATACTATATAGAGTCTGCATGTGGGAGGTGCATTATGTTATAGAGTCTGTCTATTCGGTTGTGCATTATACTGTAGAGTCTACCTATGGGAAGTGCAGTATACTATAGAGTCTGCCTATGGGGGTGCATTATACTATAGATTCTGCCTATATCATCTGGTCAGTGTAACACCTGCACCACCAACTTCAGCACAGCCAATGGGAATTGATAGCAGGCTGTTTTGAAACTCATCTGTTTGGGGGAAAATCCAACACCACTCAGGAACTATGGACAGTAATCAAACAACAGACCATTGAGTGACCATTTAGTGGTTGGTGATGCTGGATCTCAAGCCATGCCTTGTTGTGTGTGATAACGAACAAAATATTGAAGCAGCTCTGGGTCCAGCCAGTTTGATGTTCATCCCTTGCCTGAAGCATGTACCAAATTTGGTGGTACATAGCTTCCTGAAAAATTATTCTGAGATTTCAAAGCTGCTGCAGAAAAAGCAGACAGTCTCTGTGTGCTTTCAGCATTTTCACTCTGCTGTTGCTCGCCTGTCTGCACTGCAGCATCACTTCTGCTTTTCCGCTCTCCGCCTTATATTCAAGATACCAACATGGTGGAACTCCACCTTAAATATGCTGGAGAGACTGTGCATTACTATCTTACATCTTTGCCTCCTTGAAAAAATGCTTCAGGAGATGATGGATAAGGTAGTCGTACAGGAGGAAGAGGGGGAGGAACAGGGACCATTCACACAATTATCAGGCCAGTCGTCACACGTGGCTCGGAGGGAAGGTCCCTGTACTAACACCATCCAGGTACACAACTGTTCAGCCAGGGGGACAGTTTTAGAGGATGAGGAGGAATGGTGTTCACAGCAGGTTGACACTCAAAGCAGCTCAAAGGCATCACTGGAATGTGGATGGGAACATATAGATGACACAGATGATACACCTCCCACCAAGGACAGTTTGCCTTTGACTCTGGCTTTGGTTGAATCTGTTTAGCACAGCAGGTGGTGTTATCACACACAGGCACATCCGCCAATGTTGGCAAGCTCACTTTCATGAAAATGAACAAGGTGTAGATCCCACAGGACTTGTCCATACCTTTGGCTGAATAGTGAACTATACCAGCCGCACCCAGCCATTGTTATATTCCACCGCAGTTTGTTCATTCTATTTGCCATATTCCAATGTTTTAGGGCCTCCCCAAATTAAATTAAAAACAAAACAAAAAAACAAGGCTGTTTAGCTGAGTACCCCCACACAGGCTTTATGGTAGAGTACTCCAACAGAGATGGGGCAGAGTGCACACACGGAGGCTTTTTGGCAGAGTACACATACAGAACCTAACACTGTTCCTCACTCGAAATGCGTCCCCTCCCTACGGTAATCAGAGCAGAATGGCGGCACCGCTCATGATCCAGCAGTTTGACAGGCCGGGTCACATGGTGTGCCAGCCAATCATAGCCATGCCAATACTTGGTTGTGATGACTCCAGAAGTGCCCACAGCCTTAAAGCTTTTTGATTGGATATGTTACAGCATTTCAACAAACTTTATTTGGCATCTGAACAAAAACAATACAACATACTTACCGAAAAAGTCTGTGTTCGGAGTTCAGCATTGGAAAAGTCCGGTAGAAACCCCAAACTTTATACTTTGGGTTCACTCATCTCTAGTGTTGAGTGATACCTTCCGATACTTGACAGTATCGGTATCGGATAGTATTGGCCGATAACCGAAAAATATCGGATATCGCCGCTACCGATACCCGATACCAATACAAGTCAATGGGACACAAGTATCGGAAGCTATCCTGGATGGTTCCCAGGGTCTGAAGGAGAGGAAACTCTCCTTCAGGCCCTGGGAGCCATGTTCATGTAAAAAATAATGAATAAAAATAAAAAATATGGATATACTCACCCCTCTGGCGGACCATGGACCTAGCGGTGTTAACCGGCAGCCTCCGTTCCTAAGAATGAGCGAGTGAAGGACCTTCGATGACGTGGCGGCTTGTGATTGGTCGCGTGACCGTTCATGTGACCACTCACGCGACCAATCACAAGACCGCGACGTCATCGCAGGTCCTTCACTCGCTCATTCTTAGGAACGGAGGCTGCCGGTTATAGCGGTTACAACCAGGGCACATCAGAGGGTGAGTATATCCCTATTTTTTATTTTTATTCTTTATTTTACACATGAATATGCATTCCGATTCCCGATATCGCAAAAATATCGGAACTCGGTATCAGAATTCCGATACCTCAAATATCGGCCGATACCCGATACTTGCGGTATCGGAATGCTCAACACTACTCATCTCTTCTCATTTCCATCAGATGATACTGACATTTGACAAGAAATACAACAAGATGGGACAAAGCAAGAACTTAAAGTAAGGCCCTCTCCAATGACTACTGCGTACACATGGTACAGTGAAACTGTGAATGGTCTTTAAATCAGTACCTTCTGTGATTTTCTGTCTACAGATGACCATGAAAAGCTTGAATCTGTCAATTAATAAATAGAAAGAACTATCATGTTGGGGATTGTGGAAGAGATGTATGTGACCAGAAGAACACTAATTTCCAGCAGATGACACTCATATGAGACAACTAGAAACAGAACCAGATAGCAAAAAGCAAGAACTTAACTTGGCCTCTGAAAAAAAATTGGGACGAATTTTAACAGATTGTGTAGTTGATTCATTTGAAAAAGTTCAGAAGACGAGGCCCTCTCCCACAACTATCACGTACACACAGATGGTACAATGAAACTGCCAATGGTCATGAAATCAGTTAATTTTACATTTTTTTGTGAATTTCTGCTTCAGATCACCATAAACAGCCCGAGTCTTTCAGTGAATGCATGGAAATAAGCTATCATGTTGTGGACTGTTGAAGAGATGTATTTCAGGAACGCTGCACTAGCTTGTATTATGGGCACTCTGCACCAAGCTGTATTATGGACACGCTACACCAGGATGTATTATGGACACGCTGCACCAGGCTGTATTACGGGCATACTACTCCAGCTTGTGTTACGGGCACTGTACACCAGCCTGCATTATGAGGCACACTACACCAGGCTGCATTATGAATACACTGCACCAGGCTGAATTATAGACACACTACACCAGGATGAATTATGAACACTCTACATCAGTCTGTGTTAAAGGCACGCTACACCAGGCTGTATTATGGGCACCCTACTCCAGCCTGTATTATGGACACGTTACACCATGCTGTATTATGGACACGCTGCACCAGGCTGTATTACAGGCATACTACTCCAGCTTGTATTCCAAGCATGCTACACCAGCCTGCATTATGAGACACACTACATCAGGCTGCATTAAGGGCAAGCTACACCAGCCTGTATTAAGGCACATTACAGCATCCTGTATTACAGACACACTGCACCAGACTGTTATAGCACTCTACATAGGGCTGTTGCGGCACACCACGCAAGGCTGTTAGGACACTCTACACAAAGCAGAGAGGGCACGCTGCTCTTATGGGACTTTATACAGACCAGGTCACAGGGTGTGCTGGCTAAACGCAGTCATGCCAATAAATGTATCATGAGCGTTTTGCACATGTTTGATGAAGGGAGGGGGTTTGCTCAGAGGCGCAGCATTTTTGTAAACAGTCATTTTTTTCCTAACTTTATGTGTGCACATTGTGGCTAGCCAATCAGGGAGCGGGAAACACCCACAATGTCCTGACACAACAGTTTGTGTCATTGGCTGCTGAAACCACATGTCTCTCTCCATATAAATAGCGGACATCTTGTTTTAGCACCATTTTGACACTGTAACAGTGCAAAGAGGCTGCTCCTTGTGCTAGGCGGTTGTATATCAGTCAGATAGTATCGTTAGCTAGTGTTTAGTGTGGCTGTTAAATTTACCTTCCAGCACTTTTTTTTGGCCATTACTGAGGTCCACAGACAAAGCCAGCAGGGCAAGTGTGTTGTGCACTGCTTCTATTGTGCTCCATGCACAAGTATTTCATTCTATTTAATATTTTTTTCACTAGCTAAATGAGAAACAGCCTGCTGTACCCCACCTTGTCATTTAGTGTTGTAGTGATATGAAACTGTCTGCAGAACTAAGGCACATTTATAAAAAATATATCATTTTTCAGTTGCAAAAAGTTAGACAGCCCACTGTAACACACTTTGTCATTTTGTTGGGTTGAAATTAAGCTGTAGAGGCCTGATCCAGAGGCCACAAAAAATATTCTGTTCCTAGTGTCATACAGTAGAGGACCTGACTTTAAAATAGTTTGTATCATTTAGTGTGTTATAGAGGCCTGATCCATAGGCCACCAAAAAATTATTCAGTCCCTAATGTCATACAGTACGGGACCTGACTTTAAAAATGTTTGTAGCATCTAGTGTGTTATAGAGGCCTGATCTATAGGCCACAAAAAATTTCTTCAGTTCCTAGTGTCATACAGTAGGGGACCTGACTTTAAAGTAGTTTGTAGCATCTAGTGTGTTATAGAGGCCTGATCCATAGACCACCAAAAAATCCTTCTGTTTCTATTGTCATACAGTAGGAAACCTGATTTTAAAATAGTTTGTAGCATCTAGTGTGTTATAGACACCTGACAATCCTTCTGCTCCTAGTGTCATACTGTAGGGGACCTGACTTTAGCCTGACCCTAACTTTAACCTGAGGCTAACTTTAGCCCTACCCTAACCCTAGCCCAATCCTCACTTTTGCACAACCCTAACTTTAGCCTAACCCTAATCCTAGCCCCTACCCTAACCCTAGCCCCAAACCTAGCTTAACCCTAACCCTAGCCCAACTCTAACTCTAGCCCAACCCTAACAGAAAAATGGAAATACTTTTTTTTATTTTATTATTTTTACCTAACTAAGGGGATGATAAAGAGGGATTTGATTTACATTTTTTTAATTTTGATCACTGTGATAAGGTGTATCACAGTGATCAAAATGAACCAAAAGGAAAAATTTCTTATTGTTTCTGGGTGCCGGACGGCAGATCTCGGAGGTCGCACTGTGTCAACCGGGGGACATCATGGGGAGGATGCAGGAGGACCCAGGAACACCGGAGGTAGCGGGGAAGATCGGGGGACCCCATTTCTCTCTCCTCTGATGTGCATACACATCAGAGGAGAGAGAAATTAAATGGGAAATCTGACTTTTTTTTTTTGCTGTCGACGTTATTCCGTTAATAACAGCGATCACAACACTGGGGTCGGTAAAAAGCAACCCGAATCATGTTCTCTGGAGTCTCAGCTACCCCTGATAGTCGAGACCCCAGAGAAATACACTTATTTCTCAGCTCCGTTAAAAAGCGGCTCTGAGGCATAAGTACCCTTAACTGCCGCCCTTAAAAAGCATATCCAAGGTTATTAAGGGGATAAAAAGAGAAAACACAGTAGTTTGACAATAAATTGCTTCACCCAACCACTAACCATGAGTGGAAAAAAAGTTTTGGTGTTATCAGTCATATTCTCTAAAAAAAAGGCCATAAAAGCAAAAATTCCGCCTGGGTATGTAAACTTTTGAGCAGAACTGTAGTTATTTGGTTGTTTCTAATCTGCCTCTTGAGGGATTATATTCTATTTATAAGTGGACAATTGAAGAAACTTTGGAGCGGATGCCATTTTGCTGAATTCGCAAGGCAGCGAATTACAAAAAGTTCTGCATTTTGGCAAATACAGATTTATGAAATATATTAAAATTCAATTCCAATCGAATAGATTCTCTCATCCCTATAGAATAGTTTTGCTATTTCATGTTTGTGTTATGTCACACATACTGTAATTTTAACTCATCAATAGAGATGAGCCACCTCGCTAGTGTTCGGGTTCGGTTCGGTTCGTCAAACAGGGAGATGTTCGACGAACTGTTGGTCGATTGTTCAACGAACACCGTCGGACCCCAGGCAAACACAAACACATACAAACACATGGAAAACACATAGAAAACACCTTAAAAGGTGTCCAAAAGCTGACAAACTGCTCAGAAGACACAACAAACACATGGAAAGTCACAACTAAATATAGTCATGCGAAAAGAAAAGAGGTGGAGGAGTAAAAGGAGGAGGGGACACAGATATAGGCATGTCATGCCCTTCTAAAATCAAGAAAGGCTGGAGTAAAAATCTAAACTCACTCTACCAACACCCAGACTTCTTGACAAAAAAAATAAAAAATAAATATCTTTAGGTAGAATGGCGGCGGGTCCATTCAGAACACTTTCCTTAGAAGACGTAGTGGTACCCCCATTGGGAGTTGTGCCAAAAAATGAACCCAATACATTCAGACTAATCCACCATTTGTCATATCCAAGGGGCAGGTAAGTAAACGACAACATCGATGCAGAACCAAGTACAGTACTATGTACTGTACCTCCTTTGACGAAGCAATCAGGCGGGTCAAGAAGTTGGTAAGGGGCACCCTAATGGCCAAAACAGACATTGAGGGGGCGTTCCGGTTACTACCTGTGCCTCCGAATAGTGTCCCCCCATTGGGCTGCTTCTGTGAAGGAGCATACTACATAGATCGCTGTTTGCCCATGGGGTGCTCCATATCCTGCTCACTATTTGAGGCGTTTTGTTGCTTCCTCAAATGTGTCGTCATGGACATTTGTAAGGCGGCACATATTATCCATTACCTCGACGACTTCTTATGCCTGGGCCCAAAAGATTCGCCACAGTGTGAAAACACGCTGTTGTCCACCTGTGAGAAGGAGAGAGCTGGAGGGAGAGTGGACACCCCAGAGCCGAGGGGTTAGATTGAGAAAGAAAGAAGATGGTGTAGCTTGCTTCATGGGTGGGGTACGCTGCTGAGTAGCAGAAATTGCTACTAGGCCCAAAAGTATTTCCTGGGCCAGATGCCATAACAAAATAGTAGTTAGGTAAACAGGTGGTGTAGCTTGCTTCATGGGTGGGGTACGCTGCTGAGTAGCACTAAATTCTATTAGGCCCAAAAGGATTTCCTGGGCTAGATGCCTTTAAAAAATAGTACTTAGGTAAACAGGCGGTGTAGCATGCTTCATGGGTGGGGTACGCTGCTGAGTAGCACTAAATTCTACTAGGCCCAAAAGGATTTCCTGAGCTAGATGCCATTAAAAAATAGTACTTAGGTAAACAGGCGGTGTAGCTTGCTTCATGGGTGGGGTACGCTGCTGAGTAGCTCTAAATTCTACTAGGCCCAAAAGGATTTCCTGGGCTAGATGCCATTAAAAAATAGTACTTAGGTAAACAGGCGGTGGGTGGCTGGACTACTCTGCTGACTAGCAGAAAATGAAGCTTTGGAGCAGACCTCTGAATCCCAGGCCATAGTATGAGTAAAAAACTCTGCAGATGACCCCACCCACCTGGAATTGATGATGGCAACATCATGTAAAACTCAGCAAGGGGACTAAATAAAAGAGTCTCCATTTTTTCAAAAAATTCGGCCACAGACACCACTTAAGTGGCATCAATTTTGCCAGAGTTTTTTAAAACGGTTGGTGAGGTGATTTTCAAAAATCATCAAGCTTTTAGTTTCCCCAAGATGACACAGGGGTAGAAAAGTCCTTGTGGATGCAGGATTTGTTCATCTTGATGAACGTTAGTCTGTCTACATTGTCACTGGACAGCTGCGTGCGCTTATTTGTCAGCAGCACACCACCAGCAGCGCTGAACACACATTCAGAGAGAACGCAGGCTGCGGGGCACGACAAGATCTCCAAGGCGTGAGTGGCGAGCTCAGGCCATTTTTCAAGATTGGAAGCCCAAAATGAGCAAGGGTCCAGTTCCACAGTCATGGCATCGATGTTAACTTGGAGATACTCTTGTACCATCCTCTCTAGGCCTTGGCTGTGCATCAAACTTCTTGTCTCCTGTGGCCTTTGTGATGCAGTGACCCCTGTTTCAGCTAGGTAGTGCTGCATGTGCTCCTCAGGATATGCATGGAGGCATATCTGTAGTTGTAATGGTTGAACTAGCCATCTTTCACCTATGGGAGTGGTTACAAGTATATAATGTGACCATGTGGGTCACATGGAAGAAAGATGGATGGACCTGAGTGATCTGTGTGCCAGGTCCTGGAGGTCCTCTGTGTTGGGAGGTCCTGGGAGTAGGACTAGATCCCTGAAGAGCACATGGGGGAGGACTTGGACCTGGGGTCTGTGTGTTGGACGGTGCCAGATGGGGATGGACGTCCTGAATAGCGCACAGAGAGAATGCGTGTGCAGAGTCCATGATGGCACTGCGTTTGGGGAAGCTACAGCCTGTCTGAGGATCTGGACTGTCAGGTGGCCTGGTGAGCAAGGCATTGCCCAGGACTGTGATCCCAATTCGGCAACTTCCCTGAGAGAGAGAGTACAGACAGGAGTCAGCGTATGGAGCAGGAGCTCCTGGAAAGTAACCCAGCATATGGGGAACCGTGCAGTCACCCATGGTAACTGGACAGAGTAAGGTCCAGCATGAATAGACTGCAACCGTAATGTCGTATGTTGGTGCCTGTTGTGCTCCATGGACATTAATGAACTGTGTGGCATGCGGTCACCCACGATAACTGGACACAGAGGTTCGGCATGTTTAGTGACTGTGTTTCAAAGCAGTATACTATGATGTGAAGATTGATGTAAAGACTGTTTTTCTTGTCGTTCATATTTCTGTGGCTTATAACTCCATAATAAACCGCATGGACTGTTAAAGTGAAAACCCGTGCCTGACTACGTTAATCCGCTGCCAAATGAGTGTCCCCCAATACACTCAGTAAGTTCAATCTTACACCTTGCAAAGGATGGTCTAAAAAAATCTTGAAACGATTGGAAAAAATTGCTGTAACCACCAGATACGATGTTACTGTTACGGTTAGAGTGATGACTCGATAGTCCCACGGTTGGCAAGTTAGAACTCAGAGATTGACTACGTGCACCACTGGGGTTTTGTGGAAAAGCAGATGTTAGACTCTGTAACAGTCTCTGCTGATACTCCTGCATGCGTGAATCCCTTTCTATGGCAGGAATTATTTCGCCAAATTTTCTTTTGTATCGGGGATCTAAGAGTGTGGCAACCCAGTAGTCAGCATTACTTCAGATTCTGACAATCCGAGGGTCATGTTGCAGGTAGTGCAGCAAGAAGGCACTCATGTGTCTTGCGCATCCAGGAGGACCAAGTCCTTGTTGTCTTGGTGGTGGCGAGGTGAGAATCATGCTTCCTTCGTCTGCCCTCTCTCTCCAACTTCGCACAACAGAAATTTGATCAAGGTCTCCCTCATCTGATGAGTCTTCCATGCCCAGCGCCAGTTCGTACAGAAATTACCGTATTTCAAAACTGTGCAGAAGGGTGCATAGGTCCCTGATCTGAGACCACTCCTGCAGCGTGATTTGCCCCACCTCTTGATCTTGTTGGCCCAGGCTATACATCATAATGTATTGCACCAGGGCTCGTCGGTGCTGCCACAGTTGCTTCAACATGTGCAGACTTGAATTCCACCGTGTGGGCACATTGCATTTCAGCCGATGAACTGGCAGGCCCAATGACTTCTGTAGAGATGCAAGTCGATGAGCTGCGGGATGCGAACGGCAGAAGTGAGCACACAGCAACCGTGCCCTCTGCAGAAGCCCATCTAGTCCGGGATAGTGGGATAAAAATTGCTGGACAACCAGGTTCAAAACGTGAGCCATACAAGGCACGTGTGTGACATTGCCCCAGCGAAGGGCCGCACCCAGGTTTGCAGCATTGTCACACACAGCCTTCCCTGGCTGCAGGTTGAGTGGAGACAACCATTGATGGAACTCGGTCTCCAGAGCTGACCACAACTCCTCAGCTGTGTGACTCACATTTCCCAGACATTTCAATGTAAACACTGCCTGGTGCCGTTGAGCCCTGGTGACAGCATAGTGAGGAGGTGAGCAGGATTCCTTCTGCGCAGTTACAACGTGGGTGGCATTACCAGACAGGCTTTGGGTGCAGGTGGAGGACCGAGAGGAACTTGAGGAGGCAGAAGCAGTGGAGGAACTTCTAGATGCAGAGGATCGATGAGCAACTCGTGGGGACAGCAAGACTTGGACAGCAGCCCCTTCTCCTGATCTTGCCGTAGTTACCCAGTGCCCCAGTCACCGACATGTAATGCCCCGTCCATGTCTACTCATCCAAGTGTCTGTGGTGAAATGCACCCTGTCACACACAGAGTTTCTCAAGGAAGCGGTCATGTTGTGTGCGACATGCTGTTGTAGCACAGGCACAGCTTTCTTTGAGAAGTAGTGGCGACTGGGCATCTGGTACTGGGGCACTGCGATGGACATAAGGTCTCAAAAATCCTCTGTGTCCACCAGGCGGAAAGGCAGCATTCTGTAGCCAACAGCTTGCAGATGGAGAAATTCAACCTCTTTGCTTTGTCATGGCTAGGAGGAAATGGTCTTTTTCTTGTCCGCATCTGAGGGACTGAGGGCTGGCTGCCGTGCTTAGATGGAGTTGAGTAGGGTGTCCCTGGCAAACTGCTGGTCTGTGAGGAAGGTGCAGGCGGAGATGTTATGTTGCCTTGATCAAAATGTGGTGTCGATGTCAGAGAGCGCTCAACACCAGCAGGTGTTTCCACTTGCAAATGTCCTGATGACCTGCCAACCTGCCAATCACACTGGCTATTGCGAGTAAAGAGGTGGAAGGTCTGCATCCAAAACCAAGTGCAACTGCTGTCCCCACAGTCACAGAGGATGAAGTGGATGCAGATGCACTTGATGGGGCAGACGGTGGTTGACCCAGCCTACTAGGCCGCATTGTAGCACAGTGAGCTTCCCACTGCAACTTATGCCTCATATCCATGTGACGGTTCATGCATGAAGTACTCAAGCTTGTGATTTTTTTGCCTCTACTGAGATTATGTTGACAAATCTTACAGACAACATGAGTTGGGTCATCCTTTGCAATGTCAAAAAATGCCCAGGCTATGCAAGGATTAGAGCCCGTGCGACCTGAAGATCCACCATGACTTCTGGTCTGAGGCACAGTTGGGGTTGAGGATTCAGTTGATGACGTGCTTCCAGTACTCCGTCTCTGTCCAGGAAGGCGCACCGTTACCTCGTCGTCAGACTCGTCACTAGCATCCTCCTCCACCTCCTCTGCTGACCTAATGGACTGGCGGACTGGGGGTTGACAGTAAGTGGGGTCTACAACCTCATCATCATCATCCTGTGTGTTCTCACACCCGTCATCCTTGGAGCCAACCTCTTCCTGCCCCGACCGAAAAGTCAAGTTTTCGTTCCAATCAGGTATCTCAGTCTCATCATCATCTTCCTCATTGTCTCCACCAACAGGAGTTACAGTTTGGGAACGAGGGTCTACATTATGCTCAGAACCTTCTTCATCTGGGCCTGGATCTGACTCACAAAGATTCTGGGCATCAATGCAGATCATTTCCTCATCTGGATTCACAGAAGCTCTGGAGCAGACCTCTGATTCCCAGGCTATAGTATGCGTAAACAGCTCTACAGACTCAACCATGTGTGTTACCCCATGCTCAGACGGGCAGCTGGAGACTTGGGAGCTGTGAGGAAGCAAGTGCGATAGGGGTGACAACTCTGAGGACTGGAGTAGTTGTGATGTTGAAGTTGACATGGAGGAGAGCCCACTTGAACGAGCACTTGATATCCGTTCAAGCACCTGCTGTTTTTGTGCCTCATCTGGAATTTTTGGCGATGCTTGTAGCGATGGTCGTAAGAAAGGGATCATATCAGATTGTCCACGAAAAGAAGTAGATGTCATGATATGTACTTTTTTCCCTGTCCTGTATTTTGTATAATATGTCATGATGTGGTGCGACTTCTCTTTGGTTGTATTTACTGTACACTTTGCATTGTCATGGGATGTATGTAACTGAACCTGTCTCCTTCCCCCAATACTTGCAGCCCTAAGCTATAATGTAATTAAGCTTTGTCAACACCACTAGTGAAGGAATAGCCATTCTTCCTCACAGCAGGTGGCTAGTCAAATGCACATACTGGATAGACTAAGCGGAGCCCACCAGTCTAGAATCTTCTTTTGGACCCAACCATTGAATAGAAGGTGAGAACCCTACCCCCTTCATGGGCTGATCCCAGGAGCTCAGACAATCCATTCTTATTTTTGAGATCAGATGTGAGTTGACCCTTGAAGGAGAAGGAGTGGGGATTCTTAGCCGAGGCAAGACCCCACATCCATCTGTGACTGCGGAAGGGAACGGGGCGAGACTTGAGCTGAGGACATATCTCGTCGTTCGTGGGATTGTTTTGGAATCCCTTGGACTCGTGTGGACTAATGCTTTGTTAGCTGGCACATGGATTATCGGATGGTGCCCCGAACCTGTTCCGTTGGACTAATTGTGGACTCTGTAGATCTACCTGCATGTGTTGTTCCAGCATTCTTGATAATAAATCTGTTGAATCATCCCTTGGCCTGTTGTCCCTTCTTGCTCTGCCGTACACACCGTCACAAACTGGTGGCAAGCAGTGGGATCAGAGCAGAAGGAATGGAGGACAAAGGCCCATCAACATCGGGAACCAGCACCGCAGAGTACAAGAACTGGACGGCAATGAACCTACAAACAAACGCCCGTGAACTGGGAGTCAGCTACAAGGGACTCTCCAAGGAGCAGCTAATTGAGGCTTTGGAAGGAGTTCGCCTGCAAGATTACGCTGAGGAGGGATCCCCACAGCAAATGGAGGAAAGACGGCAGCCGGAGGTAAATACCCAAAAAAGTCAGTGGGTTGTGTGGTACGAGGAGGAGTTGGCATTGCTGGGAGAAGAGGCCACCATAGACGATAAGAGGGAGGCCATTCACAGAGCTCAGGAGATGGTATTGCTGGAGAGGCAGATCACTTTGGAAGCAGCTAGAAGCTCCAGACAGACTGTAACCCCAGCACCCACCATGAGGGAACTCCCCAGAGTGTCCCGCAAAGACTTCAATCCGTTTAATGAGGCTGCAGGCGACATTGAGGGCTTCTTCCAGGACTTTGACCATTAGTGTCGATTAATGGAAGTCCCGGAAAGGGAGCGAGTCCGACATCTGGTGGGGCTCTTAGAGGGTGGAGCTGCCGCAGCCTATAGAGCTATGGACCCTCGGGGGAACTGTGAGTATGCGGAGATTAAACAGACTATTCTAGAACATTATGCTGTTACCCCAGACTTACAGGACTCAGTTCCGTACTTTAGCCTGTGATGAGGAAGTGTCTTTCAAGATGTATGCCCACAGACTCAAACAAATATGTCATCGCTGGCTGGAGGCAGAGGAGGCCTTAACCTGGGAGACCTTCCTCCAGGTTATCCTAAAAGAGCAGTTTTACTTCAAGTGCCCTGCTGAGATCCGGGAATGGGTGCGTGAGAGGAGACCAGCCACTGTGGAGGAAGCTGCAGCTCTAGCTGATGAGGCTCTCACCATCCAGCCTCAGTGGAAAAAACTACTACTCAGTGAGAAAAAAAACTACCAGCCCCCCAACGCTGGCAGCCCCTGGTCCTTCGGCCTCCAATATTCACCATCCCACTAGACCATCAACTCATGGTGACTTTCGTGTGACTGTGCCTCGCACTACTCCTGCTCCACCTTTGGGAATACGACATGGAAGAATCCCAGAGCGCAGATGTTATGGATGTGGGCAGCCTGGGCATCTGCAATTCCAATGTCCAGGTGTTCAGAGGCAGAACAGCTACAGACCGCCTTTGCCTGTTCATTATCTACAGACTCCCTCACCAGGAGAAGAGCTGGATTCAGTCCCTGATGACTTGCCAAGTGACTCTGATATCCTGGCTCCCCTACCAGGAGTCTATGGGGTGCGAGCCCCAGCCACCTGTTCTTCTGATCTTCAGCACAAACATCTACAGGAGGTCGTGCTGGATGGCCAAAAAGTTGTTGGCTTCCGTGACACTGGGGCTTTCCTCACCATAGCCGATCCCCGAGTAATTCAACCAGAAGCAATTCAAAAGGGACCAGGAATTGCCATTGAATTGGCTGGAGGCACCCAGAGATATATTCCAAGAGCGAGTGTGACCCTGGATTATGGCTTTGGGGCCAAACAATGCATGGTCGGTGTGAGTGGCCTCCCTGCAGATGTTCTTCTAGGAAATTATGTGGGAAATCTTCATTGCCACTTTGTCAGTGCGGTAACCAGAAGTCAAGCCAAGAGAGCAGCGGATGTGGACGTGTACAACCCATCTATGGAAATGAGGCCACCAGAACTGCCGTCACAGCCGGTGAGTGATTCTTCTTGTGGGGATAATATGAATGTTACTTGGGATAAAGTTCAGTTTAGACAAGAGGTAGAGACTGACCCCACCCTTGCTAGTTTTAGAGCTCGAGCTGAGATAGGGCAGCTAGGGGAGAACGGGGAGAGAATTATCAGAGAAAATGGACTTCTATATCGGGTTACCAATGCTGACTCCCTAGATAAGCCCTGGACTTATAGCAAACAGCTGATTGTTCCTCAGAAGTACAGAATTCCCCTATTACACCTTGCTCATGACATTCCTATGGCTGGCCATCAAGGCAAAACTCGCACGGAGAGACGATTGACTCAAACTTTCTGTTGGCCGGGGATTTCCCAAGCCGTAGCGCATTTCTGCCGAACTTGTGACATATGTCAGCATAGAGGGCGACCTGGAGATCACCCAAAGGCACCCCTGCAACTGCTCCCTATAATAGAAGAACCCTTTAAAAGAGTAGCTGTCGATATCATTGGACCTCTGGCTAAACTAAGTAAATCTGGAAAGCAGTACATTCTCACTGTCGTGGACTATGCCACCCGATATCCAGAAGCTGTGGCCTTGTCAAGTATCTCTGCAGCCAAGGTGACTGAGGCCTTGGTTACCATTTTTACCAAAGTAGGATTCCCCAGTGAGATCTTGTCAGACCAAGGCTCCCAGTTCATGTCAGAGCTGGTCCAGTGCCTGTGGCGCACTTGTGGAGTACGAGCGATCCGAACGACCCCGTATCATCCCCAAACAATTGAACTTTGTGAACGATTCAATGGCACTCTGAAGAATATGCTAAGGGCCTTCACTGACAAAGATTCAGACTGGGAAAAGTACCTACCCCATCTCTTGTTTGCCTATCGGGAAGTTCCCCAGGAGTCCACTGGGTTTTCCTCCTTTGAACTACTCTATGGAAGAAAGGTCCGAGGACCCTTAACCCTGTTCAAGGAATACTGGGAGGGGCAAGTTGAGGATACCGGAGCCCCTGTTGTCCCTTATGTCCTAAAGCTGCGAGAAACCCTGGCTCAACTTGCTAGTTTTGGCCAGAGTCATGTGCGGATGGCTCAAACCAGAAAGAAGACATGGTATGACTGTAAAGCATGCTATCGGGAGTTTGTAGAAGGACAACAGGTCTTAATGATTGTTCCCCATCGGCAGAATAAACTGCAGACCACATGGGAGGGTCCCTTCTGGGTTCTCAGAAAACTAAATGACACCAATTATCTTCTTGCTTTAGATGATCAGGGGCTAAGACAAAAGACTGTCCATGTGAATATGATTAAGGAGTACCATGACCGGAACATTCCAATGATAGCAAGCTGCCGGCTGGCTTCAGAAGATGGTCAAGAGGATGAGGACTCCCTTCCTGATCTCGTGGAAGCAGCAAGAGCCCCATCCACTGTGGAACAGGTTCCACTGGGAGATCACCTGGATTCCTTACAGAAAAAACAGATGCTGGGAGTGCTTCAACAGAGACGGGCTGCTTTATCATCCCAACTAGATCGAACCACCGTCACCCAACATCATGTGGACACTCAGGGTATCCGTCCCATACAACAGGCTCCTTACCGGGTACCTGAATCAGTTTGACACACCATGCAGCATGAACTGGAGGAGATGTTACAGCTTGGGGTAATCCAGGCCTCCCATAGCCCTTGGGCCTCTCCTGTGGTGTTAGTACCCAAGAAGGATGGGAGTACTCGGTTTTGTGTGGACTATCGATGACTAAACGACCATACCGTCAGTGATCCTTACCCAATGCCCCGTATTGACGAACTTCTAGACCGCCTGGCTGGGTCCTGATATGTCATTACCTTGGATTTCAGTAAGGGATACTGGCAAATCCCTCTGACGGAGGAAGGGAGAGAAAGGTCCGCTTTTATAACCCCCTTTGGGCTGTATGAATTTCTAAACATGCCCTTTGGAATGAAGAATGCCCCTGCAACCTTCCAGAGAATGGTGGACCAGATCCTCCGGGGATGTGGTGACTTTGCTTGTGCCTACTTGGATGTGGGAGGAACATCTGAACCAAGTAGCCATTATTCTTGACCTGCTTCTTGCAGCAGGCCTAACCATTCGACCAGATAAATGGCAATTGGGGATGGGTGAAGTCCAGTACCTAGGGCATAGAGTGGGAGAAGGGAAGCTCCATCCTGAACCTGCCAAAATCTAGGCTATTAGAGACTAGCCTGTACCCCAAACTAAGAAACAAGTTATGGCTTTTTTGGGCACTGCCAGTTATTACCACAAATTTGTTTCTCATTTCAGCACTGTGACCAAGCCTCTTACCGACCTGACCAAGAAAACGATGCCCCGGCTGGTGATCTGGACTCCAGCCTGTGATGAGGCTTTTAACTGGCTGAAGGACGCTCTGGTCTGCGACCCTGTTCTGGCTGCTCCAGACTACAAGAGGAGATTCATTGTGCAGATGGACGCCTCTGCTTATGGACTGGGAGCTGTACTCAGCCAGGTGAATGCAGCTGGGGACGAGCACCCCATTGCCTACCTCAGCCGGAAATTGCTGGACCGAGAAGTGGCCTATGCAACTGTTGAAAAAGAATGTCTGGCTGTAGTGTTGGCCCTCAGGAAACTAAGACTGTATCTGTATGGACGAGAATTCACTGTGGTTACTGATCACAATCCCCTCATCTGGCTGAACAGAGTCTCTGGGGACAATGGACGCTTACTACGATGGAGCCTGGCTCTACAGCCCTATAACTTTACCATACAGTATAGAAGAGGCAGCTAACACCAAAATGCAGATGGACTGTCCAGGCAAGAGGAGCCCTGAGTCCGGTCAGCCATGCCTATGTGTACTTAACCAGTGACCTGTAGAGGTCCCTAGTACGTACACAAATTGGGAGGGGAAGGGATTGTCATGATATGTACTTTTTTCCCTGTCCTGTATTTTGTATAATATGTCATGATGTGGTGCAACTTCTCTTTGGTTGTATTTACTGTACACTTTGCAATGTCATGGGATGTATTTAACTTAACCTGTCTCCTTCCCCCAACACTTGCAGCCCTAAGCTATAATGTAACTAAGCTTTGTCAACACCACTAGTGAAGGAATAGCCATTCCTCCTCACAGCAGGTGGCTAGTCAAATGCACATACTGGATAGACTAAGCGGAGCCCACCAGTCTAGAATCTTCTGGTGGACCCAACCATTGAATAGAAGGTGTGACCCCTACCCCCTTCATGGGCTGATCCCAGGAGCTCAGACAATCTATTCTTATTTTTGAGATAAGATGTGAGTTGACCCTTGAAGGAGAAGGAGTGGGGATTCTTAGACGAGGCAAGACCCCACGTCCATCTGTGACTGCAGAAGCGAACGGGGCGAGACTTGAGCTGAGGACATATCTTGTCGTTCGTGGGATTGTTTTGGGATCCTTTGGACTCATGTGGACTATTGCTTTGTTAGCTGGCACAAGGATTATCGGGAGGTGCCCCGAACCTGTTCCGTTGGACTAATTGTGGACTCTGTAGATCTACCTGCATGTGTTGTTCCAGCGTTCTTGATAATAAATCTGTTGAATCATCCCTTGGCCTGTTGTCCCTTCTTGCTCTGCCGTACACCCCGTCACAGTAGACATCTTACTTTGGCTGGAAGATGGTCTTTCTTCTGCAGATGTTACTGTTGCTTTACCACCTACCCCACGGACACAACCTTTTTTTCCCTTCCCAACACGCCTATTCCCCATTCCACCAGCAGCAGGCCTTTTGCCACTCATTTTAGTGCTTAACTAATTGGCAACTCTGTATCTGTAGTTGTTGGCAGAACAACCGATGGATGAAAACCGAGCAGAACTGAGTGGCCAAACTGTGGTACTAGGCCCAAAACTATTAACTGGATTAGATGCAGTAAAAATTGAGATACACAGGCGGTACAGTTTGTTTCACAGGCGGGCTACTCTGCTGACATGCAGACACTGCTCCTAGGCCAAAAACTGTTAACTGGATTAGATGCAGTGAAAATAGAGATACACAAGCGGTGTAGTTAGTTTCACAGGCGGGCTACTCTGCTGATGTGCAAACACTGCTACTAAGCCCAAAACCCCAAAACTATTAACTGGATTAGATGCAGTCAAAATTGAGATACACAGGCGGTATAGTTTGTTTCACAGGCGGGCTACTCTGCTGACGTGCAGACACTGCTACTAAGCCCAAAACCCCAAAACGATTTATTGGGTTAGATGCAGTAAAAATTGAGATACACAGGCGGTGTAGCTAGCTTCACAAGCAGGCTACTCTGCTGACGTGCACACACTGCTACTAAGCCCAAAACCCCAAAGCGATTTACTGGTTTAGATGCAGTAAATATTGAGATACACAGGCAGTGTAGCTAGCTTCATAGGCGGGCTACTCAGATGACTATCAGACAATGCTACTATCCCAAAAGGATTGGCTGAGCTAGATTACACCAAATGCTGTGACTAACACTTGCACTGCACTGGCTCAGACCTGCCTGGCAAACAGTGCTATGAACTGCTGTAACCTACCATGAAAAGGGCTGATATTTCAACTAGTCCCAACTCCCGACTCCCTAAACCTTTCTCTCAGAAAATTTGCTGGCAAAAAAAGACTCTTTGACTGTATAGCGCCCAATGGCTGGTTCTTATAGGGCAAGGACATGTGACATACACAGCCAATGACACATGCCCTTGCTTGTGTGCATCACATGCACATTGCTGTGTGTGTGCGCACTGCTGATAGGCTGAGAGACTGCACCGCCCCTCTGTAAATGCGGGAAATAAAAAATGGAGATCGGCGTTATTTCAGCACAGATCTATCCACCCCCCCGCCCACTATACACTGAAACAGTCCATTAACATTGATAAACAGGTTTAATGTGCAAAACAAGCTGGGCTTTTGGTGAACGAACAGTTATCGAACAGAGACTCGAACAGCCGAATTTTAAGCAAATTGTTCGGGTTCGTCTAACAACATGAACACCGCCCAAAACAGCTCGAATTTGAAATTGGCGAACAGTTCGACTCGAACACCGCTCATCTCTACTCATCAAGTCTATTGACTATCAATAAAGCATCAACATAAACACATCAATGTTTTTTTAATATAACATAAAGAATATATTGCATACAAAATTGTACAGGTCAAAGGAAGTACAAGGCAGCAGGTAATTTGAATGTCACTTAGTGCAACAATAATTTAATAATCATTTGAATATAGCATCAAGTAAGTTACATAACTTATATTTAAGAAAGCTGTCCACGATTCATATTAATAAATGTAGAAGTGAGAAACAGTGCACAATAGAGTGATACCATATGGAGGGAGAGTAGGAGAGTGCATGTTAGGCTCACCTATGTAGGCATGAAGCAAAACAGCTGCTGCTGCCCATGGCTGGTGGATAAATCCTCTGGGATATATTGGATCCAGATGGATGAACACGCAGGTGGGATAGGCTGCTGGAGTAATTTAATTCTTCAGAAATGATGATAAGAGTAAGGTATTTTATTTACAATGCATTTCAATGCATTTATCAAGTGAAAAAAATCAAATGTTTTTTCACTTGATAAAGATGCCAGTGCTGCGCTGAAATGCGTTATGAATAAAAAACCTTATTCTCATCATCATTTCTAAAGAATTAATTTACTCCAACAGCACATACCACCTATGTGTACATCCTAATGCATCCAAGATTCACATATAAAAATAATTATGTAATACATTGATCTAATGCAAGGCTGAATAAAACACACACATATATATATATATATATATATATATATAATATCGATGGTTTAAACTTGAATCCAACATATTGTGCCAAACAAAATGTGCAGACAGACATTTCTGCTTTCCTAGAAAATAAACTTTGGATAACAAGGAAGATCAGCTGAAACTAAACCCAATTTTCACTTTTAGTTCCTTCAAAAGAATTCAGTCTATATTCTATTAGAGGAGACAGCAGAGGGACTGTCACAGTGGTCTTCTGTTCTCTCTTCTGATGGAAAGCAGGAGCTCTGAAAATCTGGTTATCCATCATTTGTTCTTCCCAATTAGTTGAGTTGCTGCAATTCGTAACTAGCAATTTGGGTCAATTAAAATGATAAAAACATTTTTGCACAATATTCCAGAAAATTTTTACAAAGTGTGAATTTTGCTTTAATTTAATCCATTTATTTTATTTTTGTTTAGCTGAACTATATTGTTTTGTTCCCTAGATGTGACACGGCGGCAAAATATAATATATCATGATGTATGAACATTCATTTTCCGATACATACATACTGTATAAGCTTTTAGCACAATTCTGACCTCATGATTTAAAGATATTATAAAAATAGTTGGTAATATCAAAGCTACAATCTTCATCACGGAAATGGAAGGTGAAATGCATTTGGTTCCACTACAAGCAAGCCTGAATTTGGATGTAATTTGTAGCATAAATATTCAAGGCCTTGGATCAGCAGTATGTGGCTGTCAGAAAAATTGCTTATCTTAAATTATTATAGATGGATCCTCAGTCCAAAATGCTAATGTATCTTGGGTTATACAGTAAATTACAATGCACTCAGCACTAGGTTTACTTTTTTAACCTTACTATAAGAGATAATGGCTTCAGGAATTTTTTTTGTTACTTAAGACTAATGGAGTAATAAAAGCATTAATATAAGGATCTTTGATATAATAAGAATGGTTGTTTTCATTCACAGTAATGTTCAACAGATTATTACAAAATCTTTGACCACTTTAAGCAAAAAGTAACAACAACCAAACTGCAACTCTATATACCAGAGTGAATAATGTAACTAACGTATAATTCTCATTTATCCCACTGCTAGAATGTATGATTGGTTTCATGACGTGACAAATTATTTGTTAACTAGAATTGGATAGCATTACATTACTATAAAATTGCTCTATTAGTCCCACAGAGACCAATTTTATTTTAATGAGATAGTTAAAACTTAGGCTGAAAATACTTTACCAGGAAATGCAGGTCATAGCCAAGACTGTGTATATATGAAATTTTATTTTCAGTATTAGTCATGTAGCTATGTGTTAAAAAAAGAAAATCAAATACACGTTAGAAAGAATTATAGGTTTGTCTTTGCATCTATTTGTTGCCCTAAAGCATTAGGAAGAACAGAACTTTTTGATAAAATTCTTGGTCTTTGACCCAAGATAAGAAATAATATCACCATATAATATTGAGATTTGGGTATGAAGAAAGCAAATTTCAGTAGAAATTGTATATGGTCTATAGAGAACACATAATTTTATTGATTTATGATTACATTAGCATGGGAAAAATGTGCAAAATATAGCCTTTTATCCAGGTTCAGAAGCTTAAAGAGGACCTATAACCCTGATGGAAAACTTCATGAAGCAAAATGTTACCAAGGTACAAAATATTTCTCAAATACATATAATTAGGAAAACTAAAAAAAATCTTTAGAGATAACAGGTTTTTCTCTAAGAAAGAGAGGATGAAGTTGTGCTATCTGCTGTCTCTTTATTTTAACAGCATTGTGAGACTTCATGGCTGAAAAATAGCACTGTGTGAGTACATATTGGGAGTGTCCAGCATGAAAATGTGTGGTTTAGTCTTACGGCTGTCTCTTACTGCATGTTTAATGGTATATTAGAGGCAATGTAAAATAGATTTCTGTGTATTATGGCTTAGAAGGAGGAAACTTTAAGCAACAGCTAAGTTAAGTCATGTCACAGCCTCTCTTGACTGTCTGTCCATGTGTATGACTTAAGGGACTTAGATTATCTCTTTACAGACAGCTGATTTAACCTCTTAAAGATTTACCCTTAATAATCAGCTGTATCCTCCTATTCTCTTAGCTGGGCTGCATAATATACATTGACAGCTTATTGTATGGTTAATAAATAACGTTAAGGGAAGTGACAAAAATGTTCACCTAATATGCAGTTTGCTCTCTCATTGCCCATTTGTATGCACTGATGAAATGATTTGTGATTTTCTTTCATGAATTTATCACCGGCATAGGTAAATTGATTCTGCCATTTTATTCTATGGGCCAGCATGTTGAGAAAACGGCATCACTTTCAAACTGGTGAAAAACTGCTGCACTGATCCATTCACATTACTTTTATTGGTTTATCAAATGGATCCACCAGCATTTTTTTTTAGCTGAACAAAATTGATGGTTGCTAATCCAATAAAGTCGAAGTGAATGGAAAAGTTTTAAAGTACAGTAGTTGTTCATCAGTTTGGAAGTGATGTGTTTTTTTCTTTACGGGATCAGTTTCAAATGAATGATTAATAGAAATGTGAACTCACCCTAAGGCAGCTAAAAAATGGTGTAGACTAGATTGACAACACATATGAAAGATCTATCAGCATGAACCAGTTTGATAAATCAGTCAGGTGCATGTCAAGGATGACTAGTCTCTAGAGGCTCTTTAACACTTTGCAGACAGCTGCCAGCCGAGCAAAGTTTTGGCCGATTATTTGGCTGATTTTCCCATACAGAGGAGTGCTTGTTTGGCCGAGCACTCATTCTTCTCTGAGAAAGCAAACATCAGACACCTCTGCTGGTTGCTTATCTCAAAGAGAAAAAGGCAGTCAGCAGACAGATATTAGATATGACTGATGGATATCTCCCCAATAATCAGTAGGCACCCCCATACACATTAAAGTGTTCGCTCAACCCATCAATATCGGTGGGTGCAGCCAACATCAGTCTAATGTGTGTGGGAGGCTTAAGCTTGCATTGTCTAAGAATTAGACAGCATTGGTAAATATGCCTCATTATCTCTGTAGTCTCTCTACAGCCTTCTATTTTCTCAGAATTCCCTAATAGGATATTTGGCCATGATTTTTCTAAACTATACAACAGTTTATCACTGCTGCTTCAGATTTACTACAAAAATGGTTATTATGCCATTCAATTCTTAAAATCTCTGGTGTGTGATAGTGATAGAGTTTATTACTGCAATAGAATGACTAAATGTGGAAATTTGAAACTATACCAAAAATTCAACAGAATGCACAGTAAATCGTACATAAACTTTTGAGTCCATTATACAACATTTTTTTTCTCTAAAACAAAGCAAGCCCACAGTAATTGTCCACCTATAACAGTAAATTAGCCATATTGGTTATGAAGAGGAAACATTGGAGAGCAGCAGGTAAAAGGTCTTATTTCTTCGTAAGATGCCTTCAATAGAGGTGTAAATTAAGGTGCAATCTTATTCACAGCAATTAATTACAAAATTAATATATCAAATCATGTAACAATATAGCTCATTGTGTTACCTGTCCACCAATTTGCGTTTCATAAATAAGACTGATAAAATAGAATATCATCAGTACCCAGCTAAACAATGTATTGTGACCGTAACATTCTACAGAAGAACTGCTCTATGTGTGATGGATTCAGCACGCAAGGTTCTGAACTGTCTTTCACTATAACACAATAATCCTGCAGTGATCAGTTTAGTAATGCAGTTTATTGCACAATACAACATTACTTTCTTCCTTGTTGTTTCGTAGATATTTAGAGGAAGATGGTCTCTAAGGCATTTTGGTACTTGCTGCCAACAGTGAACAACATTTTATTTCGAGTTGTGTCTTTGTAGTTGTATGCTTGAAGACAAATTGGTTTCTTCAGGCAAAAAAAAAAACAAAACAGTCCCTGTAGTAAAACATGGTGGAAACTTCTTAGTATTAGTAAAGAGAAGGCACCTTGAGTTGAATTAAAGAAAGACAAACTTATGTACACGAAGGCCTCCAGTGATTTCATTGTTGGCGGTAAACCTCTCTCAAAATCAAACGGCAGACAAGTCAATTCTGTTGGCTGAATTGCTGCTTTTCTCCCACGTATTCATCTTGGTTGGAAATGTATTGGCTCGATTCCCATACATCTAGCAGGCAAAAACAAAAGGGCACAGGATGCCAGTTATTACTTTCAAAAGTTCTCGTTCTTTAACAAATGTTAATAAATGAACAATGTAAAATAAACTATGCTAAAGTAAAATTTGCATTGTTTGCAACTGTTATGCATCTGTAAACTCAAAATGCTATCATGTACATGTTTGGTCACTTTTGTAAAGTCCCAAGGGTGTTATTCTGTATATTTTTTATCCTTGTAGAGATCAATGGATATAATAGAATCTCATTATTGAATTGACGATAGAGGAATCAATGATGCCAGAACCAGAGAAACTGAGACCATGTCAAAATTGTATCTAAAAGTGATATGGAATTATAGAGTTCAAGTCCTAGTGTTCCGGTAGAGATGTAAAACAAGCAAGTAGTTAGACATTCAAAGTTACAGAAGAAATATGGAACAAGATCCAGGTCATAAAAAGAGGGTCAACCCCTTAAAAGTTCACAAAAGCAGTATAATAGCTGACAAAACAAAAATGAATAACATGGGGATTTATAAATCTAAATGACTAAAAGGGATTTTTCTATGAACAAAAGTTCATTTTACTGAATAGTTCTTGAAATAATAATAATTTCCAGAATTGAAAGTGTTTAAATAAAATGTTCCTGTGCTGAGATAATCTTATAAATGTGCCTCTACTGTGTACTGTGTAATGGCTGTGTCTACCCATACAGGGACATGGTCAGCTACATTATTTATGGCTACTGGACAGCCTGAATACATGTGGGAATTCCCTAACCAACAGGCATTTCTCACATGCATTCAGCCTGGCTAGCAGACATAAATCATTCATCTGCGGCGACGAAAACTAAATCTCCAAGCACTAACAAATACTCGGAGACCACCCGAGTGTGCTCGGGCAAACCCGAGCATTGAGTATACTAGCCCATCACTAGTCACCAGCTCTCAATTCAAGCATTTGAGAACCAAAATAAGTCTCTCATAGACTTGAATTGAAAAGTGACCTCCGGTTCGCTCCATGAAATGCTAGAGTGATCCTGCAGGTCACAAACTTCTGGACACCGATGGGATCGGTGGCGATAGAAAGTGAAGAAGGTGGTGGATAAGTATAACACTAGGTACAGGGACCTTAGATTAGATGTACCACTCCAGTGCTGAAATAAAAAACCTACTGGAGTGGTGCTTTAACTTAACGCCTCTGCATTAAAAAGGGTAATCAACAACAATTTTTCTTCAGTAAAAAAGGTCCAATGGATCCTAAACGAACAGTTTTTTTGCATTATCTAGTGAGTTGGAAACCATAGTCAAGAAAAAATGTATCATGACTAGTGTTGAGCGATACCATCCGATACTTGAAAGTATCAGTATCGGATAGTATCGGCCGATACCTGAAAAGTATCGGATATCGCCGATACTGATACCCGATACCAAGACAAGTCAATGGGACACCAAGTATCGGAAGGTATCCTGTATGGTTCCCAGGGTCTGAAGGAGAGGAAACTCTCCTTCAGGCCCTGGGATCCATATTAATGTGTAAAATAAAGAATAAAAATAAAAAATATTGATATACTCACCTCTCCGACGCAGCCTAGACCTTACCGATGTAACCGGCAGCTTCCGTTCCTAAGAATGAGCGTTTGAAAGACCTTAGATGACGTCGTGGCCTGTGATTGGTCGCGTGAGCGGTCACGTGACCGCCACGTGACCAATCACAAGCCGCGACGTCATCTAAGGTCTTTCAAGCGCTTGAAAGACCTTAGATGACGTCGCGGCTTGTGATTGGTCGCGTGGTGGTCACGTGACCGCTCACGCGATTAATAACAGGCCGCAACGTCATCTAAGGTCTTTCAAGTGCTCATTCTTAGGAACGGAAGCTGCCGGTTACATCGGTAAGGTCTAGGCTGCGTCGGAGAGGTGAGTATATCAATGTTTTTATTTTTATTCTTTATTTTACACATTAATATCGATCCCGATACCGATTCCCGATATCACAAAAGTATCGGATCTCGGTATCGGAATTCTGATACAGCAAATATCGGCCGATACCCCATACTTGCGGTATCGGAATGCTCAACACTAATCATGACAGAATATGATACTCACAGACTATTTGGTGAACAGGATGGTATTACTCCGAGTTAGTTTTGCTTTTGTTCTCATATAATATTATATTTTCTGCTCGTATTTTCAGCACTCACAAAAAGTTGGTTCTCACATTTTTTAAAGTCATGTTTACTGCAAATATACCAAATATTACAGCTCTCCAATACTTGAAAATCCACTTTATTGTGATTTGAACTCATGGATATTTGTAGTACATTCTCTTATTATTGCCTGTTTTGATAAAAAAAAAGTCACAAAGTCTTGTAGTAAATCCTGTTTTCTCTTATGTTATAAGGATAACATTTTTTACAGATTTTTCAATCTAATCAATATTATCACCCCTTGTCTTTGAATCCATTTTTTTTGTTGCTTTACTTTTTTTTCCTTGTGTCTTCCAAGAGCCACAACTTTTTTATGTTTCTAACATCATAGTCATTTGGAGATTGTTTTTCGTTGAATAAGTCACTGTTTTGAATGACACCTTGTAATATACCATATAATGAATTGAAAAATTGCAATGCGTTCTTGCATGGAATGGTAAAAAAAATGAAATTTTGCCATTATTTTTCAAGTTTCATTTTTATAGCATTTGCTGTATGGCAAAAAAAAAACCCTGGTATCTTAATTCCGCAGGTCAGTTTGATTATAATTATACCATACTGATGAAGAGTTTTTTGGTTTGGCTTCTTTTGAAAAAAATGTATTTTATGTCACAATAGCTTTCATATGTAGCTTTTATGTGTGACAAAGCTGTAGTTTTACTGGTATCATTTTGGGTTATATACAATCTTTTAGTTGTGTTTTGTTAAATTCTTTTGGAGGGCAAGCTGACAATCTCACTTTCAATTTCATGGCATAAAAGGATTAATATTGGTATATTTTCAAACTATGGACAATTAATGGCACAGTGATACCAAATGTTTTTTTCTTTAATTCAGAAATGGGAGAAAGAAATAATTTAAACTTTTATGTTGTTTTTTTAAAAAACAGTTTAACATTTTGAAGCCCCTTTTGAGGTACTGTACATGGCAAAACTTTTCTGTTGCAATGTTTTAAAAATACAGGGTGGGCCATTTATATGGATACACCTAAATAGAATGGGAATCGTTGGTGATATCAACTTCCTGTTTGTGGCACATTAATATATGGGAGGGGGAAAACTTTTCAAGATGGATGTTGACCATGGCGGCTATTTTGAAGTCTACTATTTTGGATCCAACTTTATTTTTTCCAATGGGAAGAGGGTTATGTGACACATTAACCTTATTGAGAATTTCACAAGAAAAGCAATGGTGTGCTTGGTTTTAATACATAACATTATTCTTTCATGAGTTGTTTACAAGTTTCTCTTTGTTTACAGCCATTGACATGTCTCAGAGGTTAACACGTGAGGAGAAATTGTGTTGATGTCTGGTGAACTCAGTACCCGGGTAATTGCAACACATTTCAATGCAGGACACCCTATGAAACCACCCATCTCCCATGCTACAGTTAGCAAACTGCTTGCAAAATTTTGTGAAACAGATTCAGTGTTGGATTTGCCAAAATGTGGAAGCAATAAAACAGTCACTATTGATGAAACATTAGTGGCTGTCCCAGCTTCATTCAGCAAGAGTCCACAGTATAGCACTCGCCGCATGTCACTGGAGAGTGTCATCAGTCAAACATCCCTTCGGCGGATATTAGCTACTCACAAATGGCACCCTTACAAAATCCAGCTGCTGCAGCATCTCAACGGGCAAGACCCAGATTGGCGCACTGAATTTGCTGAATGGGCAAAACAAAAATTGGAACAGGACCCTCAGTTTACACATAACATTATGTTCAGTGATGAGGCAAACTTTTTTGTGAATGGTGAAGTTAGCAAACAAAACCTCCGCTATTGGTCTCATATTCCCTGAGTTTTTCCAGCAAGATGGTGCACCACCACATTATGGGTGTCAGGTCCAAGCATTCCTACATGAACAGTTTCCTGGAAAGTGGATTGGTCATCGTGGGCCAGTTGTATGGCCACCAAGGTCTCCTGATCTGACCCCCTTAGACTTTTATCTTTGAGGTCATCTGAAGGCAATTGTCTATACTGTGAAGATACGACATGTGCAGCATCTGAAACAATGGATACTGGAAGCCTGTGATAGCATTTCTTCTGCAGTGTTGCGATCAGTGTGTCAAGAGTGGGAGAAGAGGGTTACACAATAGGCAGCACTTTGAACACATTTTATAAGTGATCATAAACTTGTAAATAACTCATGAAAGAATAAAGTTACCTTAAAACCAAGTAATTGTTTCATCTAATGGTACCCACTGGCAGATGTAATTTTCAGATTATATTTTGATAAATCCTATGTATTTTTCCCTCCCTCCCTCCGTCTCTGTCTTGTCTTCCCCTTTAATAGCAGCTGTAGTTATGTTTGTGAATCTGAAATTCTAAAGTCCCTTGCATGGGACAATATTCAAATTTAAACTTGGTTTTCTAAGTTTCTAAATAAAAATATATTGAAACTAAAACCAAGCACACCATTGTTTTTCCTGTGAAATTATCAATAAGTATGATGTGTCACATGACCCTCTTCCCATTGGAAAAAATAAAGTTGGATCCAAAATGGCCGACTTCAAAATGGCCGCCATGGTCACCACTCATCTTGAAAGGTTTTCCCCTCCCATATACTCATATGCCACAAACAGGAAGTTGATATCACCAACTATTCCCATTTTATTTAGGTGTATCCATATAAATGGCCCACCCTGTATAGCAAATTTCTGTGAAGCTTTGCCTCATAGTAGCACATAGATGGCAGACACCAAGTCCTTCACCAGAGGTCAGCATATTGTCAGTGGTTGTGCGTTCAGCTCTGTCTTACTATCTTGATGACATCACTCATCTTGGTATTTAAGATGTTAAACTACAGGGATCGAAACTGCCTCCAATTGCTGCAGCTACCAGTGAGTGTTGGCTAAATACCTCAGTGTGGAATGGGCTCAGCTCCTGATCCAGCTCTATGCAGTAGCAGATCACATGTACTATTCAGTATGTCTATATCATGTGTTTACATCAGTATGAATGTCTATATCACATATAAGGGAAGCGTGAAAAATGAAACTAACACCTAATAAGAATTTTTACTTAGACATAGACTTCTAGTCACAAAACAAAATTATTTGCAAGACCACTTCATTGTTTTTACTGCCCCCTCAGTTAGTAATCAGTAATGTGATTAAAGTGTGTGCATTCAATTATTTAGCCATCATGGTCTTTTGCCATCTCCAGCGCTACTCTAGTCCTCTCCTGAAACATGATATCACAGTTGACATCACAGTGACTAGTTGGCTCAGGAAAGAAATATATCTTGGTACCGTGTTAGCCAGTAGATAGAAAAATATTTAGAATTGAGAGTCCTCAGATTCTTCAGAATTTGTTTTAGTCTTTGCCTGATGAAGAGACGTATGTAGTCTCGAAAGCTGGCAATTTGTTACCATCTTTTCAGTTAGCCATTAAAAGGTTTCAACCACTGAGGACTCTCAATTCTAAATAGTTGGCTCATACAGCTTCTTCTGTGTTAAATGAAAGGAAATTCTGCAATTTAAATCTGTGAGAATCAGAATGAGACGCTTATATGCTAACATTAAGAAAGAAACGAACTATCCACAACAATCAGAGCTATGGAAGAGAACCGGAGCAGTGCTGGAAACAGTAGAAGACAGCGACGAGTAAGTATTTTAATACACATTACACTTACATTACTGATTACTAACAGAGGGGAAATACAAAAATGCTGGAGTGGTGATTAATGAGACCTTTTATTTGTTGCTTACTACATCAGAGTTGAAAGGCTTCACATTGATGTTCCGAATAGAGCTGCTTGTCAAAGACCACACCTTCGTTTTGTGCTTGAATGCTGCTCTCACCTTAAGATAAAAAGAATATGATATATCACTCACGTGAAAATTGATTGTTAAGTAACAATTTCTTCATATTTAAACTATCAGATGACTTTAAGGCTAGATTCATAGGACATCCATGGGGGCACTTGAAATGATCCACTAAAAGTATGCCTCAAGCATAATGTACGAAGCTGTATACCAATGTGATATATACATCCTTAATGGATATAATTAAGAGACAGTATTTTGTGGTAACTGCTAAGCTGTTCACAAAAATATAAAGGCTTAAAATGAGAATCTGAGCAAATAGTAGACATAGATTGAATTGTAATACCAGCAAAACCACCAATACTAACAAAGTTATAAGCTCAAATCATAAGAAGCTCAGCATTTTTACTTAAATAACCATATTCCCCCATGGTTTCTCGACTACTGTATTTTTAGGAGTCGAGTTTTAAGTATCATATTAATGTATATGAATGTCTTAAACTATTTAATTTCTTAATCAATTTCTTGCCATAATGAAGCTATGTCAGGCTGTAAGTTGTTTGGGCCAAGTTAGGAAATCGCTTTCAAAAAGCACAAAGACAGCTTAAGTATTAGCTATGAACAAGCTCATCAAAATAGCAAATCACTAACATGACACAAAATTGAAAGAATCATTTTAACTAATCCTATCAAATACTTAGGCACTTGACAGAAACATCATGGATAGTACTGTACTGAGGATATGTATTAAAAAAATATCTGACATCTGCATTAATCCAACACTCAAGTCTTACTATCTCCCTAGAGATCTCGTCTGATCCATTATCTTAGCATTACAACAAATTTAATATTTATGAAAGTGATATAAATTTTTTGGAAAGAGCGGAAAGTAGAAAAAGAGATGCTTTAGAGAATAACATGTAAAAGCAGGAGAAATGTTCACATTTTTTAACTGACACTTACAGAAGCTAATGATGATCTAAACTTTTTAAGACAGTTAAGGGCTAGTTTCTAGTATTCTCCACCTTTTCATCCAGTCTCAACAAAATGACTGAGGTGTGAAAATGCACGGGGCGGCATGAAATGAAGATATAAATCTCACTGCTATTTATGACAGGCGATGTTCTAAGATTGATGAGGATTTTATAAATTAATGTGACACTGAAGGTTTTGCATGTCAATTAATTTTCTCACGCAGAAGTGACAAGGGCAACATGTGTTTCGTTTTATGATCTATGCATCTAGCACTCAGCTTGTTTTATATATATATATATATATATATATATATATATATATATATATATATATATATATACGACTTACCTCCGAATTCAGAAGGCAATGGAATAGGAAGATGAAAAATCCCTAAAATAAGAAAAATGACAATTACAACACTTCGTATACATATAGTGTATATGTATAGATTTTTTTTATATTATATATATATATATATATATATACAGTGGGGCAAAAAAGTATTTAGTCATTCAGCAATAGTGCAAGTTCCACCACTTAAAAAGATGAGAGGCGTCTGTAATTTACATCATAGGTAGACCTCAACTATGGGAGACAAACTGAGAAATAAAAATACAGAAAATCACATTGTCTGTTTTTTTATCATTTTATTTGCATATTATGGTGGAAAATAAGTATTTGGTCAGAAACAAAATTTTATCTCAATACTTTGTAATATATCCTTTGTTGGCAATGACAGAGGTCAAACATTTTCTGTAAGTCTTCACAAGGTTGCCACACACTGTTGTTGGTATGTTGGCCCATTCCTCCATGCAGATCTCCTCTAGAGCAGTGATGTTTTTGGCTTTTCGCTTGGCAACACGGACTTTCAACTCCCTCCAAAGGTTTTCTATAGGGTTGAGATCTGGAGACTGGCTAGGCCACTCCAGGACCTTGAAATGCTTCTTACGAAGCCACTCCTTCGTTGCCCTGGTGGTGTGCTTTGGATCATTGTCATGTTGAAAGACCCAGCCACGTTTCATCTTCAATGCCCTTGCTGATGGAAGGAGGTTTGCACTCAAAATCTCACGATACATGGCCCCATTCATTCTTTCATGTACCCGGATCAGTCGTCCTGGCCCCTTTGCAGAGAAACAGCCCCAATGCATGTTTCCACCACCATGCTTTACAGTAGGTATGGTGTTTGATGGATGCAACTCAGTATTCTTTTTCCTCCAAACACGACAAGTTGTGTTTCTACCAAACAGTTCCAGTTTGGTTTCATCAGACCATAGGACATTCTCCCAAAACTCCTCTGGATCATCCAAATGCTCTCTAGCCAACTTCAGACGGGCCCGGACATGTACTGGCTTAAGCAGTGGGACACGTCTGGCACTGCAGGATCTGAGTCCATGGTGGCGTAGTGTGTTACTTATGGTAGGCCTTGTTACATTGGTCCCAGCTCTCTGCAGTTCATTCACTAGGTCCCCCCGCGTGGTTCTGGGATTTTTGCTCACCGTTCTTGTGATCATTCTGACCCCACGGGGTGGGATTTTGCGTGGAGCCCCAGATCGAGGGAGATTATCAGTGGTCTTGAATGTCTTCCATTTTCTAATTATTGCTCCCACTGTTGATTTCTTCACTCCAAGCTGGTTGGCTATTGCAGATTCAGTCTTCCCAGCCTGGTGCAGGGCTACAATTTTGTTTCTGGTGTCCTTTGACAGCTCTTTGGTCTTCACCATAGTGGAGTTTGGAGTCAGACTGTTTGAGGGTGTGCACAGGTGTCTTTTTATACTGATAACAAGTTTAAACAGGTGCCACTACTACAGGTAATGAGTGGAGGAAAGAGGAGACTCTTAAAGAAGAAGTTACAGGTCTGTGAGAGCCAGAAATCTTGATTGTTTGTTTCTGACCAAATACTTATTTTCCACCATAATATGCAAATAAAATGATAAAAAAACAGACAATGTGATTTTCTGGATTTTTATTTCTCAGTTTGTCTCCCATAGTTGAGGTCTACCTATGATGTAAATTACAGACGCCTCTCATCTTTTTAAGTGGTGGAACTTGCACTATTGCTGAATGACTAAATACTTTTTTGCCCCACTGTATATATATATATATATATATATATGAATACATATGCATTATCATTATTGTTATTATTTATTATTATAGCGCCATTTATTCCATGGCACTTAATATTTGAGGAGGGGTATACATAATAAAAACAAGTACAGTAATCTTAAACAATACAAGTCACAACTGGTACAGGAGGAGAGAGGACCCTGCCCGCGAGGGCTCACAATCTACATGTCTAAATCTCATGTCATACAGCCTATAAAGACTACAGCAAAGGAATGAATTAGCTGCTGCTTATGAAAAGTTTCTGGTTCTCCACATTTTCCAAACTGTACAAGAAAACTAAGGACTGGAAGGTAATGGGTTACTGTAGTCAATACTACAGTTTTTATCAATCTACTTCAATATATTCCCCCCTCCCATTGCTTCTCGCCACCAGAATTGCATCTTGTGAAAGAAGAAAATGTGTCCTCTTTATATATTAAAACTAGCTGAAGAGCCCGGCGTTGCCTGGGCATAGTAAATATCTGTGGTTAGTTATAGCACCTCTCTTCTCTTATTTTCCCATCAGGCCTCTCATTTAGCACCTCACTTCTGTCATTTTCCCATCACGCCTCTCATTTTCCCCCTCACATCTCTCATTTCCCCCTCACCCCTCTCATTCCCCCTAACACTTGTCATTTCGACCTCACATCTGTCATTTTCCGATCACTCCACTATTTTCCCTCAAACCTCTCATTTTCACCTCACACCTCATTTTCACCTCACACCTCTCATTTTTACCTCAGTATGTACGTTTGTCATCTCCCTTATATATAGTATACACCTGTATGTCATCTCCTCCTGTATATAGTATATACCTGTATGTCATCTCCCCTGTATATAGTATATATCTGTGTCATCTCCTCCTGTATATAGTATGTACCTGTATGTCATCTCCTCCTGTATATAGTATATACCTGTGTGTCATCTCCCCTGTATATAGTATATATCTGTGTGTCATCTCCTCCTGTATATAGTATATACCTGTGTGTCATCTCCTCCTGTATTAGACCTCGTTCACATGTTATTTGGTCAGTATTTTTACCTCACTATTTGTAAGCTAAATTCGCAGCCTGATAAATCCCCAGCCAACAGGAAGCCCTCCCCCATGGCGGTATATATTAGCTCACGCATACACATAATAGACAGGTCATATGACTGACAGTTGCCGTATTTCCTAAATGGTACATTTGTGGAACGTTTTGAGTATGTGCAAGTTTTGTGTGAGGCAACTTTTGCATGTGTTGCAACTTTTGTGCATGTGGCAAGTTTTCCGCATGTGCAAGTTTTGCGTGTGGTGAGTTTTCCATGAGGTGAGTTTTGCACGTGTGGTGAGTTTTGCGTGAGGTGAGTTTTGCACATGTGGCGAGTTTTGCGTGAGCCTAGTTTTGCATGTGGCGAGTTTTGCATGTGGCGAATTTTGCACGTGGTGGGTTTTGAGTGGCGACTTTTGTGTTTTGACTTTGATGTGGCGAGGTTGGTGTATGTGTGGTGAAATGTGTGCTGAGGGTGGTATATGTGTTCAAGCACATGGTAGTGTGTGGCGCATTTTGTGTGTGTGTTCATATCCCCGTGTGTGGTGAGTATCCCATGTCAGGGCCCCACCTTAGCAACTCTTTGGCGCCATTGCTCTCATTCTTTAAGTCCCCCTTGTCCACAGCTGGCAGCTGTCAATTTGCCTCCAACTCTTTTCCTTTCACTTTTTCCCCATTATGTAGATAGGGGCAAAATTGTTTGGTGAATTGGAATGCGCGGGGTTAAAATTTCGCCTCACAACATAGCCTATGACGCTCTCGGGGTCCAGACTTGTGACTGTGCAAAATTTTGTGGCTGTAGCTGTTACGCTGCAGATGCCAATCCCGGAAATACACACATACACACACACACATTCAGCTTTATATATTAGATGAGGACATCAGTTATGAATATACCCACTAATTATAACTAGTGTTGAGCATTCCGATACCGCAAGTATCGGGTATCGGACGATATTTGCTGTATCGGAATTCCGATACCGAGTTCCGATATTTTGTGATATCGGAAATCGGAATCGGAAGTTCCCAGTGAATGGTTCCCAGGGTCTGGAGGAGAGGAGACTCTCCTTCAGGCCCTGGGATCCATATTCATGTAAAAAATAAAGAATTAAAATAAAAAATATGGATATACTCACCTGTTGTGAACTGTGTTTCTGGGCTCCCTCTTGTGGTTACTAATGGTATTGTATGAGTCATGTCTTCTGCAGGCCTGGGCTTCAGCTGTTTCATTAAGCTGTGGGTGTTCCCTATTTAGTCCTCCTTAGGACTCAGTCTCTTGCCTGGTATCGATGTATTCAGTCCAATTTGGTCTCCTCCTGATTCCTTGCCATCTGTCTTATGCAAGAAAAGCTAAGTCCTGTTTGCATACTTTGGATCATTTGCATTATCAGTGTTTTTTGTCCAGCTTGCTCAAAATGTGATTTTCTAGCTCGCTGGAAGCTCTAGGGTGCTGATATTCTCCCCTCACACCGTCAGTCGGTGCGGGGGTTCTTGAATATTCAGCGTGGATGTTTTTGCAGGGTTTTCTGCTGACCGCATAGTTCACTTTCTATTTTCTGCCTATCTAGATTAGTGGGCCTCACTTTGCTGAATCTAGTTCATCTCTACGTTTGTGTTTTCCTCTTGCCTCACCGTTATTATTTGTTGGGGGCTTTCTATATCTTTGGGGTTAATTTCTCTGGAGGCAAGTGAGGTCTTATTTTCCCTCTAGGGTAGTCAGTTCTCCGGCTGGCTCGAGACGTCTAGAAACAACGTAGGCACGTTCACCGGCTACTTCTAGTTGTGTTAGGATCAGTTATGCGGTTAGCTCAGTTTCCACCTCCCTAGAGCAGTTCCTATGTTTTTGTAGACTTAGCTGGAATACCAGAGATCCTCTACCACTAGGATCATAACAGTATACCAGGCCAAAAAGGACATGTTTAATGCATCGCAGAAGCGGGATTAAAAAGAAGTTCTGAGTGTTTTTTTTTTTTTTTTTTGCTGCAGTCTGTCTAGCTTCTTTCATCCCCTTATTCTCTGAGTGGCTTTGAGCTCTGCTGCAGACATGAATTTTCAGACTCTGACTTCTAGTGTGGATCAGCTTGCTGCAAGGGTGCAAAGCATTCAGGATTTTGTCACTCATAGTCCTATGTCTGAACCAAAAATACCTATCCCTGAGCTGTTTTTTGGAGATAGATCTAAGTTCCTGAATTTTAGGAATAATTGTAAATTGTTTCTGTCTCTGAGACCTCGTTCCTCTGGGGATTCCACTCAGCAAGTTAAAATTGTTATCTCCTTCTTGCGTGGCGACCCTCAAGATTGGGCCTTCTCTCTGGTGCCAGGAGATCCTGCATTGGTGAATGTTGATGCATTTTTTCTGGCGCTTGGTTTGCTTTATGAGGAGCCTAATCTTGAAAATCAGGCCGAAAAGGCGTTGCTAGCTATCTCTCAAGGTCAGGACGAAGCTGAGGTGTATTGTCAAAAATTTCGGAAATGGTCCGTGCTTACTCAATGGAATGAGTGTGCCCTGGCCGCAAATTTCAGAAATGGTCTTTCTGAAGCCATTCAGAATGTGATGGTGGGGTTTACTATCCCTACAAGTCTGAATGATTCAATGGCTCTGGCCATTCAAATTGATCGGCGTTTGCGGGAGCGCACATCTGCTAATCCTTTGGCGGTGCTGTCTGAACGGACACCTGACCTTATGCAATGTGACAGAATTCTGTCCAGAGCCGAACGGCGAAGTCATAGACGTCAAAATGGGTTGTGTTTTTACTGTGGTGATTCAACGCATGTTATCTCAGCATGCTCTAAGCGCTTGAAAAGAGATGTTAATCCTGTCGCCATTAGTACTTTACAGCCTAAATTTATTTTGTCTGTGACCTTAATTTGTTCATTATCTTCTTACTCAGTCATGGCTTTTGTGGATTCTGGTGCTGCTCTGAGTCTGATGGATTTGTCGTTTGCCAGGCGCTGTGGTTTTGTTCTGGAGCCTTTGGAATTTCCTATTCCTCTTAGAGGAATTGATGCTATGCCATTGGCGGAGAATAAACCTCAATATTGGACGCAGGTGACCATGTGCATGACTCCTGTACATCAGGAGGTGATTCGCTTCCTTGTTCTGCATAATTTGCATGATGTTGTCGTTTTGGGTCTGCCATGGCTACAGACCCATAATCCAGTTTTGGATTGGAAAGCTATGACTGTGTCAAGTTGGGGTTGTCGGGGGATTCATGGCGATACTCCGTTGGTGTCTATTGCTTCTTCCACTCCTTCTGAGACCCCTGAGTTTTTGTCAGATTACCAGGATGTATTTAGTGAGCCCAGGTCCAGTGCCCTTCCTCCTCATAGGGACTGTGATTGTGCTATAAATTTGATTCCTGGTAGTAAATTTCCTAAGGGTCGACTCTTTAATTTATCTGTACCAGAGCATGCCGCGATGCGGAGTTATATAAAGGAGTCTTTGGAGAAGGGACATATTCGCCCATCCTCTTCTCCTCTTGGTGCAGGATTCTTTTTTGTGGCCAAGAAGGACGGGTCTTTGAGACCTTGTATAGATTATCGTCTTCTGAATAAGATCATGGTCAAATTTCAGTATCCTTTGCCATTGTTGTCTGATTTGTTTGCTCGGTATTAAGGGTGCCAGTTGGTTCACCAAGATAGATCTTCGTGGTGCGTATAACCTTGTGCGCATTAAGCAGGGAGATGAATGGAAAACAGCATTTAATACGCCCGAGGGTCATTTTGAGTACTTGGTGATGCCTTTTGGACTCTCTAATGCTCCTTCTGTGTTTCAGTCCTTCATGCATGATATCTTCCGGAAATATCTGGATAAATTTATGATTGTTTATCTGGATGATATTTTGTTTTTTTCTGATGATTGGGAGTCCCATGTGAACCAGGTCAGGATGGTGTTTCAGGTTCTGCGTGATAATGCTTTGTTTGTGAAGGGCTCAAAATGTCTCTTTGGAGTACAGAAGGTTTCTTTTTTGGGTTTTATTTTTTCCCCTTCTACTGTGGAGATGGACCCAGTCAAGGTCCGTGCCATTCATGACTGGACCCAGCCCACGTCTGTTAAGAGCCTTCAGAAGTTCTTGGGCTTTGCTAACTTTTACCGTCGTTTTATCGCTAATTTTTCTAGCGTAGTTAAACCTTTGACTGATATGACCAAGAAAGGTTCTGATGTTGCTAATTGGTCTCCTGCGGCCGTGGAGGCCTTTTGGGAGCTGAAGCGCCGGTTTACTTCAGCGCCAGTCTTGTGCCAGCCGGATGTCTCTCTTCCCTTCCAGGTTGAAGTTGATGCTTCTGAGATTGGTGCGGGGGCCGTTTTGTCGCAGAGAAGCTCTGATGGCTCTATGATGAAGCCATGTGCTTTCTTTTCCAGAAAATTTTCACCTGCTGAGCGGAACTATGATGTTGGTAATCGGGAGTTGTTGGCTATGAAGTGGGCATTTGAGGAGTGGCGACATTGGCTCGAGGGAGCTAAGCATCGTGTGGTGGTCTTGACTGATCATAAAAATCTGATTTATCTCGAGTCCGCCAAGCGTCTGAATCCTAGACAGGCTCGTTGGTCGTTGTTTTTCTCCCATTTTGACTTTGTGGTCTCATACCTGCCTGGTTCGAAGAACGTGAAGGCTGATGCGCTTTCTAGGAGTTTTGTGCCTGACTCTCCGGGAGTCTCAGAACCGGCTGGTATTCTCAGAGAGGGAGTGATTTTGTCTGCCATTTCCCCAAATTTGCGACTAGTGCTGCAGAAATTTCAGGCTGATAGACCTGATCGTTGCTCACCAGAGAGACTGTTTGTCCCTGATAGATGGACCAGCAGAGTTATTTCTGAGGTTCATTCTTCGGTGTTGGCGGGGCATCCTGGGATTTTTGGTACCAGAGATTTGGTGGCTAGGTCCTTTTGGTGGCCTTCCTTGTCGCGGGATGTGCGTTCCTTTGTGCAGTCCTGTGGGATTTGTGCTCGGGCTAAGCCTTGCTGTTCTCGTGCCAGCGGGTTGCTTTTGCCCTTGCCTATCCCGAAGAGGCCTTGGACGCACATTTCCATGGATTTCATTTCGGATCTTCCAGTATCTCAGAAGATGTCTGTCATCTGGGTGGTGTGTGATCGTTTTTCTAAAATGGTCCATTTGGTGCCCTTGCCTAAGTTGCCTTCCTCCTCCGATTTGGTTCCTTTGTTCTTTCAGAATGTGGTTTGTTTGCACGGCATCCCTGAGAATATTGTGTCTGACAGAGGATCCCAGTTTGTGTCCAGATTCTGGCGATCCTTTTATGCTAAGATGGGCATTGACTTGTCGTTCTCATCGGCTTTTCATCCTCAGACTAATGGCCAAACCGAGCGAACTAATCAGACGTTGGAAACTTATTTAAGATGTTTTGTTTCTGCTGATCAGGATGATTGGGTGACCTTTTTGCCACTGGCCGAGTTTGCCCTTAATAATAGGGCTAGTTCTGCCACTTTGGTTTCGCCCTTTTTCTGCAATTTTGGTTTTCATCCTCGTTTTTCCTTGGGTCAGGTTGAACCTTCTGACTGTCCTGGGGTTGATTCTGTGGTGGATAGGTTGCAGCGGATTTGGAACCATGTGGTGGACAATTTGAAATTGTCACAGGAGAAGGCTCAGCGTTTTGCCAACCGCCGCCGCGGTGTGGGTCCCCGACTTCGTGTTGGGGATTTGGTTTGGTTGTCTTCTCGGCATGTTCCTTTGAAGGTCTCCTCTCCTAAGTTCAAGCCTTGCTTTATCGGTCCTTATAAGATTTTGGAAATCCTTAACCCGGTGTCTTTTCGTTTGGACCTTCCAGCGTCATTTGCAATTCATAATGTGTTCCATAGGTCCTTGTTGTGGCGGTACGTGGTGCCTGTGGTTCCTGCTGTTGAGCCTCCTGCCCCGGTTTCGGTTGAGGGCGAGTTGGAGTACGTAGTGGAGAAGATCTTGGATTCTCGTATCTCTAGACGTAGACTTCAGTATTTGGTTAAGTGGAAGGGCTATGGTCAGGAGGATAATTCCTGGGTTGTCGCCTCTGATGTTCCAGTGGCTGATTTGGTTTATGCCTTTCACGCTGCTCATCCTGATCGCCCTGGGGGTCTTGGTGAGGGTTCGGTGACCCCTCCTCAAGGGGGGGGGTACTGTTGTGAACTGTGTTACACATACACACACACATTCAGCTTTATATATTAGATGAGGACATCAGTTATGAATATACCCACTAATTATAACTAGTGTTGAGCATTCCGATACCACAAGTATCGGGTATCGGACGATATTTGCTGTATCGGAATTCCGATACCGAGTTCCGATATTTTGTGATATCGGAAATCGGAATCGGAAGTTCCCAGTGAATGGTTCCCAGGGTCTGGAGGAGAGGAGACTCTCCTTCAGGCCCTGGGATCCATATTCATGTAAAAAATAAAGAATTAAAATAAAAAATATGGATATACTCACCTGTTGTGAACTGTGTTTCTGGGCTCCCTCTTGTGGTCACTAATGGTATTGTATGAGTCATGTCTTCTGCAGGCCTGGGCTTCAGCTGTTTCATTAAGCTGTGGGTGTTCCCTATTTAGTCCTCCTTAGGACTCAGTCTCTTGCCTGGTATCGATGTATTCAGTCCAATTTGGTCTCCTCCTGATTCCTTGCCATCTGTCTTATGCAAGAAAAGCTAAGTCCTGTTTGCATACTTTGGATCATTTGCATTATCAGTGTTTTTTGTCCAGCTTGCTCAAAATGTGATTTTCTAGCTCGCTGGAAGCTCTAGGGTGCTGATATTCTCCCCTCACACCGTCAGTCGGTGCGGGGGTTCTTGAATATTCAGCGTGGATGTTTTTGCAGGGTTTTCTGCTGACCGCATAGTTCACTTTCTATTTTCTGCCTATCTAGATTAGTGGGCCTCACTTTGCTGAATCTAGTTCATCTCTACGTTTGTGTTTTCCTCTTGCCTCACCGTTATTATTTGTTGGGGGCTTTCTATATCTTTGGGGTTAATTTCTCTGGAGGCAAGTGAGGTCTTATTTTTCCTCTAGGGGTAGTCAGTTCTCCGGCTGGCTCGAGACGTCTAGAAACAACGTAGGCACGTTCACCGGCTACTTCTAGTTGTGTGTTAGGATCAGTTATGCGGTTAGCTCAGTTTCCACCTCCCTAGAGCAGTTCCTATGTTTTTGTAGACTTAGCCGGAATACCAGAGATCCTCTACCACTAGGATCATAACACTCACCCCTCCGGCGGCCCTTGACCTTAACGATGTAACCGGCAGCCTCCGTTCCTAAGAATGAGTGAGTGTAGGGCATGTGATAACGTTGCGGCTTGTGATTGGTCGCGTGAGCGGTCACATGAGCGGTCATGCGACCAATCACAAGCCGCGACATCATCGAAGGTCCTAAACTCCTCATTCTTAGGAACGGAGGCTCCCGGTTACATCGGTAAGGTCCAGGGGCCGCCGGAGGGGTGAGTATATCCATATTTTTTATTTTAATTCTTTATTTTTTACATGAATATGGATCCCAGGGCCTGAAGGAGAGTTTTCTCTCCTTCAGACCCTGGGAACCATCCAGGATAGCTTCCGATACTTGTGTCCCATTGACTTGTATTGGTATCGGGTATCGGAATCGTCGATATCCGATATTTTTCGGATATCGGCCGATACTATCCAATACCGATACTTTCAAGTATCGGAAGGTATCGCTCAACACCAATTATAACTCTAAATTGCCAAAGAGGGGGGCAAATAGAATTAAAAGAACTAAGGAGTGTGCTTTTCAGCCACATTATTTGGCCCTTTGTGGCTACTTAATATATGCAGTTATACTCAGTAGTATAGCAAGGCTTGGCCATCACACTAAATGATTGATTTTTTATAATTGTTAATTAGCATATAACATGATTTAATATTGCACAAAATTGCAGCAATCATCCAAACACCCATCCTAAAATGATTCTCCAGAACTGGAAGAACTCCGAGTGGTAGACAATATCATTAGGCCTCAATATTTTGAAATAATACATAACATTGATTTAGCCACAATAATGATAAAGGCAATAACAAACCTTATGTCTGATAAGGATTGTAAATTTCTTCCCCAACAAACTTAGCAAACTTTGGTTTTGCATGTCACTTTTGTTTTATTCACTTTAAATATTTTTATTGGGTTTAATGGGTTTTATCAACATTGATATGGAAACAGAACATTCCAATTATGCTCAATAATAACAATAAAAAAGTTGATGGTTGTTAATATTAAATTATAATTAAACATTGGAATATAGGTATAACCAGCTTGATGAGGTATTAATGTAAGCTCTTACATGAACCAAAATATTATGTGTGTGCTAGAGGATTGTAAAGAAGAAAGGAAGGTAGAAAGAGAAAGAATGGGAAGGAAAAAAAGATGGTGGGGGAGGGGATAAAAAAATCCAAAACTTATTGAAATTTGCACTTAAGAGAAGAGTAGATCTACCACTACATTCCATTTTAAATATTGCTTGCTGACAACCAGATTACCAGATTATTCCCCTCACTGAATAATATCCAACATGTCCACTAGTGTTGAGCGATACCGTCCGATACTTGAAAGTATCGGTATCAGATAGTATCGGCCGATACTCGAAAAGTATCGGATATCGCCGATACCGATACCCGATACCAATACAAGTCAATGGGACACCAAGTATCGGAAGGTATCCTGATGGTTCCCAGGGTCTGAAGGAGAGGAAACTCTCCTTCAGGCCCTGGGATCCATATTACTGTGTAAAATAAAGAATTAAAATAAAAAATATTGATATACTCACCTCTCCGGAGGCCCCTGGACATCACCGCTGGTAACCGGCAGCCTTCTTTGCTTAAAATGAGCGCGTTTAGGGCCTTCCATGGCGTCACGGCTTCTGATTGGTTGCGTGCCGCTCATGTGACCGCCACGCGACCAATCACAAGCCGTGATGTCATTCTCAGGTCTTAAATTCCGAATTCTAGGAATTTAGGACCTGAGAATTACGTCACGACTTGTGATTGGATGCGTGGCGGTCACATGAGCGGCACGCGACCAATCAGAAGCCGTGATGTCATGGAAGGTGCTGAACGCGCTCATTTTAAGCAAAGCAGGCTGCCGGTTACCAGCGGTGATGTCCAGGGGCCTCCGGAGAGGTGAGTATATCAATATTTTCTATTTTAATTCTTTATTTTTTACATGGATATGGATCCCAGGGCCTGAAGGAGAGTTTCCTCTCCTTCAGACCCTGGGAACCATACACTGGGAACTTCCGATTCCGATTCCCGATACCACAAAAGTATCGGATCTCGGTATCGGAATTCCGATACCGCAAGTATCGGCCGATACCCGATACTTGCGGTATCGGAATGCTCAACACTAATGTCCACTGGCAATTAAATGCTTCGAGGTGATTGTAAAATGTTTTCTATTTTCATAATATTGTTAACCTTTTCCACTCATTCATTTACCCAAATGGGAGTTTTTGGGAATTTTCAGTGACATGAAGTAACTGACTTAACAGCTGTTAGAAAGTGCCGAAGGATATCTTTCTTTATGCATGTCACTTTTTAAAAGGATACATTTTCAATGTAAGGATATGTTCATATTGCATCTTTTTCCAGTGGTCAAAAACATCCATGTTCCAAGCAGAAGGGGAGGCATGTTTTGGGCCTTTTTTTCTGCCAGAATTTTTTGAACATTGTTTCATCAGCACTTCCATAGACTTCTGTTATAGAGTATTGAGCATGTTCCTAGCGGAAAATAACCAAAGACTAACTGTACATGTTACTTACTTTAAATGATCAGAGTCTTTTGAAAGCTTGAAGCACTGGAAATAAGCTCGAAAGCATGACCATATGAACAGCAATTTGTTATCATATAGAAATGAATAGGTCCATTCTTTTGAGTGTTTTGTAAGGGCATTTTGCAGTGTTTTCCCGCACAAAAAATGTTGGAAAAAAAACTCAGTGTGAACATACCCTAATAATGAAAAATCCTTCCTCAAATTGTTGCCATAAAATTGGTTTACTTTTCCGTTCTCAGTTTGTCGCTCAAAATAATGGGAAGATAGAAAGTTCTCTTGTTACATGCACAATTTAAGTTGACACCTTTTTGATATGAAAAAAAATCTTCAAACCTTACTTGCAATGAGTTAAAGATGGCAAACATGTATTGAAACACTATTGAATGTTCATTAACTGCGAGGACTCCAAAAATCCAAGAGCTTCCAAGGATTGGTAAGAGCACTGCCACGGCTTTAGCTGTTAATCTGAAAAAAAGAAAGCAAAAAAGTCAAAAATATATATAGTGAAGCAGCAGCATGCACATAATATATAACCAGAGTGGTTAGATGTAATTAGTATTAAAATGTAATCTCCTGGACTTGTATTACTAATTCTATACAACCCTTTAGTGGTTTTTTTATGTACTTCTCCTAATTTAATTTAATTAGTTTATTAGCTTTATCTACTAAAAAGATAAGACGAACTTGTATATATTCTAGTTGGCCTAATTGCCTTTTAGTATATTATATTAGATCTGCGTCAGACATGGCAGCCATTGGCTACATCCGATATATGCTTGTATATTTGTAGGCGTTGTATGTAAAAGTGAATCTGTTGGGCTGCTCTAGACGGTGCAGACATGAAAATGCATTGCGCAAAAATCTGCAACTTTTCTACCCTAATTCTCTGGCTAAACAGGCTTGAGGAATTGCCCCCATAGTTTTGGAAAAGGCATCAGGAAAAGTGTCAGCTTGACTAATAGGTGTCTACTAATTTTGTGAGCAGAATATCTGCTTTTAAGCTAAGTTGGGCAGGGAGAAACCTGAGGAAAACTGACCAGTGGACACTTTTCTCCATGGGTCATTCTTTTTTAAAACTATGTCTTCTCTAATACGCTTCAGCATTTCAGAATACGATTTATGTTTTAATGTGTGTCTTTTGATATATCATAATGCCCATAGTTAGGACAGCATGAATCAGTAGACAGATTAATTTAATGAATACTGATTATAATGTTCATCCCTATAAAAAAAATTCATGCTAAATATTAATTGAGTTAATTTGTTTATACTTAAAAATATTTGGTACACATAAGAAAGGGTCCCATGATGGCACTGAACAAAATCTTATTGAACTTATAAGAGTGGTTGTCGCTATTATTTATTATATCAAACACCAGACAGCCTAAAGAGCCATATCAAATGAGACTGGGGGAAAACAAAACAGTAAAACACATGGAAACATTACAAAGAAGATGACAGTGACACCAAATCAATACGGTAGAGCAGTTGAAAACATGCCACTGGCTGTGTCTTCCTGAATGATTGCGTTCATTCACTTCCTGACATTTATGGCCAAAAGGCACCCCCGATGTGGGGCCAACACTACATCATCTCGAAGACTTCTTTAGATAGAATTCAGCATGTGTTAATATGGTTTGTTTAAAACTTTTTTCTCTCAGCAGGTTTATGTACCACTTTTCTAATATGTGGAATACTATCAGAAACTCTCATTTTTGAAATTTCAAGGTGAAATTGGAATGAGCTGAGCTGTGCTGAAACAAATGAGAATGCTGAAAAGTTTTACATAAGAAAACTGGTTAAAACATAGTAACTCAGTATTCTTTTAAACTAAATTTTGAGTTAAAGTGATCCTGGAGATCACTACAAAAAATCACAATAAATGCATAGTTACCTAGTGCCCTTCTCTTTTATCCATTAATTCCCTATACCCTCTTCATTTCATTTGCCCTCTTCCTTTCTGCAAGGTGGGTTCCAGCTTTTCAGTTAATATCTTTCAGAATATACAAAACTGGGTCTAGCTGAGCTCTATTCTGGCTCTGTATTGTGAAATCTTGGGACAGATTGAATACAAAGGCACTCCATGGTCAGCAGCACAAACAGCATATCTAAGTCCCGAACTAAAAATAATGATGATATCCTATTTTTTTTCTGTGATATTGCTGATTAGATGCTTTATAGCTCATCTCCATTAGGCCAGAGGTGTGTTCTGTGACTGCAACTTAACTACAGTGACTATGGAGAATCTCAGGTAGTCTGTGACACACCTCTTGTTTCATTATTGGACAATCCTGATGCGCTTTCTCCTCTTCAATACCTCTAATTGGCTGTTGTAAATTAACAGATTTTATTAAATGCTTTTCAGGAAGTCATTGTGTGGAGAGCTAATAACAGATGTGTTGAACATGTCAAAGGGATATATTTCCAAGATATTAAAAATAAGTGTTATTTTAAAATACCTGGGTGGTCTGCATCTATCCTTTTTATTCCATTGAAATTCTTGCTTGATATAGCGAATCCTTATAGAAGTAACCGGCATTACATTGGCCAATGATGCATAACCTTATTAATGTAGGAAAACCCAAGAGTCTACCCTATTTGCTTAGTAAAAGTCATTATAATACAATGCTTATAAACAGTGCCACTATTCCAATAATTTAGGTCTGCTGTGCCAAAGGGTTTTATCAGATGAAAATATGAAAATGTATTAATCTGTAAGGTTGGTCTCAGAAGCTTTAGACACTCGGCTGGCCATTTTTTAACAGCATAAATGACTAACTTGGCTATCATCGCATTTATATGATGAAATTGGTTTTGATCATATGATTATATCCAGTAACTGCTTCACTTTTTCTGTGCACGTGTAGAATTATTCCATCACATGCTCAGGTACAGGAGGCTTTTGCCTGCTTCAGCTCAAGCCCTGCACCTGCACAGAGAAACAGAAAGTAGAGGAGCTGGGCATGTGGTAAAATATAACAGTTACTTCATAAGAAAGCAATAATGGCCATGTCCATAGTTTACGAGAGCAAAAGAAGGGTAAGTGGCTGTCTTACTTGTCACAGTAGGAATGAAATATGTAAATACTTACGCTTTTCCCAGCCCAATTTAACAGTTCATGCATTTACCAATTTCTGTCTATAAGATGAACACTCCCTTTAATGGTGTAGCATGTCACAGATAATAATTTAATGTCTGTTATGAAATGTGAGTGGAGATTTGTACTCAGATCCTGATTTTCAACAGTTAGAATTGAACTAAGGAGATAAAGACAGCATATTAAATTACCCTTTTTATTTATCTCTGCCACATTTCAGCTTCTGTGAGCCTTTCACAAGCATTGGTTTAAATGAGTTATCTGGGACTTTGGTTATTTTCTGCTGTGGGACTTAGAAATTACACACAGGCATTTGCTAATTATTATCTGCCTTTACTGCCTGGTGCCGATCTCTGCCGGCTCAGAGCGGTCATGAATCACTGGCACTTCTGCGGCTTTCGATGGCATCACATCAACAGAACAACTCTTTTTCTCTGCTTTGCTCTGTTGAGGGAGCATCTCTGTTGAGGTCATGCCGATTGGCAAATGGCTCCACGCTGACTAAGTGCAGGAGCCATTTGTTAATCAACATGATCTCTACAGAACCGTCCTGTTGACAATGCACACTGGGAGAAGAAGAGCTGCTCTGTTCACATAAGGTCAAATGAAGCAGCATAATTGATGACAGGAGCGGTCTGTGATCACTCTGAGCTGGCAGAGATTGGGGCAAAGCAGAACAGACAGGTAGTTGGTAAATGGCCACAGTGAGAATGCACACATATGAATTACACTTATGCCAACATATGGTCCAGCTCAATTTGTATTCTTTCACTTTGTACAAACAAGTGTATGGCTCCCCCTTTTTGAGTTGTTTATTTTGTTCATATAGCTTTAAAAAGGGCGGGAGTCTGAACACTCTGAACCTGGTCCTGCTCTGCCTTTATCTATTTTGATGTCTGCTGACATATAGTGAGCTGAACTACAAGAATTAGGTACCATCCCGACTGGGTACACCTTGTCGTGTTGGGATGGCTTTTATGCTTTTTTTTATCAAGATAGTGTTAACTGAGTACCCTATGTTATATACAAGTGCTATTACTATTTATTCATTTACTTACTACAGGGTATTTTTCTTTTGTTTTCATCTTAGGTTCAGTTAGCATTTACTTGTCTGTAAGATCTTAGCTTCATAGCAAAAAATAAGAAAGTCCTTGATAACCTCTTCAAAGCAGTTAAAACACTACAGAGGTCAATTAGAAAGGTTTGTTTTTTATTTTAAATGCTGTCTTATTTTCATTCTGTATTTGTATTGGAACTACAGATTTAGTACGCAGAGGAGGAGCCAGTAGTCAGTACATTTAGAAAAACAATTACAGCAGATTATCTTCTTCTTAACAGTTCAAAAAGGAAAGTATTATAGTCCTATTTGTCCCATTTCAGAATAGAAATACCGTACAGTAAGTTTTACATTTTAAGACCAAATAGAAACATAATTTCCTTTGATGATACTCTCTGCGACATTAAAAGGCTATCTTTAGTGTAAGCCATCAATGTTCCATCATGGGGGGGCCTAACTCTAGCATTTCAAACATTGCTCTCACATTGTAAGAATAATCAGGGCCATGAAAGTTAAAGCTCAAAAAGCCAATGAATACAGATTTTTGGAAAAATGAGTACCGTATATACTCGTGTATAAGCCGACCCGAGTATAAGTCAAGGCACCGAATTTTGCCACAAAAAACTGGAAAAACGTATTGACTCGAGTATAAGCCGGGTATGCATTGTTGACTCATCCCCATTCTGGTATGCATGGCTCCTCATCCCCATCTTTGTCTGCATGGCTCCTCATTCCCATCCTTGTCTGTATGGCTCTTCATTCCCATCCTTGCCTGCATGGCTCCTTATTCCCATCTTTGTCTGATGGATCCTTATTCCCATCCTTGTCTGCATGGCTCCTTATTCCCATCCTTGTATACATGGCTCCTTATTCCATTCCTTGTTTGCATGGCTCCTTATTCCAATCCTTGCTGTATGGCTCCTTATTCCCATCCTTGTCTTCATGGCTCCTTATCCCTATCCTTGTATGCATGTCTCCTTATTCCCATCCTTGCATGCGTGGCTCCTTATCCACATCCTTGTATACATGATTCCTCATTGCTATCCTTGCATGCATAGCCCCATGAGAAAAGCATAAATTCTGCTTACCATCCCTGCGCGCCCTTGCAGCATCTCGTTCCGGTGCCAGCAGCTAAAGCCGCCGAGCGATCACGTGTCCCCGCTCATTAAGGGAATGAATATTCACCTCTCTTCATGCCTATGGGAGTGGAGCGAGGTGAATATTCATTACCTTAATGAGCAGACACCTGTGATAGCCCGGCAGCTGCTGGAAGCCGGCAGCTGTGGCAATAACTGTGCGTGCTATAAAAGAAAAGAGTCCGCTGCTCCGACTTGTGTATATGCTGAGGGGGGCATTTTCAGCACAAAAAAATGTGCTGAAAAACCCAGCTTATACACGAGTATATACGGTATATACAGTACTTCTAAGAAAAAATAAATCTTTCTTTGAACTCTTATGAGAAAGTACTAGGATGAACTCTAAAGTATACCCTATCAACAATTTGCCTTTTTTTCTACCAAACTGGTTGCATTTTTCAAGTATGGTAAAGCATCAAGTAAAAGCTCAGCACTAACTCATTATTGGAGAAAAATTACTCCAGTTTATCTTTATTTAAAATCCTACAGAGAACACAATGATTATTGAAGATCATTAACCCCTTTCTGCCATTAGATGTACTATCCCATTGAGGTGACCTGGGACTTAATTCCCAGGGGCGGGATAGTGCGACATAGGCGATCGGCCGCGCTCACGAGGCTGATTATTACAGCTGACATCCAGCATTATGTGACAGGAGCGGTCACGGACCGCTCCTGGCACATTAACCCCCGGAACACTGCGATTAAACATGATTGCAGTGTTCCGGCGGCATAGGGAAGCATTGCGCAGGGAGCGGGCTCCCCGCGTGCTTCCCTGAGAGCCTCGGAACACGCGTTGTTTCGAGCATCTCTGCTGTCCTCCTCCCTGCAGGCCCCGGATCCAAGATGGCCACGAGGGGCCTTCCGGGTCCTGCAGCACTGCCTGTCAGATCGCTGATTTGAAACAGTGCTGTGTAAAGTGTCAGATCAGTGATCTGACACTATACCATGATGTCCCACCCTGGGACAAAGTAAAAAAGTAAAAAATATATATATTTACATGTGTAAAAAAATTCTTAAATTAAAAAAATATATATATTGTTCCAATAAATATGTTTCTTTATGTAAATAAATAAAAAAAACAATAAAAGTACACTTATTTAGTATTGCTGTGTCCGTAACGACTCATCCTATAAAATTGTCCAACTAGTTAATCTCTTCAGTGAACACTGTAACAAAAAATAATAAAAAACGAGGCAAAAAACAATGCTTTAACATCATACCGCTGAACAAAAAGTTGAATAACACGCGATCAAAAAGACAGATATAAACATGGTACAACTGAAAACGTCATCTTGTCTCGCAAAAAGAAAGCCGCCATACAGCATCATCAGCAAAGAAATGAAAAAGTTATAGCCCTCATAATAAAGCAATGCAAAAATAATTATTTTTTCTATAAAATAGTTTTTAGTGTATAAAAGCGCCAAAACATAAAACATGATATAAATGAGGTATCGCTGTAATCGTACTGACCCGAAGAATAAAACTGCTTTATCAATTTTACCAAATGCAGAACTGTATAAATGCTCCCCCCAAAAGAAATTCACGAATTGCTGTTTTTGTTCATTCTGCCTAACAAAAATTGGAATAAAAAGCGATCAAAAAATGTCATGTGCCCGAAAATGGTACCAATAAAAACATCAACTCGTCCAGCAAAAAACAAAACCTCACATGACTCTGTGGACCAAAATATGGAAAAATTATAGCTCTCAGAATGTGGTAACACAAAAAATATTTTTTGCAATAAAAAGCATCTTTTAGTGTGTGACAGCTGCCAAACATAAAAACTCGCTATAAAAACCCGCTATAAATAGTAAATCAAACCCTCCTTTATCACCGCCTTATTTAGGGAAAAATAATAAAATAAAAAAAACATTTATTTTCATTTTCCCATTAGGGTTTGGGTTAGGGTTGGGGCTAAAGTTAGGGTTAGGGTTGGAGCTAAAGTTAGGGTTGGGGCTAGAGTTGGGGTTAAGGTTTGGATTACGTTTACAGTTGGGTTAGGGTGTGTCAGGGTTAGGAGTATGGTTAGTGTTGGGATTAGGGTTAGGGGTGTGTTGGGGTTGGGATTAGGGTTAGGGTTGTGTTCGTATTAGGGGTGTGGTTAGGGTTGGGATTAGGGAAGGGGTGCGTTGGGGTTAGGGGTGTGTTGGGATTGGGATTGGGGTTAGGGGTGTGTTCGGGTAAGGGGTGTCGTGGGGTTAGGGGTGTGGTTAGGGTTGGGATTTGGGTTAGGGGTGTGCTGGGGTTAGGGTTGGAGTTAGAATTGGGAGGTTTCCACTGTTTAGGCACACCAGGGGCTCTGCAAATGCAACATTATGTCCGATCTCAATTCCATCCAATTGTGTGTTGAAAAAGTAAAACTGTGCTCCATCCCTTCCGAGCTCTGCCGTGCACCCAAACAGTGGTTTACCCCCCCATATGGGATATCAGCGTACTCAGGACAAATTAGAAAACAACTTTTGGGGTCCAATTTCTCCTGTTACCCTTGGAAAAATACATAACTGGGGGGATAAAAAATCTTTTTTGTGGAAAAAAAAGATTTTTTATTCTCACTGTTCAAAATTCTCACAACACATTTAGAAAAGTTCCTTGGGGGTCTAGTTTCCAATATGGGGTCACTTGTGGGGGGATTTCTACTGTTTAGGTACATCAGGGGCTCTGCAAACACAATGTGATGCCCGCTGACCATTCCATCAAAGTTCTGCTACTCCCAAACAGTAGTTTTCTCCCATGTATGGGGTATCAGTGTACTCGGGACAAATTGAACAGCAACTTTTGGGGTCCAATTTTTCATGCTACTCTTGGGAAAATACAAAACTGGGGGATAAAAAAATCATTTTTGTGGAAAAAAAATTATTTTTATTTTCACGGCTCAGCGTTATAAACTTTAATGAAACACTTGGGGGTTCAAAGTTCTCAGAACACATCTAGATAAGTTCCTTGGGGGATCTAGTTTCCAATATGGGGTCACCTGTGGGGGGTTTCTACTGGTACATCACGGGCTCTGCAAACAGAACGTGACGCCCGCAGACCATTCTATCAAATTCTGCATTCCAAAACACCACTTCTTCCCTTCTGAGCTCTGCCATGCGCCCAAACAGTAGTTTTCTCCCACATATGGGGTATCATCATTCTCAGGACAAATTTCGCAACAACTTTTGGGGTCCAATTTCTCCAGATACCCTTGGGAAAATACAAAATTTGGTGCCAAAGGATCATTTTTGTGGAAATAAAATGATTTTTTTAATTTTCTACATTATAAACTTCTGTGAAGCACTTGGGGGTTCAAAGTGCTCACCGCACATCTAGATAAGTTCCTTAGGGGGTATGCTTTCCAAAATGGGGTCACTTTTGGGGGTTTCCACTGTTTAGGCACATCAGGGGCTCTCCAAATGAGACATGGTGTCCTATCTCAATTCCAGCCAATTTTGCATTGAAAAATCAAATGGCGCTCCTTCCCTTCTGAGCTCTGCCATGCGCCCAAACAGTGGTTTACCCCCACATATGGGATATCAGCATGCTCAGTACAAATTGCACAACAACTTTTGTGGTCCAATTTCTCCTGTTACCCTTGGGAAAATAAAAAATTGGGGGTGAAAAATCATTTTTGTGAAAAAAATAAGATTTTTTATTTTTACAGCTCTACATTATAAACTTCTGTGAAGCACTTGGGGGTTCAAAGTGCTCACCACTTATCTAGACCCCTCAAAGTGATTTCAAATGTGATGTGGTCCCTAAAAAATACGGTGTTGTAAAAATGAGAAATTGCTGGTCAATTTTAACCCTTATAACTCCCTAACAAAAAAAATGTTGGTTCCAAAATTGTGCTGATGTAAAGAAGACATATAGGAAATGTTGCTTATTAAGTATTTTGTGTGACATATCTCTGTGATTTAAGGGCATGAAAATTGCAAAACTTTCAAAATTTTCACCAAATTCCAATTTTTTTCACAAGTAAACGCAAGTAATGTCAAGGAAATTTTACCACTAACATGAAGTACAATATGTCATGAGAAAACATTGTCAGAATCAACCGGGATCCATGCTAGTGTTCCAGAGTTATAACCTCATAAAGGGACAGTTGTCAGAATTGTAAAAATTGGCCCGGTCATTAACATGAAAACCACCCTTGGGCGTTAAGGGGTTAACAAGAATGACACCTTTTCATTTTTGACATTTATTATCAAGGTGAAGCTCAATGTCTTGTCATTCGGTGTGAGATTATAACAAAGAAGTCTTGCCATTGTTTTTTTTACCCCAAAAATCATGAAAAAAATGTTCTTATTGACTTTCTCAGTCCAGCCTGACTTTGCTGAACCTGCCTTTCTTGTGAAAAAATATTGTGCAGACTACACATTTCAACTAAAGGCAATATACAAATTGCCTCTTCAGAGAGAAAGAAGACTGTTGGAAGCAGCAATCATTTAAGTCCCTATTGACCCATTAACCCCTTCACCCCAAAGCCTGTTTTCACCTAAGTGACAGGGCCAATTTTTACAATTCTGACCACTGTCACTTTATGAGGTCATAACTCTGAAACGCTTCAACGGATCCTGGTGATTCTGACAATGTTTTCTCGTGACATATTGTACTTTATGATAGTTTTTTCAATATGACTTGCATTTATTTGTGAAAAAAACTGAAATTTGTCGAAAATTATGAAAATTTAGCAATTTTTAAATTTTTCGGTTTTATGCCCTTAAATTAGAGAGTTATATCACATAATATAGTTAATAAACAACATTTCCCACATAGAAATAAAAACACACCGGCGCTCCCAGAAGGATAAACTAGAAAGCTGCAGGTGCCTAGACAGCTACTGTGCTGACTCTGTCAAGTGACCAAAGAGAATAATTAATAAATAAGGACACCGCGCTAACTAGATGAAGTAGTACAGAGGAATAAAAAGTGAACGTCTAACTAGACAAGACGTGCACCACAATAGGAGTATAAACAATATAGGCAATATAGGCAACCAATAACCAATACAAGAAAGAGCAGAGCAGGTGCCTATTAAAGCCGAGATTTCACATCAAAGTGAGTGGCAAGTAAAAGTAAAAAAAGCACACTTACTGAATGATAGTAAAACTGCTTGTGAAGGTGCTAGCGTGCTCCCAGTGAAGGCTGTAGCCGTCCAGATGGGTATGGGAACAGAAACACCAGCGGCCCAAGTAGATAGTATTACGATGTCCAAAGTGGAAGCGTGGGGCGGTACAAACACCTGGTGGTATGGGGAGCGTCCTCCCTGGTGAGTGTATGCCCGCTGCGCACGACAAGAGCGCCGCTTGACCGGCACATGTGGACCGGAAAAAAGCCGCTGCACAGAGCGGTGAAAGGAGGGGACGTGATTTGGGTGACGTCACCAAAACAAAAAGCAAAGGACGGATGCCGCACAGGACCACAATTGCCTACGCGTTTCGAAGGTCTCTGGACCTTCTTCGTCAGGGCTACGAAGAAGGTCCGGAGACCTTCGAAACGCGTACCGCCCCACGCTTCCACTTTGGACATCGTAATACTATCTACTTGGGCCGCTGGTGTTTCTGTTCCCATACCATACAAATGCAGTGCCGGCAACGCAGTACTAGTACGGCGCATGTCGCGAAAGGGTTAATGAGTCTTGCAATATGACTTTGGATAAAAGCCAAATCAGAATCTCAGTTTGCAAACACGGTATTTCAGGGTATTGCCCCTGGTCTGTGCAAAGTATGAGAACTGATTTGGCTAGGTGAGAGGCTCTGGGCTGGGGTCTAAGGGGTAACGTTTCTCGTTGTGGAGAGTGACATATCAGCTCTGGCATGCTAATGTAAAGAGCTTATTTGTTGTGCCCTCCAAAACACTGTGTCTGCAAATTGAGATTCCGATTTGGCTTTTTTTTAAAGTCCTATTGCAAGGCTCGTTAATGGGTCAATAGTGAGGTGCAGGATGGCTGTTTACAATAGGTGGCGCTATAGAGTTCAAGTCCTCTTCCTCTCTAAAGGCATAAGGAGAAACATACCCTTAAAATGAAGGAAAGTAATTTTTCCAGTCCAGATTCTTTTAAACTATACAAATGTGTGGCATAGAAAAATCCATCACATATAGAGCTTATAGGGTTCATCATAAACTCTATTTTCCCTATAATATTAAAGTTCATTGCATTCCACAGTACATTAGAAGACACATATGAGTCTCACCAGAGTACATCAGTTCAATTCAAACCTTGAGATTAACTCTGTGTGTCCTGATCTTACCCCAGGAAGCATAGCTTCATACTGCAGAGAGAAATAAACACAATTCCATTGACAAGCAGAGAAAAATATAAAGAAGAGGTTCTTGTGATATGCTTATCTCCCTTTGGGGTTTTAAACAAAGCATCCAATTGCAGCGGAGGCTTCCAGCAAACTCTCGCCTGTTGCTATATTTCTCTTTGGCAGAGGTAGCATATTATTAGCACAAGAGAAAAATGACCTGAGCTATTTATTAAGACATTCATTTTTTTCCTTGCATCAGCTTCCATTATTCATTCTATTATCAAAGCAAAAAGAAAGTAAATAAAGCAAGAAAAGAAACATCAGTGTATTACAAAGGAGAAAGTTTATAATACCATAAAGCAAACAGCCTTGTTAAGTCAATACTTCCAGCTATTTCTACTTTCCAATTTCTGTCTCTCTCCAGACTATCTGTCAGTCCCAAGAAGCTAGGGAAGATTGATCATGCTGTATGAAATTAGCTCAAGCTGACATTACTTCTAGAAAGCAAATGGTATCACATCTCAAAACTATCCTGCAAGTTACATTTCAGATTCAGTGATGATATGGGTACGCTAAAAATGTACAATATGTCTGACCTCAAGCACAGAACATCTAGGAGTTTTCGACAAGACGCACCAGTGAAAATTCTTCCATAGAACTGCCATGTATTTCAAATTTTAGAGGAGCAAAAAAGTGACAGGAGCCATGTAGCAAGCAGTTATCTACAAAAATTGCACTCAAAATTAACGCTCCACGCTTTCCAACTAAGTCTGGGCCACGTTTTCCTAAAACATCATCACTTTGCCTAGACTGCACCTGGAATGCCAGTTTTCATACCTAATTACAAACATTATGATAGTCGTACATGTGATATACCATATATGTACTATCCAATTATGACCCGAGTGATGATCTATGATTCATTTACAGTTTCTTTCACTAGATGGCCGCATCAGACAAACGGCTGTGCCCACTAGACAGGGCTCGATACAATACATTTGTATTAAGCAAAACCATGCCCACTACAAGGGTTCAGCCTGGGAGAATTTATGCCCACCGCTAACCCTAATTGCATACCTACTAAGTATAGCTAATTTAATAAATTGATTTTTTTTTACAAAGAAAGCTAAAGTAGGAAGGACGGACTTTGGTGCTCCGGGAGAATCACAGGGGCACTGGATCAATGACAGTGGCGCTGGGATTGTCAGCTATTGAAATATTTAAATCACCTCTTTCCTTCACTGACAAGTTGATCAAACTTAACAGTTCTTATCTTATCAACACCATTGACAGGAGTGAGGAGATCTAAGCTGAGAAGTGCTTTTCTCTTGTGATTGTGATGCTTAAAGCTAAGATTTCCTTCCACTACAGAACGACTTAGTGAACAAGACCTGGGACCGGGTTTATTCGCATTCACAACCTACCTTATATGCCTAATCTGAGTTTATGTTTACCTGCATTGTGAAATAAAATTAATTTGTATTCAACACCAGAGTGTTTGATGAATTTACCTAACTAGATGTCCCAGGGGCTCACTACCCCTTCCACCGACACCTCGCCTCTACCACTGTGTGCCCGCCAATTCTCCTCCAATGCCTAGCGCTATGATTGGACATTTATTTTGTGAGTGACCAATCGCAATAAACGGGACAGCGGGACAGCGGTAATTGGTTTGGCAACAGCTCCATGATAATCTGTTGAAGTCAAGATGGAAATGCACGACAGGGTGTTGGATCGACAGAGATGACAATGATGTATATTTTTTCATAAGTCACGAAGGGGCTAGACTTCTAGACCACATTTCCATTCATATAATTGATAACATCAAACCATACAAAGGAAATTATAGCCCTTAGAAAAGACCCTACAATGGAGACAGAAAGGTAAATGGGGAATTCAATAATGACAGCCTATTCCAGTTTTGATGCTATAACAGCACTTTTCCTCCGAAACATAAAGTCCCGAGATTACAATTCTGTGCTGTGGCCAAATATAATGGCTCATCTTCCTGCTGCATCCTGACTTCTCTCATTCTTGGCTCTTCCTTGTTAATGGACAGATAGAAAGGCGGCTGAGTCAACCTCTGCCAGGACACAAATAAGTCTGACTTACCATTCCTTTCCAAATGTCACTGTGTTACTGTACAGAGTCTATAAATCTAGCTGGCTCAGAAAGCAGCCTTCCATCCTCCCTCCCCCCACACACATTGCCAGCACTGTCTGATTATTTGGGATTATTACTGACATTTCATGAGCTGGAATGAAACGAACATGAAAAATCAACACCGCTCAAAATCCTCATTATGCCATGTCTTGTAAGCCATAGGAGCTGTGTACCATTTTCTTTCAGTCATTATACCAGTTACATTGCTCTGCATTCAGCCTAGGGTTAGCTATAAATTCAAGAGCAGATGAAAGTATGTATATTAAGAAACTCTCATTGTGAAAGAAACTGTGATTTATGTAGTTAAGACCTAAAAAAACTTGTCAGAAACTTTTAACCCCCATCCCTCCTCATCACAACCACCTCAAAACAATTATCTGTGTAGATTTTTAAAGGGCTGGCTAGCAAACTTTGGCCTGAGGGGCAAACTCACAGTAGTGGCTTATGAGCAGTAGGTCCATCCTTACCATGTTTTATCTCTGCTTACTTCATACAGTAAGGGTTACAAGGTTTTAACCTGTTCATGACCTTTGACGAACATGTACATCAAAGGTTGTGTCTTTGATGCAGTCTCCCACACCAGTGTCTGACAGAGGAGTCCAACTGGATATATAGATTGGGCAGTTTATATCCAGATGGACTCAATGAGACTTTGGAATCGGTTTAATAGAAATCACATTTATTATACTCACCAGTTCATGAGAATTGCAGAGTTCTTTGAGAAGTCCTCACAATTCTCTTGAATCAGGGGTATTTCACATCCAAACAGTTTCTAGGGGATGCACCAAAATACCCAATGTAATGTTTTTTACATTAGCTGCATTTCTTACTGGTAGCGATGGGAGATTGTGGCAGTGAGACACAACGGAGGTGATCGTGCGATGCACCCCCCTTCCCGTGTTACCACCCGCAGTAGATCAATTTCATTGATCAATATGGAAAAATATTTGACACAAAAGCAATCGATCACCACAGGTAGTGATGGGAGATTGTGGCGGGTGGTAGCGATGGTGAGACACAATGGATGTGATCATGCGATGCACCTCTTTTGGTTGACCATCCATAGTAGATCTGCATTTACTATGAAAAATTTTGGTCATTAAAGCAATTGATCACCATTATTTAATATATGCCAAGAGTAGCATGTTATAAATACGAAACCGAAACTGGTCAAAATTGGAGTTTTGGGACTTAGGCTGGGTTCACATTGCGTTCTGCGCGTCCGTTAAATGGACTACGTTACACTGCGGCATAACGCGGTGTAACATAGTACGTTAACGCCGCCATTGAATGCAATGTCGGACGTATCGCTAGCGCACGCCCACAATGGGCGTTCGCTAGCGATGTTCCGTCATTGAGTGACAAACCCTGAGACGCGGGCTGCAGCGTTTCCGGGTCCGTCACCGCTAGCGCAGATAGAGCTAGCAGATGCTCCATCTGCGCTAGCGGGCATCCATACCAGCACTTGCGTTAACAGCAGCCCGTTACCGTATGTGTTGAACGGGCTGCTGTTAACGCAATGTGAACCCAGCCTTATGCATAATTATTTGAGGATACAATTTTTATTATTTAATTATAAAATACCCCATTTAAATGTGTATTAATCGTATTTAATGTGTATTAGTTCAACCAGTTGGGTAGGTTCTTTTGCAAATGCTAGTTAAATGTTATGCTATGAGATCATCAATAGAATAATATATATAACTAGCTGAAGAGCCCGGCGTTGCCTGGGCATAGTAAATATCTGAGGTTAGTTATAGCACCTCACTTCTCTTATTTTCCCATCACGCCTCTCATTTTCCCTCTCACATCTCTCATTTTCTCCCTCACACCTCTCATTTTCCCCCTCACTCCTCTTATTTTCCCCCTCACTCCTCTCATTCCCCCCTAACACTTGTCATTTCGACCTCAGATTTTCCGATCACTCCACTATTTTCCCTCACTCCTCTCATTTTGCACTCACACCTTTTCATTTTCACCTCACACCTCTCATTTTCACCTCAGTATATACATGTTTCTCATCTCCCTTATGTATAGTATACACCTGTATGTCATCTCCTCTATATAGTATATACCTGTATGTCATCTCCCCTGTATATAGTATATACCTGCTGTGTGTCATCTCCCCTATATATAGTATATACCTGTATGTAATCTCCTCCTATATATAGTATATACCTGTATGTAATCTCCTCCTGTATATAGTATATACCTGTGTGTCATCTCACCTATATATAGTATATATCTGTGTGTCATCTCCTCCTGTATATAGTATATACCTGTATGTCATCTCCTCCTATACATAGCAAAAACCTGTATGTCATCTCCTCCTGTATATACTATATACCTGTAGGTAATCTGCTCCTGTATATAGTATATACCTGTGTGTCTTCTCCTCCTGTATATAGTATATACCTGTATGTCATCTCCTCCTGTATGTAGTATGTACCTGTATGTCATCTCCTCTATATAGTATATACCTGTGTGTCATCTCTCCTGTATATAGTATATATCTGTGTGTCATCTCCTCCTGTATATAGTATATACCTGTGTGTCATCTCCCCTGTAAATAGTATATACCTGTGTGTCATCTCCTCCTGTATATAGTATATATCTGTATGTCATCTCCTCCTGTATTAGACCTCGTTCACACGTTATTTGGTCAGTATTTTTACCTCAGTATTTGTAAGCTAAATTGGCAGCCTGATAAATCAGCAGTATATATTAGCTCACACATACACATAATAGACTGGTCATGTGACTGACAGCTGCCGGATTCCTATATGGTACATTTGTTGCTCTTGTAGTTTGTCTGCTTATTAATCAGATTATTACTTTTGAAGGATAATACCAGACTTGTGTGTGTTTTAGGGCGAGTTTCGTGTGTCAAGTTGTGTGTGTTGAGTTGCATGTGGCGACATGCATGTAGCGACTTTTGTGAGATGAGTTTTGTGTGGCGACATGCGTGTAGCAACTTTTTGTGTGTCGAGTTGCATGTGACAGGTTAGTGTAGCAAGTTGTGTGCAGCAAGTTTTGCGCATGGCGAGTTTTGCGCGTGGCGAGTTTTATGTGTGGTGCCTTTTGAGTATGTGCAAGTTTTGTGTGAGGCAACTTTTGCATGTGTTGCAACTTTTGTTCATGTGGCAATTTTTCTGCGTGTGCAAGTTTTGCGTGTGGCGAGTTTTCCATGAGGTGAGTTTTGCACGTGTGGCGAGTTTTGCATGTGGAGAGTTTTGCGCGTGGCGAGTTTTGAGCGGCGACTTTTGTGTTTCGACTTTTATGTGGCGAGGTTGGTGTATATGTGGTGAAATGTGCGCTGAGGGTGGTATATGTGTTCGAGCACGTGGTAGTGTGTGGCGCATTTTGTGTGTGTGTTCATATCCCCGTGGTGGTGTGGTGATTATCCCATGTCGGGGCCCCACCTTAGCAACTGTACGGTATATACTCTTTGGCGCCCTCGCTCTCATTCTTTAAGTCCCCCTTGTTCACATCTGGCAGCTGTTAATTTGCCTCCAACACTTTTCCTTTCATTTTTTCCCCATTATGTAGATAGGGGCAAAATTGTTTGGTGAATTGGAAAGCGCGGGGTTAAAATTTCACCTCACAACATAGCTTTGACGCTCTCGGGGTCCAGACGTGTGACTGTGCAAAATTTTGTGCCTGTAGCTGCAACGCCTCCAACACTTTTCCTTTCACTTTTTCCCCATTATGTAGATAGGGGCAAAATTGTTTGGTGAATTGGAAAGCGCGGGGTTAAAATTTCACCTCACAACACAGCCTATGACGCTCTCGGGGTCCAGACGTGTGACTGTGCAAAATTTTGTGGCTGTAGCTGCGACGGTTCAGATGCCAATCCCGGACATACACACACACATACACACATACACACATTCAGCTTTATATATTAGATAATAATATAATAATTATGATTGGATCTCTTCTGTGGGAAAGAGCACCCAAAAATTCTCCCTACAGGTACGTAACTCAGTTTTTCACACAGACTTCTTACATCTGCTCCTAGTATTCACTTGGTGCGTCACTCAGCTTTCCACACAGACTTCTTACCTCTGCTCCTAGTATTAACTTGGTACATCACTCAGCTTTCCACACAGAATTCTTTCCTCTGCTCCTAGTATTCACTTGGTACGTTACTCAGCTTTCCACACCGACTTCTTTCCTCTGCTCCTAGTATTCACCTGGTATGTCACTCAACTTTCAACACAGACTTCTTACCTCTGTTCCTAGTATTCGCTTGGTACGTCACTCAGCTTTCCACACAGACTTCTTACCTCTGCTCCTAGTATTCATTTGGTACGTCACTCAGCTTTCCACACAGACGTCTTACCTCTGCTCCTAGTATTCAGTTGGTACATCTATCAACTAACCCCTGCTTTACCCCAGTGCTATTTATGACCTTGTTTACTTTGGCTTGATCATATGCATTTGGTCCTCTTAATTCTCTGACCAAGAGGAGCACAGGCCACTCCACTATGCTTCACACCTGCATGCACTTTGTAGCACATATAGTTGTCAAGACTTTAGTCTGCAGTGTGTATCATACAAGTGTGAAGATCAGAATTAATTCCAGAATTCAACCAGAAGGAAACTGAAGGTAATTGGACACAGTCACTGTAAACAATCTTTCTGTTTGCTTTCACTCTCATCCCTATAATACTCCACTTTCTACTAACCCCCTAACCCCTTCACCAAATAAGGAACTGTTCATCTCTTCTTCAATCGTCCCCATCCATCTCACCTCTTCCTCAGAACTGTTCCTGAACATACAATCCTCTGTCTGCAAACACAGACAGTCTCCTCATGTTCTCTCCTGCTCCCACCTGCTAACACTTTCTCTGTTCCTCCTCCCTGCCAGTGATATTGCTCCAGAACCTGGTTCTCCTTACCACATTCCCACAATCATTTCTACCTCCCATCCACACTCTATCACAACTTTCTGAAACCTCTCTAGCCTTATACCCAGTCCCACTAGCAGGAGCTCTAGGGAACGCTCGCTCTGTCTGCAACAAACTTTCCTACATCCATGATCTTTTCATTACTCACAAAATTTCCTTCCTCGCCCAACCCGAAACCTGGCTCACCCCCCCTGACACAGCCTCTCCTGCTGCACTCTCGTATGGTGGATTCCACCTTTCCCACACACCCCACCACAGCAGCAAGCACTGTGGAGTAGTTGGTTTTCTCCTGTCAGATAACTGCTCCTTCACCCCATTCCCACTGCCACCCTCTGTTACCCTCCCGTCCTTTGAGGTGCACTCTGTATGCCTCTGCTCCCTCTTCAACCTCCAACTGGCTGTCATTTAATGCCCCCCAAGGCAAGCCACCACCTTCTTTGACCACTTCACCACCTGGCTACTTCAGTTCCTCTCCGCTGACATCTCCACTATCATCTTGGGCGACTTCAACATCCCCATTGACACTTCCCTCTCAGCTGCCCCTCAGCTTCTATCTCTCACTTCCTCCTTTGGCCTCACTCAATGGTCTTCTGCAGCCACTCACAAAGATGGCCACACAATGGACCTCATCTTCACCCACCTCTGCTCCCTATCCAACCTCTCTAACTCACCTCTTCCTCTTTCTGATCACAACCTACTTACATTCTTTTCCCTCTCTTCTCCAGGTCCACAATCCCCACTCCACAAACTCGCACACATCTCAATCACCTCGATCTACACTCACTCTCTGAATCTCTTCTGCCTCTTACAGACATAAGTTCCTTAAACAATGCGGATGCCACTGCCACTCTATATAACACCACAATAGCTGCAGCTCTGGAATCGGTTGCCCCCTAACACATACTAACCTCACAAAATCAAAAAAATAGACAGCCCTGGCACACCAGTCTGACCAAAGAACTGAGACGGGCTTCCAGGGTTGCTGAGCGGAGATGGAAAAGATCCCACACCAACGAGGACTTCATTGCATTCAAACAGTCCCTCACCACTTTCAAGGCCACACTCACCACAGCTAAACAAACCTATTTCTCATCTTTCATATCCTCCCTGTCTCACAACCCTAAACAGCTATTCAACACCATCAATTCTCTCCTTCGTCCCTCAACACCTCCTCCCTCTCCACTCTTCTCAGGTGAAGACTTTGCCTCATTTTTCAAAAAGAAGATTGATAACATCAGAGACTGTTTTGGTCCTCAACCCCCAGAGCCCTTCCAACTGCTCAGCCCTTCACCTCCAAAAACCAACTTTTCCACCATTACAGAAGATAAACTCTCCACTCTACTCTCAAGATCACATCTCACCACCTGTGCCCTTGACCCAATCCAATCCCACTTCATCCCAAACCCTAACCCATCTCTTCAACCTATCACTAACAACTAGTGTATTCCCCTCAAGCCTTAAACATGCCTCAATCACACCTATCCTCAAAAAGCCCTCCCTTGACCCATCCCCTGCATCTATCGCCCCATATCACTTCTCCCATATGCCTCCAAACTACTGGAACAACACGTCCATCTTGAACTGTCCGCCCACCTCTCTCTTTGCTCCCTCTTCAACCGCTTACAATCTGGCTTCCGGCCACACCACTCCACTGAAACTGCCCTAACTAAGGTCCCCAATGACCTATTAACTGCCAAGGCCAAGTGACACCACTCCTCCTCCTCCTGGACCTGTCCTCTGCCTTTGACACAGTGGACCATTACTACAGACCCTCTCATCTCTTGGCATCACAGACTTGGCCCTATCTTGGATCTCGTCATACCTAACAGACCAGACATTCAGTGTCTCCCTCTCGCACACCACCTCCTCACCGCGCCCCCTATCTGTCGGAGTCCCGAAAGGTTCAGTCCTAGGGCCGCTGCTCGTCTCCATCTTCACCTTCAGCCTGGGACAGCTCATAGAATCTCAGGCTTTCAGTATCACCTCTACGCTGATGACACACAGATCTCTGGACCAGACATCACCACCCTACTAATCAGAATCCCTCAATGTCTGTCCTCTATTTCATCCTTCTTCTCCACTAGATTTCTAAAACTTAATTTGGATAAAACAGAACTCATCATCTTTCCCCCATCTCACTCAATCCCCCCAATGGACCTATCCATTAAAGTAAAAGGCTGTCCACTCTCCCCAGTCCCAGAAGCTCACTGCCTCAGGGGTTATCCTTGCCACTGATCTTTCTTTCAAACCACATATACAAGCCCTTTCCACTTCCTGCCGACTTCAACTCAAAAATATTTCACAGATCCGTACATTCCTCTACCAAGAATTTGCAAAAACCCTAGTCCATGCCCTCATAATCTCCCATCATGACTACTGCAACCTCTTGCTCTGTGGCCTCCCCTACAACACTCCCGCACCCCTCCAATATATTCTAAATTCAAAGACTCCAGTTCAAAACCCTGACCATAACATGCAAAGCTATCCACAGCCTGTCTCCACCATACATCTGTGACTAAGTCTCCCTGTACTTACCTGCATGCAACTCCCGATCCTCACAAGATCTCCTTCTCTTCTCCCCTTTTATTTCCTCTTCCCACAATCGCATACAAGATTTCTCCCATGCATCCCCCCTACTCTGGAACGCTCTACCACAACATATTAGACTCTCGCCTACCATCGAAACCTTCAAAAAGAACCTGAAGACCCACCTCTTCTGACAAGCCTACAACCTGCTGAAACCAACGCTCAACCCCTGCCTATTGTATCCTCACTTAACCCTTGTAGATTGTGAGCCCTCAAAGGCAGGATCCTCTCTCCTCCTGTACCATTATGACTTGTATAGTACTGTACTTGTTTTTAATATGTATACCTCTCCTCACACGTAAAGCACCATGGAATAAATGGTGCTATAATAATAAATAATAATAATAAGTATACATAGTTTCTATGGGCTATATTTTTCTAGGCACCTGACAAAGGTTTATATAGCTGAAACACGTGCAATTTTTTTTATTTTTTTTTAATAGTAATAGGTTCCATTTTGATTTGTTCCATTTTTATTCATATGTGAATATGTGCCACCCCAGCCAGGCCACAGCATAATGGTAGTGGGTCACGGTGGTTCCAATTGCTGATCAAGTCCGACTGAGCGCGCGCACCAGTCTTTGTCAATTGTGGGGTTAATAATAATATTAATAAAAAAGTTTGTGCCAGTTGGGATATTCGGCCTGGTATGGCTGGGCACTGATGAGGGTCCCTGGAAGGTATGTGGTGATGGACAGTGCCAGATGGTTAACCTCTTCCCAACAAGGGATCACTCCAAGGGGAGTTGGAGCAGGAATGCTGCAGCAGAAAATAATCAGCGTTAGACAGGGTAATGATCAGTACTAGTGTTGAGCGATACCTTCCGATATGCAAAGGTATCGGTATCGGATTGGATCGGCCAATATCCAAAAAATATCGGATATCACCGATACCGATACCCGATACCAATGCATATCAATGGGACACAAAATATCGGAATGGTTCCCAGGGTCTGAAGGAGAGGAAACTCTCCTTCAGGCCCTGGGATCCATATTCATGTATAAAATAAAGAATAAAAACAAAAAATATTGATATACTCACCCCTCCGACGGCCACGGCTCTCACCGGTCCAAGCATCTGCCTCCGTTTCTAAGAATGCAGTGAGTGTAAGACCTGCGATGACGTCGCGGCTTGTGATTGGTCGCGTGAGCGGTCACATGAGCGGTCATGTGACCAATCACAAGCCGTGACGTCATGGCAGGTTCTTCACTCTCTGCATTCTTAGGAACGGAGGCAGACGCTTGCAGCGGTGACAGCCAGGGGCCGTCCAAGGGTGAGTATATCCATATTTTTTATTTTTATTCTTCATTTTTTACATGGATATGGATCCCAGGGCCTGAAGGAGAGTCTCTTCTCCTCCAGACCCTGGGAACCATACGCACCGCACACTTCCGATTCCGATTTCCGATATCGCAAAAATATCGGAACTTGGCATCGGAATTCCGATACAGCAAATATCGGCCAATACCCGATATTTGCAGTATCGGAATGCTCAACACTATTCAGTACCTTTTACTGAAGTTCTGCAAAAAGTTGCAAAATTTTCCATATAATTCACATACAGGGTTTTGGTAAGGCCTGCACAGTGAGGGTTCAGTTTCTCTGCTGAGAGGTTGTGTAGCCTTCCTGCTGCTAATTATACCTCTGGTAAACAATTCTTTGGATCCCCAGGTGTCCAAGGTAAATAGTTACTGGATCCGTGATCTCTTCCAGAGAGCAGGCAACATGGATCGTGTCAAAACACTTACTTCCTCTTGAAGCAGTGTCCCTGAATCCATGCAACTGCTATGCACCTGGGCAAAAATACTCTTCTGCTAGTTATATAAAGACCAAGCAGACTCACAGTTTAGTGCAGACTCTGGAAGTCTCTGTGCTCCAGGGAGTGGTACCCTGCCTTATACAGCTGTTCTTGCAGACAGCATGCTGCTTTTTCCTGCATCCAGGACCTCCCTCAAAAACTACAACTTCTCAAAAACCCCTCCTCACCTCTGAAGGTTCATGCTAACTTCCTAGTTCAGGCAAAAGTGTACAATCTTTCAGTGAGGGATCAGGTGTCAATGTGTGGATGCAATTATAACCGCTGAGAAACTAGACCTCACCATAGCTGGCAAATTATATTACACAAGCAGGCATTTTGTGGCGCTACAGGCATGGGCACCACAAATACAATTACATCCTGAGTGTTGGATTGAAATTACAGCAAATAAATCCAGAAACTGTTTTATAAGTTTGCTGGATATTTTTTAATATTTCAAAGGAAAATTAGGATCACTCTTAAAAATGAAAGCACCTCTGGAACTTCATTACATGCAATCTCTGACAGCGGCATTTAACACGCCCTGGCAAAAGGCGTGCCATTCCCCCCACCCACCAGTGCAGCCGTGATGTGATCATGGGACGTTAATTGATTGCCTATCATTAAGATTCTTCTTCTATGAAGCACGTGATGGTTTATTATGCTCACCACACATCTAGACCAGTTTCCTGAGGGGTCTACTTTCCAAAATGGTGTCACTTGGGGATTTTCACTGTTTAAACACATCAGAGGCTCTCCAAACAGAGCCTACAAATTTTGCAGTATTCATAAAGTTAAATGGAGCTTCCTCCCTTCCAAACTCTGCCGTGCGCCCAAACAGTTGTTTTCTGACTCATATGGGGTGTCTGCATTCTCAGGAGAAGTTAACAAATTTTGAGTAGAAAAAAGTCTACCTCGCCATAGTAGACATCCTTAGGTGTTCAGAGCACGGGAAACGCTGTGTCAAGGCGTGGAGCAATCAAAACATGAGAAATCCAGCACAACGAACTTGTGAACAAACTACTTCTTTATTCACCAAAAAGTGCTCAGCAGAGGGTAAAACAACATCAGCATTGACAGTTACGTGATATGAGATATTAACGCGTTTCAGGTGGCTACGCACCCATAGTCATGATTAACGCCCTTGGCCATGCTTACTCGTCCAAGTGTCTGTGGTAAAATGCACTTTAGCAGACATATAGCTCTGGAAAAAATTAAGAGACCACTGTCAAATTTTCAGTTTCTCTGATTTTTCTCTTTATAGGTATATTTTACAGTAAAATGTAAATTGTTCTTTTATTCTATAAACTACTGACAACATGTCTCCGAAGTTCCAAGCAATAAAATTGTATTTATTTTCTGAAAATGTGAAATGGTCAAAATGACAAAAAATACATTGCTTGCACACCTCAAATAATGTAAAAAAAAAAACAAGTTCATGATCATTTAGAAACAACAATACTAATGTTTTAACTCAGGAAGAGTTCAGAAATCAATATTTTGTGGAATAACCATGATTTTAATCACAGTTTTCATGCGTCTTGGCATGCTTTCCACCAGTCTCTCCCTCTGCTTTTGGGTGACCTTATGCCACTCCTGGTACAAAAATTTAAGCAGTTCTTCTTTGTTTGATGGCTTGTGACTATCCATCTTCCTCTTGATTTCATTCCAGAGGTTTTCAATGGGGTTCAGGTCTGGAGATTTTGCTGGCCATGACACCATGACAGAGATTTGATGTGGAGGTCCTTCATCCACACCTTGTTTGACCTAGCTTTGTGGCATGGCGCATTGTCCTGCTGGAAAAACAAGTCCTCAGAGTTGGGGAACATTGCCTGAGCAGAAGGAATCAGCTGTTTTTCCAGGATAATCTTGTATGCGGCTTGATTCATACGTCCTTCGCAAAGAACAACCTGCCCTATTCCAGCCTTGCTGAAGCATCCCCAGATCATCACCGATTCTTCAGTAAATTTCACAGTGGGTGCAAGACACTGTGGCTTGTACGCCTCTCCAGGTCTCCGTCTAACCATTAGACGACCAGGTGTTTATCTAGGGATGCTCTATCACCCTGAGGTCCAGCATCCTCTTCACCTCATTAGATATCACCTCTCTCTGTGCTTCCGCAATTCTATAGGTCTTGAGGTTCACCCTTACGTGTGGTTCTGTCAACACATCATGCTCAACCACCTGCGTATTCCCTGACAACTCTGAAAAAAGGTCCCGGTTCTGCTGCAACATCTACCGACACTGTTGCCGTCATCAGAGTCTCTGCAATGGTGAAATCATCCACAGTGACTTTAGGATTGGCTCTCAGGCAAGGGGTGTCCAACAATTCTCGGTCTTTCCAGTGTTTGAAAAAGTTCAAGTGATAGATCTGGTGCGGCTTCCTTCACCCCGGCTAGTGTACCTTGTAATTACCTTCACCCAGGTTTCCACCACCTCGTATGGGCCTTGCCACTTGGCTAGGAACTTGCTCTCCACCATGGGGATAAGCACTAGTACTCGGTCTCCTGGCTGGAACTGCATCAGCCTTGCTGATCAATTATACTACACCCTTGCCTGTGCATCCTGTGCCTGGAGAAGATGCTCCTTCACAATAGGCATTCTTTCCTGCAGCTGGGTGATATGGTCTATGATGCTTCGATGTGGCATGACCTCAGCTTCCCATGTTTCCTTGGAGATGTCCAGGAGCCCTTGCGGATGTCGACCATACAGGAGCTCGAACGGTGAGAAGCCTGTAGAAGCCTGGAAACATCCCTGATGGAGAAGAAAAGAAACGGACCATCATTCTCAATGACATTTTTGAGCATGGCTTTCAAGGTTTTACTGAAGCACTATACTAGGCTGTTGGTCTGTGGATGGTACACTGAGGTTCGTAGCTGGGTAATCTGAAGGAGTCTGCAGAGTTCTTTCATTACCTTGCTCATGAAGGGGGTTCCCTGGTCTGTCAGAATCTCCTTCCGCAGGCCCATCCTCATGGAACTCCATACCACGGCTCATTTTAGTCAACACTCCGGCAACCGGTTAGTCTTTGGAATCACCGTGAATACAGCGAACGCCCACATGTTTCCCTGGGATCATCTGATTGGGAAGTGTGGCCCTTATCAGGGTCACCAAACTCCTAGAGTCCAAGAGTCCTGACACCAGTACTCCATTTCTGGTCACGGGACATGACTGCAGCCCCTCTCCAGGTTGATAGTCCACACTGCAGGCTGGGTAGGCATAATAAGAGCAGTACCTGCCTAGGCTACAATCCGTCTGCTTGGAAGACATAGGACAACGGGCCACTATGTGTCCAGGTCCCTGACACAACCAGCAGATCAGCTCTTTAGCAACAGCCTTTGGTAGCAACTCAGCAGCTTCTGGGAACCTTGTACTCCCCCCAGTGGTGGCTCTGTTACCCCTCTTTTGGGACTCTGGCTCCCACTGGGTACCCCAGTATGGAGATGTACCACCCCCGGATTCCTTAGGGACCTCTCGACCACCTGGTACCTTTCTACAAGGCCCACCAAGTCATCCGCATTCCGGTGATCTCCCTGGGCAACCCAGGTCTACACCGACCTGGGGTCACCTTTTGCATGGCTCGTCTTACCGCTTTCTGGACTCGAGAGTTATCACCTTGATGTGGGGAGGGACAGTTTCTCTGCTGCAGACATCTTCCACCAGGAGTTGCATTTGCTTTTGTTGTTGCTGAATTATTATTATTATTATTTATTGTTATAGCGCCATTTATTCCATGGCGCTTTACATGTGAGGAGGGGTATGCATAATAAAAACAAGTACAATATTCTTAGACAATACAAGTCATAACTGGTACAGGAGGAGAGAGGACCCTGCCCGCGAAGGCTCACAATCTACAAGGGATGGGTGAGAATACAGTAGGTGAGGATAGAGGATAGAGGAGGTGAGGATAGAGCAGGTCATGAATCTGATGCATCAGGAGTTTATTAGTCTCCTGCTGTACCTGGTGCTACTGCTATTGTCTCAATATAAGGTGCTTGAGTAGTTCCTCTATTTTGTCTGAGAATTGCTGGTTCTCTGATTGACACAAAGATGCTGGGTCCTAGCTCACCCAGGTCAGCTTTGCCAGTGATTTCTCACTGGATGTTTTTAATTGAGGCTCCTAAAGATGCTTCTTCTGCAGTGCTAAATATGTACAGCAAAGAAAAAAGAAACAAATGTCCCCCAGATGTTTGTTATTAGTTGTTAGGGGACTAATTTTGTTAAAAAAATAATACAATTATCTATCTATCTATCTATCTATCTACCTATCTATCTATCTATCTCATATCTATGTATCACATATCTGTTTTATCAGAAAACTCTCATATTTATCTATCTTTAATATCTATGTATCACATAATTTACCTATCTTGTCACATATCTGTTAATCTCATATCTAGCTATCTATCTAACAAACAAGGAAAGATAAAGAGTGCCCAATGGCCCGAAATGGCCCACGGGCAAAGAAGAGCTCCAAGGAGACGGCCCAAGGTCAGAGAGGAGCACCTAGGAGATTGCCTGAGGGCAGAGAGGAGTGCCAAGAAGACATCCTGAGGGCAGAGAGGAGCACTGAGGAGATGTCTTGAAGGCACAGTGGAATGCTGATGAGGCAGCTTACGTGCAGAGAGGAGGGAGAAATTGAAGATCAGACTGGAAATGCACTAGGGCATGACAATGTACTTACAGCTGCTCAGACTCACGCTGTGTTTCCTATGAAGCAGCACTCTCCCTGGTTGATTGACAGGTCATTTGTTCTGGAACACTGATCATTGACATGTCAATCAGCCAGGAAAGGGTGCTGCTAGGTAGGGAATACAGTGAGGGAGCTGTAAGTGCATAATAATAATAATAATAATAATAATAATCTTTATTTTTATATAGCGCTAACATATTCCGCAGCGCTTTACAGTTTGCACACATTATCATCGCTGTCCCCGTTGGGGCTCACAATCTAAATTCCCTATCAGTATGTCTTTGAAACGTGGGAGGAAACCGGAGAACCCAGAGGAAACCCACGCAAACCTGGGGAGAACGTACAAACTCCTTGCAGATGTTGTCCTTGGTGGGATTTGAACCCAGGACTCCAGCGCTGCAGTGCTAACCACTGAGCCACCGTGCTGCCTGAATGCATTTCCAGATTGAACTTTTAATCAAGATTTTTTGCTGCTGGAACACTACTTTGGGGCAATATCAAGATCAGCTGTCTTGTCTTTTAAATGTCTACATAATCATGTAATAGTTTGAGGGGTTCAAATTTCTGACAAGTTCTTTTTAACCCCACTAATTCGGCACACAGCAAAGGCCAACCAGTATTTCACAACTTATACTGCTAACTTGTGCAATTAAAAAAAAAAAATTGTGAAAATACAATACTGAATTGCATTTGTTCTGCAATAACTAAACAAAGATCCTGTTATGATAGACTAACACATCAGGGACATGTGCATAGTGAAAAAAAGCAATTTATGCACAACATCCATCTACTATAATAATCATAAATCTTTTATCACAAAGTATATTATTAATTCATCAACTAAATCAACAGGGACATTATTAAACCAGTAGTAGGAGATACTTTTGTTACCAACTGGATTATCAGTCATGTAAAAAATAACAATGGTAATTTCCAGGTTCACTGTAATATGTATAGTGCACAATCAAAAAACCCCATGTTGTCCGTCCAGCCTGTCAGTATTGTGGGACCAATGAATAGTTTATTGTCTCTGGGGGTCTCCTGACTCTTTTCCATGACAGATGATTGAGGGGAGAGATGTTTCTGGTCTGCTGAATTTCAGCAGCCAATATTTTTGATTCTCTAACAGATAAGCCACTGCCAGAGAAGTCTGGCAGCGGCTTTCATAGAGAACACAGGAACGCTGGGCTGAACCGAAAGTTTTGTGTATTGGGAAGTCTGGAGAGATAGCTGTCATTTATAACATCATTTGCCTGAAGTTATCTAGTGTGAAGGGAAGCCATAATTCGCACTTTTAATCCCTTTGTCATGTATTGCTCCCTTATGCTCTGCTCTAGTCATTACCCAGTCTATCAGTTTAGACTAGAGGTATCATGATCACTGTATCACCTGAAACTGATACAAAAACTCTGGAGTTAGGCCTAATTTAGACCTCTGTTTTCACATTCATGTTTTATCAATGATTTTCAGATAGAACACAAACCCATTAAAGTCTATATGGCTGTTCACATGTCTGTGTTTTTTGCAGACCGCATGTTCACAAAAGATTAATGAGACATATCCGGTTTTGAGCGGAATGATGGATAAAAATTATCCATGTGTTTATAGCACCATGAAAATCATGGACAACACACAGATGGAAGCTTACAATGTATTTATTTTTTCATAAATAAAAATTGCTTAAGAAACTGATAGTAAAAACTTAGGCTACGTTCACATTTGCGTTGTGCGCCGCAGCGTCGGCGCCGCAGCGCACAACGCAAACAAAACCGCGGCAAAATGCACGCTAAAACGCTGCGTTTTGCGCCGCATGCGTCCTTTTTGGCCGAAAGTTGGACGCAAAAAAAATGCAACTTGATGCGTTTCTTGCGTCCAACGCTTGCGGCCATGCGGCGCAAAACGCAGCACAACGCATGTCCATGCGCCCCCATGTTAAATATAGGGGCGCATGACGCATGCGGCGCCGCTGCGGCGCCCGACGCTGCGGCGCTGAACGCAAATGTGAACGTAGCCTAACACTGACCAAACACTGATGAAACTCGCACCATTTTTTACACACTTGAAAAATAATGGACATCCGAATGAGGTCTAAATCACAGAGAAGGCCGAAAAAACGGTTCACCTGAGAATCTGCACTCCAAACTCCAAAGTTCATCAGCGACTTATATACAAGATAAGGCCATGTTCACATATTCAGTATTTGGTGAGTTTTTACATCAGTATTTGTACGCCAAAGCCAGGAATAGGTGAAAAGTACAAAAGTGGTGACGTGTTTCTATTATACTTTTCCTCTGATTGTTCCATTCCTGGTTTTGGCTTACAAACACTGAGGTAAAAACTCACCAAATACTCAACGTGTGAATGTGGCTTAACACAGCGCATTGATCGTATCTGTAATATTTATTTGATAATTTATCATTTAAAATGAACTTGAGAATGTAGAAGTGGGTCAGCATTCGAAAATAACAAATTCACTACTAAAAAATGTGATGGTGGTTATGCAGCGCCCCAGAGTCCTGGTCGTTGCAGTACTGATGCTCCGCCGCTAAGGGGGGCTACGGTACGTCTGATGGCACTGAAGGAGTTCACCTGACCAGGTATCACAGACACCAATACACTTCACAGTCTGGCCTCCAGGGGGAGCTAAGGGTGCTATGTGTTAGGCCACTCCTCACAATCTGGTAAAACTGGGGGTTAGGTAGGAAGTTAGTCAGAAAGCTGACTGGGTTGGAACCAGGCAACATCCTGTGGTAGAGGGTGTTGCAGGGGAAGATTCAGGGGGGTCCCTGTCAGGGGTGGGATCCTGACAGAGGCCTAGCGAACAGAAAGAACGTTACGGGACCGCGCCTGCACTCCGTTGCGGCGGTACCCCAAGAAAGGACAAGAAGCGAGGTTTATTGTGCTGAGTGAGAAACGAGATCAACGCAACAAGGAGAAACACCAGTAGGAGTCGTGCTGTAAGTCGAGGCAACATCCTACTGAGGCGCGCAGCCGGTGTCCGGAACGCCGAGGAAGTATTGAGCTCATGGCCTTACTTCAAACCTACGGCAGGACAGTCAGTTATAGGCGGGCTGTCTCACTCAAATCACCTAAGAAGACATAGGGGCAACATTTGGAGAGGGGCGACTCTAGGGTCCCGGAAGACCTCCGAGCCTACCCGTCATACGGGTGCGTCCTAGCCATATCATCTGGGGGACGAAGCAGAACATCATAATCGAGTTGTGAGGGAACTTCAGAAACAGACACAACAGTTGTGGGGACTATCCCATAAGCACAGCAGGGGAGGACCACAACACACAAGCGTTAGAAGGTAGGCACAGATTTCCACCTGCAAAGGGAACCCTGGAGGTGCCATCGGACCGGCCAGACTTACGCAGCCCGGTTAACCATATTCCGGATTGAGGATCCTGAAGCCTTCAGTAAAGAGGTAAAGAGACTGCAACCTGGTGTCCTTGTTATTTACTGCGACCTGCACCACACCACCACAACATCATCACCATCCACACCTTCATTGGGCACCCCTCAGCAGGGTCACGGGCCGGGTCTAGCCACCGTGACAACCCCAGAGCAGAGACTCATAGGCCCGGTACCGAGTACCCCTCGGCCCTGCGGCAGTGGGGGCGCTCCAGTTACAGGGAGCAAACAGTACTGTAACATACAGTAGTTATTTTTATTAACCTTGATATTTTGAACATCCTAAAATGTCCTATTACTTTGGTAATAAAGTCATAAAATTAATTAACCTGATAAAATTAATAACTGACATTTGTCACAAAGATCAGTATTTCTGCACTGATACAAAAAAAATATTAGTTGGCGACAATGTATTCATTCAATATTCATCTCCAAAAAAATCTTGCTATTTATTCAGTCAGTAACATTTTCAAAATGCCAGAGTACTCATTCACTGCAATCCAATGTGTTGAACAATACCGTATCTACAGTTTATTATGCAAGCTACAGTGTACAGTCAGGTCACAGTGCATGATGATGACAAAAATAGGTGTTAGCCATAGTTCGGCACTTATGTTATTATTTCTGTTATGTTACATTATAGGAAAGAAAAACAAAAATAATGGCATTGCTGGAATGAATACAAGACTCCCACCAACATAACCCAGCAGACCCCTATAACTATGATGGATTCCATTTAGTTTTTATCATGATGGCCAAACTAAATAGCACAGATATGAAAATTACAATAAGAAGCCTATTCAGGACAGACATGCTGTTTGTTATTAACAGAGCTGTCATAGACATAGCGGATCTGGTGTGAAATATAGATCCTGACCAGTTTGGTTGAATCATAATGAATCTTTAAGCAGCACCTATGACCAGTCTGTGGCTAGTGTTTTTTATGTAGGAAACAAGTGGGCAGCCACAGACATTTGAGTTTTCAACACATAATTTAGTAACAAAAAATGCCAGGATAAAGATCCGACTTTCTACCAAAAATCAGGTTCAAACTTCCAGGTTGTAAGGCACCAGCGTCTATAGTGGTATCTCACAACCTTCCATAGTACCCCTTACTGTAAAAGCATCAGATCTCGTGGGGTATTGCAAGATCTCGTGCTACTAATCCAAAGCTGCAGCATCATTTACTAAACAGTTACCTATAGGCACCCGTTATTGATGTTACCATTCGGTAATTGCTTAGTAAATTATGTGGAAATGTTGGTATAGTTCAAAGCGTGAGAGGTTGCAAAAACACACAAGGTCTTGCGATATCCATGGTGGGTTGTGGGAACCCACTCTGCACTAATCTCTGTGTGTTGTAATACTGAAGTGCTTGTACTTTCTGGCTGTATAGATGCCCTACAGCACATATATCAAATTAAGGCCTGTGGGCCAAATCTGGCCCACAGGGTGAGTAGATTATACTGTATGGAAAGCACTATATGGAGCCATTACATTGTATGGAAAGCACTATGTAGTACCATTATACTGTATATAAAGCACTATGTAGGGCCATTATAATGTATGGAAAGCACTATGTAGGGCCATTATACTGTATAGAAAGCACTATGTGGGGCCATTATACTGTATGAAAAGCAATGCAGAGCCATGTTATACTGTATGGAGCACTTTTGTGGTCATTATACTGTATGGAAAGCAATGTGGGGTCATTATACAATACGGAAAGCAATGCAGTGCCTCCTTATACTGTATGGAGGACTATGTGGGGTCCATTATACTGTATGGAGGGCTGTGTGGGGATTATAGTTGGAGAATCCTACTGTGATGCGGTCACTAGTTTTTGTTAGGGGGATTGAAAAGGAGTACAGTAGGGTCATCATATCATGCATGTGCAGGGTACTGTGGAGGAATTCACTGTGGTGTATCATACTGTGTTTGGGGGCACTTTTGTTTGCATCATACTTTATTATCTGTACTATTTAAGTTTTTTTTATCCTTTGTAATAGCGTATTTATTTAAATTAGGCCATTGGGCCATATGCTTTTTACTGCTCTTACATAACATATTATATTATTCCAATATTGTATTCTAAGATCTAATAATGAAAATATACTTTGCTTGTGGGACAACCCCTTTAAGTATGTTTCCATATGGCCAGGGTCACACTTGCGAGTGAGATGCAAGAAACTCACACATCAATACCCGGCACTGCCACTGGCACTCGGGAGCGGAGTGGGCGGCTGCATAGAAATACATGCAACCGCAAGCTCCGGTCCGAGTGCTGGTGGCAGTGCCCGGTATTGATGCGAGAGACTGCTGCGAGTTCCTTGCATCACACTCGCAAGTGTGACCCCGGCCTAAGAAAAAGTTCATCATTCTATTTGATAAGGAAAAACCTCTTCAATCGCGACTTTGACAAAGCTTTTAATTTTGGCCCACTAGGCATTTGAGATGGCCATCCCTGCCCTACACTATGACATGTACTGTGCCAAGATCTATAATGCCCTTCCAAGATTCACTTTTTGAGTTTTGAAAGGACTTGTTTGATATTTATTAAGTGCTCATATGTATTTACTTATTTTTTCTTTCTTTAAATGGAAATTTTGTGCACTTTGAAACAAACAAACTGATATTTTATGATAACGTTAAAGCAAATTTGTCACCAGAACAGCCATGGCCATCTAATGTCACCATAGTGATATGTCCATTAAACACAACTCACAGTGCTTTAAAAAAATATTTGTATAATATGTACATCATAAAGGGAACTTAGATTAGTTGGACCACTGGAGTGGCGCTTTAAGTTACAATGGTGAAACCAGACCACATTAATACTGGAACGTGAGGAACCAAACTGTCTGATGTGCTCTCTGGTCACATCAGCACCACTCTAGACTGTGACTGACAGGTAACTTACAGGAACATGTATTTATGATACAGATTCTCATTTCACTTGTTCTGTTATTGGTTTATCAATAACCCTTTCACTACATGCACAGCCTTGATAGCTACAGTTTTGCACAGGAAGAAACTGCTCTTTGAAAAACAAGCAATCAATGAAGCTGTACAATAAAACAGAGTGTCGGAGTTTGAGTTTATTATTTTTCAGCCTCTTCGATCCACATTTAGTCATGTGCAAAAAAAGGGATATTTAATTGCGGTTTTTAAAGTTGATAAAAAAGTACATATTCCCCTTGGAGGCAGTATTGATGAGCATGGGCCTCGGCTGTTGTAATCAACAACTTCTCTTTTACTTGGAGCTGTAAAGCCATTTGTAACAGCAAGGAATAGAGAAAAAGGATAGATGGCACCTCGTATAACACATACTGTGTTCTGGTCTTGTGTGACCTCAGACTGTAGATTGAGCAATGAGATGGATTCATGCTAACAGAATTAGATCACTTTTACAATCTGCGAGCCTGGTAACACAGATACCCACTGATGCAGGGAACATTATAAGGTGAAATGCTTTCACCTGGCTGCCATTCACATTAAAGCAGTCTCATTGCTGTCTGGCAGGGCTCATTGATAGCTGCTGCTCTAATGTTCCATGGTGTGAGATATATTTTGAATTACTACATACAGAACAGCTTTGAAAGTTTAGATGAATAGACTGCAGAAAAATCAAAAGAAGGATATGACTGCGTGACCATGAAGTTAGAAATGCAAATGGCAAAACTAAAACTTGATGTTCTCTGGAGATCATGTTTGAAGATTGAGACTGTTACTTAAGTATTATAAATGTGACACCTTTGTCAAAGTGCTTGAGACTACACGGAGATAGCGAACACTGCTCCATGGCATGACGGCACAGAAGCAATAAGCTGAAGCTGCGATATAGCAGCTCTAGGAGTGGACGTCCGATCATATTTGTTACTCCATTCATAAAGGTGGGAAAGTAAGTATTTTGTAACTAGGTTTCCTATACAGGGTATTGTATGAGAGGGAAGAGAGCATGTTTTTAGGGGTATTTTTTTTTCAAAATTTTGAAGCATGAAAGTGGCAGCCATGGTCCGTCAACTCTAGCAGAACGGATAACAACCAGCCGCTCTGTCGAGAAGACATCAACAAAAGCTACAGAATCGCAGGCACAATTTGGAGCCATTACATTGTATGGAAAGGACTATGTGGGGCCATTATACTGTATGGAAAGGACAATGTAGGGCCATTATACAGTATAGGAAGCACTATGTGGAGCCATTTTACTGTCTGGAAAGCACTATGTAGGGCAATTATACTGTATGAAAAGCACTATGTGGGGCCATTATACTGTATGGAAAGCACTATGTGGGGCCATTATAATGTATGGAAAGCAATGCAGGGCCCTGTTATACTGTATGGAGCACTTTTGTGGTTATTATACTGTATGGACCTCTTTTTGTGACCATTATACTCTATGGAAAGCAATGCGGGGCCATTATACAATATGGAAGCAATGCAGCGCCTCATTACATTGTATGGAGGACTATATGGGTTCCATTATACTGTATGGAGGGCTGTGTGAGGATTACAGTTGGAGAATCACACTGCGACGCGGTCACCAGTCTTTGTCAGGGGATTGAGGGGGAGTACAGTGTGGTCATCATATCATGCGTTTGCAGGTTACTGTGCAGGAATTTACTGTGGGGTATCATACTGTGTTTGGGGGCACTTTTGTTTGCATCATACTTTATTATCTGCATTATTCAAGGTTTTTACGGCTTACATAAAATATTTTATATTATTCCAATATTTTATTCTAATATCTACTAATTAAAATGTATTTTGCTTGTGGGACAACCCCTTTAAGTATGTTTCCATATGAAAAAATTCATCATTCTATTTGATAAGGAAAAACCTTTCCATGTAAATCTTTGAATTACATGATTCCAGCGGAAGATTCCCTATAATCAGGCAGATGGATGCACTTTGAAAACTGTCTGACCTGTAATACGGTGGTGTCCGTCTTTTCATTAAGAGTGCATAAAAGTGCTGTCTGCCACAGTTTTATGCACCTCTAAAAAATAAGGACACCGCAGAACAGAGGCCAGATGGAGTCTAGAGTAAGGGTATGTGCCCACAATAAGTAATTGCTGCGGGTTTTAAGCTGCGTATTTATGCAGCGTCAAACCTGCAGTGACCAGCTATTACAGCATAGTGGATAAGATTTCAAAAAATCCCATGTCCACTTTGCATCCACAGATGCCTGCAGATCACCAGCGGAGACTGACATGCAGCGTGTCGTTCCAGCCTGCAGCATGTCAATCTCTTTTGCGGAGACACTAGTCTCTGCAAGAGAAATTTCTCCAATAGAATGTATTGGATTCAGTAAATCCACATGATTCAGTGAACACATGCAGACTTACCTGTGTTCTATAGAAGGCAGCACTTTGGATGCAGCAAACATACGTTGCATCCAAATACAGTAGCTGCTAGTTCTGGATTGTGGGCACCCAGCCTAACTCTGCTGCCCCATTATAATGAGTGCCTGCCCTCAAGGGTTTCATCTGAATTATGTCACTTGAAGATTTAAGGGGAAACCCCAATTTGAGTGCTCAGCGTAGAGTGCCGGATAAATATGATCCAAATTGTTATCTAAAATATTACTAATTAAAGCTTCAACTCAATCCACAAAAAAAGCAAGTTCTCACTCACATCCAACATCTGTTAATGAAATTATAAAGGGTTTCCACATTACTCCTAGCACAAAGGCTCTAGAAAAGCAAAAAGGCCCTCACACCCAAAATAAATTCAGAGACTTCTATGCTCTCAAATCCAAATGCCCATTCCCTTCTGAGCCCCAGTGTGTTTAATCCACATTTAGCGTCCACATGTTTGGCAGTTTTGTAGAGATGAGAGCCTGCTTAATTTACAAGTGCATGAGCTGGTACAATGTATGGGCACTACAACATACTGGTCACTACAATGGCAGTTTGCAATTTTCACTCAGCAACATCTGCTGCCTGTTTCTGGAAAAGTTCCATGAAGTCAAAATCGGCACACCACCTATAAATAAATTCCCAAATGGGTATAGTTTCCAAAATGGGGTCACTTGAGGGGGGGGGATTCTGCTCTTCTAGCACTTAGGGGTTCTGTATATGGAGTCCGCAAACTATTCTAGAAATATCTGCACTCCAGGAGGCAAATAGTGTTTTCTCCTTCCCAAGTCTCGTTGTATGGCTAAGCAGTACTGTACAGCCACATTTGGGGCATATTCTGCAGAACTTGTGGAACAAATTCTGATGCCATTTTACCCATTGTGAAGAGCAGAACAAAAATGGTTACCTCAATGAACCACAAAAAAGAATTTGTGATAAATATTGACCTGTCCATTCAAGGACATTTTAGCTATAGTATGAAATCCTGTTTTTCTTGTCTGTGGAATTGCCTTTGTACTGTTTGTTGTGAAACTGCCGCCCACGAAACTGTTTTTTCTTTCTTTCCTGTTTTGTCTCTTTGTTTAAACATGCAAAACTTGTATAACCACTGAACCTACCGATACAACTATATAAAGAAGGGATAGCACATTGAAGGCAGGCGTGCTTCAGAGACTTCCCAGTGATACACTATACAAGACGTGTCTTGTGTATTATTTCTGGTGATTCCCCACTTCCAAAGGCTTCTCCGACTGAGTGTGATCCTGACATTTCCTGGCGCCTGAACAGGGACCCGAGGTCTGTGTATTCCTTCAAGAACACCGGCAGAATACGAACGAAAAGAAAATCTGGGATAATGGACGGCAGATGAACAAAAACCTGGCCAGGTAAGAGACACTGTTAGATCTCTTATATCTGCCCTGCACTGTCCGTAAGATTTTCTGTGTCGTGTCCTTTAGCAGGTAGTTCTAGTAGAGGAGGATACCTATAGCTCGGGTTCTTGAACTACTTAGGAATTGACCACCTCACGGAGTACGGCATTGAATGAGAGTGAATGTGAATAGAAGGTGTGTGGAAGTTGGGAATAGCCCTATAAGCCGCCCAGGGTGTTGAAACAGAAGAAGTGACTGTCCCACTGGGCAACGTGGTTGCGTCCTTTCGGGGAGACCTCCGCGCCTATGTTCAATCTCTGATCCTGTCTTTGACGAAAACCTGGTGACGGATAAGTGTATGATAGTATGAGCCCAGGACAGATAAATTAGCCTGGGACAAGATACGTTGTATGTTCTTTTTCTTTTTCTGTCTGGTTGCATTTGTGTTGTTTGCTATAGGTGTAGGAATCAGGATTTTCTTACATCAACACAGTTTAAACATCCTAGCTCCTTAGGAAGAAGGTAACGAGGTATTCTCATACCCAAACGCCACCTAGGGCAAGAAAAGACATCCTAGCTCCTTAAGAAGAAGGTAACGAGGTATTCTCATACCCAAACGCCACCTAGGGCAAGAAAGCTCAGGATAAGAAAATGGGGAATAAGCAAACAAAGTTGGAACCAGAAGAATTAGATATCTATACTATCATAAAGGAGAGAAGTGGTGAAGATGCCACTAAGGGGCTGAGAAAGATTTTTAGTAAGTTTGGAGTTACTAGGGCAGAAGCTTTTAGTAGAAAACTATGGGAAGGAATTCAGGAAAGAAAAAAAAGGCATAATCAGAGACAAGAAATGGATAGATCAGATCCAAGCATTGATTGATGTCTCTAGGGTAGCAGAAAATGAGGGATGGACATATAGTCAACAGAGTAAAAAGTGGTGTATTAGACCCGCAGGCTGTGGAGAAAAACAAAATGTGGAATCTAAAAATACCCCACCCCCATACCTTAACCCACATGCCCCATCTTTTCTCCAAACACCACCTCAAAGTTTAGCCGGACCAGGAGGATGGGTATGTCTGCACTGTGGACAACAAAATCCAGACTGGAGAAATGATTGCCTACCCTGTGGTACACCTAGACATGGCGCTGTACTTGCCCCTGTTAGGGTAGTACCAAGACCCTTTAGGGAACCTGGTGCTGACGGAGTAATGGGAACTAGATACCACCAAACTCGACAATATTTCCCTTGGTCCCCCGCTGAAGGCATGTCTCTCTTGCATAACGCACCAGATCCCACCCAGTGTCCAGTTAGATTTGCACAATATATACAGCAAATTATGCAGACTCACGCAGGAGTTTGGGCAGATGGAGAAGAATTATGTAGAATGAAAATGACTCCTGGACTCTTCCAGGAGCTATTAGCAAATCTACAGGTACATAGGCCCCAAGCAGGAGATGGTGCCTTACAAACGATAGAATCAGGTACGCAATTTGTAGATCACTTAATGGTTTTCATGAGGGAGAGACAGAGGCAGAGAGGAACAACGGGAGTGGTGGCTCAGAAATCTGGACAATCAGTAGACGAATATTATCTAAGTGTAGAAAATAATTTCAGAGATGAAGGCATGGATCTAACCGCTCCAGGAATGATGAGGTTAGTTACAAAAACCTTTATAGATGGATTGTCTCCAAAAGTGAAGGAAAAGCTTAAGGCCGCAACCCCTGATTGGAGAACCTTGGAAGACCCACACCTGGCTAGACAGAAAGCTGTAGGGATAGAAATGGACTTAAGAGAAAATTCTAAGCCAGTAAGAATTGCACAGGCTAATACTGGCTCTGCTAATCAAAAGTTTACTTGTCATTACTGTAAGAAGCCAGGACATTTCCAAAGGGAATGTAGGAAGAGAAAAGCAGATATAGATTCAGGAACCTTTGTACCCAAAAATAGGATAAATAACCCAGTGCCTGATCAAACAGACAGCTCAGAATGACTGAAAGTTATGCAGGTCTCTCTTCCTTCTAGAAGACCAATAATACAAGTTGAGGTTGAGGGTAAAAATGTACCTTTTCTGATAGATACGGGAGCAACATCCTCCATTTTAAATCAGGACTTTTTACCATATCCTGACAATATATCCTCAAAGGTAACATATGCAGAAGGGTATGATGGTAAAATTCAGGCGTTGCCTTTTACAAAACCTTTAAATGTGAGCTTTGGCCCTAAAACCTTTGTATCCAAATTTTTATTTGCTAAAGGTGCACCTACCTGCTTGCTGGGTACTGATGTCTTAAGTAAAATGCATGCAAACATCCATTTTAGAGAAGATGGCACAGTTATGCTGACCATCCCTGAAGATGCAGAAACTCTGGAACAATATGTTAGAATACAGGCAATGGAGGATTTTCCCGAAATTTGCACTCAACAAGCAAAAATTGACTTGTCTCAGGTTCCTGACAGCCTATGGGCAAAAGGAGACACTGATGTAGGATTTTTATCAGTAGCTCCTATACTGTTAGAAACTGCCCCGGGAACCATTTTACCTCAGCTTAGGCAATACCCCATCAGCGCCCAGCAAGAACTGGCGATTTCTCAACAAATTCAGGATTATGTATTACAAGGTGTTTTGGTAGAAATCAGGTCACCCGCCAATACACCCTTATATCCTGTTAAAAAGAAAGTTTCCTCCAAAGAAACTATGGTGAAATATCGCATGGTGCACGACCTACGGGAAATCAATAAGGTTTTGGCACCGGTCACCCCTGTGGTACCGAATCCTCATACCTTACTGTCTCAAATTCCCAGCACTGCTGCATATTTTACGGTAATTGACTTATCAAACGCATTTTTTTCTGTGCCACTACATAAGAACTGTTGGCATTTGTTTGCCTTTACATTCAAGGGTAAACAATTAGCATGGACAAGATTGCCACAAGGTATGGTACACTCACCAACTTTGTACTCTGAAGCAATGCAGACCGTGCTAAAAAAATTTCATCCCAGAACCAGGAGTAGTCATTCTACAGTATGTAGATGATTTACTTATTTGTGGCCCTGATGAGCAGACGGCAGTTACCTCAACTGTTAATTTCTTAATTTTCCTAGCGCAAGAAGGCTGTAAAGTAAATAGACAGAAACTCCAGGCTTGTCAACAAACAGTCGTGTTTTTAGGTCACTGCATATCACAGGGCATCAGACACCTCACACCTCAACGTACGGAAGCCATACGTAACATGCTTGAACCCAGGAATCACAAACAGCTGCGTGCTTTGCTAGGTATTGTTTCACACTGTAGACAGTGGATCATACATGCAAGTCAACTCATGCAGCCTTTATATGACTGTATTGCCAACACACCATATTCACTCAGTGAAGAGGCTAAACAGTCATTTTCCTCTTTGAAAACAGCACTGATATCAGCTCCGGCTTTGGGACTCCCAGACTACACTAAACCTTTTCAATTGATGGCAGTTGAGATATCCTCACATGCCACAGGGGTGCTCACACAAAAACATGGAAACAAACAGAGACCTGTGGCATACATATCAGCTCATCTGGACCCTGTAGCTAGAGCCGCACCTTCTTGTGTAAGAGTAGTAGCCGCAATTTCACTGTTATTAGATAAAGCTTCTGAGATTGTTCTTGATCACCCACTTCTAGTTCAGACCACTCATGATGTACATGGCATTCTTAACCAGGTCCAACCTAAACATATTTCAATGGCCAGACACCTCCGTCTCCAATGTTCCCTACTACTGCCGCCCAACATTTCCTTTGCCAGGGTTCAGACTCTTAATCTCGCGTCTTTGCTCCCTTTAGAGTCTGAGGGGGGTACCATACCTGAGGAAACTGCACTCTCCAACTCCTTTGACCCATCAGAGTCAATGCATGATTGTGTACAATTAATGGAACAAGAGACTCAGGGCTTACGTAATGTACGTGACAAGCCACTCTGTAATGCTACATTTGAACTTTTCATAGATGGCAGTAGATATGCAGATATGAATGGACAATTTCATACAGGTTATGCGGTAGTAACTCAGCATGAAGTGCTGAAAGCAGAACCTCTCCCTGCTAATCAGTCTGCACAAGAAGCAGAACTTACGGCATTAGTTGAAGCTCTAAAAATAGCCAAAGATCAGACAGCAAACATATACACTGATTCTAGATATGCACATGGCATTATTTTCGATTTTGGCGTAATATGGAGAGCCAGAGGTTATATGACTGCTTCAGGCCAACCTGTTAAACATGCCTCCCTCATTAGACAGATTCTGGAGGCAGCACAAGAAACTAAAGAAATAGCGGTGATAAAGGTAGCTGCACATGTGAGACTCGACACCGAGGAAGCCAGGGGTAACGATAAAGCCGACAAAGCAGCAAAACAGGCAGCACGTAAACCCTTATATCATGCCCACACACTAGATAGCTCTGAAGATGATGAGGAGAGATTGAAGGAAGCTCAGAAACAGGTAGACGACAAAGAAAGAGGGCAGTGGCAGAAAAAAGGGGCAGAAGATCAGCAAGGATTATGGAAAAAAAGGAACTTTGTTGTGTTTACCCAGAGCCTGGTACCCCGCAGTGGCGAGTGACCTCCACCTACCTACGCATGTATCGGCAAACGGTATGACGCTCAAGGTAAAAGAAAGGTGGTTGGCTCCAGGCTTTGGTAATTTCGCTCGGAACATGTGTGCTGCATGCGCTATATGCCTGGCACACAATCCAGGTCAGACCATTAAAACCCCAACCAAGCATCATGTAAGACCACTGTATCCCTTTCAAAGACTCCAGATATAGACTACATCCAGCTTCCTAGGTACAATGGATACGAATATGTGCTTGTATGTGTGGACATGTTCTCAGGGTGGCCAGAGGCTTATCCAGTTCGTAAAGCCTCAGCAAAAACTACTGCCATTAAAATAGCACATGAACTGATACCCCGTTACGGCATGCCTGAGGTGATCGAGTCAGATAGGGGTACCCATTTTACTGGAGAAATATTCCAGAATGTTATGAAAATGTTGGGAGTAGAAAACCAGTTTCACACTCCGTATCACCCACAGAGTTCAGGTAAAGTGGAAAGATTAAATGGAACAATAAAATTAAAAATCCAGAAGGCCATGGCAGAAACAGGAAAGCCTTGGACCGAGTGTCTACCACTTGCCCTGTATTCCATCCGAAACGCCCCAAGGGGGAAGGCTAAGCTGTCACCACGTGAGATTCTTTTTGGTAGAGCAGCAAATTTGGGTTGTTATTTTCCACAACAACTGATGTTGAATACTGAGACTTTAACTGCTTATGTACAAGAATTACAAAAACGTTTAACTAAAGTGCATTCGCAAGTTTTTGCTTCCCTTCCAGATCCAGAAAATCTCGAAGGAGGCCACAAGTTGGAACCTGGTGATCAAGTCTACGTGAAAAGACACACCAGAAAGACTCTGGAACCGAGGTTTGACGGACCTTTCCAAGTCCTGTTAACAACTCCGACAGCAGTCAAGCTTGAAGGAAAGGCATCATGGATACATGCAAGCCATTGCAAAAAAGCAGTATAAGACTCATGATATTGATGTTAATAATGTTAACCTCAACGGAGGCATGGGAAAGACTGAATTCTCTAGCCCCTTTGAACAATAGATTCGTACAACATCATAGAAAATTAGTGCATGACTTGTTAAATAATACGCAACCCCTGGCAGATTGTTGGATCTGTACCCATTCACCAGTATCAGCCACAAGTATACCTTTTCTAGCAGTTCCCGTGTCAGCTGAAGAAATATTCGCTTGGCCTAATTGTTCAGACAACCTGGCCAACAACCAACCTGGCAATACTAGACTATGGAATACTACAATCGCCATACCAGTTGTGGGATGGGTAGAATTTCCTTGGGGGCAGGGCAATCTTACAGGAAAAATAGGCAACTTACAATATTTAGCATTCAAGGGAGGAAATGGGTACCTAGGAATAAGACTGGATTAACTGATTTAGGACAGGTCCCCACTGAAAATCTACAGCTCAGTTTCAGTACAACCACCCCTTCCTCTGATGCTTTCAAACCTACAGTATTGGAAAGATACATACATAATAGAAAATGGGAACATTCCGAGTTGTTCCCCCAAGGTGATGCAAACAGTTGTACAAGTAAGCCGGGGAACCTGGTTTGTAATGAATCCAATGAGTATGTCAACGGAATGCATGTATGTGGGAATCCCGCAGCCGGGTACTGTAGCCCCTTGGGACAAAAACCCTCTTGGTGTATGCTTCAGAATGTATCTAGTTTTGTGGATTTGGCTCACAGATTGGTATTGCAGCACTCAGCTTTATGGGATCTGCCTGAGGGTACATTTTGGATATGCGGAGAAGGAGCATATAAATGGCTTCCCATAGGTATAAAGGGTACTTGTACATTAGGACGCCTAACCCCGGCTACTTTCATAATTTCAAATAAACAAGTGAATATGCAAGCCGTGCCCAAGCACACACTGTATAAAAGAGCTGCAGATAACTCACCACGTCCCTCGGGGAGGCCACATATAGTACAAATGGGAATTCCCAACAAAATTGCTAGTACCATTTTTATTTATCCTATGTTAACACAGATGTGGGATAAATTAGTTAGAGCCACGGATTATCTAGATGACCAGATTTGGGATATATTGGACATATTAAATACTAGTATAGCTGTACAGAATCAGCTTATAATAGTCACTAACCAACATACCCTGGTATTGGATTACCTAACTGCCTCACAAGGGGGTATGTGTCAAATCATCGGACCCACCTGCTGTCATTATATAGACCCAAATAGTACTATGAGTATGAGATTTAAATTAGAAGACGTACAACGACTCAGGGATCAGTATGACAAAGACAATGACCAAAATAAGGATAGCTGGTGGTCAGATACCTTTTCTTTTCTTAACCCGGCCAATTGGTTCAGAGGGATCGGTGGGTGGGTTACCGGGATTATGCAAAGCCTAATACATACAGTTATGGTTATTGTAATTATATATGTATTATTCAAGGTTGTACTCAAGGGTATCTCGGTATGCACAAATAAATTTTGTGTAATGGATGCGAGAATATAAAGTTTTTTTTTTTTTTTTTTGTAATATCACAAAAAGAATGACTAAAATGATCGTCTATATGACAAGGTTTTGAATGGAATATGTCAAAGGGGGGATTGTGAAGAGCAGAACAAAAATGGTTACCTCAATGAACCACAAAAAAGAATTTGTGATAAATATTGACCTGTCCATTCAAGGACATTTTAGCTATAGTATGAAATCCTGTTTTTCTTGTCTGTGGAATTGCCTTTGTACTGTTTGTTGTGAAACTGCCGCCCACGAAACTGTTTTTTCTTTCTTTCCTGTTTTGTCTCTTTGTTTAAACATGCAAAACTTGTATAACCACTGAACCTACCGATACAACTATATAAAGAAGGGATAGCACATTGAAGGCAGGCGTGCTTCAGAGACTTCCCAGTGATACACTATACAAGACGTGTCTTGTGTATTATTTCTGGTGATTCCCCACTTCCAAACGCTGCTCCGACTGAGTGTGATCCTGACACCATTTCCCCTTGTAAAAATGTAAAATTTGGGGCTGAAACAAAATTTGGGAGGTAAAAATCTAATTATTTATTCTTCATTGCCCAATGGTATAAAATGTTGTGACCCACATGTGGTTTCAATATGATCACTGCACCCCTAGATGAATTCATTGGGATGTGAGAAAACACAGTATTTTGACAATAAATGGCTTCATCCAACCACTAACCATGAGTGGAGAAAAAGTTTTGGAGTTATCATTCATATTCTCTGAAAAAAGGCCAAGAAAGCAAAAATTCTACCGGGGTATGTAAACTTTTGAGCACAACTGTAATTAGTTGGAAGCAGGGAAAAAGAGGCAAGGCATCTTGACTAGAGACAAAATTGTGATAGCTCGGTGAATGGGTCAAAGCATCCCCAAAATAGCTATCATACATAGTCAAAAAAAGAACAACTGGTGAATCAAAAAGTGGATTATGGGCATGTATGTCTCAATAATGTGCTTACGAAGAAAAAGGTAGTCTATCTGGTCTGATTTTGCAAAAAGGCTACTATAGGTATAAATCTCCATTGTGTCTTACATGGTTTTTAACATTTAGTTTTATTACAGTACATGAGTGTAATATCCTTTAATTGCCTACTGTGTTGCCTGGAATGCAGAAAGGAGATAACAACAATACAGTGTTAGGTGTCGAGTTCCCGCCTCTGCACAGGGGTAATCTCCAACCATGTCCACTGCGGTCTGCCATTCTCCTCCAGTCACAGTGGAACCTGCTCAGCGGAGACGTCAGTCCCAGTGTCTGGCTCAACCTGATACTGTGCGCTTGGTTACTGCTGCCTTTCCAGGCTCTGCCTTTGCAGCCAGCACTGATCAGGAGCAAGCAGGCCTTTCTGGGGCTAAATCCTGCTTTTCCCATACTGAGTGTGCCCACGGGATGACGTCCCATTGGAGGTCGGGGGTCACATGCTCAGGTCCTGTTGCGACTCCTATTGGACTATCAGGAAGGTCCTGGAGCGCCACTGCTATAAAAGGTTCGCATGGCCGCTCGGCCATGCGCTAGTGTAAACTTATTTACTTGTGCATGTGAAGATGAATGCCTGTCGATGGATGAAAGCTCCAAATCATTCCTATCCCTAGTGTTGTTGCCTGCTCGTGAATGGTGGAAGCTACTTAGCGCCAGACAGTGCTACTCTGCACATCCAGCACACAATTCTGAGTCTGATAGCAGTGACCGCCAGTGCGGCGCCGTGCGCTTAGTGCACTTTTTGGGCCCTGGTTAGGGTAGTTAATGGCGTTGTACACGCTCTTGTGCGATAAATTATTATTATTAGTTCAGTTCTTTCCCTGACACCACAGTAATGGTGCAGCGCGTAAGAGGTCTAGAGGAACTCTTTCCTCGTGTCTTGGGACAGAGTTCTGTGACCCTTTACTTGCGCTCTCTGTGCCGTATCGCAGCCCTGTGACGCAACAGGGTTCGCTTCCTTCATACCGAGTGAAGCCGTGTGTGTATTCACATTATACCGCCATCTAATCCGCCATTACCGAGCAGCAGGTGTCCTTTCTGCACGGTGGACCACAGACTGCGAACGCACCTCATATCCTCTCTGAATATTATTTGGTGCGTTCCGCCAGTCCTAACATACAGAGATGCCCATTTCTTGATTATACTAAAGATGTTCCAGTAGCATTAATTATTTTCTGTTTGCAGGTTGAATTGCTTTTTTATTTAACCAGAATTACCAGTATAGTATAAGTATAAAACGTGCAATTAATTTTTGTTTAGTTCTCCTCTCCACAGAACTCATCGATTGTCAATACAAATCATCCCACCACCTGCTCTTTCTGTTTTTTCTCCTTCTACTAGTTGCAGGTGACATCTCTCCGAACCCTGGCCCCCTCTCCACCAGCATACATTACTCTCCTCCAGCTACATATAGAAACCCTGCTAATCTCATTAACAATCAGTGCATGCCTTCCCACCGTGAGTCGGTGTGGAGGTCCTTTTGCACACTCTGCGTGGTTTTTGTAGTTTTTAATACTGACCGCATAGTTCCCTTTCCTATCGTCTGTCTATCTAGAGAAGATTCAGCCTCCTTTGCTAATATCTGTTTCATTCCTGTGTTTGTCACTTCCCTCTTAACTCACAGTTAATATTTGTGGGGAGCTACCTTTACTTTGGGGAATTTCTCTGAGGCAAGGTAGGCTGCTATTTCTATCTTTAGGGGTAGTTAGCTCTTAGGCTGTGAAGAGGCGTCTAGGGAGAGTTAGGTACGCTCCACGGCTATTGCTAGTGTGTGTGATAGGATTAGGGATTGCGGTCAGTAGAGTTACCACCTCCTCAGAGCTTGTCCCAGGTTTTCTGTTTTAACCATCAGGTCACTTCGGGTGCTCTTAACCACCAGGTCCATAACACTCCTCGTCCCCTTACTATCGGGGTTCCGCAAGGCTCAGTCCTAGGCCCCCTCCTCTTCTCTCTTTACATGGCCCCTATTGGACAAACAATCAGCAGATTTGGGTTCCAGTATCGTCTCTATGCTGATGACACCCAATTATACACTTCTTCCCCCGACATCACCCCTACTATGAACAATCCAAAAACAAATAGTATAGGGACTAGTCAAACTTGTTTTGTACATGTAATCCCCTTTAAAACTTAGTTTTTAATAATGCCAATAAAAACCTTGACCCGAAACAAACCTTGGTTAGATAACCACATATAATAAAATACCACCAATTAGGTGACCTATTGAGATGCTACAATAAACCTACTGCTCACACCTGCCTTGCTGTGGAGGTTGGCACCCTAAGAGACGATTTATTGGCGCCCCCACTCAACACAGGCTGTCCCTGTCTCCCCTATGATATCCCTCTCAATGTAGGTGGGAAAACAAAATAGTAGAGAGCAGTGGTGAAAAAAGTACACACTATATGTATAAGTACCCAACAAATCACAAGTATCCCCACTTCTGATCATAATGATACAGCACATCGCCCAAAAGTGAGCCAGATAACAAGATGATAGTCACAAGATAACCGTATTTGTCCCCTATAGTCATGGACATGTACTGATAACACATTCAGGTCCAGTAGGGACCAACACAGAAAACCAGAATATTGTGATAAAAGATGACAAGAGATCACTTAGCGTGTGCTGATATCGCCCCGACGCGTTTCCCCGTTAGTACGGTTCATCAGGAGGAGATGGTGTGGTGACCGATACTGCCGGATGCCATGAAGATGAAAAGCATAGGTCGGCGGTGGAAATGTGTGAGTTTAAATGACTCACATCAAGTTAGTGCGCCTGAGTAGGCCCCGCCCCCACACGGATACAGTGGGATATTATCCGGGTCATAGCAGCGTTATGTCCCCCAAAATTAGATCAAAACAAAATACCACTAATCCCTTTAACATCTACAAAAGGTTGCCATGCTTACAGACGTATACAAGATATAATATCTCATATTACCGAGCTATAAGTTACTTTGCTCGTATCTTCACTTCCGGGTCCTGATCTGTCCCGGCGCACACCTACTCCTCTGTCTAGCTCATGCGCACTCCTAAGATGTATGTGGAACGCACAGCCTAAGAACGGCCTGCGTTCCACAAGGAGACTGCGCTGTAGTCAGGAAATGGAAGGGGGCGTGTCCTATTGCCGATCATGACATGAGACACAAAGACTAGTACGCTACTCATCATTGAAGAGGCTACATTTCATTATGGGATCTATTGCAAGTAAAAAGAACTCAGAAAATATACATATACGCTTAGAGGAATAAATTCTAAGAAAGATGGAGGTATGAGTTTTAGTTCATGGCAACAGTAAAAATAGTGGATTAGTAGTCTTAAATTCATTTTAATTTTATTGTTTTGATTAGATGGGGGTCACCAAACGCCTAAAAATAAATCCAGTAACCATAAATAATAATAAACACAAATAAGATGTAAAATCAGTCTCCCTCCAATCGGGAACATCACCCCTACCCTAATTCAAAATACCAAGGACTGTCTGTCTGCTGTCTCTAACATCATGTCCTCCCTCTACCTGAAACTAAATCTCTCCAAAACGGAACTTCTTGTGTTTCTCCCTTCTACTAACCTCACTCTACCCAACATCGAAATTACCCTCGAGGGCTCAACCTTAACTCCCAAAGCAGCATGCCTGCTGTCTTGGGGTCATATTCGACTCCGAACTTTCCTTTACTCCCTATATCCGATCACTCACTTGCTCTTGTCACCTGCATCTTAAAAACATCTCCAGAATCCGACCTTTTCTCACCGTTGAAACTGCTAAGGCTCTTACTGTCGCTCTTATTCATTCTCGTCTGGACTACTGCAACTCTCTTCTAATCGGTCTCCCTCTTACCAAACTTTCTCCTCTCCAATCCATCTTGAATGCTGCAGCCAGAGTCATATTTCTGTCCAGCCGCTTCACCGATGCCTCCATCTTGTGCCAGTCATTACACTGGCTACCCATTCGCTACAGGGTCCAGTATAAACTCATCTCTCTCACCCACAAAGCTCTCCTCAGTTCTGCACCGCCTTATATCTCCTCTCTCATCACTGTCTATCGCCCTACACGTGCCCTCCGTTCTACAAACGACCTAAGACTAACATCCCCTGTAATCGATTAACTGCACTTGATACTTGACTACTGCACTTAAACACACGGGCTGATGACCGGATCATGCAGCTTTGTATGAAAATCCCTATGTATTATAATTGCCAGACCTGAAATAACAAGCACTTTTCACCTATTGTGACCCCCCATTTCCTTGTAGATTGTAAGCTTGCGAGCAGGGACCTCATTCCTAATGTCACTCTTTAAATTGTCTTAACTCGTACCGAATTTATTGTTTGTACATGTCCCCGCTTAATTGTAAAGTGCTGCGGTTGGCGCTATATAAATAAAAATTATTATTATTATAATATATAATTAAATATAGCTTATGGAAATTGATATGCTATGAGAACAGATTCAGTTAATAACGCTATTCTATTCTACATCTTCCTCACAATGCAATCATATTTCTGAGAATAAAACAAGTACATAAAAAAGGTGTGTCTCCGTTTGAAAACTATTTTTTTTTTTTAACAGTAATACTGTTAGCAAATGGTTAAGGATTGCATTATAGGTGCTTCACAGGTTTAATAGAATCTATTGATTTTGCTCCATTTGATCACATTATGCCCAGATTTATTCACACTCTCATTACATTCAGTAGTGGGGATAATGTAGTTGAAGCAGAATTGATTCAATTAGGGATCAGCAGCAAGATGTAATTTAGAAACTGAAAAGAATAAAAGTAAAACATGGTCATAAGACAACAGGAACATAGTAGTACGTAGAAAATATTGTGGGGAGTCTTAATAATCCACTTCCACTTTCTATGAGGCTTGAAACAACTTTATGCAGTTTTGTACTTTTTTTAATGAATTTACATAGGAAATATAGTGTATCAAGATTCAGCTCCAATATTCTGTTGTTATTAATTGCTTTGATAGCAAATGGTGCATCAATGTTCCTTCAAGGACCATGCTCATGTAGGGGACAGGGACCTGGTGAGCTGTGCAGACGGGTGGAACCATTGTTGCCGGGAGTCGGGGTTCCGGGGGACGGATTTGAGGGGCGCATGGGAAGCCAGGCTCATGTGACAGGAGGCAGAGTGACGCAGGGAGAGGAAAGGATAAAAAAGCAAAACGCGCGAAAGCAGGGGCAGAGAAGCGCGGGAAATCTCTGAGGAGAGAAAACTGCAGCGCAGTTGTTGTGTGTGTGCAGGCCGCAGTGAGACTCGCTGGAAGCAGGGGGAAAACGTGCAACAGACACTGCGGGCAATTACCAGAGCCCCCAAAAAGAGGCGCATTCGTCGTCAGCGACCCCCCAGGCAGAGGGGTAGTGCTGATCAGCTCAGGGACAGTATTACCGCGCTCCCCGGGAGCATCTTGCCACCGAGTGCTCCGGGCCCTCCTGGGTTTTTCTTAGCTGTGACTGATACTGATAATTCTGCTAATTCTCCTCAAAAAGACTCCTCTCTGGACGTGGAAACTGTTACCCCGGATCAACGTCCGCCTGCGGGAGGTAACGCAGCACCGCAAAAGACATTCTGGACTCGAATCTACACCTGGGCTCGACGTCGGAGGACACCGCCTTCCCTCACCACTAGGACTACGTCGCTGACGGAGCCTCACCACCGGGACTACATCGCTGAAACAGCACTGATAAGTGAACGTTGTTGACTTTACCTTAGTAGGGGAGGTACTAGTAAGGCGCTGCCGCGTTCTTCGGGTATAGTTCAGGCCTCCTATATAGTAGATAGGATTTACTGTGATATTGTAGACTTGTACTTAAGTTCCCTGCGTGGAAAACTGTTGTTATCTTTTTGGTTGGAAGTTAAAAGAAAAGTTAAAAACGCTGTTTGCTTTCTGGCTCCCATTTGTCCCTGCATCCTTCTTTATCTGCGGTCTCTACACTCACACTGCAACTTCACACTGTGGAAAATTAAAAATACTCACGTCCTAGCATTTTTAGGTCATATTTATTAGGACAGGCATACTGGTCAGTGGAATGTCAGTCTGTAAAATTAGAGTACAGTGCATCATATTCCACACAATGCCTTTTCTCTATGCAACACACTTCAGCTACAAATAACCATGGAGGACCTTGTTTCATACATGGGAGAAAATCGGAATATAACCTTTGAAGCATTTAAAGAGAATCTGTCACCCCCTGGGATGTATATGACCTATTAATATGGGCATACAGGTAATAGAAATGTTACACTAGTCCTACCTGTATGCCTCATATTAATGGTCTTTTTGCTGAGAAATGTTATATTCTTTCTTTATGTTAATGATTTCTTCCAGGCTCCGGGGCGTGACGTGCTTGGAAGAAATCCCTGCCTCCTGTCTGTCTCCTGCGCCTGCACTTCATACATACTTCATCCTCCTGACCTCTGATGTGCGTGCCAATAAGACCTCCACTCCTCCCTGCATAGTTATCGCCATGTACACATGGCTCCTAGCAATGATTGTACAGGGAGGAAGTGGGGAGAGCATATTATCGGGGTGCACATATAGTCATAGTGACTTGCTAGCATCTCCAAAGAAAATCCCTGAATGCAGTGCCAACAGAAGGGAGGATGAGGTATGTATTTCTGAGGGAGTGCAGGGCAAAGGATTCCGGGGCCGTACCTAATGCTAAGTGGATGAGGTAAGTATTACAATGGGGACAGGAGGCAGGGATTTCTTCCAGGCCCCACACCCTGGAGCCTAGAAGAAATCATTAACTTAAAGAAAGAATATAATATTTCTCAGCAACAAGACCATTAATATGAGGCATACAGGTAGGACTAGTTTACCATTTCTATTACCTGTATGCCCATATTAATTAAAAGGTCATATAAGTCCCAGGGGGTGATAGATTCCCTTTAATCAGTGATGCTATGGTACATTTGCACAGAGTGTGTGAAAAATCTAATGCAGATTTGCAGGAGGGACAGCGTACATGTCTGGTACATATTTGCAGTTTCACTTGCTAAGGATCTGCATATGGATCAACCTCTTTCAGTGGTCCAAATCAGTGTGTAGATGCTTGCTGTAGTTTCTGTGAGGAAACAGCTGCAAACATACATTGTAGACCATGTATGGTTGTACCCACAAGAAAAATCAGGATATAACCAACTGCATTTTAACAACAAGACATGGCTTACACGGTAACATGTGTCATGCTACAGCATATCTCCAACTCACACTTTTAACTTATCACAGTTACATCTTTCATTGTGTTTTTGACGCAGTAAGTGACAGTTCAACAGTCCAATCTGGAGGCGTGCTGAACTATATGTATTGTCATTGACTGCTCAGCTGTGCAATTCTGGGGCTGGGGCATCCTGAGGTGTCAGTGTTGTGAGTAGCAGTCCAGTCGTCTATTGAGGGCCACATCGTTTTGAGTTTTCTCCTGGTGTCTCACATCCTGGGTTATTAACTGGCTATTTAGCTGGTTGTCTGTATCTGATTGCTGCCAGTTGTAACATCCCTGCCAGCATCACTGCATAGCTTCCCATCTCCGATCTTACTCAACAATCTGGGCCATGCTGTGAATTCTGTCCTCTGCCTGCTCCATGTTGTGAACCTCATGTCCTTGCTTGCTGCTACTGAGTTGCCAGGTCCTGTCCTGACCTGTTTCTGCCAACCTGGGGCTGTATACCCAGGCCCGTAACTTTATTATTTGTGTCTTTTTTCTGCCACCCTGGGGCCTGCATACCCAGGCCTGAATCCTTTGTCCTGAACTTGTTCCCATGTCTGAACTTCGCCCTATACCTGGTACCTGTTTGTATCCTTGTGTAATAATTATAGGGGATAACTCAGGAGACTCTGCGTGGAACAAGACAACTACAGGACACAGTTTTATAAGTGGTAAAGTCTATATTATCACATGGTGATTCAAACAGGTGCAGAGAGAAACTCAAGTCCACAACACTTGGTGTAAATATTAAACACAGCTTAACAGTCTATAGGGAACTTCAGAGGAAAATCCAATCACGCAGAAAGTCTATGAAGCATAATGATTCTTGAGGATACTTGACACGAATAAGTCCTTGTTAGTCCAAACACAGATAGATATGCTTATAAGGCAGTTCAAATAATATCTTAGCTCAACCAGGGAGGCCTGGGTAATAGTCTCAGGTTTAAGCAGAGCAGCAAACAGCTTACATGTCCAGCAAATGCAGACGGAAGAAAACACAAGCAGCAAATGAAGGAGGATTACTGGAAACTGGTGTATGCAGCAGGAACTCAGAGCAGGGTAGCAGGATCACCACACAGGTTCACAGAAGCAGGTATATAGCCAGGGAGTCACCAGGGTCAGGAGCTGGATGCAAGGCAGAATACTCTAGCACAGACTGAAGGCTGGGGTGGAGTTTTATAGCAGGAAGACAGTGCACATGAGACCAAAGACGCCATCTTGGAAAAGGGCAGTAATGCACAAAAGGTAATAAAAATGTTCAGAGTCCTGACACCTTGTCTGTTGCCTTTTCTGCTCAGCTGTGTGTATCCTCGTGTCCACTCCTGCTCTGCTCCCATCCCTTATCCTGCGGCTCTGCTCTGCTCCCGCTCTACACCTTGCGGTTCTGCTCAGCTCCTGTCCTGAATCCTGCAGCTCTGCTCTGCTCCCACTCCGCACCTTATGGTTCTGCTCAGCTTCCATCCTGCACCCTGCAGCTCTGCTCTGCTCCTGTCCCGCACTCCTTGGCTCTGCTCCTGTTCTGCATCCCGTAGCTCTGCTCTGCTTTTGCTCCACACCCTGTGGCTTTACTCTTGTTCCACACCCTGCGACTCTGAACTGCACCGGCTCCGCCCCCTGCAGCTCCGCTCTGCTCCCATTCCACATCCTGCGGCTCTGCCCTACTTCCGTTCCACACCCTGGGGTTCTCCTATTCGTACTTGCCTTTGTTCCTGTCCAACCCGAAATTGTTCCCATTCCTCCAGTCTGAGCCCTGCCTGCCAGAGAGCCAACCATACCCGCCTGCCCACCAGAGTGCCAGCCGTGCCTGCCTGCCAGAGTGCCAGCTGTGTCCGCCAGAGTACCAGTCATGCCCATCAGTACTTGCCTCACCTGTCATTAGTTTTCTGTTTCCTTGTGGGATCAGTTGCCACTGCCTGACCTCACCATCAGAGGCTCCAGTGAAGACCAAGGTAGCTGCTTAGTCACGCCCCTCCAGAGTAGTCTGGTTTGTGGCACAGTAGGGATACAATCCTCGCCATCCAGTCTGGGCATGAGCATTACAGTTTGCTCAGGCCATGATCCCCGCTGAGCCCAATGGCCTTTTGCTCTTGGAGCGAGATTAACTTTTTTCCTGCAAGCATGAGCAGCTGAATACATTTTTTACCCGATATGAATCTCTGACTTTCGCTGCACCAGCCCAAACCATAGTTTCTGCAGATGTACTTACTCAACTTGCGATTTGTGCTCCCAGAGGTAAATCTGTCCCAGCGGATCTCCCAAGGTGCGATGGGGATCCGAAGCAGTACTGTGTGTCCCTGGAGCAGTGCCTGCAGCACTACGAATGGTATGCTCCCCATTTTTTCTCTAATTGGGTCAAGTTGGGATTCCTAATGTCCTACTTAATAGGAGATGCCTTGGAATGGCTCCATCCCCTTTGGGAAGCAGATGATCCTATCTCCTCGGACCTAGAGGCCTTCCATAAAGTCTTTGATGTGGCTAGTTCTGCTTCTTCTGCAAAGACTTCCCTGCTAAGCTTCCAGAAATGGACTAGACGGGGGACCCCTGTGGGTAAACCATCATGCTCGGTCTGCGACCGTTCTAAAACCATCTGTTCTTCAACCTGCAAAATCATCTACCAGAGCAAAACCCAAGAAGGCTGATAAAAGAAGGGTGGCGGAGCAGCAGCCTGAAACCAGTTGTGAGAAGGGATTGCAGTATTTTTGTGGTTGTGTAGAACATCCTGACAGTTTCTGCCCTGAGAAGCTTAAACTCCAAAACCTTGGGCCAGTAGGAGAGGCTGCCCTTGGTGAGAGTACTATCTCTCCACCAAAGTCTATGACTGTCTCTATGCCTTGTTGGAGCTTTGGTTCAGCAGGTGTATAAAAGCTGCAAGTCATATGGAGTCAGTGTGTGATTCCTGTTCCACAGCCCCAGAATCTGGTGAGGGTGTTGTCTGGTGATGGGCGAGCCCTTCTCGAGAGCAGTCTAGTCTTGCAGGAACAACTACAGCTCCATGTCTGAGCATTACACATGAAGAAGTTCATCTTTCACATGCTGTCTGGTATGCCCAGTGGTCATTCAGAGCCAAGAAATCTACTACTCATTCTTGTCTGGAGACCCAGCGTAGTGCTTCCTTGGGACCAAGCAAATCACGAGAGGTGTCTGGTCCCCACACGTCGAGGTCAGTCAGCAGTATCATCTTCTTCACCTGGTCAGCTAGTCATCGAGTCATGGTGGTGGTGTTTCCATGTAGTAGGTTGATGAAGATGTCAAGACAGAAGCTTTCAAATCTCTGCTTTCCACCAACCAGGAGGAAGAGGTCCAGATTGTTGTATCTTCTATGGTGGGAGCTGACCTCATCGGGCAGAGAGAGACTTAGCATTTTAGGATTCCTAATATTACGCCTGCCTCATTCTACTTTAAGGATGTCTTGATGGACTGGACGGTGCATGGTCCTGAGGAAAGTAGGGCTATACTCCTTCTGCAGATGATCCTGGCAGGCTTGAGAAAGAGGGGGCATAAGGGGGGTACTGTAACATCCCCACCAGCATCATTGCATGGCTTCAAATCTACCATCTTACTCACCACTCCAGGCCATGCTGTGAGTTCTGTCCTCTGCCTGCCCCATGCTGTGAACCTCATGTCCTTGCTTGCTGCATACTTCCCGGCTGTATGCTTAGGGCGGTGGCCCCGGCGCTTCCTGAGTCTTAAAGATACAGTGTGCACACTCCTAATTTGTCCCCAGCCTATTGCCAATAAGTATTGGGTACTTAAGGCATCTCCCCCCCCATAGGGAGATGCCTGAGCAACAAACTCTCTCAGTCGGCTTTCTGCTACTGAGTTGCCAGGTCCTGTCCTGTTTCTGCACCCTGGGGACTGTATACCCAGGCCCGCATCTTTTTTTCTTTGTGCCTCATTTCCACCTTCCTGGGGGCTGCATACCCAGACCTGAATCCTTTGTCCTGAACTTGTTCCTGTGTCTATCCTTGTCTGAACTTCGCCATAAACCTGTACCTGTTTGTATCCTTGTCTGTTACCTTCCCTAATCAGCTGCGTGTATCCTTGTGTCCACTCCTTCTGCTCTGCTCTGATCCCACATCCTGCGGCTCTGCTCTGCTCCCTCTCTGCACCATGTGGTTCTGCTCAGCTCTTGTCCCACATCCTGTGGCTATGCTCTACTCCCACTCAGGAACTTGTGGTTCTGCTTAGCTCCCGTCCCGCACTCTGCAGTTCTGCTCATCTCTTATCCTGCATCCTGCAGCTCTGCTCCCGCTCCGCACCTTACAGTTCTGCTCTGCTCTCATCCCGCACCCTGTGGCTCTGCTCTGCTCCCATCCTGCACTCTGCAGCTCTGCTCCTGTTCCACATCCTGCGGCGCTGCTCTGCTTCTTCTCCGCACCCTGTGGCTCTGCTCCTGTTCCACATCCTGAGGCTCTGCTCTGCTTCCGCACTGCACTCTGCTCCTCTGCTCCTGTTCCACACCCTGTGGCTCTGTACTGCACCCATTTCACAACCTGTGGCTCTGCCTTCCTTCCACACTGCACCCTGCAGTTCTTTGTCCCTCTAGTCTGTACTGGTTCCTACCGGTTCACTTATCCCTCTAGTCTGAACTGGTTCCTACCTGTTCCCATATCCTATTTGTACCTGCCTTTGTTCCTGTCCAACCTGAAACTGTTCCGGTTCCTCCAGTCAGAGCCCTCCCTGCCAGAGTGCCAGCCGTCCCCGTCAGCCTGCCAGAATACCAGCCATGCCCACCTGCCTGCCAGAGTGCCAGCCATGGCTGCCTGCCTGCCTGAGTGCCAGCCGTACCTGCCAGAGTGCCAGCCGTGCCCATCAGTAATTGCCCGCATCTGTCATTAGTTTTCTGTTCCCCTGTGGGAACCTGCCAGCTATCTGCCACACAAGCCTGGCCTCACTACTAGAGGCTGCAGTGAAGACCAAGGTAACTGCTTAGTCACGCCTCTCCAGGGAAGTCTGGTTTGTAGCACAGGCCACAATCCTCGCTTGCACCATCCAGTCTGGGCGCGAGCGTTATACCAGTCATAGCCTTAGCTCAGTAGTGTTTGTGTGTCTTGCATTTCTCTGTTTTGTTACAGTTCTTTTGCTGCCCGATCATCAACCTTGCCTTTGACCATCAGTTTGCCTAGCCCCTGTGTCTTGATCTTTTACATTCCTGGAATTCTGAACTCGGACCATGACCTGACCATGTCTTTGTCTTTTCCTTAATTTACAACATGCTCTCTTAATATCTGACATCGAACATCTTTACTATCTTGCCTCACGGCTTGTTCATGAGTAGTTTACTAGCATCACAAAACTATTTAGAAAGCTGCAATTCTGCTATAAAAATGTTAAAAATATTAGAACAAGTCACAGTCATTTGCAACTGTTATTGAAGTCCATGGCAAGTGAGTTGTAAACAACTTGCAAAAAGAGCGAGAAAATCCAACATATTTTGAAGCATTTGTAATTCTGTTTTACAGATTCAAGAGATCGCAGGTCACAATGCAACACCTCAGGACATTATTATATATGATGCTACAATGCAGACACTATGATCTTGATGTTGTTTGACACATGTTGCAGTCTAGCCCTAGCCTTACAGTATATTAGGCTACATACACACAGAGTTTTGGAAAAATTTGCAAAAGAATCTGTGTCAGAGATCCAAGAATAGCTTTCAGATTTCTAATCCATTTTTGCAGTTTGACATCCAACAAATCTACACTCAGATTAACCTGATGAAGTGTGTGGCAACCTGTTGATTATAGCCACGCTGAATATTTCCTGTGTACTGTTGAGGGGGATAGTTGGAGACACAGGATTTTTGAAAATGCAAGGCCCCTAAATTAGAACACTGTCCAATCACAAACAGCAATTTTTAAATAGACTAATCCTGGCCATCAGTGACAAGCATATAAAATGTGGGTTGCAAAAAAGAAGGTTGTTCACCTGTGAGGTCCTGCCTGTGTCAGTGTGATCCATAATTCAATTCTGCTTTCCTTGGGAAAACATTAGATAACTGTAGATAGAAACGTTTAGTTATGTCTCCCTTTTTATTTTATAACTGTTTTGCATATTTGCGTTGCTTATTTTTTACCTTTTTATATTTTTTTATTGTAAGCAAAGTATAATTTTATATTAAAACTTAAAATCTTTAATAAGTTTGAATCTTGTATGCTCTAAAGAATGGATTGTCTGACAGCGACATATTTCGGGGACTGCTCATCAGATGTGTTTGAGCAGCGTGTTAAGTAATCGGGGTGAGGGGACTCTGTCGGGGTGTGATTTATGCTCACTTTATAAACTAGAACAAAGGTTGAGTGCTGGAATGAGTGACAGGAGGTAAATTAGCCCTTGCAGGTGCACCCCACTTCATGTGCTAAGAAATGGGTATGTGACAGATATGAGCAGCTGTTCTTCAAAATTATTATGGATAATGGCAAGATTGAGTTCTATGTCGGTTGAAACGTAGCTGATAAAATTTAGGGTCTAAATTTATCTTAGGAATGTCACAGATGTGTCAGAGGCTGCTTCGAGCTATAGCGGTTGGCTATTTTTCCTGTTTGGTGCTGTTGTAGGACGATCTCTTTGAGTCTACTCAAGATAAGTGTTCCCCTCATTTATCTATCCCATCTGTCTTTAATTGTAGTGCGTATCGACTAGTGCCCACCCCGTCCTTCCACCCCTGCACCTATTCCCGTTCCTGCTCGGCAATAGGTGCAGAACCTATATAGGGACGTTTAGGTCAGACAGGGTGACTTTAGATCTGCCTAGAGGTCTCCATTCCCATCTTCCCTAGTATTGGACTCCCTTCCCCGCATCTCTTCGTGTTGCACTTAGTCTTTCCCACACTGTGCGTGACAAGAAAGTATGAAAAAACCTCAGCACTAGAGATGAGCACTTAGGGCAAAATTTGAATCCTGGTCCTACAGAAAATTGATTAAAAGAGGTTATTTTTCTTGAATTCAATTTTTCTTATAAAGCTCTGGGGTCTCTGTAGACCCCGAAGTATAATAAATGTAAGAGAAGTAATAATAAAAATAGTATTTATACTCACCTTATTTCTAATTTCACCTCACGTCATATTTCTGGTCCTCGTCGCTTCTTATCACTGTCAAACGTGCTAAATCCCTGGTCCTCTTCAGGCTAGGCCTGGGTTTCCAGCTCTGTTGAATCTCGACAAGATTCTGCACAAGTGAACTTGTGTGGGAATGCTTGGAAAAGTCCCATGACTCCTTAGAGACGGGAGTTCAGACCGAGAGTGAAGAGGCACAGAAATTTAGTGCTTGTGGTAGTGATAAGATAGGATGGGGACGTTGAGTTGAGCGATAAGGTGAGTATAAGTATTTATTTATTTAATTACTTTTTGATGGCCTGTTATAGTTCAGAATAATGGTGACCAACTGTCACCACTTTACTGAATCAGATAAGAAGAGAATTACCAAAAAAATGTATGTTTTGGCGAACATGGATTTTTATTTGAGTAGAAGTCAATTCCATTTGAATATATTCACTCATTTCTACTCAGATACAGTACAGATTATTCGAAAGTGGTACATGGTGTCATCTAAAGCTACAATAATTACATTTGTAATAATTAATTTTAAAATCAATTCAATCACACACTGTTATAAAAATCCTATCAAATAATCACTGAAGTAAGACTTGATGATCTGTCAAGTCTGATCTGTCAAGTCTATTGATTATGTTATTGTTACCCCTTTCCCAATCAGTAAGTAGCGCAGGTGTGAAGCAGAAAAAGAAAAAATACCATGTGAAATGTACATTGTAATGTAAGAAAAGTCCACGATGTCTGTGGTTATAATATTACATTTTTGCTTTTAATATAAAAAAGATATGCACACATGGTCAAAATTGTTGGTACCCCTCATTTAATGACAGAAAAACCCACAATCGTCACAAAAATAACTTGAATCTGACAAAAGCAATAATAAATAAAAGATCTATGAACATGAGCAAATGAAAGTCAGACATTGCTTTTCCACCATGCTTCAACAGAATTTAAAAAAAAATAAAACTCATGAAATAGGCCTGGACAGAAATGATGGTACCCTTAACTTAACCTTTTCCAGATGGCATGTTTCAGCTCTTTCCAAAGATGCTCAATAGGATTTAGGTCAGGGCTCATAAAGGCCACTTCATCATAAAAGTGTGGCCATGGTTGTATTAAGAATTGATTCTGATTAATTCCAAATAAAGTTTAGTCACTTTTGTAGAATTTTTATGTAATTTTCTTAATTGAACTTTATAGAAAAAGCCATAGTCTGTAAACAGCTAACAACACAGCAAACTTTCAACTTTTTGTTGAAAATTATCAGTCAAGAGAAGGGTACAAAAATTTTTCCGAGAACCGTGGAACAATATGAAGATGATCATCAATAAGTAGATTAAATTAATGAGAACACTGACATTACATAGAACTGGACGTTCCTCAAAAATTGATTAAAAGATAAAGAGAAAAATGTTCCAGGAGGCTGGATATGAATATGTTTAGCCTGTCGAGTAGAGTGGCAAGACGGAAGCCTTTTTGTACAAAGGAAAACATCGAAGTCCAGCTATGTTTTGCTAAAACCTACATGAAGTCTGCCAAAAGCATGTGTGAAAACTTGTTATGGTTTAATAAGAACAAGATTGAAGTTTTTAACAATATTTCCAAAAGGTATATTTGGCACAAAGCCAATACTGCGCATCCACAAAAGAACACCATACCCACAGTAAAGCATGGTTGAAGGAGCAGTATGCTTTGGACTGATGTTTCTATACCTTTTTTCAAGGTATAGAGAATTATGAACAATTCCAAATATCAGTTTGCATCTGTTGAAGATGAAGAGGAATTTCACCTTCATCACAACAATCACCCCAAAGAGTTCTGACACTGTGCGGCACTGACATTGAAAGTCCTACTGCCAAGAATAAACTTTATTCCCTCCAGCAGGCTTGCTCTTTCAGCCATAACAGTAGTGCCCAGGGCCGGACTGAGCATCGAGCACTTCTGGCAAATGCCAGAAGGGCCGGTGCCTATGTGGGCCGCTCAATCCGCCCAGGATCGCTAGTCTGCTAGATTGCTAGTCTGCCACCTCTTGCAGGGCGTCAGCCCATTTTCCAGCTGCTGGCCCCGTTACTTTTTCAGGCACCTAGTGGTGAAGTATAACGAGGGAGGGGGCGGGACGAGCAGTGTGCACATGTAGCTGGTGCCATGGCCGGCCTCAGCGATGTGCATGCAGTGGTGAGAGGGCAGCTCCTGGCACACAACTAATACAAGAGGAGGAGGGTGCATTACTTACACAGATCTCTAAATCTGACCGATCTGCCAGGACCTGGAGGGGGAGGAGCATCAGAATGCAGAGCAGCAGCACAGCAGGACAAGATGAGAGAAATGCAGGTTACAGTATGTTTGTATTCCTATGTATGTGAGCTTGCTTTTGTGTGCATCTTTTGCAGTGTGTGTGTGTGTGTGTGTGTGAACATGCATGCATGTATGTGTGAGTGTGCTTGTGTGTGTATTTTCCAATGTGTGTGTGTCTTTTGCAGTGTGTGTGAGTGTGTAAGTATGTCTATTTTTTTTTTTTGTGTGTAAGTATGTGTATTTTGCAGTGTGGGTGAACGTGCATGCATGTATGTTTTCATATATATGTGTATGTGTAGGCAACTCATAATTTCACTTTCAAATATCACATATGTAACATATATATATCTGCCCCAGCATATCCTGTGTGGTGGATACATGTCGGCCCTGGCGTGTCCCGTGTGGCTGATTCTCGTCAGCCCCAGTGTGTCCCATGTGGCGGGTCGATCATCGGCATGTCCCGTGTGGTGTGTAAATGTTGGCCCTGGTGTGTCCCGTCTGGTGGGTATTCATCGAACCCAGCATGTCCCGTGTGGTGGGTACATGTCCGCCTCAGTGTGTCACGTGTGGTGTGTACATGGCGGCCCCAGCGTGTCCCGTGTGGTGTGTACATGTCCGCCTCGCCATGACCCATGTGGTGTGTACATGTCGGCCCCAGTGTGTCCCGTGTGGTGGATACAGGTCGCCCCGGCGTTTCCCGTATGATGTAAACAGTATAATTGAAGGAAACCTGTCAGCAGGATTGTGCTGAGTAACCTACACACACAGTGTCAGATCGGTGCCGATGGTAGCCCCCGCCCTGCAGTCTGATCGCATATGTGATGTGTATATAATTCATTTGTTTAAGGTTATCCTGAAATTCCTAAAAAAAAGAAAAAAAATCCGTTTGAAAATGGCTCCGGCTGTGCCTGTGCAGTAGCAGCTATTGGTGATCCGACAGCTGCTACTGTGCAGGTGGCGCCATCTTTGTAGAGAAAAAAAAATTCCTCCTCCAAATGGTGCCGCCGGTGCCTGCGCAGTAGCAGTTATTTGATCACCTCTATATAGACTAATAGCTGCTACGGTGTGCGGGCGCCATTTTCAAACAATTATTTTTTAATGAATTTCAGGATTACATCAAACAAATTAAATAGCAAGCACAAAATCGATACCTTAACCCCAGGTATCATTGTAATTAGTATAGCGGCGCCGACCTGACAGTGTGTAGGTTACCGTGCACAATCCTGCTGAAAGGTTTCCTTTAAGTACCGTATATAGCGAAGACTTGTGTATATAGCATATAGTAAGGTGCTGTCTGTGTATATTTACCTGCGGATCTGCAACATTTTTGACGCTGCGGATCTGCATCAGTTTTCCATGCGTTTTACAGTAGCATGTTAACCTATGGAAAACCAAATCTGCAGTGCACATGCTGCGAAAAAAAACCGCTCGGAAACGCAGCGGTGTATTTCCCACAGCATGTAAATTCTTTTTGCGGATCTGCAGCGTTTCTGAACCCATTGACTTGCATTGAGTCAGGCGCATCCGCTGCAAAACCGCAGATGTAAAAAAGATCTGTGGTTTAGCTGCGGATGAAATGCAGATTGAGAGGAGGGAAGTGTGTGGGCAGTGACTGTGCGTGTATAGTGTGTGTGGGTGGGGTCTGCGGGCTGTCCGGGGATCTGCAGGGCTGTACAGCGCTGTCCGGGGCTGTGCGGGGGGGGGGGGTCTGCGGGGGGTTGTGTGTGTGTATGCAGGCATCATCCGATGGGACTACAAGTCCCATCCGGCTATGCCTGTGACAGTGATTGACACATTAGCCAATAATGGGACATTGATGGGACATATTGTTCATTAATAAACATCGGCGTTGCTATTATATATCTATCCATATATCTATCTACATCATTCCATAGATTTATATATCCATAGAAATATGAAGATATATCTATGTATCTATAGATCTATCTCTAATTACTTCTATCTATCTCTTTCCTTCTATCTATTATCTATCTATTATCTAACTATCCCATGTCTATCTGTCTATCTATCTGTCTATCTATCTATCTATCTATCTATCTATCTATCTATCTGTAATGGAGTGTGGGTTGGACAAATGTAAAAGAGGAGGTTGGACAAGAAATGACATCACAAATCTTTTTAGTTCAGTAATAGATCTTTATTTAGCTTTCAAAAATGCATCAAATCCGCACCTGCATTTTCTGCCAAGAGATGTGGATTCAGTGCGGAAAAATCCGCAGGCAAATCCGCAATGTGTGCACATACCATTATAGTGTAGATACGTGTATTTTATACGGTGCTGTGTGTATTAGATGGTGTGGACTCTATACTATATACACAGTCACATCTCTACACTACACCACTCCATACCAGGCTTTATGACACAGCATATAGTGTGGAGCTCTGTATTTAGTGTGGACTCCCCTTTACAAAATATATACACAGGCGCAGTGCCCACTAAATAATCACAGCTCCACAGGACATACTACAATATAGTCCACGTATCGGTACAGTACACATGTAGTAAATAGTGTGGCACCACTATACACCCACACACATACACACTCTGCACAGTGCCACTTCTCCTGTCCTGAATACTGGGTGTAAGGCTGGGGTCACACTTGCGAGTGCATTGCGAGAAACTCGCATCAATACCCGGCACTGCCGCTGGCACTTTGACCCCAGTGTACGGCTGCATGTATTTCTATGCAGCTCAACGCTCCGGTCCGAGTGCCGGTGGCAGTGCCGGGTATTGATGCGACACTCGTGCGAGTTTATCACAAGTGTGACCCCAGCCTAACGCAGATTTTGTGTGTATGTGTCTTTATTTACATAGTTACATAGTTACATAGTTATTAAGGTTGAAGGAAGACTGTAAGTCCATCTAGTTCAACCCATAGCCTAACCTAACATGCCCTAACATGTTGATCCAGGGGAAGGCAAAAAAACCCCATGTGGCAAAGAGTAACTCCACCATGGGGAAAAAAATTCCTTCCCGACTCCACATACGGCAATCAGACTAGTTCCCTGGATCAACGCCTTATCAAGGAATCTAGTGTATATACCCTGTAACATTATACTTTTCCAGAAAGGTATCCAGTCCCCTCTTAAATTTAATTAATGAATCACTCATTACAACATCATACGGCAGAGAGTTCCATAGTCTCACTGCTCTTACAGTAAAGAATCCGCGTCTGTTATTATGCTTAAACCTTCTTTCCTCCAGACGTAGAGGATGCCCCCTTGTCCCTGTCTCAGGTCTATGATTAAAAAGATCATCAGAAAGGTCTTTGTACTGTCCCCTCATATATTTATACATTAAAATAAGATCACCCCTTAGTCTTCGTTTTTCCAAACTAAATAGCCCCAAGTGTAATAATCTATCTTGGTATTGCAGACCCCCCAGTCCTCTAATAACCTTGGTCGCTCTTCTCTGCACCCGCTCCAGTTCAGCTATGTCTTTCTTATACACCGGAGACCAGAACTGTGCACAGTATTCTAAGTGTGGTCGAACTAGTGACTTGTATAGAGGTAAAATTATGTTCTCCTCATGAGCATCTATGCCTCTTTTAATACATCCCATTATTTTATTTGCCTTTGTAGCAGCTGCCTGACACTGGCCACTGAATATGAGTTTGTCATCCACCCATACACCCAGGTCTTTTTCATTGACGGTTTTGCCCAGAGTTTTAGAATTAAGCACATAGTTATACATCTTATTACTTCTACCCAAGTGCATGACCTTACATTTATCCCCATTAAAGCTCATTTGCCATTTATCAGCCCAAGCTTCTAGTTTACATAAATCATCCTGTAATATAAAATTGTCCTCCCCTGTATTGATTACCCTGCAGAGTTTAGTGTCATCTGCAAATATTGAAATTCTACTCTGAATGCCCCCTACAAGGTCATTAATAAATATGTTAAAAAGAAGAGGGCCCAATACTGACCCCTGTGGTACCCCACTGCTAACCGTGACCCAGTCCGAGTGTGCTCCATTAATAACCACCCTTTGTTTCCTATCCCTGAGCCAGCTCTCAACCCACTTACACATATTTTCCCCTATCCCCATTACTCTCATTTTATGTAACAACCTTTTGTGTGGCACCGTATCAAAAGCTTTTGAAAAGTCCATATACACTACATCTACTGGGTTCCCTTGGTCCAGTCCGGAACTTACCTCTTCATAGAAGCTGATCAAATTAGTCTGACATGAACGGTCCCTAGTAAACCCGTGCTGATACTGGGTCATGAGGTTATTCCTCTTCAGATACTCCAGCATAGCATCCCTTAGAATGCCCTCCAGGATTTTACCCACAGTAGAGGTTAAACTTACTGGCCTATAATTACCGAGTTCAGTTTTTGCCCCTTTTTTGAATATTGGCACCACATTTGCTATACGCCAGTCCTGTGGTACAGACCCTGTTATTATGGAGTCTTTAAAGATTAAAAATAATGGTCTATCAATGACTGTACTTAGTTCCTGCAGTACTCGGGGGTGTATCCCATCCGGGCCCGGAGATTTGTCAATTTTAGTTATTTTTAGACGCCGCTGTACTTCCTGCTGGGTTAAGCAGGTGACATTTAATGGGGAATTTTTATCACTAGTCATTTTGTCTGCCATGGGATTTTCTTTTGTAAATACTGATGAAAAAAAGTCATTTAGCATATTGGCTTTTTCCTCATCCTCATCCACCATTTCACCCAGACTATTTTTAAGGGGGCCAACACTGTCATTTTTTAGTTTCTTACTATTTATATAGTTAAAGGATATTTTGGATTATTTTTACTCTCTCTGACAATGAGTCTCTCTGTCTCAATCTTTGCTGCCTTGATTTGCTTTTTACAGAATTTATTTAATTTTCTGTATTTATTTAATGCCTCCTCATTACCTACTTCCTTTAATTCTCTAAATGCTTTCTTTTTGTCCCTTATTGCACCCCTTACAGCTCTATTTAGCCATATTGGTTTCCTCCTATTTCTAGTATGTTTATTCCCATACGGTATATACTGTGCACAGGTCCTATCCAGGATGCTAATATATGTCTCCCATTTTCTTTGTGTATTTTTGTGTCTCAGGATATCGTCCCAGTTAATTGCACCAAGATCATCTCTCATCCGTTGGAAATTTGCCCTCCTGAAGTTTAGTGTCCTTGTCACCCCCCTACTACCCATCTTATTAAAGGTTACATGAACACTTATTATTTTGTGATCACTATTCCCCAAGTGACCCCCAACCCTTATATTTGATATGCGGTCTGGCCTGTTGGTTAATATTAGGTCTAGCAGTGCCCCCCTCCTTGTTGGGTCCTGAACCAGTTGTGAAAGGTAATTGTCTCTCATAGTTGTCAAAAACCGATTACCTTTGCTGGAACTGCAGGTTTCTGTTCCCCAATCTATTTCAGGGTAGTTGAAGTCCCCCATAATAATGACTTCTCCTTGAGTCGCAGCTTCATCTATTTGCTTTACGAGGATATTCTCCATTGCTTCCATTAGTTTTGGAGATTTATAACAAACCCCTATCAGTAATTTATTATTTTTTCCCCCTCCCCTTATCTCCACCCACAGGGACTCTACATTTTCATTAAATTCACCTATATTATCACGCAGGATGGGTTTTAACTCTTTATGTACCATAGTATTATGTTTATTACTAAACATCGGCCTTTGGTATTATCTATCTGTCTATAGATATATCTATCTATAGATCTATATCTCTATCTCTATCATGTATCTATAGATCTAAATATCTATAATCTATCTATTATCTATCTATAGATCTATCTATCTGTGTGTAAAAATTCTTCAATGGAGTATGTAAATGAAGAGGTTGGACAAGAAATTACATCACAATTCTTTTTTTTTGTGTTCATTAAGGTTATGTGTCCACGTTCAGGATTGCATCAGGATTTGGTCAGTATTTTACATCAGTATTTGTAAGCCAAAACCAGGACTGGAACAATTAGAGGAAACATATAACAGGAACATATGCTCCACTTTTGCATTTATCACCCACTCCTGGTTTTGGCTTACAAATACTGATGAAAAATCCTGACCAAATCCTGATGCAATCCTGAACGTGGACACATTCCCTAATAGATCTTTATTTAGCTTTCAAAAATGCTTACAAATCTGCATGAAAAAATGCATCAAACGCACTCGGATTTTTACCTGCGTTTTCTGCCAAGACAGGAAGAATCTGCACAAAAAATTCCACAGGCAAATCCACAACGTGTGCACATACACTAATGGTTTATAGGGTTGATGTCAGCTGCCATTAATCCCTGGTGTAAGTAATGGTGTAAGTAACTACTAACCCAGACCTGGTGAGATCCAGCGACTCTGAAGAGTGGTGACGGTAGTAACAATACCGCTCTTCACAGTCGCCGAGCTCAGCGTAAGACCCGGAATATCTGAAGAGCAGTGACGTTACTGATGTCACCGCTCTTCAGAGTTACCGGGTCTCGTGCTGCGCAGCGGAACCAAAAGTGGCTGTAGGCAAAGTGTATGGAGCATCAGAATGAGGTTCCACAATCCCTTCATTATCTACGAGATCCAGTTATGTAGGTAAGGTAGCGGTTTTTCTTGGTAGTGCAACTAAAAGCAATAAATAGGACTGAGCTGTAATGCTGGATACAGCTGTGATTATATGTTATATAGTCGTGTTACACTCCCCTCACTTCTTGTAACCTACACGTGTACAAAGATATTATACAGTCACCATGTGACAAGTGGGCCTGTGTGACTTCAAATGCCAGGGCTGAATTTTAGTCCCAGTCCGGCCCTGGTAGTGCCTCCATGGTTTCAGTCACAGCTCAGTGAACAGAGAGCAGCGGCTGTAACCACGCTCCTGGCAATGACTGACAGACAGCCAAAAGGCTGTGCCTGCTTTCAGTCAGAGCCAGCGTTTTTTTACATGACAGGTTCCTTCTATAAGTCATAGATACTATGGAGCTAGGGGCAACAAGGTCAGTATGCATTAATAACGTAAACTATAGTGTAATATTTATAAATTAAAAGATTAATCACAAGACTTCACTATACAAACTGTATATAATATTATCTCTCAGACATGATGAGACTGTAGTGCTTACTTTTAAAATCCATGCCACAATGACAGTAGAATCCTTTTTAAAAAAATGGTCTTACCTGAAATTAAAATTAGGATTTTATCATTTTTTTTTAATATCCCAAGGCTCAAAAATGTTGATTTTAACATGAGGATTATACAGCTATTTGTCCATGGTTTTTCAAAGTAAAGCTCACCAGTCTCATCAGGTGGAATATATCTATCTTACTATTGTATTTAGTTTGCCTTGTAACATTTGGTGACAGATATTGTGCTTGTGTGTGAAAGGTTTTTTTTTTTTTTTTTTGCAGTACATACAGTATTAGGCCTCTTTCACATGTCGGTGTCTCCGGTACGTGTAGTGACAGTTTTCTCACGTACCGGAGACACTGACACACGTAGACCCATTCAAATGAATGGGTCTATGCACATGTGCGTGTTCTCACACGGACCGTATGTCCGTGCTGAAAACACGTAGACATGTCCGTTTTTTACCGGCAGCACGGACCACAATACGGACAGCACACGTGCACACGGAGAACAGTGTGCACTCTCCTCCGTGTGCACGTACCGCCCGCAGGAGAGACAGCGCTACACTAAGCGCTGTCCCCCCCGCATGTGGTGCTGAAGGCAGAATTCATCTCTTCTCCCCCAGCGTTCGTTGGAGAGAAGAGATGAAAGATCTTTTTTTTTTTGGGGGGGGAAAATAAATTTTGCATGTGCCCCCCGCCTCCCCCCCCAGTGCGCCACCTGGCCCCTTGCCGCAGAAATACTCACCTAGCTCCCGCGACGTCTCCTCTGTCCTCTCCGCGCTGGCAGCTTCTCCTGTGTGAGCGGTCACGTGGTACCGCTCATTACAGTCAGGGAATATTCCCTGACTGTAATGAGCGGTCCTACGTGACCGCTCACACAGGAGAAGCTGCTAGCGCGGAGAGGACAGAGGAGACGTCGCGGGAGCTAGGTGAGTATTTCTGCGGTAAAGGGCCAGGCGGCGCACTGGGGGGGGGAGGCGGGGGGCACATGCAAAATTTATTTCCCCCCCCCCCAAAAAAAAAAAAAAAAAAGATCTTTCATCTCTTCTCTCCAACGAACGCTGGGGGAGAAGAGATGAATTCTGCCTTCAGCACCACATGCGGGGGGACAGCGCTTAGTGTAGCGCTGTCTCTCCTGCACGGTCTGTGTGGTCCTCAGGCAGCACACGGGCGGCACACGGATGCCGCACGTGTGCCACACTGATGTGCCACTTGAGCACACGGACATACGGACACGGATATCTCCGGTACCGGTTTTTCCGGTACCGGAAATATCAGGACGTGTGAAAGAGGCCTTAGTGTGTACATATTTTTCCAACCACAATATTTTACTTCTTTATTATTCTTTTTCCATCTGAAAAGATTTCAGCTTGTTTTTCAATTGAATTGTACACATTACGAGTGATATTAAAGGTGAAAAAAAGTCCTGAAATTATTCTACCTTGTATGATTTTTTTTAAGAAAAAAGCCTGTCATTTTAACAGGGGTGTGTCGATTTTTTTTATATCCATTGTAGGTCATCAATGTTAGTTGATCGGAAAATTAAATGGTGAGAAGCTAACAAGTTATAACGATATTGCAAAAAATATTCATTTAAAAAATTAATGTATATTATATGTATATATATATATATATATATATATATATATATATATATATATATATATATATATATATATATATATTCTAATTAGTAACAGTTCCTTCAAACCACTGATAATAAAACATTTAGTCATTTGGCTGTGAGCAAATAAATGCATCATACAATATCATTGCTCTAACAGTTCAAATTTTTTCTCATGTCCTGTAAAAAAAGGAAAAATAAACCTGGTGAGGAACATTGTGACATTTTGATTGTTATCTGGAACAAGGACATCTTTTTATAACCTCTACTGCTTAACTTTGGCCCATTCCCAATTTCACAAAATGGACTATGTGGATCAAAATTATATCTGCCTGAAAATCATACCGAGTAATCAGTACAAATACGAGAAGACACCTTCAATGAATTCAAGTCAGAAAAATGAAAAAAATGTTTAGTGTTATCATTAACTCCTTAATGACCAGAGGCGTTTTTGTTTTTGCACTAACACTTTTTGCTGCCCTTCTACCCAGAGCTATAACTTTTATTTTTTTTGGTCAAAATGGCCATGAGAGGGCTTGTTTTTTTGTGGGATGAGTTGTACTTTTGAATGACACCATTGGTTTTAACATATTGTGTACTGGAAAACAGGAGAAAAAATCCAAGTGCTGTGAAATTGCGAAAAAGTGCAATCCCACAGTTGTTGTTTTTTTTTGTTACCATACTCACTAAATGCTAAAATTGACCTGCCATTATAATTCTCCAGATCATTTTGAGTTCATAGACACCAAACATATCTTGGTTCTTTTTAATTTAAGTGGTGAAACAAAATTCCAAAGTTTGTTAAAAAAAAAAATTGAGCAATTTTCTGATACCCGTAGTGTCTCCATTTTTTGTGAACTCAGGTTGGGTGAGAGCTTATTTTTTGGGTGCTGAGCTGACATTTTGGTATGTATACAATCTTTTGATCGCCCATTATTGCATTTTAATGCAATGTTGCGGTGACCAAAATAGAGTAATTCTGGCTTTTATACTTTTTTCTCATTATGCTGTTAATTCTTTTCTTTTATTGATAGATCAGGTGATTCTGAATGTGGCGATACCAAATATGTGTATGTTTGATTGTTTATTGTTTTATTTTGAATGAGGCAAAAGGGGGGTGATTTTAACTTATATATATATATATATATATATATATATATATACATATATATATACTTGGACACACCTTCTCATTTAAAGATTTTTCTGTATTTTCAGGACTATGAAAATTGTACATTTGCAGCGCCCCAGAGGCTGGTCATCGCAGTAATGTCGCTCTTCCACCAGGGGGAGTGATGGTACGTCTGATTGTACTAAAAGAGTTCACCTTGCCAGGTATCACAGTCACACAATACACTTCACACTCCGGCCACCAGGGGGAGCAAAAGGTCCTATCTACTAGGCCACTCCTCACACTTGGGTAAAACTGGGGGTTGGATAGGAAGTTAGAAAGAAAGCAGCCTGGGAGAGTTCCAGGGAGGACCTGTCAGGGGTGGGATCCTGACAGAGGCCTAGCAAGAGACAGATCGTTACAGAGCCGCGCCTGCACTTCATTGCGGCGGTATCTTAAGAAAGGACAAGAAGCGAAGTATATTGTGGAGAAGTAGTGAGGTATATCGTGGCACTACTGTGTTGGTGCACAAGGTAGGTTCCCCAAACCAGTGAACATAGATAAAGTAAAGTAACTCGGCACTCAACTTGGTTATGTAGGTGGTTTTGAATATGCTTTTTTATTCAAATAGCAGTCCCAAAAATAAACGTTTCGGTCTGCCTAGACCTTCTTCAGTAGACGGACTGCTCAGAAGATTGTTGTAAAAGGTATCTCTGGATATAGCACAAGTCCATATATATAAGAATACTGGTGGACCAGATGGGAGGACTAGAAATGGTCGCTCCGATGTAGTCTGGAGGATCGTATTGTTAGTAGATGATGGGATTACAATTTGGTATGGCGTAGCTGCAAGATAGAGTGCTATCTGTTGGTAGTGGAGATCCTTATGCGTGAAGACTTCACATATAGGACCTTTAGGTGTGGCCACAGGACATAATATGTGTCCGTAATATTAGGGTCTCCAAAATAATGGAGTATAAGTGGGACCAGTAATAGAAGAGGCGTACCTCAATGTACCAAATAGAAAAACGCCCCACAACGCGGTGTCCGCCGCAACTAGCGGTGGACACCGCGTTGTGGGGCGTTTTTCTATTTGGTACATTGAGGTACGCCTCTTCTATTACTGGTCCCACTTATACTCCATTATTTTGGAGACCCTAATATTACGGACACATATTATGTCCTGTGGCCACACCTAAAGGTCCTATATGTGAAGTCTTCACGCATAAGGATCTCCACTACCAACAGATAGCACTCTATCTTGCAGCTACGCCATACCAAATTGTAATCCCATCATCTACTAACAATACGATCCTCCAGACTACATCGGAGCGACCATTTCTAGTCCTCCCATCTGGTCCACCAGTATTCTTATATATATGGACTTGTGCTATATCCAGAGATACCTTTTACAACAATCTTCTGAGCAGTCGGTCTACTGAAGAAGGTCTAGGCAGACCGAAACGTTTATTTTTGGGACTGCTATTTGAATAAAAAAGCATATTCAAAACCACCTACATAACCAAGTTGAGTGCCGAGTTACTTTACTTTATCTATTGTGGAGAAGTGAGAAACGAGATCACAGCAACAAAGGAGATAATACTGGGAGGAGTCGTGCCCTAAGATCGTGGCAACATCCTTCTGAGGCACATAGCCGGTGGCCGGAACACCGAGGGAGTACTGGCTCTACGCTTTACTTCAATCACGGCAGGGCAGTTGACTGTAGGTTGGCTGTCTCACCTTTTCACCTAAGCAGACAACGGAGGCAAATTGTGGGAGAGGGGCATCCCTAGGGTCCCTATAAAATAGCTCCAGGCCTACCCCCGTCATATGGGTGCGTCCTATCCAAACTGGGGGACGGAGAGAGAGAACATCAGAAACAGATACAAGAGTTGTGAGGACTATCCTGTGGTGCTCAGCAGGGAGGTACTACAACACACAGGCGCAAGTAGGAAGGCTACTGATTTCCACCTGCAAAGGGAACTCTGGATGTGCCTTCGGACCGGCTGGTCTCAGCAAGCTCTGTTAGCAGTGCTCTGGATTGTGGATGCCAAAGTCTACAGTAAAAGGTAAAGAGACTGCAACCTTGTGTCCTCGTTATTTACCGCGACCTAAACCACCACCACCTACACCTTTAATTGGATGCCCCTTAGCAGGGCCACGGACCGGGTCAGGCCACCGTGACATCCCCAGAACCGAGACAGAGGGACCCGGTACCGAGTACCCCATTGCCCTGCTTCTGGGGGCGCTCCATATTCACACTGAAGGCATCAAAACTATGAATTAACACATGTGGAATTATATACTTAACAAAAAAGTGTGAAACAACTGAAATTATGTCTTATATTCTCGCTTCTCCAAAGTAGCCACCTTTTGCTTTGATGACTGCTTTGCACACTCTTGGTATTCTCTTGATGAGCTTCAAGAGGTAGCTGTAATCAAGTGCTTGCTGTAATCAAGAGTTAAATGCCGCTGTCAGAGATTGACAGTGGCATTTAACTAGTTAACAGCAGCAGGTGGATCGCAATTCCACCCGTTACTGTTGCAGACACATGTCAGCTGTATTTATCAGCTGTCATGTGCCTGGAAAGGTGCGGCCTCACCACCAGAGCCCGCACCAAACAGGGGGGAGTCCGACATCAACACACTATTATGCCTGATGTCGGAAAGGGGTTAAACGACTATAAAACACAGATATTGTAGCACAAGGGACATTTTCATAATTTACTATAATGTATTGTAAATTTCTCAATTACATTAAAAATCAACTGCCTTATGTAAATAAAGAGGATCAATTCTAATCAAATCGAATTTGTGTTAGGACAAATGTTACCCCTTAGATCCCAGTCTTAAGTCTATCATACAGCCAAATTAGATCTCATACTTTGCACTGACTTGAGGCAACACCCCAAAACACCATATCTGCAAGTTGAGATTCTGGTTTGGCTTTTAAGTCATGTGGCAAAGCTTGTTAAAGGCTTGATATTGACTTTTAGGATTGCTATTTCCAATAGGTGGCATTTAGGTGGTATTTTTTTGCACCTGTGTGTTTGCCATCATTAATCGGGTCCACTGCACCCTGCTAGTGCATTTGTTTGGAAGCTTCAGCAGGTAAACGTCTCTACATTTTTCTCTGTGACTTTTTTCCAATAGGTGGCACTAGAGTTCAAGTTCTCTTCCTCTCTGAAGAGGCAATTTGCATGTTAAATTTTTAGGATTCTGTTGAAGCAAGCAGATTTGAAGAAAAGGTGTGAATACCGAAAATGGCTACCAGTATTTTACACATTGCAGAATATTGCATCTGAAAAGGCTGACATGACCTCAGGCATGTCAAGGTGAGCTTTCCATTCATGTCTTGCAGTTATCATTTCACATGCTATACCACAGCTAATCAAGAGGAACTATCATAAAACACATAAAAGTAAAGGCAGGGAATGCAATAGTCATTTTGTGATGAATCTGGATAGTGAGAGGTCACAGGCACAGCTTAGTCATAGAGATAGGTTGATAAAGCCATAATATGCTGAAGAAGTTGAAAGGCATTATTGCCTATTCACAAACAAGGTCATGTGAGTCTTCTTACAATCTTCCACATTGTGAAAAATAGCTAGAAGAAATTTTGGTGATTACATCAAATTGAATCACAAATTAATCAAATTTGTCATGTACAACAAATTTATGAAAATTCTACATGAATTCAATTTACATTGAACCGATTCACTCATCTCTAGCATTGATTTTCTTGCCCACCTGTTTTATTAGTCTAATATTAATGTACTTGCACTTCACACTATTACTGCTGCCTACTTGACAAACTGGTTAATTTGAATATCAGATTCATCTCATCGCTACAGCCTAATATTGCATACAATAGGTGAGCCAAAATCTCTCTTACTCATTAAAGGAGAATATTCAAGTTTGAATGTTATCTGCTATTCATTGGATAGGGAATAGGTTCATGATCACTTGAGGTCCAACCTCTGGCTCCCCAAGTTCAAGAGAACCAGGAATTAGAGATGAGCGAACCAGGCAGTTAGTGTCCAGTGCTAAACGGCAAACACAGACATTCCCGGAAGTTTGTTGCACTGTTTGAAGTTCCGGAGGAACGAGGGAGAAGTTATTTTCCCAGATGCAAAGTTGGGGTCTCCATTGCTTTAAAGGGAACCTGTCACCCCCAATATCAAATGTGAGCTAAGCCCACCGGCATCAGTACCGGCAGGCGCCGGAAAAGTCAGAGAGGCCCGGCGCCTGCGCACTGCAGTACTTTTCTCTGCCCTCAGGTGAGGGCAGACAAAGTACGTCTGCACTGGAGCCGCAGCGTGAAGACAAGAAGAGGACGTCATTGTAAGAAGATAGGAGGCCCCAGACCGGACCGCGACGCCCATCGGACCCGGACCGCAGCGGGACCACCCCTGGGCGAGTATATTCTAGCCTCTTTTTCTCATCTTTCAGCATACATCGGGGGCTTATCTACAGCACTCCAGAATGCTGTAGATAAGCCCCTGATGCCGGTGGGCTTAGCTCACCTTCGATTTTGGGGGTGACAGGTTCCCTTTAAATAAGTTTTGGGTTCTGGTTCAAGCTTGGGTGCAGTTCTGGAACCCGAACTTTGGACTAAACTTCGGGTTGGGTACCAGAACTTAAATTTCCATGGGAAAATAATTATATGTCCTGTTCTGATAAATAATGATGACACCACTGATGAAAAATAGGAAGTGTTCCTTTAAAAAAAAAAAATTACAACGAGCAGATTAGGGATATAATCAGTTATTTTAAAACAATAATTTCTATTATCACCCCTCTCCTTTAAATAATAATATTAAAGGCTAAGTTGTATGACTTGTTAGAGGAGTATTTAATTTGGGGTTATCCCCTTGTACGGCAAATGATGAAAATATATCCCTTCCAAGTCATTTTTTACCCCACTTTTGTAATATGATTTAAAGATGCCAAAAATACTCTATTAGTACTCGAGCATGCTCGGATAACACCATATCCAAGCACGCTAGTTTGCTCATCACTAGGATTTACCCATAATAGAGGTTATACTTGTCAGTCTATAATTTCCAGGCTCAGAAATTGTTCACTATTTTGAATATTGTCACATTTGCCAAGCGCCAGTCAGTCCTTTAGTATAGACCCTGTTACTATGGTATCCTTAAATAATAGAAATAATAGTCTGTCTATCATGGTATTTAAAGGACCTTGCATTAAGTTACCTTTACAAAACAAATGTTATTGTATTTAAAGGGAATATGAAAACCCCAAATTAAATCCCTCTCTAACAAGTACTAAAACTTTGCCTTTATTACTAGTATTATTATTATTATTATTAATAATAAAAATAAAAGAAGTGCGGTGATAATAGAAATAATTGTTTTAAAATAACTGTCTCTAATCTGCTTATAGAATTTTTTGTATTGAAATGAATACTGCCTATTTTTCATGAGTACTAACAACCTGGATTGTCATCATTATCTAGCAGAACAGGGCACATAATTAGCACATACGTCTCCCTAACATGTTTCACCGTATACGCGGCGTCATCAGGGGATGGGACAATAATAGGAATCATATTATTTATATTGAAAGAAACAGTGCCTATTTTTCATGAGTAGTGACAACCCAGGTCATTATTTAGCAGAGCAGGACATATAATTAGCACATACGTCCAATTAACATATTTCAGAGCAGATGCGGGGTCATCAGGGGATGGGAATCATATTATTGTCCCATCCCCTGATGACCCTGCATCTGCGGTGAAACATGGAGGGGGGATGAATGTCCCACGGGTCCATAATTGGTTATTATGCTTTGGGATCTATCTCTACCACATAGAGTAAGGGCCATTCAATGCACAAAGAGTAAATTAGATGCATATCGAATTTCCTGACAAAATCCAGCAGATTTGGTGAATATGAATCTCATCACAACCGCTCTTATTTAGTCAGCACCTTGAACCAAGCACTGGCAGCTCCGATGGTTCCCCAACTGAAGGTTGTGTGATACTTCAGTTTAAACCCGTGCACAGATGGGCTTGATATAGTTTTATATGTTATATATCCATGTTGCACGATGCTGAATTGGCAGTGACACATTGCAATTATGAATGAAACAATATCCTATAGTGTTGTATTGCGACCTACAACATTCTGCAACATTCACAAATGTTTCCAAATGTACTGGATTTTCTGTTACCAATTGCAAGTGTCATGCAACAATTTTGCCCCAAATGAGAGCTCCAAAACAGTTACAAAGCAGCAAACAAAGGCTTTTATCTCACAACTTTTCAGAAAATCACATGTAATCCTAGCCAAAAGTGTTTCATGAAGAGTTTTTTAGAAATTGATTAATTTGACAGTAGTTTATGCTATATTTTTGCTTTATTTTCCGTGACAAAATCTTTAATTTTTCTACATTAATACGTTTACTTCAAAATATCAACAAGCAAGAGTAAAAATATTTCAAACATTAAAATATTTTCCTCGTTACCCTCTTTGCATAATATACATTTTCATTAGAAATGCTGTACATTTCCATTTCAGCTTGGAAAACATTAAAAATCTTCAAAAATTCTTCTTTGTGACATGTGTCTTGCAAGATAACCTCATCCACAAGTTAACATTACAACATTAGCCTTGTTTTCTGCCATTTTGAATGGACATAATAGAATAATCTGAATACTTAGCATATATTATAGTTGATCTTCACAGCATGAGCAAAAAGAGTGGGCCTATAAAATGACCCATGCATATTTCATCTTTCGTCTCCTAGTTAGGGCAGCTATTCTTAGCATCTTGGAAAAAGTTGTCATAATAAAAACCTCATTAGCATGTCTTGTACTTATGCATTGGGAGCTAATGGGAAGTTATTAGCATAATATAAATGCATTGAGTTGAACCAAAATGTTGTTACATAAAGGAAAGAAATTGAAATAAAATATTAAACTTATATATTTCTGATTCTACTAATATATTTTTCTGATATATATATAGTTCTGTTTGATATATTACAAACAAATCATAAAAAAACAAATGCCATGTAATGAAAAAATGGGAATAAAAGCTGCTGAGAAAAGTAAGATTCGCTAAACTACTACTAATGGTGTTATTATCAATACAGAAAATACAACTATAGACCAAGGGTGGGCAATTAATTTTTCAGAGGGGCCACATGGGGGACTCTGACTGTTGTGGAGGGTGAAACCAATAGGGTAAAATTAATTCTATGAATATTAAAATATTAATTATTATGATTATTGTTATTTATATTTGAATTAATTGTATAACTTAATGTTGAGCAGAATTAAGTATGCTAACATCCCCCTATATACAGAATGAGCCCACACACAGCTCCCCTATATGCCGTATGAGCCCGTAAACAGCCCCCTATATACGGTATGAGTCCACACACAGCCCTTTAACCCCTTCATGACCTTGGGATTTTCTGTTTTTCCGTGTTCATTTTTCACTCCCCTCCTTCCCAGAGCCATAACTTTATTATTTTTCCGTCAATTTGGCCATGTAAGGGCTTATTTTTTGCGGGATGAATTGTACTTTTGAACGACATCATTTTACCATGTCGTGTACTAGAAAACGGGAAAAAAATTCCAAGTGCAGTGAAATTGCAAAAAAAGTGCAATCCCACACTTGTTTTTTGATTGGCATTTTTGCTAGGTTCACTAAATGCTAAAACTGACCTGCCATTATGATTCTCCAGGTCATTGCAAGTTCACACCTAACATGACTAGGTTATTTTTTATCTAAGTGGTGAAAAAAAATTCCAAACTTTGCTAAAAAAAAAAAATAAATTTGTGCCATTTTCCGATACTCGTAGCGTCTCCATTTTTCATGATCTGTGGTCGGTTGAGGGCTTATTTTTTGCGTGCCGAGCTGGCTTTTTTAATGATACCATGTCGGTGCACATACATTCTTTTGATCGCCCGTTATTGCATTTTAATTCAATGTTACGGCGACCAAAAAAACATAATTCTAGCGTTTCTAAATTTTTGTGTCGCTACGCTGTTTAGCGATTAGGTTAATGTTTTTTTTTATTGATAGATCGGGCAATTCTGAACGCGGCAATACCAAATATGTGTAGGTTTGATTTTATTTTTATTGATTTATTTTGATTGGGGCGAAAGGGGGGTGATTTAAACTTTTATATTTTTTTATTTTTTTCACATTTTTTTTACTTTTTTTTTACTTTTGCCCTGCTTCTATAGCCTCCATAGGAGGCTAGAAGCTGGCACCACTCGATCAGCTCTGCTACATAGCAGCGATCTGATGTTCGCTGCTATGTAGCAGAAATGCAGGTGTGCTGTGAGCGCTGACCACAGGGTGGCGCTCACAGCTACCGTGGATCAGTAACCATAGAGGTCTTAAGGACCTCTATGGTTACAATGCTGAAGCATCACCGACCTCTGATCATGTGACGGGGGTTGGCGATGCGATCATTTCCGGCCGCCCGGCCGGAAGCGGTAGTTAAATGCCGCTGTCGGCGTTTGGCAGCGGCATTTAACTAGTTAATAGGCACGGACAGATTGCGATTCTGCCTGTGCCTATTACGGGCACATGTCAGCTGTTCAAAACAGCTGACATGTCCCAGCTTCGATGCGGGCTCACCGCCGGAGCCCGCATCAAAGCGTGGCTTCTGACCTCGGACCTACTATCCTGTCCGAGGTCAGAAAGGGGTTAAAGACTGTAAGAGCCCACACACAGCCCCCTATATACAGTATGATCCCACACATAGCCTCCTATATACAATATGAGGCCTCATAAAGCATCCTATATACAGATTGAGCCCCCCACATAGCATCCTATATACGGTATGACCCACCACATAGCCTCACATGTATTTAGTTGAGTTACATAGAACATTTTTTTAACTCATAACACTAAAGTAAGTTTAATAATATAACTTTCATTACTAAATCTTCAGTTTTAGTCAAATTAGTTGATGCAGAAATGAATATACTAGACATAAATAACACATCTAGTTTTTTATATGACCTTCATGATTGTTTAGGTCAGCAATAAGTCTTCTAGGCATGAAATGAATAAGTTGGTGACATATTGCAACATTATCCTTTTCTATTCTTCAAGAACAACATCATTTAGAGCCTGGATGTTGGATTGAGAGTGATGCTCAGTTTGTGGCTTCAGAATTTCCCATAGGTGTTTCATTGAGGTTGAGATCAGGACACATACTTGGCCACTTAAATCACTTCCACACTGTTCTTGTAAAAAACCCTATGAGTGCCACACACGGATCTGTCCTTTTATTAATTCTGGAGCATGGCTGCTTGAAATCTGCATCCCTAATGGGACCAAATTTAAGTGAGCTGATTGAAGCCCCCATAAGGTTCTTTACATAGAACCCAATATAAGCTCCTCAAGAATCTTCTACTGCTAAGGGGAAACGTGTCGAGCAAAGGTGTACTCATTTAAGAAAAGTGATTCTATGTTCCACATATATCTTACATCTAGTAAAAAGCATTATATATATGGATGAGAGACAGGTGAATCAGGGGACGGAGTCTCATTGTAGACTAGTTGGACAGGCAGGTCACTGGTGGCTTCTACCCATCCGCTGCCCTGGATTGAAAGGAGATGTGCATATAGAGACCTCTCAATCCAGGACAGCAGGCAAGGAGTAGCTGTCAGAGACAGAGCCACACTATAGAGTACCTGGACAGATGGGTTGACAGCTATTAAAGTATATTTTTCTCAGAAATGCCACAGCGTTTCAGAGTCAAACATACCTTGCTGAGAATATACAGCCAGTGCCATGCTGACAGTGGTTATCATTAGTGATGAGCGAGTATTCTCGTCGCTCGGAGTATTTGTGAGTACTCGGAGCTTTAGTTTTTTCGATGCAGCTGCATGATTTACGGCTGCTAGCCAGCCTGAGTGCATGTGGGGGTTGCCTGGTTGCTAGAGAATCCCCACATGTATTCCAGCTTTCTAGCAGCTGCAAATCTTGCAGCTGCATCAACAAGAACGAAATCTTCGAGCACTCACAAATACTCGGAGACCACCCAAGCGTGCTCGGAAAAACCCGAGCAACGAGTATACTCCCTCATCACTAGTAAGCATGTGTCAGTTGACAAGTTTAGTTTAAAAAGCTTGAAATGGGTTGGGTATAGTCCTAGGATACTTCCGTATTATGCATATATTTTCAGTGCAATAGGAGGTTTTACAGTATTATGATTTACTGCAAATTGATTAACTGCAAATTATGAAGAACTTGGCAAATACGAATGTCAAAAGATTCACTCTTCTCTACTCCATAATCCTTTTAACTTACTTGCTTTAATCAATGGAAAATAACTTGAATGTCTTAACTTAGTAACTGACAATGTCCTATTATTACTGCAGCATTAGTAATGATTCAAGCAAGCAGTCTCTATCAGTCCCTCTGCAGTATGAGAGGGATAAGGTAAGGTTGACATCTGTAATGTGAGTTAACAACATGGTAGAAATAATGACTGGCGTTAGCACCTCCATTGTTTTATAATATGTCAGACATTGATAACTTCCTTTCAGTGAAGGAAGATGGATAATTCTGCAGCTCAAATGGCTGAACTTTCAGATTCCACCAAGTTATTTTACATGAAGATATATGATCACTATGAAGTTTTTATTTATTGCAAGTTTTTAGAGATGAGCAAATCTTTTGAAGTAATCAGCTTTGCCACTTTATTTTTAAATACAGTGTAGTAGACCTCATCGTGTCACACAAGTCCTTTCAGGGTAATTGTAGGCTTTTTCGCTGCTAATTGATTAACCGGAAAGTTAAAGTATTTCATTGCCTGTTTAATAACAAACTGCACTGACAGAATGCATATGCTTTTACAAATTAAAAAAAGCAAAACAGTGAAGCTCTTTTTTTTATCATGCAGACGATTTTGTTGTTGCCTGTAATTCGAAGAGCTTGACGGACATTACCTGTGCAGGGGCTTAACGGAAGGAAAACACCCACCTAGCCCTGTAATCCTGGAGAACCCTGGTGGGTCATGAATGTATAAATCATGAATATCACCAATTTATTTTGGTGTCACTGTCTGCCCTATCAACTTTGTATGTTGCTTTTTTGTGGCTACATTGGTGGCAAGACAATACATAATGTAGTATAAGGGTGTGATTCCTGGTTGATTATCCTCTTTAACCTTGGTGAGGTAGTCAGTAGTGATGAGCGAGCACTAAAATGCGCGTGTGCTCATTGCTCGCGTCGAGCAGATTGGAATACTCGGGTACTCGGCCAGAACAACGAGCCCAATGTAAGTCTATGGGAGACACGACAATTTTTACAATGATCCCCCTGGGGTCCTTTTAAGGTCTGAAAACGTCTGAAAATGATGGAAACACTGCTCAAATGACACAGTGACATCATGGGAATCGCCCCTGGAAGCATTCCTGACCCCTAGTTCACAGCGGTAAACATTTTTTTACGAGATTCATGCCATTTCTCCCGGTGCCACAAAAAAGACACTAAAACGAAACCAAAACGGATTTTGCTGGGAAACATGTCAAGGTACATCCTTTGCAGGTTAATGACTTGCTTGTAAGACCAAATATTTAACCCCAGACTGAAAATTTCCTCCCCCACTTAGGCTTAGTTCAGACACAGCATTTTTGCAGCGTTTTTCAACTTTAACATTGCTTTCAACCACTGCAAATGCATTCACTGGGAAATGTCATTGTAACATTTAACAACCCTAGCTGGCCATGTAGTGTGTGACACATAAGCAGGCCCATCTTGTTTCATTTATGAAGGAGGGACTCTTAAAGTCACAGAGCCTATTTTTACTTGTGCATCAGGCGGCATTAGTTTTCTTAAAGGGTCATTATTGAACAGTGGGTCTCCTGTTATGACCCCAATGGCAGAGGGTCTCAGGAATAATGCTAAGTCAGTAAATACAGAAAACCAGCTCATAGGGCAGTGGTAACTGGGCTGACCATATAACTAATCCTAGCACCACAAATACCAGCAGCCGGGGAACGTTTCTACGTTGATCCTAGACGTCTCGCGCCAGCCGGAGAGCTAACTACCCCTAGAAGGGAAAAGGAAGACCTTTCTTGCCTCCAGAGGAAATACCCCAAAAAGTTGGATAGAAGCCCCCCACAAATAATAATGGTGAGGTAAGAGGAAAAGACAAACATAAGAATGAGCTAGGAATTTAGCAAAGAGAGGCCCACTAGCTAATAGCAGAATATAGAAAGATAACTTATATGGTCAGCAAAAAATCCTATCAAAAATATCCACACTGGAAATTCAAGAACCCCCGAACCGTCTAACGGCCCGGGGGGAGAACACCAGCCCCCTAGAGCTTCCAGCAAGGTCAGGAATCACATTTAGTACAAGCTGGACAAAAATGATAGCAAACAAATAACCCAAAAAACAAAGAAGCAAGACTTAGCTTAATTTAGCACGAACCAGGACCAGCAAACAGGAGCAAACAGAATGTGTCTGATAACACCAATGCCAGGCACTGGACTAAGGTTCCAGGAGGTTTATATAGCAACACCCCTGAAGTAACGACCCAGCTGGGTGCAAACAGAGGGAAGGAAATCCCAGAGTCATATCACTAGTAACCACCAGAGGGAGCCAAAAAAGTCTAATTCACAACAGTACCCCCCCTTAAGGAGGGGTCACTGAACCCTCACCAAGACCACCAGGGCGATCAGGATGAGCAGCGTGAAAGGCACGAACCAAATCGGCCGCATGCACATCAGAGGCAACCACCCAGGAATTATCCTCCTGACCATAACCCTTCCACTTGACCAAATACTGAAGCCTCCGCCTGGAGAGACGAGAATCCAAGATCTTCTCCACCACGTACTCCAACTCGCCCTCAACCAACACCGGAGCAGGAGGCTCAGCAGAAGGAACCACAGGCACAACGTAGCGTCGTAACAAAGACCTATGGAACACGTTGTGAATGGCAAACGAAACCGGAAGATCCAAGCAAAAGGACACAGGATTAAGGATTTCCAATATCTTGTAAGGACCGATGAAGCGAGGCTTAAATTTAGGAGAGGAGACCTTCATAGGAACAAATCGAGAAGACAGCCACACCAAATCCCCAACACGAAGTCGGGGACCCACACCGCGGCGGCGGTTGGCAAAACGCTGAGCCTTCTCCTGTGACAACTTCAAGTTGTCCACCACATGATTCCAGATCTGCTGCAACCTATCCACCACAGAATCTACTCCAGGACAGTCAGAAGGCTCCACATGTCCCGAGGAAAAACGAGGATGGAAACCAGAGTTGCAGAAAAATGGCGAAACCAAAGTAGCGGAACTAGCCCGATTATTTAGGGCAAACTCAGCCAACGGCAAGAAGGTCACCCAATCATCCTGATCTGCCGAAACAAAACACCTCAAGTAAGCTTCCAGAGTCTGATTAGTTCGCTCAGTTTGTCCATTAGTCTGAGGATGAAAGGCAGACGAGAACGATAAATCAATGCCCATCCTAGCACAAAAGGATCGCCAGAACCTGGAAACAAACTGGGATCCTCTGTCAGACACAATATTCTCAGGAATGCCGTGTAAACGAACCACATTCTGAAGGAACACAGGAACCAGATCGGAAGAGGAAGGCAGCTTAGGCAAAGGCACCAAATGGACCATTTTTGAAAAGCGATCACATACCACCCAGATGACAGACATACCCCGAGACACCGGGAGATCAGAAATGAAATCCATGGAAATATGTGTCCAAGGCCTCTTCGGGACAGGCAAGGGCAAGAGCAACCCGCTGGCACGGGAACAGCAAGGCTTAGCTCGACCACAAGTCCCACAGGACTGCACAAATGACCGTACATCCCGTGACAAGGAAGGCCACCAAAATGACCTAGCCACCAGATCTCTGGTGCCAAAAATTCCCGGATGACCTGCCAACACCGAGGAATGAACCTCGGAAATGACTCTGCTGGTCCACTTATCAGGAACAAACAGTCTGTCAGGTGGACAAGAGTCAGGTCTACCAGCTTGAAATCTCTGCAACACACGTCGCAAATCAGGAGAAATGGCTGACAAAATAACTCCTTCTTTAAGAATACCAACAGGTTCTGTGACTCCAGGAGAGTCAGGCACAAAGCTCCTTGAAAGAGCATCAGCTTTCACATTCTTTGAACCTGGTAAATACGAGACCACAAAGTCAAAACGGGAGAAAAACAATGACCAGCGGGCCTGTCTAGGATTCAAGCGTTTAGCAGACTCGAGATACATCAAATTTTTGTGATCAGTCAAGACCACCACACGATGCTTAGCACCCTCGAGCCAATGACGCCACTCCTCAAATGCCCACTTCATGGCCAGTAATTCCCGATTGCCCACATCATAATTCCGCTCAGCAGGCGAAAACTTCCTAGAGAAGAAAGCACATGGTCTCATTACCGAGCAACTAGGGCCTCTCTGTGACAAAACGGCCCCTGCCCCAATCTCAGAAGCATCCACCTCGACCTGAAAGGGAAGTGAGACATCAGGCTGGCACAAAACAGGCGCCGAAGTAAACCGGCGCTTCAACTCCTGGAACGCCTCCACGGCTGCAGGAGCCCAGTAGCAACATCAGAACCTTTCTTGGTCATATCCGTCAAAGGTTTAACAACGCTAGAAAAATTTGCGATAAAACGACGGTAGAAGTTAGCAAAACCCAAGAACTTCTGAAGACTCTTAACTGACGTGGGTTGAGTCCACTCATGAATAGCTCGGACCTTGACTGGGTCCATCTCCACAGCAGAAGGGGAAAAAATAAACCCCAAAAAGGGAACTTTCTGTACTCCAAAGAGACACTTTGAGCCTTTAACAAACAAGGCATTCTCACGCAAAACCTGAAACACCATCCTGACCTGCTCCACATGTGAGTCCCAATCTTCAGAGAAAACCAGAATATCGTCCAGATAAACAATCATAAATTTATCCAGATACTTCCGGAAAATATCATGCATAAAGGACTGAAATACTGAGGGAGCATTAGAAAGCCCAAAAGGCATCACCAAGTACTCAAAATGACCTTCGGGCGTATTAAATGCAGTCTTCCATTCATCCCCTTGCTTAATGCGCACAAGGTTGTATGCACCACGAAGATCTATCTTGGTGAACCACTTGGCACCCTTAATCCGGGCAAACAAGTCCGACAAGAGAGGCAAAGGATACTGAAATTTTACAGTGATTTTATTCAGTAGCCGATAGTCAATACAAGGTCTCAAAGATCCGTCCTTCTTAGCCACAAAAAAGAATCCCGCACCAAGAGGGGAAGAGGATGGACGGATATGCCCCTTCTCCAGAGACTCCTTGATATATGAACGCATTGCGGCATGCTCAGGTACTGACAGATTAAATAATCTTCCCTTAGGAAATTTACTACCTGGAATCAAATCTATGGCGCAGTCACAGTCCCTATGAGGAGGCAGAGCACTGGATCTGGACTCACTGAATACATCCTAATAATCAGACAAATACTCAGGAACTTCCGAAGGAGTAGAGGAAGCAATAGACACCGGCGGGGAATCAGCATGAATTCCCCGACAGCCCCAACTTGACACAGACATTGCCTTCCAATCCAGGACTGGATTGTGGGTCTGTAACCATGGCAGACCCAAAACGACCAAATCATGCATTTTATGCAGAACAAGAAAACGAATCACCTCCCGATGTTCAGGAGTCATGCACATGGTCACCTGCGTCCAAAACTGCGGTTTATTTTCCGCCAATGGCGTAGCATCAATACCTCTAAGAGGAATAGGATTTACTAACGGTTCAAGAACAAAACCACAGCGCTTGGCAAATGACAGATCCATAAGACTCAGGGCGGCACCTGAATCCACAAACGCCATAACAGGGTAAGAAGACAAAGAGCAAATTAAAGTCACAGACAAAATAAATTTAGGTTGCAAATTACCAATGGCGACAGGACTAACAACCCTTGTTAGGCGTTTAGAGCATGCTGATATAACATGTGTAGAATCACCACAGTAAAAACACAACCCATTCTGACGTCTATGATTTTTCCGTTCATTTCTAGTCTGAATTCTATCACATTGCATTAAATCAGGTGTTTGTTCAGACAACACCACCAGAGGATTAGCGGTTTTGCGCTCCCGCAAACGCCGGTCAATTTGAATAGCAAGCGCCATAGAATCATTCAGACTTGTAGGAATGGGGAAACCCACCATCACATTCTTAATGGCTTCAGAAAGGCCATTTCTGAAATTTGCGGCCAGAGCACACTCATTCCACTGAGTAAGCACGGACCATTTCCGAAATTTTTGGCAATACACTTCAGCTTCATCCTGACCCTGAGAAATAGCCAGCAAGGCTTTTTCTGCCTGAATTTCAAGATTGGGTTCCTCGTAAAGCAATCCGAGCGCCAGAAAAAAACGCATCAATATTCGCCAATGCCGGATCTCCTGGCGCTAGCGAGAAAGCCCAATCCTGAGGGTCGCCCCGCAAAAAAGAAATAACAATTTTAACTTGCTGAGCAGAATCTCCAGATGAACGGGGTCTCAGAGAAAGAAACAATTTACAATTATTCTTGAAATTCCTAAACCTAAATCGATCTCCAGAAAATAATTCCGGAATAGGTATTTTAGGTTCAGACATAGGACTACTGGTAACAAAATCTTGTATACCCTGCACACGAGCTGCCAGCTGGTCAACACTTGTAATCAAGGTCTGCACATTCATGTCTGCAGCAAGCACACGCCACTCAAAGGTAAAGGGGAGGAAGAGAAGGAAGGAAAAAAAAAAACTCAGAATTTCCTTTCTTATTATCCCACTTCTGCAATGCTTTAAACATTCAATATTGGCCTGGCATACTGTTATGACCCCAATGGCAGAGGGTCTCAGGAATAATGCTAAGTCAGTAAATACAGAAAACCAGCTCATAGGGCAGTGGTAACTGGGCTGACCATATAACTAATCCTAGCACCACAAATACCAGCAGCCGGGGAACGTTCCTACGTTGATCCTAGACGTCTCGCGCCAGCCGGAGAGCTAACTACCCCTAGAAGGGAAAAGGAAGACCTTTCTTGCCTCCAGAGGAAATACCCCAAAAAGTTGGATAGAAGCCCCCCACAAATAATAACGGTGAGGTAAGAGGAAAAGACAAACATAAGAATGAGCTAGGAATTTAGCAAAGAGAGGCCCACTAGCTAATAGCAGAATATAGAAAGATAACTTATATGGTCAGCAAAAAATCCTATCAAAAATATCCACACTGGAAATTCAAGAACCCCCGAACCGTCTAACGGCCCGGGGGGAGAACACCAGCCCCCTAGAGCTTCCAGCAAGGTCAGGAATCACATTTAGTACAAGCTGGACAAAAATGATAGCAAACAAATAACCCAAAAAACAAAGAAGCAAGACTTAGCTTAATTTAGCACGAACCAGGACCAGCAAACAGGAGCAAACAGAATGTGTCTGATAACACCGATGCCAGGCACTGGACTAAGGTTCCAGGAGGTTTATATAGCAACACCTCTGAAGTAACGACCCAGCTGGGTGCAAACAGAGGGAAGGAAATCCCAGAGTCATATCACTAGTAACCACCAGAGGGAGCCAAAAAAGTCTAATTCACAACAGTCTCCTAAGCTGTTGTAACCTTTGCTGTGGGTGGATTAGCTGCCAAGAATTACGATGCACCAGAAATACCCCTTTCATAAAATGTCCAGGGGAGACTCCTGAAAAAGTATTGCACTGAATTCAAGGCCTGTCCTGCTACCAATTCATAAGCACCCCAATAAGCCTTTGAACCCACATACTGGATGGGTCCATGCAAATCCACCTCACAATATGCATTTTGTACTCCGTACTCCTTTGTTTTACACATTGGCAGCAAAGCCAGCCCTGCTGCATAGTCAGTCATATGCACCCCATTACGCCTTGGAACCCACATACTCGATGGGCCTATGAAAATCCACTTCACAATATGCATTTTTTACTCCCATACTCCTTTGTTTTACACATTGGCAGCAAGGTCAGACCTGCTGCATCGTCATATGCACCCTATTACGCCTTGGAACCCACATACTGGATGGGCCCATGAAAATCCACTCATATTTTTTAATGATATGAGGATTCCCTCTTTGCAGAATTGTTTACAGGAGAATTTGGCAATTTTATTTGCCATGTTTTTAACACAAAGGTTCAGATTCAGCTATAAATAAGGCTAATACCTGCAATACAATGCAATTTTATTTCAAACTACAAAATTCAAGGAATAGTATGATTGAATATTGTGAGTGCGTACACTTTTGTATATGTTAACATCCAAAGGTTAATAAGTACATATAAGGATTAAATACATATAGTGATTACGTATATATGAAGATTAACTACATACAGTATACTTACATTATCCACAAGAGGCCTTTAAACATCATCCGTCTGGAATATCAGAGAAGCAAGACCAAGACAGACAACCCCTGGGAGATTACCTACACTGCATGGGCGTTCCCAGTTACGCAGGTATCAGCACACTGTACATGTACAGGTATCCCAGTTTTGGCATCTGTCTTAGTCATGTTTCTCTGGTCTTATATAGTGATTTACACTATGTATTAACTCTAGTTTCACCCAGACCTTCAAGTGGCCAGCTTTCAAGGTTGTATGAAACTGAGATATCATGGAGTCATCAGATGAGGGGCCATAAACCCCTAGAAAATAACAGCCACAAGGATTTAGATCAAACCACCACTGGTAGAGTTTCAGTAAACCTTAATGTTTTACAATGACAAACAGCAAACATATAGAGGCTTAGAACTGTTTATGTGAATAAACAAACATTTCTCAAGATTGTGTCACTATGAGCATTGTCTGTCACATCTGTAAATGTTTTACAAGAAATGCAGATTATCTGAATGCATTCGGTATACACTATTTTAATCTGGATTCCAAATCGCCATTTGTATATTCGCCATTTGGACATTTTAGGCAGCCAAAGTTATCGCTCTCAAGGAGAGAAACTAATATAGTCGACAAATAAATATTTGTAATGAACTACTCAGGCAAACTAACAGCATTGCTTTATCAAATTTATATGAAGTGTATTGTGTCCAATGTGAGCAACCAGGAAACATAATATGGAGCTTTTCAAGTGAGCTCTTTAAGGTACACAAATGTTATGAAGTGTTTGCCAACAAGGATGTGGTTTCACCATTGGGGGGTACCTTTTTTAAAAATATACTATTGCCATCACAGCCCCCCTTGCTCAAAATTCTATGGCCTATAAAAGTACAGAACACGTTCACCCAGGTCATGTTGTTGGAGATAAGGAAGAGACATTGCAGGAAACAGATTTAAGAAGTATGCCCAATGTAGGGGTGTGGGTCTCTGAGACTTGTAATGGAGGGCATGAGCTGACAAACAATTCCCCAATGTGGGGTCCTTTTTTGCTAAATAAAATAGTGCCATCACAGCCCCCTTGCCCAAAATTCACCGTACAGAGCACGTTCACCCTGGTGATCTAGTGGCACGTAAAGGACACATTGCAGGAGACATAGTTAAGAAGTAGGCCCAATATATTGTCATGCCCAGTTCCCCAATGTGGGGTCCTTTCTTTACTAACAAAATAGTGCCATCACAGCCCCCTTCCCCAAAATGCACCAGCCTATAACAGTACAGAGCACGTTCACCCTGGTGATTTAGTGGCAGCTAAAGGACACATTGCAGGAGACAAAGTTAATAAGTAGGCCCAATGTAATGCCATGCCTAATTCCCCAATGTGGGGTCCTTTTTTTTTACTAAATAAAAAAGTGCCATCACAGCCCCCTTGCCCAAAATGCACCGTACGGAGCACGTTCACCCTGGTGATCTAGTGGCAGGTAAAGGACACATTGCAGGAGACAGAGTTAAGAAGTAGGCCCAATGTAATGTCATGCCCAGTTCCCCAATGTGGGGTCTTTTCTTTACTAAATAAAATAGTGTCATCACAGCCCCGTTGCCCAAAACGCACCATGCAGAGCACGTTCACCCTGGTGATTTAGTGGCAGGTAAAAGACACATTGCAGGAGACAGAGTTAAGAAGTAGGCCCAATGTAATGTCATGCCCAATTCCCCTATGTGGGGTCCTTTTTTAACTAAATAAAATAGTGACACCAAAGAACAGCACTAGGCTAAAGATAACTAAAATATATAATTTTATTTTTACAAAACACATTAATACAAAGACAATTATCAATTTCATTAAAACAGAAGGAGACACAAGTTTGACAGGAAAAACCGACGGGTATGGCTGGAGACAAAATAGTACCAATACCTATACAGTGCCTCAAAGACAGTAAATACTAGATGGATACAGTCACAAATACAATTTGCTCGACGTCATAGATCGTGGCGCATGTGCATCATAAATGAATTAAATATATTGTGAAATACATACAAAAATCATTCCCTATTAGTATGCTGTCACAAATAATGTGCAGCAACGAAATAAATAAATATATATTATTATTATCTATGTGCATGTGCAAGGTGCACAGTCACCACGATCATGGCGTCCAGAGAAATAGATCAGTCACAGTAACAAAAGTAAAAAGGCACATAATTACCTAAATGCAAGACACCAGCCAGAGACCCACGACACCCGACGCGCGTTTCGCTAATTATTTCGCTATTATGCCGATAAATAGTTATTTGGATTCGCTATAACCCGGAAGTAATGAGGGCTGATCCGGGAGTGACTGGTTGGTGGATATTAATATCCATTGAATACTAGAATATTTTATGTATTAATATTATTTTGTGTGTTGTTTTTTGCTTAGTATAGTAGGTTGGGGGTATTATTTCAAAAATCTTTTTGTTGTGTGTTTTTTTGAGGGGAGCCAATGTGCTTCTCTGTCATTGGCCAATGACAACTATAAATATTGCCTCTTTTCCAGTTACCCACCACCCCTGGACGAAGCTTTCCGTAGCGAAACGCGCGTCGGGTGTCGTGGGTCTCTGGCTGGTGTCTTGCATTTAGGTAATTATGTGCCTTTTTACTTTTGTTACTGTGACTGATCTATTTCTCTGGACGCCATGATCATGGTGACTGTGCACCTTGCACATGCACATAGATAATAATAATATATATTTATTTATTTCGTTGCTGCACATTATTTGTGACAGCATACTAATAGGGAATGATTTTTGTATGTATTTCACAATATATTTAATTCATTTATGACGCACATGCGCCACGATCTATGACGTCGAGCAAATTGTATTTGTGACTGTATCCATCTAGTATTTACTGTCTTTGAGGCACTGTATAGGTATTGGTACTATTTTGTCTCCAGCCATACCCGTCGGTTTTTCCTGTCAAACTTGTGTCTCCTTCTGTTTTAATGAAATTGATAATTGTCTTTGTATTAATGTGTTTTGTAAAAATAAAATTATATATTTTAGTTATCTTTAGCCTAGTGCTGTTCTTTGGTGTTTATGTTTGCCATCACTGGGCTATTTACGGATCTGAAAATTGATAGGTGTAAATAAAATAGTGCCATCACAGTCCCCTTCCCCAAAATTTATCGTACAAAGCACGTTTACCCTGGTGATCTAGTGGCAGGTAAAGGACACATTGCAGGAGACAGAGTTAAGAAGTAGGCCCAATGTAATGTCATGCCCAATTCCCCAATGTGGGGTCCTTTTTTTACTAAATAAAATAGTGCCATCACAGCCCCCTTGCCCAAAATGCACCGTACAGAGCACGATCACCCTGGTGATCTAGTGGCAGTTAAATGACACATTGCAGGAGACAGAGTTAATAGTGCCATCACAGCCCCCTTCCCCAAAATGCAGCAGCCTATAACAGTACAAAGCAAGTTCACCCTGGTCATCTAGTGGTTCTGGATGATGAGGATGAGGATAAGGAGGAGGGTAACAACAAACAGACCAAATCTGGAAGCGTATACCCATGTGTGCTTGTGAAGAGGTGCATGTGAATACACCTCCCCAAAAGAGAGAATGTATTTGAGGTTATGTTTCGCTGTTTTCACTTGGTGGTGTACAGACGTCTTTCCCAATCCAGCACTTGTTCATTTTTATAACAGTCAGCCTGTCAGCATTTTCAGTTGACAGGCTGATGCGCTTATCTGTTACAATTCCACCAGCGGCTCTAAAAACCCGCTCTGACAGAACGCTAGCAGCAGGGCAGGCCAGGACCTCCAAGGCACAGAGAGCCAGTTCATGCCACGTGTCCAGCTTGGATACCCAATAATTAAAAGGCACAGAGGAATCACGGAGGACGTTTGTACTGTACTGTGTACTGTGCATGGTACTCCCTATTCACAAACATTGCACTTCTTGTGACAGCACCCCTTGCATCTGTGCCATCACGATGGGAGGGTCTGAGAAAACTGTCTCAGAATTTTGCCATTGTTCCCCTATCTGAGCTGGATTGTATTTCTGTCTCTCTCGCTTGGACTCCTTGGTTGTTCAACAAACTCTGACGTCTGCTGCCAGCGTTCTCACATGGGAATTTTCTAAGTAATTCCGCTACAAGGGCCCTCTGGTACTGCACCATTTTAGTACACCTCTCTACCTCTGATAGAAGAGATTGAAAGTTCTCCTTCTAGCGTGGGTCTAGAAGTGTCACCAACCAGTAATGAGTGTCACCCAAAATTTTTATAATGCGAGGGTCTAGTGAAACGCAGCACAACATAAAGTCAGCCAGTGTGCCAGACTGCTAACAGGCAAGACTTCTGTGTCCTCACCAACAGGACGACTGACCATGCTGTCCTCCTCATCCTCCTCTTCCCTGTCCTCAGACCATCCCCGCTGAACAGTATGACAGCTGTGTTTGTAGTACCATCTATTGCGCATGAAAGTAACTCCTTTTCTTCCTCCTTCTCATTGACTACCAATCCACCATGAGAAGACATGAGGCTGGGCTGAGTGTAATCCCCCTGCATGGTTCCTTGCTCCATGTCCTCATGCTCTGCCTGCAATGCATCCTCTTTAATTGTGAGCAGAGAGGTTTTGAGAATGCTGAGAAGTGAGATGGTGATGCTAATTATGGCGTCATCACCGCTCACCATCTTGGTGCAGTCCTCACAGTTTTGGAGGATGGTACATATGCCGGACATCCATGTCCACTCCTGAGGTCTTATGTGTGGAGTCTGAACTGAATATCGACGGCCTTGTTGATGTTAGTAGTCAACAATGGTCCTCTTCTGCTCACAAATCCTTTCCAACATGTGCAACGTAGAGTTCCAGAGCGTGGGGACATCACACACCAGCCGGTGAGCTGGATGCTGCAAACGCTGCTGAAGCACGGCAAGGGTGGCTGAAGCTGTAGCTGACTTTCTAAAATGGGCAGACAGACGGCGTACTTTCACTAGCAGATCCGGCAGCTCTGGGTAGCTTTTCAAAAAATGTTGAACCACGAGGTTAAGCACATGCGCCAAGCAAGGTACTTGTGTGAGCTCACCTTGCCTCAGAGCCGCCACCAGGTTACGGCCATTGTCACACATGAACATACCTGGCTGTAGGTTCAGCAGTGTCATCCAAACATCTGACTGCTCTTTCAGCGCTGTCCACAACTCTTCTGCATTGTGCGGTTTGTCATGTATGCAGATTAGCTTCAGCACAGCCTGTTGCTGCTTGGCTGAGGCAGTGCTGCAGTGCTTCCAGCTTGGGACTGATGTGTTGATTTCAGAAATTCAGGATGAAGAGCAGGAGGAGGAGGAGGTGCAGGAGCTGTAGAATGTGGATGCAACCCTGATTGACATAGGGCCAGCAATCCTCAGTGTGGGGAGGATGTGTTGCATCTCAAGGTCCGACTGGGTCCCGGCTTCCACTATGTTAACTCAGTGTGCCGTCAGTGAGATGTACCATCCCTGCCCACAAGCACTTGTCCATGTGTCCTTGGGTAGGTGGACTTTCCCTGCAACAGCATTGTTGAGGGCACAGGTAATGTTGTGGGACACGTGCTGGTGTAATGCCGGTACGGCACACTGGGAGAAAGAGTGGCAACTGGGGACCAAGTACCTTGGGATAGCCGCAGCCATTAGGTTGAAAACTTCTGTCTCAATGAGCCTAAGAGGTAGCATTTCTAGCACAAGCAGAAGAGAAATATTAGAATTTAAGACTGTGGCCTGGGGAATTGGCTGGGTATTTCTGCTTGAGTTCCAAAGACTGGGCTATAGACAACTGAAGGCTGTGCTGGGACAATAACGTGGACGGGCTTGATGATGGTGCTGCTTGACTGTGGGCCACAACAGGTGCAGGGCTAGAGGCATCTTCACATGCACGGTGTACTGGGGATTGGCTTCTATGCAAAACAGTGGAAGAAGCAGTGATGTGACCTGCAGGCAGTGGTCCTGGAGCCTGGGGTATGGCCCACAAAGTCAGGTGCTTTGCTACCATGTGCCTAATCATGCTGGTGGTGGTCAGGCTGGTTGTTTGCTACCCCTGCTGATGCGTGCATGGCAGGTGCTGCAAATGGCCTGTTTGGGGTTATCGGCAGAGTCTTTAAAAAATAACCAGTCTCGGGAAGATCTAACAGTTGGAATGGCAACTTCCCTCATGTTGGTGTTACGGGGAACGGATGCACGCCTTCTGTCTGTGGCCACCACACTGCTTCTTCCTACCTGTTGGGGTGATATGCCTCCTTCTCCATGTGTGCTTCTGCCCTCACTCTGCATGTCCTCCTGCCAGGTTGGGTCAGTCACATAGTCATTCACCACCTTGTCTTCCACATCCGCACCCTGCTCCTCCTCCTGACTTTCTGGCAATTGTGTCTCACCATCGTCCACCTCTTCTGACACTTTCCCACCACCGCCTTTGTGTGACCGGGGCTGGTCAAAGCTTTGGGAATCTCTACACGCGATCTCATCTGTCCCCACTTCAAGTTGACTGGCCCAGAGTTCTGAATCTTGAAATAGAAAGCTGAATAGCTCTTCAGAGTATCCAAGTGTGGGATCAGTTGTCCCAGGGCACTCGGCATGGAAGGAAGGAGGATCAGGTTGAGGAATATCTGGGCCATACTCATGGCTACTCAGACATGACCGTGTGGAAGACATGGTGGTGGTGGTGGTGGAAGCTAAGTAACTGGAAGCATTATCCGCTATCCAATCAACAACTGTTTCACACTGCTCTGGCTTCAATACTGGTGTGCTGCTGTCTCATAGAAACTGGGACAGGAAGGTCGAGCGAGAAGATGTGGGTCTTTGTTGTTGCCCACTTTGACCTTGGCCACGGCCTCGTCCTCTGCATGCACCATCATCATCACGTCCACTTCCCCATCCCGTGCCCATTTTAAATGGACTACTGCACTATTTCAAATGCTCAACACAAATATATTTATTAGTAGCAAAATAATATCTGATCACTATGCCTGCAAATCTACGATTTTTCAAAACCTAAACACCAGGCAGGCCTTAGCCTGACATAACAGACTGTATTCAATTTGTGGTGCCTTTTTTGTGAAGTTAATTTATGCAAAATAGTGCTTTATAAAAGTAGAGTAACAGACAGCAAAAAAAGTGGTCCTTCCGCCTACAATGCCCAAACTTGGAGCATGCAGATATATGAGGGCTGTCACGGAAATACCACACTGGCAAATATGTGGCCTTCTTATATTTTTTTAATGCTAAATAGTGCTGTATATAATTAGAGTATCAGACAGCAAAAAAGTGGTACACCGGCCTACAATGACCAAATTTGGAGCACGTAGAGATATGAGGGCTGTCACGGAAATACCACACAGGCAAATATGTGGCTTTTTTATATTTTTTTATGCTAAATAGTGCTTTATATAATTAGAGTATCAGACAGCAAAAAAAGTGGTAAACCGGCCTACAATGACCAAACTTGGAGCACGCAGATATATGAGGGCTGTCACGGAAATACCACACTGGCAAATATGTGGCCTTCTTATATTTTTTTAATGCTAAATATTGCTGTATATAATTAGAGTATCAGACAGCAAAAAATTGGTACACCGGCCTACAATGACCAAATTTGGAGCACGTAGAGATATGAGGGCTGACACGGAAATACCACACAGGCAAATATGTGGCCTTTTAATATTTTTTGAAGCTAAATAGTGCTGTACATAATTAGAGTATCAGACAGCAAAAAAGTGGTACACCGGCCTACAATGACCAAATTTGGAGCACGTAGAGATATGAGGGCTGTCACGGAAATACCACACTGGCAAATATGTGGCTTTTTTATATTTTTTTATGCTAAATAGTGCTTTATATAATTAGAGTATCAGACAGCAAAAAAAGTGGTAAACCGGCCTACAATGAATAAACTTGGAGCACGCAGATATATGAGGGCTGTCACGGAAATGCCACACTGGCAAATATGTGGCCTTCTTATATTTTTTTAATGCTAAATATTGCTGTATATAATTAGAGTATCAGACAGCAAAAGAGTGGTACACCGGCCTACAATGACCAAATTTGGAGCACGTAGAGATATGAGGGCTGTCACGGAAATACCACACAGGCAAATATGTAGCCTTTTTATATTTTTTGAAGCTAAATAGTGCTGTACATAAGTGGAGTATCAGACAGCAAAAAAAGGGGTACACCAGCCTACAATGACCAAACTTGGAGCACGCAGATATATGAGGGTTGTCACGGAAATACAACACTGGCAAATATGTGGCCTTCTTATATTTTTTCATGTTAAATTGTGCTGTATATAATTAGAGTAACAGACAGCAAAAAAAGTGGTCCTCCAGCCTACAATGCCCAATCTTGGAGCACACAGATATATGAGGGCTATCAGGGAAATACCACACTGGCAAATATGTGGCCTTTTTATATTTTTTTATGCTAAATAGTGTTGTATATAATTAGAATAACAGACAGCAAAAAAACTGGTACTCCGGCCTACAATGACCAAACTTGGAGCACGCAGATATATGAGGGCTGTCACGGAAATACCACACTGGCAAATATGTGGCCTTCTTATATTTTTTTAATGCTAAATATTGCTGTATATAATTAGAGTATCAGACAGCAAAAAATTGGTACACCGGCCTACAATGACCAAATTTGGAGCACGTAGAGATATGAGGGCTGTCACGGAAATACCACACAGGCAAATATGTGGCCTTTTTATATTTTTTGAAGCTAAATAGTGCTGTACATAATTAGAGTATCAGACAGCAAAAAAGTGGTACACCGGCCTACAATGACCAAATTTGGAGCACGTAGAGATATGAGGGCTGTCACGGAAATACCACACAGGCAAATATGTAGCCTTTTTATATTTTTTGAAGCTAAATAGTGCTGTACATAAGTGGAGTATCAGACAGCAAAAAAAGGGGTACACCAGCCTACAATGACCAAACTTGGAGCACGCAGATATATGAGGGTTGTCACGGAAATACAACACTGGCAAATATGTGGCCTTCTTATATTTTTTCATGTTAAATTGTGCTGTATATAATTAGAGTAACAGACAGCAAAAAAAGTGGTCCTCCAGCCTACAATGCCCAATCTTGGAGCACACAGATATATGAGGGCTATCAGGGAAATACCACACTGGCAAATATGTGGCCTTTTTATATTTTTTTATGCTAAATAGTGTTGTATATAATTAGAATAACAGACAGCAAAAAAACTGGTACTCCGGCCTACAATGACCAAACTTGGAGCACGCAGATATATGAGGGCTGTCACGGAAATACCACACTGGCAAATATGTGGCCTTCTTATATTTTTTTAATGCTAAATATTGCTGTATATAATTAGAGTATCAGACAGCAAAAAATTGGTACACCGGCCTACAATGACCAAATTTGGAGCACGTAGAGATATGAGGGCTGTCACGGAAATACCACACAGGCAAATATGTGGCCTTTTTATATTTTTTGAAGCTAAATAGTGCTGTACATAATTAGAGTATCAGACAGCAAAAAAGTGGTACACCGGCCTACAATGACCAAATTTGGAGCACGTAGAGATATGAGGGCTGTCACGGAAATACCACACAGGCAAATATGTGGCTTTTTTATATTTTTTTATGCTAAATAGTGCTTTATATAATTAGAGTATCAGACAGCAAAAAAAGTGGTAAACCGGCCTACAATGACCAAACTTGGAGCACGCAGATATATGAGGGCTGTCACGGAAATACCACACTGGCAAATATGTGGCCTTCTTATATTTTTTTAATGCTAAATATTGCTGTATATAATTAGAGTATCAGACAGCAAAAAATTGGTACACCGGCCTACAATGACCAAATTTGGAGCACGTAGAGATATGAGGGCTGTCACGGAAATACCACACAGGCAAATATGTGGCCTTTTTATATTTTTTGAAGCTAAATAGTGCTGTACATAAGTGGAGTATCAGACAGCAAAAAAAGGGGTACACCAGCCTACAATGACCAAACTTGGAGCACGCAGATATATGAGGGTTGTCACGGAAATACAACACTGGCAAATATGTGGCCGTCTTATATTTTTTCATATTAAATTGTGCTGTATATAATTAGAGTAACAGACAGCAAAAACAGTGGTCCTCCAGCCTACAATGACCAAACTTGGAGCACGCAGATATATGAGGACTGTCACACAAATACCACACTGGCAAATATGCGGCCTTTTTATATTTTTTGAAGCTAAATAGTGCTGTATGTAATTAGAGTGTCAGACAACAAAAAAGTGGTCCTCCGGCCTACAATGCCCAAACTGGAGCACGCAGATATATGAGGGCTGTCATCTAAATACCACACTGGCAATTATGTGGCCTGCTTTTTTTAAAATGCCAAATAGTGCTGTATATAATTAGAGTAACAGACAGCAAAAACAGTGGCAAAACGGCCTAAAATGCCAAAACTTGGAGCACGCAGATATATGAGGCCTTCTTTGGTGAATTTAAAACACTAAAAAAAAAAAGTGTCACAAGGCTAGCACACACAACTATCCTACGTATGCCTGACAAACTATGATTTTTAAACAGGCCTCAGTCTGACAGAACACACTGTATATTTTTTTTTTGTTGGGGCGTGAATTTTTGGAAAAAAGAAAAAAGGAACTAGGTATATAGTAAAGAAGCTGCAGCAGCAGCAGACAGTTATGGAGCTTTGGGAGGGATGCAGTTGGAGCAATGTACGCACATTCAGTGCCTGCAGGCCTTGCACTGATGTGGATATGCTGTGCCCTGCCTACCTAGCGCTGCAATATCGGGACTCACGAATTAGCCCTAAAAAGGACAGTTGGTTTCTCAGGAGTTGTGGATTTAAGAGTTGCAGATGTACACTACCTCTAAAAAGCACGATTATGACCCTATTGTGGCAGCAGCACTCCCTACTCTCGCTGAATCCAGCGAGCAGGGCGGTGCCAGGTCCCTTATACTCGGGATGATGCTGTGCGGCCAAGCCAATCACTGCACGACCACAACAAAGATGGCTGTGGCACTTCATGGCCTGACAGACAATCTCTGCAGCGTGATTGGGTCTCTAAAGTCTGCCAAAAATGCTGGGTGGAGACACCAGGTACCACCGAATAATCCCGGAAATGCTCGATGCTCGCCAAGTACACCGAGCATAGTGATACTCGGGCGAGTAACGAGCAGTGGTGAGAACGTTCACTTATCACTAGTAGTCAGTGCTAAAAATTAGCACTAAAACAGTTCATTTTGTTCCCAGTCCTGGGCAGGATCCCGATCCTGTGCAAATGCACAGTGTTGAACCGAGATCTGCTCATACTTGTAAACCTCAGTTGCACCTGGCATTGTCAAGTTGTTGTATCATTGTATTTCTAAGCATTTGATGCAACTCAACTGTGAAATGCTATACATCGGCATTTCGTGCCAAGACAGGGACCAAACTAGTGCAGGGATCTGGGATGGAAATTAACACCATTTATTGGGCAGAAAATCTGCTTTTTAACAAAAAGTAATGAAGATGGAATAAAGAAATCATGAAAAACATGGATAAATATAAAAAAAATAGCTTTTTTGCCTAGTCCAACACATTCACATCAGTAAGTGCCCATTTAATACTCCTTTTCTTAAGAAAATTACAGGTGCAGGAAAATGGTCAACAATCTCAAATTCGGAACGAATATTGAATATTCAGATTCAAGTTCGGATTTCCGAGCATTTTCTCTCAAAATTGGCAAAATTCAGTCAAAGCTTGGTAAGTCATCGAGTTTCCACTAATGCTTTTTTTAGGACTTTATCTAGGATACTGGTGCTGTATAATGAGCGTGGGGCGTGTTTTAATGAGTAGAGGGGGTTGGGAGAGGTCAGAGTAGCGGCGGACTGTATTTTTTTGCTTTTTTTTATTAACTTACTATGTGGAGATTATGGATGCCAATCAGGGTGCAGAAACCATCCATAATGACCAGACCCAAGGGCTTCTGACATTGGATACCGAAGTCACATGTCCCTCTCCATATAAAAAGCAGACATGTTTGTTTTTGTGCCATTTTGTCAGTGTAACAGCGCAGATAGACTGCTCTTGCTGCTGCAAATAGTTAGATAGTTCAGATAGACAGGATCCTGTGTGAAATCGTCCTTCCAGCATCTAAATCATTTGTGCTAATAGTGTGGGACATACACCAGGCCACATTTCAGAATCTAAACTGTTTGTATTAAAAGTGGGTGCCAGACTCCAGGCCACATTTCAGAATCTGAATCTTTTCTGCTAATAGTGTGGGCCAAAGACCAGGCCACATTTCAGAATCTAAATACTTTCTACTAATAGTGTGGGCCAGACACTAGGCACATTTCAGAATCTAAATCCTTGCTGTTAATAGTGTGGGACATACACCAGGCCACTTTTCAGAATCTAAACTCTTTGTATTAAAAGTTGGTGCCAGAGTCCAGGCTGCATTTCAGAATCTAAATCGTTTGTACTAATAGTGTGGGCCAGACACCAGGCCACATTTCAGAATCTAAATCCTTTCTGCTAATAGTGTGGGCTAGACACCAGGCCACATTTCAGAATGTAAATCTTTTCTACTAATAGTGTGGGCCATACACAAGGCCACATTTCAGAATCTAAATCTTTTTTGCTAATAGAGTGGGCCATACACTAGGCCACATTTCAGAATTTAAATCTTTTCTGCTAATAGTGTGGTCCAGACACAAGCCCACATTTCCGAATCTGAATCCTTTCTGCTATTAGTGTGGTCAAGACACACTATCTCAGCAAATACTGATTGTTAATTTAGTGACAGGTGACTGACTGGTCTGGGCCTAGGGTTATGAAACTAGTTAAAAGAGGGGAAGGGCACATCCAACATGACTGGGAAAAGCGAGGACATGGTAGAATGGGGAATAGGATTGGTGTTCAAGCTGTGTGTGGGTTAGGTGGTAATGTTAGTGAAAGCTCTACTAAACAAACACCATTTCGTCCTATCAAAACACAACTGACAACATCTGTAAGTGGACGGGCTACTCAACTCCCTTTCTTTCAAAGCCAGACAGTGGTATACCTTGTAGATGAGGGCCAGAACGAGCATGTGCTCCAGTTGATGGCAATCGATGGATCAAATGGTCTCTCCTCCTCTTCTTTCACCTTAGCATCACACATAGTACAATCCTCAGAGGAGGCACCCCAATTATCCTTGTTTACCCCCACGTCACAAATCTCCAACCACCCAACTGACTGTGGGGAAGCACATATGGGCAAGTCTATAGAGCTGTTCATAAATTCTATTCCATGGACATCAGAGGTCTGCTCCAAAGATTCACAGAATCAAGAGGAGGAAAGCATCTGAACTGATGCCCCAAATTTTTATCAGTTGGATCCTGATGAGATTCAGGTACCTGAGGCGCACTCGGACTGTATTGTGCTATTAGGGCAGGAAGAGCATGAGGGTGACTCAAAGGGCTAGGAGTGGGAGGACAGATAGGATGATGATGGGGTAACCATTCCTTCCTCTGGTTCATACTTCTGGATGACCGCCCTTTCATGGTACCAATCCACTGAACCTGGTTGTGAAAATATGATCCCTGTATAGGGGTTAAAAGGTGTTAGGGTTTCACTGGAATCTGCCAGACGGAGCTGCTTGTGCAAAATCTGTCCGATGTAGTCTTTTTGAACCCGTGGCCTTTTTTGAGCCCGTGGCCCAGACGTACCCTTAGTATTTCTATAGTTAGATTAGAATATCCATTGGGAGAACATCCTTTTACATATGAAAGAGGAGGAGAACTTTGTACTGCAAATGCTTATAGGCACCTTTCCTTTAACCCCTTCCTGCCGCGGCCCTTTTTCGTTTTTGTGTTTTCGTTTTTCGCTCCCCTCCTTCCCAGAGCCATTTTTTTATTTTTCCATCAATATGGTCATGTGAGGGCTTATTTTTTGCGGGATGAATTGTAATTTTGAACGACACCATTGGTTTTACCATGTCTTGTACTAAAAAACAGGAAAAAAATTCCAAGTGCAGTGAAATTGCAAAAATAGTGCAATCCCACACTTGATTTTTGATTGGCTTTTTTGCTAGCTTCACTAGATGCTAAAACTGACCTGCCATTATGATTCTCCAGGTCATTATGAGTTCATAGACACCAAATATGTCTAAGTTATTTTTTATCTAAGTGGTGAAAAAAAATTCAAAACTTTGCTAAAAAAAAAAGTGAAATTTTCCGATACCTGTAGCGTCTCCATTTTTCGCGATCTGGGGTCGGGTGAGGGCTTATTTTTTACGTGCTGAGCTGACGTTTGTAATGATACCACATTTGTGCAGATAGGTTCTTTTGATCGCCAGTTATTGCATTTTAATGCAATGTCGCGGCGACCAATAAAACGTAATTCTGGCGTTTCAAATTTTTTTCTCACTATGCTGTTTAGCGATCAGGTTAATGTTTTTTTTATTGATAGATCAGGCGATTCTGAATGCGGCGATATCAAATATGTGTAGGTTTGATTTTTTTTATTGTTTTATTTTGGATGGGGCGAAAGGGGGGTGATTTAAACTTTTATATATTTTTTTCATATTTTTAAAAACTTTTTTTTACTTTTTCCATGCTTCTATAGCCTCCATGGGAGGCTAGAAGCTGGCACCACTCGATCGGCTCTGCTACATAGCAGCGATCATCAGATCGCTGCTATGCAGCAGAAATGCAGGCTTGCTATGAGCGCCGACCACACTGGCATCAGTAACCATAGAAGTCTCAAGGACCTCTATGGTTAACATCCTGATGCATCACGACCCTCGATCATGTGACGGGGGTCGGCGATGTGCTCATTTCCGGCCGTGCGGCCAGAAGTGCCGGTGAAATGCCGCTGTCAGCGTTTGACAGCGGCATTTAACAGGTTAATAGCGGCGGGTGAATTGCGATTTCACCCACCGCTATTGCACACACATGTCAGCTGTACAAAATAGCTGACATGTCGCGACTTTGATGTGGGCTCACCGCCAGAGCCCACATCAAAGCAAGGGACCCGACATGCGCCGTACTAGTATGGCGCATGTCGGGAAGGGATTAAACATTGTGAGACAGGTTTCTGTAAGTGTAACAAGACAGTGGCCATTTTATTTGTGAGGTAATTACCTCCCTAGAAAAAACAAACATGATTTGCTTATTAAAGGTATTTAGAAATGCATTTATAATCACATTTCTTACTTATTTATTTTCTACAATTGGTGAACCCCTTCAGTTATAGGTAGTTTACTGCAATATCCTGTTGTGATGGGTAGATTACCGTATATACTTGTGTATAAGTTGACCCTAGTATAAGCCCAGGCTTCTAATTTTGCCTAGAAAAACTTGAGTATGAGCCGGGTATGCATTGTCCCCTAATCACTATTCTGGTATGCATGGTTCCTCATCCCCATCCTTGTATGCATGGCTCCTTATCCCCATCGTTGTATACATGGCTCCTTATTCCCATCATTGTATGCATGGCTCCTTATTCCCGTCCTTGTATGCATGGCTCCTTATTCCCATCCTTGTCTGCATGGTTGCTCATCCCCATCCTTGTCTGCATGGCTTGTTATCTTCATCCTGTATGCATGGTTCCTTATTCCCATCCTTCTATGCATGGCTCCTTATTCCCTTCCTTGTCTGCATGGCTCCTTATTCCCATCCTTGTCTGCATGGCTCCAAATTCCCACCATTGTATGCATGGTTCCTCATCCCCATCCTTGTATGCATGGCTCCTTATCCCCATCCTTGTATGCAAGGCTCCTTATTCCCATCCTTGTATGCATGGCTCCTTATTCCCATCCTTGTCTGCATGGTTGCTCATCCCCATCCTTGTCTGCATGGCTTGTTATCTTCATCCTGTATGCATGGTTCCTTATTCCCATCCTTGTATGCATGGTTCCTTATTCCCATCCTTCTATGCATGGCTCCTTATTCCCTTCCTTGTCTGCATGGCTCCTTATTCCCATCCTTGTCTGCATGGCTCCAAATTCCCACCATTGTATGCATGGTTCCTCATCCCCATCCTTGTCTGCATGGCTCCTTTTCCCTATCCTTGTATGCATGGCTCCCATGCCTATGGTAGGGGAGAGAGGTGAATATTCATTACCTTAGTGAGCGGGCACCTGTGAGAGCCCGGCAGCTGCTGGAGCCGGCAGCTGTGGCTGTAACTGTGCACACGCTATAAGAGAAATGAATATTCATTGACAGTGCAATAAATATTCATTCATCTTTAGCAGTGGGCACAGGTTTTAGCCGCAGCTGCTGGCTCCTGCCACCTGTGACCCGCTGCTCTGCAGCTCCCCCTCCCACCCACCGTAATCTGGGACAATGACTCGTGTATATGCCGAACAGAGCATTTTCAGCACAAAAAAATGTGCTGAAAAACTCAGCTTATACACGAGTATATACGGTACTTTAAAGCTGTGTTTATTGGACACCCCCCTAAAGTGAACTTTGGCTTTGAGTTAAGCTGTGAAGTACAAAATAGTTTGACAAAAACTGACATCCAGTATATATGTATATACTAAGTCTTCATTAGGGAAGAAGTAACACTAAACGAAAAGGGAAGAACAACTTCCACAATAGATGAATCCTACAAAAAGATTTGGAGTATAGTACCCCAAAATTATGTAAATGAAAACTGAAATCAATGTACCGTATATAAAAATTACAACATTTTATTTATCATACAGAAAAACATGAACAAGACATAACAGGTGGGTAAATGGTGATGAAAAGTGATAAGTGGCACCATGTGAAGATGTATAGTATCACCATACTGATTAACTTGAGGCTCAAACAAATTTCAACTATTTGCGTGTTTTGTTTTAACAAACAGGGCTTTGTGGGGCCCTAGTAGTGGGGCAACATGTATACTCATGGAAAGTGTGTTAACAAGGTTGTACAGTGGTAGAGACATAGCGTCTCATAGCATGCCCACAATCCTAGTCCACCTTGCAATGAAAATAAACACACTGTTAAGGGAAAGTGCAAATGCCTACAAATGAGTAAAGTGCTGAGTATAGTGCTTACCCGTGTGGGACAGAAGATGGTGCACGCTGTAATCCTCAGCCCCGAAAATAGTGTAGAAAGTTTCTAACATGGTTTTTACAGAGCTGCCGCTATCAGAACTGTTTATATACAGTGCTTAATGATGTTTTCCAAATCATAAAGCTTCTCAGAAACAGAAGCTAATGGACCAATTGATATCAGCTGTTTACATCATATACTGCCTACCCTCCTTTATAGTGAGCCTACTCATAAACTAGCGTGCATGTAATTGACTGTAGAAATGCAATAAAAGAAGCTGTACATCAGCTCAGTTATATACGGCAGGGACAGAGATGGTTATTAAATGAACCCTGCAATAATAAAGCAGTTATATGTTAGATTTTTGGCCTTCGTATTTCCTGTGACAGTGATGACACTGACATTTCTGTGTCATTTTCCGAGCCAGCCTCAGGTAATATTCACCTTCCCTTTGATCCCTATACTCGATTAGCCAAGAACACTGGCACGTCCTACTCTACGCATAAAACACAGGAGGGAGACATTGAAGCTATTATGTGAACCTTTAATGTCAGGGAAGACTGGCTGTGTCTCCCAGCTGTTTCCACAGTAAATGGTTTGTTAAATAAAGGTGTTTCATCAGCAAGTCTGCAGCCTGTGGGGACAGCGCTAAAGTGAAAGAACAGGTTAGGAAAGACAAAAACAAGTTTGAGAAATAAAGTTACATTTGACAGGATAGTTCTGTGTCATATCCATAGGAGCGGGACGTGCGTCGGAGTATCTTAATCCTGATAATCCAGTGAAACACACTTTTTTTAATATAAATGGCCAATGTGCATTTGTTATTCATTTTTGTTTAACTTTTTTTATATTCATCTTACAAATGTAGGGTAAATTTGTTATGTCCCGAAAAGAAGGGGGTCATCACTAGTCAAATTTCTGCACTCGTAAAATGAATAGTTCCTAGTATTTTGTAGAACTAAAACCCAACTCAAAACAATAGATACAAATAAATACCACAAGGTCGCGGCCAACTTCCACTAATAGGGAGCAAATATGTAGACTGTCATTTTTTATATTTATACAATAGAGGTCAGACGAAGGTAATTACTGTTGTCATTGCTGACCATGACCACGCATCCTTTATTTGTTGTGGGTCATGACCCCTCTCCACACTGAAATGTGGTAACTTTCTGTGACTTCCCATCAACAGAACATTTCTTTCTTGTCTTCTCCGACTATTCAAAGTGATGTCCCAGCTGACATCACCTTAACAGCCAGAGTCAGTAAATGTTCATGCATCTGAACAGAGAAGAAGGGGCGCAACAAGATCAGAAGAGTGGACACGGTCAGGTAGATAGTCCAGTGCTTAGCTTTGCAGGAAATTAAGTTCAGTGGGTCACTGGAGGACACAGCAGCCGAAAGGGCTAAATATAAAAGTAAGGTGAATGTGACTGTAGCATTGAGAAGAACGACAAGCACGGTACAAATAAAGAAAAACACTGTCAGGAATTATAAAATTACATTTTCTAACAAATATTTTGTGACATTTAATGTTTTTAACTTGATTTTTTTCAATAATGATCAATCTCCAACAGGCATCCATCTTCCATATAGACATGTGAAACATTTTAGACATACCGTGCTTTACCCAGACAAATAAAATAATATAGATATATGTTTTTAGTATAACTTAGGCCGACCAGGACACACAGAAAGGGTACTGCAAAAAGCAAGTCGCAAAATATGCTGATGTGGTTAGACTTCTTGCAACTTTGTTACACTCACAGTACCTTCTGGGTCACAATGTTGAGTTGCGACAGGGACACCCAGTGAACGTTGGCTGTGTGACACATGATGTAACCTAGTCGCCATGGAGCCTTACTCAGTTGTATTAGCTAACAATAAATATAACAAGAATTATTAGTCATAAAAGGTTTTATGGTAGCAGTTAGGTAAAATTTCACAAGCTGTCAGATTTAGCTTATGAGGCTCTGATTTATGGTATTTGACGTTGTAAGGTAATGGTTTACATACAGGACTGACGCCTTCCAGGATGGCCATTGTAGTTGTAAATAATGTCACTTCACACCATAAATGTATGGACAGCTAGTAATCGGTTGTAAATATAAAATGTTTAATGAAAATTAAGCTAAGAAAAATAATACAATGTAAACAAGTCCTTACATGTAAAGTTAGGAAGAGCTGCTGAAATCTGTAAATCAATTTTTATGCTGAGGACATGAAGTGTACAAGAAAATTAAATGGAGTTGTTGGTGACCAATTTATCATCCTGGTACTGATAAATAGTAGTACAGAACATGTAGTATTATACTTTATTATAGGGAGGTTCTGTTAGACCTTGAATGGATGTTCCATGTGAAGCATATTGTCAATGTCTATGTCAGTATATGTTGAATTTGATATCAACTTACAATGGTGAAGAAAAGAGCATTGTGTGTTAAAAACAGATTGTAGCCCTTCATCCTTTTAGATCAAGAAACCATCGCTAAGCTAAAATATGTGATTACAGTAGGCAAGTACAAGTTCTTGATCATCCTGGAATAGTGATATTTTGAAGAATTCTAAATTCATGCATCAATTTAATAATACATCAGGTGCCTTTCATATCAGTATTTTCAGAGTCAGACACCTAGTGATGTATAATTGATGACACACCAGAAATACCAGGCACTTGATATGCACATAGTTATTTACAGTAATTATCAACCTGTGATAAATGTACACATTTATATGAGGCAAAAGGGATATTGGAACTTTCACAAATTATAGTTCCTTATTGGATACTAGATTTACAATTAGTGCAAACATGTAATACATAGAGTTGATTGAATCTCCTAAAATTCAATATGGGTGGATTTTCTTATTTCAGGTGGGAAATTAGATTAGTATTAAATAACTTCTTATCAAATTGAATCAGCTGTAAAGGGGTTAAAATACATCTTACATTCATTCTTCTCATAATGCTCATTAATAAATTGTAGGCAACAGATAGAAGAAAAACAAACATGACCCACAATAGCTCAGATCAAGGTAATTACTGAATGAGATTTAATGACATCCTGCTCTGCTCTCTGCAGAGTGATTGCAAGTTGCCATGAGCAAAATAAACATAAGTGTGATTACTGACACTCCTCAGTTCTGGTCTCCAGACATGCAGTGAGGGGCTGTACAGCAGAGATGGCATTGCTATGAGAGGAAAAACGCTAATAGAAGGGTTTGTAATATGCCAAAGATAAAGTCAGCTCTGCTGTCCCTCCCCAAACTGACTGCCATGACCTTATCTGAAAAGTATTAGCCATCTGTGCTCTAAGGCCCCGTCTCACATAGCGAGATCGCTAGCGAGATCGCTGCTGAGTCACAAGTTTTGTGACGCAACAGCGACCTCCATAGCGATCTCGCTATGTGTGACACGTACCAGCGACCAGGCCCCTGCTGCGAGATCGCTGGTCGTGTCGGAATGGCCTGGACCTTTTTTTGGTCGTTGAGGCCCCGCTGACATCGCTGAATCGGTGTGTGTGACACCGATCCAGCGATGTCTTCACTGGTAACCAGGGTAAACATCGGGTTACTAAGCGCAGGGCCGCGCTTAGTAACCCGATGTTTACCCTGGTTACCAGCGTAAATGTAAAAAAAAACAAACAATACATACTCGCCTTTCGGTGTCCAGGTCCCTTGCCGTCTGCTTCCTGCTCTGACTGAGTGCCGGCCGTACAGTGAGAAGTGAGAGCACAGCAGTGACGTCACCGCTGCGCTCTGCTCTCAGTGTACAGCGGCACTGTCAGAGCAGGAAGCAGACGGCAAGGGACCTGGACACCGAAAGGCGAGTATGTACTGTTTGTTTTTTTTGGTAACCAGGGTAAACATCGGGTTACTAAGCGCGGCCCTGCGCTTAGTAACCCGATGTTTACCCTGGTTACCCGGGTGCTGCAGGGGGACTTCGGCATCGTTGAAGACAGTTTCAACGATGCCGAAGTCGTTCCCCTAATCGTTGGTCGCTGGGGAGAGCGGTCTGTGTGACAGCTCCCCAGCGACCACACAGCGACTTACCAACGATCACGGCCAGGTCATATCGCTGGTCGTGATCGTTGGTAAATCGCTTAGTGAGACGGGGCCTCTACTCCCAGCACTATCTAACCATGCATAATGTTAGAATAAGAGATCAGATCTGTCTGTCATTATACACTCACTGGCCACTTTATTAGGTACACCTGTCCAACTTCTTGTTAACACTTAATTTCTAATCAGCCAATCACATGGCGGCAACTCAGTGCATTTAGGCATGTAGACATGGTCAAGACAATCTCCTGCAGTTCAAACCGAGCATCAGTATGGGGAAGAAAGGTGATTTGAGTGCCTTTGAACGTGGCATGGTTGTTGGTGCCAGAAGGGCTGGTCTGAGTATTTCAGAAACTGCTGATCTACTGGGATTTTCACGCACAACCATCTCTAGGGTTTACAGAGAATGGTCCGAAAAAGAAAAAAAATCCAGTGAGTGGCAGTTCTGTGGGCGGAAATGCCTTGTTGATGCCAGAGGTCAGAGGAGAATGGGCAGACTGGTTCAAGCTGATAGAAAGGCAACAGTGACTCAAATCGCCACCCGTTACAACCAAGGTAGGCCTAAGAGCATCTCTGAACGCACAGTGCGTCGAACTTTGAGGCAGATGGGCTACAGCAGCAGAAGACCACACCGGGTACCACTCCTTTCAGCTAAGAACAGGAAACTGAGGCTACAATTTGTACAAGCTCATCGAAATTGGACAGTAGAAGATTGGAAAAACGTTGCTTGGTCTGATGAGTCTCGATTTCTGCTGCGACATTCGGATGGTAGGGTCAGAATTTGGCGTAAACAACATGAAAGCATGGATCCATCCTGCCTTGTATGGAGCATCTTTGGGATGTGCAGCCGACAAATCTGCGGCAACTGTGTGATGCCATCATGTCAATATGGACCAAAATCTCTGAGGAATGCTTCCAGCACCTTGTTGAATCTATGCCACGAAGAATTGAGGCAGTTCTGAAGGCAAAAGGGGGTCCAACCCGTTACTAGCATGGTGTACCTAATAAAGTGGCCGGTGAGTGTATGTCACACACAGGGAAACATGTTCTCAGCTATTGTGGTACCTATTCTTGTTCTCCTGTATGTTGCTGCCAAGTTATGATCGGGCATTGTCATACAGAAGAAAAAGTACATAATCCCAGTGAAAACTCTCTGACAACACCCACTTGCTGGGAGTTCAGAATTGGGTGTCATTACATCTCATGCAGGACTAAATTTCACAACTTATATCCACTGCAGGGCAGATATAAGTTACCCTTAGCACAACAGATATAAATGTGGGGAAAGGTGCAGTGCAACATAGCTGACATTGCTATGAGATAAGGAAAACTCATGCAAGGGCTTGTAATGTGACACAGCTATACTCAGCTGTGCTGCTGAATCTCTCACATTCACCTTATTTGAACGGTGTGAGTCATCTATGTCTAATCTCCCAGCACATTATAATCATGCAGGAAATTAGACCTGGATATCAGAGCTGTATCCTTAAACACTGAGAAACCTAATCTATGGTTAAGGTGTGCTCTTTTATGCTATGTTGTTGCCTGCCTATGATTCGACAACTCATACAGGGAGAAGAAGTGCATGCTCAATAGTCTAACAGTAAAAACAACACCCACTTAGACATAAAAAAGTTAAACATTAAGTGCCAAATACTCTGATATCTCGGAAGTGGAGAGGCACCCCCCCCAATTTTTTTTTATTCTGCTCTGCAGTCACTATTACATCGTTCAAATTACTGTTATTGTGAAAAGTTAAGCAAGTTGAAGATGAAATGATCTCTAAAAGGCCTTAAGTTAAAGATGACACATTTCCTGTGTATTTTAGGTAAAAAAAAATATGCCTTATATATTTTTTTATTTTTTACATTTTAAAAATTACAAAACAAAAATGGACCCATGTCAAAGTTTTTGCACCATTGGAGATTTGTGTGCTCAGACAACTTTGACCAAGGTTTCAGACCATAATTAGCCTGCTAGGATTATGATTTGTTCACTATAATCATTAGCAAAGGCCAGGGGATCAAATTTCCCAGCTTTATAAAAGTCCAGCCTCCTCTAACCTTGTGCCAAAAAACAGAAGCCATGGGTTTTTCTAAGCAGCTGCCTAGCACTGTGAAAATGAAAACGGAGGAGGCCCACAAAGCAGGAGAAGGCTGTAAGAAGATAGCAAAGCATTTTCAAGTTGCCCTTTCCTCAATTCAAAATGTAGTTAAGAAATGCAGTTAACAGGAACAGTGGAGGTCAAGATAGGATTGCTAAAGAGGCAAATCAAAAACCCCACTTGACTGTAAAACACCTTCAGAAAGATTTAGCAGACTCTGGAGTTGTGGTACATTGTTCTACTGTTTAGAGACACCTGCACAAATATGGTCTTCATGGAAGAGTCATGAGAAGAAACCTCTCCTGCATCCTCACCATAACATTTAATGTCAGAAGTATGTAAAATAACATCTAAACAAGCCTGATGCATTTTGGAAACAAGACATGTGGCCTGATGAGTTTAAAATAGAACTCTTTAGCCACAATGACCAAAGGTATGTGTGAAGAATTAAGGGCACAGAATTTCAGGAAAAGAACATATTGCAACCATTAAAGGGAACCTGTCACCAGGAATAATGATGTTAACATGCAGATATGAGGTTAATCTGCAGTTTAACAGCGTTATGATGCTGTCCGGCGCCTGAACGTAGCTGAATGTAGCAGGGAGAAAATTATCTTTATTCTCCCTGCCAACATTCAGTATTAAGTAAGAGATGCGGGGTGGCGCTGGTTCAGTCACAGCTGTGAGTACACAGAGTGGCCGCTGTAACCACGCCCATGGCCCTGACTGACAGTCGGCTGCAATGTAAAGCCAGTGTCAGTCAGGGATGGGGGCGCAGTTATAGCTGCCACTCTGTATACTCAGAGCGGGGACTTAACCAGCGCCGCCCCACACCTATTACTGAATACCAAATGCTGGTGGGTGGAATAAAGATAATAATTGCTGGGGTTAAAGCAGCTGCGACTCCGTGGCTTTCAGGGCCAACTACGCCCTTGTTGCACCCTGTTTTTGATAGACACCCACAGAGAGGAGGTAATGAGCTTTGGAAGGTGACAGTACATTGAGGTACATGACCAGGTGACCAGAGGGTCACAACCTGGGTTCTCTGAACATCTCCATTGAGCCAGGTGACCAGTGGGTCTCAATCCTGGCTTCCACAAACCTATTCATGGGGCTCAGGAGACCGGTGGGGCCAAATTCTAGCTTTCCCAAATGTATCCATGGGTTCAGTGATATTTCAATAGAGGAAATCTGTGTTCCATCAGCTGGGACCATTGTTATGATCCGGTGACCTTGGAGTCGCATGAAACTTTCTCTGGAGTCGGTGGAACCTGTACTGACCGCAAATCCTGAACTAACACCGCAACTAGAAGTAGCCGTGGGGTGTGCCTAACAACCCTAGACACCTCGACACAGCCGGAGGACTAAATACCCCTATAGATGGAAATAGGAATGCTATCTTGCCTCAGAGCAGACCCCCAAAGGATAGGCAGCCCCCCACGAATAATGACTGTGAAAAGGAGAAGATTAGACACACCGCAGGTAGAAAACAGGATTTAGCAAAAGAGGCCACTCTAGCTAAATAGGAAAGGATAGGACAGATTACTAGGCGGTCAGTATTAAAACCCTTCCAAAAATATCCACAGCAGATAATACAAAAAGTTCCACAATCTAACTAAAGACATGGAATGTATATCTGCCACTGCAGAGAATCCAGCAAGACTGAGAAAATACTGACACAATCTAAGCTGGACAAGAAAACACAAGGAATAGCACTGAATTGTGAAACACACAGCATGTGTGTCACAGGAAAAAAAAGACCAGACACTTATCTTTGCAGATTTGGCAGGAAGGCAGGAGGAACCAGGCAGAGGTCAGACACCTCCCAACAACAATTGACAACAGGCCAGGACTAATGAATCCTGCACACCTAAATACCCCAGTCAGAACTGCAATCAGCAGATACACCTGACCAGGACTGCAACTCAGGGACAACTGCATTACCACCTACAACTCCCGGAGGGAGCCCAAAAGCAGAATTCACAACAGTAACCCCCCTTGAGGAGGGGTCACCTAACCCTCCCCAGCGCCCCCAGGCCGATCAGGACGAGCCAGATGAAAGGCACGGACCAAATCAGCAGCATGGACATCAGAAGCAAAAACCCAAGAATTATCCTCCTGGCCATAACCCTTCCATTTGACAAGGTACTGAAGCCTCCGCCTCGAAAAACGAGAATCCAAAATCTTCTCAACCACATACTCCAACTCCCCATCAACCAAAACAGGGGCCGGAGGATCAACAGAGCGAACAATGGGCACCACATATTTCCGCAATAAAGATCTATGGAAGACATTATGGATAGCAAAAGAGGCCGGAAGCGCCAATCGAAAAGACACCGGATTAATAATCTCAGAAATCCTATAAGGACCAATAAACCGAGGCTTAAACTTAGAGGAAGAGACCTTCATAGGAACATGACGGGAAGACAACCAAACCAAATCCCCAACCCGAAGCCAGGAACCAACACACCGACGACGGTTAGCAAAATATTGAGCCTCATCCTGAGACACCAAATTGTCCACCACATGAGCCCAAATCTGCTGTAACCTGTCAACCACAGAATCCACACCAGGACAGTGAGAAGGCTCAACCTGCCCAGAAGAAAAACGAGGATGAAAACCAAAATTGCAAAAAAAGGCGAAACCGAAGTAGCCAAACTAGCCCGATTATTAAGGGCAAACTCGGCCAATGGCAAAAAGGCCACCCAATCATCCTGATCGGCAGACACAAAGCATCTCAAATAAGTCTCCAAAGTCTGATTAGTTCGCTCGGTCTGGCCATTTGTCTGAGGATGAAATGCAGAAGAAAAAGACAAATCAATGCCCAACCTAGCACAAAAGGCCTGCCAAAACCTGGAAACAAACTGGGAACCTCTGTCGGACACAATATTCTCCGGAATACCATGCAAACGAACCACATGCTGAAAAAACAACAGAACCAACTCTGAAGAGGAAGGCAATTTAGGCAAAGGCACCAAATGAACCATCTTAGAAAACCGGTCACAAACAACCCAGATAACCGACATCCTCTGGGAAACCGGAAGATCAGAAATAAAATCCATAGAAATATGCGTCTAGGGCATCTCAGGGACCGGCAATGGCAAAAGTAACCCACTAGCACGGGAACAACAAGGCTTGGCCCACGCACAAGTCCCACAGGACTGCACAAAAGAACGCACAACCCGTGACAACGAAGGCCACCAAAAGGACCTACCAACCAAATCTCTGGTACCAAAAATACCAGGATGACCAGCCAACACAGAACAGTGAACCTCAAAAAATCACTCTACTAGTCCATCTGTCAGGAACAAACAATTTCCCCACAGGACAGCGGTCAGGTCTATCAGCCTGAAATTCCTGAAGAACCCGCCGTAAATCAGGGGAAATGGCAGAAAGGACCACCCCTTCTTTCAGAATGCCGACCGGTTCAAGGACCTCAGGAGAATCAGGCAAAAAACTCCTAGAAAGGGCATCAGCCTTAATATTCTTAGAACCCGGAAGATATGAAACCACAAAATCAAAACGGGAAAAAAACAAGGACCATCGAGCCTGTCTAGAACTCAGCCGTTTGGCAGACTCGAGGTAAATCAAATTCTTATGATCGGTCAGGACCACAATACGGTGCTTAGCTCCCTCAAGCCAATGTCGCCACTCCTCAAACGCCCACTTCATAGCCAACAACTCCCGATTGCCGACATCATAATTGCGTTCAGCAGGCGAAAACTTGCGGGAGAAGAAGGCACGTGGTTTCATCAAAGAACCAACAGAATCCCTCTGAGACAAAACGGCCCCTGCCCCAATCTCAGAAGCATCAACCTCAACCTGAAATGGAAGAGAAACATCTGGTTGGCGCAACACCTTTCTTCCCTTCTTCTGAGATGCATTTAACTCATTATGGTCCAGTTGTACTGTTATGATCCGGTGACCTTGGAGCCGCATGAAACTTTCTCTGGAGTCGGTGGAACCTGTACTGACCGCAAATCCTGAACTAACACCGCAACTAAAAGTAGCTGTGGGGTGTGCCTAACAACCCTAGACACCTCGACACAGCCGAAGGACTAAATACCCCTCTAGATGGAAATAGGAATGCTATCTTGCCTCAGAGCAGACCCCCAAAGGATAGGCAGCCCCCCCCCACGAATAATGACTGTGAAAAGGAGAAGATTAGACACACGCAGGTAGAAAACAGGATTTAGCAAAAGAGGCCACTCTAGCTAAATAGGAAAGGATAGGACAGATTACTAGGCGGTCAGTATTAAAACCCTTCCAAAAATATCCACAGCAGATAATACAAAAAGTTCCACAATCTAACTAAAGACATGGAATGTATATCTGCCACTCCAGAGAATCCAGCAAGACTGAGAAAATACTGAAACAATCTAAGCTGGACAAGAAAAAACAAGGAATAGCACTGAATTGTGAAACACACAGCATGTGTGTCACAGGAAATAAAAGACCAGACACTTATCTTTGCAGATTTGGCAGGAAGGCAGGAGGAACCAGGCAGAGGTCAGACACCTCCCAACAACAATTGACAACTGGCCAGGACTAATGAATCCTGCACACCTAAATACCCCAGTCAGAACTGCAATCAGCAGATACACCTGACCAGGACTGCAACTCAGGGACAACTGCATTACCACCTACAACCACCGGATGGAGCCCAAAAGCAGAATTCACAACAGGTCATGGTCCCCTAAGCTGAAATTGTGTAGAAAGTCAAATCTGTGTCACTCTTGATGGAGCCATGTTGTCCTGGCTGTTGTTCAGGCAACAGTAAAATAAACCCGGCACTCAACTTAGGGTGAATCTCATAGGATTTAATAAAGAAATGTTTCGGCCTATCTGGCCTTCTTCAGTCAACTATGTACAAAAATTCAGAAAATATAATGAGTTAACATCACTCAAAAGGGACAAAATAAAGTATATACATAGAACAAAATATAAGGGTCATTAAGAGAAAATCATGATGTAATATAACAAAAGACATCCAATTATTACACAATAAATTGCAATCAACGTTTCGGCCTATCTGGCCTTCTTCAGTCAACGTGGTGCCTACAAAGGCTTGTGGAAAGTAGGGCAATATACCCTGTAAATGCTGGTAATCATAGGATGTCACTATGAGTGAACTCGCTGGATACCGCGTCGCCAGGACTCGCTGATGCACCGTACCTCCTCCTTACATGCCACTGATGACCTATACTCTTCTCTATTGAGCCGGACACAGCGAGTTCACTCATAGTGACATCCTATGATTACCAGCATTTACAGGGTATATTGCCCTACTTTCCACAAGCCTTTGTAGGCACCACGTTGACTGAAGAAGGCCAGATAGGCCGAAACGTTGATTGCAATTTATTGTGTAATAATTGGATGTCTTTTGTTATATTACATCATGATTTTCTCTTAATGACCCTTATATTTTGTTCTATGTATATACTTTATTTTGTCCCTTTTGAGTGATGTTAACTCATTATATTTTCTGAATTTTTGTACATAGTTGACTGAAGAAGGCCAGATAGGCCGAAACGTTTCTTTATTAAATCCTATGAGATTCACCCTAAGTTGAGTGCCGGGTTTATTTTACTGTTATATGGTGTGGGACCCTACCCGAGCACCCTCACTTGATAGTGCATACGGTTCTTTATTTTACACGTTGTTCAGGCAAGTCACTCTGATTCTCTTTGCAGAATGATAGAAGTCTTTTTTATACCAGGTGACTCAGGTCATCACCCATAAGTCAGGGGGAGGTGGGATGAGTTTAACTCTTATTGTTTTAATATTTAATCAATCTGCATAGTTAGTCCTTCTCTGATTTGCAGGTCAACAATTTGGCTAGCCTAGTAGAATGTGTAATCAACATATTTGTTCAATTACCCAGCATCCCTATCATCCAAGGAAACAACACAATGTGATGCAAAAAACGTTAACTCAAGCATCAACGTTAAAAGCACATACGAATGATAGTCTGTGTTTCATAACCAACCAAATAAAAATACAAATTCAAAAGTCAACAGAAAGATAATTGTCTATGCCTTTGGCCTACTGAAAATAGATATCTGTATAATTAAGATTAAATGCTGTGTAGTCACATGAAGATTGTACAATGGCCCTCACAGTCCCTTGATCTGAACACCATTGAAAATCTGTAGCTAGACCTCAAAATAGTAGTGCATGCAACACGACCCAGGAATCTCAGAGAACTGGAAGAATTTTCCATAGAAAGATTAATGAACTCCCTCAAACAGGAATTGAAACACTCTTGTCTGGCTACAAAAAGCATTTACAAGCTGTGATATTTTCAAAAGGGGTTGCTACTAGGCACTAACCATGCAGGGTACAGAAACTTTTGCATTGGCCTATTTTCTTTTTTGTAATTTTTAAAATGTAAAATATGAAAATATATGTGTTTTTGTCCTAAAATACAAAGGAAATATGTCATCTTTTAACTTTAGGCCCTTAAGAGATCATTTCATATTCAACTTGCTTAACTGTTCACAATAACAGTAATTTGGACCAGAGATGTCCAAACTTGTACATGCCACTGTATGTGGGACCCATAGAAGCATGGTGGAGACACAAAACTGTCGTCATCCACTTTCTCTCCCGCATATATCCCCTGCGTACTGCATGAATGTCTCATTCATTGGAATAAAGGACTTTAAAAGGAAAGGATTTTCTTATACTTCTGCATGCAAACTATTACATTGTGCATCCATTTTAAAATGAAAAATTTGGTGAAAGGTCCTCTTTAACAATACACTGCAGTTTCATACTTTTTAGGCTACCTAAATTGTGGAAATTGTCCAAAATAGTATTCCTTTTAGAAGGAAGATGCCTGCCTTGTTGCTGTTTATACACAAGTGGTGCAAATGGAAAAAGCTGTGGCTTTTTCAAATGGGGTGGCACATATATTATGCCTGTTTGGGTAGTTTGAAGAGATGTTTCCTTTGCTAAATGAAGAAGCCAAAGCTTTTTCACTTTTTCACAGAATGATTCAAATTGAAGAAAAACATGGCCTTTTCAAACAGGGTGGTTTAGAGATCAGATTATCTGTTAATTTGGGGAAAAATAAACAGATTTGCTCAACACTTCTGAAAGTGAAGAAGTGAAGTGAAGAATTAATGGCTTCACAACTAATAGAGAAATAAATATTCCTTTTTTTGGATCCACAACAGGTGTGCTATTCTCACAACGAATAAACAATTAAAAAAATTTGTATCAAGCCTTTTAAAAATGATTCCATTTGAAGGGAGCAGGATCAGGCTAGCTATCTTCAAAACTAAAAATAATGGCTGTTAAAAAAAATTATCCCTATTCTACAAGCTGTTGAATGTTTGTGTATCCTCAAGAAAGGGGTGGGAACCATGGCTGTCTGACCGGCGGTGATGATTTCACCGCCGATCAGAGGCAGTGTTTGCCGCGCTATCATGCACGTAACAGAGCAATAAACACCCAGTGTTAGGGGGGCTGAACTCAAACAGTAACATCGACTTCCTGGTGAAGTCCGTGTTTGGTGTCCATGCCCGAACAGTAGGCGTTTGATATGGATGCTGATCTTTACTGTTCGGGTACGCTTATCTCTACTGAACACATATCTTCCCCACCCTCTACATGATTCCTACCTCAAGATTTGCCCTAGCTCAGAGTACAACTACCACTGTCTATGGAACCAGTCCTAACGTGCCTCACATAGAAAGCAAGAGAGCTTGACATTTGAATTTGTCCTCTAAGTCCTCGAGACCCACATCTTTCGAGTAAAAAAGCTGAATGTTCATCTCTTCCAATAAATCAACTGGAAGAAGTTGTTCTGCTATGGTATCTTCCTTAACCCCCCTGAGTGTTGTGAGTTACGGGACTAAAGGGCAGAAAAGAATCTGATGTCATTGACGGAATGGAAACTACACTATATATAAAATTATAGGAGTTGTCCACTGCTAGGACAACAACTTCTTAGACTAAATATTATGCTCCAATAAAATAATACAGCCCGTACTTACCTCCTGTGCCGACTCTGTTCCAGTTGTCCTGGTCCCGGGGCTGTGATGAGGAGGAATGACACATGATGTCTGGCGCCCAATCAGCACTGGCGTCACTGTCTTCCGCTCGGACAAACTGAACATGAAGAGGAAGTATGGGCTGCAGCTGATCCCTGGCTTCCTCTTCATGTTCAGTTCATATGAAGGCGGAGACAGTGACACCAACGCTGATTGGGCACCAGCGTCACATGTCACAACACTGCATCACAGTCCCAGGGATAGCGAGTGTCGATACCATGGGAACGGTGATGGCACGGGAGGTGAGCATAGACTTTATTATTTTATCAGGGCCAAACATTTTGTTTAAGAAGGGGTTGTCCCAGTAGTGGACAATCCCTTTAAGTGTTCTGGTGGTATGATAAGTACATTCACTCAAGCTGGTGCCACCTAGCATGGAAGAAAGAAGCTGAACAAAGCATTACATTACATTTATCGACAAAGGCATAGCTAAGCTTCAAAATAAGCTTTGGAGTTACACTCTTGGGAAGATCTCTATCGAGACCAGAGCACTTCTTTAATCTGAATTTACATATCAATATTTCTATGTTCTATTTCAAATGCTAAAACAGTTGTAAAACCTTAACCTAGGATAACATTGGGTCAATATGTGGTCTATTTTCCACCTCAGTAGTATTTAAAGAGACATAACCGCATAGTCACTTCTATACCTTTAATTCCTTACAGAAGTGTTTTTGTGGAATGTCCTACATTGATGGAAAGTCAAATCCAGCCCTCTTAATATGTCATAACATAAGAAAAATATATATTTAGGCTGCCCTAATCTATGTAAAGAGTTATTTGCACCCAATACATATTTAGCTGAATATTATTATATGCAAAGTAAAGTAATTATGATAATCTGCTCAGAAAAATAGAGTGCAAGCATGTCTGCACGTCGATGGGATTATGCACACAATTTAATAGAATATTGTAGCGTCCTGACTAGTACGAATTAATGACCATGGTGTTCGTTAATTACCATACAATAGTTACATTTTTTGCTTAATTTACTGCTTGCCTGAGTTTCATTTATATAAAGTATTAAAGGGATATATGAAATGAAATTATTTAATCTGGCATATTTCTGAGCTGATAGATTTTATTACATTGTTATTTATGCACACAATTTATGACACTTAATGACATCAATTCTGTGTTCCAGTCTCATAGCTTGGTTTCATAGTCTCAGAAAGAACTGAGCCTAAAATGTAAAACATAAAAGTTGGCAGTAGTTAAACACTGCAAAATCTGTCCATAATCACAGATAAGCAATTCTTTGTGTTATGGACCATTTATATGGTCCTATCTAGACCATTAAAATCCTGTTAATATGCTGTAATATGATTGCTCTGACCCTAAGCACTATCATGTTTCTGACCAACAGCACATCACATGTTTGCACCGGTCAATCTGCTGCCAATAATGATTTTCATGCATGCATAAAAATCATTGCACCAAATGAACAAACACGATTTGATTCTTTGTCTGTTGATAGAAGGTCTGTTTAGACAATTACTGGTTTGTGAAAATGGGCCTTTAAGAAGGCAACACAAGTTTTACTTTACAGTGGCATGTAAACGTTTAGGCACCCCAGGACAAAATGACTGTTATTATAAACAGTTAAGCAAACTTGAAGATGAAATGATCTCTAAAAAGCTTAAAGTTAAAGATGACACATTTCCTTTGTATTTTAGAAAAAAAAATATATTTTTTTCATCTTTTACATTTAAAAAATTACAAAAAGGATAATGGGCCAATGCAAAGGTTTGGGGACTCTGTATGGTTTGTACCCAATCGCACCCCCAATTAGCACAGCTTGTAAAGAGTCTGTCAATTCTTGCTTGACAGATTTTCATCCATTCTTCCTTGCAAAATTGTTCCAGTTCTGTGAGGTTCCGGGGTAGTAGTAGTTGCATGCACTGCTATTTTGAGGTCTAGCCACAGATTTTCAATAATGTTAAGATCAGGGGACTGTAAGGGCCATTGTAAAACCTTCAGCTTGTGCCTTTTGAGGTAGTCTGTTGTGGATTTTGAGGTGTGATCAGGATTAATATCCATTTGTAGAAGCCATACTCTTTTCAACTTTACAGATGGTGTTATGCTTGCATCAAGAATTAGTTGAAATTAAATTGACTCCATTCTTCCCTCCATTCCCCATGCCATTGGCGGCAACATTACCTCAAAGCATGGTTGATCCACCCCCATGCTTAATGGTTGTCAAGATGCTCTTTTTCCTGAAATGTTGTGCCCTTTTTTCTCCGCATATACCATTGTGGCAAAAGAGTTTTATTTTAACCTCATTGGTCCACAGACTTGTTTCCAAAAAGCATCAGGATTGTTTAGATGTTATTTTGCATACTTCTGACGTTGAACTTTATGGCAGAGACACAGGAGAGGTTTTCATCTGATGACTCTTCCAAGAAGTCCATATTTGTGCAGGTGTCTCTGAATAGTAGAACAATGTACCACAACTCAAGAGTATGCTGAAGGCTTTTGCAGGTAAGCAAGGGTTTTGATTTGCCTCTCTATCAATCCTTCAAGCAGCTCTCACTGAAATTTTGCTTGGTCTTCCAAACCTTATCTTGACCTCCACTTTTCCTTTTAAATGCCATTTCTTAATTACATTTCAAACTGAGAAAAGGGCAGCTACAAAATTAGTGCACAAGAGATTTCATATAATCATCCTCCAGGTTCATAGTGTCCAAACCCTTGCTCAATGCAGGATTCAGGATTTAGGGCTAAAAAATTTGTACTCTTTTTTTTCTAATTTATTTTCAAACTCTCTTCTTCCTCTCCCATGGACAAAGAATGAGGTTTCATGCATCTATTGCAACTTGTAGTCCATATCGCATCACTCTTCAATTTGCTACTCATGTGTTATGATCCTAGTGGCTGAGGATCACAAAACGGACTAGCTAAGTTTATGAACATAGACACGAGCTCTAGGGAGGTGGTAACTGGACTGACCGCAAACCTGATCCTAACCAACACACTAAAGGAAGCCGGTGAACGTGCCCAAAATCCTGGACGTCTCGACGCAGCCTGAGAAACTATCTACTCCTGGAGGGAAAGTAAGACCTCACTTGCCTCAAGAGAAATCACCCCAAAGATATAGGAAGCCCCCAACAAACAATAACGGTGAGGTAAGGGGAAAACACAAAGGTAGAAATGAAAACAGATCAAGCAAATGAGGCCCGCTAATACTAGATAGCAGAAGACAGATAGGGAACTGTGCGGTCAGTAAAAAACCCTATGCAAAATATCCACGCTGAGAATACAAGAACCCCCACACCAACTAAAGGTGTGAGGGGAGAAACTCAGCCCCCTAGAGCTACCAGCAAGCAAGGAAATCACATATTAGCAAGCTGGACAAAAATAAACCAAGAAACATGTGACCACTGATGGTCAAAAAATGAACCAAGCCAAACTTAGCTTCTCTTGAAGAGACTGATAACGAAGGACTGCAGGAGAGCTCCAAAATAGCACTGAAGACATTGACAGCAGGCAACAACTGAGAGTCCAGGTGAACTAAATAGGAAACCAGCTAAGAGATAACGAGACAGCTGATCCTGCCTCAGACCTGCAGAATGACACAAAGAACCACCAGAGGGAGCCCAAAGACAGCACTCACACAGTACCAGTTGTGACCACAAGAGGGAGCCCCAAAACAGAGTTCACAACAGTACCCCCCCCTTGAGGAGGGGTCACCGAACCCTCATCAAAACCCCCAGGGCGATCAGGATGAGCCACATGGAAGGCATGAACCAAATCGGCTGCATGAACATCAGAGGCGACAACCCAGGAATTATCCTCCTGACCATAGCCCTTCCACTTAACCAAATACTGAAGCCTCCATCTAGAAATACGAGAATCCAAGATCTTCTCCACCACGTACTCCAATTCGCCCTCAACCAGCACCGGAGCAGGGGGTTCAACAGAAGGAACCACAGGCACCACATACCTCCGCAACAAAGACCTATGGAACACGTTATGAATGGCAAACGACGCTGGGAGGTCCAAACGAAATGACACCGGGTTAAGGATTTCCAAAATCTTATAAGGACCGATGAAGCAAGGCTTGAATTTAGGAGAGGAAACCTTCATAGGAACATACCGAGAAGACAGCCATACCAAATCCCCAACAAGAAGTCGGGGACCCACACCGCGACGGCGGTTGGCAAAGTGCTGAGCCTTCTCCTGTGACAACTTCAAATTGTCCACCACATGGTTCCAAATCTGCTGCAACCTATCCACCACAGAATCCACCCCAGGACAGTCAGAAGGCTCAACCTGACCCGAGGAAAAACGAGGATGAAAACCAGAATTGCAGAAAAAAGGCGAAACCAAAGTAGCAGAACTAGCCCGATTATTAAGGGCAAACTCGGCCAATGGCAAAAAAGTCACCCAATCATCCTGATCAGCAGAAACAAAACATCTTAAATAAGTTTCCAAGGTCTGATTAGTTCGCTCGGTTTGACCATTCGTCTGAGGATGGAAGGGCGACGAAAAAGACAAATCAATGCCCATCTTAGCACAAAAGATCCGCCAAAATCTGGACACAAACTGGGATCCTCTGTCAGACACAATATTTTCAGGGATGCCGTGCAAGCGAACCACATTCTGAAAAAATAGAGGAACCAAATCGGAGGAGGAAGGCAACTTAGGCAAGGGCACCAAATGGACCATTTTGGAAAAACGATCACACACCACCCAGATGACAGACATTCTCTGAGAGACTGGAAGATCCGAAATAAAATCCATGGAAATGTGCGTCCAAGGCCTCTTCGGGACAGGCAAAGGCAAAAGCAAACCGCTGGCACGATAACAGCAAGGCTTAGCCCGAGCACAAATCCCACAGGACTGCACAAAGGAACGCACATCCCGCGACAAGGAAGGCCACCAGAAGGACCTAGCCACCAAATCTCTGGTACCAAAAATCCCAGGATGACCTGCCAACACCGAAGAATGAACCTCGGAAATAACTCTGCTGGTCCATCTATCTGGGACAAACAGTCTCTCTGGTGGGCAACGGTCCGGTCTATCCGCCTGAAATTTCTGCAGCACTCGTCTCAAATCTGGGGAAATGGCAGACAAAATCACTCCCTCTCTGAGGATACCAGCCGGCTCTGAAACTCCCGGAGAGTCAGGCACAAAACTCCTAGAAAGAGCATCAGCTTTCACGTTCTTCGAACCAGGCAGGTACGAGACCACGAAATCGAAACGGCAGAAAAACAACGACCAACGAGCCTGTCTAGGATTCAGCCGCTTGGCAGACTTGAGATAAATCAGATTTTTGTGATCAGTTAAGACCACTACACGATGCTTAGCTCCCTCAAGCCAATGTTGCCACTCCTTAAATGCCCACTTCATAGCCAACAACTCCCGATTACCAACATCATAATTTCGCTCGGCAGGCGAAAACTTTCTTGAAAAGAAAGCACAAGGCTTCATCACAGAGCAATCAGAGCTTCTCTGCGACAAAACAGCCCCTGCTCCAATCTCAGAAGCATCAACCTTGACCTGAAAAGGAAGAGAGACATCAGGCTGACACAAAACTGGAGCCGAAGAAAACCGGCGCTTCAGCTCCCGAAAGGCTTCCACGGCCGCAGGAGACCAATTAGTCACATCAGAACCCTTCTTGGTCAAATCCGTCAAGGGTTTAACCACGCCAGAAAAATTAGCAATGAAGCGACGGTAAAAATTAGCAAAACCCAAGAACTTCTGAAGACTCTTAACCGATGTAGGCTGAGTCCAGTCATGAATAGCCTGGACCTTGACTGGGTCCATCTCAATAGTAGAAGGAGAAAAAATAAAACCCAAAAAGGAAACCTTCTGTACTCCGAAGAGACATTTAGAGCCCTTCACAAATAAGGCATTAGCACGCAGGACCTGAAATACCATCCTGACCTGCTTCACATGGGACTCCCAGTCCTCAGAAAAGACCAAAATGTCATCCAGATACACAATCATACATTTATCCAGATATTCCCGGAAGATGTCATGCATGAAGGACTGGAACACAGAAGGAGCATTAGAGAGTCCAAAAGGCATCACCAAGTACTCAAAATGGCCTTCGGGCGTATTAAATGCTGTTTTCCATTCATCCCCCTGCTTAATGCGCACAAGGTTATACGCACCACGAAGATCTATCTTGGTGAACCAACTGGACCCCTTAATCCGAGCAAACAGATCAGACAACAATGGCAAAGGATACTGAAATTTGACCGTGATTTTATTTAGAAGACGATAATCTATACAAGGTCTCAGAGAACCATCCTTCTTGGCCACAAAAAAGAATCCTGCACCAAGAGGGGAGGAGGACGGGCAAATATGTCCCTTATCTAAAGACTCCTTTATATAGCTCCGGATTGTGGCATGTTCTGGTACAGACAAATTAAAAAGTCGTCCCTTAGGGAACTTACTACCAGGAATCAAATTTATAGCACAATCACAATCCCTGTGAGGAAGAAGCAGGGCACCGGATGTGGGCTCATCAAATACATCCTGGTAGTCCGACAAAAACTCAGGGACCTCAGAAGGAGTGGAAGAAGCTATTGATACCAAAGGAGCATCGCCATGAATCCCCTGGCAACCCCAACTTGACACAGACATAGCTTTCCAATCCAGAACTGGATTATGGGCCTGCAGCCATGGCAGACCCAACACGACAACATCATGCAAATTATGCAGCACAAGAAAGCGAATCACCTCCTGATGTACAGGAGTCATGCACATGGTCACTTGAGTCCAATATTGAGGCTTATTCTCAGCCAATGGTGTAGCATCAATTCCCCTCAGTGGAATAGGGAATTCCAAAGGCTCCAGGACAAAACCACAGCACCTGGCAAATGACAAATCCATCAGATTCAGGGCAGCACCTGAATCCACAAAAGCCATAACCGAGTAGGATGACAAAGAACAAATTAAAGTAACAGACAAAATGAATTTAGGCTGTATAGTACCAATGGTGACAGGTTTAGCGATTTTCTTAACGTGCTTAGAGCATGCTGAGATAACATGAGTTGAATCACCACAGTAAAAGCACAACCCATTTTGACGTCTATGATTTTGCCGCTCAATTCTGGTCAGAACTCGGTCACATTGCATAGACTCAGGTCTCTGTTCAGAAAACACCGCCAGATGGTGCGCAGATTTGCGCTCCCGCAAACGCCGATCAATCTGAATGGCCAAAGCCATTGAGTCATTCAGACTTGCAGGAGTGGGGAACCCCACCATAACATTCTTAATGGCTTCAGAAAGACCTTCTCTGAAATTTGCAGCCAGGGCACACTCATTCCATTGAGTAAGCACCGACCATTTCCGAAATTTTTGACAATACACCTCAGCTTCATCCTGGCCCTGAGAAAGAGCCAGCAAGGCCTTTTCTGCCTGGTTCTCAAGATTAGGTTCCTCATAAAGCAGTCCAAGCGCCAGAAAAAACGCATCCACATTCAGCAATGCAGGATCTCCTGGCACCAGAGAGAAGGCCCAATCTTGAGGGTCGCCACGTAACAAGGAGATAACATTTTTAACTTGTTGAGCAGAATCACCAGAGGAACGAGGTCTCAAAGATAGAAATAATTTACAATTATTCTTAAAATTCAGAAACCTAGATCTATCTCCAGAAAACAACTCAGGAATAGGTATTTTTGGCTCTGACATAGGGCTATGAACAACAAAATCCTGAATGCTTTGCACCCTTGCAGCAAGATGATCCACACTAGAAGTCAGACTCTGAATATCCATGTCTGCAGCTGAACACAAAACCACCCAGAGATTAAGGGGATGAGAGAAGCTGGACAGACTGCAGCAAAGATAGAGAGAAAAAAAAATTGTACTCAGGGCTTCTCTTATCCCACTTCTGTGATGCATTAAACACTTTTTTGGCCTGCTGTACTGTTATGATCCTAGTCGCTGAGGATCACAAAACGGACTAGCTAAGTTTATGAACATAGACACGCGCTCTAGGGAGGTGGTAACTGGACTGACCGCAAACCTGATCCTAACCAACACACTAAAGGAAGCCGGTGAACGTGCCCAAAATCCTGGACATCTCGACGCAGCCTGAGAAACTATCTACTCCTGGAGGGAAAGTAAGACCTCACTTGCCTCAAGAGAAATCACCCCAAAGATATAGGAAGCCCCCAACAAACAATAACGGTGAGGTAAGGGGAAAACACAAACGTAGAAATGAAAACAGATCAAGCAAATGAGGCCCGCTAATACTAGATAGCAGAAGACAGATAGGGAACTGTGCGGTCAGTAAAAAACCCTATGCAAAATATCCACGCTGAGAATACAAGAACCCCCACACCAACTAACGGTTTGAGGGGAGAAATTCAGCCCCCTAGAGCTACCAGCAAGCAAGGAAACCACATATTAGCAAGCTGGACAAAAATAAACCAAGAAACATGTGACCACTAGTGTTGAGCGATACTTTCCGATATCGGAAAGTATCGGTATCGGAAAGTATCGGTATCGGAAAGTATCGGCCGATACCGTCAAAATATCGGATCCAATCCGATACCGATACCCGATCCCAATGCAAGTCAATGGGACGAAAATATCGGAATTAAAATAAACCCTTTATAAACTTGTAGGTTCATTCTACATGAAGGAAAACAACTAAGAATAATGTAGGATGTATTGGGGGACGTGGCGGAGACATTAAAGGCACAGAGGTTTAGCCCAATGTAATAGAATAGCAGGATTTTGGGGGTTTTTTATGACGTTCGGCGGTAGAAAGATTTTGACTATGTTAATTTTTTTTTTATTTTGTCAGATATTGATGTTTCACTACTTCCACGCCCTTCACCTTCTTTTTTACTTCTCCCACACTTTCTTCTTCATTATCCTCATCATCAGCTTCTTTGACATCAACTTCTTCACCTTATTCATCTTCTTCTTCATCTTCTACCTATTATTTTTTTGGTTACATTGTTCATATTCTTTTTATTTTACTATTATCTTCATCATATTCTACTTCTTCATCATATTCTTATTTGTGACAGGCATTCCCGTAGTTGTTATCTATAAAAGTTTGAAGATTACACCTTCCGTTCTGCCTGTCACAAAAGAGTTACATTTGTCCGCGTTCAGTTTGGCCTGCAGCATCAGGCTTTATCCAGGGGCACCACGAGGAGGAACGGACTCACCCCCATACACTGCTTAGTCTTCTTCTGCTTATAATTTAGATAATATTTTTTGCTCTGATATTTAGTGTTATGCTTAATGTTCTTCTGCTCTTTGTTCTGCAGCCTCTTGTTCTTCTGCTTCTCGGTCTTCCAGGTCGTCGTTGTCTCCAGGGTCGTCGTCTCCGGGGTCGTCGTCATCGGGGTGGTCTTCAGGGTCGTCGTCTCCGGGGTCGTCGTCATCGGGGTGGTCTTCGGGGTCATCGTCTCCAGGGTCGTCGTCATCACGGTGGTTGTCGTCTCTGGTGTCGTCGTCATCTTAGGGGTGGTCTTCCGGGTCATCGTGTTTAGTCTCTTGAACTTGGAAATGTAGCAGAAGGTACAAGAAGGCTGAGAAAATGCCGAGAACCAGCTGATGGAACTGGAACTCGGATGGCTACCCGAAGGTCCAAGAGCCAATGGAACGACCGAGGACCAGCTGACGTTACTGGAACCCGGTTACTAAGCAGGAGGTACCCGTGCCTGAAAGCACTACCAAGGACCACCTGACGTTGGTGGAACTCGGATACCCAGAGGGAGGCACCTAAGCCAAAGGCTCTGCCCGGAACCAGCTGACGGTACTGGAACCAGGATGGGGAGCAGAAGGTACAAGAGCAAAAGACACTGCCGAGAACCAGCTGACGGTGCTGGAACCCGGATGGGTAGCCGAAGGTCCAAGAGCCAATGGAACTACCGAGGACCAGCTGACGTTACTGGAACCCGGTTACTAAGCAGGAGGTACCCGTGCCTGAAAGCACTACCAAGGACCACCTGACGTTGGTGGAACTCGGATACCCAGAGGGAGGCACCTAAGCCAAAGGCTCTGCCCGGAACCAGCTGACGGTACTGGAACCAGGATGGGGAGCAGAAGGTACAAGAGCAAGTGTCTGCGTGGCTTTTGCAGGACACGATGCCGGCTGCACAGCAGGGGAACAGCTGGCGGTGCTGAACCCCACTGACACATTGGCGAGGTGTTTTTCTCTGTGCAGCTAGCAGTACCGGGCCCCAACTGGCGGTGTTGGAGCCCAGGGCTCTGCAGGGGGAGCAGAGTGTAGGCCGAAGCCTAATTGAACCAATTTCAAAGGTAACCTTTAACCCCCCCTCAGGGGTTACAAAGTAGAAGAGCCACAGCTTATGCAGCAGTAGTGCTGCACAAGTCAAAGGTTGCTCTTTTAATTTCGCTCCTTGCACACGCTGAATGAAACACGTATAACATTTAGCCCTTTAAACAGTCAAACTGTGTTGGAGGCGCGAGTTCCCTTTGTAATGAGACGCAGCACAGATGTCAAGAATCCCACCTTGGTGCTGGGTGCAGCCTCCTGAGCGTTGTTATTTGCTGTACAGGAGTCTGCGCTGTCGTGTTATCCCCTGGCCTAGCGCTGTTAGCGCTGCCCATGTTCTGGCATCATTTAATGTCGGCCGGTGCGGTTCGCGATGACCATGAATCCCAGCCCCGCAGTGTCTTAACATTGTTAAAACACTGCGGGGCTGGGATGCAGGGCCTGGCGCAGCACATATGTTCGCCTCTCACACTCGGGTCCTTACACCCGCTTCAGACTGTGCGGCGTCATCTGATCCCTTATCGCATGCCACGGCCATGAAGCCGCACAGTCCGCAGAAGGCGGAAGGAGATGAGGGACAGGCGAACTGATGCACTGATCATGCCCGTCAATCACACCCTCGCAGTCCCAATAAATAAGACACCGAGGGGCGTTGTGTGGGTCAGGGTGGCCGCAGAGGCGCAGGCAGCCAAACAATGATGCCAGAAGACGGGCAGCGCTACCAAGGGGGTTGCAGCGTGTCATTACAAAGGAAAGTCACACCACCGGGACGGTTAAATGGTCACACAGAGGACACATTTTAGACATGTTTTCAGTTCCACATGTGCGAGGAGAATACGTTTATGAGCCACCTTGCACACATGCAGCATTACCGCTGTACAAGGTGGCCTTTAAAACGTACAAACGCCTGGGGGAGGGGGGACAGGTTCCCTTCAATTTCAGTTCTTGTGTCTGCGTGGCTTTTGCAGGACACGATGCCGGCTGCACAGCAGGGGAACAGCTGGCGGTGCTGAACCCCACTGACACATTGGCTGGTGTTTTTCTCTGTGCAGCTAGCAGTACCGGGCCCCAACTGGCGGTGTTGGAGCCCGGGGTCAGCAGGAGGAGGAGATGGAGCAGAGTGTAGGCCGAAGCCTGCACTGGCGGCAGCTTTTGGGTCTGTTGTGCCTGCGTGGCAGTTGCAGGACACGTTGCCGGCTGCACAGCAGGGGAACAGCTGGCGGTGCTGAACCCCACTGACACATTGGCGAGGTGTTTTTCTCTGTGCAGCTAGCAGTACCGGGCCCCAACTGGCGGTGTTGGAGCCCAGGGCTCTGCAGTGGGAGCAGAGTGTAGGCCGAAGCCTAATTGAACCAATTTCAAAGGTAACCTTTAACCCCCCCTCAGGGGTTACAAAGTAGAAGAGCCACAGCTTATGCAGCAGTAGTGCTGCACAAGTCAAAGGTTGCTCTTTTAATTTCGCTCCTTGCACACGCTGAATGAAACACGTATAACATTTAGCCCTTTAAACAGTCAAACTGTGTTGGAGGCGCGAGTTCCCTTTGTAATGAGACGCAGCACAGATGTCAAGAATCCCACCTTGGTGCTGGGTGCAGCCTCCTGAGCGTTGTTATTTGCTGTACAGGAGTCTGCGCTGTCGTGTTATCCCCTGGCCTAGCGCTGTTAGCGCTGCCCATGTTCTGGCATCATTTAATGTCGGCCGGTGCGGTTCGCGATGACCATGAATCCCAGCCCCGCAGTGTCTTAACATTGTTAAAACACTGCGGGGCTGGGATGCAGGGCCTGGCGCAGCACATATGTTCGCCTCTCACACTCGGGTCCTTACACCCGCTTCAGACTGTGCGGCGTCATCTGATCCCTTATCGCATGCCACGGCCATGAAGCCGCACAGTCCGCAGAAGGCGGAAGGAGATGAGGGACAGGCGAACTGATGCACTGATCATGCCCGTCAATCACACCCTCGCAGTCCCAATAAATAAGACACCGAGGGGCGTTGTGTGGGTCAGGGCGGCCGCAGAGGCGCAGGCAGCCAAACAATGATGCCAGAAGACGGGCAGCGCTACCAAGGGGGTTGCAGCGTGTCATTACAAAGGAAAGTCACACCACCGGGACGGTTAAATGGTCACACAGAGGACACATTTTAGACGTGTTTTCAGTTCCACATGTGCGAGGAGAATACGTTTATGAGCCACCTTGCACACATGCAGCATTACCGCTGTACAAGGTGGCCTTTAAAACGTACAAACGCCTGGGGGAGGGGGGACAGGTTCCCTTCAATTTCAGTTCTTGTGTCTGCGTGGCTTTTGCAGGACACGATGCCGGCTGCACAGCAGGGGAACAGCTGGCGGTGCTGAACCCCACTGACACATTGGCTGGTGTTTTTCTCTGTGCAGCTAGCAGTACCGGGCCCCAACTGGCGGTGTTGGAGCCCGGGGTCAGCAGGAGGAGGAGATGGAGCAGAGTGTAGGCCGAAGCCTGCACTGGCGGCAGCTTTTGGGTCTGTTGTGCCTGCGTGGCAGTTGCAGGACACGTTGCCGGCTGCACAGCAGGGGAACAGCTGGCGGTGCTGAACCCCACTGACACATTGGCGAGGTGTTTTTCTCTGTGCAGCTAGCAGTACCGGGCCCCAACTGGCGGTGTTGGAGCCCAGGGCTCTGCAGGGGGAGCAGAGTGTAGGCCGAAGCCTAATTGAACCAATTTCAAAGGTAACCTTTAACCCCCCCTCAGGGGTTACAAAGTAGAAGAGCCACAGCTTATGCAGCAGTTGTGCTGCACAAGTCAAAGGTTGCTCTTTTAATTTCGCTCCTTGCACACGCTGAATGAAACACGTATAACATTTAGCCCTTTAAACAGTCAAACTGTGTTGGAGGCGCGAGTTCCCTTTGTAATGAGACGCAGCACAGATGTCAAGAATCCCACCTTGGTGCTGGGTGCAGCCTCCTGAGCGTTGTTATTTGCTGTACAGGAGTCTGCGCTGTCGTGTTATCCCCTGGCCTAGCGCTGTTAGCGCTGCCCATGTTCTGGCATCATTTAATGTCGGCCGGTGCGGTTCGCGATGACCATGAATCCCAGCCCCGCAGTGTCTTAACATTGTTAAAACACTGCGGGGCTGGGATGCAGGGCCTGGCGCAGCACATATGTTCGCCTCTCACACTCGGGTCCTTACACCCGCTTCAGACTGTGCGGCGTCATCTGATCCCTTATCGCATGCCACGGCCATGAAGCCGCACAGTCCGCAGAAGGCGGAAGGAGATGAGGGACAGGCGAACTGATGCACTGATCATGCCCGTCAATCACACCCTCGCAGTCCCAATAAATAAGACACCGAGGGGCGTTGTGTGGGTCAGGGCGGCCGCAGAGGCGCAGGCAGCCAAACAATGATGCCAGAAGACGGGCAGCGCTACCAAGGGGGTTGCAGCGTGTCATTACAAAGGAAAGTCACACCACCGGGACGGTTAAATGGTCACACAGAGGACACATTTTAGACGTGTTTTCAGTTCCACATGTGCGAGGAGAATACGTTTATGAGCCACCTTGCACACATGCAGCATTACCGCTGTACAAGGTGGCCTTTAAAACGTACAAACGCCTGGGGGAGGGGGGACAGGTTCCCTTCAATTTCAGTTCTTGTGTCTGCGTGGCTTTTGCAGGACACGATGCCGGCTGCACAGCAGGGGAACAGCTGGCGGTGCTGAACCCCACTGACACATTGGCTGGTGTTTTTCTCTGTGCAGCTAGCAGTACCGGGCCCCAACTGGCGGTGTTGGAGCCCGGGGTCAGCAGGAGGAGGAGATGGAGCAGAGTGTAGGCCGAAGCCTGCACTGGCGGCAGCTTTTGGGTCTGTTGTGCCTGCGTGGCAGTTGCAGGACACGTTGCCGGCTGCACAGCAGGGGAACAGCTGGCGGTGCTGAACCCCACTGACACATTGGCAAGGTGTTTTTCTCTGTGCAGCTAGCAGTACCGGGCCCCAACTGGCGGTGTTGGAGCCCAGGGCTCTGCAGGGGGAGCAGAGTGTAGGCCGAAGCCTAATTGAACCAATTTCAAAGGTAACCTTTAACCCCCCCTCAGGGGTTACAAAGTAGAAGAGCCACAGCTTATGCAGCAGTAGTGCTGCACAAGTCAAAGGTTGCTCTTTTAATTTCGCTCCTTGCACACGCTGAATGAAACACGTATAACATTTAGCCCTTTAAACAGTCAAACTGTGTTGGAGGCGCGAGTTCCCTTTGTAATGAGACGCAGCACAGATGTCAAGAATCCCACCTTGGTGCTGGGTGCAGCCTCCTGAGCGTTGTTATTTGCTGTACAGGAGTCTGCGCTGTCGTGTTATCCCCTGGCCTAGCGCTGTTAGCGCTGCCCATGTTCTGGCATCATTTAATGTCGGCCGGTGCGGTTCGCGATGACCATGAATCCCAGCCCCGCAGTGTCTTAACATTGTTAAAACACTGCGGGGCTGGGATGCAGGGCCTGGCGCAGCACATATGTTCGCCTCTCACACTCGGGTCCTTACACCCGCTTCAGACTGTGCGGCGTCATCTGATCCCTTATCGCATGCCACGGCCATGAAGCCGCACAGTCCGCAGAAGGCGGAAGGAGATGAGGGACAGGCGAACTGATGCACTGATCATGCCCGTCAATCACACCCTCGCAGTCCCAATAAATAAGACACCGAGGGGCGTTGTGTGGGTCAGGGCGGCCGCAGAGGCGCAGGCAGCCAAACAATGATGCCAGAAGACGGGCAGCGCTACCAAGGGGGTTGCAGCGTGTCATTACAAAGGAAAGTCACACCACCGGGACGGTTAAATGGTCACACAGAGGACACATTTTAGACATGTTTTCAGTTCCACATGTGCGAGGAGAATACGTTTATGAGCCACCTTGCACACATGCAGCATTACCGCTGCACAAGGTGGCCTTTAAAACGTACAAACGCCTGGGGGAGGGGGGACAGGTTCCCTTCAATTTCAGTTCTTGTGTCTGCGTGGCTTTTGCAGGACACGATGCCGGCTGCACAGCAGGGGAACAGCTGGCGGTGCTGAACCCCACTGACACATTGGCTGGTGTTTTTCTCTGTGCAGCTAGCAGTACTGGGCCCCAACTGGCGGTGTTGGAGCCCGGGGTCAGCAGGAGGAGGAGATGGAGCAGAGTGTAGGCCGAAGCCTGCACTGGCGGCAGCTTTTGGGTCTGTTGTGCCTGCGTGGCAGTTGCAGGACACGTTGCCGGCTGCACAGCAGGGGAACAGCTGGCGGTGCTGAACCCCACTGACACATTGGCGAGGTGTTTTTCTCTGTGCAGCTAGCAGTACCGGGCCCCAACTGGCGGTGTTGGAGCCCAGGGCTCTGCAGGGGGAGCAGAGTGTAGGCCGAAGCCTAATTGAACCAATTTCAAAGGTAACCTTTACCCCCCCCTCAGGGGTTACAAAGTAGAAGAGCCACAGCTTATGCAGCAGTAGTGCTGCACAAGTCAAAGGTTGCTCTTTTAATTTCACTCCTTGCACACGCTGAATGAAACACGTATAACATTTAGCCCTTTAAACAGTCAAACTGTGTTGGAGGCGCGAGTTCCCTTTGTAATGAGACGCAGCACAGATGTCAAGAATCCCACCTTGGTGCTGGGTGCAGCCTCCTGAGCGTTGTTATTTGCTGTACAGGAGTCTGCGCTGTCGTGTTATCCCCTGGCCTAGCGCTGTTAGCGCTGCCCATGTTCTGGCATCATTTAATGTCGGCCGGTGCGGTTCGCGATGACCATGAATCCCAGCCCCGCAGTGTCTTAACATTGTTAAAACACTGCGGGGCTGGGATGCAGGGCCTGGCGCAGCACATATGTTCGCCTCTCACACTCGGGTCCTTACACCCGCTTCAGACTGTGCGGCGTCATCTGATCCCTTATCGCATGCCACGGCCATGAAGCCGCACAGTTCGCAGAAGGCGGAAGGAGATGAGGGACAGGCGAACTGATGCACTGATCATGCCCGTCAATCACACCCTCGCAGTCCCAATAAATAAGACACCGAGGGGCGTTGTGTGGGTCAGGGCGGCCGCAGAGGCGCAGGCAGCCAAACAATGATGCCAGAAGACGGGCAGCGCTACCAAGGGGGTTGCAGCGTGTCATTACAAAGGAAAGTCACACCACCGGGACGGTTAAATGGTCACACAGAGGACACATTTTAGACGTGTTTTCAGTTCCACATGTGCGAGGAGAATACGTTTATGAGCCACCTTGCACACATGCAGCATTACCGCTGTACAAGGTGGCCTTTAAAACGTACAAACGCCTGGGGGAGGGGGGACAGGTTCCCTTCAATTTCAGTTCTTGTGTCTGCGTGGCTTTTGCAGGACACGATGCCGGCTGCACAGCAGGGGAACAGCTGGCGGTGCTGAACCCCACTGACACATTGGCTGGTGTTTTTCTCTGTGCAGCTAGCAGTACCGGGCCCCAACTGGCGGTGTTGGAGCCCGGGGTCAGCAGGAGGAGGAGATGGAGCAGAGTGTAGGCCGAAGCCTGCACTGGCGGCAGCTTTTGGGTCTGTTGTGCCTGCGTGGCAGTTGCAGGACACGTTGCCGGCTGCACAGCAGGGGAACAGCTGGCGGTGCTGAACCCCACTGACACATTGGCGAGGTGTTTTTCTCTGTGCAGCTAGCAGTACCGGGCCCCAACTGGCGGTGTTGGAGCCCAGGGCTCTGCAGGGGGAGCAGAGTGTAGGCCGAAGCCTAATTGAACCAATTTCAAAGGTAACCTTTAACCCCCCCTCAGGGGTTACAAAGTAGAAGAGCCACAGCTTATGCAGCAGTAGTGCTGCACAAGTCAAAGGTTGCTCTTTTAATTTCGCTCCTTGCACACGCTGAATGAAACACGTATAACATTTAGCCCTTTAAACAGTCAAACTGTGTTGGAGGCGCGAGTTCCCTTTGTAATGAGACGCAGCACAGATGTCAAGAATCCCACCTTGGTGCTGGGTGCAGCCTCCTGAGCGTTGTTATTTGCTGTACAGGAGTCTGCGCTGTCGTGTTATCCCCTGGCCTAGCGCTGTTAGCGCTGCCCATGTTCTGGCATCATTTAATGTCGGCCGGTGCGGTTCGCGATGACCATGAATCCCAGCCCCGCAGTGTCTTAACATTGTTAAAACACTGCGGGGCTGGGATGCAGGGCCTGGCGCAGCACATATGTTCGCCTCTCACACTCGGGTCCTTACACCCGCTTCAGACTGTGCGGCGTCATCTGATCCCTTATCGCATGCCACGGCCATGAAGCCGCACAGTCCGCAGAAGGCGGAAGGAGATGAGGGACAGGCGAACTGATGCACTGATCATGCCCGTCAATCACACCCTCGCAGTCCCAATAAATAAGACACCGAGGGGCGTTGTGTGGGTCAGGGCGGCCGCAGAGGCGCAGGCAGCCAAACAATGATGCCAGAAGACGGGCAGCGCTACCAAGGGGGTTGCAGCGTGTCATTACAAAGGAAAGTCACACCACCGGGACGGTTAAATGGTCACACAGAGGACACATTTTAGACGTGTTTTCAGTTCCACATGTGCGAGGAGAATACGTTTATGAGCCACCTTGCACACATGCAGCATTACCGCTGTACAAGGTGGCCTTTAAAACGTACAAACGCCTGGGGGAGGGGGGACAGGTTCCCTTCAATTTCAGTTCTTGTGTCTGCGTGGCTTTTGCAGGACACGATGCCGGCTGCACAGCAGGGGAACAGCTGGCGGTGCTGAACCCCACTGACACATTGGCTGGTGTTTTTCTCTGTGCAGCTAGCAGTACCGGGCCCCAACTGGCGGTGTTGGAGCCCGGGGTCAGCAGGAGGAGGAGATGGAGCAGAGTGTAGGCCGAAGCCTGCACTGGCGGCAGCTTTTGGGTCTGTTGTGCCTGCGTGGCAGTTGCAGGACACGTTGCCGGCTGCACAGCAGGGGAACAGCTGGCGGTGCTGAACCCCACTGACACATTGGCGAGGTGTTTTTCTCTGTGCAGCTAGCACATCTGGGCCCCAACTGGCGGTGTTAGAGCCCAGGGTCAGCAGGAGGAGCAGGGGGAGCGGAGTGTAGGCCGAAGCCTGCACTGGAGCAAGTTGAAAGGAAACCTTTAACCCCCCCCCCAGGCGTTTGTAGCTGGAAGAGCCATCGTGTACACCACTAATGCTGGAAAAGGTAAACTTAGCCCTTTTAATTATGGTCCTTGCAGATGCTGAACCTAACACTTATGAAATGTGTCCCCTCACAGCGTTCAACCGTCCGGTAGGTGGAACTTTCCTTTGTCATGTGACGCAGCACAGCCGTCATTTTTACCCCCTTGGCGCCGTGCGCCGCCTCCTCAGCGTTGTTTGAATCTGTCCCGGAGCCTGCGCTGTTAGGTTACCCCTTGGCCATGCACACATTTTGCGCTGCCCGTCTTCTGACATCATTTGTAGGGTTGAGCGAAACGGGTCGATCATTTTCAAAAGTCGCCGACTTTTGGCTAAGTCGGCGTCTCATGAAACCCGATCCGACCCCTGTGCTTGTCGGCCATGCGGTACGCGACTTTCGCGCCAAAGTCGCGTTTCAATGACGCGAAAAGCGCCATTTCTCAGCCAATGAAGGTGAACGCAGAGTGTGGGCAGCGTGATGACATAGATCCTGGTCCCCACCATCTTAGAGAAGGGCATTGCAGTGATTGGCTTGCTGTCTGCGGCGTCACAGGGGCTATAAAGGGGCGTTCCCGCCGACCGCCATCTTACTGCTGCTGATCTGAGCTTAGGGAGAGGTTGCTGCCGCTTCGTCAGAAGCAGGGAGAGCGTTAGGCAGGGTCCACTAACCACCAAACCGCTTGTGCTGTAGCGATTTCCACTGTCCAACACCACCTTCGGTGTGCAGGAACAGTGGAAGCTATTTTTTTTTTTTTTTTTCCTCAGCGTTGTAGCTCATTGGGCTGCCCTAGAAGGCTCCGTGATAGCTGTATTGCTGTGTGTACGCCACTGTGCAAACCAACTGCTTTTTTCAAAGCACATATCCTCTTGTTCCTTTCTGCACAGCTATCTTTTTTGTTTGTCCACACTTTTTATTTAATTTGTGCATCAGTCCACTCCTATTGCTGCCTGCCATACCTGGCTTAGATTACTGCAGGGAGATAGTAATTGTAGGACAGTCCCTGTTTTTTTTTTTTTTGTGGGAGATTAAGATTGGCATTTCTGCTACAGTGCCATCCCTGTGTGTGCCATCTCTCACTGAGTGGGCCATAGAAAGCCTATTTATTTTTTCCGTGATTTGTGTTCTAAATTCTACCTCAACACAAAAACACTACATCAATCAGTGGTAGAAAAATATTGGCCTCAGTCAGGGCTTGTGTGCCACTGCTGTGTGTGCTATCTCTCATTCAGTGGGCTATAGAAAGCCTATTTATTTATTTATTTTTTTTCTTATTATTTGGTTTCTAAAGTCTCCCTGAAAAAAAAAAAAAAAAAAAAAACAGTGGGAGAGTAATATTGCCCTTTCAGCTTGTGTGCCAGTCTTGACTCCTGGGTGTGCCACCTCTCTCATTCAGTGGGCCATAGAAAGCATTTTTTTTTTTTTCCTTGATTTGTGTTCTAAAATCTACCTCAACACAAAAACACTACATCAATCAGTGGGAGAAAAATATTGGCCTCAGTCAGGGCTTGTGTGCCACTGCTGTTTGTGCTATCTCTCATTCAGTGGGCTATAGAAAGCCTATTTATTTATTTATTTTTTTTCTTATTATTTGGTTTCTAAAGTCTCCCTGAAAAAAAAAAAAAAAAAAAAAACAGTGGGAGAGTAATATTGCCCTTTCAGCTTGTGTGCCAGTCTTGACTCCTGGGTGTGCCACCTCTCTCTCATTCAGTGGGCCATAGAAAGCCTATTTATTTTTTTGTTTTTTTTAATATTATTTGGTTTCTAAAGTCTCCCTGAAAATAATAAAAAAAAAACTTAAAAAAACAGTGGGAGAGTAATATTGCCCTTTCAGCTTGTGTGCCAGTCTTGACTCCTGGGTGTGCCACCTCTCTCATTCAGTGGGCCATAGAAAGCCTATTTATTTATTTTTTTAAATATTATTGGGTTTCTAAAGTCTCCCTTAAAAAACAAAAAATACATAAAAAAACAGTGGGAGAGTAATATTGCCCTTTCAGCTTGTGTGCCAGTCTTGACTCCTGGGTGTGCCACCTCTCTCATTCAGTGGGCCATAGAAAGCCTATTTATTTATTTTTTTAAATATTATTGGGATTCTAAAGTCTCCCTTAAAAAACAAAAAATACATAAAAAAACAGTGGGAGAGTAATATTGCCCTTTCAGCTTGTGTGCCAGTCTTGACTCCTGGGTGTGCCACCTCTCTCATTCAGTGGGCCATAGAAAGCATTTTTTTTTTCCTTGATTTGTGTTCTAAAATCTACCTCAACACAAAAACACTACATCAATCAGTGGGAGAAAAATATTGGCCTCAGTCAGGGCTTGTGTGCCACTGCTGTGTGTGCTATCTCTCATTCAGTGGGCTATAGAAAGCCTATTTATTTATTTATTTTTTTTCTTATTATTTGGTTTCTAAAGTCTCCCTGAAAAAAAAAAAAAAAAAAAAAACAGTGGGAGAGTAATATTGCCCTTTCAGCTTGTGTGCCAGTCTTGACTCCTGGGTGTGCCACCTCTCTCTCATTCAGTGGGCCATAGAAAGCCTATTTATTTTTTTGGTTTTTTTAATATTATTTGGTTTCTAAAGTCTCCCTGAAAATAATAAAAAAAAAACTTAAAAAAACAGTGGGAGAGTAATATTGCCCTTTCAGCTTGTGTGCCAGTCTTGACTCCTGGGTGTGCCACCTCTCTCATTCAGTGGGCCATAGAAAGCCTATTTATTTTTTTTTTAAAATATTATTGGGTTTCTAAAGTCTCCCTTAAAAAACAAAAAATACATAAAAAAACAGTGGGAGAGTAATATTGCCCTTTCAGCTTGTGTGCCAGTCTTGACTCCTGGGTGTGCCACCTCTCTCATTCAGTGGGCCATAGAAAGCCTATTTATTTTTTTTTTTAAATATTATTGGGATTCTAAAGTCTCCCTTAAAAAACAAAAAATACATAAAAAAACAGTGGGAGAGTAATATTGCCCTTTCAGCTTGTGTGCCAGTCTTGACTCCTGGGTGTGCCACCTCTCTCATTCAGTGGGCCATAGAAAGCATTTTTTTTTTTCCTTGATTTGTGTTCTAAAATCTACCTCAACACAAAAACACTACATCAATCAGTGGGAGAAAAATATTGGCCTCAGTCAGGGCTTGTGTGCCACTGCTGTGTGTGCTATCTCTCATTCAGTGGGCTATAGAAAGCCTATTTATTTATTTATTTTTTTTCTTATTATTTGGTTTCTAAAGTCTCCCTGAAAAAAAAAAAAAAAAAAAAAAACAGTGGGAGAGTAATATTGCCCTTTCAGCTTGTGTGCCAGTCTTGACTCCTGGGTGTGCCACCTCTCTCATTCAGTGGGCCATAGAAAGGCTATTTATTTTTTTGGTTTTTTTAATATTATTTGGTTTCTAAAGTCTCCCTGAAAAAAAAAAAAAAATAAATTAGGTGGGAGATTAATATTGACATTAGTGCTTGAGTGACAGTCCTGCGTGTGTGTCATCTCTGTGATTTTGTGCCACAGAAAACAGAGTGTGTAACATTGTGCCTGATTTTCCTTGTGGTCTCACCAACCTGTTAAGGGATATTGAAATCATACTGAAGTTATAGCTCACCGTGTAAGTTGTTTGACAGCAACAAATAAAGTTACTTTGGTTAAGATTTTAAAACAATGAGGAAGTCTGGTGCAAGAGGTCGTCGTGGGCGTTCATTGTCAGCTGGTAATGATGGTAGTGGTAGTGGAGCATCAGGTGGTCGTGGGGATAAAAATATTCCACCTAAGTCTGGAGCTGTGGAGCCAGTTTCGTCGTCAGGCTACACAAGGCCTCGAACGCTCTCTTTTCTGGGAGTAGGAAAACCGCTTTTAAAGGCGGAGCAGCAACAGCAAGTTTTGGCTTACATTGCAGACTCAGCCTCTAGCTCTTTTGCCTCCTCTTCCGAAACTGGTAAATGTAAAAGCAGCGCGTCGCTTGTGGATGTTCACGGTCAGGGACAAGTCGCTTCCTTGTCCTCCTCAGCAAAAACTACAACAAGAGAGAAGGATGCAGCAGGCGACACAACGGGTCACTCCATGGAGCTCTTTACACATACCGTCCCTGGCTTAGAAAGTGAAACATTTAACAGGCCATGCCCATTACAAGTATATTCTGACATGGAGTGCACTGATGCACAGCCACAGCCAGAGTACTATGCTGCTCCTTTGACTCAGACCACCACATTGCCCTCTCAGGGTACAGATCCACAATCAGACCCTGATGAGACTATGTTGCCCCGCCACGAACGCTATACCACCGACCGACACAGTGACACAGACGAAGTTGCACACGAGCTCAAAGAGGAGGTAATAGATGACCCAGTTATTGACCCCGATTGGCAGCCATTGGGGGAACAGGGTGCAGGCGGCAGTAGTTCAGAAGCGGAGGTGGAGGAGGGGCCGCAGCAGGCATCAACATCGCAACAGGTTCCATCTGCCGGGCCCGTATCTGGCCCAAAACGCGTGTCAAAGCCAAAACCTGTTGGAGGACAGCGTGGCCTGTTGTGAATTTGCTTTTTGCTCCCTCTAGTGGTTACTAGTTTTTTGACTCTGGTTTTTCTGTCATTCCTTTTATCCGCACCTGGGTCGTTAGTTAGGGGTGTTGCTATATAAGCTCCCTGGACCTTCAGTTCAATGCCTGGCAACGTAGTTATCAGAGCTAGTCTGCTGTGCTCTTGTCTACTGATCCTGGTTCCAGTTATATCAGCTAAGTCTGCCTTTTGCTTTTTGCTATTTGTTTTGGTTTTGTATTTTTGTCCAGCTTGTTCCTAATCTATATCCTGACCTTTGCTGGAAGCTCTAGGGGGGCTGGTGTTCTCCCCCCGGACCGTTAGACGGTTCGGGGGTTCTTGAATTTCCAGTGTGGATTTTGATAGGGTTTTTGTTGACCATATAAGTTACCTTTCTTTATTCTGCTATCAGTAAGCGGGCCTCTCTGTGCTAAACCTGGTTCATTTCTGTGTTTGTCATTTCCTCTTACCTCACCGTCATTATTTGTGGGGGGCTTCTATCCAGCTTTGGGGTCCCCTTCTCTGGAGGCAAGAAAGGTCTTTGTTTTCCTCTACTAGGGGTAGCTAGATTCTCCGGCTGGCGCGTGTCATCTAGAATCAACGTAGGAATGATCCCCGGCTACTTCTAGTGTTGGCGTTAGGAGTAGATATATGGTCAACCCAGTTACCACTGCCCTATGAGCTGGATTTTTGTATTCTGCAGACTTCCACGTTCCTCTGAGACCCTCGCCATTGGGGTCATAACAGTTTGCCAGGCCCGTATTAAATGTTTAATGCATTGCAGAAGAGGGATTATAAGAAAGAAGATTCTGAGTTTTTTTTTTTTTTTTCTCCTTCCCCTTTACCTCAGAGTGGCTATGCTTGCTGCAGACATGAATGTCCAGACCTTGATTACAAGTGTGGACCAGCTGGCTACTCGTGTGCAGGGCATACAAGACTATGTTATCAGAAATCCTAGGTCAGAACCTAAAATACCGATTCCTGAACTGTTTTCCGGAGACAGATTTAAGTTTAGGAATTTCGTGAATAATTGTAAATTGTTTTTGTCCCTGAGACCCTGTTCATCAGGAGATTCTGCTCAGCAAGTAAAAATTGTTATTTCGTTCTTACGGGGCGACCCTCAGGATTGGGCTTTTTCGCTGGCGCCAGGAGATCCGGCATTGGCTGATCTTGATGCGTTTTTTCTGGCGCTCGGTTTACTTTATGAGGAACCCAATCTTGAGATTCAGGCAGAAAAGGCCTTGCTGTCTATGTCTCAGGGGCAGGACGAGGCTGAAGTGTATTGCCAAAAATTTCGGAAATGGTCCGTGCTGACACATTGGAACGAGTGTGCACTGGCCGCTAATTTTAGAAATGGTCTTTCTGAAGCCATTAAGAATGTTATGGTGGGTTTTCCCATTCCCACAGGTCTGAATGATACTATGGCACTGGCTATTCAAATTGACCGGCGGTTGCGGGAGCGCAAAACCGCAAATTCCCTCATGGTGTTGTCTGAACAGACACCTAATTCGGTGCAATGTGATAGAAAAACCGCAAATTCCCTCATGGTGTTGTCTGAACAGACACCTGATTTAATGCAATGTGATAGAATCCTGACTAGAAATGAGCGGAAAATTCATAGACGCCGGAATGGCTTGTGCTACTACTGTGGTGATTCTACACATGTTATCTCAGCATGCTCTAAACGTATAGCTAAGGTTGTTAGTCCTGTCACCGTTGGTAATTTGCAACCTAAATTTATTCTGTCTGTAACTTTGATTTGCTCACTGTCATCTTATCCTGTCATGGCGTTTGTAGATTCAGGTGCTGCCCTGAGTCTCATGGATCTCTCATTTGCTAAGCGCTGTGGATTTACTCTTGAACCATTAGAAAATCCTATTCCTCTTAGGGGTATTGATGCTACACCATTGGCAGCAAATAAACCGCAGTATTGGACTCAGGTTACCATGTGCATGACTCCTGAACACCGCGAGGTGATACGTTTCCTGGTTTTACATAAAATGCATGATTTGGTCGTTTTGGGGCTGCCATGGTTACAGACCCATAATCCAGTCCTGGACTGGAAGGCTATGTCAGTCTCAAGTTGGGGCTGTCGTGGTATTCATGAGGATTCCCTGCCTGTGTCTATTGCTTCTTCTACGCCTTCGGAAGTTCCGGAGTATTTGTCTGATTATCAGGATGTCTTCAGTGAGTCTGAGTCCAGTGCACTGCCTCCTCATAGGGACTGTGACTGTGCTATAGATTTGATCCCAGGCAGTAAATTTCCTAAGGGAAGACTGTTTAATCTGTCGGTACCTGAACATACCGCTATGCGTTCATATATCAAGGAGTCTCTGGAAAAAGGACATATTCGTCCGTCTTCTTCCCCTCTTGGTGCGGGATTCTTTTTTGTGGCAAAAAAGGACGGATCTTTGAGACCTTGTATTGATTATCGGCTTTTAAATAAGATCACTGTCAAATTTCAGTATCCTTTACCGCTGTTGTCTGACTTGTTTGCCCGGATTAAGGGGGCCAAGTGGTTCACCAAGATAGACCTTCGAGGTGCGTACAACCTTGTGCGCATTAAGCAAGGTGATGAATGGAAAACCGCATTCAATACGCCCGAAGGTCATTTTGAGTACTTGGTGATGCCTTTTGGGCTCTCCAATGCGCCTTCAGTTTTTCAGTCCTTTATGCATGACATTTTCCGGAAGTATCTGGATAAATTTTTGATTGTTTATCTGGATGATATTTTGGTTTTTTCTGATAATTGGGATTCGCATGTGGAGCAGGTCAGGTTGGTCTTTAAAATTTTGCGTGAAAATTCTTTGTTTGTCAAGGGCTCAAAGTGTCTCTTTGGTGTACAGAAGGTTCCCTTTTTGGGGTTCATTTTTTCCCCTTCTGCTGTGGAGATGGACCCAGTCAAGGTCCGAGCTATTCTTGATTGGACTCAGCCCTCGTCAGTTAAGAGTCTTCAGAAGTTCTTGGGCTTCGCTAACTTCTACCGTCGTTTTATCGCTAATTTTTCTAGCATTGTGAAACCTTTGACGGATATGACCAAGAAGGGCTCCGATGTAGCTAACTGGGCTCCTGCTGCCGTGGAGGCTTTCCAGGAGTTGAAACGCCGGTTTACTTCGGCGCCTGTTTTGTGCCAGCCTGACGTCTCACTTCCCTTTCAGGTTGAGGTGGATGCTTCGGAGATTGGGGCAGGGGCCGTTTTGTCGCAGAGAGGCCCTGGTTGCTCTGTTATGAAACCTTGTGCCTTTTTCTCTAGGAAGTTTTCGCCTGCCGAGCGAAATTATGATGTGGGCAATCGGGAGTTGTTGGCCATGAAATGGGCATTTGAGGAGTGGCGTCATTGGCTCGAGGGTGCTAAGCATCGTGTGGTGGTCTTGACTGATCACAAAAATCTGATGTATCTCGAGTCTGCTAAACGCCTTAATCCGAGACAGGCCCGCTGGTCATTGTTTTTCTCCCGCTTTGATTTTGTTGTCTCGTATTTACCAGGTTCAAAGAATGTGAAGGCCGATGCTCTTTCTAGGAGCTTTGTGCCTGATGCTCCTGGAGTCGCTGATCCTGTTGGTATTCTTAAAGATGGAGTTATCTTGTCAGCTATTTCTCCGGATCTGCGACGTGTGTTGCAGAGATTTCAGGCTGATAGGCCTGAGTCTTGTCCACCTGACAGACTGTTTGTCCCGGATAAGTGGACCAGCAGAGTCATTTCCGAGGTTCATTCCTCGGTGTTGGCAGGTCACCCGGGAATTTTTGGCACCAGAGATCTGGTGGCCAGGTCCTTTTGGTGGCCTTCCTTGTCAAGGGATGTGCGGTCATTTGTGCAGTCCTGTGGGACTTGTGCTCGAGCTAAGCCTTGCTGTTCTCGTGCCAGCGGTTTGCTCTTGCCCTTGCCTGTCCCGAAGAGACCTTGGACACATATCTCCATGGATTTCATTTCTGATCTTCCGCTATCTCAGGGCATGTCCGTTATCTGGGTGATATGTGATCGCTTCTCCAAGATGGTCCATTTGGTTCCGTTGCCTAAGCTGCCTTCCTCTTCCGATCTGGTTCCTGTGTTTTTCCAGAACGTGGTTCGTTTGCACGGCATCCCTGAGAATATTGTGTCAGACAGAGGATCCCAGTTCGTTTCCAGGTTCTGGCGATCCTTTTGTAGTAGGATGGGCATTGATTTGTCGTTTTCGTCTGCTTTCCATCCTCAGACTAATGGACAGACGGAGCGAACCAATCAGACTTTGGAGGCTTATTTGAGGTGTTTTGTCTCTGCTGATCAGGACGATTGGGTGACATTCTTGCCGTTGGCTGAGTTTGCCCTTAATAATCGGGCTAGTTCCGCCACCTTGGTTTCGCCTTTTTTCTGCAACTCTGGTTTCCATCCTCGCTTTTCTTCGGGTCATGTGGAGCCTTCTGACTGTCCTGGGGTGGATTCTGTGGTGGATAGGTTGCAGCAGATCTGGAATCATGTGGTGGACAACTTGAAGTTGTCACAGGAGAAGGCTCAGCGCTTTGCCAACCGCCGCCGCGGTGTGGGTCCCCGACTACGCGTTGGGGATTTGGTGTGGCTTTCTTCCCGCTTTGTTCCTATGAAGGTCTCCTCTCCCAAATTTAAACCTCGTTTTATTGGGCCTTACAAGATATTGGAAATCCTTAATCCTGTATCTTTTCGTCTGGATCTTCCTGTGTCGTTTGCTATTCACAATGTATTTCATAGGTCCTTGTTGCGGCGGTACATTGTGCCTGTAGTTCCTTCTGCTGAGCCTCCTGCTCCGGTGTTGGTTGAGGGCGAGTTGGAGTACGTGGTGGAGAAGATCTTGGATTCTCGCCTCTCCAGGCGGAGGCTTCAGTACCTGGTCAAGTGGAAGGGCTATGGTCAGGAGGATAATTCCTGGGTGGTCGCCTCTGATGTTCATGCGGCCGATTTAGTTCGTGCCTTTCATGCCGCTCATCCTGATCGCCCTGGTGGTCGTGGTGAGGGTTCGGTGACCCCTCACTAAGGGGGGGGTACTGTTGTGAATTTGCTTTTTGCTCCCTCTAGTGGTTACTAGTTTTTTGACTCTGGTTTTTCTGTCATTCCTTTTATCCGCACCTGGGTCGTTAGTTAGGGGTGTTGCTATATAAGCTCCCTGGACCTTCAGTTCAATGCCTGGCAACGTAGTTATCAGAGCTAGTCTGCTGTGCTCTTGTCTACTGATCCTGGTTCCAGTTATATCAGCTAAGTCTGCCTTTTGCTTTTTGCTATTTGTTTTGGTTTTGTATTTTTGTCCAGCTTGTTCCTAATCTATATCCTGACCTTTGCTGGAAGCTCTAGGGGGGCTGGTGTTCTCCCCCCGGACCGTTAGACGGTTCGGGGGTTCTTGAATTTCCAGTGTGGATTTTGATAGGGTTTTTGTTGACCATATAAGTTACCTTTCTTTATTCTGCTATCAGTAAGCGGGCCTCTCTGTGCTAAACCTGGTTCATTTCTGTGTTTGTCATTTCCTCTTACCTCACCGTCATTATTTGTGGGGGGCTTCTATCCAGCTTTGGGGTCCCCTTCTCTGGAGGCAAGAAAGGTCTTTGTTTTCCTCTACTAGGGGTAGCTAGATTCTCCGGCTGGCGCGTGTCATCTAGAATCAACGTAGGAATGATCCCCGGCTACTTCTAGTGTTGGCGTTAGGAGTAGATATATGGTCAACCCAGTTACCACTGCCCTATGAGCTGGATTTTTGTATTCTGCAGACTTCCACGTTCCTCTGAGACCCTCGCCATTGGGGTCATAACAGTGGCCATCCGGTTAAAGCTCAGTCTGCAATCCCTGAAAAGGGATCCGAGTCTAGGAAGAGTGCAGTCTGGCATTTTTTTAAACAACATCCAACTGATCAGCGCAAAGTCATCTGTCAAAAATGTTCAACTAGCTTAAGCAGAGGTCAGAATCTGAAAAGTCTAAATACTAGTTGCATGCATAGACACTTAACCACCATGCATTTTCAAGCCTGGACTAACTACCAAACGTCCCTTAAGGTTGTAGCACCCTTGGCCAATGAAGCTAGTCAGCAACGCAACATCCCTTCCGTCACTGTAAGGCCACCATTTTCCGCACCACCGGCAGTATCTGTGCAGGTTTCTTTGCCAGCCAAAAGCAGTCAGGGTCAGGGAACCACCAGTTTTGTAGGAGGAAATATTGCATCTAGGGCACCGGCGGAAACAATACCGTCTCCAACCGTCTCTCAGTCTGCCATGTACACCGGCACACCCGAAAGTTCCACGATCTCCAGCTCTCCAGTCCAGCTCACCCTACATGAGACTCTGGTTAGAAAAAGGAAGTACTTATCCTCGCATCCGCGTACACAGGGTTTTAACGCCCACATAGCTAGACTAATCTCGTTAGAGATGATGCCCTACCGGTTAGTTGAAAGCGAAGCTTTCAAAGCCCTGATGGAGTACGCTGAACCACGATACGAGCTACCCAGTCGACACTTTTTTTCCAGAAAAGCCATCCCAGCCCTGCACCAGCATGTTAAACAGCGCATCGTCCATGCACTCAGGCAATCTGTGAGTACAAAGGTGCACCTGACTACAGATGCATGGACCAGTAGGCATGGCCAGGGACGTTATGTGTCCATCACGGCACACTGGGTGAATGTGGTGGATGCAGGGTCCACAGGCGACATCAATTTAGGGACAGTTGTGCCTAGCCCACGGTCTAGGAAACAGTTGGCTGTAGGCGTTCGCACCCCCTCCTCCTCCTCCTCCTCGTCCTCCTGCAGAAGCTACAGCTCTTCCACAGAACGCAGTCTGCCAACCACTCCATCGGCAGATGACACTGTTGCACACCAGTTGTCCCATTATGGGCCAGCTACTGCCAAGCGTCAGCAGGCTGTATTGGCTATGAAGTGTTTGGGCGACAACAGACACACCGCGGAAGTTCTGTCCGAGTTCTTGCAACAAGAAACGCAGTCGTGGCTGGGCACAGTAGATCTTGAGGCAGGCAAGGTAGTGAGTGATAACGGAAGGAATTTCATGGCTGCCATCTCCCTTTCCCAACTGAAACACATTCCTTGCCTGGCTCACACCTTAAACCTGGTGGTGCAGTGCTTATTGAAAACTTATCCTGGGTTCTCCGACCTGCTCCTCAAAGTGCGTGCACTTTGCTCACATATCCGACGTTCGCCTGTACACGCCAGCCGTATGCAGACCTATCAGCGGTCTTTGAACCTTCCCCAGCATCGCCTCATCATAGACGTTGCAACAAGGTGGAACTCAACACTGCACATGCTTCAGAGACTGTGCGAACAGAGGCGTGCTGTTATTTATTTGTGGGAGGATACACGGGCAGGCAGTAGGATGGCAGACATGGAGTTGTCAGGTGTGCAGTGGTCTAAGATACAAGACATGTGTCAAGTCCTTCAGTGTTTTGAGGAATGCACACGGCTGGTTAGTGCAGACAACGCCGTAATAAGCATGAGCATCCCCCTAATGCGTCTGCTGATGCAAAGTTTGACGCACATAAAGGAGCAGGCGTCTGCACCAGAGGAAGAGGAAAGCCTTGATGACAGTCAGCCATTGTCTGGTCAGGGCAGTGTACAGGACGAGGTAGCGGGCGAAGAGGAGGTGGAGGACGAGGAGGATGATGGGGATGAGTATATTTTTAATGCCGAACCTTTCCCGGGGGCACAGGAAATTGGTTGCGTGTCACGGCCGGGTTCTGGTTTTTTGAGGGACACAAGTGACGTAGATTTGCCTGCAACTGCCCCTCAACCAATCACAACCGGAGATTTGACAACTGGAACTTTGGCCCACATGGCGGATTATGCCTTACGTATCCTAAAAAGGGACACACGCATTACGAAAATGATGAACGATGACGATTACTGGTTGGCCTGCCTCCTTGATCCACGCTATAAAGGCAAATTGCAAAATATTATGCCACATGAGAACTTGGAACTAATATTAGCAACCAAACAATCAACTCTTGTTGACCGTTTGCTTCAGGCATTCCCAGCACACAGCGCACGTGATCGTTCTCACACGAGCTCCAGGGGGCAGCAGACTAGGAGTGTTAGGGGTGCACACATCAGAAGTGGCGTTGGACAGAGGGGTTTTCTGACCAGGTTGTGGAGTGATTTTGCTATGACTGCAGACAGGACAGGTACTGCTGCATCAATTGAAAGTGACAGGAGACAACATTTGTCCAGTATGGTTACTAACTATTTTTCATCCCTTATCGATGTTCTCCCTCAACCGTCATTCCCATTTGATTACTGGGCCTCCAAATTAGACACCTGGCCAGAATTGGCAGAATATGCATTGCAGGAGCTTGCTTGCCCGGCAGCAAGTGTCCTATCAGAAAGAGTATTCAGTGCTGCAGGTTCAATATTAACCGAAAAAAGGACTCGTCTGGCTACCCAAAATGTTGACGATCTAACATTCATTAAAATGAACCACAACTGGATTTCGAAATCTTTTGCCCCACCTTGCCCGGCCGACACCTAGCTTTCCTATGAAAAGCTCTTGCCTGTGAATTACTTTTCTAATGTCTAATTTGCTGCAGCTGATTGTACAGCATACGACATGTTTACACCTCCCTAAATGGCAAAACTCCCCACACGGGGCCGTGGTATCGCGACTTGGCGCAAGCACCCGTGAGACTGCTGTTTGTCTGAAGAGGTGGGTGTGCTCGCTTTTGGTTGACGGCATTGCTACTGGGTCCCTCATAGTACAATGTAGTGTCTCTGGCGGTGGTGGTGCGCACCCAACGTCAGACACACCGTTGTAACATGAGGGGCCCTGGGGCGGTCCCGCCGGCCTCAAGAGAGTTCCCCCCTACCCCAGCTCAAAATGTGCTCTACCACGTGCAAAATTATGTCGCACAGCTCCACCAATCTTTAGTCTATTCGCTGACATCATTCAATGTCTGGCACTGACAATACAAATTTGTAGACATCTATGATGCAACTTAAAGTAGTCTGTGTCTGTGTCCTATATTGGCACCATTAAATAGTTACTGCCAAATTACTATGTCAGAAACTCAGTAGATGAGCCCACCCCTGTACCTAAGTATGCCACCTTTTTTTTTGTTTTGGTTGTTTTGCGAGACATTAACATCTATTTATATTTTGGGAGTACTGGGACAGACACTCCTTGCACTACTCCTCCACTCACCACCAAGCTGCCTGTGTATCCATGTAACCGCTGTAAAGCTGCCATGAGCCTATTGTTTGTTATTTTAGGCCTTTGATAGCCTGTCTGCGGTCCCTACTTTAAATACTCCTCCACTCACCACCAAGCTGCCTGCCCGTGTATCCATGTAACCGCTGTAAAGCTGCCATGAGCCTATTGTTTGTTATTTTAGGCCTTTGATAGCCTGTCTGCGGTCCCTACTTTAAATACTCCTCCACTCACCACCAAGCTGCCTGTGTATCCATGTAACCGCTGTAAAGCTGCCATGAGCCTATTGTTTGTTATTTTAGGCCTTTGATAGCCTGTCTGCGGTCCCTACTTTAAATACTCCTCCACTCACCACCAAGCTGCCTGCCCGTGTATCCATGTAACCGCTGTAAAACTGCCATAAGCCTATTGTTTGTTATTTTAGGCCTTTGATAGCCTGTCTGCGGTCCCTACTTTAAATACTCCTCCACTCACCACCAAGCTGCCTGCCCGTGTATCCATGTAACCGCTGTAAAACTGCCATGAGCCTATTGTTTGTTATTTTAGGCCTTTGATAGCCTGTCTGCGGTCCCTACTTTAAATACTCCTCCACTCACCACCAAGCTGCCTGCCCGTGTATCCATGTAACCGCTGTAAAACTGCCATGAGCCTATTGTTTGTTATTTTAGGCCTTTGATAGCCTGTCTGCGGTCCCTACTTTAAATACTCCTCCACTCACCACCAAGCTGCCTGTGTATCCATGTAACCGCTGTAAAGCTGCCATGAGCCTATTGTTTGTTATTTTAGGCCTTTGATAGCCTGTCTGCGGTCCCTACTTTAAATACTCCTCCACTCACCACCAAGCTGCCTGTGTATCCATGTAACCGCTGTAAAGCTGCCATGAGCCTATTGTTTGTTATTTTAGGCCTTTGATAGCCTGTCTGCGGTCCCTACTTTAAATACTCCTCCACTCACCACCAAGCTGCCTGCCCGTGTATCCATGTAACCGCTGTAAAACTGCCATGAGCCTATTGTTTGTTATTTTAGGCCTTTGATAGCCTGTCTGCGGTCCCTACTTTAAATACTCCTCCACTCATCACCAAGCTGCCTGTGTATCCATGTAACCGCTGTAAAGCTGCCATGAGCCTATTGTTTGTTATTTTAGGCCTTTGATAGCCTGTCTGCGGTCCCTACTTTAAATACTCCTCCACGCACCACCAAGCTGCCTGTGTATCCATGTAACCGCTGTAAAGCTGCCATGAGCCTATTGTTTGTTATTTTAGGCCTTTGATAGCCTGTCTGCGGTCCCTACTTTAAATACTCCTCCACTCACCACCAAGCTGCCTGCCCGTGTATCCATGTAACCGCTGTAAAACTGCCATGAGCCTATTGTTTGTTATTTTAGGCCTTTGATAGCCTGTCTGCGGTCCCTACTTTAAATACTCCTCCACTCATCACCAAGCTGCCTGTGTATCCATGTAACCGCTGTAAAGCTGCCATGAGCCTATTGTTTGTTATTTTAGGCCTTTGATAGCCTGTCTGCGGTCCCTACTTTAAATACTCCTCCACTCACCACCAAGCTGCCTGTGTATCCATGTAACCGCTGTAAAGCTGCCATGAGCCTATTGTTTGTTATTTTAGGCCTTTGATAGCCTGTCTGCGGTCCCTACTTTAAATACTCCTCCACTCACCACCAAGCTGCCTGTGTATCCATGTAACCGCTGTAAAGCTGCCATGAGCCTATTGTTTGTTATTTTAGGCCTTTGATAGCCTGTCTGCGGTCCCTACTTTAAATACTCCTCCACTCACCACCAAGCTGCCTGTGTATCCATGTAACCGCTGTAAAGCTGCCATGAGCCTATTGTTTGTTATTTTAGGCCTTTGATAGCCTGTCTGCGGTCCCTACTTTAAATACTCCTCCACTCACCACCAAGCTGCCCGTGTATCCATGTAACCGCTGTAAAACTGCCATGAGCCTATTGTTTGTTATTTTAGGCCTTCGAAGCCTGTCTGCGGTCCCTCCTTCCACTAGGCCTCCACTGACCAGACCACTGCTGCCCGTGTACCCCTGGAACCAATTTTAAAGTGCCTACAGCCAGCCCATTTTATTGTGTTAGGCCTTCGAAGCCTGTCTGCGGTCCCTCCTTCCACTAGGCCTCCACTGACCAGACCACTGCTGCCCGTGTACCCCTGGAACCAATTTTAAAGTGCCTACAGCTAGCCCATTTTATTGTGTTAGGCCTTCGAAGCCTGTCTGCGGTCCCTCCTTCCACTAGGCCTCCACTCACCTGACCACTGCTGCCCGTGTACCCCTGGAACCAATAATAAAGTGCCTACAGCCAGCCCATTTTATTATGTTAGGCCTTTGAAGCCTGTCTGCGGTCCCTCCTTCCACTAGGCCTCCACTGACCAGACCACTGCTGCCCGTGTACCCCTGGAACCAATAATAAAGTGCCTACCGCCAGCCCATTTTATTATGTTAGGCCTTCGAAGCCTGTCTAAGGTCCCTTCTTCCACTAGGCCTCCACTCACCTGACCACTGCTGCCCGTGTACCCCTGGAACCAATAATAAAGTGCCTAGAGCCTATTTTTTTATTTAATTTAATATTAATAAAGCCAGGATGAACTACGATATACCACGCTATGAGCTACCCAGTTGACAATTCTTTTGCGAGAAAAGCCATCCCACCCCTCCACCTGCATGTTAAAGACCGCATTGTCCTTGCATTCAGTCAATTTGTCAGTCCAAAGGTATACCTGACAACAGACACATGGACCTGTAGGCCTGGCCACGGAAGGTTACGTGTCCTTTGTGGCTAAATGGGTTAATGTATTGGATGCATGGTCCACACAGGGGACAGCCTGCAAAGTCTGTCTGCAGTCCCTAGTTCAAGTTGTCCTCAACTGAATAAAGCTGAGCTTCTACCTTCTGGCTCTGATTAACTGCTGTTTTTAAAAAAATTGGCTGTTCCGTCCTTCTAAAGGTGTCTGCCCCTGCCTGGTGTTGTCCTCAACTGAATAAAGCTGAGCTTCAACCTTCAGTTCCAAACATACAACAGAAAACTGGTACAATACAAAAAGTGGCCTCCAGCTACAAAAACTTTCTCCTACAAGTAGTTAACTGACAGTTTTTTTTCCAGTGAAAACACAGATATGGCATCCAACGAGTGTTGTCCTGTCTCGTCTTCTTTATATTATTGCCAAGAAGCTGCAACTGAATAAAGCTGAGCTTCAACCTTCTGTTCCAAATTACCATTTTTAAAAAAGCAATTGGCTGTTCCGGCCTACTAAAGGTGTCTGTCTGCCCCTGCCTGGTGTTGTCCTCAACTGAATAAAGCTGAGCTTCAACCTTCTGTTCCAAATTACCATTTTTAAAAATGCAATTGGCTGTTCCGGCCTACTAAAGGTGTCTGTCTGCCCCTGCCTGGTGTTGTCCTCAACTGAATAAAGCTGAGCCTCAACCTTCTGTTCCAAATTACCATTTTTAAAAATGCAATTGGCTGTTCCGGCCTACTAAAGGTGAATGTCTGCCCCTGCCTGGTGTTGTCCTCAACTGAATAAAGCTGAGCTTCTACCTTCAGTTCCAAATTACCATTTTTAAAAATGCCATTGGCTGTTCCGGCCTACTAAAGGTGTCTGTCTGCCCCTGCCTGGTGTTGTCCTCAACTGAATAAAGCTGAGCTTCTACCTTCTGCCTCTTACTAACTGCTGTTTTTTTTAAAAATTGGCTGTTCCGGCCTACTAAAGGTGTCTGTCTGCCCCTGCCTGGTGTTGTCCTCAACTGAATAAAGCTGAGCTTCAACCTTCTGTTCCAAATTACCATTTTTAAAAATGCAATTGGCTGTTCCGGCCTACTAAAGGTGTCTGTCTGCCCCTGCCTGGTGTTGTCCTCAACTGAATAAAGCTGAGCCTCAACCTTCTGTTCCAAATTACCATTTTTAAAAATGCAATTGGCTGTTCCGGCCTACTAAAGGTGAATGTCTGCCCCTGCCTGGTGTTGTCCTCAACTGAATAAAGCTGAGCTTCAACCTTCAGTTCCAAATTACCATTTTTAAAAATGCCATTGGCTGTTCCGGCCTACTAAAGGTGTCTGTCTGCCCCTGCCTGGTGTTGTCCTCAACTGAATAAAGCTGAGCTTCTACCTTCTGCCTCTTACTAACTGCTGTTTTTTTAAAAAATTGGCTGTTCCGGCCTACTAAAGGTGTCTGTCTGCCCCTGCCTGGTGTTGTCCTCAACTGAATAAAGCTGAGCTTCAACCTTCTGTTCCAAATTACCATTTTTAAAAATGCAATTGGCTGTTCCGGCCTACTAAAGGTGAATGTCTGCCCCTGCCTGGTGTTGTCCTCAACTGAATAAAGCTGAGCTTCTACCTTCAGTTCCAAATTACCATTTTTAAAAATGCAATTGGCTGTTCCGGCCTACTAAAGGTGTCTGTCTGCCCCTGCCTGGTGTTGTCCTCAACTGACAAAGCTGAGCTTCCACATTCTGGCTTTCGCCCTATACTATCAGATATTAAACTGCATTTGGCCTACTAGTGTGGTTATGCCCTTGAAACAGTGTCTGCTGCTCTTGGGTTTGCTACTCCACTGAACAAAGCAATGCCGCCTGTTTAGTCCTGTTACCAATTTTGAACTGCATTTAGCCTACTTTATTCTTTGGCCCTATATCTGTTTCCTCCTCATCCTGCCCATTGCCCAGCCACTGCTAGATGAGTCTGCTGGTACATTGACCTAGACCACTACATTCCCCTTATACTCTACACAGCCAGAATCTGACCCTGCTGAAAGTAAGGTTCCCCTTCCCGCATGTTATACCACCTTACACAGGGACAGAGAGGAAGGTGCAGATGAAAGTGCAGGTTCCTTCATCAGGTGGGGGGGCATACTCGTTGGCGACGTCACTGGCACAGGGCCCCTCAGAGTACGCAAAAGTGTCGCTGCTGGTGGGAGGCGCCTCCGCCATGCAAACACACATCGCTGTACTTTGAGGGGCCCTGTGCCAGTGCCAATGCGAACGAGTGGGCCCCCCCTGCTTGCTCAGGATCACAGCACTTGCAACGTTGAAATACTTACCTTTCCCTGCAACACCGCCGTGACGTAGTCCGCATTTCCTGGGCCCACGAAAAACTTGAGCCGGCCCTACTCCCCCCACAACTTTTGCCAAATGACCCCCAATTCCCTATGCCCAACTATTATTATAAAGTTAATTAAGATTGACAAGCTTCAGAAACAAGAATGGATGTTTTTGGCATTAAAATGGGCACTGTAGGTGTTTTCCTGGCCTCCACTCACTGCCGACTATGCTTCTCCATTGACTTGCATTGGGTTTCGTGTTTCGGTCGATCCCCGACTTTTAGCGATAATCGGCCGACTGCACTCGACTCGACTCTGGACAAAATCGGGTTTCACAAAACCCGACTCGATCTTAAAAAAATGAAAGTCGCTCAACTCTAATCATTTGCTGTCAGGCTGGCTGCGCCTGTGTGGGTGCGCTGTCCGAGATTCAGCCTCGCGGTGTCGTCTAATGTAATCCCACCGCGGGCCTGGGATCCGTGGCCATGCGCAGTGCATATCCTCACCTCTCACTCCCCTCCCTACGGCTTCTTCAGACTGTGCGGTGTCACGGCCGTGGCATGCTATTAGGGATCAGCTGACACCGAACAGTCTTTAGAAGCCGTAGGGAGGGGAGTGAGAGGCGAGAATATGCACTGCGCATGGCCACGGATCCCAGGCCCGCGGTGGGATAACATTACACGACATTGCGAGGCTGAATCTCGGACAGCGCACCCACACAGGCGCAGCCAGCCTGACAGCAAATGATGTCAGAAGACGGGCAGCGCAAAATGTGTGCATGGCCAAGGGGTAACCTAACAGCGCAGGCTCCGGGACAGATTCAAACAACGTTGAGGAGGCGGCGCACGGCGCCAAGGGGGTAAAATTGACGGCTGTGCTGCGTCACATGACAAAGGAAAGTTCCACCTACCGGACGGTTGAACGCTGTGAGGGGACACATTTCATAAGTGTTAGGTTCAGCATCTGCAAGGAGCACCACGAAAAGAGGCACTTTTTCCCTTTGCATCATTACTGCTGCACAAGGTGGCTCCTTCAGTAACAAACACCTGGGGGGGGGGGGGGACAGGTTCCCTTAAATTTAACTTGTTGTGCCTGCGTGGCGGTCGCAGTACACGTTGCCGTATACACAGCAGGGGAACAGCTGGCGGTGCTGAACCCCACTAACACATTGGCGAGGTGTTTGGCTCTGTGCGTACAGCACTTCTGGACGGCAACTGGCGGTGTTGGAGCCCAGGGACAGGTGGAGGAGGAGGAGGTTGGAGGAGGTAGGAGGGATTGCCACACACACAGCAGGGGAACAGCTGACGTTACTGAACCCCAATAACAGAGGAGCGACTGTTGACTGTGCGTACAGCACTTCTGGACGGCAACTGGCGGTGTTGGAGCCCAGGGACAGGTGGAGGAGGAGGAGGTTGGAGGAGGTAGGAGGGATTGCCACACACACAGCAGGGGAACAGCTGACGTTACTGAACCCCAATAACAGAGGAGCGACTGTTGACTGTGCGTACAGCACTTCTGGACGGCAACTGGCGGTGTTGGAGCCCAGGGACAGGTGGAGGAGGAGGAGGTTGGAGGAGGTAGGAGGGATTGCCACACACACAGCAGGGGAACAGCTGACGTTACTGAACCCCAATAACAGAGGAGCGACTGTTGACTGTGCGTACAGCACTTCTGGACGGCAACTGGCGGTGTTGGAGCCCAGGGACAGGTGGAGGAGGAGGAGGTTGGAGGAGGTAGGAGGGATTGCCACACACACAGCAGGGGAACAGCTGACGTTACTGAACCCCAATAACAGAGGAGCGACTGTTGACTGTGCGTACAGCACTTCTGGACGGCAACTGGCGGTGTTGGAGCCCAGGGACAGGTGGAGGAGGAGGAGGTTGGAGGAGGTAGGAGGGATTGCCACACACACAGCAGGGGAACAGCTGACGTTACTGAACCCCAATAACAGAGGAGCGACTGTTGACTGTGCGTACAGCACTTCTGGACGGCAACTGGCGGTGTTGGAGCCCAGGGACAGGTGGAGGAGGAGGAGGTTGGAGGAGGTAGGAGGGATTGCCACACACACAGCAGGGGAACAGCTGACGTTACTGAACCCCAATAACAGAGGAGCGACTGTTGACTGTGCGTACAGCACTTCTGGACGGCAACTGGCGGTGTTGGAGCCCAGGGACAGGTGGAGGAGGAGGAGGTTGGAGGAGGTAGGAGGGATTGCCACACACACAGCAGGGGAACAGCTGACGTTACTGAACCCCAATAACAGAGGAGCGACTGTTGACTGTGCGTACAGCACTTCTGGATGGCAACTGGCGGTGTTGGAGCCCAGGGACAGGTGGAGGAGGAGGAGGTTGGAGGAGGTAGGAGGGATTGCCACACACACAGCAGGGGAACAGCTGACGTTACTGAACCCCAATAACAGAGGAGCGACTGTTGACTGTGCGTACAGCACTTCTGGACGGCAACTGGCGGTGTTGGAGCCCAGGGACAGGTGGAGGAGGAGGAGGTTGGAGGAGGTAGGAGGGATTGCCACACACACAGCAGGGGAACAGCTGACGTTACTGAACCCCAATAACAGAGGAGCGACTGTTGACTGTGCATACAGCACTTCTGGACGGCAACTGGCGGTGTTGGAGCCCAGGGACAGGTGGAAAAGCAGAGGAACACAATGTAGGCCGAAGCCTGAGAAAGTCGAAAGGGAACCTTTAACCCCCCCCAAGGCGTTTGTAGCTGAAAGAGCCAGCTTGTGCAGCACAAAAGATGCAAAAGGAAAAGGTGGCTCTTTTCATCATGCTCCTTGCAAACACAGAACTAAACACTTATAAAATGTGTCCCCTGCAACCGTAAAACCGTCCTGGAGGTGGGACTTTCCTTCGTAATGTGACGCAGCACAGCCGTCATTCCTACCCCCCCGGCGCCGCGCACCGGCTCCTCAGCGTTGTTTGATTCCGTCCCGGAGCCTGCGCTGTTATGTTATCCCGTGGCCAGGCACACTTAGCGCTGCCCGTCTTCTGGCATCATTTGGTGTCAGGATGGCTGCGCCTGTGCGGCCGCGCTGGCCGAGAGCCCGCCTCGCAGTGTCTTCTGATTTAATCCCACTGGGGGCCTGGGATCCATGGACATGCGCAGTGCATATCCTCGCCTCTCACTCCCCTCCCTACGGCTTCTTAAGACTGTGCGGTGTCACGGCCGTGGCATGCTATTAGGGACCAGCTGACACCGAACAGTCTGAAGAAGCCATAGGGAGATGAGTGAGAGGTGGAGGTTCAGATATGCACTGCGCATGTCCATGGATCCCAGGCCCCCAGTGGGATTAAATCAGAAGACACTGCGAGGCGGGCTCTCTGCCAGCGCGGCCGCACAGGCGCAGCCATCCTGACACCAAATGATGCCAGAAGACGGGCAGCGCTAAGTGTGCCTGGCCACGGGATAACATAACAGCGCAGGCTCCGGGACGGAATCAAACAACGCTGAGGAGCCGGTGCGCGGCGCCGGGGGGGTAGGAATGACGGCTGTGCTGCGTCACATTACGAAGGAAAGTCCCACCTCCGGGACGGTGTTACGGTATCAGTGGACACATTTTATAAGTGTTAAGTTCTGCGTGTGCAAGGTGCTAAACAAAAATAGCTACCTTTTCCTTGTGCAGCATTACTGCTGCACAAGGTGGCTCTTTCAGTAACAAACGCCTTGGGGGGGGGGGACAGATCCCCTTACATTTCAGTTGTTGTGTCAGCGTGGCGGTCGCATGACACATTGCCGGCTACACAGCTGGGGATCAGCTGACGTTACTGAAACCCAATAACACTGGGTCGTATGTTTTGACTGTGCAGACGGCACTTCTGAGCCTCAACTGGCGGTGTTGGAGCCCAGGAATTTAAGTTCAGGTGGTAGAAAGATGAACACAACAGGAGACCTGGATAACGTATACAGTGACCTAATTATTTAATCAGGAGGAGGAGTGGCAAATTCCTGCGAGATCCAGGCCTTGTTCATTTTCAGGAAAGTAAGCCGGTCAACGTTATCGGAGGATAGTCGCATGCGACGGTCAGTTAGTACACCACCTGCAGCACTAAAGACACGTTCCGATAATACACTGGCCGCAGGGCAAAACAGCACCTCCAATGCATACTGGCTTAGCTCTGGCCATGTATCCAGCTTTGAGACCCAAAACTTGAAAGGGGAAGAGCCGTCTGGGAGTACAGCAAGAGGGCAAGACATGTAGTCTGTCACCATCTGACGGAACCGTTGCCTCCTGCTGACTGGAGCCGTCTGTGATGGTGTAGACTTTTGTGGGGGGCACAGAAAACTGTGCCACAGTTGGGCCATACTGGTCCTGCCTTGGGCAGAGGCACTGCTTCTGCTCCCTCTTTGTGCAGAGCCTCCACCACTGCCTGGACGCACTGAGCTGCTTTGGAATGCACTAGCAGCACTTCTCTCAGTTGGAATGGAGAAGATGATGGAATTGACCAGTGTGTCTTGGTACTCCCGCATTTTTCGCTCCCGGTTCAACGGTGTGATGAGGCTTTCTACGTTGTCCCGGTAGCGAGGATCGAGGAGGGTGAACACCCAATAATCAGACATGTTGAGAATGTGGGCGATGCGGCGGTCGTTTCTCAGGCACTGCAGCATGTAATCCACCATGTGCTGCAGACTGCCAACTGCCCAAGAAACGCTGTCCCCTGCTGGAGGCGTGATCTCTGCCTGCTCGTCATCACCCCACCCTCGCTGTACACACTGAGTACTGGACAATTCGGTAACTCCCTCCTCTGGACGGACGTCTTCCTCCTCCATTGACTCCTCCTCATCCTCCTCACAAACTGTCCCCTGCCTACGCGTTTGTGAGGAACCACGTGGCGCTGACTGTCCAGAAGATGATGGAAATGGTGAATCCTCATCCTCCACCTCTTCCACAACATCATCCCTTAGCGCTTGCAGTGATTTTTCAAGCAGGCAGATAAGGGGGACAGTCATGCTGACTAGTGCATCATCTGCACTCGCCATCCGCGTGGAATAATCAAAGGGACGCAAAACCTGGCAGACGTCATTCATAGTGGCCCACTCTGTGGTTGTGAAGTCTGTACGGCGCTGACTGCGACTTTTTTGCGCCTGAAGCAGCTGGTACTCCATTACAGCTTGCTGCTGCTCACACAACCGCTCCAACATATGTAACGTGGAATTCCACCTGGTAGGTAGGTCACATATGATGCGATGTTCCGGCAGGCGGTGTCGGCGCTGCAGAGCTGCAATGCGCGCTTTTGCCGTGCTGGAACGCCGCAAGTGAGCACACTCTAGGCGGACCTTGTGCAGCAGTGCATCAAGATCCGGATAGTCCCTCAAAAAACTCTGCACGACCAAATTGAGCACATGTGCCAGACATGGGATGTGAGTGAGGTTGCCGAGGCCCAGAGCTGCCACCAGATTTCGGCCATTATCACACACTACCATGCCTGGCTGGAGATTCGCTGGCACAAACCACACATCGCTCTCCTGCTTGATGGCATTCCAGAGCTCCTGCGCTGTGTGGCTACGATTCCCCAAAAAAATTAATTTCAACACGGCCTGTTGACGTTTGGCCACGGCTGTGCTCATGTCGGTCGTAACAGGTACACGTTCATCACGGGTCCATGTGGAGGTGGACTGTGACGGCTCCTGCAGCGATGATTCTGAGGAACTGGTGTAAGAGGAGGAGTCAATGCGTACAGAATGGATTCCTGCAATCCTTGGAGTGGGCAGGACACGTCCTGCGCCACTCGCACGGTCTGTACCCGGCTCAACGACATTAACCCAATGGGCAGTGAGGGAAAGGTATCGCCCCTGTCCATGTTGACTGGTCCACGCATCGGTGGTGAGGTGGACCTTGCTACTGACGGCGTTCAGTAGCGCGTGTTTTATGTGTCCCTCCACATGCTTGTGCAGGGCAGGGACGGCTTGCCTGCTGAAGTAAAAGCGGCTGGGCACATTGTACTGGGGGACTGCCAATGACATCAAGTCACGGAAGCTGTCAGTCTCCACCAGCCTGAATGACAGCATTTCCAGTGACAGAAGTTTGGCAATGCCTGCAGTCAGAGCCTGTGCTCGTGGGTGGTTTGACGAGAAAGGCCGCCTTTTCTCCCATGCCTGTACTACCGATGGCTGTAGACTGGGCTGGGAGTGTGTGGATGACTGGGAAAGTGGTGCTGCGGGTGGAATTACAGCGGGTCTCTGGACAACAGGGCCAGAGGTTCTTCCACGGCGATCCTGGGAGGAAGCCGAACCAGCTGCGTGTGAGCTAGAGGAAGAGGCAACACGAGCTGAAGAGGTGGTAGCTGCCGCTGTTGGTTGGCCTACCTCTTCAGTGTGTTTTTCTAACTCCGCCGGGTGCCTGTTGCGCACATGTTTCCACATGTTGGAGGTATTGAGGTTGCTGACATTTCGACCTCTTTTGACTTTTTGATGACACACCTTGCATCTGACATAGCAAATGTCATCTGCAACTGTGTCAAAAAAGGACCAGGCACTGCAAGTCTTGGGAGCGCCCTTTTTGGCTTTTGGAAGAGACATGCTCCTAACGGGTGCCAAAGCGGAGGCTGCAGGATCCGCAGTCTTCCCCCTCCCTCTCCCTCTTTGGGCCGTACGGGGAATCTCTTCCTCAGAGCTGCTCCCACCACCTTCCTGTCCCTCACGCCAAGATGGGTCGAGGACCTCATCATCTACACTACCCTCTGCCCCCAACTGCTCCTCCTGGGTAGTCTCAGCAGCAGAGCACGCACCAGTAAGTGGCACCTGAGTGTCATCATCAGCTGATGCGGCCTGCGATGTGGTGACCGGAGCCACTGGCCCACCCGCCTCTTCAGAGGAAGACAGAAAAAGCTGTTGGGCATCACTGCACCCTGCCTCTTCTTCCATTTCTCCAATGCTGCTTGGCTGGCCCCCTGTTTCCAAGCCAAGAGATTCAGAGAACAGAAGTAGAGACGGCTCCTGTCCTGGGCTCTCTGTCTGCCTGGGCAATTTGGCAGGTGGTGAAGAGACAGATGGCTGCTCTCCAGTGCTCTGTGTCTGAGAGGATGTGGCACTAATGGAAGTTGATGCATTAGCTGCCATCCATCCGACAACAGCTTCAATTTGTTCTTCACGCAGCAGCGGTGTACGGCGCTCTGACACAAAGCTGCGCATGAACGACTGTTGCCTGGTGAAAGTGGGTGCTGATGAGTCACCGGTGCCCGCAGCAGGCACAGAATCCCCACGTCCCCTCCCTGCTCCGCGCCCACGCCCACGCCCACGTGCCTTACTCACTGCCTTCTTCATCTTGGTTGACTGATAAAGATAAGCAGAAAAATACTAACGGATTTGTGTGCTTATTCCTGAGCAACTCCTCCTAACAGGTATAAGAAACACTAATTTTCTAAAGTGTGGACTAGACTTTAATATGAGCTAATGTGGCCTACACAAATGTAAAGTGGTGTAACTGGTGTGTTTGGTGAACTTTATTATTTATTTCTTTTTTGGGGGCTGAACTGACAACAGATAGAGCTGCAGTCACACGGAGACCGTGCAGACAGACGTAAACGGCGCTGCAAGGCCCAAAAACCCTCCTCTACGTTATCCTATGTAGTGTTTTTCCACAAGTTAGCTGGAGACGGGTGGAAAGACACTAATAGGATTTTTTTAAATAAATTAGCAGCAACCTACACTACTTGAAAAAAAAAGAAAATTGATTTGGCGGTATGACGCAGTGAACAACCCTGAGCAGGAAACAACCAGGCTATGGCTGCTCACAGACTACAGGGCGAGCTGCAATCACACGGAGACCGTGCAGTGTTGTGAATTTGGATTCTGGGCTCCCCCGGTGGCTACTGGTGGAATTGAACTGGTGTCTTCATCTTCTCTGTTCACCTGTTCCCATCAAGATGTGGGAGTCGCTATATAACCTTGCTGCTCTGTTAGTTGCTTGCCGGTCAACAATGTTATCAGAAGCCTCTCTGTGCTTGTTCCTGCTCCTAGACAACTACTAGATAAGTTGGACTCTTGTCCATGTTTGTTTTTGCATTTTGTTCCAGTTCACAGCTGTAGTTTCGTTACTGTGTCTGGAAAGCTCTTGCGAACGGGAATTGCCACTCTGGTGTTATGAGTTAATGCCAGAGTTTTAAAGTAATTTCTGGATGGTGTTTTTTGATAGGGTTTTCAGCTGACCATGAAAGTGTCCTTTCTGTCTTCTGCTATGTAGTAAGTGGACCTCAAATTTGCTAAACCTATTTTCATTCTACGTTTGTTATTTCATCTCAACTCACCGCCAATACATGTGGGGGGCCTCTGTCTCCTTTCGGGGTATTTCTCTAGAGGTGAGCTAGGACTAATATTTTCCTCTGCTAGCTTTATTTAGTCCTCCGGCTGGGCTGGGCATCTAGAATCAACGTAGGCATGCTACCCGGCCACTGCTAGTTGTGCGTTAGGTTTAGTTCATGGTCAGCTCAGTTCCCATCTTCCAAGAGCTAGTTCCTATATATGCTTATGCTATGTTCTCTTGCCATTGAGATCAAGACAGTTTGACCGGCCCGCAAAGTGTTAATTGTTTGGGCTGAAGCAGGAGAAAAAGAAGTGTTGAAGGGAAAATTTTTTTTTTTTTTTTTCCCCCCTCAGAGTTTTGCTGCCTAGCCCTTAATTGCTGTCTAGCTGCTTCTTACCTCCTCTTAACCCTTGAATGGCTCTGTGTCCACCTGTTTGTAATGGATCTTCAGAGTGTAACTGCAGGTTTGAATAATCTCGCCACGAAGGTACAAAATTTGCAAGATTTTGTTTGTCATGCACCTGTATCTGAGCCGAGAATTCCTTTGCCGGAATTTTTCTCGGGGAATAGATCCGGGTTTCAGAATTTTCGAAATAATTGCAAATTATTTTTGTCTCTGAAATCTCGCTCTGCCGGAGACCCTGCACAGCAGGTCAGGATTGTGATTTCCTTGCTCCGGGGCGACCCTCAAGACTGGGCTTTTTCATTGACACCAGGGGATCCTGCGTTGCTCAATGTGGATGCGTTTTTTCTGGCCTTGGGGTTGCTTTATGACGAACCTCATTTGGAGCTTCAGGCAGAAAAAACTTTGATGTCCCTATCTCAGGGGCAAGATGAAGCGGAAATTTACTGCCAAAGATTCCGTAAATGGTCTGTGCTTACTCAGTGGAATGAGTGCGCCCTGGCGGCGACTTTCAGAGAGGGTCTCTCTGATGCCATTAAGGATGTTATGGTGGGGTTCCCTGTGCCTGCGGGTCTGAATGAGTCCATGACAATGGCTATTCAGATCGATAGGCGTTTGCGGGAGCGCAAACCAGTGCACCATCTGGCGGTGTCCACTGAGAAGTCGCCAGAGAGTATGCAGTGTGATAGAATTCTGTCCCGAAGCGAGCGGCAGAATTTTAGACGGAAAAATGGGTTGTGTTTCTATTGTGGTGATTCTACTCATGTTATATCAGCATGCTCTAAGCGCACTAAAAAGCTTGGTAAATCTGTTTCCATTTGCACCTTACCGTCTAAATTTATTCTATCTGTGACCCTGATTTGCTCTTTGTCATCTATTACCACGGACGCCTATGTCGACTCTGGCGCCGCTTTGAGTCTTATGGATTGGTCCTTTGCCAAACGCTGTGGGTATGATTTAGAGCCTTTGGAGACTCCTATTCCTCTGAAGGGGATTGACTCCACCCCATTGGCTAATAATAAACCACAATACTGGACACAAGTAACTATGCGTATTAATCCGGATCACCAGGAGATTATTCGCTTTCTGGTGCTGTATAATCTACATGATGATTTGGTGCTAGGATTGCCTTGGCTGCAATCTCACAACCCAGTCCTCGACTGGAGAGCTATGTCTGTGTTGAGCTGGGGATGTAAGGGGGCTCATGGGGATGTACCTGTGGTTTCCATTTCATCATCCATTCCCTCTGAAATTCCTGAGTTCCTGTCTGACTATCGTGACGTCTTTGAAGAATCCAAGCTTGGTTCGTTACCTCCGCACCGAGAGTGCGATTGTGCCATAGATTTAATCCCGGGTAGTAAATACCCAAAGGGTCGTTTATTTAATCTGTCTGTGCCTGAACATGCTGCTATGCGAGAATATATAAAGGAGTCCTTGGAAAAGGGACATATTCGTCCATCGTCATCTCCCTTAGGAGCCGGTTTTTTCTTTGTGTCAAAAAAAGATGGCTCTTTGAGACCATGTATTGATTATCGGCTTTTGAATAAAATCACTGTTAAATATCAATACCCATTGCCGTTGCTGACTGATCTGTTTGCTCGCATAAAGGGGGCCAAGTGGTTCTCTAAGATTGACCTTCGTGGGGCGTATAATTTGGTGCGAATCAGGCAGGGGGATGAGTGGAAAACCGCATTTAATACGCCCGAGGGCCACTTTGAGTATTTAGTGATGCCTTTTGGTCTTTCTAATGCTCCGTCAGTTTTCCAGTCCTTTATGCATGATATTTTTCACGATTATTTGGATAAATTTATGATTGTGTATCTGGATGATATTCTGATTTTTTCGGATGACTGGGACTCTCATGTCCAGCAAGTCAGGAGGGTTTTTCAGGTTTTGCGGTCTAATTCTTTGTGTGTGAAGGGTTCTAAGTGTGTTTTTGGGGTACAGAGGATTTCCTTTTTGGGATATATTTTTTCCCCCTCTTCCATTGAAATGGATCCTGTCAAGGTTCAAGCTATTTGTGATTGGACGCAGCCCTCTTCTCTTAAGAGTCTTCAGAAATTTTTGGGCTTTGCTAACTTTTATCGTCGATTTATTGCTGGTTTTTCGGATATTGCTAAGCCATTGACCGATTTGACTAAGAAGGGTGCTGATGTTGCTGATTGGTCCCCTGATGCTGTGGAGGCCTTTCGGGAGCTTAAGCGCCGTTTTTCCTCTGCCCCTGTGTTGCGTCAGCCTGATGTTGCTCTACCTTTTCAGGTTGAGGTCGACGCTTCTGAGATCGGAGCTGGGGCAGTGTTGTCGCAGAAAAGTTCTGACTGCTCCGTGATGAGGCCTTGTGCCTTCTTTTCCCGTAAATTTTCGCCCGCTGAGCGGAATTATGATGTTGGGAATCGGGAGCTTTTGGCCATGAAGTGGGCTTTTGAGGAGTGGCGCCATTGGCTTGAGGGGGCCAGACATCAGGTGGTGGTATTGACTGACCACAAAAATTTGATTTATCTTGAGACCGCCAGGCGCCTGAATCCTAGACAGGCGCGCTGGTCATTATTTTTCTCTCGGTTTAATTTTGTGGTGTCATACCTACCGGGTTCTAAGAATGTTAGGGCGGATGCCCTTTCTAGGAGTTTTGAGCCTGACTCGCCTGGTAACTCTGAGCCCACAGGTATCCTTAAGGATGGAGTGGTATTGTCAGCCGTTTCTCCAGACCTGCGGCGGGCCTTGCAGGAGTTTCAGGCGGAGAGACCTGATCGTTGCCCACCTGATAAACTGTTTGTTCCTGATGATTGGACCAGTAGAGTCATCTCTGAGGTTCATTCTTCTGCGTTGGCAGGTCATCCTGGCATTTTTGGTACCAGGGATTTGGTGGCAAGGTCCTTCTGGTGGCCTTCCCTGTCACGAGATGTGCGAGGCTTTGTGCAGTCTTGTGACGTTTGTGCTCGGGCCAAGCCTTGTTGTTCACGGGCTAGTGGATTATTGTTGCCCTTGCCTATTCCTAAGAGGCCTTGGACGCACATCTCGATGGATTTTATTTCAGATCTGCCTGTTTCTCAGAAGATGTCTGTCATCTGGGTGGTGTGTGACCGTTTTTCTAAGATGGTCCATTTGGTTCCTCTGCCCAAGTTACCTTCTTCTTCCGAGTTGGTTCCTCTGTTTTTTCAAAATGTTGTTCGTTTGCATGGTATTCCTGAGAATATCGTTTCTGACAGAGGGACCCAATTCGTGTCTAGATTTTGGCGGGCATTCTGTGCTAGGATGGGCATAGATTTATCTTTTTCGTCCGCTTTCCATCCTCAGACGAATGGCCAGACCGAGCGGATTAATCAGACCCTGGAGACATATCTGAGGTGTTTTGTGTCTGCTGACCAGGATGATTGGGTTGCTTTTTTGCCATTGGCGGAGTTCGCTCTCAATAATCGGGCCAGCTCTGCCACTTTGGTGTCCCCGTTTTTCTGTAATTCGGGGTTTCATCCTCGATTTTCCTCTGGTCAGGTGGAATCTTCGGATTGTCCTGGAGTGGATGCTGTGGTGGAGAGATTGCATCAGATCTGGGGGCAGGTGGTGGACAATTTGAGGTTGTCCCAGGAGAAGACTCAGCTTTTTGCCAACCGCCACCGTCGTGTTGGTCCTCGGCTTTCTGTTGGGGATTTGGTGTGGTTGTCTTCTCGTTTTGTCCCTATGAGGGTCTCTTCTCCTAAGTTTAAGCCTCGGTTTATCGGCCCGTATAAGATATTGGAGATTCTTAACCCTGTTTCCTTCCGTTTGGACCTCCCTGCATCCTTTTCTATTCATAACGTTTTTCATCGGTCATTATTGCGCAGGTATGAGGTACCGGTTGTGCCTTCCGTTGAGCATCCTGCTCCGGTGTTGGTTGAGGGTGAGTTGGAGTACGTTGTGGAGAAAATCTTGGACTCTCGTGTTTCCAGACGGAGACTCCAGTATCTGGTCAAGTGGAAGGGATACGGCCAGGAGGATAATTCTTGGGTGAATGCATCTGATGTTCATGCCTCCGATCTGGTTCGTGCCTTTCATAGGGCCCATCCTGATCGCCCTGGTGGTTCTGGTGAGGGTTCGGTGCCCCCTCCTTGAGGGGGGGGTACTGTTGTGAATTTGGATTCTGGGCTCCCCCGGTGGCTACTGGTGGAATTGAACTGGTGTCTTCATCTTCTCTGTTCACCTGTTCCCATCAAGATGTGGGAGTCGCTATATAACCTTGCTGCTCTGTTAGTTGCTTGCCGGTCAACAATGTTATCAGAAGCCTCTCTGTGCTTGTTCCTGCTCCTAGACAACTACTAGATAAGTTGGACTCTTGTCCATGTTTGTTTTTGCATTTTGTTCCAGTTCACAGCTGTAGTTTCGTTACTGTGTCTGGAAAGCTCTTGCGAACGGGAATTGCCACTCTGGTGTTATGAGTTAATGCCAGAGTTTTAAAGTAATTTCTGGATGGTGTTTTTTGATAGGGTTTTCAGCTGACCATGAAAGTGTCCTTTCTGTCTTCTGCTATGTAGTAAGTGGACCTCAAATTTGCTAAACCTATTTTCATTCTACGTTTGTTATTTCATCTCAACTCACCGCCAATACATGTGGGGGGCCTCTGTCTCCTTTCGGGGTATTTCTCTAGAGGTGAGCTAGGACTAATATTTTCCTCTGCTAGCTTTATTTAGTCCTCCGGCTGGGCTGGGCATCTAGAATCAACGTAGGCATGCTACCCGGCCACTGCTAGTTGTGCGTTAGGTTTAGTTCATGGTCAGCTCAGTTCCCATCTTCCAAGAGCTAGTTCCTATATATGCTTATGCTATGTTCTCTTGCCATTGAGATCATGACAGTGCAGACAGCCGTAAACGGCACTGCAAGGCCCAAAAACCCTCCTCTACTTTATCCTATGTAGTGTTTTTCCACAAATTAGCTGGAGACAGGTGGAAAGACACTAATAGGATTTTTTAAAATAAATTAGCAGCAGACTACACTACTTGAAAAAAAATTAAAATTGATTTGGCGGTATGACGCAGTGAACAACCCTGAGCTGGAGACAACCAGGCTATGGCTGCTCACAGACTACAGGGCGAGCTGCAATCACACGGAGACCGTGCAGACAGCCGTAAACGGCGCTGCAAGGCCCAAAAACCCTCCTCTACTTTATCCTATGTAGTGTTTTTCCACAAATTAGCTGGAGACGGGTGGAAAAACACTAATAGGATTTTTTTGAATAAATTAGCAGCAGACTACACTACTTGAAAAAAAAAAAAAAAAAAAAGAACAGTATGAGGCAATGAACCACCCTCCCTGAACTGAATACAACCAGCTATGGATGGCCTATGTGGCTGCACTCAGACTAGAGAGTGGGCTGCACTCACACACACACACACACAGACCTTGCAGATCGCTGTGAAAACAGCGCTACAAGGCAAAAGCAAGGTGAATAGTAGGTGAACACAGCGGTTGCTAAATTAGCCTTTGGAAAGCACAAAGAAGCAAATCGCTATCTCTAAACTGTCCCTCAGTCAGCAAACAGCGTCCTGTCACTAACTGAATTCACAGCAGAGTGATCGCAAAATGGCGCCAGCGACTTTTAAACTGCAGCATGACATCATTTCAGCAGCCAATCACAGCCTTGCCAGTAGTTTCATGCCCTCCATGCTAAACAGGATGTGCCCACACTTGGAATCATTCTCATTGGCTGAATTTCTGCATTTTGAATCTTGGAACTTCCGATTCCGGTATCCGATACGCGGCAAGTATCGGAATCCCGGTATCGGAATTCCGATACCGCAAGTATCGGCCGATACCCGATACTTGCGGTATCGGAATGCTCAACACTAGTGACCACTGATGGTCAAAAAATGAACCAAGCAAAACTTAGCTTCTCTTGAAGAGACTGATAACGAAGGACTGCAGGAGAGCTCCAAAATAGCACTGAAGACATTGACAGCAGGCAACAACTGAGAGTCCAGGTGAACTAAATAGGAAACCAGCTAAGAGATAACAAGACAGCTGATCCTGCCTCAGACCTGCAGAATGACACAAAGAACCACCAGAGGGAGCCCAAAGACAGCACTCACACAGTACCAGTTGTGACCACAAGAGGGAGCCCAAAAACAGAGTTCATAACACTCATGCATGACAATGTGGCCATGTATTCCACTATATCTATATGTTTTGAAGAATATTTGGTTTTAAAACAATGTGTAAAGTTGTGTATTACAATGCAATTTTAACGTGAGCTCTTACATACAGAGAACTGCTGTATGTAAAAGCTAATATTAAAATCGCATTGCATACAAATGCCATACGGATGTCACATGGTTACTTGATGCAAGGAAATAGCATCATCGCATAGCAAACGGATTACACAAGGTTCACTGTTCGGAGAACATTGGTGCAATTCTCGTCCATCAAAATTGGACCAATTTTTTTATACGTTAAGTGTGACTCCAGCCTTAGTCTTATACTGCCTTGTGTTGAGTAGAGGTGTTCATTGTTGGTATAGGCATTTGGAGTATTGATCTGTGTTCTGTTGCCTGGTGTTTCAGCTGTGTGCAAGTACTCTTCCTCTCCTATTTGGTTTTCCTTCACTTTCTCGCTGGTGCTCCTCTCTTTTACCTATAAGTACTTATTTATATTTTTGGTATTTTAATTTATCCCTGTACATCCTTCTGTAATAATTATAGGGGATAACTCAGGAGACTCTTTGCGTGGAACAAGACAACTACAGGACACAGTTTTATAAGTGGTAAAGTCTATATTATCACACGGTGATTCAAACAGGTGCAGAGAGAAACTCAAGTCCACAATACTTGGTGTAAATATTAAATGCAGCTTAGCAGTCTATAGGAAACTTCAGAGGAAAATGCAATCACGCAAAAAGTCTATGAAGCACAATTATTCTTGAGGATACCTGACACGAATAAGTCCTTGCTTAGTCCAAAACACAGATAGATATGCTTATAAGGCAGTTCAAATAATATCTCAGCTCAACCAGGGAGGCCTAGATAATAGTCTCAGGTTCTTGCAGAGCAGAAACAGCTTACTAGTCCAGCAAATGCAGATGGAAGTAAACACGAGCAGCAGATGAAGGAGGATTACTGGAACTGGTGTATGCAGCAGGAACTCAGAGCAGAGTAGCAGGATAACCCCACAGGTTCACAGGAGCAGGTATATAGCCAGGGAGTAACCAGAGGTCAGGAGCTGGATGCAAGGCAGAGTACTCTAGCACAGACTGAAGGCTGGGGTGGAGTTTTATAGCAGGAAGACACAGTGCACATGAGACCAAAGACGCCATCTTGGAAAAGGGCAGTAATGCACAAAAGGTAATAAAAAATGTTCAGAGTCCTGACACCTTCCTTGTTAGTCTGGTTTGTGTATATACATACAGTATTACTCTTCAGTTCCCTAGGTGTTGGAGGGAGACAGGGTTTGTTCTGTGCACTTTAGGGTTTGTATGCATTATACATACCCCCAGCTAGTGAGTGCGGCCTCACTCTCCATACACTTTTATGGAGCGAGGCCACAGCCTCTAGTCGGCCATACCCAGTGGCCATTCGCATCTTGGCTCAATACAAGTGTATGGAGTGAGACCACATCCACTGGCCAGGAGTATGTATAACTCCTACACACCCTCCGTTTCCAGGTTTTAGACTAGAAAAATCCCACAGCGTGCTGCATGATTCATAGATCTGCAGTCACACAGAGTGACTGCAGACTTATTGGTTTTGACTGGACAACCCCTTTAAGATTAAAACATCTAATTTTACACCACTTATTTTTTTGGTTTACATTGCGTCATAAAAGTGCACCACAATTTTGCTACATTTTATGTCTTATTGTGCCGTTGTTTTAAGCTATGTCCATTTCCAGCAAGACTATGTGGATCGCCCCCAGTAAAGTGTCATAAACCGGGTTATGCACAGTTCATATTATACATTTCATAAAACATAATAGGCACCAGTTGGTGATATTAACTTGCAGCTTTATCTTAAACACTTCATTTATGGCTTTGTCTCACGGACACTAAACATGCGGGACCTCTCACTTCGCCCAGTTACCATGGGTGTCCGTACGCCGTACAGTTTACCAATATCCCAAGTCACATACAGTGCACATGACCTTGGGTCGTGGTCTTTAAACACGCCGAACCTCACTCCGTTCAGTTGCCGTGGGAGACCACACAGTTCATAGGACATCACAAGCACCAACAGTCTGTATAGGTACCTGACGGGAGCTCCTGCTCCACCTGCTGACTCCTTGTCAGTCCACTCTTCCGGGAAAGCTGTGTCACAGGGATCAACAACTTGCCGGGGTGGCATACCTTAGTCAGTCCAGACCCACCGAAGGACGGTAGCTTCCCCAACACAGACCATCCAGAACCATAGTCTTACTGTGCGCTATTCAGGGATCCGGTCCTACTCCCAGGACCTCCCAACACACCAGCATGTGCTCTTCAGGATTCCTACTCCCAGGACATCCAACACATGAACCGCGCATGTGACCTGTCCAGGTGCTATTCAGGACCTCGTCCAACACCCCAGGCATATGACCTGTCCAGGTGCTATTCAGAACCTCATCCAACACCCCAGGCATATGACCTGTCCAGGTGCTATTCAGGACATCAGTCCAACACCCCAGGCCGCTAGCAAGGCCAAAGCCCCACCATGTGCTCTTCAGGACTCCTACTCCCAGGAAATCCAACACAGGCTTCTAGGATCTTGCACCATTAGCATGTGCTCTTCAGGACTCCTACTCCCAGGAAATCCAACACATACTTCCAGGACCTTCAACACTCAGGTCCAAACACTGGAACCACACAGGAACCACACAAGACCATGTGACCCCCACCCTGGTCACATTATACTGTATACCCTTAACCACGCCCCTGGATGGGAGTGTGGATGTGTGGCTAGTTTGTCCCGCCCATGTCACATAACTAGCCTAGTAAGTCTCCCTTACAACTACACCATACATATACACACTCTTGAGGGACTACAGGTCCCAGAACAACAACATTGCATCAGACTTACCAGACTCCCTCTGCGACACATATCGGCCACTCACAATTCTGCCAATCACTGTTTCACCACCATTATAACAACAAATACGCCTCCATGCATATCCCAAGGAGCACACACAGCGCCCCCTAGCTGCCACAGGGGTCACTGCACCACACATCATTGTGTGAGTCAACGTATATCGGACTGCACTCAGATGACATCCAAGTGCAGTTTGATGTTCTTGCACACATCCATAGACTTGTATGGGTGCAAGCCGTCTGAAGTACGATGGATACTGGAAACACAATCATTGCTCTCATGATTCAGTAGGAAACATAACTTACAATTTTCAGTAAGCATTATCCAAATCATTCTTAATAGACAGGAAAGGGGTGGGTTTTATACTTTAATTGATGGAATACAAAATAAGGAAAACAAGTGACGTGACTTTTTTTTTATAAAAAAAAAATATGCATTGAAGATAATTTAAGACTATAGCAGAACGAATCCCTGAAAGCTCACTGAGCTTTATAATCATAGGATCATACTGTTCATTACGCTGAATTCCGCTCAGACAATACAATATGCACTGTGCTGCTCTCAGAATCAACTATGACGCAATCCATTAAGAAAGGAAATCATCTTTTCTAGAATTCTCAGATGATATAGAAGGCATATTGGTACGGTATATGGAATCCTCCCCACTTCTTCGCTTTTTATTGTGCGCGCTGTCATTGTTCAGCTGTCACAGCAGTTGCTCGCTTTTATTTAACAGAGTCTTCTTTTCATCAACAAACCAAATACAGCTATGGCTGAATGAGACATTTCTTGATAGAGCTAGAAGGTAAAGGTCAAGTGATAGCGCTTGGAAGCTACCTACAAGGATTCAATTATAGTGGCATCTCTTCACAAATCTATTCCAGATCAGAAATTCAGGGTATGAAAGACATTGTGCAACTCTCCTTAGGAAATAAAAGACCTCACATAGGAAGAGTTTACAGTTTACAGTTTTATGAGGATAATAAACCAAATAAACAGATGGTGGAAATCTTCTAATTTACTAAAAGCGAATGTACCGGACACAAACATGCATCACTTTTTTTTGTCAATGATGGCACCATAGTAAGGACTGTGCACCATAAAAAAAACTTCATTCCTATCAAAAACTAGGTAGATGGCGAAGAAGGTACAAAAAATATATCCCCTTTATTAATAAATATGTAGATAAGACACAATTAAAAACAAGTCACACAGGAAAAGTCAGTAGACACAGCATCCAGGACTATTGTCAAACAGTCAAATAGATACAATTAGATACAATAGATACAATTGTCAAATAGATACAAATAAAACAAGATTGAAGATGGCGTATGCAGAAGCTAAACGGTACATAGGGCACATAGATGCCATCCAAGCGCCTGTATTACGTGCCTGTCGGCAACACAGAGGCAATAAATAGTATGACGTTACAAAAGTCGGTGTATATAACGTTAAACACATTGTAATGTAATGAATGCAGGTAAAATGTAATATTTCTAAACCAATCTAAGTGACATCAGCATGCCATAACAGCTATAATTAACCAAGAGATCTACTACAAGGTGTGCAGTAACGGATATAGTTAGCTGTGGATGCTGAAAGGTATAACTAGTAAGTAGGCATATATTTGAAGTGAATAAGGGAAAGGTTTTTTTTCACTACCTCGTTGAGCTGGATTCCTCATCATTTTCTTAATTCTTCTACACCGGTTCCGTGCTCCGAGTTCCACAGGATGTCGACTATGGTGAGCTGGACTTTGTTTCATTTTATAACTAGTATGTAGGCATACATACCTATGAGTGTCCCTCCCTGCTGAAATGGTGTCAAAACAACTCGCATTTCAGTACTAGCCTGGTGTCCTCAAATGTTTCTTCCTTTACAATTAATATTCATACTTAGATAGTTATATAGGTTGAAAAAAGACCCCGGTCCATCAAGTTCAACCTTTCTTCACCAATTGTACATTTTGTCACTAATTTAACTATAACCCTCAATGTTTTGTGTATCAAGGAAATCATCCAGCCCTTTTATAAAAGTTGTCATAGTGTCTGCCTCTTGTAGTAGGGCATTCGACAGTCTGACTGCTCGAACTGTAAAGAGCTCTTTCCTATTTAGCTGCCAGAATCGCCTTTCTTCCACCCTTAATAAGTGCCCCCTAGTCCTCAGTATGGTCTTTGGAAGGAATAAGTCATGTGCCAGTCCTTTGTGCTGACCACACATATATTTATACATGTGATATAGCGATGCAGGACACCCACGAGAACTACCAAAAAAGCAGTGAAGGACAGCATCCAAGCCAGGTGAAATGTTCAAAACGATATCTTTGTTTGCCAAATGCAACGTTTCAACCACAAGGGTCCCACGAGAACTAGTCAGAGGAAGGCTGGCTTGTGTAGTGTCTGCAACATATGAGGCTGTGTATATGGAGACTGTAATATGGCATGCGGTTGCCCAGGGAATCTGGACAAGGGAAGTCTGGCCTGTTTAGGGACCGCAATCTAAAGCCATATGATTTGTATTGCTATGAACTGTTGTAAACTGAATACTGATAATATACACTGAAGTTATGTGCATTTATGTGGATTGGACTTTAATGCTGTGAGGAAACACATTAAAAGAGACTTTTGTGTTTGAACTTTGTGGGTCACTGCCTCTTCACTGCATATGAATGCTACTACAATCTTACAGAGGACTATGAGGCTGATTCAATAAAGGTACCTTCACACGAAACGACTTTGTAACGATATCGCTAGCGATCCGTGACGTTGCAGCGTCCTCGCTAGCGATATCGTTTCGTTTGACACGCAGCAGCGATCAGGATCCTGCTGTGATGTCGCTGGTCGCTGAATAAAGTCCAGAACTTTATTTGGTCGTCCAATCGCCGTGTATCGTTGTGTTTGAAAGCAAAAGCAACGATACCAGCGATATTTTACACTGGTAACCAGGGTAAACATCGGGTTACCAAGCGCAGGCCGCGCTTAGTAACCCGATGTTTACCCTGGTTACCAGCGTAAAAGTGAAAAAAAACAAACAGTACATACTCACCTGCGCGTCCCCCAGCATCTGCTTCCTGCTCTGACTGAGATCCGGCCCTAAAGTGAAAGTGAAAGCACAGCGGTGACGTCACCGCTCTGCTGTTAGGGCCGGAGCTCAGTCAGTATCAGGAAGCAGACGCCGGGGGACGCGCAGGTGAGTATGTACTGTTTTTTTTTTTACTTTTACGCTGGTAACCAGGGTAAACATCAGGTTACTAAGCGCGGCCCTGCGCTTAGCAACCCGATGTTTACCCTGGTTACCCGGGGACCTCGGCATCGTTGGTCGCTGGAGAGCTGTCTGTGTGACAGCTCCCCAGCGATCAAACAGCGACGCTGCAGCGATCGGCATCGTTGTCGCTATCGCTGCAGCGTCGCTTCGTGTGAAGGTACCTTTAGACTGGCATTACGCACACCAGGCTTGCAAGAGTACAATACGCAGAACTCCACAACAGGCACATGCCACTTAATGAACTTAGTGCATTTTCTCTATGTCGTGCACCTCCGTACGCCTCATCAGAAATGCTACTACAGTGATGATAATGTCTGTAAAGCGCTGCAGAATAGGATGGCTCTATATCAGCAAAGCATCATAAAAATGCAACAAGTTAGACAGATATTAGCACCAATATAAAATGGTGACTGTTTTGAAACAAACCAGAAGCATAAAATCCACTAGATGCTATTTAGCTTGAATCTGATTGAATCTCTTGAACTATTCACTAATCTCTATACAAATGATATTCAAGGTCAGTTGTAAATTTGCATAAAAACACTATATTATTCGACGGATAAATAAAAAAGCTACAAAGACACAAAATGTTTAGGATTAGAACACTTTTTTAAGATCTGAAATGGTATTGGAAACATTGGTATTTGTAAAGTTCACATGAGGATCCAAATCTAAAGATCTGTATTGTACTTTGGATGTTCCAGAACACGACTGAGTTTACAGTTTCATTATTATCACTTACTTGAAAGCATTGGCATCTCTGTGGACTTTGTAGTTATCAGCGCTAATTCTGGAGATGATTCTAGTTACGGCAATGAGGATACCAATATTTACCTAAATGTTAAAGAAAAAGACAAGCATTAGTTTATCACTGCAGTATTATTGTAGGACATAATAAATAATAGGAATATACAGGTGAATAATAATCACAAAATGCTAAATAAACTGCAGAAACAAACACAACCCGCAGGTTTACACTAAAGGTGTTATCCATCCGCTTCAGTAGTCCTCGGTCTTTGTTCACAAGTGGTCAGCCTATGTCTGCTATGGCCTATCAGTGACCCTAGGAGATGTGTACCCTACATGGCTTCCATCACTGAACGTTAACCCATTAGTACGGTATGTGACCACTGTGGTCACAATCGTACCAGTAGTTGGTCAGCAACTATCTGTTTATGTAGCTATCTGCAGCTACTCCGTAGCTCTGGCCACATGCTTACCACTTCTAAACAAAAATTGGAGCACCGCCATCATAGCTGTGATGGATAGCAGGTAGGTATGACTATAGATGATTTTATTGTTTTATATGACTTGTAACTGTTTTCATAAATGAATGTGAAAGTTGATTGACAAAAATGAACTTTTTAAGCAACTTACAGTTTGTTTCTTTTAGGTTTTGTCCAACACAATCCAATCCAATTTACAAATCCTACACTAGACCGTTTGCTTTAAGAAATAACTCAATTTACATTACTAAAATTTCTACAAACTTTCGGAGGGGGTCTCTGATTTGAGGCTGTCTCTGTAATGGTTTTCTACATATTGGAGAGCTAACTTGCATAAATATTTTTCAAGCAGTTGTGTTGCTTTGCACAGGTTAAGCAATAAAAGTGCCAGTCAAACTGAAAAAAAATAACAAACAAGAATACATATTAATACTGCTACACTGTGTGCCAGCATCTCTCCCCCATGCAGGATGTAATACATTAATCAACAGTGTTCACACCCTGATAAGTGCAAGAAGTCTAAAAATGTCTTGTTTTCCAACAACTTTCTAATGGCAAAGGATAGATATTAATCAATATTTATAAATATTGAATCTTCTCCAATTTTTCATTTAAAAAAGTACTTATAGTTACACATAGCTTCTCAGAATAAGCTATGGTGTGTGTGTATGTGTGTGTGTGTGTGTCTTTGTGTATATGAGGAAAACTCTATTTCTGGCCATTGACTTGTATCTCGCATTTTTCATCTGTCTTCTAGTAACGGGCGAGTGTGCACTGCTCGATACACTATCAAGCATCAGGGTGCTCGATGAGTAGCAAACAATGCCGAGTATCGTGTAATGCTTGGATCCCCGTAATTTGAATTATCTGAACTGGGCACACAGAGAGAGAAAAAGAGAGGGAGATAAAGATGGAGAGGGAGAAAGAGAGAGAATGTTTCCATCCTCTGGAAAAATGCTTCCGTTTGCCATACAATATCCATTATGCTTGCTACTCGATCTAAGGGTACCGTCACACAGTGCCATTTTCATCGCTACGACGGCACGATTCGTGACGTTGCAGCGTCGTATAAGTATCGCTCCAGCGTCGTATACTGCGGTCACACGTTGCAATACACGGCGCTGGAGCGATAATTTCATGACGTATTTGTGATGTAGAAGCCGTTGGTTACTGTGCGCACATCGTATACAACCTGTGTCACACGATGCAATCATGACGCCACAGCGGGACACTAGACGATGAAAGAAAGTTTCAAACGATCTGCTACGACGTACGATTCTCAGCGGGGATCCGGATCGCAGTAGCGTGTCAGACACAACGATATCGTAACGATATCGCTAGAACGTCACGAATCGTGCCGTCGTAGCGATCAAAATTGCACTGTGTGACGGTACCCTTAGTACCGATCACTCAAGCATTTCAGTGCTCAATCAACACTACTGTTTTCCAATTGACTTTAAGCTAGTGGGTAGAAACTAGCTACTATGATGTCTCCTACATAGAGATGAGTGAACCTATTGATGTTTGGTTTAGTAAACATTTAAATGTTTGCCGATTTGTTCGCCGAACATAACTGAACGTCAAAAGTCACATAACAGCAGTATTTAAAAGTATTTAACATGCACATGCCGAAAGCGCATCACAAACCACGCATATTGGCACCCCTGTCACAAGACCACGGGCACTGATGGGTGGGAATAACAACCCAGAGTCTGCAGGAGACCCGTGTGGTTGTCATTGCCGATCTCTCAGATGACAGCATGAGATCGCAGCTGTAACTGGAGGTAAAAGGTTTGCCTCCGGTCACAGGCGTCAGCTGATGTGACTACTGCTGCCATCAGCATACACCTGCTGCCGCTGATAATAGCTAGAGAAGGCTCTGTTGATGGGAGTGTTCACTAGCCGGTGCCCGTGCTATAAATAAATGGAATAGAATGATGTGGGTTCCCCTGTATTTTTGATAACCAGCCAGGCAAAACTGTCATGAAAATTATTGAAATAAATAATTTAAAAAAGTAGGGTCCCCGCCATTTTTGACAACTACCCAAGCTAATAGCAGACAGCTGGGGGTTGGTATTATCAGGCTGGTAAGGGGCCATAGATATAGCCCCCAAGCCTAAAATTAGCAGCCAACAGCTGCCACAGAAAAGGCCCATCTATTAGCTGCGCCCAATTTGGTGCTTTGTCCAGCTCTTCCCACTTGCCCTGGAGTGGTGGCAAGTGAGGTAATAGTTGGGTGGTTGATCAAACCCAGAGGTTTGTAATGGAGAGGCATCTGTAAGACACCCCCATTACTAACCCCATAGTCATATTGCATAAAAAAAAATCACCAGTATAAAGTAATTTAATTGAAAGAATGACACAGACTCCTTTAATGAATCTAAATTAAACCATACTTAAATCATCGCCCAGTCCACAGAAGCCATGATCTCCTGCCACTGAATTAAGATAATTAACAATATTCCTCACCTCTTCTGCAGAGAAGATAGTAATCCATTTGTCCCACCATGGGTCTAGCTCTGCTACATCTGCATGATGTGAATATACAGCCTGCCATTCAGCTGAGACATTAAGCAGCGTGTACTCCCGCTGCTTATTGTCTCGCAGTAAACTATGACCTGACTGAAGTCACCTCAAGCATGAGTAAGTTCTCAGGCTTGTGGTGCCATCAGAAAGATCCTGGGAGTTTACATTTTCCACAGGCTTTATAGTCGCATCGTGCAACAATGTAGCCTGCCAACTAGATTTAGCAGAGCTAGACCCACCGTAGGACAAATGGATTATTATTTTTACAGCGTTCAGGTGAGGAATATGGTTGTTCATTATTTTAATTCTCTTACAGGGGAAAATTACTTTACTTGAATGGGCAATTAGGTGAGTATGGTTTAATTAAGATTGATTGAAGGAGTCTGTGTCATTATTTCAATTAAAGGACTTTATTCTGGTTGTGTGTTCTTATATAATATGAGTATGAAGTTAGTAATGAGTGCATCTTATAGAAGCCTCTCCATTACTAACCCATGTGCTTGATGTTACCGGACAATACAAAGGTGACATCAACCCCCAAATATTAACCCCATTTGCCACAGCCACAGAGCAAGTGGGAAGAGCTGTGCAAAGCACCAGAATTGGTGCATCTAATGGATGTGCATTTGTTCGGGCAGCTGTGGGCTGCTATTTTAAGGCTGGGGGGCCAATATCTACAGCCCCTTATCAGCCTGGGAATACAAACCGGCTGTCTGCATTAGCTTCGTTGGTTCTCAAAAATGATGGGGACCCCACGCTGTTTTTTTTAACTATTTACCTAAATAATTAAAAAATACGGCTTGGGGACCCCTCTATTCTTGATAACCAGATTTGCTGAAGCTGACAACTGAGGGTTGCAGCCTGCAGCTATCAGTTTTGCATGGCTGCTTATCAAAAATACAGGGGAACCACACGTCATTTTGTTATTTATTTATAGTGCAGATGAATACTCCCATCATCCGCTGCTTGCTCTCTCTGTGAACAGTTGAATAAAACTCTCAACATTGTCTCCTGCTAGTACTAATTGCACCACAAGCAGGGGACCGTGAGGTGAGCTATCTTCACTTCAGCACTACAAACAGTAATACTGATTCCCAGGCGCCAGTACATGTCACACTGATGACGCAGGGACTAGTGATGAGCGAGTATACTCGTTGCTCGGGTGGTCTCTGAGTATTTGTGACTGCTCGGAGATCTAGTTTTCCTTGCCGCAGCTGCATGATTTGCACAAAGGTACAATTTCCAAATATTTCTTTTACTTCCTTAGGTAGCATAAAGTCATCTCACAGAGGTTTGAAAGATTATACAGTAGTAATTAGTGTAACCATGAACCCTGCACTGGGATATGCAAATAGAACACTATAGCACTAAGTCTCTTCATTTCTATTTGTGCTCTCACTCTGTCCTTCTTTCCTCTCCCTATCGATATTCTTCAGTATACTATGTAACTGTACATTCTCTGTGCTGGCAGTATTATAATATAGCGGCAGTTTAAACAAATTCGGAAATTAGCAAAAAGTTGCACAACATAGGCTTCAGAAATGTAGAGAGTGGCCTTAGAACATTTTCACTGTATTAACACCAAACACATTGACACATCTATTCCATTATAAATGAAGCTTTTAAGTAGCAAAGTTTTAAATAAACTATTTAACTATAACCCATGGCAATAATTATAATTACGCAATTGATCTGAAGTCCAAATATCCATAAAGCCGAAATGTAAAATCTTATTTGGTCTAAAACTGTATATTTAGGATAATATGGATGACAGACATTCTATGTTCTTTAAATGACAGAGAAACACACGCTTATAGTCATTTTTTCAGCTTCATTCCCCATTGAATGCATAATCTAACGATATTTTAAGAAATAGTGCAGCTGAGGAGTCTCCACAGACATATTTAGTGAAAATTTCAGCTTAGTTTGAAGAAACAAATTAAAACTCATTGAGATCCACTCTCTAGAGGTACAACATTCACAAGTATGTTCCAAAATACACTTGTTCAACCAAGCATTCGGTTCTAAATGTTTTTTCATCATACTGAATGAATCTTTGTCACATTATTGCAAAATGCTCCTGCTAGAATACTAAGTAACCAGCCTCATAATATGCCTTTTACAATATTTTTTTAAATGTCAAATGCCGGCAACCGATACATCAGACTGTATATTGAACTGTAAAGTAAACCTGCTCCGGCGATGAATGTCTCTATGCCAGATGCCATCACAATTACTCTGCAGATGATGCTTGCAATGGAGGAGGCAGCAATTCCAGCATCACTGGATAACTTTAGTGTAGTCCAAAATAGAGTACCGGTATCCTCCAGCCAGGAAGTGTGCATGTCAACAGACTTGAAGGGATAATTAGTTCCCTGTTGTGACAACACCACATCCTATTGGACATACCAGCAGTCTGACAGGAGATACCAATTATAAATGTATATGGACCCTTGTTAATTGCTCCTGTTTATCCTTGGCATATAATCCAGCAGTTTTATGCCTGTTGCTTACGCTAAGCTGACTTAACCCATCAATTTGCCTCACAAATTTGCATCTGGCTTCATTATCTTTGTTCTAATCTTGGCTACCTCCTGATCGCTATACTTCCTGATTTTCTCACACTTCCTGGTTGACATTTTCCCTGCCAGCTTGCTGCCCTCTGTGAGACCCGGCTGCTCTGATAAGCATTATCGTTACAAATGTTACCGCTATTCTGAGCCACCAGTTCTTTCTGTCACGCAGTGATGGTCTTAGGTAAGGAAGAAAGGTCTCAAACTGTCCCTGGAACTAGGATCCTAAATATCCCTGTCCCAGGGGTACTCTTGAAGGTAGAGAGGCCTGGGTCTCCAACCTAACTATGCTCCAGTTAAACACTAACCTGTTCCCTCCCCACCCCAAGAGGCATGGGACAGAAATTTAAGGTAAACAAGACAAAACAGGGATAAACTGATAGACTCCTCCCCATTACTTACATCAGGGCTTGAAGCCAAGTTGTGTTTTTGGACAATTCACAGCCGAAATCAACCCAAAGCCCCATTACCCTGATTTCCAATGCACCAGGGCAATTGGGAAGAGCAAAGGCAAAGTGACAGAATTGGCACATGCAATGTGATATGCCACTTCTGGGGCAGCTGCGGGCTGGTATTTAGGCCAGGAAGGGCCCAATAACCATGGAACTTCCCAACCTGATAATATTAGCTCACAGCTGCCTGCTCTACGTTTGATAATTTCATAAAATGGGGGGGAAAACCATATTATTTTTTTCATAGTTTTTTTTTATAAATTAGGTTATAGATTAGTTTATAGATTATAAGATTGCGAGCAGGGACCCCCCTCCTCCTGTAACCTGTTGAAATGTGTTACTCTGTATTGTTTTTATTGTCTGTACATGTCCCCGCTTAAAACCCTAGAATTTTGTTTTTTTGGTTGCCTCAACATTGCATTGAAATGCAATAATGGGTGATCAAAACATCATATCTACACCAAAATGGTATCATTAAAAACATCAGCTTGGCTCGCAAACAAAAAACCCTCACCAAATCCCAGATCACGAAAAATGGATACGATATGCGTCTCGGAAAATTACGCTATTTTATTTTTACAAACTTTGGCATTTTTTTTCACCATTTAAATAAAAAACAACCTATAAATGTTTGGTATACACAAACTCGTAATGACCAGGAGAATCATAATGGCAGGTCAGTTTTAGCCATGACTAAGCTATGACTAAGGGTGCTGCATGCACCTGAAACGCGTAAGGCTTTTCATGTTTTTAATATGGCTTGCTGTGCCTGAATAAAGTTTTTTTTCATTTTTTCATCAGTGGTGTGCCGCTATCCTCTCAATTTTTCCTAAGAAGCTTAACAATAAACTCAAGGGGCTTGTGAAATTCTATATCTGCAGGGTATTTATGTCCCTATCTAGTATGTAACCATTTGTTATCTATCTATTGTATATCTAATATCTTTCAATCATCAACTATAACTTTAGGTAAGTTTGCTTTATTTTTTTGCCAACTAAGTTTACATTATATAATGTAAAAGATCCTGTTAAAGCGCATTGCATACAGATTGCATACGCATGCCATATGGATGTCATACGGATGCTATGCGAGAAATAAACACACTCGCATCACACTCCCAGGACAAAAGGTAATTACAGAACTGAAGAAGGTGGAAGGAGTTCTTGGCACTTCCAATCATAAAATTCATCTTTTTATTAGAAATTCATTTAGAAACAGCAGGACCCATCATGAGGATAAAACCTTACATGTTTCTGGTATGCACTATGCCGCTAGCCATAGAAGAATATTCCTATAACTAAGGGCGTAGTGTACTCCAGGAACGCTGTCCGTAACGGTAGTTCCCTTTGCACCACTTCACAGGTTTGTACTTCCTTAAGGCAACTTACCAGCAAATTAGCTTCATCTGCCATTTTGGTTATGCCTGTAAAAGGCCACTTGTTGACCAAAACATCGATTTTAAGACGCATTTTGGATGAATAAGGAATAGAATCATCTATCTGGTGCCTTGGAAGCAATTTGCCTCTGTACGCCAGGTTTTATCTTCATGATAGATTATTCTGTTTTTAAATTATTTTCAAATAAAAAGATTAAATTTATGCATGGAAGTGCTGGAAAATCCTTTTTTCTTCGGTTCTACGATAACTGCAGGAATTGGCACCCATTCATCAACTTTCCGCTGTATCCCGAATAATATTGGCGTGGTGAGCTTCTTTATTCTTTTTTTTACATACGGATTCCAACCACTTGTAAAACTTTTCAGGATAAACATCGAAGCAATTTTTAATACGCTGATGTGAGCGAACCCTTGCTAGAACAAGCTGTTCTCACGTAAAGTACTACGGGTATGATAATGCTATATAAGCAAAAGCATAATAATAATAATAATTTACAAAGACTGAATTAAGGTCTATGAGACGAATAGTGCTTCACACGCAGATACGCGTGGGGTCCGCGCCTTGACTCACCATGCCCTATTATTTGTCGATACTCCTTTTGCTCTTGGGGGGTCTCCTTATTATAGGTGCCAGCAGGTATTTTTCTCTTCCCCCTGCTTAACTATTTCATTACCCCTTGCTCTATCTGGCAGATAATAGGAGAGTAGCACATTGCTTTCACCCTCCTTTTAAAGTTATATATTGATATTTCTTGATATTTCTTTTATATGTTAATACTCATGATAGGTCAAGCAGTTTCTGTATTGCTTTTATCATTTCTTAGGGATGCTAATATGGGGCATGGCCTTTCCTTGTATACTAATTGTACATTGGCTAAACTTACTAATTATGGGTCCTCATTTGGTATTATATGATAGCCACTGTGCTATTCATAGGGATATGTATCTCTTTGTATGTATATGTGTGCATTTTCTCCTTTAGTGACCGGTCTGGGTTCATATACCTGGTTGTTTATTATGATTTTCTGCATGCTCTATTAGTGCTATATCTGGCTATCTTAGGATCCTCTTTTTGTCACAACAGATACTTAATCGAGGAGTACCTTGTTTGATTTTTTTGTGTGCTGTACGCTGTTGTGAGTGCTGGCAGGGATTTGCGCAGTTTTAAATGTTTTTAACATGGGTTTTCATGTTTTTTCCAATGAATATTTATGTGATTTTATTAATATCTCAGGTGAGCACATTATTATGTAGTTCTTTTTCTTTCTCTTTCATGATTTACTGTTACCTTGGTTCACCACAATATGCAGCACCCGCTTAGCATTGGGATTATTTGCATTTGTAGTGCGCTCTACTTCCATATTCAATTGAGATGAATAGTAAGACTCATATAATGAAAATCACAATTACTATCAGATTAAAAAAAATAATAATTTGGCCAAATCAAACTAAATCCATTATTTTGCCACAACATCTTCTTAAAGGGAAACTGTCAGCAGGATTGTGCTCAGTAACCTACAGACACTGTCAGATTGGCGCTGTTATTTAGATTAAAATGATATTTGGGGTGATTAAATCCATCTTGTGGTTGTTGCTTAATCTTTATTTACAGTTTTCAGTTATTGATATGCTCATGTCCCAGGGTGGCCTGTGGGGGGCAGGGCTTCATGTGGTGCTCTGATTATGTATTCATGTGTATGACTTCTGAAAGGTCACTGATCCCTCAGTGACCTGTCCCTTATTTTACATACTGCATAGAATATTGTTTGAAAAAATAAATAACATTTACCAGGCAGGCAGCTGAGCTGTAGCATGATACGGTGCATAATATGTATGTATCATTTGAATTTGTCATATAATGTTGATGGGGAAAAAAATATCTTAATCAAAATGGCGCTATTTTGCTAGAGAAAAAAATTGGCTCCATCAAGATGGCACCGGTGGCGCCTATGCAGCAGCATTTATTGGATCATCTAGAGCAGAGGTGTCAAACTACATTCCTCGAGGGCCGCCAACAGGTCATGTTTTCAGGATTTCCTTAGCATTCCACAAGGTGCTGGAATCATTCTGTGCAGGTGATTAAATTATCACCTGCGCAATACAAGGAAGTCCTGAAAACATGACCTGTTGGCGGCCCTCGAGGAATGCAGTTTGACACCTCTGATCTAGAGAGACGCTTCTGAGCAGGCGCCGCCTCCAGTGGCATTTTTGTTAAGATAATTTTTTTGACTATAGAGTACATATACTGTAATATATATATACATTAAAACAAAATCAGCAATCTTTTTTTTTCATATCACAATCTTTATTTTAAAAAAAAGCAAAATTTGTAGCAATTTTGCAATTTTTCAGACTGGCCAATGGGGCTTTTTTAACCTCTTTCTACCATTGGACATACTATCCCATCCAGGTGATCTGGGACTTAATTCCCATGGATGGGATAGTACATCATAGGCGATCAGCCGCGCTCACGGGGGGAGCGCAACTCGTCGCGGCCGGGTGTCAGCTGATTATCACAGCTGACATCCGGCACTATGTGCCAGGAGTGGTCACGGACCGCACCTGGCACATTAACCTCCGGAACACTGCAATCAAAGATAATCACAGCGTTCCGGGGGCATAGGGAAAGCATCACACAGGGAGGGGGCTCCCTGCATGCTTCACTGAGACCACCAGAACAACGCAATGTGATTGCGTTGTTCCAAGGGTCTCCTCCATTCTCCTCCCTGCAGGCCCTGGATCCAAGATGGTCACGTGGGTCCTTCCGGGTTCTGCAGGGAGGTGGCTTGCGAGCGCCTGCTGAGAGCAGGCGCCAGCAAGCCTCCAGCTCTGAATGTTAGATCACTGATCTGACATAGTGCTGTGCAAAGTGTCAGATCAGGGATCTGACACTGTATAGGGATGTCCCACCCTGGGACAATGTAAAAAAGTAAAAAAAATAATATTACACTGTGTAAAAATACATTTAAAAAATCCTAAATAAAGAAAAAAAAAATATTGTTCCAATAGATACATTTCTTTATGTAAATAAAAAAAACAATAAAAGTACACAATTATTTAGAATCGCGGTGTCCGCAATGACCCAACCTATAACACTGTCCCACTAGTTAACCCCTTCAGTGAACACCGTAAAAAAATAAATAAAAAACGAGGCAAAAAACATGCTTTATCATCATACCGCTGAACAAAAAGTGGAATAACACGTGATCAAAAAGATGGATATAAATAAAAATAGTACTGCTGAAAATGTCATCTTGTCCCACAAAAAACGAGATGCCATACAGCACCATCATCGAAAAAAAAAGTTATAGCCCTCAGAATAAAGCGATGTAAAAATAATTATTTTTTATATAAAGTAGTTTCTATTGTATAAAAGCCCCAAAACATAAAAAAAAGATATAAACGAGGTATCGCTGTAATCGTACTAATCCGAAGAATAAAACTGCTTTATCAATTTTACCAAACGCGGAAAGGTATAAACGCCCCCCCAAAAAGAATTTCATGAATTGCTGGTTTTTGTTCATTCTACCTAACAAAAATTGGAATAAAAAGCAATCAAAAAATGTCATGTGCCGGAAAATGGTACCAATAAAAACATCAACTCGTACTGCCTAAAACAAGACCTAACATGACTCTGGGCCAAAATATGGAAAAATTATAGCTCTCAAAATATGGTGACACAAAAACTATTTTTTGCAATATAAAGCGTCTCTCAGTGTGTGACAGCTGCCAAGCGTCTTTTAGTGTGTGACAGCTGCCAAACATAAAAACCCGCTATAAAAACCCGCTATAAATAGTAAATCCGAACCCCCTTCATCACCGCCTTAGTTAGGGAAAAATAATAAAATTAAAAAAAGTATTTATTTCTATTTTCCCGTTAGGGTTAGGGTTGGGGCTAAAGTTAGGGTTGGGGCTAAAGTTAGGGTTGGGGCTAGAGTTGGGGTTAGGGGTGTGTTGGGGTTAGGGGTGTAGTTAGGGTTGGGATTAGGGTTAAGGGTGTGTTGGGGTTAGGGTTGGAGTTAGAATTGGGGGGTTTCCACTGTTTAGGCACATCAGCGGCTCTGCAAACACAACGTGACGCCCGCAGACCATTCCATCAAAGTCTGCATTCCAAAACGCCACTTCTTCACTTCCGAGCCCCGACGTGTGCCCAAATGGTAATTTTTTCCCAAATATGGGTTATCAGCGTACTCAGGACAAATTGGACAACAGCTTTCGTGGTCCAATTTCTCCTGTTACCCTTGGGAAAATAAAAATTGGGGGGCTAAAAAATCATTTTTTGGGAAAAAATAACTTTTTATTTTCATGGCTCTGCGTTATAAAATTTAGTGAAACACTTGGGGTTGCAAAGCTCTCACAACACATCTAGATAAGATCCCTGGGGGGTCGAGTTTCCAAAATGGGGTCACTTATGGGGGTTTCTACTGTTTAGGTACATCAGGGGCTCTTCAAATGCAACTTGATGCCCGCAGACCATTCCATCAAAGTCTGCATTCCAAAACGCCACTTCTTCACTTCCGAGCCCCGATGTGTGCCCAAATGGTAATTTTCTCCCAAATATGGGGAATCAGCGTACTCAGGACAAATTGGACAACAACTTTTGAGGTCCAATTTCTCCTGTTACCATTAGGAAAATAAAAATTTGGGGACTAAAAAAATCATTTTTGTGGAAAAAAATGATTTTTTATTTCACGGCTCTGCGTTATAAACGTTAGTGAAACACTTGGGGGTTCAAAGCTCTCACAACACATCTAGATAAGTTCCCTGGGGGGTCGAGTTTCCAATATGGGGTCACTTATGGGGGTTTCTACTGTTTAGGTACATCAGGGGCTCTGCAAATGCAACGTGACGCCTGCAGACCATTCCATCAAAGTCTGAATTCCAAAATGGTGCTCCTTCCCTTCTGAGCTCTGCCATGTGCCCAAACGGTGGTTCCTCCCCATATAGGGTATCAGCTTACTCAAGACAAATTGCACAACAACTTTTGGGGTCCAATTTCTCCAGATACCCTTGGGAAAATAAAAAATTGGGGGCGAAAATATCATTTTTGTGGGAAAAAAATGATTTTTTAATTTTCACGGCTCTATCTTATAAACTTTAGTGAAACAAATGGGGGTTCAAAGGGCACACCACACATCTAGATAAGTTCCTTAGGTGGACTAGCTTCCAAAATGGGGGCACTTGTGGGGGGTTTCCACTGTTAAGTCACATCAGGGGCTCTCCAAATGCGGCATGGCGTCTGATCTCAATTCCAGCCAATTCTGCGTTGAAAAAGTCAAATAGTGCTCCTTCCCTTCCAAGCTCTGCCATGCGCCCAAACAGTGGTTTATCCCACATATGGGGTATCAGTGTACTCAGGACAATTGCACAACAACATTTGGGGTCCACTTTCTCCTGTTACCGTTGGTAAAATAAAAAATTGGAGACAAAAATATCATTTTTGTGAAAAAAATAAGATTTTTTATTTTACGGCTCTACATTATAAACTTCTGTGAAGCACTTGGTGGTTCAAAGGGCTCACCATACATCTAGATAAGTTCCTTAGGGGGTCTACTTTCCAAAATGGTGTCACTTGTGGGGAGTTTCCACTGTTTAGGCACATCAGGGGCTCTCCAAACGCGACATGGCGTCCTATCTCAATTCCAATTCAATTTTGAAGTCAAATGGCACTCCTTCCCTTCTGAGCTTTGCCATGCATCCAAACAGTGGTTTACCCCACATATTGGATATCGGCGTACTCAGCATAAATTGTCCAACAACTTTTGGGGACCAATTTCTCTTATTACCCTTGGTAAAATAAAACAAATTGGATCTGAATAATTTTTGTGTGAAAAAAGTTAAATGTTCATTTTTTTAAACATTCCAGAAATTCCTGTGAAGCACCTGAAGGGTTAAAAAACTTCTTAAGTATGGTTTTGAGCACCTTGAGGGGTGCAGTTTTAAGAATGATGTTACTTTTTGGTATTTTCTATCATATAGCCCCTTCAAAGTGACTTCAAATGTGATGTGGTCCCTAAAAAAAATGGTGTTGTAAAAATGAGAAATCACTGGTCAACTTTTAACCCTTATAACTCCTAACAAAAAAATTTGCTTCCAAAATTGTTCTGACGTATAGTAGACATGTGGGAAATGTTACTTATTATGTATTTTGTGTAACATATCTCTGTGATTTAAGGGCATGAAAACTCAAAGTTGGAAAATTGTGAAATTTTCAAAATTTTTGCCAAATTTCCGTTTTTTTTCACAAATAAGCGCAAGTAATAGCAAAGAAATTTCACAAATAACATGAAATACAATATGTCACCAGAAAAAAATGTCAGAATCACCGGGATCCGTTGAAGCGTTCCAGAGTTATAACCTCATAAAGGGACAGTGGTCAGAATTGTAAAAATTGTCCCGGTCATTAACATGGAAACCACCCTTAGGGGTTAAACTTCAACTTCCTGTCTTCTCCTGAAAAATTTTCAGCAGAGCTTATAATCAAAGGTAGGGTTATAATTATGGCTGATAAACTACCAATCACATTAAGTGATATCACAGGTCCTCCTGTCTTTTAAGATGACTTTTTCACTTTTTCACAGGCTCATTAGATTTTTCAACACAAAAGATAAGGTTGGGGGTCTTTTAATTATGGCTAATGTAAATGTGAATTTCCTGACACTACTTGAAGTTAGAATCTACCAAAGCATCATTTTTAATACAGATTGTGTTGAAAAAAAACCTCAAAATAATTTATGGAAAAACCTGGTTTAAGCAATTGGTAATTTTCTGATGATAGCGGCTTCTTAATGGCAACGAAGACCCTACCTTGCCGTGTCCTCTGGGGAGTAAGCTAAAGAACAGAGGAATGCGGCTCATTTTTTTCTATCATCCCTTCACTCCACACACATCAAGGAACCTGGTTTATGCTACACTCACTGGGGAAGCACATCTCACAAAAATCCCTTTATTTATGCAAATACTCAAGTATACAGATATTTATTCAGTGTGGATAATTCAATCTTAGGGATATTCATATCAAAGAGAACAGTGGGATGCAGTAAATAATAAGGGTAGACCCAGTCTCATGTAGCAATATAGCTGCTGATGATCAGCATACAGTGTATCAAGCAACTCTAACGTTATACTCTAGTGGTATACACTCTAATGAATCCTATTTTTTCACATAAGCGAATTGCATACACAGTTCTTTAATATTAAACTATACTAGCTACATGTGTACTTTTGATTTATGTATAGAATAAAGAATAGTCAACTAATTAAAAACATGATTTCTTTTAAAGGCATATAGCAGTAGCACTACTCTGGTTTGGTCTCAATAATCCTCTACTCTGATTGAACTGTTCAAGCAGAAGTCATTCTGTTTGAAAAGTTAAGAGAAGGCTAAGAGGAGAATGAATAGCTGTCTACAAATATCTGAAGGGATGTTGCAGTGTAAAGGGATCATCCTTATTCTCATTTGCACATGGAAACACGAAAAGTAATCACAACTTTTTGACAGTGAGGGTGATCAAGGAGTGGAACAGGCTACCACGAGAGGTGGTGCGTTTTCCTTCAATTGAAGTCTTACAACAGAGGCTGGACAGACATCTGTATGAGATGGATTAGTGAATCCTGCATTGAGCACGATGACCGTGGAGGTCCCTCCCAACTCTAACATTCTATGATTCATATTTACCAATAGTCCCAATTTTACCATGCCAATCTCAAAGTAACAATCCAAGCCATGACCAAATATTACTAATCTTCAACTTTGTTGAATTTTCCCTCCCAGAAATCAATTTAATGTGAATAAATTTGCATGAGCCTCAGTATTGGTAAGCTTGTAAATGCAGGCAATTGGGGGGGAATCATTTTTAACATTTGGATTCAATTAAACTTTTTACACCGTTTGCCTCCTATAGTCCCTGTGTTTCTTGGAGTCTACAGAATCAGTTATTTGGGTTGACCACATTATCTTTCTCAATGTATCTCTCTCACTCCACACCAAACCGTTAAGGTTATAATAAGTTAGGGACCAACTGAGAGGTTCGCAGTGACGTGGCAGTGGGCTTCATGCAGACTGATCAGAATTTTAAACTAAGAACCTCATGTTCAGTTTTATAAATTCAAATTAAACCATTTATACAGTCATATACAGAACTTGGCCTCTATAAAAAATCACAGTAGTAGTACAAATTACACTACTGTCATTTTATAGATTAAAAAAAATATATATTACAACAGTAAATTACTATCTTCCTTTCTTTCTCTAATGTTGATTGACAGCACTAGCTTTGGATTACTGCTTGGACTAAATTCCTAACCTTACATACACTGACGCTGCAGGAGCCCAGACCACCACACACAGTGTCAGTGCGGGAGCTGTCTCATCTCCCTCTTTTGTCTGTAGCAGCCACTTAAGGCACTTAGGGTTACACAGTAGCTGGTTGATGCTGTCAGGAGAGGGGGATAAGTGCGCACTGTCATCCATACTGCAGGAGATGAGCAATCTCACACCATATGACAGCGGGAGCCTTCTCATTCCCTTCTCTTGTCAACATTGTCTGACCACTACTGTGTAATCCTAGGTGCAGCAAGCAGAGAATGAAAACAGGAGAGGGAACAGAGCACACCCACACTGTGTGTGTTCTCTGCTCCGACAGTGCCAGTATGGATGTGCAGGTCTGGGGTTTCAATTCGGGCAGTGCTCCAAAGTGAATACTTTCAAACAACCCAAGGCAAGGTTCATAGGATGGTAATTGAGGGGACAAAATGGTGCATTGAGCTCGTAGCCACACTAAGAGTGTACCACAGACCTCTCATTGACATATGTAACAAAATGGGTTTTGCATAAAATGAAAGTAGTGGAATTTGTAATATACTGTAAAAATAATAATAATAATCTTTATTTTTATATAGCGCTAACATATTCCGCAGCGCTTTACAGGTTGCACACACATTATCATCGCTGTCCCCGATGGGGCTCACAATCTAGAATCCCTATCAGTATGTCTTTGGAATGTGGGAGGAAACCGGAGTACCCGGAGGAAACCCATGCAAACATGGGGAGAACATACAAACTCTTTGCAGATGTTGTCCTTGGTGAGATTTGAACCCAGGACCCTGGGTCTCTGCTGCTGCTACCACTGCTACTACCACTGTTTGTTATAGTTCCTGTCAGCAGCACTTATGTCACATCGACAATGTTGCAACCAATAACTAAGCATTTATTTTTTCAAACAAACTGCCACTTGGGGACAGGGGAAATTTTATGAGCCCACAGCATACCAGGCAGATTCTGGCTATAATACACAGATGGCACGTGCTTATATAAAGAGAGGCCGGAATATGTATTATTACTTAAATGCTGCTGTCAACTAGAGATGGTCGAACCCGAACAGAAAAGTTTGTGGTCAGTACCAAACACCTACTGTCTAGCCACTAGGAAGTCCATGTTACTGTTCAGGTTCAGCCCCCCCAAACAGCGAGCGTTTCTCGCTCTGTCATCTGCATGACAGTGTGAGAAACACCGGCGGCTATGATCGGGGGTTAGATCATTACCATCAGTCAGAGAGCCGCAGCTCCCATGCTGTCAGATAATAGCATGAGTCCGCAGCTAGGTAAAAAGTATACCTCTGGTCACAGGCTTTGACTGATGGGGCTACTATTGTCATCAGCCTACACTTGCTGCCTCTAATAATGGTGAGAGCAAGCTGTGGCTGATGGGAATATACATCAGCCAGTGCCTGCACTATAAATAAATTTAATAAATAATAGCGTGGGTTCACCTTTAATTTTGATAACCAGCCAGGCAAACTGACAGCTGCGGGCTGCAACCCTTTAGCAAGGCTGGTTATCAAAAATAGAGGGGTCCCCATGACATTGTTTTAAATGATTTAAATAAATAATTTAAAAAAAGTCTTGAGGTCCCCCCATTTATGACAACCAGTCAAGCTAAAGCAGACAGCCATGGATATTGCCCCATCAGTCTAAAAATAGCAGCCAGTACCCAAACCAAACCTTTTGTTAACTGTTTGGCTGAACCCATCGGACCCTAACATCGAGGGGCTCTCACATCTCTGCTGACAACCTCCCAGAGTGCATTTAATTGATGTTAGTGCTTATGCAAAGGGTCACTAGTGTTCACCAGCCCTGAATGATGTGATCATCCTCAATAATCAGAACCTCCCACTCCCATCTCCAAGACTTTTCATGTGCTTCACCAATTCTTTGGAATGCACTACCCAGGTTAATAAGATTAATCCCCAATCCCCACAGTTTTAAGCGTGCCCTAAAAACGCATTTGTTCAGACTGGCCTACCGCATCAACGCATTAACCTAACTATCCCTGTGTGGCCCATTAAAAAAAAAAAAAAAAAAAAAAACCTTAAACCTTAATCAGGTTCCTCACATCATGTTCTCACATATTTCATGCAGATAATAGCCCTCTGTGTCTGTACTGTTACATACTTAGGCTGTTAAGTGGTTCATGCAGCTTTACATGAACAGACACCCGATCCTTACTCTTTGGCTGGCTTGAACAACGAAAGCAATTGTTACCATCCACCTCTCCTGTCTCCCTTTTACCTATAGATTGTAAGCTTGCGAGCAGGGCCCTCACTCCTCTTGGTATCTATTTTGAACTGTGATTTCTGTTATGCTGTAATGTCTATTGTCTGTACAAATCCCCTCTATAATTTGTAAAGCACTGCGGAATATGTTGGTGTTATATAAATAAAATTATTATTATTATTATTATTATCACGGGTTTGATGGGTTATGATTAGGGTTGAGTGAAACGGATCGTTCATTTTCATAAGTCGCCGACTTTTGGCAAAGTCGGCGTCTCATGAAACCGAGCCGATCCCAGCGTTGCATCGGCCATGCGGTACGCGACTTTCGCGCCAAAGTCGCATTTCAATGACGCTAAAAGCGCCATTTCTCAGCCAATGAAGGTGGACGCAGAGTGTGGGCAGCGTGATGACATAGATCTCAGTCCCCACCATCTTAGAGAAGGGCATTGCAGTGATTGGCTTGCTTTCTGCGGCATCACAGGGGCTATAAAGGGGCGTTCCCGCCGACCGCCATCTTACTGCTGCTGATGTGAGTGTAGGGAGAGGTTGTTGTCGCTTCTTCAGAAGCAGGGATAGTGATAGGCAGGGTACATAAAGCTGCAAACCGCTTGTGCTGTAGCGATTTCCACTGTCCAACACCACCTTTTGTTTGCAGGGACAGTGGAAGCTACATTTTTTTTTCCTCAGCGCTGTCGCTCATTGGGCTGCCCTAGAAGGCTCCCTGACCCTGATAGCTGCGTTGCTGTGCCTGTGTGTACGCCGCTGTGCAAACCAACTGCTTTTTTCAAAGCACAAATCCTGTATTTACTTCCTTTCTGCACAGCTATCTTGTGTGTTTGTCCACACTTTTGTGTGCAGCAGTCCTTTTTCTAGCTGCCTGCCATACTTTTCTGAGATAACTGCAGGGAGATAAATATTGGCAAGTCTGCCTCTGTGCCATTGCTGTGGGTGGCATCTCACTCTCATTGTGTGGCACCGAAAAAACCACTGTGATACTTGGCCATTTTTTTTTTTTTGTCTAAATTCTCCCTTTTCCAAAAAAAAAAGTTAGTGGGAGATAAATCTTGGCAAGTCTGCCTCCGTGCCAGTCCTGTGTGTGGCATCTGTCTCTCATTGTGTGGCACCGAAAAAAACACTGTGTGATACTTGGCCATTTTTTTTTTTTGTCTAAATTCTCCCTTTTCCAAAAAAAAAAGTTAGTGGGAGATAAATCTTGGCAAGTCTGCCTCCGTGCCAGTCCTGTGGGTGGCATCTCACTCTCATTGTGTGGCACCGAAAAAACCACTGTGATACTTGGCCATTTTTTTTTTGTCTAAATTCTCCCTTTTCCAAAAAAAAAAGTTAGTGGGAGATAAATCTTGGCAAGTCTGCCTCCGTGCCAGTCCTGTGTGTGGCATCTGTCTCTCATTGTGTGGCACCGAAAAAACCACTGTGTGATACTTGGCCATTTTTTTATTTTTGTCTAAATTCTCCCTTTTCCAAAAAAAAAGTTAGTGGGAGATAAATCTTGGCAACTCTGCCTCCGTGCCATTGCTGTGGGTGGCATCTCACTCTCATTGTGTGGCACCGAAAAAACCACTGTGATACTTGGCCATTTTTTTTTTTGTCTAAATTCTCCCTTTTCAAAAAAAAAAAAGTTAGTGGGAGATAAATCTTGGCAAGTCTGCCTCCGTGCCAGTCCTGTGTGTGGCATCTGTCTCTCATTGTGTGGCACCGAAAAAACCACTGTGATACTTGGCCATTTTTTTTTTTTGTCTAAATTCTCCCTTTTCCAAAAAAAAAGTTAGTGGGAGATAAATCTTGGCAACTCTGCCTCCGTGCCATTGCTGTGGGTGGCATCTCACTCTCATTGTGTGGCACCGAAAAAACCACTGTGATACTTGGCCATTTTTTTTTTTTTGTCTAAATTCTCCCTTTTCCAAAAAAAAAAGTTAGTGGGAGATAAATCTTGGCAAGTCTGCCTCCGTGCCAGTCCTGTGTGTGGCATCTGTCTCTCATTGTGTGGCACCGAAAAAACCACTGTGTGATACTTGGCCATTTTTTTTTTTTGTCTAAATTCTCCCTTTTCCAAAAAAAAAGTTAGTGGGAGATAAATCTTGGCAACTCTGCCTCTGTGCCATTGCTGTGGGTGGCATCTCACTCTCATTGTGTGGCACCGAAAAAACCACTGTGATACTTGGCCAATTTTTTTTTTTTTGTTAAATTCTCCCTTTTCAAAAAAAAAAATAGTTAGTGGGAGATAAATCTTGGCAAGTCTGCCTCCGTGCCAGTCCTGTGTGTGGCATCTGTCTCTCATTGTGTCCCACCGAAAAGCAGTGTGTGTGTAATACTGGGCCTTTTTGTTTTTTTGGTGGTAAATTCTCCCTTTTAAAAAAAAAAAAATAGTTAGTGGGAGATAAATCTTGGCAAGTCTGCCTCCGTGCCAGTCCTGTGTGTGGCATCTGTCTCTCATTGTGTCCCACCGAAAAGCAGTGTGTAATACTGGTCCTTTTTTTTTTTTTGGTTAAATTCTCCCTTTTCAAAAAAAAAAATAGTTAGTGGGAGATAAATCTTGGCAAGTCTGCCTCCGTGCCAGTCCTGTGTGTGGCATCTGTCTCTCATTGTGTCCCACAGAAAAGCAGTGTGTGTGTAATACTGGGCCTTTTTGTTTTTTTGGTGGTAAATTCTCCCTTTTAAAAAAAAGAAATAGTTAGTGGGAGATAAATCTTGGCAAGTCTGCCTCTGTGCCAGTCCTGTGTGTGGCATCTGTCTCTTATTGTGTCCCACCGAAAAGCAGTGTGTGTGTAATACTGGTCCTTTTTGTTTTTTTGGTGGTAAATTCTCCCTTTTAAAAAAAAAAATAGTTAGTGGGAGATAAATCTTGGCAAGTCTGCCTCCGTGCCAGTCCTGTGTGTGGCATCTGTCTCTCATTGTGTCCCACCAAAAAGCAGTGTGTAATACTGGTCCTTTTTTTTTTTTTTGGTTAAATTCTCCCTTTTCAAAAAAAAAATAGTTAGTGGGAGATAAATCTTGGCAAGTCTGCCTCCGTGCCAGTCCTGTGTGTGGCATCTGTCTCTCATTGTGTCCCACCGAAAAGCAGTGTGTAATACTGGTCCTTTTTTTTTTTTTTTTGGTTAAATTCTCCCTTTTCAACAAAAAAAATAGTTAGTGGGAGATAAATCTTGGCAAGTCTGCCTCCGTGCCAGTCCTGTGTGTGGCATCTGTCTCTCATTGTGTCCCACCGAAAAGCAGTGTGTGTGTAATACTGGGCCTTTTTGTTTTTTTGGTGGTAAATTCTCCCTTTTAAAAAAAATAAATAGTTAGTGGGAGATAAATCTTGGCAAGTGTGCCTCCGTGCCAGTCCTGTGTGTGGCATCTGTCTCTCATTGTGTCCCACCGAAAAGCAGTGTGTGTGTAATACTGGGCCTTTTTGTTTTTTTGGTGGTAAATTCTCCCTTTTAAAAAAAAAAATAGTTAGTGGGTGATAAATCTTGGCAAGTCTGCCTCCGTGCCAGTCCTGTGTGTGGCATCTGTCTCTCATTGTGTCCCACCGAAAAGCAGTGTGTGTGTAATACTGGGCCTTTTTGTTTTTTTGGTGGTAAATTCTCCTTTTTTAAAAAAAAAAATAGTTAGTGGGAGATAAATCTTGGCAAGTCTGCCTCTGTGCCAGTCCTGTGTGTGGCATCTGTCTCTCATTGTGTCCCACCGAAAAGCAGTGTGTGTGTAATACTGGGCCTTTTTGTTTTTTTGGTGGTAAATTCTCCCTTTTAAAATAAAAAATAGTTAGTGGGAGATAAATCTTTGCAAGTCTGCCTCCGTGCCAGTCCTGTGTGTGGCATCTGTCTCTCATTGTGTCCCACCGAAAAGCAGTGTGTGTGTAATACTGGGCCTTTTTGTTTTTTTGGTGGTAAATTCTCCCTTTTTAAAAAAAATAATAGTTAGTGGGAGATAAATCTTGGCAAGTCTGCCTCCGTGCCAGTCCTGTGTGTGGCATCTGTCTCTCATTGTGTCCCACCGAAAAGCAGTGTGTGTGTAATACTGGGCCTTTTTGTTTTTTTGGTGGTAAATTCTCCCTTTTTAAAAAAAAAAATAGTTAGTGGGAGATAAATCTTGGCAAGTCTGCCTCCGTGCCAGTCCTGTGTGTGGCATCTGTCTCTCATTGTGTCCCACCGAAAAGCAGTGTGTGTGTAATACTGGGCCTTTTTGTTTTTTTGGTGGTAAATTCTCCCTTTTAAAAAAAAAAAAAAAGTTAGTGGGAGATAAATCTTGGCAAGTCTGCCTCCGTGTCAGTCCTGTGTGTGGCATCTGTCTCTCATTGTGTCCCACCGAAAAGCAGTGTGTGTGTAATACTGGGCCTTTTTGTTTTTTTTTGGTAAATTCTCCCTTTTCAAAAAAAAATAAAATTAGTGGGAGATAAATATTGGCAAGTCTGCTTGAGTGCTGCTCCTGTGTGTGCCATCTGTGTCAAATTATTGGGGCACAGAAAACCGAGTGTGTAACATTGGGTCTGATTTTCCTTTCAGTGTCAGGCACCTACAGTGGGGCAAAAAAGTATTTAGTCATTCAGCAATAGTGCAAGTTCCACCACTTAAAAAGATGAGAGGCGTCTGTAATTTACATCATAGGTAGACCTCAACTATGGGAGACAAACTGAGAAAAAAAAATCCAGAAAATCACATTGTCTGTTTTTTTATCATTTTATTTGCATATTATGGTGGAAAATAAGTATTTGGTGAGAAACAAAATTTCATCTCAATACTTTGTAATATATCCTTTGTTGGCAATGACAGAGGTCAAACGTTTTCTGTAAGTCTTCACAAGGTTGCCACACACTGTTGTTGGTATGTTGGCCCATTCCTCCATGCAGATCTCCTCTAGAGCAGTGATGTTTTTGGCTTTTCGCTTGGCAACACGGACTTTCAACTCCCTCCAAAGGTTTTCTATAGGGTTGAGATCTGGAGACTGGCTAGGCCACTCCAGGACCTTGAAATGCTTCTTACGAAGCCACTCCTTCGTTGCCCTGGCGGTGTGCTTTGGATCATTGTCATGTTGAAAGACCCAGCCACGTTTCATCTTCAATGCCCTTGCTGATGGAAGGAGGTTTGCACTCAAAATCTCACGATACATGGCCCCATTCATTCTTTTATGTACCCGGATCAGTCGTCATGGCCCCTTTACAGAGAAACAGCCCCAAAGCATGATGTTTCCACCACCATGCTTTACAGTAGGTATGGTGTTTGATGGATGCAACTCAGTATTTTTTTTCCTCCAAACACGACAAGTTGTGTTTCTACCAAACAGTTCCAGTTTGGTTTCATCAGACCATAGGACATTCTCCCAAAACTCCTCTGGATCATCCAAATGCTCTCTAGCAAACTTCAGACGGGCCCGGACATGTACTGGCTTAAGCAGTGGGACACGTCTGGCACTGCAGGATGAGTCCATGGTGGCGTAGTGTGTTACTTATGGTAGGCCTTGTTACATTGGTCCCAGCTCTCTGCAGTTCATTCACTAGGTCCCCCCGCGTGGTTCTGGGATTTTTGCTCACCGTTCTTGTGATCATTCTGACCCCACGGGGTGGGATTTTGCGTGGAGCCCCAGATCGAGGGAGATTATCAGTGGTCTTGAATGTCTTCCATTTTCTAATTATTGCTCCCACTGTTGATTTCTTCACTCCAAGCTGGTTGGCTATTGCAGATTCAGTCTTCCCAGCCTGGTGCAGGGCTACAATTTTGTTTCTGGTGTCCTTTGACAGCTCTTTGGTCTTCACCATAGTGGAGTTTGGAGTCAGACTGTTTGAGGGTGTGCACAGGTGTCTTTTTATACTGATAACAAGTTTAAACAGGTGCCATTACTACAGGTAATGAGTGGAGGAAAGAGGAGACTCTTAAAGAAGAAGTTACAGGTCTGTGAGAGCCAGAAATCTTGATTGTTTGTTTCTGACCAAATACTTATTTTCCACCATAATATGCAAATAAAATGATAAAAAAACAGACAATGTGATTTTCTGGATTTTTATTTCTCAGTTTGTCTCCCATAGTTGAGGTCTACCTATGATGTAAATTACAGACGCCTCTCATCTTTTTAAGTGGTGGAACTTGCACTATTGCTGAATGACTAAATACTTTTTTGCCCCACTGTATAAAGGTATATATAAATTCTACAGAAGTTTGAGTTCACCTTATAAGTTGTTTTACAGTAACAAATAGCGTTACTTTGGTTACGTTTTGCAAACAATGAGGAAGTCTAGTGGAAGAGGTCGTGGCCGTGGGCGGTCATTGTCAGCTGGTAATGATGGTAGTGGTGGTGGAGCATCAGGTGGTCGTGGTAAAAGCAGTACAGCACCTAAGTCTCGAGTTGTTGAGCCAAAAACATCGTCTGCCTACACAAGGCCTCGAACGCTCTCTTTTCTGGGAGTAGGAAAACCACTTTTGAAGCCGGAGCAGGAGGAACAAGTATTGGCTTTCATTGATCACTCTGCCTCTAGCTCTTTCGCCTCCTCCTCGGAAAGTGCCAAATGTCACAGCAGTGCATCATCAGTGGATGCTCCCGGTCAGGAACAAGTCGCTTCCTTGTGTCCTTCACCCAGAACAACAGTGAAGGATGCGTCAGTCGACACAACAGGTTACTCCATGGAGCTCTTTACACATACCGTTCCTGGGTTAGACAGTGAAACAGTTAACAGGCCATGCCCATTAGAAGTTGAATCGGACATGGAGTGCACAGATGCACAGCCACAGCCAGATTACTATGCTGTTCCTTTGACTCAGACAAGAACATTGCCCTCGCAGTGTACTAAGGCAGAATCAAACCCAGCGGAGACTATGGTGCCCCGTCACGAACGCTATACCACCGGCTTACACGGTGACACAGACGAAGTTGCACACGACATAGAAGAGGAGGTCATAGATGACCCAGTTGTTGACCCCGATTGGCAGCCATTGGGGGAACAGGGTGCAGGCGGCAGTAGTTCAGAAGCGGAGGAGGAGGAGCCGCAGCAGGCATCAACATCACAACAGGTTCCATGTACCGGGCCCGTATCTGGCAAAAAACGCTTGGCAAAACCAAAACCTGTTGGAGGACAGCGTGGCCATCCGGTTAAAGAAGCTCAGTCTGCAATGCCTGAAAAGTTATCCGATAGTAGAAAGAGTGCAGTCTGGCATTTTTTTAAACAACATCCAAATGATCAGCGCAGAGTCATCTGTCAAAAATGTTCAACCACCTTAAGCAGAGGTCAGAATCTTAAAAGTCTAAATACAAGTTGCATGCATAGACATTTATCCACCATGCATTTGCAAGCCTGGAATAACTACCAAATGTCCCTAAAGGTTGCAGCACCCTCAGCCAATGAAGCTAGTCAGCAACGCTACATCCCTTCCCTCACTGTAAACCCACCATTTCCCGCACCACCGGCAGTATCTGTGCAGCTTTCGTCGCCAGGCCAAAGCAGGCAGGGAATCACCAGGTTTGCAGTAGGAAACACTGCATGTAGGGCACCGGCAAGAATACCATCTCCAACCCTCTCTCAGTCTGCCATGTCCACTGGCACCACCGCTAGTTCCACGATCTCCAGCTCTCCAGTCCAGCTCACCCTACATGAGACTCTTGTTAGGAAAAGGAAGTACTCATCCTCGCATCCGCGTACACAGGGTTTGAACGCCCACATTGCTAGACTAATCTCATTAAAGATGATGCCCTACCGGTTAGTTGAAAGCGAAGCTTTCAAAGCGCTGATGGACTACGCTGTACCACGCTACGAGCTACCCAGTCGGCACTTCTTTTCTAGAAAAGCCATCCCAGCCCTCCAACAGCATGTTAAAGACCGCATCGTCCATGCACTCAGGCAGTCTGTGACTACAAAGGTGCACCTGACAACAGATGCATGGACCAGTAGGCATGGCCAGGGACGTTACGTGTCCATCACGGCACACTGGGTGAATGTGGTGGATGCAGGGTCCACAGGGGACAGCAATATTGGGACAGTTCTGCCTAGCCCACGGTCAAGGAAAGATTTGGCTGTAGGCGTTCGCCCCCCTCCTCCTCTTCCTCCTCCTCCTGCAGAAGCGAGAGCTAGTCCACAGACCGCAGTCGCACATCCACTCCATCCGCAGCTGCCACTGTTGCACACCAGGTGTGCCATTATGGGACAGCTGGTGGCAAGCGTCAGCAGGCTGTATTGGCAATGAAGTGTTTGGGTGACAACAGACACACCGCGGAAGTTCTGTCCGAGTTCTTGCTGAATGAAACTCAGTCATGGCTGGGCACTGTACATCTTGAGGCAGGCAAGGTTGTGAGTGATAACGGTAGGAATTTCATGGCTGCCATAGCCCTTTCCCAACTGAAACACATTCCTTGCCTGGCTCACACCTTAAACCTGGTGGTGCAGTGCTTCCTGAAAAGTTACCCGGGGTTACCCGACCTGCTCCTCAAAGTGCGCAGACTTTGCTCGCATATCCGCCGTTCGCCCGTACACTCCAGCCGTATGCAGAACTATCAGTGGTCTTTGAACCTTCCCCAGCATCGCCTAATCATCGACATTTCAACAAGGTGGAACTCCACACTGCACATGCTTCAGAGACTGTGCGAACAGAGGCGTGCTGTTATGTTTTTGTGGGAGGATACACATACACGGGCAGGCAGTTGGATGGCAGACATGGAGTTGTCAGGTGTGCAGTGGTCGAAGCTACAAGACCTGTGTCAAGTCCTTCAGTGTTTTGAGGAATGCACATGGCTGGTTAGTGCAGACAATGCAATAATAAGCATGAGCATCCTCCTAATGCGTCTGCTGATGCAAAGTTTGACGCACATAAAGGAGCAGGCGTCTGCAGCCGTGGAAGAGGAAAGCCTTGATGACAGTCAGCCATTGTCTGGTCAGGGCCGTGTAGAGGACGCGGTAGCGGGCGAAGAGGAGGAGGAGAACGAGGAGGATGATGGGGATGAGTACTTTTTGAATGAGGAAGCTTCTCCTGGGCCAACAGAAATTAGTGGCGTTGCAAGGCCGGGTTCTGTTTTTTTAAGGGAGACAAGTGACGTAGATTTGCCTGTAACAGCCCCTCCAACCAGCACAACCGCAGATTTGACAACTGGAACTTTGGCACACATGGCGGATTATGCCTTACATACCCTGAAAAGGGACACACGCATTATTAAAATGATGAGAGATGGCGATTACTGGTTGGCCTGCATCCTTGACCCTCGCTATAAAGGCAAATTGCAAAATATTATGCCACATGAGAACCTCGAACAAATATTAGCAACCAAACAAGCTACTCTTGTAGACCGTTTGATTCAGGCATTCCCAGCACACAGCGCCGGTGATGGTTCTCACACAAGCTGCAGGGGGCTACAGGGCAGAGGTGTTAGAGGTGCACAGATCAGGAGTGGCGTTGGACAGAGGGGTTTTCTGACCAGGTTGTGGAGTGATTTCGCAATGACCGCAGACAGGACAGGTACTGCAGCATCTATTCAAAGTGACAGGAGACAACATTTGTCCAGTATGGTTACTAACTATTTTTCAACCCTTATCGATGTTCTCCCTCAACCGTCATTCCCATTTGATTACTGGGCATCCAAATTAGACACCTGGCCTGAATTGGCAGAATATGCGTTGCAGGAGCTTGCTTGCCCAGCAGCTAGTGTGCTATCAGAAAGAGTATTCAGTGCTGCTGGTTCAATATTAACCGAAAAAAGGACTCGTCTGGCTACCCAAAATGTGGATGATCTCACCTTCATTAAAATGAACCACTCCTGGATTTCAAATTATTTTGCCCCACCTTTCCCGGCTGACACCTAGCTTTCCTATAAAAAGGTCTTGCTTCTGGACTGGTCTTACTGAGTCTTCCTATCTCTTAATTTGCAGCAGCTGTTTGTCCAGCATACGACATGTTTACACCTCCCCCAATGAGAAAAATTCACCCACGGGGCCGTTGTCTCGCCACTTGGCACAAGCACCCGTTACAGTGCTGTTTGTCTGAATAGGAGGGTGTGGCCGCTTTTGGTCGACGGCACTGCCACTGGGTCCCTCATAGTACAATGTAGTGTCTCTGGCGGTGGTGGTGCGCACCCAACGTCAGACACACCGTTGTAACATGAGGGGCCCTGGGGCGGTACCGCCGGCCACAAGAGAGTCCCCCCCCAGCTCAAACTGTGCTCTACCACGTGCAAAATTATCTCGCACAGCTCCACCAATGTTTAGTCTATGCACTGACATCATTCAATGCCTGGTACTGACAAACAATACCAATTTGTTTGCATCTATGATGCTAGTTAAAGTAGTCTGGGGCAGTGTCCTAGATTGACACCAGTAAATACTAATTTACTGCCAAATTACTTTGTCATAAACTCTGCAGATGAGCCCACCCCAGTACCTAAGCATGCCACCCTTTTTTTACTTATAGTTGTTTTGCGAGACATTAAATTTTTTTTTTTTTTTGGAGTACTAACTGTGTCAGACACTCCTTGCAATCCTCCTCCACTGACCACAATACTGCCTGCCTGTGTATCCATGTAACCGATTTTAAACTGCCATGCCTGCCTATTGTTAGTTATTTTAGGCCTTTGATAGCCTGTCTGCGGCCCCTACTTGCAATACTCCTCCACTGACCACAATACTGCCTGCCTGTGTATCCATGTAACCGATTTTAAACTGCCTTCCCTGCCTATTGTTAGTTATTTTAGGCCTTTGATAGCCTGTCTGCGGCCCCTACTTGCAATACTCCTCCACTGACCACAATACTGCCTGCCTGTGTATCCATGTAACCGATTTTAAACTGCCATGCCTGCCTATTGTTAGTTATTTTAGGCCTTTGATAGCCTGTCTGCGGCCCCTACTTGCAATACTCCTCCACTGACCACAATACTGCCTGCCTGTGTATCCATGTAACCGATTTTAAACTGCCATGCCTGCCTATTGTTAGTTATTTTAGGCCTTTGATAGCCTGTCTGCGGCCCCTACTTGCAATACTCCTCCACTGACCACAATACTGCCTGCCTGTGTATCCATGTAACCGATTTTAAACTTCCATGCCTGCCTATTGTTAGTTATTTTAGGCCTTTGATAGCCTGTCTGCGGCCCCTACTTGCAATACTCCTCCACTGACCACAATACTGCCTGGAGTGCCTGCCTGTGTATCCATGTAACCGATTTTAAACTGCCATGCCTGCCTATTGTTAGTTATTTTAGGCCTTTGATAGCCTGTCTGCGGCCCCTACTTGCAATACTCCTCCACTGACCACAATGCTGCCTGCCTGTGTATCCATGTAACCGATTTTAAACTGCCATGCCTGCCTATTGTTAGTTATTTTAGGCCTTTGATAGCCTGTCTGCGGCCCCTACTTGCAATACTCCTCCACTGACCACAATACTGCCTGCCTGTGTATCCCTGGAACCTATTTAAAAGTTCATAGAGCCTAGTTATATATTTTATTTACTATTAATAAGGCCATGATGGACTACGCTTTACCACGCTACAAGCTAACCAGTCGACACTTCTTTTGCGAGAAAAGCCATCCCAACCCTCCACCAGCATGTAAAAGACCGCATTGTCCATGCACTCTGGCAATCGGTGAGTACAAAGGTGCACCTGACAACAGACGCATGGACCTGTAGGCATGGCCACGGAAGATTACGTGTCCATTAAGGCGCAATGGGTTAATGTGGTGGATGCATGGTCCACAGGGGACAGCCTACTAAGTCTGTCTGCAGTCCCTAATTCAAATTGTCCTCCACTGTCTAAATCGGAGCTTCCACCTTCTGGCTTTCGGCCTATAGTATCAGATATTAAACTGCATTTGGCCTTCAACTTTGGTTACGGCCCTCTAACGGTGTCTGCCCCTCCCTGGTGTTGTCCTCAACTGAATAAAGCTGAGCTTCTACCTTCTGGCTCTTTTATAAAGCTTTTTTTTTTAATTGCTGGATGGGGCCTAATACCTCTGTTTGCTGCTCCCTGGTGTTTGTCCTCAACTGAATAAAGCTGAGCTTCTACCTTCTGGCTCTCATTAAGTGCTGTTTTTAAATAAAAAAATGGTGTTTAGGGCCTACTAACGGTGTCTGCCCCTCCCTGGTGTTGCCCTCAACTGAATACAGCTGAGCTTCTACCTTCTGGCTTTCAGCCTATAGTATCAGATATTAAACTGCATTTGGCCTTCAACTTTGGTTACGGCCTACTAACGGTGTCTGCCCCTCCCTGGTGTTGTCCTCAACTGAATAAAGCTGAGCTTCTACCTTCTGGCTCTCATTAAGTGCTGTGTTTTAAATAAAAAAATGGTGTTTAGGGCCTACTAACGGTGTCTGCCCATGCCTGGTGTTTGTCCTCAACTGAATACAGCTGAGCTTCTACCTTCTGGCTCTCATTAAGTGCTGTGTTTTTAAAAATTGGTGGTTAGGGCCTACTAACGGTGTCTGCCCCTCCCTGGTGTTGCCCTCAACTGAATACAGCTGAGCTTCTACCTTCTGGCTTTCGGCCTATAGTATCAGATATTAAACTGCATTTGGCCTTCAACTTTGGTTACGGCCTACTAACGGTGTCTGCCCCTCCCTGGTGTTTGTCCTCAACTGAATACAGCTGAGCTTCTACCTTCTGGCTCTCATTAAGTGCTGTGTTTTTAAAAAATGGTGTTTAGGGCCTACTAACGGTGTCTGCCCCTGCCTGGTGTTTGCCCTCAATTGAATACAGCTGAGCTTCTACCTTCTGGCTTTCGGCCTATAGTATCAGATATTAAACTGCATTTGGCCTACTAGTGTGGTTGGGCCCTTGAAACACTGTCTGCTGCTCTTGGGTTTGCTACTCCACTGAACAAAGCAATGCCGCCTGTTTAGTCCTGTTACCAATTTTGAACTGCATTTAGCCTACTTTATTTTTTGGCCCTATATCTGTTTCCTCCTCATCCTGCCCATTGCCCAGCCACTGCTAGATGAGTCTGCTGGTACATTGACCTAGACCACTACATTCCCCTTGCACTCTACACAGCCAGAATCTGACCCTGCTGAAAGTAAGGTTCCCCTTCCCGCATGTTATACCACCTTACACAGGGACAAAGAGGAAGGTGCAGATGAAAGTGCAGGTTCCTTCATCAGGTGGGGGGGGCATACTCGTTGGCGACGTCACTGGCACAGGGCCCCTCAGAGTACGCAAAAGTGTCGCTGCTGGTGGGAGGCGCCCCCGCCATGCAAACACACCGCCGTACTTTGAGGGGCCCTGTGCCAGTGCCAATGCGAATGAGTTGGCCCCCCCTGCTTGCTCAGGATCACAGCACTTGCAACGTTGAAATACTTACCTCTCCCTGCTCCACCGCCGTGAAGTAGTCCACGTTTCCTGAGCCCACTAAAGGCTTGAACCAGCCCTACCCCCCACAACTTTTGCCAAATGACCCCCAATTTCCTATGCCCAACTATTATTATAAAGTTAATTAAGATTGACAAGCTTCAGAAGCAAGAATGGATGTTTTTGGCATTAAAATGGGCACTGTAGGTGTTTTCCTGGCCTCCACTCACTGCCGACTATGCTTCCCCATTGACTTGCATTGGGTTTCGTGTTTCGGTCGATCCCCGACTTTTAGCGATAATCGGCCGACTGCACTCGACTCGACTCTGGACAAAGTCGGGTTTCACAAAACCCGACTCGATCTTAAAAAAATGAAAGTCGCTCAACCCTAGTTATGATGTCAGCTGATGGCCCGCTGAAGGCAATAATCACTACCATCTTGCCTTATGTGTGGACTTCATAGGAGAACATCTTTTTCCCTGAATACTACAACACTGTAGTATTGCAGTTTATAGTATAAGCAAATGATCACAGGTTCAAGTCCCCTAAATGTACTTAAAAATGAGAAATAAATACAGTGGGTACGGAAAGTATTCATAGCCCTTTAAATTTTTCACTCATAGAAATGTAGTAATTATTGCAAATTTATTAAAGAAGAAAAACTGAAATATCACATGGTCATAAGTATTCAGACCCTCTGCTAAGTATTGAGTAGAAGCACCATTTTGAGCTAGTACAGTCATGAGTCTTCTTGGGAATTATGCAACAAGTTTTTCACACCTGGATTTGGGGATTCTCTGCTATCCTTCCATGCAGATCCTCTCTAGTTCCATAAGGTTGAATGGTGAATGCTGGTGGACAGCCATTTTCAGGTCTCTCCAGAGATGCTCAATTGGGTTTAGGTCAAGGCTCTGGCTAGGCCAGTCAAGAATTTTCACAGACACGTTCTGAAGCTACTCCTTTGTTATTTTAGCTGTGTGCTTAGGGTCATTGTCTTGTTGGAAGGTGAACCTTCTGCCAAGTCTGAGGTCCAGAACACTCTGGAAGAGGTTTTCATCCCGGATATCTCTGCACTTGGCTGCATTCATGTTTACTTCAATGGCAACCAGTTGTCCTGTGCCTGCAGCTGAAATACACCCCCATAGCATGATGCTGCCACCACCATGTTTCACTGTTGGGATTGTTTGGGGCAGGTAATGAGCAGTGCCTGGTTTTCTCCACACATACCGCTTAGAATTATTACCAAAAAGGTATATCTTCGTCTCATCAGGCCTGGGATCCTATTTCTCATAGTCTGGGAGACCTTCATGTGTTTTTTTTAGCAAACTCAATGAGGGCTTTCATATGTCTTGCACTGAGGAGAGGCTTCCGTCAGGCCACTCTGCCATAAAGGCGACTGGTGGAGGGCTGCAGTGATAGTTGACTTTGTGGAACTTTCTCCCATCTCCCTACTGCATCTCTGGAGCTCAGCCACAGTGATCTTGGGGTTCTTCTTTACCTCTCTCACCAAGGCTCTTCTCCCACGATTGCTCAGTTTGGCTGGACGACCAGGTCTAGGAAGACTTCTTTTGTTCCCAAACTTCTTCCATTTAAGGATTATGGAGGCCACTGTGCTCTTAGGAGCCTTGAGTACTGCAGAAATTCTGTTGTAACCTTGGCCAGATCTGTGCCTTGCCACAATTCTGTCTCTGAGCTCCTTGGCCAGGTCCTTTGACCTCATGATTCTCATTTGGTCTGACATGCACTGTGAGCTGTGAGGTATGATATAGACAGGTGTGAGCCTTTCCAAATCAAGTCCTATCAGTTTAGTTAAACACAGCTGGACTTCAATGAAGGAGTAGAACAATCTCAAGGAGGATCACAAGGAAATGGACAGCATGTGACTTAAATATGAGTGTCTGAGTGAAGGGTCTGAATACTTATGACCATGTGATATTTCAGTTTTCTTTTTTAATAAATCTGCAAAAAATGCTACATTTCTGTTTTGCTTTTTTCAGTCAAGATGGGGTGCAGAGTGTACATTAATGTGAAAAAAATAAACATTTTTAAATTTACCAAATGGCTGCAATGAAAAAAGCAGTGAAAAATTAAAAGGGGTCTGAATACTTCCGTACCCACTGTATATAAATATTTGAATGACATCCCTTTCCACCCCATTACAAGAAAAAAAAATATATATATATATTTGGTATTATGGTGTCGGTAACAGGCCAATCGATCAATACCTAAAATGTATTATGCATTGTTTACATAGCGCTGTTATATTCTGTAGCGCTTTACATACATTAACACCGTTGTCCCCAATGGGAAATATTCCCTAGCAGTATGTCTTTGAAGTGTGGTAGAAAACCCACACAAACACAGGGAGAACATACTCCCTGCTGATTTGAACCCAGGACCTCAGCGCTGCAAAGCAACAGTGTTAACCATTGAGCAACCATGCTGGCCAATAAATTAATTCATTAATCCTATCAGTGAACACTGTAAAGAGAAAAGAAAAAATGAAAAAAACAGAATTACAGGTCCTTCTCAAAAAATTAGCATATAGTGTTAAATTTCATTATTTACCATAATGTAATGATTACAATTAAACTTTCATATATTATAGATTCATTATCCACCAACTGAAATTTGTCAGGTCTTTTATTGTTTTAATACTGATGATTTTGGCTTACAACTCCTGATAACCCAAAAAACCTGTCTCAATAAATTAGCATATTTCACCCGTCCAATCAAATAAAAGTGTTTTTTAATAACAAACAAAAAAACCATCAAATAATAATGTTCAGTTATGCACTCAATACTTGGTCGGGAATCCTTTGGCAGAAATGACTGCCTCAATGCGGCGTGGCATGGAGGCAATCAGCCTGTGACACTGCTGAGATGTTATGGAGGCCCAGGATGCTTCAATAGCGGCCTTAAGCTCATCCAGAGTGTTGGGTCTTGCATCTCTCAACTTTCTCTTCACAATATCCCACAGATTCTCTATGGGGTTCAGGTCAGGAGAGTTGGCAGGCCAATTGAGCACAGTAATACCATGGTCAGTAAACCATTTACCAGTGATTTTGGCACTGTGAGCAGGTGCCAGGTCTCCATAAAGCATTTCAGCCGATGGAAGCATGAAGTGCTCCAAAATCTCCTGATAGCTAGCTGCATTGACCCTGCCCTTGATGAAACACAGTGGACCAACACCAGCAGCTGACATGGCACCCCACACCATCACTGACTGTGGGTACTTGACACTGGACTTCAGGCATTTTGGCATTTCCTTCTCCCCAGTCTTCCTCCAGACTCTGGCACTTGGGAACACTTAGCAACAGTCCAGTGCTGCTTCTCTGTAGCCCAGGTCAGGCGCTTCTGCCGCTGTTTCTGGTTCAAAAGTGGCTTTACCTGGGGAATGCGGCACCTGTAGCCCATTTCCTGCACACGCCTGTGCACGGTGGCTCTGGATGTTTCCACACCAGACTCAGTCCACTGCTTCCTCAGGTTCCCCAAGGTCTGGAATCGGTCCTTCTCCACAATCTTCCTCAGGGTCCGGTCACCTCTTCTCGTTGTACAGCGTTTTCTGCCACATTGTTTCCTTCCAACAGACTTACCATTGAGGTGCCTTGATACAGCACTCTGGGAACAGCCTATTTGTTGAGAAATTTCTTTCTGGGTCTTACCCTCTTGCTTGAGGGTGTCAATGATGGCCTTCTTGACATCTGTCAGGTCGCTAGTCTTACCCATGATGGGGGTTTTGAGTAATGAACCAGGCAGGGAGTTTTTAAAAGCCTCAGGTATCTTTTGCATGTGTTTAGAGTTAATTAGTTGATTCATAAGATTAGGGTAATAGGTCGTTTAGAGAACCTTTTCTTGATATGCTAATTTATTGAGACAGGTTTTTTGGGTTATCAGGAGTTGTAGGCCAAAATCATCAGTATTAAAACAATAAAAGACCTGACAAATTTCAGTTGGTGGATAATGAATCTATAATATATGAAAGTTTAATTGTAATCATTACATTATGGTAAATAATGAAATTTAACACTATATGCTAATTTTTTGAGAAGGACCTGTATAATCTTTGGTTACCACAAAAAGAATGCATTAAAAATTGTATCATTAACCCCTTTTCGACCAATGACGGATCTATCCATCATTGGATGCCTCCCCCTGTTTGTTGCAGGCTCCAGTGATGAGCCTGCACCTTTTCCAGCAAATAGAAACTGATTTGATCACTTGACATGTGCCACTAACAGCTGCAGGAGGAATCGCGACCCTCACGCGGCTGTTAACCCATTAAATGCTGCTGTCAATCGCTGACAGCGGTATTTAACATGCATTTCCAGCAACTGCACCGTCATCTGATCGAGGGTTACCGATGCGTTGGCTTGACAACCAGAGGTCTCCTTGAGACCTCTATGGTTGTCACTTCCGTATTGCTATGAGAGCCACCCGGTTATCGGTGCTCATAGCAAGTGAGGTATTCTGCTACATTCAGGCGATCTGATGAAGTTTTTAATAATATAAACAAAATTAAAAAAATATAAAAGTTCAAATCACCCCCCTTTTGCCCCATTCAAAGCAAAACAATAAAACAAAAAATCAAACATGCACATATTTGTTATTGCCACGTTCAGAATCGTCAGATCTATCAATAAAAAAAGGATTAACCTGATTGCTAAGTGGTGTAGTGAGAAAAAAAGTCAAAACGCCAGAATTACGCTTTTTGGTCGCAGCGACACTTCATTAAAATGGGTGATCAAAAGATCGTGTCTGCACTAAAATGGTATCATTAAAATCATCAGCTCGGAGCACAAAAAATAAGCCCTCGCCCAACCCGAGATCATGAAAAATGGAGACGCTACGGCTATTGGAAAATGGTACAATATTTGTTTTTTTTTAACAAACTTTTGAATTTTTTTCACCACTTAGATAAAAAAGAAGCTAGACATATTTGATGTCTATGAACTCGTAATGACCTGGAGAATCATAATCAATGGTCAATTTAAGCATTTAGTGAACCTAGTAAAAAAGCAAAACAAAAAACAACTGTGGGATTGCATTTTTTTTGCAATTTAACCGCACTTTGAATTTTTTCCTGTTTTCCAGGATGATTATATCTTAAAACCAATGGTATAATTCAAAATTACAACACGTCCTGCCAAAAAACAAGCCCTCACATGGCCATATTGATGGAAAAATAAAAAAGTTATAGCTCTGGGAAGAAGGGGAGCAAAAAATGAAAACGCAAAACCAAAAATACCTCCGGTCATGAAGGAGTTGAAAATGATACACCCAGGTACAGACTGGGACTGAAATTTGGCCCTGGCATTTGAAACCATACAGGCCCCTGCTGTCACTGTCCTCAAGCATCAGAAAGAGATATGGAGCGCCCCCAGATGCAGGGCAATGGGGTACTCGGTACCGGGTCCCTCTGTCTCGGTTCTGGGGATGTCACGGTGGCCCGACCCAGTCCATGGCCCTGCTAAGGGGCGTCCAATTAAAGGTGTAAATGGTGGTGGTTTAGGTCACGGTAAATAACCAGGACACAAGGTTGCAGTCTCTTTACCATTTACTGTAGACTTCGGCATCCACAATCCAGAGCACTGCTAAGAGGGCTTGCTGAGACCGGCCGGTCCGAAGGCACATCCAGAGTTCCCTTTGCAGGTGGAAATCAGTAGCATTCCTACTTGCGCCTGTGTGTTGTAGTACCTCCCTGCTGAGCACCACGGGATAGTCCTCACAACTCTTGTGTCTGTTTCTGATGTTCTCTCTCTCCGTTCCCCAGTTTGGATAGGACGCACCCGTATGACGGGGGTAGGCCTGGAGCTATTTTATAGGGACCCTAGAGATGCCCCTCTCCCACAATTTGCCTCCGTTGTCTGCTTAGGTGAAAAGGTGAGACAGCCAACCTAAAGTCAACTGCCCTGCCGTGATTGAAGTAAAGCGTAGAGCCAGTACTCCCTCTGTGTTCCGGCCGCCGGCTACGTGCCTCAGAAGGATGTTGCCACGATCTTAGGGCACGACTACTCCCGGTATTATCTCCTTTGTTGCTGTGATCTCGTTTCTCACTTCTCCACAATATGCTTCTTGTCCTTTCTTAAGATACCGCCGCAATGAAGTGCAGGCGCGGCTCTGTAACGATCTGTCTCTTGCTAGGCCTCTGTCAGGATCCCACCTCTGACAGGGACCCCCCTGAATCTTTCCCTGCAACACCCTCTCTCACTGGATGTTGCCTGGGCAAAACCCAGTCAGCTTTCTCACCAACTTCCTATCCAACCCCCAGTTTTACCAGAGTGTGAACAGTGGCCTAGTAAATAGAACCTTTTGCTCCCCCTGGTGGCCGGAGTGTGAAGTGTAATGTGTGACTGTGATACCTGGTCAGGTGAACTCTTTTAGTGCCATCAGACGTACCATCACTCCCCTTAGTGGCAGAGCGACGTTACTGCAACGACCAGGACTCTGGGGCGCTGCACTCCCCCCCGTTAAATCCAGTACTCCCGGACTGGGAAAGAACAACAATACATGTTAGCAAAAGACATACAAATTTTAAGAATGCTGTAAACAAGTAAATTTAACAGTGCTTCCCTTTATGGGAGGTGAGGACACTTGAACATTACAAACAGAAACATATTTACATTGTGCTTAAGATTTTAAATAACACTTATAATTAACTGACTATAAATAACTATCATTACCCAGCCGGGTATACTATCTACTATCTTCTACCTACTAAGTGCAAACTTTTCTGGAACAATAATTTAACTTCTCCTTTAAGGGCGTAAAGGCAGGAACCCACTAAAGGCATATTATAAAACTTTACAGTATTAATTAACTTTTCTTTATTTCTCTTTTCCAAGGGCAAAATCTATGAACCATCTCTCTATGGCTCTCCGGAGGACTCAATGACCCCTACGGGTTCACTTTATTGAAACTCAGCTTTCAACTTCCTTCGTCCTCAATTCCTAAGATTCATCATTAAACAATTCTCATCACTATCTAGCTAACTATATATTATTTCTATGCAACACATTATCACTGTTCAACTTTCTTAAGGCAACATTATAGTATAAACTAAGTGCAACAACTAGACATTCCCTTTAAGAGGGTACCATGTCCCTTCTGAGGTAGTGCAAATTCTCTATTTGCAAGTCCGTTTAAAAGCAAGAACTTCTGCGCTGTACTCAGGAACACTCTCTTCAAAAAGCTCTTCTTTTTGTAAAACCAGTAGGGGGCACCTTTAAGAAGGTGCAAACTATATACAGCAACAGTTTGTGAATCATTCACCGTCCATGATTCGGCAGTCCTTTAGAACAATGTGGAAAACTTGTGCAAAAACATAAAACAATAGGGATCCCGGGTACACGAAGGGATCCCTTTAAGAACTAACCCTAGTCGGGTTTTAGCAGCAAAACAGCAGGAAAACAAACAGTTAACTATTTACATACTCGTGGTTCCGAGGTTTATTCTCATAGTAGGTTGCAAAGCATCATTCGGTAGCGAACACTTCCTGGCCTGGGAAGATCTGTGTTCGACTTCTCATCCGATGCGGTATCAATGTCACTAATCGGTTTCTCAGGTATAATCTGAGTTCGAATGTCAGTTTTGGCAGTAAGTTCAGTAGTAGAGATAATGCACACTGTAGTAGTAGTGCTGGGACTCGTCGGTTCAGAGGTAGTCTTAGTCAGGGCAGCAGGTGGCGCTGCGACGGGGCCTATCAATAGATTCTCTGTCACCGGAGCAGGGTCGGCATTCTTACCTGCCGCAGCGGTGTCCTCGATGTCGGCTGGCTCTGCTGGCGGCGGCATCCGCGACGGTGTTGGCAGCGGCTCCTGTAGCGATGTAGGGAGCGGTGGTGGTGTTGAGAAATCCTCCGCAGATGTCATCCGGTATGCGGTCCTGGTGATTACCCGCATCTGCAGGAGCTGGTCAATCAACTCCTCCATTCTGGCCTGCAGGAAATCAGTATCAGGGGTGGAGGTCTGGTTACGGTGCCTGTCCGGGTAGCTGGGGGAGTACTCTGCTCTGACCCCATGCTCTGGTCCTGGGCAGCTCGCCATGGTGTCCTCCACGTGGTTTTCTTCTTCCTGGTCCTTTTTCCGCTCTCTCTTTCGTGGGCGGTTTCGCTTTCTTTGTCTCTGCCCTCCATTGAGAATCAGGAGGCGGATCTCGGCTGCTGACGGACACGTCCTCAAGGTACAGAAATACTTAGACTGGGTGGCCATTGTTCTTCGCACTCTTCAGTTTGTCCATGCCCACAAATCCACACCCTTCTTCTTCTCCTGCGCTCCTCACGGCGCTGTAATGGCTGCGGTTTTGGCTGGAATTTTTGGCAACAAATAGCAATACACAGTCTTTGCAATAAATCACGATTCAAGCACAATTCAGTCACAGTTCCAAGGCACACCTGACCTGATCTTCAGGCTTAAGTAGATCCTGTTCGTGACACCAAGTTTGGAGCGCCCCCAGACACAGGGCAATGGGGTATTCGGTACCGGGTCCCTCTGTCTCGGTTCTGGGGATGTCACGGTGGCCCGACCCGGTCCGTGGCCCGGCTAAGGGGCATCCAATTAAAGGTGTAGGTGGTGGTGGTTTAGGTTGCGGTAAATAACAAGGACACAAGGTTGCAGTCTCTTTACCTTTTACTGTAGACTTCGGCATCCACAATCCAGAGCACTGCTAACAGGGCTTGCTGAGACCGGCCGGTCCGAAGGCACATCCAGAGTTCCCTTTGCAGGTGGAAATCAGTAGCCTTCCTACTTGCGCCTCTGTGTGGTAGTACCTCCCTGCTGAGCACCACGGGATAGTCCTCACAACTCTTGTGTCTGTTTCTGATGTTCTCTCTCTCCGTCCCCCAGTTTGGATAGGACGCACCCATATGACGGGGGTAGGCCTGGAACTATTTTATAGGGACCCTAGAGATGCCCCTCTCCCACAATTTGCCTCCATTGTCTGCTTAGGTGAAAAGGTGAGACAGCCAACCTAAAGTCAACTGCCCTGCCGTGATTGAAGTAAAGCGTAGAGCCAGTACTCCCTTGGTGTTCCGGCCACCAGCTACGCGCCTCAGAAGGATGTTGCCACGATCTTAGGGCACGACTCCTCCCGGTATTATCTCTTTTGTTGCTGTGATCTCGTTTCTCACTTCTCCACAATATACTTCACTTCTTGTCCTTTCTTAAGATACCGCCGCAATGAAGTGCAGGGGCGGCTCCGTAACGATCTGTCTCTTGCTAGGCCTCTGTCAGGATCCCACCCCTGACAGGGACCCCCCTGAATCTTTCCCTGCAACACCCTCTCTCACTGGATGTTGCCTGGGCAAAACCCAGTCAGCTTTCTCACCAACTTCCTATCCAACCCTCAGTTTTACCAGAGTGTGAGGAGTGGCCTAGTAAATAGAACCTTTTGCTCCCCTTGGTGGCCGGAGTGTGAAGTGTAATGTGTGACTGTGATACCTGGTCAGGTGAACTCTTTTAGTGCCATCAGACGTACCATCACTCCCCTTAGCGGCAGAGCGACGTTACTGCAACGACCAGGACTCTGGGGCGCTGCAGATATATTACTAATATTTCCCCAGATGGAGGAAAGCAAGGTTTACTACAAGACCAATATTTCTAATGATACCCGTGGCCTCCTGGGGAAAGCAACTTTGTGCTTCGTCGCAACTCATAAAAGTATGAGTGTGTTGAGAACACTGATTCTGTTAACAATGTAGCAGACTAGGTGGCCACGACCAGATAGGCCTTCCTGGCATTTGCCAGACCTGCCAGACCACCAGTCCAGTCTGCCCTGGATACACCTCACAGTAAAACAAGCACTCACACAACTCAATTGACCTAAAAAGTAAAATATTTTTGGTCTCAGACACTGACGATATAAGTTACATTATTATTGTTATGAGTTTTCAATTTTTTTCACCACTTTAAAAAAAAGAAAAACCTATGCAACTTTGGTAAAGCTGTAATCATAAGGACCTGAAGAATCATTGCCTGGTTATTGTTACAGCACAATGAATGACATACAAACTGTTAGGGGTCGAGTTCCCGCCTCTGCACAGGTGGAATCTCGAACCCTTTATGCTGTGGTCTCCCATTTTTCTCCAGCCACAGTGGAGCCTGCTCAGTGGAGATATTGGTATCAGCATCTGGCTCAGCCTGATACTGTGCAGATGGTTACTGCTGCCTTTCCAGGCTCAGCCATTGTAGCCAGTACTGGTCAGCGGCGAGCAGACGTCTGAGCATCTTCTTCTGAGCATGCCCAAGGTAAGATCTCTCATTGGAGGTCAGGGGTCACATGCTCAGGTACTTCAGCAGCTCACATTGGTCCTCTAGGAAGGTCCTGAAGTTGCTCAGGTACTGTGGCAGCTCCCATTGGTCCTCTAGGAAGGTCCTGAAGTTGCTGCAGCTATAAAAGGTTTGCATGGCCGCACGGCCATGCACTAGGATCAGCTTATGTCATGAGTAGGGTTGAGCGACTTTCATTTTTTAAAGATCGAGTCGGGTTTTGTGAAACCCGACTTTGTCCAGAGTCGAGTCGAGTGCAGTCGGCCGATTATCGCTAAAAGTCGGGGATCGACCGAAACACGAAACCCAATGCAAGTCAATGGGGAAGCATAGTCGGCAGTGAGTGGAGGCCAGGAAAACACCTACAGTGCCCATTTTAATGCCAAAAACATCCATTCTTGTTTCTGAAGCTTGTCAATCTTAATTAACTTTATAATAATAGTTGTTCAATGGAACTTGGGGGTCATTTGGCAAATTTGTGGGGGGTAGGGCTGGTTCAAGGTTTTAGTGGGCCCAGGAATCGTGGACTATGTCACGGCGGTGGAGCAGGGAGAGGTAAGTATTTCAATGTTGCAAGTGCTGTGATCCTGAGCAAGCAGGGGGGCACACTTGTTCGCATTGGCACTGGCACAGGGCCCCTCAAAGTACGGCGGTGTGTTTGCACGGCGGGGGCACCTCCCACCAGCAGCAACACTTTTGCGTACTCTGAGGGGCCCTGTGCCAGTGATGTCGCCAACGAGTATGCCCCCCCCCACCTGATGAAGGAACCTGCACTTTCATCTGCACCTTCCTCTTTGTCCCTGTGTAAGGTGGTATAACATGCGGGAAGGGGAACCTTACTTTCAGCAGGGTCAGATTCTGGCTGTGTAGAGTGCAAGGGGAATGTAGTGGTCTAGGTCAATGTACCAGCAGACTCATCTAGCAGTGGCTGGGCAATGGGCAGGATGAGGAGGAAACAGATATAGGGCCAAAGAATAAAGTAGGCTACATGCAGTTCAAAATTGGTAACAGGACTAAACAGGCGGCATTGCTTTGTTCAGTGGAGTAGCAAACCCAGGAGCAGCAGACACTGTTTTAAGGTCCCAAACACACTAATAGGCCAAATGCAGTTTAATATCTGATACTTTAGGCCAAAAGCCTAAGACTGAAGCTCAGCTTTATTCAGTTGAGGGCAAACACCAGGGAGGGGCAGACACCGTTAGTAGGCCCTAACCACCAATTTTTTAAAACACAGCACTTAATGAGAGCCAGAAGGTTGAAGCTCAGCTTTATTCAGTTGAGGACAAACACCAGGCAGGGGCAGACACCGTTAGTAGGCCCTAACCACCAATTTTTAAAAACACAGCACTTAATGAGAGCCAGAAGGTTGAAGCTCAGCTTTATTCAGTTGAGGACAAACACCAGGGAGGGGCAGACACCGTTAGTAGGCCCTAACCAAAGTTGAAGGCCAAATGCAGTTTAATTTCTGATACTATAGGCCGAAAGCCAGAAGGTGGAAGCTCCGATTTAGACAGTGGAGGACAATTTGAATTAGGGACTGCAGACAGACTTAGTAGGCTGTCCCCTGTGGACCATGCATCCACCACATTAACCCATTGCACCTTAATGGACACGTAATCTTCCGTGGCCATGCCTACAGGTCCATGCGTCTGTTGTCAGGTGCACCTTTGTACTCACAGATTGCCAGAGTCCATGGACAATGCGGTCTTTTACATGCTGGTGGAGGGTTGGGATGGCTTTTCTCGCAAAAGAAGTGTCGACTGGTTAGCTTGTAGCGTGGTACAGCGTAGTCCATCATGGCCTTATTAATAGTAAATAAAATATATAACTAGGCTCTATGAACTTTTAAATAGGTTCCAGGGGTACACGGGCAGCATTGGTGTGGTCAGTGGAGGAGTATTGCAAGTAGGGGCGGCAGACAGGCTAACAAAGGCCTAAAATAACAAACAATAGGCAGGCATGGCAGTTTTAAATCGGTTACATGGATACACAGGCAGGCAGCATTGTGGTCAGTGGAGGAGTATTGCAAGTAGGGGCTGCAGACAGGCTATCAAAGGCCTAAAATAACAAACAATAGGCAGGCATGGCAGTTTTAAATCGGTTACATGGATACACAGGCAGGCAGCATTGTGGTCAGTGGAGGAGTATTGCAAGTAGGGGCCGCAGACAGGCTATCAAAGGCCTAATATAACAAACAATAGGCAGGCATGACAGTTTAAAATCGGTTACATGGATACACAGGCAGGCACTCCAGGCAGCATTGTGGTCAGTGGAGGAGTATTGCAAGTAGGGGCCGCAGACAGGCTATCAAAGGCCTAAAATAACAAACAATAGGCAGGCATGGCAGTTTTAAATCGGTTACATGGATACACAGGCAGGCAGCATTGTGGTCAGTGGAGGAGTATTGCAAGTAGGGGCTGCAGGCAGGCTATCAAAGGCCTAAAATAACAAACAATAGGCAGGCATGGCAGTTTTAAATCGGTTACATGGATACACAGGCAGGCACTCCAGGCAGCATTGTGGTCAGTGGAGGAGTATTGCAAGTAGGGGCCGCAGACAGGCTATCAAAGGCCTAAAATAACAAACAATAGGCAGGCATGGCAGTTTTAAATCAGTTACATGGATACACAGGCAGGCAGCATTGTGGTCAGTGGAGGAGTATTGCAAGTAGGGGCCGCAGACAGGCTATCAAAGGCCTAAAATAACAAACAATAGGCAGGCATGGCAGTTTTAAATCGGTTACATGGATACAAAGGCAGGCACTCCAGGCAGCATTGTGGTCAGTGGAGGAGTATTGCAAGTAGGGGCCGCAGACAGGCTGTCAAAGGCCTAAAATAACAAACAATAGGCAGGCATGGCAGTTTAAAATCGGTTACATGGATACACAGGCAGGCAGCATTGTGGTCAGTGGAGGAGTACTGCAAGTAGGGGCCGCAGACAGGCTATCAAAGGCCTAAAATAACAAACAATAGGCAGGCATGGCAGTTTTAAATCGATTACATGGATACACAGGCAGGCAGCATTGTGGTCAGTGGAGGAGTATTGCAGGTAGGGGCCGCAGACAGGCTATCAAAGGCCTAAAATAACAAACAATAGGCAGGCATGGCAGTTTTAAATCGGTTACATGGATACACAGGCAGGCAGCATTGTGGTCAGTGGAGGAGTATTGCAAGTAGGGGCCGCAGACAGGCTATCAAAGGCCTAAAATAACAAACAATAGGCAGGCATGGCAGTTTAAAATCGGTTACATGGATACACAGGCAGGCAGCATTGTGGTCAGTGGAGGAGTATTGCAGGTAGGGGCCGCAGACAGGCTATCAAAGGCCTAAAATAACAAACAATAGGCAGGCATGGCAGTTTTAAATCGGTTACATGGATACACAGGCAGGCAGCCTTGTGGTCAGTGGAGGAGTATTGCAAGAAGTGTCTGACACAGTTAGTACTCCCAAAAAATAAATAGATGTTAATGTCTCACAAAACAACTATAAATAAAAAAAAGGGTGGCATGCTTAGGTACAGGGGTGGGCTCATCTGCAGAGTTTATGACAAAGTAATTTGGCAGTAAATTAGTATTTACTGGTGTCAATATAGGACACTGACCCAGACTACTGTAACTATCATCATAGATGTCAACAAATTGGTATTGATTGTCAGTGCCAGGCATTGAATGATGTCAGCGCATAGACTAAACATTGGTGGAGCTGTGCGAGATAATTTGGCACGTGGTAGAGCACAGTTTCAGCTGGGGGGGACTCTCTTGTGGCCGGCGGTACCGCCCCAGGGCCCCTCATGTTACAACGGTGTGTCTGACGTTGGGTGCGCACCACCACCGCCAGAGACACTACATTGTACTATGAGGGACCCAGTGCAGTGCCGTCGACCAAAAGCGAGCACACCCACCTCTTCTGACAAACAGCACTGTAACTAACGGGTGCTTGCGCCAAGTGTCGAGAGTGAGACAACGGCCCCGTGGGGGGAGTTTTCCCATTGGGGGAGGTGTAAACATGTCGTATGCTGGTCAAACAGCTGCTGCAAATTAAGAGATTTTAACACTCAGTAAGACCAGTCCACAAGCAAGACCTTTTTATAGGAAAGCTAGGTGTCAGCCGGGAAAGGTGAGGCAAAATAATTTGAAATCCAGGAGTGGTTCATTTTAATGAAGGTGAGATCATCCACATTTTGGGTAGCCAGACGAGTCCTTTTTTCGGTTAATATTGAACCAGCAGCACTGAATACTCTTTCTGATAGCACACTAGCTGCTGGGCAAGCAAGCTCCTGCAACGCATATTCTGCCAATTCAGGCCAGGTGTCTAACTTGGATGCCCAGTAATCAAATGGGAATGACGGTTGAGGGAGAACATCAATAAGGGCTGAAAAATAGTTAGTAACCATACTGGACAAATGTTGTCTCCTGTCACTTTGAATAGATGCTGCAGTACCTGTCCTGTCTGCGGTCATTGCAAAATCACTCCACAACCTGGTCAGAAAACCCCTCTGTCCAACGCCACTTCTGATCTGTGCACCTCTAACACCTCTGCCCTGTAGCCCCCTGCAGCTCGTGTGAGAACCATCACCGGCGCTGTGTGCTGGGAATGCCTGAATCAAACGGTCTACAAGAGTAGCTTGTTTGGTTGCTAATATTTGTTCGAGGTTCTCATGTGGCATAATATTTTGCAATTTGCCTTTATAGCGAGGGTCAAGGATGCAGGCCAACCAGTAATCGTCATCGCTCATCATTTTAATAATGCGTGGGTCCTTTTTGAGGATACGTAAGGCATAATCCGCCATGTGGGCCAAAGTTCCAGTTGGCAAATCTGCGGTTGTGCTGGTTTGAGGGGCAGTTACAGGCAAATCTACGTCACTTGTCTCCCTTACAAAAACAGAACCCGGCCTTGCAACGCCACTAAGTTTTGTTGGCCCAGGAGAAGCTTCCTCATTCAAAAAGTACTCATCCCCATCATCCTCCTCGTCCTCCTCCTCCTCTTCGCCCGCTACGGCGTCCTCTACATGGCCCTGACCAGACAATGGCTGACTGTCATCAAGGCTTTCCTCTTCCTCGGCTGCAGACGCCTGCTCCTTTATGTGCGTCAAACTTTGCATCAGCAGACGCATTAGGAGGATGCTCATGCTTATTATTGCATTGTCTGCACTAACCAGCCATGTGCATTCCTCAAAACACTGAAGGACTTGACACAGGTCTTGTAGCTTCGACCACTGCACACCTGACAACTCCATGTCTGCCATCCAACTGCCTGCCCGTGTATCCTCCCACAAATACATAACAGCACGCCTCTGTTCGCACACTCTCTGAAGCATGTGCAGTGTGGAGTTCCACCTTGTTGCAACGTCGATGATTAGGCGATGCTGAGGAAGGTTCAAAGAACGCTGATAGTTCTGCATACGGCTGGAGTGTACAGGCGAACGGCGGATATGCGAGCAAAGTCTGCGCACTTTGAGGAGCAGGTCAGGTAACCCCGGATAACTTTTCAGGAAGCACTGCACCACCAGGTTTAAGGTGTGAGCCAGGCAAGGAATGTGTTTCAGTTGGGCAAAGGGCTATGGCAGCCATGAAATTCCTTCCGTTATCACTCACTACCTTTCCTGCCTCAAGATGTACAGTGCCCAGCCATGACTGAGTTTCTTTCTGCAAGAACTCGGACAGAACTTCCACGGTGTGTCTGTTGTCGCCCAAACACTTCATTGCCAATACAGCCTGCTGACGCTTGCCACTAGCTGTCCCATAATGGCACACCTGGTGTGCAACAGTGGCAGCTGCGGATGGAGTGGATGTGCGACTGCGGTCTGTGGACAAGCTCTCGCTTCTGCAGGAGGAGGAGGAAGAGGAGGAGGGGGGGCGAACGCCTACAGCCAACTCTTTCCTTGACCGTGGGCTAGGCAGAACTGTCCCAATATTGCTGTCCCCTGTGGAGCCTGCATCCACCACATTCACCCAGTGTGCCGTGATGGACACGTAGCATCCCTGGCCATGCCTACTGGTCCATGCATCTGTTGTCAGGTGCACCTTTGTAGTCACAGACTGCCTGAGTGCATGGACGATGCGGTCTTTAACATGCTGTTGGAGGGCTGGGATGGCTTTTCTAGAAAAGAAGTGCCGACTGGGTAGCTCGTAGCGTGGTACAGCGCAGTCCATCAGCGCTTTGAAAGCTTCACTTTCAACTAACCGGTAGGGCATCATCTCTAATGAGATTAGTCTAGCAATGTGGGCGTTCAAACCCTGTGTACGCGGATGCGAGGATGAGTACTTCCTTTTCCTAACAAGAGTCTCATGTAGGGTGAGCTGGACTGGAGAGCTGGAGATCGTGGAACTAGCGGTGGTGCCGGTGGACATGGGTGAGTGAGAAAGGGTTGGAGATGGTATTCTTGCCGGTGCCCTACATGCAGTGTTTCCTACTACTAACCTGGTGATTCCCTGACTGCTTTGGCCTGGCAACGAAAGCTGCACAGATACTGCAGGTGGTGTGGGAAATGGTCGGCTTACAGGGAGGGAAAGGATGTAGCGTTGCTGACTAGCTTCATTGGCCGAGGGTGCTGCAACCTTTAGGGACGTTTGGTAGTTAGTCCAGGCTTGCAAATGCATGGTGGATAAATGTCTATGCATGCAACTTGTATTTAGACTTTTAAGATTCTGACCTCTGCTTAAGGTAGTTGAACATTTTTGACAGATGACTTTGCGCTGATCATTTGGATGTTGTTTAAAAAAATGCCAGACTGCACTCTTTCTACTATCGGATACCTTTTCAGGCATTGCAGACTGAGCTTCTTTAACCGGATGGCCACGCTGTCCTCCAACTGGTTTAGGTTTTGCCACGCATTTTTGGCCAGATACGGGCCCGGTAGATGGAACCTGTTGTGATGTTGATGCCTGCTGCGGCTCCTCCTCCTCCGCTTCAGAACTACTGCCGCCTGCACCCTGTTCCCCCAATGGCTGCCAATCGGGGTCCACAACTGGGTCATCTATGACCTCCTCTTCTATGTTGTGTGCAACTTCGTCTGTGTCACCGTGTAAGCCGGTGGTATTGCGTTCGTGACGGAGCACCATAGTCTCCGCTGGTTTTGATTCTGCCTCAGTACACTGCGAGGGCAATGTTCTGGTCTGAGTCAAAGGAACAGCATAGTAATCTGGCTGTGGCTGTGCATCTGTGCACTCCATGTCCGATTCAACTTCTAATGGGCATAGCCTGTTAACTGTTTCACTGTGTAACCCAGAAACGGTATGTGTAAAGAGCTCCATGGAGTAACCTGTTGTGTCGACTGACGCATCCTTCACTGTTGTTTTTAGTGAAGGACACAAGGAAGCGACTTGTTCCTGACCGGGAGCATCCACTGACGATGCACTGCTCTGACATTTGGCACTTTCCGAGGAGGAGGCGAAAGAGTTAGAGGCAGAGTCAGCAATGAAAGCCAATACTTGTTCCTCCTGCTCCGGCTTCAAAAGTGGTTTTCCTACTCCCAGAAAAGAGAGCGTTCGAGGCCTTGTGTAGCCACACAACGAACCTGGCTCAACAACTCGAGACTTAGGTTCTGTACTGCTTTTACCATGACCACCTGATGCTCCACCACCACTACCATCATTACCAGCTGACAATGACCGCCCACGGCCACGACCTCTTCCACTAGACTTCCTCATTGTTTGCAAAACGTAACCAAAGTAACGCTATTTGTTACTGTAAAACAACTTATCAGGTGAATTCAAACTTCTGTAGGATTTATGTATACCTTTATAGGTGCCTGACACTGAAAGGAAAATCAGGCCCAATGTTACACACTAGGTTTTCTGTGCCCCAATAATTTGAGACAGATGGCACACACAGGACCAGCACTCAAGCAGAAATGCCAATCTTAATCTCCCACTATTTTTTTTTTTTCTGATAGATTTTAGTGATTTTTTTTCAGGTAGATTTTAGAACCCAAATCAAGCAAAAAAAATTAATAGGCTTTCTATGGCCCACTGAGTGAGAGATGGCACACACACGAGTCAGGAGTGGCACACAAGCCCTGAGGCCAATATTTTTCTCCCACTGATTGATGTAGTGATTTTTTTTCAGGTAGATTTTAGAACCCAAATCAAGCAAAAAAAATAATAGGCTTTCTATGGCCCACAATTTGAGAGAGAGAGATGGCACACCCAGGAGTCAAGACTGGCACACAAGCAGAAAGGGCAATATTAATCTCCCACTGTTTTAATTTTTTTTTTTTTCAGGGAGACTTTAGAAACCAAATAAGATAAAATGATTTTTTTCAGGTAGATTTTAGAACCCAAATCAAGCAAAAAAATTAATAGGCTTTCTATGGCCCACTGAGTGAGAGATGGCACACACAGGAGTCAGGAGTGGCACACAAGCCCTGAGGCCAATATTTTTCTCCCACTGATTGATGTAGTGATTTTTTTTCAGGTAGATTTTAGAACCCAAATCAAGCAAAAAAATTAATAGGCTTTCTATGGCCCACTGAGTGAGAGATGGCACACACAGGGATGGCACTCTAGCAGAAATGCCAATCTTAATCTCCCACAAAAAAAAAAAAACAGGGACTGTCCTACAATTACTATCTCCCTGCAGTAATCTCAGCCAGGTATGGCAGGCAGCAATAAGGAGTGGACTGATGCACAAATTAAATAAAAAGTGTGGACAAACAAAAAAGATTGCTGTGCAGAAAGGATGGAACAAGAGGATTTGTGCTTTGAAAAAAGCAGTTGGTTTGCACAGTGGCGTACACACAGCAATGCAGCTATCAGGGAGCCTTCTAGGGCAGCCCAATGAGCTACAGCACTGAGGAAAAAAAAAAAAAAAGTAGCTTCCACTGTCCCTGCACACCGAAGGTGGTGTTGGACAGTGGAAATCGCTACAGCACAAGCGGTTTGGTGGTTAATGGACCCTGCCTAACGCTATCCCTGCTTCTGACGAAGCGGCAGCAACCTCTCCCTAAGCTCAGATCAGCAGCAGTGAGATGGCGGTCGGCGGGAACGCCCCTTTATAGCCCCTGTGACGCCGCAGACAGCAAGCCAATCACTGCAATGCCCTTCTCTAAGATGGTGGGGACCAGGACCTATGTCATCACGCTGCCCACACTCTGCGTTCACCTTCATTGGCTGAGAAATGGCGCTTTCCGCGTCATTGAAACGCGACTTTGGCGCAAAAGTCGCGTACCGCATGGCCGACCCCGCACAGGGGTCGGATCGGGTTTCATGAAACCCGACTTTGCCAAAAGTCGGCGACTTTTGAAAATGAACGACCCGTTTCGCTCAACCCTACTAGTCAGTCTTAATATGTACTAATTTTATCATAGTGCTTATACTTGCTGCATTATACCATGTATGACCAGTTAGAAAATGCTACAACTGTCCGATCATGCCCCATCTATCATCATAAAGAATGTATTCAACACACCCCAACTTCCTCATGGCATCTATAGTATATCTTATTATGCAAAGGATCAACACTACATTGAGGAGGAGCTTTTTCCATTATTAGTTTAGCAACCGATTCATTTATTATATAGAAAAGTTATGTTGGGTCTATTTACAGTTATGCTCCAAAGAAATAATGTACAATTACTAGTTAAACAGCCAGAAAGCCAAAATGAACAGACCCCTTCCCCCCCTTAAAGGAATTATCCGGTCTAAAATGAAAAGTCACTCTGTGAGACTCTTGGGTTCCCCCAGTACACGCACTGGGCGCTGCAAGGATTCGCGGGTTTCTGAGGAGGGAATGTATGCGCTATGCATACTCCAAGGCAGAAAGCATCTAGTCAAAATAACCATCTAGTGGGCATGATCATCCAGAGGGCACGGCCATATTGTGCGCGGCTTTGCTCTACATATTTGTATGGAATGAGGCCAAGCCCACTAGAGTATAGTGCATACATCACCATGGTTCCCTGCTCAAAAACCGGTGAATCCTCGCAGAACACAGTGCCTGCACTGGGGGGATTGAAAAGTCTGCAGTCTGTGGGGATTTGCTCTTGTAGGCAATCGCAGGGACATAGTGAAGAAGCACGTGCATGTTTTCACTACAAGCTCAGTGTCTTATTCACACTGGCAGCAGAAAGCAAACACAGTCTTACATCAGATAAAGGAAAAATACAGCTTGTTTCCATAACATAGGATAGAGGCCGGACATGCCAGCCCGTATGAGTCTGATGTTGCCACAAAACACCCCTCAGTTGTTTCCCACCCACTAACACACACCGAGAAGTCCTGGCTGCCCACAATGCTGTCTGAAAACCTCCAGCTGTGCAATCCGGGTGTTGCCAAAAACCCCAAAACCATGCTGCTTACACAGCTGTGCAATACATTTGTTGCCCCCAAAACCCGAAACCCTGCTGGTTACCAGTGAAAAAGGCACTTGTTGGAAGGAATATATCTCCCATCCAGCACCATACCCCTCAATGCTTCACAAGTCACAAAGACTGACTGCAGACTTGACAAACCCTTTAACTTTAGCTACATAACCTGATAGTAGATTAAAACTTCAATCCCTTTTAGTACATAAATGTGGATCAACATATATACACACATGGATATGCACTTCTATATTTCTGACGATCAACAGGGAATCATGTTATCCAAACAAATGAATGCAAAGCGCATTTACAATAAAACTTTCAGGAAAATGATGAATGCACAACACGTAGCTATAAATCAATTTTCAATTTACCATTCCTCATTGTTCAATTTGCACAATGATTCCACTATTAACCTACAATTAACTAAATACATTTCTTCCTAGAAAAAAATACAACTGTTTTGTCTTTCTGGGTCTCAAGCACAGGAGATATCTAAACCTATTTAAAAGAGGTGGTAAATGCCATATAAACATTCAAATGGCATATCTCTTAGTCCAGATGACATTTTGAAAGGGTATAATAAAAACATATAAAGAAAAGTAGATGCATTGGCCAAACACTTAACATCAGTATTCAACTTTAGTTATTGGCCCTGGATTATTCTCTGACAAAAATGCATGAATGCTTGATAGCGAATCTTCATAATGCTAGAAAGGTCCTTGTGTCACCAAAACATTTTTGTTCCGTTCACTTTTGAACTCAGATGTCAAGTTGTACAGAACAGAGTACTCTCAGGGATCAACTCAGATCAGGGATATTTTCACAATCAAGTTCCAGTACTAGACTTTTCTTTTTACCGAATTTGCTTAGGAGAGCTTTGTGGAATGTTGTCTTTTTCTGGAATATTTCATTGCGGGTCTTATTTTTTTTCCTATATGGCTATCATATAGGATACTAGCAATATACCACATACTGGCAATCATAATATAAAGGATTTGCTAAATAATAGTCATAACTAAGTAATAAGGAATAATTACGGTACATTAAATTTAGATTTCTCTCTCCTCGTTACCCTACTGCTTCTCCCCTTTGCAAATCCCTTCACTGGCTCCCAATCTCCCAGTGTATCCAGTTCAAACTACTAACAATGACCTACAAAGCCATCCATAACCTTTCCCCTCCGTATATCTCCTAACTAATCTCCCAATATCTTCCCTCATGTAATCTCCGGTCCTCCCAAGACATCCTTCTCTCCTCCACACTTTTTTTAAACTCTTTTTATTGAAAGATTCCACAGAATAAGATAACAAACATATGACAATGTAGTATAAAGTCAAAATAATCCATATGATTACCATACACATTGACATACTGTAGATATAACATCACACTTTCAATAATAAAGTAAACAAACAAAACAAATGAAACATAACATTCAGCACAATATACTCTACCAGGCATTGCACCTCCTAACCAACAGATTCTTTAGAAAACTAAACTTGTACCATGTCACATTATAATAGACGTATATTATTAAGCCTACACAAATCATCACTTTCATGGTCTGGAAGGGATATACATCAGGGACTGTATCACGAAATCGAGGCGACCATAGCATTAGGAGCCAGGTGTGTCAAGGGTGAGTCACACCACCTTCCCCAAATCTTATGGAACTTCTGGGGATATCCTCTGTTTCTATATAATATGTTTTTATAAGGAATTATACAGTATCATTCACTAGTTTCTTCCACTGATTAATCGAAGGAGATTTCCCCCCATCCACCTCAATGCTACTGCTTTCCTAGCCATAAATAGAACTTCCCGAAGAAATATTCTATCATGGTGGCCCCACATCTCCTCATCCACGGCACCCAGGATGCACAACTTCCGACTACATTCGATCGGTATTCCGATTATCTGCTCCAATGTGGCTATGACATCACTCCAATATCTTTGTATAATTCTACAGTTCCAAATAAGGTGCAAGAAATCCAGCCTCGATTCCCCACATCTATGACATTCATCAGTTGTCCCTTTACCAAATTTATGTAATCTACTTGGGGTCAGATAGGATTGGTGAAGAATATACAATTGTATTAACTTGTTATTTGCAGCTGGCGACACCATCGTGTGTGCCTCTAGGGCATCGTTCCACTGATCATCAGTGATAGAGGGTATTAAGTGTCGTCATTTACTTTCTACAGCGAGCTGAATGGATGCAATTTTAGAGTTTAGCAAAAAGGTATAAAGGGAGGATATCACACCTCTGGGTCCTTGAGTTGATAATACTCCTATCAATGGATATTTAGATATTCTCATCCTAGGAAACCGGAACTGGTACATTATGGCGCGTTTCAGCTGTAGATATCTTTAAAAGTCTCTGTGGGGAATTCTGAACTTGACATGAATTTGTTCAAATGATAATAAAATTTCATTTTAAAAAATCTGACTAAGTGTTGTTATTCCATTTTGTTTCCAAAAACCTGGATCTTGTAAACTTTGAACGTGCGGGAACTCGGGATTATCACATAACTGAATTTCCCCAAATTGATCAGTGAACTTCATAATACGTTTACTTTCTTGCTAAATTTGTATTGCTAAGCTATGCGCAAATAACAAGCCCTGGGGTGGTCTGTACGAACCCTGTTATGGTTCTCAATGGCAAGAGAACATAGCCAAGCAAACATAAGTACTAGCTCTTGGAAGGATGGAAACTAAACTGACCATGAACTAAACCTGCCGCACAACTAACAGTAGCCGGGTAGCGTTGCCTACGTTTTTTATCCCTAGACGCCCAGCGCCGGCCGGAGGACTAACTAATCCTGGCAGAGGAAAATATAGTCCTGGCTCACCTCTAGAGAAATTTCCCCGATAGGCAGACAGAGGCCCCCACATATATTGGCGGTGATTTTAGATGAAATGACAAACGTAGTATGAAAATAGGTTTAGCAAAATTGAGGTCCGCTTACTAGATAGCAGGAAGACAGAAAGGGCACTTTCATGGTCAGCTGAAAACCCTATCAAAATACCATCCTGAAATTACTTTAAGACTCTAGTATTAACTCATAACATCAGAGTGGCAATTTCAGATCACAAGAGCTTTCCAGACACAGAAACGAAACTACAACTGTGAACTGGAACAAAATGCAAAAACAAACGAGGACTAAAGTCCAACTTAGCTGGGAGTTGTCTAGCAGCAGGAACATGCACAGAAAGGCTTCTGATTACAATGTTGACCGGCATGGAAGTGACAGAGGAGCAAGGTTAAATAGCGACTCCCATATCCTGATGGAAACAGGTGAACAGAGGGGATGATGCACACCAGTTCAATTCCACCAGTGGCCACCGGGGGAGCCCAAAATCCAATTTCACAACAGTACCCCCCCCTCAAGGAGGGGGCACCGACCCTCACCAGAACCACCAGGGCGATCAGGATGAGCCCTATGAAAGGCACGGACCAGATCGGAGGCATGAACATCAGAGGCAGTCACCCAAGAATTATCCTCCTGACTGTATCCCTTCCATTTGACCAGATACTGGAGTTTCCGTCTGGAAACACGGGAGTCCAAGATTTTTTCCACAACGTACTCCAACTCGCCCTCAACCAACACCGGAGCAGGAGGCTCAACGGAAGGCACAACCGGTACCTCATACCTGCGCAACAATGACCGATGAAAAACATTATGAATAGAAAAAGATGCAGGGAGGTCCAAACGGAAGGACACAGGGTTAAGAATCTCCAATATCTTGTACGGGCCGATGAACCGAGGCTTAAACTTAGGAGAAGAAACCCTCATAGGGACAAAACGAGAAGACAACCACACCAAGTCCCCAACACAAAGCCGAGGACCAACCCGACGCCGGCGGTTGGCAAAAAGCTGAGTCTTCTCCTGGGACAACTTCAAATTGTCCACTACCTGCCCCCAAATCTGATGCAACCTCTCCACCACAGCATCCACTCCAGGACAATCCGAAGATTCCACCTGACCAGAAGAAAATCGAGGATGAAACCCCGAATTACAGAAAAAAGGAGACACCAAGGTGGCAGAGCTGGCCCGATTATTGAGGGCAAACTCCGCTAAAGGCAAAAAAGCAACCCAATCATCCTGATCTGCAGACACAAAACACCTCAAATATGTCTCCAAGGTCTGATTCATCCGCTCGGTCTGGCCATTAGTCTGAGGATGGAAAGCAGATGAGAAAGACAAATCTATGCCCATCCTAGCACAGAATGCTCGCCAAAATCTAGACACGAATTGGGTTCCTCTGTCAGAAACGATATTCTCCGGAATACCATGCAAACGGACCACATTTTGAAAAAACAGAGGAACCAACTCGGAAGAAGAAGGCAACTTAGGCAGGGGAACCAAATGGACCATCTTAGAGAAACGGTCACACACCACCCAGATGACAGACATCTTCTGAGAAACAGGAAGATCCGAAATAAAATCCATCGAGATGTGCGTCCAGGGCCTCTTCGGGATAGGCAAGGGCAACAACAATCCACTAGCCCGAGAACAACAAGGCTTGGCCCGAGCACAAACGTCACAAGACTGCACAAAGCCTCGCACATCTCGAGACAGGGAAGGCCACCAGAAGGACCTTGCCACCAAATCCCTGGTACCAAAGATTCCAGGATGACCTGTCAACGCAGAAGAATGAACCTCAGAAATGACTTTACTGGTCCAATCATCAGGAACAAACAGTCTACCAGGTGGGCAACGATCAGGTCTATCCGCCTGAAACTCCTGCAAGGCCCGCCGCAGGTCTGGAGAAACGGCAGACAATATCACTCCATCCTTAAGGATACCTGTAGGTTCAGAGTTACCAGGGGAGTCAGGCTCAAAACTCCTAGAAAGGGCATCCGCCTTAACATTCTTAGAACCCGGCAGGTAGGACACCACAAAATTAAACCGAGAGAAAAACAACGACCAGCGCGCCTGTCTAGGATTCAGGCGTCTGGCGGACTCAAGATAAATTAGATTTTTGTGGTCAGTCAATACCACCACCTGATGTCTAGCCCCCTCAAGCCAATGACGCCACTCCTCAAAAGCCCACTTCATGGCCAAAAGCTCCCGATTCCCAACATCATAATTCCGCTCGGCGGGCGAAAATTTACGCGAGAAAAAGGCACAAGGTCTCATCACGGAACAATCGGAACTTCTCTGCGACAAAACTGCCCCAGCTCCGATTTCAGAAGCGTCGACCTCAACCTGAAAAGGAAGAGCAACATCAGGCTGACGCAACACAGGGGCGGAAGAAAAGCGGCGCTTAAGCTCCCGAAAGGCCTCCACAGCAGCAGGGGACCAATCAGCAACATCAGCACCCTTCTTAGTCAGATCAGTCAATGGTTTAACAACATCAGAAAAACCAGCAATAAATCGACGATAAAAGTTAGCAAAGCCCAAAAATTTCTGAAGACTCTTAAGAGAAGAGGGTTGCGTCCAATCACAAATAGCCTGAACCTTGACAGGATCCATCTCGATGGAAGAGGGGGAAAAAATATATCCCAAAAAGGAAATCTTTTGAACCCCAAAAACGCACTTAGAACCCTTCACACACAAGGAATTAGACCGCAAAACCTGAAAAACCCTCCTGACCTGCTGGACATGAGAGTCCCAGTCATCCGAAAAAATCAAAATATCATCCAGATACACAATCATAAATTTATCCAAATAATCACGGAAAATGTCATGCATAAAGGACTGAAAGACTGAAGGGGCATTTGAAAGACCAAAAGGCATCACCAAATACTCAAAGTGGCCCTCGGGCGTATTAAATGCGGTCTTCCACTCATCCCCCTGCTTAATTCGCACCAAATTATACGCCCCACGGAGATCTATCTTAGAGAACCACTTGGCCCCCTCTATGCGAGCAAACAAATCAGTCAGCAGTGGCAACGGATATTGATATTTAAGCGTGATTTTATTCAAAAGCCGATAATCAATACACGGTCTCAAAGAGCCATCTTTCTTAGCCACAAAGAAAAAACCGGCTCCTAAGAGAGATGACAAAGGACGAATATGTCCCTTTTCCAAGGACTCCTTTATATATTCTCGCATAGCAGCATGTTCAGGCACAGACAGATTAAATAAACGACCCTTAGGGTATTTACTACCCGGAATCAAATCTATGGCACAATCGCACTCCCGGTGCGGAGGTAATGAACCAAGCTTAGGTTCTTCAAAAACGTCACGATATTCAGTCAAGAATTCAGGAATCTCAGAGGGAATAGATGATGAAATGGAAACCACAGGTACGTCCCCATGCGTCCCCTTACAACCCCAGCTTAACACAGACATAGCTTTCCAGTCAAGGACTGGGTTATGAGATTGCAGCCATGGCAATCCAAGCACCAACACATCATGTAGGTTATACAGCACAAGAAAGCGAATAATCTCCTGATGATCCGGATTTATCCGCATAGTTACTTGTGTCCAGTATTGTGGTTTATTACTAGCCAATGGGGTGGAGTCAATCCCCTTCAGGGGTATAGGAGTTTCAAGAGGCTCCAAATCATACCCACAGCGTTTGGCAAAGGACCAATCCATAAGACTCAAAGCGGCGCCAGAGTCGACATAGGCATCCGCGGTAATAGATGATAAAGAACAAATCAGGGTTACAGATAGAATAAACTTAGACTGTAAAGTGCCAATTGAAACAGACCTATCAAGCTTCTTAGTACGCTTAGAGCATGCTGATATAACATGAGTTGAATCACCGCAATAGAAGCACAACCCATTTTTTCGTCTTAAATTCTGCCGTTCACTTCTGGACAGAATTCTATCACATTGCATATTCTCTGGCGTCTTCTCAGTAGACACCGCCAAATGGTGCACAGGTTTGCGCTCCCGCAGACGCCTATCGATCTGGATAGCCATTGTCATGGACTCATTCAGACCCGCAGGCACAGGGAACCCCACCATAACATCCTTAATGGCATCAGAGAGACCCTCTCTGAAATTCGCCGCCAGGGCGCACTCATTCCACTGAGTAAGCACAGCCCATTTACGGAATTTCTGGCAGTATATTTCAGCTTCGTCTTGCCCCTGAGATAGGGACATCAAGGCCTTTTCCGCCTGAAGCTCTAACTGAGGTTCCTCATAAAGCAACCCCAAGGCCAGAAAAAACGCATCCACATTGAGCAACGCAGGATCCCCTGGAGCCAATGCAAAAGCCCAATCCTGAGGGTCGCCCCGGAGCAAGGAAATCACAATCCTGACCTGCTGAGCAGGATCTCCAGCAGAGCGAGATTTCAGGGACAAAAACAACTTGCAATTATTTTTGAAATTTTGAAAGCAAGATCTATTCCCCGAGAAAAATTCAGGCAAAGGAATTCTAGGTTCAGATATAGGAACATGAACAACAAAATCTTGTAAATTTTGAACTTTCGTGGTGAGATTATTCAAACCTGCAGCTAAACTCTGAATATCCATTTTAAACAGGTGAACACAGAGCCATTCCAGGATTAGAAGGAGAGAGAGAGAGAGAAAGGCTGCAATATAGGCAGACTTGCAAGAGATTCAATTACAAGCACACTCAGAACTGAAGGGAAGGGGAAAAAAAAAAAAAATCTTCAGCAGACTTCTCTTTTCTCTCCTTTCTCTGTCAATTAATTTAACCCTTTTTGGGCCGGTCAAACTGTTATGGTTCTCAATGGCAAGAGAACATAGCCAAGCAAACATAAGTACTAGCTCTTGGAAGGATGGAAACTAAACTGACCATGAACTAAACCTGCCGCACAACTAACAGTAGCCGGGTAGCGTTGCCTACGTTTTTTATCCCTAGACGCCCAGCGCCGGCCGGAGGACTAACTAATCCTGGCAGAGGAAAATATAGTCCTGGCTCACCTCTAGAGAAATTTCCCCGATAGGCAGACAGAGGCCCCCACATATATTGGCGGTGATTTTAGATGAAATGACAAACGTAGTATGAAAATAGGTTTAGCAAAATTGAGGTCCGCTTACTAGATAGCAGGAAGACAGAAAGGGCACTTTCATGGTCAGCTGAAAACCCTATCAAAATACCATCCTGAAATTACTTTAAGACTCTAGTATTAACTCATAACATCAGAGTGGCAATTTCAGATCACAAGAGCTTTCCAGACACAGAAACGAAACTACAGCTGTGAACTGGAACAAAATGCAAAAACAAACGAGGACTAAAGTCCAACTTAGCTGGGAGTTGTCTAGCAGCAGGAACATGCACAGAAAGGCTTCTGATTACAATGTTGACCGGCATGGAAGTGACAGAGGAGCAAGGTTAAATAGCGACTCCCACATCCTGATGGAAACAGGTGAACAGAGGGGATGATGCACACCAGTTCAATTCCACCAGTGGCCACCGGGGGAGCCCAAAATCCAATTTCACAACAGAACCCTCCAGTACTGCCCACAGTGTATGCCCACCCAAAAAGTGCATGAGATGAGCCTCTGCATTATTGTATCCATCACAAATTAACCAATGCTTTAAGTAACGTAGTTGACCAGCTAGATAATACAAATATAAGTTGGGGACCGCATATCCACCTTGATTTTTGGGCCTCTGCAGGGATCCAATACTTAATTTAGGTCTTGACGGACCCCATATAAATGCTGCCATCGTGCTTTGCATTTTCCTGAAGAAACTCTTAGGGACCCTTACTAACGTGTATTCCAGCATATATAAGCACTTGGGAAGAATTATCATTTTAATTAATCCAATTCTGCCCCCCACAGATAGGGGAAGTCAGGACCATATCTCAAACTTTTTCCTCATCATATCTCCGAAAGGGTATATATTATCCCTAAGGTCACTAATCGGATTTTGGTTAATTATGATGCCTAAATACTTACATTTTTGTACTACCTAACACATAGCACAGGTACAGTTATGTTATCTACTAGCGACACGATCACAGATTTACTCCAATTAATTTTAAGACTAGACAATTCCCAAAAACATTTAATAAGGTCAATTGCCCTTGGAAGAGATTGCTCTATTTTATCTAGGAGTACCTAATCATCAGCATATAATCACACCTTATCCACCCTAGAATTTATATTAATTCCGTCCATCACAGGATCCTGTCTAATTGCAAGTGCAAATGCTTCAGACGCAAGAGCAAAGAGCATTGGGGATAGTGGGCAGCCCAGTCTATTTCCCCTACCCAGGTCAAAATACTCCGATAGCAAGCCATTAACAAGGATATTAGCTCTGGGCATACAATAAAGTAGTTCAATGCGCCTGCAAAATGTATCTGAGAAACCAAATTTCAGAAGCACATGTTGCAAAAATGTCCACTCCATTGAATCAAAAGCCTTTGCAGTATCTAAAGAGGCTATCACCCAAGGCTTCTCATACTTGTGCCCTATCTGCGTTAGAACCTGCACCCTTCTAACATTAGAAAAGGTGGATCTTCCTGGCATAAAGCCAGATTGATCTTCATGCACTATATTTTGTATTACTGCTTTGAGTCTATTAATTATAAGTTTAGTGAGTATTTTATAGTCTGTATTAAGCAGAGATATGGGACTATAAGAGCCACGCTCCTCAGCAGGTTTATCTGGCTTTGTTATTACCATTATAGTGGCATCATAAAAGGATTGGGGGAGTGACTGTTTTGCATGTGCTTAGGAAAGGGTCTGCAGCAAACCGTTCTCCACACTTATTCGCTCCTCACGAAATCGCCTCCAAGAATTCTCCCGAATATACCCATCCTCTGGAGTTCTGTGCCCCAACATGTCCTACTTTCAACCACATTTGGATCCTTCAAACGGAACCTGAAAATACATCTCTTTAAGAAAGCCTACAACCTGCAATAACCACGCTGCCACCTCAACACCACCGGAGCTGCTTCAACCCCCAATCTACTATCTCCTTCCCTATCATCCTGTAAAATGTAAGCCCGCAAGGGCAGGGTCCTCTTCCCTCCGTACCAGTCTACCTTTGTTTGTTTGTCTACTGTAAGTGATATTTGTATTATTATTTAACCCCTTCTCATGTACAGTACCATGGAATCAATGGTGCTATGTAAATAAATAATAATGATAATAATTTGCCCATGGAAACACGAGAAGCAATGGAATGAAACTGAAAGTGAGAAGATACATATTAGATATTAGAAAAAAAAATTTGACAGTGAGGGTGATCAATGAGTGCAACAGGCTGCCAAAAGAGGTGGTGAGTTCTTACTCAATGGAAGTCTTCAAGTAGAGGCTGGACAAACATCTGTTTGAGATGGTTTAGTGAATCCTGCATTGAGCAGGGAATTGTATACTGTACGATGACCCTCGAGGTCCTTTACAACTGTAACATTCTGTGATTGTATGATTCTACTATATAGTAAAAATTGACAAAAATATTAGGATATTTTCATAAATTAAGTCCATGGCATAAACAGAAGAGGGCTGCAAAACAAAGTAGTAACTTAAGTTGCTAGGTATTGCCACTCAGGAAAGGACCGCTCATTTGCTCTTTGTTAGTGCCATCTCCTTGCCACTTGGGACAATTATTAACTTCCTTGCAGGCCACCAAGGAAGTTTCTAGATGACGGGAATCCAAAAAAGGTGCTTGGATGGTAACAACAAGGGCTACCTATGTGATATTTACACCCTTGATGGAAGACACCATGAAAATCATCATGAAGATTTATATAGCATTTTAGGTACTTATGTGTAATGTATTATCAAAAGAATTATCATAGCTGCAAATTTAGAAGAATTTTAAATAAACAGTTTTTTTTCTGAATATTGAGCAAGTGAAAATAAATAATTACAGAACTCTTTGTGGGGTAAGAAAAGCTTCTACATTTTGCTATTTGATGTCACTTGGATGTATGATAACCTTGAAAAGGAACTCCCATCAGAGCCAGCGATATCTTTCAAAACATCTCCATTCTCTGAGATACAAAGCAGCTTTTGCTGTCTTCACTGGCTTTGAAACAGAGGTGAAATAGAAGCATGTCGGATTTCAATGATCACCAAGTAGTAACGTTGCCAGAAATATAAAGAAAGCAAGTAAAAAAGTATAATTCTTTCAGAAAATATACCGAATATTTGAGTTTTATCTCCACTAGAATGAATCACTACAAACTTCAGGAGAAATATTAGAAAGTACATTTCCAACACTTCATGTGGGTCATAATATATTTGTAAAGATTCATCCCTTATCAGACAAGCATAACCATGAAGCATTAAATATAACAGAAATTTTGTAACACCTTTCCACCATAGCTAATTTTAAAATTTCAGGCCAGGTTTAATATCATTAAAACACGTAGTCAGATTGCTATGAGTGCCACCCGATGGCCAGCCCTCATAGCAAGTGAGCATTTCTGACAAATACAGGCGATCTAATTATCGCCTGTATGTAGCAGAGCCGATCAGACAACTGCAGTGTCTAGTCTCCCATAGAGACTAATGAAGGAGGCAAAAAGTAAAAAAAAAGTTTTTAAAAATATAAAAAAATATATATAGAATAGTTCAAATCACCCCCCTTTCGCCCCATTCAAAATAAAACAATAAAAAAACAAATATATACATATTTGGTATTGCTGCATTCAGAATCACCAGATCTATCAATATAGAAAAGAATGAACCCAACCGTTAAATGGTGTAACGAGAAAAAAGTAAAAATGCCAGAATTACGTTTTTTGGTCACCGCAACATTGCATTAATATGCAATAAAGGTCAATTAAAAGATTGTATCTGCACCAAAAGGGTATCTTTAAAAATGTCAGCTCAGCATGCAAAAAATAAGCCCACACCCAACCCTGGAACACAAAAAATGGAGACTCTATGGGTATCGGAAAATAGCACAATATTTTTTATTACAAACTTTGGATTTTTTTTCACTACTTAACCCCTTCATGACCCAGCCTATTTTGGCCTTAATGACCTTGCCGTTTTTTGCAATTCTGACCAGTGTCCCTTTATGAGGTAATAACTCAGGAACGCTTCAACGGATCCTAGCGATTCTGAGATTGTTTTTTCGTGACATATTGGGCTTCATGTTAGTGGTAAATTTAGGTCGATAATTTCTGCGTTTATTTGTGAAAAAAATGGAAATCTGGCGAAAATTTTGAAAATTTTGCAATTTTCACATTTTGAATTTTTATTCTGTTAAACCAGAGAGTTATGTGACACAAAATAGTTAATAAATAACATTTACCACATGTTTACTTTACATCAGCACAATTTTGGAAACAACATTTTTTTTTGCTAGGAAGTTATAAGGGTTAAAATTTGACCAGTGATTTCTAATTTTTACAACAAAATTTACAAAACCATTTTTTTTAGGGACCACCTCACATTTGAAGTCAATTTGAGGGTTCTATATGGCTGAAAATACCCAAAAGTGACACCATTCTAAAAACTGCACCCCTCAAGGTGCTCAAAACCACATTCAAGAAGTTTATTAACCCTTCAGGTGTTTCACAGCAGCAGAAGCAACATGGAAGGAAAAAATGAACATTTAACTTTTTCGTCACAAAAATGATCTTTTAGCAACAATTTTTTTATTTTCCCAAGGGTAAAAGGAGAAACTGGACCACGTAAGTTGTTGTCTAATTTGTTCTGAGTACGCTGATACCTCATATGTGGGGGTAAACCACTGTTTGGGCGCACGGCAGAACTCGGAAGGGAAGGAGCGCCATTTGACTTTTTGAATGAAAAATTGGCTCCAATCTTTAGCGGACACCATGTCGCGTTTGGAGAGCCCCCGTGTGCCTAAACATTGGAGCTCCCCCACAAGTGACCCCATTTTGGAAACTAGACCCCCCAAGGAACTTATCTAGAAGCATAGTGAGCACTTTAAACCCCCAGGTGCTTCACAAATTGATCCGTAAAAATGAAAAAGTACTTTTTTTTCACAAAAAAAATATTTTAGCCTCAATTTTTTAATTTTCACATGGGCAACAGGATAAAATGGATCCTAAAATTTGTTGGGCAATTTCTCCTGAGTACACTGATACCTCACATGTGGGGGTAAACCACTGTTTGGGCACATGGTAAGTCTCGGAAGGGAAGGAGCGCCATTTGACTTTTTGAATGAAAAATTATCTCCATCGTTAGCGGACACCATGTCGCGTTTGGAGAGCCCCTGTGTGACTAAACATTGGAGCTTCCCCACAAGTGACCCCATTTTGGAAAGGAGACCCCCCAAGGAACTTATCTAGATGCATAGTGAGCACCTTAAACCCTCAGGTGCTTCACAAATTGATCCGTAAAAATGAAAAAGTACTTTTTTTTCACAAAAAAATTCTTTTAGCCTCAAATTTTTAATTTTCACATGGGCAACAGGATAAAATGGATCCTAAAATTTGTTGGGCAATTTCTCCTGAGTACACCGATACCTCATATGTGGGGGTAAACCACTGTTTGGGCGCATGGCAAGGCTCAGAAGGGAAGGCGCGCCATTTGACTTTTTGAATGGAAAAGTAGCTCCAATCGTTAGCGGACACCATGTCGCGTTTGGAGAGCCCCTGTGTGCCTAAACATTGGAGCTCCCCCACAAGTGACCCCATTTTCGAAACTAGACCCCCCAAGGAACTTATCTAGATGCATAGTGAGCACTTTAAACCAACAAGTGCTTCACAGAAGTTTATAACGCAGAGCCGTGAAAATAAAAAATAATTTTTCTTTCCTCAAAAATGATTTTTAGCCCAGAATTTTTTATTTTCCCAAGGGTAACAGGAGAAATTGGACCCCAAATGTTGTTGTCCAGTTTGTCCTGAGTACGATGATACCCCATATGTGGGGGTAAACCACTGTTTGGGTGCATGGCAGGGCTTGGAAGGGAAGGCACGCCATTTGGCTTTTTGAATGGAAAATTAGCTCCAATCATTAGCGGACACCATGTCGCGTTTGGAGAGCCCCTGTGTGCCTAAACATTGGAGCTTCCCCATAAGTGACCCCATTTTGGAAACTAGACCTCCCAAGGAACTAATCTAGATGTGTGGTGAGCACTTTGAACCCCCAAGTGCTTCACAGAAGTTTATAACGCAGAGCCATGAAAATAAAAAATATTTTTTCTTTTCTCAAAAAATTTTTTTTAGCCCTGAATTTTTTATTTTCCCAAGGGTAACAGGGGAAATTTGACCCCAATAGTTGTTGTCCAGTTTCTCCTGAGTACGCTCATACCCCATATGTGGGGGTAAACCACTGCTTGGGCACACGTCGGGGTTCGGAAGGGAAGTAGTGACGTTTTGAAATGCAGACTTTGATGGAATGCTCTGCGGGCGTCACGTTGCGTTTGCAGAGCCCCTGATGTGCCTAAACAGTAGAAACCCCCCACAAGTGACCCCATTTTGGAAACTAGACCCCCAAATGAACTTATCTAGATGTGTGGTGAGCACTTTGAACCCCTAAGTGCTTCACAGAAGTTTATAACGCAGAGCCGTGAAAATAATAAATACGTTTTCTTTCCTCAAAAAAATTTTTTTTAGCCCTGATTTTTTTATTTTCCCAAGGGTAACAGGAGAAATTTGACCCCAAGATTTGTTGTCCAGTTTCTCCTGAGTATGCTGATACCCCATATGTGGGGGTAAACCACTGTTTGGGCACATGCCGGGACTTGGAAGTGAAGTAGTGATGTTTTGAAATGCAGACTTTGATGGAATGCTCTGCGGGCATCACGTTGCTTTTGCAGAGCCCCTGATGTGCCTAAACAGTAGAAACCCCCCACAAGTGACCCCATTTTGGAAACTAAACCCCCAAGGGAACTTATCTAGATGTGTGGTGAGCACTTTGAACCCCTAAGTGCTTCACAGAAGTTTATAACACAGAGCCGTGAAAATAAAAAATCATTTTTCTTTCCTCAAAAATAATTTTTTAGCCCGCAATTTTTTATTTTCCCAAGGGTTACAGGAGAAATTGGACCCCAAAAGTTGTTGATCAGTTTCTCCTGAGTACGCTGGTACCCCATATGTGGGGGTAAAGCACTGTTTGGGCACACGTCGGGGCTCGGAAGGGAGAGAGCACCATTTTACTTTTTCAACGCAAGATTGGCTGGAATCAATGGTGGCGCCGTGTCGCGTTTGGAGACCCCCTGATGTGCCTAAAAAGTGGAAACCCCTCAATTCTAACTCCAACACTAACCCCAACACACCCCTAACTCTAATCCCAACCCTAACCACAACCCTAACCCCAACACACCCCTAACCCTAGTCTTACCCCTAATTCCAACCCTAAGGCTATGTGCTCACGTTGCGGATTTGTGTGGATTTTTCCGCAGTTTTTGAAAAATCTGCAGGTAAAACGCACTGCGCTTTACCTGCGGATTTACCGCGGATTTCCAGTGTTTTTTGTGTGGATTTCACTTGCGGATTCCTATTATGGAGCAGGTGTAAAACGCTGCGGAATTGCACAAAGAATTGACATGCTGCGGAAAATACAACGCAGCGTTTCTGCGCTGTATTTTCTGCACCACGGGCACAGCGGATTTGGTTTTCCATAGGTTTACATGGTACTGTAAACGTGATGGAAAACTGATACGAATCCGCAGCGACCAATCCGCTGCGGATCCGCAGCCAAATCCGCACCGTGTGCACATAGCCTAATTCTAACCCTAATTCTAACCCTAATTCTAGCCCTAAGTGCAACCCTAGCCCTAAGTGCAACCCTAAGTGCAACCCTAAGTGCAACCCTAGCCCTAAGTGCAACCCTAAGTGCAACCCTAGCCCTAAGTGCAACCCTAAGTGCAACCCTAGCCCTAAGTGCAACCCTAAGTGCAACCCTAGCCCTAAGTGCAACCCTAAGTGCAACCCTAAGTGCAACCCTAAGTGCAACCCTAGCCCTAAGTGCAACCCTAAGTGCAAACCTAGCCCTAAGTGCAACCCTAAGTGCAACCCTAAGTGCAACCCTAAGTGCAACCCTAGCCCTAAGTGCAACCCTAAGTGCAACCCTAAGTGCAACCCTAGCCCTAAGTGCAACCCTAAGTGCAACCCTAAGTGCAACCCTAGCCCTAAGTGCAACCCTAAGTGCAACCCTAAGTGCAACCCTAGCCCTAAGTGCAACCCTAAGTGCAACCCTAGCCCTAAGTGCAACCCTAAGTGCAACCCTAGCCCTAAGTGCAACCCTAAGTGCAACCCTAGCCCTAAGTGCAACCCTAAGTGCAACCCTAGCCCTAAGTGCAACCCTAAGTGCAACCCTAAGTGCAACCCTAAGTGCAACCCTAGCCCTAAGTGCAACCCTAAGTGCAAACCTAGCCCTAAGTGCAACCCTAAGTGCAACCCTAAGTGCAACCCTAAGTGCAACCCTAGCCCTAAGTGCAACCCTAAGTGCAACCCTAAGTGCAACCCTAGCCCTAAGTGCAACCCTAAGTGCAACCCTAAGTGCAACCCTAGCCCTAAGTGCAACCCTAAGTGCAACCCTAAGTGCAACCCTAGCCCTAAGTGCAACCCTAAGTGCAACCCTAAGTGCAACCCTAGCCCTAAGTGCAACCCTAAGTGCAACCCTAAGTGCAACCCTAAGTGCAACCCTAGCCCTAAGTGCAACCCTAAGTGCAACCCTAAGTGCAACCCTAGCCCTAAGTGCAACCCTAAGTGCAACCCTAAGTGCAACCCTAGCCCTAAGTGCAACCCTAAGTGCAACCCTAAGTGCAACCCTAAGTGCAACCCTAGCCCTAAGTGCAACCCTAAGTGCAACCCTAAGTGCAACCCTAAGTGCAACCCTAAGTGCAACCCTAGCCCTAAGTGCAACCCTAAGTGCAACCCTAAGTGCAACCCTACCCCTAACCCTACCCCTAACCCTACCCCTAATGGAAAAACAAAAATAATTATATTTTCTGTATTTTATTATTATCCCTACCTATGGGGGTGATAAAGGGGGTGATTTATTTACTATTTTTTTTTATTTTGATCGCTGTGATAGAACTTATCACAGCGACCAAAATGTGCAGGAACGAATCTGCCGGCTTGCAGATTCGGCGGGCGTACTGCGCATGCGCCCGCCATTTTCCAAGATGGCGGCGCCCATGAAGCAGACGGCCGGACACCGGGAGGGACATCGGAGCTAGGTAAGTATGGGGGGGTGGGACCGGAACACGGGGGGGGGATCGGAGGACCTGGGGAGCGGACAGGAGGACCGGGGGAGCCGACAGGAGGGAGGAGGGGAGCGGAACGGAGATCGGGGCAAAAAGGACAACTGGGGGGGCGATCGGTGGGCTGGGGTGGGGGCAGATCGGGGTCTCCAGCCATGGCAGATGCTATTGCAGCATCGGCCATGGCTGGATTGTAATATTTCACCATTTTCATAGGTGAAATATTACAAATCGCTCTGATTGGCAGTTTCACTTTCAACAGCCAATCAGAGCGATCGTAGCCACGGGGGGGTGAAGCCACCCCCCCTGGGCTGAAGTACCACTCCCCCTCTCCCTGCAGATCGGGTAAAATAGGAGTTAACCCCTTCACCCGATCTGCAGGGACGCGATCATTCTGTGACACAGCATATGCGTCACAGGTCGGGAAGGCACCGACTTTCATGACGCATACGCTGTGTCACAGGTCGGGAAGGGGTTAAATAAAAAACCTATACATGTTTGGTGTCTATGAACTCGCATTGACCCGGAGAATCATATTGGCAGATCAGTTTTAGCATTTAGTGAACACGGTAAATAAAAAACCCAAAAAGCAACTCTGGGATTGAACTTTTTTGAAATTTCACAGCATTTGGAATTTTTTTCCCATTTCCAGTGCATGATATGTTAAAACCAATGACGTTCTTCAAAAATACAACTCGTCATGCAAAAAACAAGCCCTCAAACGGCCATTTTGATCAAAAAATAAAAAAGTTATGGCTCTGGGAAGAAGAGGAGCAAAAAATGAAAATGTCAAAACAAAAATACAGTTGTGCTCAAAATTTACATACCCCGGCATAATTTTTGCTTTATTTCCCTTTTTTCAAAGAATATGAATGATAGCATCAAAACCTTTTCTCCACTCATGGTTAGTGGTTGGGTGAAGCCATTTATTGTTTTTTTCTCTTTTTAAATTATAATGGCAACCCAAAACATCCAAATGACCCTGACAAAAGTTAACATACGTTAACATACCCCATTTCTTAATATCGTGTATTGTCCACTCTAACATCAATCACAGCTTGAAGTCTTTTGTGGTAGTTATGGATGAGGTTCTTTATTTTCTCAGATGGTAAAGCTGTCCACTCTTCTTGGCAAAAAGCCTCCAGTTCCTGTAAGTTCCTGGGTTGTTTAGCATTAACTGCTTACTTGAGATGTCCCCAGAGTGGCTTGATGATATTGAGGTCAGGAGATTAAGATGGCCACTCCAGAACCTTCACTTTGTTCTGCTGTAGCCAATGACAGGTCGACTTGGCCTTCTGTCTTGGATTGTTGTCATGTTGGACCGTTGTCATATTGGACCGTCCAAGTACGTCCCATGTGCAGCTTCTGGGCTGATGAGTGCAAATTTGCCTCAAGTATTTGCTGATAATGTGCTGCATCCTTCAACTTTGACCAAGTTCCCTGTACTTTTGCAGCTCGCACATCCTCAAAACATCAGCGATCCACCTCCGTGCTTTACAGTAGAAATGGTATTCCTTTCATCATAGGCCTTGTTAACTTCTCTCCAAATGTATCGCTTATGGTTGTGGCCAAAAAATCCAGTTTTGGTCTCATCACTCCAAATTATGTTGTTCCAGAAGTTTAGAGGCTTGTCTCTGTGCTGTTTTGTATACTGTGGGGGAGATACTTTGTGGCATTTGCGCAGTAATGGCTTTCTTCTGGCGACTTGACCAAGCAGCCCATTTTTCTTTAAGTGCTTCCTTATTGTGCATCTTGAAACAGCCATCCCGAACAATTTTCCTGGCAGCTGTGGATGACATTTTTGTTGGTGTACCTGACCGTGGTTTCCTTTTTACAGAGCCCCTTATTTTCCATTTGTTAATCAAAGTTTGAATGCTGCTGACTTCCTGACTGGTATTATCAATTCCTTGGATATCTTTTTGTATCCCATTCCTGTTTTATATAGTTCAACTACCTTTTCCCATAGATCTGTTTACAATTGTTTTTCTTTCCCCATGACTCACAATCCAGAAAAGTCAATGGCTGGATGAAAGATGCAAGAGTCTGTCTGGATCCCAGAAACTCACTCAGCTTTTATGCACGCACAGTGAATACAAGCAAACGGTTCACAGGTGAGGATGTTACCTTTAGTAGCTATTCAAACCCATTTGTGTCAACTTCTGTGCATGTTATCAGGCCAAATTCACCAGGGTATGTGAACTTTTGATCAGGGTCATTTGGATATTTTGGGTTATCCTTATGATTTAAAAAGAGAAAACACAGTAGTGTGACAATAAATGTCTTCACCCAACCACTAACCATGAGTGGAGAAAAAGTTTTGGTGTTATCATTCATATTCTCTGAAAGAAAGGCCAAGAAAGCAAAAATTCTGCCAGAGTATGTAAACTTTTTAACACAGCTCTACTTCTGGTCGTTAAGGGGTTACATCTTGGGTTTTGTTTTTTTTTTGTCAGTCCTTAAAAGTGAAGTAAAGTTTTGACATCATTGTTCCCAGCAAAGACTGGGAGTCAGGGATGTATGAAGCCGTCTTACCCATGCTGTTCCCATTTAATTTATGAGCTGTTTCCCTCTGTTTCAGCAATGTTCCTGCCTATCCAGCCCTTCTGGAAAAATGCTCAAGTTTCCCATTGATTTCCTTTATACTCGGTACTCGAGTCAAGCCCGTCAGAGTGTTTGACTTGCTCGATTCGAACACAGTGCACTCAAGAATTTTAGTGCTTGATCACCACTAGATGGAGCATTTTTTGACTTTTGGAGTTCAGATTTGGCTGGAATAGTTAGCAGACTACATTTGCAGAGCCCCTAATTACCAGAACTGTAGAACCCTCCAAAAGAGACCCCATTTTGGAAATTACACTCCTCTTTGAATTCATCTACAAATGTAGAAACTATTTTGACCCCATCTGTATTTTTTCAGAAATAAGCATGCTGTTGGCATTGCAGAATGTAAATTGTAAATATGCCAGCCTAGTACCTAATACATTATGTCCAGCTTGCATTGCCAGAGACATGCACCCTGTAAATTGTCAAAGAAAGTTGCTATTTTTGACAGTCCCATAGAGAATGAATGACTGGAGGTCAAGCATACTCCCCTCGGCTCCATTCAAGAGGGGCCTCTGCAGAGCAAGATTCAGGGGTTACAAATAGGGATGAGTGAACATGCTTGTTGATACTCGGATATCACTCTAGTATCTGGGTACTTGGATATGCTCAGCAATCGGCGAGCATTAGCTGAGTGTTCGAATTTGAAATTTGAGTTCCCGCCCCGCATGTTTGGTGCCTGTTACACAGGCGATAAGCATAAAGGAATTGCTTGAGATTCACTGTAATGCTGTAGCCAGAGCTGGCATCAGCACCCAGAGCACCCGATCGACTGCCGGGGAACTGAGCAGGTGGGTGGCCCACTCGCCGTTGGGGACATTGGCGCGCTATGGGGGTCTGGAGCCTGTGCCAGTACCAGAGCCCACAAGTGGGCCCCTTGCTTGCTCAGTGCCCTGGCACTTGCGATTCTTACCTCTCCACGCTTCACCGCTGTGGCATCTTCCATCTTCTGACTATGACGTTCAGGTCAGTGGGTGCGATGATGTCACGTCTGTGTGCCCTCTGCCTTAACAGTCAGTGAAGAGAGACAGAAGATGGCAACGTGGAGGAGCGGGGACAGTCCGGAACAGAGCATCGGCCAGCGAGCAGAGGTGACTTTTTTTTATGTTTGGAGCAATATATTGGATCCATCATACACTGGAGCATCACATATGGGGCCCATTACACACTAGAGCATCATATATGGGGCCCATTATACACAGGAGCATCATATATGGGGCCCATTATACACTGGAGCATCACATATGAGGCAAATTATACACTGGAGCATCATATATGGGGCTCTTTATACACTGGAATATCATATATGGGGCCCATTATACAGTAGATGAAGCATTATATGGGCCCATAATACATTGGAGCATCATAATGGGGCCCATTATATATGGAGAATGATATGGGCCCATCATACACTGGAGCATCATATACGGGGCCCATCATATACTGGAGCATCATATGTGGCCCATTATATATGGAGCCTCATATGGGGCACATTATATATTCTGTATGGAGCATTATATGGGGCCATTCTGTATGGAGCAATATTTGGGGCCCATCATGTACTGTAAGGAGAATTATATACTCATTATACTGTATGGAGCAATATATGGGGCTCATTATACTTTATGGGCTGATCCTATACTGTATAGAACATTTTATGGGGCACATTATACAGTGGGGCAAAAAAGTATTTAGTCAGTCAGCAATAGTGCAAGTTCCACCACTTAAAAAGATGAGAGGCGTCTGTAATTTACATCATAGGTAGACCTCAACTATGGGAGACAAACTGAGAAAAAAAAATCCAGAAAATCACATTGTCTGTTTTTTTATCATTTTATTTGCATATTCTGGTGGAAAATAAGTATTTGGTCAGAAACAAAATTTCATCTCAATACTCTGTAATATATCCTTTGTTGGCAATGACAGAGGTCAAACATTTTCTGTAAGTCTTCACAAGGTTGCCACACACTGTTGTTGGTATGTTGGCCCATTCCTCCATGCAGATCTCCTCTAGAGCAGTGATGTTTTTGGCTTTTCGCTTAGCAACACGGACTTTCAACTCCCTCCAAAGGTTTTCTATAGGGTTGAGATCTGGAGACTGGCTAGGCCACTCCAGGACCTTGAAATGCTTCTTACGAAGCCACTCCTTTGTTGCCCTGGCAATGTGCTTTGGATCATTGTCATGTTGAAAGACCCAGCCACGTTTCATCTTCACTGCCCTTGCTGATGGAAGGAGGTTTGCACTCAAAATCTCACGATACATGGCCCCATTCATTCTTTCATGTACCCGGATCAGTCGTCCTGGCCCCTTTGCAGAGAAACAGCCCCAAAGCATGATGTTTCCACCACCATGCTTTACAGTAGGTATGGTGTTTGATGGATGCAACTCAGTATTCTTTTTCCTCCAAACACGACAAGTTGTGTTTCTACCAAACAGTTCCAGTTTGGTTTCATCAGACCATAGGACATTCTCCCAAAACTCCTCTGGATCATCCAAATGCTCTCTAGCAAACTTCAGACGGGCCCGGACATGTACTGGCTTAAGCAGTGGGACACGTCTGGCACTGCAGGATCTGAGTCCATGGTGGCATAGTGTGTTACTTATGGTAGGCCTTGTTACATTGGTCCCAGCTCTCTGCAGTTCATTCACTAGGTCCCCCCGCATGGTTCTGGGATTTTTGCTCACCGTTCTTGTGATCATTCTGACCCCACGGGGTGGGATTTTGCGTGGAGCCCCAGATCGAGGGAGATTATCAGTGGTCTTGAATGTCTTCCATTTTCTAATTATTGCTCCCACTGTTGATTTCTTCACTCCAAGCTGGTTGGCTATTGCAGATTCAGTCTTCCCAGCCTGGTGCAGGGCTACAATTTTGTTTCTGGTGTCCTTTGACAGCTCTTTGGTCTTCACCATAGTGGAATTTGGAGTCAGACTGTTTGAGGGTGTGCACAGGTGTCTTTTTATACTGATAACAAGTTTAAACAGGTGCCATTACTATAGGTAATGAGTGGAGGAAAGAGGAGACTCTTAAAGAAGAAGTTACAGGTCTGTGAGAGCCAGAAATCTTGATTGTTTGTTTCTGACCAAATACTTATTTTCCACCAGAATATGCAAATAAAATGATAAAAAAACAGACAATGTGATTTTCTGGATTTTTTTTTCTCAGTTTGTCTCCCATAGTTGAGGTCTACCTATGATGTAAATTACAGACGCCTCTCATCTTTTTAAGTGGTGGAACTTGCACTATTGCTGACTGACTAAATACTTTTTTGCCCCACTGTATATGTAGCAATATATGGGGCCCATCATATACTGGAGCATTATATGGAGCCCATCATATACTGTATGGAACATTATATGGGACCCATTAAATATGGAGCAATATATGGGGCTAATTCTTTATAGAGCAATATATGGGGCCAATTATAGAGCATGGAGCAATACATGAGGCTCATTATACTGTATGGAACAATATATGTCTCATTATACTGTATGGGTCATTAAATGGGGTCCATTATTTTGTATGGAACAGTATATGGGGCTCATTATTCTGAATAAAGCAATATATTGGGCTTATTATTCAGTATGGAGCACTATTGAAAAAATTTACTATATTTTCTTGTGGTACATTTCTGTGCTATATAATACTCCAAAAATTGTTGAATTTTATTTCTGGATTCAATTTCTCATCTACACAGTATTACATGGTTTGTGGTACATTTTAGTGGTATATAACACTACAAAACAGCTTTATAATTTTTTTCTGGATTCAATTTCTCATCCATAGAGTATTACATATCCGCTTTCCCAAAATCACCAAGGCCCAAAACCAGGCGGCAGCCTTCAATGCTGGGTTTCTCATGGACTGCAGATGACAGAGCCAGAATTCAGCAACTGGTGAGCGGACTGTGTGCCCTAGGCTGGTAGGAAGAGACAAGGAGGCAAACTAGGGCCAGGACTGGAGAAATGCTAGTGGGCCAAGGTAACGTCAGGTGGTATCCCAGGAGAAGGTTGTTACGTATGACCAGCAGCAGAAATGAGGGCCCAACGAAGAGTTTGGGGCTGGTCATCACATCTCATTCAACCAGCAGGCAGTAAATATGGAACACTTGCCGACTAAGTCTGCAAGAGCTATTCCATGGAACCAGGGTCACGTTCCTGAAAATGGAGGGGCAACACTACTGGTATGCGATGGGTGTGATCTGAGAAGGTAGGGAGCAGGATGAACCCTTCTTCAATAATGAACGGGCCTAGTAGAGGCTCCATCTCATTCAACCAGTGGGTAGTAGATGTGGAACACTTACCTCTAAGGCTGTAGGAGCTGATGGCTGGAACAAGGGTCACGTTCCTGAAAATGGAGGGGCATCATCGCTGGTATGCTGCGGGTGTGATCCAAGAAGTAATGGAGCAGGATGAACCCTTCTTGAATAATGAATGGGCCTGGTAGAGGCTCCTTGAGGCAGCTCAAGACAGGGTTATTACCGCCCCCAAGAGATTGGACTGTCCTTGGGGTTCCCAATGTCTTATGCAGGAGCAGGCAATGATGCGGGCACTACCTGAAGCTGGGTCACTTATAGCCCAGGCACCTAGGAATCGAGATCCAGGAAACAGTCCCTCTAGCCTCCCAAGGAAGAAGTAAAAGAAGATACCTGAAGAGGATTACTGTATTATCCTCTTTATTTTTTCCTGGATTTGCACTTTGTGCAAAGCCTTTATAACTGTATGAGTACAGCAACTACGCTTTAAAAATATCTAGAATCATAGAATCATAGAATGGTAGAGTTGGAAGGGACCTCGTGGGTCATCTGGACCAACCCCAATATTTGATTTGATTGAGGCTCGCCAGTTGTTGCCTTTCAGGGGTCTATGGATGACTGGATGACCCTCCTTATAAGTTTTTGCCGGTTTTGCACTTTGTGCAAAGCCTTTATCAGTGTAGAGGAACATCAACTACCCTTTAAAAATATTTGAATGAGGCCCACCAGTTTGCCTTTCAGGGGTGCTTATAATTTTTTCCTGCATTTGCAATGTCTGCAGAACCTTTAGGAGAGTAGGAGTACCACAACTATACTTTGTTCACAATATTTGAATGAGGTAATACAGTTGGTGCCTTGAAGGATGTATAGATAACCCTGCTTGTAATTTTTGGCAGGTTTTGCACTTAGTGCAAAGTCTTTATGAGTCGAGGAGTACCACTACATGACCATTTCAACAGAATGTGTATGAGACCCTCCTTTATGTCTAATACAGGGTGTATCTGTTTCCCTCTTCCATCACATTTTGGCAGTTCTTGCTTCCTTCATAAATTACACTGAAATTTCCAATTTTTTTAAATAAAAATTTCCATTTTGGCTTACTTAAACTTTTATTAAAAAAAACACTTAAAATTATGAATTATATGCAAGTCATTATACAGCAAAAAAAAGTTTCTTAACATTTTTTCACTGTAAACTCTAATTTCTCTTCGACTTTTAATACTTTTTTGTCAGTTCTTAAAGAGGAGTAAAACCGTGACACCATTGTTCACAGGAGCAATCTGGAAGTAAGAAATGTTTCCAGAGGTCTTCTCCATGCTGTTCTCCTTCCATTCAGCACATTTTCCATCCATTTCAATATTTCACTGCCCAGACCTCCTTGTAGAGTATAGTCTGCCGAAAAAATACACAGATTTCCCATTGACTCTCATTATACTCGTTACTCGAAACGAGCATCTAAGCATTACAAATTGCTCTGTTTGAGTAATGAGCATCCAAGCATTTTAGTGCTCGCTCATCTCTAGTTACAATGCCCTGTTGTCAGGATCTCTGGGGGTCCCAATATTTGGTCCCTAGTGATTAGTAAATGATAGGATATGTTATTATTTTAAAAATCATCTTTTAAAGGGGTTCTCCACAAGCAGAAAAGAATAAATATAGATAATTTCAATATACATTTTTTATAAATTTAATTAGTGAAACATAATCGTTTTATCTATGGAGGCAATCACTATAGAATTATAAAGACTGCCACCTTGTTACATTGACAGAAGCATCCTACATATGTAGGAAGATGTGCTCCCCTGATACTTCTGGAGACACCAGGATGCTGAGGTAAGAGGAAGTAGCTTGAGACTCTGAGAGTTCTGTCTTCCTCATTGACTATGTATGATATAGCTCTCCAGGTCACAGCAGATGAGCTTCTACTGCATACTTACAAGCACATATTCTTAATTTAGGACAGGTTTCTGTCAATGTAATAAAGCAGCAGCCATTTAATTCTATAGTGATTACCTCCCTAGAGAAAACAATTTGTGATTTGCTAAAGGTATTTGGTATCTTACTTATATTGACATTTCCTTTTAGTTCCATTTAGTATTTATTTTTTCTATCCCTGGAGAATCCATTTACTTTTTTTTTGCAATGAGGAATTCTAAGTAATTAGAAAAAATATTACATTTTCTTTGCTTATTAGCTGCTAAATAAGTCTCATTTATTTCAATAAGACAGATGTTTGAACAGTGAAATTACTAAAACACAGTAAACGTGTCTGAATTAGGCTTCAGTTAGATTTGTGATTTTATGTTCGTGGGCACACTTACAATTCACCAATCAATATGCGAGTTGCAGCATGTACTGTTATGAAATGTACAATGACTTCTGCAGCATACATTTTCAAGCCAAGGATTTCAAATACACATCAGTAAATTTATTCCACAGATTTTCTCCACAGCGCGCAAATGAGATTTTGTGGAATCTCAACAACACTGCCACTTTCAATATGTAGTGGACTTACTGCAAGCAGATCTACTGCGAAAAAATCCACTTAGTATTGACCGCACGTGGATGAAAAAATCAGAATCTCCCTCAAACATATATTTTTATTTATTATTCTTACTTATATCCAACATCACATTGCAGATATTGTCATCGCTGTCCCCGTTGAAGCTTACAATCTAAACTTCTTATCAGTATGACTTTAGAGTAGGGGAGGAAGCCATAAAAACACCGGGAGAAAATACAAAACTTCTTCCAGATGTTGTCCTTGGTGGGATTTGAACCAAGAATCCCAGAGTTACAAGGTAAGAGTGCTAACCGCCGAGCCACCGTGCTGCCCCATTTTGACAATTAATTACATTTTTGCACATAACTACTCAAACACACAGACCACGTGCAACTTTCACACACAGATAACTTTGCTTCTATACAATTCTATATGATTTTGTACATATACTATACATACAGGCATGCTTTTATATAGTACTTATGCCTTTTCATGCACGGCCATGATCTTACATCTATAGAATTGATAATGTTTTGAAGGCAAAAGGAGTTTACTCCAAATAATGATTTTATTTAGATTTATCTTTAGCTCATTCACTTTGAAGTTTGTTAATTGAAAAAGTCAACTTTTAGCACTTTTACTTTTTAAAGCAATCTTACTTTACAGCATTATTTCTACACTTGGTTAAAATATTTGCATAGTACGTTGTATCTCCAAATATTTTTGGACTTCGCTCTCTTATATGTCTGTTGTATTTTATACTGATAACAAGCAAGAAAACGCACAAAGTTAGAGGAATGCCTCATAGTGATTATGAATGCTGGATATGTAAAAATAGGAGGCATCCATAACCAAGTAAAATAGGACCCACCAAAATTGCTACAAACAACCACAGAAAAAATAGTGGAAAAATGTCCACACAGATAAACAATGTAGAAACAACCTTTATTAATAAAATTACACAGGGAAAGACATGGGCAGGACTGGAACAAGCAGGAGAACACACTACAGCATTAATGGTAAAGACCACACATGATGAGAACCGGTCACAAGCGCAAGTGCGCAGAATATATCACAAAACAATCATCAAAATCACATCATGTTAGCGTTACCTACCAAATGGTATGTGACCGAGACACATGTGGGCTCCCACCCTCCCCGAGGCGCGTTTCGGAAGTAAGAACTTCCTTCCTCAGGGGGCGTCCACTATTTTTTCTGTGGTTGTTTGTATTTTATACTGGTAGTCAATTAAAAATAACCCAGAACTTCACCGGACACGGATCTTCAAAAAATATGCAGGTGGAGAGCATTCTTTCTTCAGCCTCCCCATCCCCACTAAAAGTCAGTAAAATACAGCTATACCACATAAAACTAACATTAATAACATCACTACCATGTCTCTTCCTAAACTGTTTTTATTAGCTTCCTCCAGCAGATGAGCTCCAACAGTGCCGTGTTCTAGCTACGGGATATATCATTGACTGATAGTTTCACAAGGGCGAGCTCAACGTGAAGACTGAGAAGAAAGCCAATGACAGAGATAGGAAATACACTGGCAACTTATATTAATTGGATGGATACTGAGCTCAGTAAAATGAAGCTAATTAATGAGGTTACAGCAGTGATAAACATGTCAGCGATGCACTGTGTCTAGTATCAAAAGAACGTCCCAGGAGGACATCACAACGTTGCTTTACTAAAGCAGATATATCACTTGGTACTCAAAAATCCTTTGTTTATGCAGTGTACTTAATTTTGTTCTATCTGCTCACATACTTTATGAATATTTTGGGCACGGAACAGATGAATGGCATGTCTGCCAGAGCTCAGTGCTACCATTCAAACACAATACAATAATTTAAAGTAAAAAATTCCATGAATATAATACAGATTCAGAATATGAATAATACCCAAGGACAAACAAAAGCATATTCGGATCAATCGAATATTGAAGACACCATTTAATGAACTGGTGAAGCCGAAATAACTTTTCCCCTGACAATGAACAGCAAATGAACTTCAATTAGTCTATAGACGTTATCCTACAAAGACGCCGCTTCTCTACCCAATTACTTTGTGTTCCCTCCCTCCCAAGTACAAAGAACACTGATTCCTTTGGCCATGAAAGTGGTTAAACACATTTCTATGTAATTTAAGGTGTTGGCATAATTATCTTGCTCTATTGCATTTATGTATCAGTAGCTAAGTTTTAATTCTGAGCATTTCCCTACCAGTACCTGGAATTGTGCTGAAACAGATTGAGGAACATTCTAAGCACATGAACGATCAATGTTCTGTGTGCATAAAATATGATGTTATCGGCAGCACTTCACCAGTTTACACAGGCGGATGTGCTGTAGATAAATATGATTTTTAAGCCTCAATATACTCAAACTCTGTTACTTAGTTTGGCGATTTAGCTCGGAGAGTCCTCAGAAACACTTGTTTTCACCCTTCATATTCCCAGGCTTCTTGTAGATGGAAGCGGTACCCAACTTCTCAACATTGTCCAGGTTATTGCTTGTTATATCAATGCAGAAAATTCCAGAAAATATCCAAAATAGCAAAAAAGTAGATAAATAGCTTCACGACCTTTTATTATACTCACAAAGAATGGTAAAAGACAGAATAGAAAAACGTGTTTGCATATTTGTCCAATTCAAGTTTCACCCATCCGAACTATCAGTTCCTATATTTGAAATCCATTAGAGAGACCCATCTCACATACTGTTAGGTATATATGTGCACCACTTAATTTAAAAAATATCACAAGAAATTAAAAAATATGAGTCTCCATCTCTGAAGAAACACTCTCCTGACAAGGTTAAAAATTAAGTTTAAACATCGCACACATTTTAAATGAAGCTAATAAAATCTATTTTGCTGATAGCCTAATTATGCAGATCATTCCTCTAATAGAAAGGAGCCGCCATTCAAACAGTAAAATCACATGATCTTAAAAGACCAATCAGATCAATAACTTCTGAAATCTATTCTCTAGCTAATCAGTTTATCGCTAAACTACAGTAACACCAGGTTTTCGTTTTAAACTGCAGTAAGCACGATTTGTTAAATTCTTAACTGTGCAAAAAAAGGAGGGCAGGATTAGCCCCTTAGTGCTAATTCGGCTACTAAACCAAAATCTTAAAACCAAGGCTTGTATATTACAGAAAGTATGCCTCCTGCATTGCAAGATGGGCAAGTAGTATTTCGGGAAAAGGCAAAGACACCAGATTTAATGCCTTTATTGAGAAAATATAACTTTTATTTTATTCTTTAAAATACAAAGCGATGTTTTGGACGCAAATGGCTTTTTTCAAACAAATATGAAAAAAATATACAATCATCTTGGTTCTGTCAACATAATGTATATACATAACATTTAAATCTGACTTGAATGAGCAGTGCACCTAATTTGATCCCTTATCTGTGCTTCATTAAATGAAAAACGATCTTGTGAACATTTGTCAGATGCCATTACTACACCATTACAGCAACGGCTCTCATGTGGGTGTGACTAAATGCACTGTATTTAATGTATATGATACAATTACATTGGCCTGAGCAGTGTAGACATCACTATCAGAAGATGTAGCCATGTGATCAGGCTATCACTCAGAAATGTAGGTACTTACTTACCTCATGATACCTAGAATAGGAAGAAGCAAAGTTTCAATTTGCGCCATTTCTTTGGTGCCAGCTGCACAATATTCACTACCATGGATTGACCAATGGCAGTGTAGGGGCAGGTGAGTCCATTAACCATATCCTTAAATGATCTTATATAATATTCAATCAGTGGCTACTGACAACCCGTTGTGAGATGGGTACACATTATGTCGACAGAATCTGATAGATTGGCTCATGCAGCAAAGTATAAAGATGTTTTTGTTTAGTTACTCATTTTTTGTTTTTCTGTGCTAGCGTATGAGATAGAAAGAGGTGGAATCTATCACGTGAGCTGTACAAATAACTGCACAATGATAGCATTTGTATTAGCTGTATTTTATCTTTTTCTAAATATACTGTGAGATGGCCGCTGGACAGGTCCTCGAGGGGAGACATGTAACATCAACTTTGGCAGCCTTGGTGATGTAGGCCCAGAAAAAGCAGGCTACAGTACTTATACTGCTGAGAGAGTTAATAAGACGTGTCAGGGCCAGGTTTACAAGCAGTCAGAGAGATAGGTGGGACTGGCTGCACACATATCCCCACCCTGCAGGGTGGTACAGCAGATAATAAGGAGACTAGTTGTTTCATTCATTGTCTGTGTGTGGAAGTGTGCAGACCTCCAGCATGTTTGTCTTGACTAAAGAGCTAAACACTAACCCGAGCGGGTAAACCCGCACTACTGTATGAACTATTTAATTTATGTTTTCACTTTGTGCCTGAAGACACTGTTTTATTTTGTTATTCTCAGCCATTTATTGAGTTTTAATAAACCAGCCTTGACATTTTTTACTGAAACTGCTTCCCATGCCTACCTCAAACTAAAACCGAGTAAATAACTATTTTCCTCTATTTATGCACTGTATTCTGTGTACTTTGTTTCCCAGACCAAGCTCTGAGATCATGTCACTTATCCACACTGCCCATAAAACCTCTTGGACTATGTGGCTATGAGTCATTAGTGACCTCTGTCCTGTAGTCCCTCATGAATGGCTGAGCTATAATGTGGGATAATGGCAAGGCATTTTAGGGAAGCAGTGTCTTAAAGAAATACTCCCTTTTTCCATTAAATGTGTCTATACAGTCATGGCCGAAAGTGTTGACACCCTTAAAATTGATACAGAAAATGACTTATTTCCCCCAGAAAATTATTGCAATTCCACATGTTTTGTTATACACATGTTTATGTCCTTTGTATGTACTGGTGCAACCGAAAAAAGAAAAGAGGAAAAAAGACAAATTGGACATAATTTCACACAAAAATTCCAGTTGAGATGTGTAAGAAGCTTTGTGATGGTTATAGGAAATGATTGATTGCAGTTATTTATTCAAAAGGGTGTGCAGCTAAATATTAAGTTTATGGTGACAACAATTTTGTCTGGTCTATTTTTGTGGTTTTGTGTAAAATGATGTCCAATTTGCCTTTTTTTCTCTGTTTTTTTGGGTATAAATTAACATGTGTATAAAAAAACATGTAATTGCAATAATTTTCTGGGAGAAATAGTTCATTATCTGGAAAAATTGACTATGTGTATGGTGTGTAGCGTACATAGCGGGTGAAATAAGTATTGAAAATTTCATGTCAAATGCACCTTTACAAATGTATTTACTTAGAAAATTGGTGATGTGCTCAATACTTATATACAGTTCATACTTACATAAAATATATGAAATCACCCACTGTATATGTATGGTATGTATCTCTGGGATCCAGCGCCATGACACTCCTCTTCTCAGTCACGTCACCATACTTCAGACTATCTGGATCAATCTATGCTCTATGCGTGAGCTGGGAGTCTCATTCTGACACTCCATAGACTTACTTTGTAAAAGCCACATCTGGGTCACAAAGAGATCAGTGTGACCCATAAGAGTCTGCAGATCAGTGACATCACTGAGAAGTGGAGAAGAACAGCGCTGGATCCTGGCAAGAGCAGCAGTTGCTGAGTATATTAATATACTCACACTACACACCAGACACATATACACTCATTTAATGAAGAAAAATGTTTATGGGAGTGCTTCTTTCTCTTTTGCTATCTTTAACATGGTGGTGGTCATTGTCATGTCCCACGACTTGGGAATCATACAGTATTGTATTATATTGTTCCTGTTGTGCTGCTATCGAATAAAATGTGCCTTTTAGAAGTTTGTTCTCCCTCTTTCCCTGTCCGCCCTCTTAGCTCTGATGTCAGCAACCCCCTTTGTTTTTCTTCCACATTAGGAGTTTGGAAGCCATCTTATGAAGCCACATGTCTTGCAGCTCTGGTGCAGAATGGTCTTTTTTAACTACTGAAGCTGTTATAGCTACTGCTACAGTATTTGTACATAATAATTACAAGAATTCAGCTTGAAAATAAACCTTCTGGAATTTCCATCCGTGCCTCCTGCAGTTGAGTCAATAATCTGATTATATCTCTTCGTATGAGTAACAGTACATAGAGACAGCCCAGAAAAGGTGTCTAAAGCGCCCTACACTGGCAGCCTAGCTATGGAGTTAGAATAGTCATCATAGACAACTTGTCCAAAACAAAATGCAAACTAATTAAATAAGCAAACAAACTTAGATGAATTTTGAAAAATGTGTATCAAACACAATATATCCCGAAATCATTGGTTCATCTCCAATTGGCATGCAAACATTGGAAAAATCATTTCCTACATATAGTATTTGTCATGACTCAGAACGGGATGGTTGAACCTCCATCCTGGTCAGGTCAGGGTTATTTTTAGTTCGCCTCTCTTTGCTTCTGGGGCGGCTATTTAATGTTGGCAGGTCCTGGATTTGTTGTTGCTGAATAGGAGGATTTGAGGGTTATGATCCACGCTGCCAGCTCATCCAGAACAGACAAAATGTACAAAGTCTTGTGGTATTTTCCTGAAGGAGTCATATGCACTCCGAAACGCCTAGAATAAACCACTGTTCAATTGTACATTTTGTCTGTTCTGGATGAGCTGGCAGCGTGGATCATAACCCACAAATCCTCCTATTCAGCGATTTAGCTACGGTCGAGTGTGGACTGGTGGATCTGCGGCAGCCGGCACTATATGCCTATGAATCTACATCAGGTGAGCAGTTACATTACTGGCGAATCTTCTTTAAATTGTGAGATAAGATGCTATCTGCGCTTTTTTCATTCCTACAAGGTATATTACTATGGATTTGGTGTCAGTGATACTTTCGTACCCAGGTTATTTGTCTGTAAACGTTGTGCCTCTGTGCTTGTATGCTTTGCTGTGTATGACTGAGTTTGTCCCCTGACTTTTGCCTCTGTATCCTGCTTTGTACTTCCCTGTCCTTTCCGGTTATCTGACCCCTTGGCTTGTCTCCATTTACTCTTTGTATTATTCCTAAGTACTACGCTCTCATCTGGCTTTTGACCCTAAGGCCGGGTTCACATTGCGTCAATGGCAATGCGCTGATGGCATCCGTTTCATAGCGGCACTAACGCTATGTAACAGATGTGTTAGCGCACTCATTGACTGCCATTACGTAGCGCATCGCTAACACATGTCATAATCGGCATGCGTTAGCATTGTGCCGTCATTCTGTGATGGACCCTCGGACTCGGTCTGCAGCATTTCGGGGTCCATCACCACTAGCGCAGATGGAGCATCTGCGCTAGCACGATCACATAACGCGATCTTTAAAAGGGACTTGCGTTGTGCAGTCCGTTTAACACATGCGTTGAACGGACTGCACTTAACGCAATGTGAACCTGGCCTAAGCATACCTTGACTATGTTTCCGTGCAGTCATTTGCCTTTTCTGCACTCACATGCGGTGACTCCGCCCCCTGGACATGTGAATGCTAAGTACCAGGTCCTGTGCTCACTGCATAGTCTCAGGTCCTTGCGCACAGTGTGCCGTGTTCCTGCACTCCCTGCGCTCATCCTCATGCCTCCTGCTAGCGCCCCCCTAGGTATCTCCAGTGACACCAATGGTGTCATCACCTTATTGTATAAAGCAATAATGTTGTTTTCTAAGTTCATAAAATAAACTGAGTTTTCATTGTGGTTTACTAATTGAAATATTTGGACAGAAATTACTATGGAAACCACTTGTCAGATGGTCTCTAGTGACATGTTTTGGATAATCCATAGTAACGCATGGATACTCAGATATTGCGCTCTTATCACACTGGCTGCTATTATATGAGAATAATGACATGTCCTTTACTTTGGTATTAAATGTAATATGACTTACTCTGCCCATAGGTTTGAGCCTGCTCCATATGATGATATAATAAGCTTTAACTGATCAGCCCCCTCAGGAGCCATGCCGATGTGGAAATTAAATGTATGATTCATACTTTAACATTTTAAGGTTTGAAACAGGGATGGTAGGGAACAGAAAAGACGACGTGTATTACTTCTATCCTTTTTAATGCAACAAGTTGGCATGCTGAATTATGTGTAGAATAAAGAGCAACATGAAGTGGAAGACACATTCACAGGCAGATGCTTTTTATTTGTAGGGAAAACAAGGCTGCATCTCTAGAAAGAGATATTGCCCGATCACAGCACTCTGAAGAAGAGATATAAGTGTTCTGGGAGTAGGACGTCAAAGTAGATTCAGTTTATGAGATGCTCATGAAAGACTTGGTGAAAAACACAGCAGTTAAAGAGAAGAAAAGGCTGTTGTCTGCTACTATTGCAAATCGTGTGAAGGTTTACAGTGACATAAGTATGCAATTGATACTAGGATCAATAAGCTATTGGTAGCAACTTAAGCTGCATCTTACATAAACCACTAAACGTTTAGAACAGATTCTTCACAATGTCAGACCCTATTTAGATCTTCAGTACTAAAACATAAATACTAAATTCAACCAGTCTCTTTTAAAACACGTGGAGCTGACCACTCATAGCATAAAGGGAGAAACTATATAAAAGTTCTTATTTATGTACACCATATGGACAAAAGTATTGGCACATGCCATCTTAATCATTCAATTCAAGTTTTTCCTTCGGTCCCATCGCCATGTGAATAAAATCCAGCCTTTAGCCATGCAGTCTGCTTTTAGTTACATTTATGAACGTATGGGGTGTTCTAATATGCTGAAATATAGCCTGGTCCTGTAAAAAGATGCCATCGTTGCAACAAGTCAATTCATAAAATGTCTTCCTTCTAAATATTCCAAGATCAACTGCGAGCAGTGTTATTGAAATGTGAAAGAGTTTAGTAATCACAATAGCTCAGGCATGAAGCAGCGGACCATGTAAGTTGGAAAGACATATCAACAAGGCACTTAACCCCTTTACCCCCGAAGATGGTTTGCACTTTAAAGAAAAAGCCAATTTTTACAATTCTGACCACTGTCATTTTATGTGGTTATAACTCTGGAACACTTCAATGGATCCCGGTTAATCTTATTTGGACTATAAGACGCACCTAGATTGTATAGGAGGAAATTACGGAAAAAAAATTTAAGCCAAAAATGTGGTCAAATCTGTACTTAATATTCCCCATACCATGGGATATATGGTCCCCTCTTCTCCATCATGATACACATGGCATCCTCATCCCTTCCTTGGTATGCAATGCCCACTCATCCCTATCCTGGGGTGTGCATGGCCCCCTCATCCCTATCCTGGTATGCTGTGACCCCATCTCATCCTAGTATGCATGGCCCATCCCTATCCTGGTATGCAGGGCTGCATATCGTCCTAGTATGCATGGCCCATCCCTATCCTGGTATGCAGGGCTCCATCTTGTCTTAGTATGCATGGCCCCATCTGTATCTTGGTATGCAGGGCTCCATCTTGTTTTAGTATGCATGGTCCCATCCCTATCCTGGTATGCAGTACTCCATCTCATCCTAGTATGCATGGCCCCCATCCTTATCCTGGTATGCAGGACCCCCATCTCATCCTAGTATGCATGGCCCCATCAGAAAACATAAAAAAAAAAACAAATTATTACACTTACCTTCCTGGCGCTCCCTCGCAGCATCTTGTTCCGATGCCAGCAGCTGCTTTATGCTTGTAAGCTGTGCATGGCATGGACATCATGAGCTGCTTGCAAGCTGAAGGGTAGCTGCCAGAATACTCACTGCTCCCCACGCCATGACTGTGCGCGCTCTTCAGCACCGGGACTGTGTGCATGCAGAGAGCAGTAAGAATTCATTGCTCTTCAGTAGCACGCACAGTGTCAGCCAGAGCCTTCCTGCAGCTGCAGGTGGTCACGTGTGCCGCTACTTAAAAGAAATGAATATTTCACCTCTGAGCATGGAGAGAGGTGAATATTTATTTCTCTTAAGTAGCAGCCAGCGGTCTGGCAGCAGCAGGAAGTTGGTGGCTAATATTGTGCACGCTACTGAAGAGCAATGAATACTTACTGCTCTCTGCATGCACACAGTCCCGATGCAGAGCAGTGAGTATTTTGGCAATTGCCCTTCAGCTTGCAAGCAGCGCATGATGTCCCTGTAATGGTTGTTTTTTTTAATGTTTTCTGATGGGGCATGCATAGCAGGATGGGGTGGGTGGGGATCAATCATAAGAATGGGGCCATGCATAACAGGACCAGGGTTGGAGGCCAGTCATACCAAGATGCTATTAAAGAGAACTGAATATTTATTGCCCTCCACGCCCATGGGCGTGGACTACAATGAATATTAATTTCTCTTTAGCAGCAGGCACAGGAGCTAGCCTCAGCCCCTGGCTCCTGATTCCTGTGACCTGCTATTCCACCGATGCCGCTCCCTCACCTACCCACCACAGCCAGAGCAGGTACATCCATAAGATGCACCCCCCAATTTCCTCCACATTTTTAGAGGAAAAGAAGTGTGTTTTATAGTCGGAAGAATATGGTATGTCACAAAAAATTGTTCATAAATAACCTTTTCCACATGTCTACTTTACATCAGTACTATTTTGGAACCAATTTTTTTTTGTTAGGAAGTTATAAGGGTTAAAAGTTGATCAGCGATTTTTCATTTTTCCAACATAATTTAGAAAACCTTTTTTTAGGGACCACATCACATTTGAAGTCACTTTGAGGGGTCTATATAACAGAAAATACCCAACAGTGACAACATTCTAAAAACTACACCCCTCAAGGTACTCAAAACCACATTTATGAAGTTAATTAACCCTTCAGGTGCTTCATAGGAATTTTTGAAATGTGAAAAAAATGAACATTTACCTTTTTTTCACAAAAAAATTCACTTCAGATCCAAATGTTTTTTTTATTTTGACAAGTGTAACAGGAAAAAATGGACCGCAAAGTTTGTTGTGTAATTTCTCCTGAGCGTGCCAATTCCCCATATGAGGGAGAAAACTACTGTTTGGGCGCACAGCAGAGCTTGGAAGGTAAAGAGCACCATTTGACTTTTTGAATGTAAAATGATGATACTCAATATATGGGGGAATACTACTTTTGAGGCACAGTACAAAGCTCAGAAGGGAAGAGGCACCTTATTGTAGTTTAGATTTTTCTGGAATGGTTTGAGAATGCCATGTCACATTGGCAGAGCCCCTAAGGTGCCAGAACAACATAAACCCCCTATATGTTAACTCATTTTACAAACTGCAGTCACCAATTAATTCATCTAGGGGTACAGTGGTCATAGTGACCCATGTGCCTCACATGTGTTGAAGAAGGAGGGTCAATTTTTTCCTGAGTACCAGTATCCGATATGTAACCGAGAAATGTTTTTCAGGCACAGTGCAAAGCTCAGAAGGCAAAGGGCTTCCAGATTTTACTGTTATGGTTTGCAGGTACTGTGACCGACTGGGAGAGGCCATGAGGTGCCAGAACAGCAGAACCCCCCATAAGTGATGCCATTTTACAAAATACACCTCCTAAAGAATTCATCTAAGGGGCAGTGATCATAATGACACCACACTGAATGTGGCAATACCCCATATATGTCTGTACAGTACTACTTACAGACAGAGAGACTTGGGAGCAAAGTAGCGCTATTTGCCTCCTGGAGCACAAATTTTCTTAGAACATGTTACGGACTCCATATGCAGAACCCCTAATTGCTAGAAGAGCAGAAAATCCCCCTCAAGTGACCCCATTTTGGAAATTATACCCCTTTGGGAATTTATGTACAGGTGTAGTGACAATTTTGACTCCACGGGTATTTTCTAGTAACAAGTAGCATTGAATGTTGCTGAGTGAAAATTCCAAAGTGCCATTGTAGTGACCAGTACGTTGCAGTCACCAGTACATTATGCCCAGACCAAGCTTCTGGACACATGCACCCTAAGTTAGGTGGGCTCTCATCACTTCAGAAATGCCAAACATATGGATGCTATATGTGGTTTAGATACACTGTGGGGAGAAGGAGCTGAGAATTTGCTGAATTTCTTTTGTTGGGTGAGAAGCCATTTTGCTTTTCCAGAGCCTTTTTTCACTACCAGTAACATGGAAGCCCCTTATATTTCAATTAACAAATTACATACATGAGTGAGGACTTGCATTTTTGTGGATTGAGTTGAAGCTTTAACCCCTTCAAGTCGCGGCCCTTTTCTGTTTTTGCGTTTTCGTTTTTCACTCCCCTCCTTCCCAGAGCCATAACTTTTTTATTTTTCCGTCAATATGGCCATGTGAGGGCTTATTTTTTGCAGGACGAGTTGTACTTTTGAACGACACCATTGGTTTTACCATGTCTTTTACTAGAAAACGGGAAAAAAATTCCAAGTGCGGTGAAATTGCAAAAAAAGTGCAATCCCACACTTGTTTTTTCTTTGGCTTTTTTGCTAGGTTCACTAAATGCTAAAACTAACCTTCCATTATGATTCTCTAGGTCATTACGAGTTCATAGAGACCTAACATGTCTAGTTTATTTTTTATCCAAGTGGTGAAACAAAATTCAAAACTTTGCGTAAAAAAAAAAAAAAGTGCCATTTTCCGATACCCGTAGCGTCTCCATTTTTCGTGATCTGGGGTCGGGTGAGGGCTTATTTTTTGCGTGCTGAGCTGTTGTTTTTAATGATACCATTTCAGCACAGATATGTTCTTTTGATCGCCCGTTATTGCATTTTAATGCAATGTCGCGTCGATCAAAAAAACGTAATTCTGGCGTTTCGGATTTTTTTCTCGCTACGCTGTTTACCGATCAGGTTAATGCTTTTCTATAATTGATAGATCGGGCGATTCTGAATGCGGCGATACCAAATATGTGTATTTTTGATTTTTTTTAATTGTTTTATTTAGGATGGGGCGAAAGGGGGGTGATTTAAACTTTTATATTTTTTATATTTTTTCATATTTTTAAAAACATTTTTTTTTACTTGTGCCATGCTTCAATAGCCTCCATGGGAGGCTAGAAGCTTTCACAACTGGATCGGCTCAGCTACATAGCAGCGATCATCAGATCGCTGCTATGTAGCTGAAATGCAGGTGTGCTGTGAGCGCCGACCACAGGGGGGCACTCACAGCAGGCCAGCATTAGTAACCATAGAGGTCTCAAGGACCTCTATGGTTACTGTCCTGACACAACGCCGACCCCCGATCATGTGACAGGGGTCGGCGATGACGTCATTTCCGGCCGCCCGACCGGATGCGGTAGTTAAATGCCGCTGTCTGCGTTTGACAGCGGCATTTAACAGGTTAATAGCGGCGGGTGAATAGCGATTTCACCCGCCGCTATTGCGCGAACATGTCAGCTATACAAAACAGCTGACATGTCGCGACTTTGATGCGGGCTCAGCGCCGGAGCCCACATCAAAGGGGGATTCACGGCATGCGCAGTACATGTACGGCGCATGTCGTGAAAGGGTTAATTGGGAACATTTTACATAACGTTTGGGATCATATTTATCCAGCACTCTAGGCTGCGCACTTACTATGGGCTTTCCAGCTAGATCTCTGAGTGACATGATTTAGATGAAACCCCTGAGGGATGCATTCACTATGAGGCAGAAGGGTTACTCTGGACTACTTCTGGCTCTGTTCAGTGGTGCCTTTATTTTTCAGAAGTGAACAAAACTGTGGCCAATGACACTTTAATGCAATCCTAAAAGACGGACACCACTGGATCACAGGTCAGACAGCATCCACAGTGCCTTCATCTGCCTCATTATAGGCAATCTTCGACAAGAGGTTCCATCTGAATCATGTATTTCAGAGATTTATACAGAAACCCCGGTACAAGTACTAAATAAATGTGCACCGAGCCTTGCTGCGATCTTTGGGAGGCAGAATTAAAAAATCAACAGCAGGTGAAGAATTGATTTTATTTATTTGTTATGATGTTCTTCGTGCAGCATAAGTGATTAAGCAACTTTATTCTTCGAGTTGGTGCGATTACAGAAACACCAGAGTTATATCTGGTTTTTATGTTTTGCTGCTGTCTAACACTAAAATACACTTTGTATTGCAAAAAATAGTTTTTGGATTGCCATATTTTGAGAGTTATAATTTTTCCATATTTTAGCTGCCAGAGTCATGTGATGGCTTTTTTTTTTTTGCAGGACAAGTTGACGTTTTTATTGGTACTATTTTCAGATGGATGACATTTTTTGATCGCTTTCTATTCTGGTTTTTGGGAGACAAAATTTACAAAAATAAACTAATACCTAAAATATATAAACTTTATTAAATTCAGCATGACAAACAAACACTCAAAGGCACCAAGCCTGTAAAAACTCGTGATTGTGTGTTACTATATAAATGGATCCCTGTAAAGCCTTAAGGGACCCTAGTATACCCTTCCTACCAGCGGAGGTTGACTCTCTAGCTTGAACGCAAATTGGCGCCCCCGCTCAATGACAGCTTACCCTAGATGCACCCTATTGTTCCCTAGAGGATGGCACGATAAAGCCTAATATACTCCTCCCTACACTCACCCTGATCAGGTCATCCCTACCTGACAGCGGAGGTTGGCACCCTAAATAGATGCGTAATGTGGCGCCCCCGCTCCCGTCGACTAACCCTCACTTTCCCTTAAAGTTGACACTCTCTGCTCTCAAACGGAGAAAAAATAGAACCATGAGAGGGAAAAACCAAAAAGTGAGGGAAAGCACTATTCATGAGTGAAGGAGGGGGATCAGAATCCCAAAAAGAAAAGTGATGGTGCATTAAAGGTTTATTAACCCCTTCATGACCCAGCCTATTTTGGCCTTAATGACCTTGCTGTTTTTTGCAATTCTGACCAGTGTCCCTTTATGAGGTAATAACTCAGGAACGCTTCAACGGATCCTAGCGATTCTGAGATTGTTTTTTCATGACATATTGGGCTTCATGTTAGTGGTAAATTTAGGTCGATAATTTCTGAGTTTATTTGTGAAAAAAACGGAAATTTGGCAAAAATTTTGAAAATTTTTCAATTTTCACATTTTTAATTTTTATTCTGTTAAACCAGAGAGTTATGTGACACAAAATAGTTAATAAATAATGTTTCCCACATGTCTACTTTACATCAGCACAATTTTGGAAACAATTTTTTTTTTTGCTAGGAAGTTATAAGGGTTAAAATTTGACCAGTGATTTCTCATTTTTACAACAAAATTTACAAAACCATTTTTTTTAGGGACCACCTCACATTTGAAGTCAGTTTGAGGGTTCTATATGGCTGAAAATACCCAAAATGACACCATTCTAAAAACTGCACCCCTCACGGTGCTCAAAACCACATTCAAGAAGTTTATTAACCCTTCAGGTGTTTCACAGCAGCAGAAGCAACATGGAAGGAAAAAATGAACATTTAACTTTTTAGTCACAAAAATGATCTTTTAGCAACAATTTTTTTATTTTGCCAAGGGTAAAAGGAGAAACTGGACCATGGACGTTGTTGTCCAATTTGTCCTGAGTACGCTGATACCTCATATGTGGGGGTAAACCACTGTTTGGGCGCACGGCAGGGCTCGGAAGGGAAGGAGCGCCATTTGACTTTTTCAATGAAAAATTGGCTCCAATCTTTAGCGGACACCATGTCGCGTTTGGAGAGCCCCCGTGTGCCTAAACATTGGAGCTCCCCCGCAAGTGACCCCATTTTGGAAACTAGACCCCCCAAGGAACTTATCTAGAAGCATAGTGAGCACTTTAAACCCCCAGGTGCTTCACAAATTGATCTGTAAAAATGAAAAAGTACTTTTTTTTCACAAAAAAATTATTTTAGCCTCAATTTTTTCATTTTCACATGGGCAACAGGATAAAATGGATCCTAAAATTTGTTGGGCAATTTCTCCTGAGTACACCGATACCTCACGTGTGGGGGTAAACCACTGTTTGGGCACATGGTAAGGCTCGGAAGGGAAGGAGCGCCATTTGACTTTTTGAATGAAAAATTATCTCCATCGTTAGCGGACACCATGTCGCGTTTGGAAAGCCCCTGTGTGCCTAAACATTGGAGCTCCTCCACAAGTGACCGCATTTTGGAAATTAGACCCCCCAAGGAACTCATCTAGAGGCATAGTGAGCACTTTAAACCCCCAGGTGCTTCACAAATTGATCGGCAAAAATGAAAAAGTACTTTTTTTTCACACAAAATTTCTTTTAGCTTCAATTCTTTCATTTTCACATGGGCAACAGGATAAAATGGATCCTAAAATTTGTTGGGCAATTTCTCCTGAGTATGCCGATACCTCATATGTGGGGGTAAACCACTGTTTGGGTGCACGGCAAGGCTCGGAAGGGGAGGCGTGCCATTTGACTTTTTAAATGGAAAATTAGCTCCAATCGTTAGCGGACACCATGTCGCATTTGGAGAGCCCCTGTGTGCCTAAACATTGGAGCTCCCCTACAATTGACCCAATTTTGGAAACTAGACCCCCCAAGGAACTTATCTAGATGCATAGTGAGCACTTATAACCCCCAGGTGCTTCACAGAAGTTTATAACGCAGAGCCGTGAAAATAAAAAAATAATTTTTCTTTCCTCAAAAATGATTTTTAGCCCAGAATTTTTTATTTTCCCAAGGGTAATAGGAGAAATTGGACCCCAAATGTTGTTGTCCAGTTTGTCCTGAGTACGATGATACCCCATATGTGGGGGTAAACCACTGTTTGGGCGCACGGCAGGGCTCGGAAGGGAAGGCACGCCATTTGGCTTTTTGAATGGAAAATTAGCTCCAATCATTAGCGGACACCATGTCGCGTTTGGAGAGCCCCTGTGTGCCTAAACATTGGAGCTCCCGCACAAGTGACCCCATTTTGGAAACTAGACCTCCCAAGGAACTAATCTAGATGTGTGGTGAACACTTTGAACCCCCAAGTGCTTCACAGAAGTTTATAACGCAGAGCCATGAAAATAAAAAATAATTTTTCTTTTCTCAAAAATGATTTTTTAGCCCACAATTTTTTATTTTCCCAAGGGTAACAGGAGAAATTGGACCCCAAAAGTTGTTGTCCAGTTTCTCCTGAGTACGCTGATACCCCATATGTGGGGGTAAACCACTGTTTTGGCACACGTCGGGGTTCGGAAGGGAAGTAGTGACGTTTTGAAATGCAGACTTTGATGGAATGCTCTGCGGGCGTCAGGTTGCGTTTGCAGAGCCCCTAATGTGCCTAAACAGTAGGAACTCCCCACAATTGACTCCATTTTGGAAACTAGACCCCCAAGGGAACTTATCTAGATGTGTAGTGAGCACTTTAAATCCCCAAGTGCTTCACAGAAGTTTGTAACGCAGAGCCGTGAAAATAAAAAATGTGTTTCCTTTCCTCAAAAATATTTTTTTAGCCCAGAATTTTTTTATTTTTGCAAGAGTAACAGGAGAAATTGGACCCCAAAAGTTGTTGTCCAGTTTCTCCTGAGTACGCTGATACCCCATATGTGGGGGTAAACCACTGTTTTGGCACACGTCGGGGTTCGGAAGGGAAGTAGTGACGTTTTGAAATGCAGACTTTGATGGAATGCTCTGTGGGCATCATGTTACGTTTGCAGAGCCCCTGATATGCCTAAACAGTAGAAACCCCCCACAAGTGACCCCATTTTGGAAACTAGACCCCCCAAGGAACTCCTCTAGATGTGTGGTGAGCACGTTCAACCCCCAAGTGCTTCACAGAAGTTTACAACGCAGAGCCGTGAAAATAAAAAATCATTTTTCTTTCCTCAAAAAAGATGTTTTAGCAAGCAATTTTTTATTTTCACAAGGGTAACAGGAGAATTTGGACCCCAATATTTGTTGCCCAGTTTGTTGTGAGTACGCTGATAACCCATATGTGGGGGTAAACAACTGTTTGGGCACACGTCAGGGCTCGGAAGGGAAGTAGTGACATTTGAAATGCAGACTTTGATGGAATGGTCTGCGGGCGTCACATTGCATTTGCAGAGTCCCTGATGTGCCTAAACAGTAGAAACACCCCACAAGTGACCCCATTTTGGAAACTAGACCCCTGAAGGAACTTATCTAGATGTGTGGTGAGCACTTTCAACCCCCAAGTGCTTCACAGAAGTTTATAACGCAGAGCCGTGAAAATATAAAATAATTGTTCTTTCCTCAAAAATTATGTTTTAGCAAGTAATTTTTTATTTTTGCAAGGGTAACAGGAGAAATTGGACCCCAACAGTTGTTGCCCAGTTTGTCCTGAGTACGCTGGTACCCCAAATGTGGGGGTAAACCACTGTTTGGGCGCACGTCGGGGCTTGGAATGGCTGGAGCACCATTTGACTTTTTGAACGCAAGATTGGCTGGAATCAATGGTGGCGCCATGTTGCGTTTGGAGACCCCTGATGTGCCTAAACAGTGGAAACCCCTCAATTCTAACTTCAACACTAACCCCAACACACCCCTAATCCTAATCCCAACTGTAGCCATAAACCTAATCACAACCCTAACCCCAACACACCCGTAACCCTAATTCCAACCCTAATCCTAACCCCAACCCTAACCACAACTGTAACCCCAACACACCCCTAACCCTATCCGTAACCCTAACCACAAGCCTAATCTTAACCCTATTTCAAACCCTAGCCCTAATTCCAACCCTAACTCTAATTCCAACCCTAACCCTAAGGCTATGTGCCCACGTTGCGGATTCGTGTGAGATTTTTCCGCACGATTTTTGAAAAATCTGCAGGTAAAAGGCACTGCGTTTTACCTGCGGATTTACAGCAGATTTCCAGTGTTTTTTTGTGCGGATTTCACCTGCGGATTCCTATTGAGGAACAGGTGTAAAACGCTGCGGAATCCGCACAAAGAATTGACATGCTGCGGAAAATACAACGCAGCGTTTCTGCACGGAATTTTCCGCATCATGGGCACAGCGGATTTGGTTTTCCTTAGGTGTACATGGTACTGTAAACCTGATGGAAAACTGCTTCGAATTCGCAGCGGCCAATCCGCTGCGGATCCGCGGCCAATCCGCTGCCAATCCGCTGCGGATCCACTGCGGATCCGCTGCGGATCCGCGGCCGATCCGCTGCGGATCTGCGGCCGATCCGCTGCGGATCCGCGGCCGATCCGCTGCGGATCCGCTGCGGATCCGCTGCGGATCCGCGGCTGATCCGCTGCGGATCCGCGGCCGATCCGCTCTGTGTGCACATGCCATAACCCTACCCCTAACCCTACCCGTAACCCTAACCCTACCCCTAACCCTACCCCTAGTTCTAACCCTAGTTCTAACCCTAACCCTAGTGGAAAAAGAAAAAAAAATATTTTCTTTATTTTATTATTGTCCCTACCTATGGGGGTGATAAAGGGGGGGGTTTATTTATTATTTTTTTATTTTGATCGCTGTGATAGAACCTACCACAGCGATCAAAATGTACTTTGGCGGCCGGCAGATTTTGGAAGATGGCGGCGCCCAGGGAGAAGATGGACCGACTTCGGGAGGCTCGGTAAGTATGAGGGGGTGGTGGGGTGGTGGATCGGAGCACAGGGGGGGGGATCAGAGGACCGGGGGAGCGGACAGGAGCACGGGGGAGCGGACAGGGGGACGGAGGGGGGTACCGGACAGAACGGAGAACTGGGGAGGAGATCGGGGGCGGTGGGGGGGGGCAGAACATGATTTCCAGCCATGGCAGATGCTATTGCAGCATCGGCCATGGCTGGATTGCAATATTTCACCATTTTCATAGGTGAAATATTGCAAATTGCTCTGATTGGCTGTTGCACTTTCAACAGCCAATCAGAGTGATCGTAGCCACGTGGGGGCAAAGCCACCCCCTAACCGCAACACACCCGTAACCCTAATTCCAACCCTAATCCTAACCCCAACCCTAACCACAACTGTAACCCCAACACACCCCTAACCCTATCCGTAACCCTAACCACAAGCCTAAACTTAACCCTATTTCAAACCCTAGCCCTAATTCCAACCCTAACTCTAATTCCAACCCTAACCCTAAGGCTATGTGCCCACGTTGCGGATTCGTGTGAGATTTTTCCGCACGATTTTTGAAAAATCTGCAGGTAAAAGGCACTGCGTTTTACCTGCGGATTTACAGCAGATTTCCAGTGTTTTTTTGTGCGGATTTCACCTGCGGATTCCTATTGAGGAACAGGTGTAAAACGCTGCGGAATCCGCACAAAGAATTGACATGCTGCGGAAAATACAACGCAGCGTTTCTGCACGGAATTTTCCGCATCATGGGCACAGCGGATTTGGTTTTCCTTAGGTGTACATGGTACTGTAAACCTGATGGAAAACTGCTTCGAATTCGCAGCGGCCAATCCGCTGCGGATCCGCGGCCAATCCGCTGCCAATCCGCTGCGGATCCACTGCGGATCCGCTGCGGATCCGCGGCCGATCCGCTGCGGATCTGCGGCCGATCCGCTGCGGATCCGCGGCCGATCCGCTGCGGATCCGCTGCGGATCCGCTGCGGATCCGCGGCTGATCCGCTGCGGATCCGCGGCCGATCCGCTCTGTGTGCACATGCCATAACCCTACCCCTAACCCTACCCGTAACCCTAACCCTACCCCTAACCCTACCCCTAGTTCTAACCCTAGTTCTAACCCTAACCCTAGTGGAAAAAGAAAAAAAAATATTTTCTTTATTTTATTATTGTCCCTACCTATGGGGGTGATAAAGGGGGGGGTTTATTTATTATTTTTTTATTTTGATCGCTGTGATAGAACCTACCACAGCGATCAAAATGTACTTTGGCGGCCGGCAGATTTTGGAAGATGGCGGCGCCCAGGGAGAAGATGGACCGACTTCGGGAGGCTCGGTAAGTATGAGGGGGTGGTGGGGTGGTGGATCGGAGCACAGGGGGGGGGATCAGAGGACCGGGGGAGCGGACAGGAGCACGGGGGAGCGGACAGGGGGACGGAGGGGGGTACCGGACAGAACGGAGAACTGGGGAGGAGATCGGGGGCGGTGGGGGGGGGCAGAACATGATTTCCAGCCATGGCAGATGCTATTGCAGCATCGGCCATGGCTGGATTGCAATATTTCACCATTTTCATAGGTGAAATATTGCAAATTGCTCTGATTGGCTGTTGCACTTTCAACAGCCAATCAGAGTGATCGTAGCCACGTGGGGGCAAAGCCACCCCCTAACCGCAACACACCCGTAACCCTAATTCCAACCCTAATCCTAACCCCAACCCTAACCACAACTGTAACCCCAACACACCCCTAACCCTATCCGTAACCCTAACCACAAGCCTAATCTTAACCCTATTTCAAACCCTAGCCCTAATTCCAACCCTAACTCTAATTCCAACCCTAACCCTAAGGCTATGTGCCCACGTTGCGGATTCGTGTGAGATTTTTCCGCACGATTTTTGAAAAATCTGCAGGTAAAAGGCACTGCGTTTTACCTGCGGATTTACAGCAGATTTCCAGTGTTTTTTGTGCGGATTTCACCTGCGGATTCCTATTGAGGAACAGGTGTAAAACGCTGTGGAATCCGCACAAAGAATTGACATGCTGCGGAAAATACAACGCAGCGTTTCTGCACAGAATTTTCCGCACCATGGGCACAGCGGATTTGGTTTTCCTTAGGTGTACATGGTACTGTAAACCTGATGGAAAACTGCTTCCAATTCGCAGCGGCCAATCCGCTGTGGATCCGCGGCCAATCCGCTGCGGATCCGCGGCCAATCCGCTGCCAATCCGCTGCGGATCCGCGGCCAATCCGCTGCGGATCCGTGGCCAATCCGCTGCGGATCCGCTGCCGATCCGTTGCGGATCCGCGGCTGATCCGCTGCCGATCCGCGGCCGATCCGCTCTGTGTGCACATGCCATAACCCTACCCCTAACCCTACCCGTAACCCTAACCCTACCCCTAACCCTACCCCTAGTTCTAACCCTAACCCTAGTGGAAAAAGAAAAAAAAATATTTTCTTTATTTTATTATTGTCCCTACCTATGGGGGTGATAAAGGGGGGGGGGGTTATTTATTATTTTTTTATTTTGATCGCTGTGATAGAACCTACCAGATTTCCAGTGTTTTTTGTGCGGATTTCACCTGCGGATTCCTATTGAGGAACAGGTGTAAAACGCTGCGGAATCCGCACAAAGAATTGACATGCTGCGGAAAATACAACGCAGCGTTTCTGCACGGAATTTTCCGCATCATGGGCACAGCGGATTTGGTTTTCCTTAGGTGTACATGGTACTGTAAACCTGATGGAAAACTGCTTCGAATTCGCAGCGGCCAATCCGCTGCGGATCCGCGGCCAATCCGCTGCCAATCCGCTGCGGATCCGCTGCGGATCCGCTGCGGATCCGCGGCCGATCCGCTGCGGATCCGCGGCCGATCCGCTGCGGATCCGCGGCCGATCCGCTGCGGATCCGCTGCGGATCCGCTGCCGATCCGCTGCGGATCCGCGGCCGATCCGCTGCGGATCCGCGGCTGATCCGCTGCGGATCCGCGGCCGATCCGCTCTGTGTGCACATGCCATAACCCTACCCCTAACCCTACCCGTAACCCTAACCCTACCCCTAACCCTACCCCTAGTTCTAACCCTAGTTCTAACCCTAACCCTAGTGGAAAAAGAAAAAAAAATATTTTCTTTATTTTATTATTGTCCCTACCTATGGGGGTGATAAAGGGGGGGGGTTTATTTATTATTTTTTTATTTTGATCGCTGTGATAGAACCTACCACAGCGATCAAAATGTACTTTGGCGGCCGGCAGATTTTGGAAGATGGCGGCGCCCAGGGAGAAGATGGACCGACTTCGGGAGGCTCGGTAAGTATGAGGGGGTGGTGGGGTGGTGGATCGGAGCACAGGGGGGGGGATCAGAGGACCGGGGGAGCGGACAGGAGCACGGGGGAGCGGACAGGGGGACGGAGGGGGGTACCGGACAGAACGGAGAACTGGGGAGGAGATCGGGGGCGGTGGGGGGGGGGCAGAACATGATTTCCAGCCATGGCAGATGCTATTGCAGCATCGGCCATGGCTGGATTGCAATATTTCACCATTTTCATAGGTGAAATATTGCAAATTGCTCTGATTGGCTGTTGCACTTTCAACAGCCAATCAGAGTGATCGTAGCCACGTGGGGGCAAAGCCACCCCCTAACCGCAACACACCCGTAACCCTAATTCCAACCCTAATCCTAACCCCAACCCTAACCACAACTGTAACCCCAACACACCCCTAACCCTATCCGTAACCCTAACCACAAGCCTAATCTTAACCCTATTTCAAACCCTAGCCCTAATTCCAACCCTAACTCTAATTCCAACCCTAACCCTAAGGCTATGTGCCCACGTTGCGGATTCGTGTGAGATTTTTCCGCACGATTTTTGAAAAATCTGCAGGTAAAAGGCACTGCGTTTTACCTGCGGATTTACAGCAGATTTCCAGTGTTTTTTGTGCGGATTTCACCTGCGGATTCCTATTGAGGAACAGGTGTAAAACGCTGTGGAATCCGCACAAAGAATTGACATGCTGCGGAAAATACAACGCAGCGTTTCTGCACAGAATTTTCCGCACCATGGGCACAGCGGATTTGGTTTTCCTTAGGTGTACATGGTACTGTAAACCTGATGGAAAACTGCTTCCAATTCGCAGCGGCCAATCCGCTGTGGATCCGCGGCCAATCCGCTGCGGATCCGCGGCCAATCCGCTGCCAATCTGCTGCGGATCCGCGGCCAATCCGCTGCGGATCCGCGGCCAATCCGCTGCGGATCCGCGGCCAATCCGCTGCGGATCCGCTGCGGATCCACGGTCGATCCGCTGCGGATCCGCTGCCGATCCGCTGCGGATCCGCGGCCGATCCGCTGCCGATCCGCTGCCGATCCGCTGCGGATCCGCTGCCGATCCGCTGCCGATCCGTTGCGGATCCGCGGCTGATCCGCTGCCGATCCGCGGCCGATCCGCTCTGTGTGCACATGCCATAACCCTACCCCTAACCCTACCCGTAACCCTAACCCTACCCCTAACCCTACCCCTAGTTCTAACCCTAGTTCTAACCCTAACCCTAGTGGAAAAAGAAAAAAAAATATTTTCTTTATTTTATTATTGTCCCTACCTATGGGGGTGATAAAGGGGGGGGTTTATTTATTATTTTTTTATTTTGATCGCTGTGATAGAACCTACCACAGCGATCAAAATGTACTTTGCCGGCCGGCAGATTTTGGAAGATGGCGGCACCCAGGGAGAAGACGGACCGACTTCGGGAGGCTCGGTAAGTATGAGGGGGTGGTGGGGTGGTGGATCGGAGCACAGGGGGGGGGGATCGGAGGACCGGGGGAGCGGACAGGAGCACGGGGGAGTGGACAGGGGGACGGAGGGGGGTACCGGACAGAACGGAGAACTGGGGAGGAGATCGGGGGCGGTGGGGGGGGCAGAACATGATTTCCAGCCATGGCAGATGCTATTGCAGCATCGGCCATGGCTGGATTGCAATATTTCACCATTTTCATAGGTGAAATATTGCAAATTGCTCTGATTGGCTGTTGCACTTTCAACAGCCAATCAGCGTGATCGTAGCCCCTGGGCTGAAGTACAACTCCCCCTCTCCCTGCAGATCGGGTAAAATTTCACCCGATCTGCAGGGACGCGATCATTCCATGACGCCACATAGGCATCATGGGTCGGATTGGCACCGACTTTCATGACGCCTACGTGGCGTCAAAGGTCGGGAAGGGGTTAAATATCATATAAACAAGGTAGATAATACAGCATATTTACTAAAAATAACAAACCATTGATACCAGTATCATACTCATAGAAAAGTTATATATGCCACAATCAAAACCGCATATACTACCTATCTTGCACCAGTTATGCTATTGCACTCTCCCCACTAAAATACACAACAGTGATAACACTGAGACCCCAAAGATATATACATGCCTCTGAATAAAGACTACACAACTAGATATTGGTGCACTCAGAAGGTATAAGTCCCTCAAAATAGTTTTCTTCAATAAAGCAGTACGAAAATACGCTGATCACTTAATGAGGTGATCACTGAGGTGGACCCGTGACAACCTCATAGATGCACAATACTTTTACTGTGTCCTTACTAACAATATACTCAATAATAGAGCCATAACATATTGCACCAAATCCCTTATTGTTTTTCCTTAAACCAGTAAGCCATGATAATGGGTTCTTATCTGAAATCCGGGTAATGTATAGATGCCTCAGGAGGAGTATGATACTGGTCTCAATGGTTTATTATTTTTAGTAAATATGCTGTATTATCTACCTTGTTTATATGATATTTAATAAACCTTTAATGCACCATCGCTTTTCTTTTTGGGATTCTGATCCCCCTCCTTCACTCACGAATAGTGCTTTCCCTCACTTTTTGGTTTTTCCCTCTCATGGTTCTATTTTTTCTCCATTTGAGAGCAGAGAGGGTCAACTTTAAGGGAAAGTGAGGGTTAGTCGACGGGAGCGGGGGCGCCACATTACGTATCTATTTAGGGTGCCAACCTCCGCTGTCAGGTAAGGATGACCTGATCAGGGTGAGTGTAGGGAGGAGTATATTAGGCTTTATCGTGCCATCCTCTATCACTGAATTATGTTCAGAACTATCCGTTTTTTTGTTGGTTTATTCTTTTGTTTTTGCTGTGATTTGTGTGTTACCATTTAGCAAGTGTTCCTGATTATAAGCAGGTGGTTATCTAGTTCTATTAATTGATCGGGTTCACCTCCCCTCCTCTTTTCTTTCACCATCACCACGGCTCAGCTGGTTTATCTGTCAACAAGTCATTACCGGCTGTACTCTGCACCCGTGTAGGGAACAATAGGGTGCATCTAGGGTAAGCCGTCAGTGAGCGGGGGCACCAATTTGCGTTCAAGCTAGGGTGTCAACCTCCGCTGGTGGGAAGGGTATACTAGGGTCCCTTAGGGCTTTATAGGGATCCATTTATATAATAACACACAATCACAAGTTTTTACAGGCTTGTTGCCTTTAAGTGTTTGTTTGTCATGCTGAATTTAATAAAGTTTATATATTTTAGGTATTAGTTTATGTTAGTCACAATTGAATTTGATACCTGTGCATCTGATTTTTGATAGTAAAATTTACAAAAACCAGCAATTCAGGATTTTTTTTTTTGTGGGGGGGAGTTTATGTCATTCTGTGTGTGGTAAATATTGACAATTTAATTCTTCTGGTCAGTACGATTACAGTGATACCTCATTTATATTTTTTTATGTTTTGGCGCTTTAACACTTTGAAAACTATTTTATAGAAAAAAATAATTATTTTTGCATTGCTTTATTCTGAGAACTATAACTTTATTTTTCCGCTGATGGAACTGTATTGTGGCTTGTTTTTTTGCGGGACAAGATTACTCTTTTAGCGGTACCATGTTTATTTATGTCCTTTTTGATCGCGTTTTATTCCACTTTTTGTTTGGCAATATATTGATAAAGTATTGTTTTCTGCCTTGTTTTTTATTTATTTTTTTATGGCATTCACTAAATTGGTTAACTAGTGAGACAGTTTTAAAGGTCAGGTCGTTCCGGACATGGCAATACCAAATGTGTGGTTTTGTTTATTTTTTTTCCATACATATATTTATTCATGGGTACAATATATTTTGCTTTTTTATTATATATATATATATATATATATATATATATATATATATATATATATATATATATATATACTAGCTATTGAACCCGTTCTACGCCCGGGTGGCGAGCATTTATATTGGTATATGGTCTCCATCCTGGTATGTGCTGCTCCCATCTTGCTCTCCCATCCTGTCATGTGCTGCTCCATCCTGCGCCCCCATCCTGTCATGTGCTGCTCTATCCTGCGCCCCATCCTATCATGTGCTGCTCCATCCTGCATCCCCATCCTGTCATGTGCTCCCATCCTTGCGCCTCCATCCTGTCATATGCTGCTCCATCCTCCACCCCCATCCTGTCATGTGTGTGCCCCCATTCTGTCATGTGCTGCTCCCATCCTGTGCCCCCATTCTGTCATGTGCTGCTCCCATCCTGTCATGTGCTCCCATCCTGCGCCCCATCCTGTCATGTGCTCCCATCCTGCACCCCATCCTGTCATGTGTGCGCCCCCATTCTGTCATGTGCTGCTCCCATCGTGCGCAATCATTCTGTCATGTGCTGCTCCCATCCCGCGCCCCCATTCTGTCATGTGCTGCTCCCATCCCGTGCCCCATTCTATCATGTGCTGCTCCAATCCTGCGCCCCCATTCTGTTGTAATGTGCTGCATCCATTCTGCCTGTTCCTGTTTCCATTCTGCCATATGTTGCTCCCATCTTTCTCTCTCCGGCTCTACTGCCCGAGTGCGGCTGTGCTGAGTGCGGGCGGCTGTGCTGAGTGTGGGCGGCTGTGCTGAGTGCGGGCAGCTGTGCTGAGTGCGAGCGGCTGTGGGTCGCTGTGCTGAGTGCGGGCGGCTGTGCGTGGCTGTGCTGAGTGCGGGCGGCTGTGCGTGGCTGTGCTGAGTACGGGCGGCTGTTGTGAGTGCGGGCGGCTGTGCGTGGCTGTGGTGAGTGCAGGTGGCTGTGGTGAGTGCGGGCGGCTGTGGTGAGTGCGGGCGGCTGTGGTGAGTGCGGGCGGCTGTGCGTGGCTGTGCTGGGGGCCTGAGCAGGCGGGGACACCGGCGCGCTGTGGGGGTCAGGTGCCGGAGTCGCCGCTAGCTCAGGCCCCCGGCACTTGCTATATTTTCCTGTCCCGGCGTTCCATCGATGCGCGCTGCTCTGTCCTCCAGACCTCCACATCCTCTGGCTGTGACTATTCAGTCAGAGGGCGCCGCGCATTAAGCGCGTCATCGTGCCCTCTGAACTGAACGTCACAGGCAGAGGATATGGAGGACAGAGCAGCGTGCATCGATGGAACGGGGGACAGGTAAATATAGCATACTCACCCTCCTGGCTCGTCCCTGCTTCTCCGTTGGAGATCGCGGTGTGCGTTCAGTGCTTACGCATACCGCGATCTCCTGGGAGCGTCACTCTGTGGGGTCCAGACTGCGCCGGCGCTTGCGCTTGCACAGTCTATAAAGGCTTCGGACAGAGTGACGCTCCCAGCGTTATATTATAGATATATATATATATATAGAGAGAGAGAGATATTTTTTTAAACAATTACTTTTTTCTTACTTTTTTTACTTTGTCCCACTATGGGACTATCATTTTTGCAGGCTAATCGCTTGTATAGTATGGGGTGCAGCAGCATCTCCACACTGTCAGCTGTGCACAGTCAGGGAAAGTTGCTGATGATGCACTGCACATTAGCAAGCTTTCCTAGCTCTGGTGACCCAGATGTCACCATGACGACAGCGGGTTACCATGGCAATGATCGAGATGCCGCATCACTCCGTGGGGTCTCCGATCCAAGGGAATTGGGGCTGTCTTCCTTCTGCCAGCTCCCGGAATGATGCGGTCTTACGCAGCAGATTGAAAACTGTTTAACCCCAGACATGGATTACGGCATGGGACAGAAGGTCGGACAGGTGAGGGACATTGTTTTTTATTTTTGTTATATTACAGGAAACAAGTGATTCAATGGAATGGGCATTAAGTGAGTATACATGTGTTTCTTGTTTTTAAATAAGAAAAAAGGCAAAGTGTGTTTGTTTTTATGTCAAATAAAAAACTGTATACTTGCTGTGTCTTTGTTTACAATACAACTAAAGTAATGGAGAGGCGTCCATAAGACAACTATCCATTACTAATTCTAATCTGTGGACTTGATGCCACCAGACAATACAAAGGTGACATCAACCCCACAAATATTAACCCCACTTGCCACCGCTACAGGTCAAGTGGGAAGAGCTGGGCAAAGCACCAGAATTGGCACATCTAATACATGTGCCTTTTCTTGGAGGTTGCAGGCTACTATTTTTAGGCTGGTGGAGGTCAATATCCAGCTGTCTGCTTTAGCAAGGCTGGTTGTCAAAAATGGGAGGGACTCCAAGCAGTTTTTTAAAATAATTTATTTTAAAAAACATGTAGAGACCACTCTATTCTTGATTACGAGGCTTGATAACACTGACAGCTGAGGATTGTAGTCCCCTGCTGTCAGTTTTGCCTGGCCGGTTTTCAAAAACACAGAGGAATCCATGGCATTTTTTTAAATGTATTTATAGCGCAGGGCCAGTTGATGAATACTCCTATCAGACGCTCCTGCGCTCATTGTTATTAGCGGCAGCAGGCATAGGCTGATGGGAGCAGTAGTCCAATCAGCCTGCGCCATTTGACAGCATGGGAACCATGGCTGTCTGACCGGCGTTAATGATTTTTCCGTTAATCAGAAGCAGTGTTTGTCACACTGTCATGCACATGGATGATCGGGTCCCCCATTCAAGTTCGAGTTCGGGTCCAGGTACTGTTCTGGTATCCGAACCCGAACTTTTTTTAATTGTTCGGCTGAACCTGCCAGACTTGAACATTCATGGGTCTGCCCATCTCTAGACAGGACGAGTTGAGGTGCTATGCTACAGCCCCTCACAGCTACTCTCAATTTCCAGTCCACAAGAGTCATACTGAATCCTGCAGCAAAGCGTCCTGTGATTTCTCCGTAGGAGAGGATGTGTCCCAATATGGTGACACATGACTTTCTTTACTGTAGACTCTTAGTAGCTATAATGATATACATATTTTTTTTCTTTTGCTTCCCTTTACTTTTGCTTTCCATTACCTCTCTGATGAAGACTCCTTACCGGTAGCTAGGTTTCTTGCCAAAGACCCCGATATTGTTTCCCTCACTCTTTTTGATTTGGACTGCTACTCAATTCTCTTCTCTGCTATCTTATTTCTTACAGGTTCTTAGCATCTTCTCCAGTAGTTCCTCTCTTGCCACAGGGACATCCACCACATGCAGCACTGCTCACACTAGACCTGAAGTCTTTACTCTGCACACTCTGGACTCTTTCTGACTAACTACCAGAAAGTTCTTTCTAATCCTGCTGCATAGCTCCTCCCTCTCTGTGCTAAACTCTGGACTTAAAGGGCTATTCTCATCTCAGAGATCCTATCCGAATATGTAATAGGTGTGGCATTCCAATTAGAAATGTAGTCTAGTTTTTCTGATTCACTATGTCTCTTTCCTCATGTGCAGACGTTGCTGAACCTTATGTATCCATGGTTATGACCACTGATATAGTGACACTTAGGCCTCTTTCACACTTCAGTCTTTTGGCGTCAGTCTGAAACCGCCATTTTCCTCAAATAGCGGATCCGCCATTTTTTTTGGCGGATCCGCTATTTTCCCATAGACATGCATTAGCGACGGATTGTGGCAGATGCTCGTCCGTTCCATCCGCCATGCGACGGATCCGTCGAAATTTGGCGGACGTTGTCTAGACATTGACGGACATTATAACGTTTTTTGTCTGCGCCAAAATGGCGGTTCGCGACGAATCCGTCGCGTCCGCCATTCCATAGAATGGCTGCCTATGGGCGACGGATCCGTCGCGACCGTCATTTCGGTGGATCCATCGCCCCAATCCGCTTTTTCAATTGCGCATGCTCCAAAAAGTAGATACTTTTCCCAGACAACCCCCAAGTAACTGATCCGTCAAAAAAACAGATCCGTTAGAACCGTTTTCTCAACAATTGTGACGGATCCGTCGATCCGTCACTATGTCAGAGCAGACTGACGCCAAACAACTGAAGTGTGAAAGAAGCCTTAGTTAGCTAGTTGCTAGTCGTCCTGACCATGGATACTCAAGGTCCTGAACATGCGTGCACATATTACATTTCTAATTGGAAGTATTTGGAGATGGGAATAACTCTTTAACTCTATCTTACCCTACTGACTGTCTGGTGCTGGGCAGACTATAACAATGTTATTGTCATCTTGCGGCCATTATTCTTAACATCACATAACATTACATGTCACACAGTAGACACTACATGTTACACTGCACAGCATTATATGAAGACTTGTCAAGGGGCGTGGGCAACATGCTCTTCCCCACACACCGATAATTAGGGAAATCTTTTTGCTGAAGCCTAAGACACCAAAATAATGTTGAAGAAATGCAAAGTTCTCCATGAGCTGATTTAACTGATGCCTGAAAGTACCACTATGAATAAAAAAGGGCACTTCTTTGGACTAGGGCTGGATCATAGTTCATGCTGCGGGAGATGGGTTAGAAGACTCTGTGCAATAGTCTCTTAGGGTATGTGTCCACATTCAGGATTGCATCAGGATTTTATGCAGGTAAAATCTGCACCAAATCTGCACCTGAGGTCACTGGCAGGTCACCTGTGTTGTCCTTGCGTTGTTTCTGCATTGTAAGGACATTCTGCATTCTGAAAAGACGCACCGCATGTCTGTTTCCGCGGGTCTGCCGCATGCATCTTTATTGCATAGTGGAGACGGGATTTCATGAAATCCCCTTCCACTATGCTGTAACGTCTGGATGCTGCGTGTTTGACGCTGTGGCTCTACACAGCGTCAAACACGCAGCGTTTCCTGAACGTGGAAACATACCCTTATACAGTATTTGACATATTGGGTTGCAGTTCTGCACTCTGACATGTCTGGTAATATTTCAGTTATCTCTGGACTGATGTTTGTGTCACTGTTACATTTGCAATAGCTAATAAAAATCTTGTCAGGGAGCATTTACAGCACTCCAATACCAGAGGATACCATAGCTGCTACAAATGCTCATTACTGAATACTTTGAAAGAACAGCTTTAATATCATATTTTTCTCTGCTGTGTTTTCATCTAAAATTAAGAATTCTTTACTGATTTATTCTATAAAATTTCTGAAGTGCTAGACCTCTATATACTTTACAGAGACTAAGCTTGACTACAACAACCATTAAAAGGAACGTAGAAGACTGCAAATGTTGTATAAATGGTGATTGACAGGTCTTTCCCTAATGCATATATATGGAGAGACTTGTCAATTACCTGCAGCAGCGATGGGAAAACTGGAGGCAGCCCCTAACTAGTCCAATCTCCAGCTATAGTCCCCAGTCAGATCTTCAAATTATATTTTGTCTGAAACCTTGGAGCTTTTCAGAGAAAAATATACCTGGCTGCAATCATGCAGACATGCTGCGATTTATGCTGCAAATGGTTTGGGAAGCATGAATCGCTTGACAGGTTCCCTTTATAGAATTTGGTCTACTCATATATACAGCATAATCATTGCATCACCGAAGAAGGTAATGGGAATATAGACAAATTAGTAATATATAGTGAAAGGCACCGGTAGCAGTGAAGAGGCAGTGACCCACAAAGTTCAAACATAAAAGTCTCTTCAGGCTATGTGCACATGTTGCGGATTAGCCATAGGAATTTCTGGTGCGGATTCTGCCTCTCCTGGCAGAAAACCCAGCTGCGGATTTGTCGCGTTTTTTGTGCCGATCTGCAGCGTTTTTTGTGTGTTTTTGGTGCGTTTTTTTTTGGCGGATTTGCTGCGGTTTTTACCCCTGCGGATTTCTATAATGTAATGGGTACAAAAACACTGCAGATTCTCAAAAAAGAAGTTTCCGCAGTGGATTTTCCGCAAAGTGTGCACAGCTTTTTTTTTCTCATTGATTTACATTGTACTTTAAATCAATTGCGGATCTGCAGCATTTCTGCACCCTAAAAAACGCTGCGGCTCCGCAGAGAATCCACAACGTATGCACATAGCTTCAATGTGTTATATTCACACAGAAAAGGTTCCAAGCATATAACTTAAATGCACATAAGTTCAGTGTTCAGTTCACACCAGTTCATAACAGCATCCTTTATATTGCAGTCACTACACATGCTAGTCCTCCTCTGACTAGTTCCATGGGTGTCCTGCACCGCTGTATCACAGTCTCTACTCACAGCCGTACACAGACCTTGATATCCTCATGTCTGCAGCTGTGACATACGCCAGTCCTTCCTTTGGGTACAGGATAGTCTACCTCCAGTTCACCTCCGGGCCCAAGACCTTTCCACATCCGTGACCAGTCATCATTGACAGCAGCACCACTGTGTATGCTGTGGATTGTCAGGCCTCACTCTAGCACTCTAGCCCTGACACACCAGCTACTCAATTCTAAAACCTCTCTATACTACAGGGCTTTTAACAAATGTAATCACAGCCACACCTACTACTGTAACACCCCCTCATGGCCTCACTATGCCTCTGTATGCATCCTGTGGAGAACAAACAGTGCCTCCTAGCTATAACAGGGGTCACTGTCTCACATATCCACCACCCCTGTTCAAGCCTGTGGGGTTGAACACTTGTCACCCCACATGGGCAAAAGACAGGGCATCTGCATGCCCCTATGACATCCCTGCCCGACACTACACTAAGAAACCAAAATAGGGACTGGAACCATCGATTGGCATATGCATCCCCCCTTTGCGTTTCTCCTCCATACTTCCTTATGGGACCACCCACTACCCCGGTGTCTGTTACTGACGACATGCTCACTTTCATGTTTTACCGTAGGTTTGGGCCAGTTTTGGGTGGTCTCGACCTTGTTTATTTTGGGTTCACTAACCCCACAGTACATCCTGTCACCTTAATACCGGCTTCCGGGCCCTTGGTACAGTTTACTTTGTACCCTTACCCGTGCCTCGGTGACTATGTCATGCTGAAATGCCACGCACCGTGCCGGTAACTCCGAGTATACAGTGGGGCAAAAAAGTATTTAGTCAGTCAGCAATAGTGCAAGTTCCACCACTTAAAAAGATGAGAGGCGTCTGTAATTTACATCATAGGTAGACCTCAACTATGGGAGACAAACTGAGAAAAAAAAATCCAGAAAATCACATTGTCTGTTTTTTTATCATTTTATTTGCATATTATGGTGGAAAATAAGTATTTGGTCAGAAACAAACAATCAAGATTTCTGGCTCTCACAGACCTGTAACTTCTTCTTTAAGAGTCTCCTCTTTCCTCCACTCATTACCTGTAGTAATGGCACCTGTTTAAACTTGTTATCAGTATAAAAAGACACCTGTGCACACCCTCAAACAGTCTGACTCCAAACTCCACTATGGTGAAGACCAAAGAGCTGTCAAAGGACACCAGAAACAAAATTGTAGCCCTGCACCAGGCTGGGAAGACTGAATCTGCAATAGCCAACCAGCTTGGAGTGAAGAAATCAACAGTGGGAGCAATAATTAGAAAATGGAAGACATTCAAGACCACTGATAATCTCCCTCGATCTGGGGCTCCACGCAAAATCCCACCCCGTGGGGTCAGAATGATCACAAGAACGGTGAGCAAAAATCCCAGAACCACGCGGGGGGACCTAGTGAATGAATTGCAGAGAGCTGGGACCAATATAACAAGGCCTACCATAAGTAACACACTACGCCACCATGGACTCAGATCCTGCAGTGCCAGACGTGTCCCACTGCTTAAGCCAGTACATGTCCGGGCCCGTCTGAAGTTTGCTAGAGAGCATTTGGATGATCCAGAGGAGTTTTGTGAGAATGTCCTATGGTCTGATGAAACCAAACTGGAACTGTTTGGTAGAAACACAACTTGTCGTGTTTGGAGGAAAAAGAATACTGAGTTGCATCCATCAAACACCATACCTACTGTAAAGCATGGTGGTGGAAACATCATGCTTTGGGGCTGTTTCTCTGCAAAGGGGCCAGGACGACTGATCCGGGTACATGAAAGAATGAATGGGGCCATGTATCGTGAGATTTTGAGTGCAAACCTCCTTCCATCAGCAAGGGCATTGAAGATGAAACGTGGCTGGGTCTTTCAACATGACAATGATCCAAAGCACACCGCCAGGGCAACGAAGGAGTGGCTTCGTAAGAAGCATTTCAAGGTCCTGGAGTGGCCTAGCCAGTCTCCAGATCTCAACCCTATAGAAAACCTTTGGAGGGAGTTGAAAGTCCGTGTTGCCAAGCGAAAAGCCAAAAACATCACTGCTCTAGAGGAGATCTGCATGGAGGAATGGGCCAACATACCAACAACAGTGTGTGGCAACCTTGTGAAGACTTACAGAAAACGTTTGACCTCTGTCATTGCCAACAAAGGATGTATTACAAAGTATTGAGATGAAATTTTGTTTCTGACCAAATACTTATTTTCCACCATAATATGCAAATAAAATGATAAAAAAACAGACAATGTGATTTTCTGGATTTTTTTTTCTCAGTTTGTCTCCCATAGTTGAGGTCTACCTATGATGTAAATTACAGACGCCTCTCATCTTTTTAAGTGGTGGAACTTGCACTATTGCTGACTGACTAAATACTTTTTTGCCCCACTGTATGTCTGTATTACATTGCACCCGAACCTGAGCCTCCCGACACTGCTGTCTAGCCAGCGCTATATCTAATTTACCCTGACCCACGGCCACATCCTTGGCTGGTGCCAGAGGGTTCCGAATGTGCACATCACCAGTCGCCTCGGTGACCATTCACTCTGAGATCTTCCCAGCTCCCTTTCTATTTGCATGTTTCTTATACCTGCATCTCCGTGTGGGACCCTGGATCTGAGTTGTCCTCAACTTACCAGGGAAAACTTCCAGCTCGGGGTTCAATGGGGTCCTCACAGCCTCTACTGCCACAACCTCTAAGGGGAGCCCATCTGGGTTACACTTTATCCCTAAAATGGCGACCCCTGTGGCAGATATCTTAGCATCTTCGGTTTCTACGCCTGAAACAACATTTTCTATTTCTCCTACCGTTACCTCTAGGGGGAGCTTATCAGGATTACACTCTGTCCCTAGGTTGGCGACCCCTATGGCAGGTATCTCACCATCTTTGGGTTCTACACCCGACACAACATTTTCCGTGAGAGGGTTAACCCTGGTTTTCCACCGGGACCAAATGGAAGGGTCTTTGCCACTCCGACCACATGTTTAATGACCCTACATGGTGTAGAAAAATCGACCTCCGCGGTAAGTTACTTCCGGATTTCCCCATGGATACCCATCACCTCCACTTTCTGTACTTTGGTGATGTCTCCGGCAACAAGGGACCTATGGACCTGAGTCACTTTACTTTCTGTGTCCAGGAGAGCCTCAGTTCAGCACCCATTCATGAGTACCTGGCATAATCGTGGTATGTTGCCAGCAGTGCCTGTAGTGATGGTACATACTGGCTGGGCACACGTAGACTCATGGCGAGTGTTCCCGCAGACCATGGGCTCAGATGTCACCGAACAGTTACTAGTCCCATGCCCGGGATCTGGTGCAATGTCCTGAGAGGGTTTATACTGCTCAATCAATTCTATCAGCAGTTCCAGGTTGCCTAGGTCCCTTAGCCTGACCCAATGCTGCATGGTGGCTGGCAGAGCCCTCACCATCCGGTCAGCCACAATTATCTCCATCATCTCGAATGGGTAAAAAAACTCAGGTTGGAGCCATTCCTCCACCAACTGCAATAAGTCACTTGCTTGAGACCTGGTGGATCGAGATTCTACAAAGGACCACTGGTACATCCAATGATCGCCCCTTACCTTTGGAGTCTCTTCAGGACTATGCTGATCGCCCCTCACTTTAGGGGTCTTTTTTCACCATGCTGAAGCTCTGCTAGCTTCCACTGCAGCATCTCCTGTTGCCGCTGCTGCTGCAACTGCAGCTCCTGCTGCTGCAGAACCTCTTGCTGTCACCGCTGAAGCTGCAGTGTCTCTTGCTGAAGCCTTTCCTGATTGAGCACCAGCTGCTCCAAACATTCCCCCATTTCTCCAACAGACTTGCACAACGATCTGCAGCAATCTCTGGGGTATGCCATAGTTCACACTGCCTGCATTCTCCACCATGTAAGGCACCCGTAGCAGTGAAGAGGCAGTGACCCACAAAGTTCAAACATAAAAGTCTCTTTAATGCATTATCTTCACACAGAAAAGGTTCCAAGCATATAACTTAAATGCACATAAGTTCAGTGTTCAGTTCACACCACTTCATAACAGCATCCATTAAATTGCAGTCACTACACATGCTAGTCCTCCTCTGTCTAGTTCCATGGGTGTCCTGCACCGCTGTATCACAGTCTCTACTCACAGCTGTACACAGACCTTGACATCCTCCTGTCTGCAGCTGTGACACACACCAGTCCTTCCTTCGGGCACAGGACAGTCTACCTCTAGTTCACCTCCGGGTACAAGACCTGTCCACATCCGTGACCAGTCATCATGGACAGCAGCACCACTATGTATGCTGTGGGTTGTCAGGCCTCACTCTGGCCCTGAGGCACCTGAGACTCAACTCTAAAGCCTCTCTATACTACATGGCTTTTAACATTTGTAATCACAGCCACACAAGTGACTGTAATGCCCCCTCATGGATAAGCAGCTCCAATCAAGTTCCAAATAAATTCAAACTGTCCTGCAGCCTCAGGGTGCATTAGTGTCAGCACAAACTATCCGTCAACATTTAAATAAAATTAAACACTATGGCAGGAAACCCAGGAGGACCCCATTGCTAACACAGAGACATAAAAAAGCCAGACAGCAGTTTGCCAAAATGTACGTGAGTAAGCCACAGTCCTTCTGGGATAGTGTCTTGTGGACAGATAAGACCAAGATAGAGCTTTTTGGTAAAGCACATAATCCTACTGCTTACTGAAAATGGAATGAGGCCTACAAAGAAAAGAACACAGTACCTACAGTCAAATATGGTGGAGGTTTAAAGATGTTTTTAGATTGTTTTGCTGCTTCTTGCACTGGGTGCCTTGCTGCTGTGCAAAGCATCATGAAATCTGAAGATTACCAAAGAATTTTGGATTGGAATGTAGTACTCAGTGTCAGAAAGCTGGGTTTGTGTCCTAGCTCATGAGTCTTCCAGAGGGACAATGACTCCAAACATACTTCAAGAAGCACCCAGAGATGGATGGAAACAAAGTGCTGGAGAGTTGAGAAGTAACCAGCAATGTCTCCGGATATAAATGCCATTGAAAACTGGTTTAGAGATCTTAAAATTGCTGTTGGGAGAAGGCACCCCTAAAATATGAGAGACCTTGAGCAGTTTGCAAAAGAAGAGTGGTCCAAAACTCCAGTTAAGAGGTGTAAGAAGCTTGTTTATGTTTATAGAAATCGATTGATTGCAGTTATTTAATTCCAAAGGGTGTGCAACCAAATATTAAGTTGAGGGTGCCAACAATTTTGTCCAGCCCATTTTTGTGTTTTTTGCTTAAAATGATATCTAATTTGCCTTTTTCTGTTTTTTTCAATACAGACAAAGGAAATAAGGAACAATTTCATGGGTGCCACCACTTTCGGCCATGACTGTCTATATAAGTATTTGTAAAAAAAAAACCATACAATTAATGATAAAAATGCTTCAAAACTTGCATAACTAAGGCTAGTTTCACATTTGCGTTAGAATCACAGTGTTTAATCCACAACCGCAAATTCCGGAAAAAATGCATTGAAACGCGTACAAACACAGCGGTTTTTAGACGCATACGTTAACACAGGCGTTTAAAAAAACACGTTTTCACACTTTTCCATGCATTGTGCATGTGTTTGCATGGTCAAAAATTTAAAAGGAACGAAATCTAGATAAACAGACACTGCCAATGGGACTACAGTGGGCGTGTATTATGGGATATCTGTATATAGACCCTTGGACTGCTGAAATCTTCACAGTTTGCTACTGTATCCTGTGTCATGATGGATCTTCGCATAGAGAGCTTTCATTTCAACCTGGATTTAAGCATCAAGCTGTTTCTTGCCTGTGCGTTTGCTTGGGAGCATCAAAGAAATAGAGAACGACAAAGAAGGACACGGTGTCGGTGTTTTTGGAGACACCCCATTATTGAACTCTGGGAGAGCCGTGGAGCCTATCACACGCTATATGGCAAGCTTAATGCCAACCCGGACAAATTCCCGGAATATACCAGGATGTCTCAAGACTCTTTTCGGGAATTGCTTGGTCGTGTCCAAGGAGCCATCCTGAGGCAGGACACCCAGCTCCGTAGAGCGATTCCAGCAGATGAACGTCTCCTGGTTACATTAAGGTACGTAATAATTCTAAACAAATGCCAGTCACAATTATTATTGGTCTGCCATGTATTATTTGTATTTTCCTTTATGTCTTTAGCTAAACACCACCATAAATGGAATTGATTGTAATATTTTTTTTTAATTTATTTCAGATTTCTGGCAACCGGTGAGAGCTTATCATCCCTCCACTTTCAGTACCGGCTTGGAATTTCCACCCTGTCTGGAATAGTTGCGGACACCTGCCGGGCTTTGCGGAATGTTCTCCAGGATGAGTTTATACCCCTACCCACGGAGGACATGTGGATTGAAATAGCAGAAAAATTCTGGAGTGTGTGTGATTTCCCCAACTGTTTTGGAGTGGTGGATGAAAAGCACATACGCATTATCAAACCCGCCAGAACTGGATTGGGGGACTTCAACTACAAAAAATATTTTTCAGTTATGCTCATGGTAATAGCAGATATGTACTGTTGTTTCATCGCTGTGGACATTGGAGCTTTTGGCCTTGGCAACGACTCACAGACTTTCAAGAACTCTGATATGGGCCGACGTGTGTAAGGAAGAAATTTTAATTTTCCACTGCCATGACCTCTCCCCAACACTCAAGGCCCACCGATGCCATTTGTTATGGTTGGAGATGAGGTCTTTCAGATGTGTGAAAACCTACTGAAGCCATATTCCAGTCGGGACTTGAACCACACTAAAAGGATTTATAACTACAGACTGACCAGGGCCCGAAGAACAGTAGAGTGTACCTTTGGGATTCTAGTCTCAAAATGGCGAATTCTTGCGACAGCCATTAATCTAAAAATGGAGACAGTCGATGAGGTGGTCAAAGCCTGTGTGGTTCTCCACAATTACATAATGGCTAAGGAGCGACCCAATATTGAACTGGATGAACCAGTTGCAAACCCATTGCCAGATTACCAGCATCACCCGCTGTGGTCAACTGTTGAAGTTGGCCACATGCAGAACCAATTAACTGCCTGATTCTGATATTGGACGTGTGGCATGGCAAGGCGATATTGTGTAAAATTTCCTGTTGTGTTTGGGCCTGTACCAGTTATGTTTAAAATGTTAATAATATTTTTTGTTAATAAAATTCGTGTTTTGATATCTTGACCGAGTCTCCGATGTATTTCCTATAAAAACCACTTATGTTGTTAGTGGAAAGGTAGTTGACGTCATTACATCCTGATTCTGTTCTGCAGTATCTATTGGACGCAGACTGAAGATACCATGGAGGTATAATACAAAGCAGATCTACACTCATCAAGTCAGGTGTCATAAATAATGAATTCATGATGCACAAATAAAAGCCTCATGAATTCACTTTTTCTGACACCTGTCCAGGTGAGTATAGATATGCCTTGTATGACCTCCATCGTCTCTTCAGTTTGTGTGAAATAGATTACGTACACTGAAGAAAAAATGGAGGTTATACAAAGCAGTTCTCTACTCACCAGGTCAGGTGTAATAAATATGTTTTTGAAACATGACCTGTTAAGTATAGTTCTGCTTTGTATTACCACCATTTTCTCTTCAGTCTGCGACACAGATTAATCAGACTGAAAAGATTATGGAGAAAATACAAATAATTTTTTTTTTTTTTGGCCACCTCATAGCTCTATACCAAACACACAAAGGTGCAATGTTCTACTTAATAACTACTGAAGTTATGAGTTGGCCAAAAAATAAAGTGTGCAGCGCAGTGTTTTATTCGGCGCACGGTGTGTTGCCAGTGGTGAAATACACAATTAACCAAACATTATTAGGGGTAAAAAAAATTGTTATTTATTTTTTAGCAAATTAATTTAACTACTCCTGCTTGGGGTAGAGTGACGGAAATGGGGTGTTTGTAGCTGTGAGGCCTGGCTTAATGTGGATGACGCAGGGGTGGCAGGAGAAGGGGCAATTAAAGAAGTGGGGTCTGGGAGTTCGGGGATGGGGCTTGATGCATGAGAGGGCAGAGACACACTGGAAGCGTGAGACAAATCTGACATTACAGACACATTGGGAGGTGAGGGGTAGGAATTGAGATCATCCTTTGTTTTTTATTTTGTTTCCCTTCTTGGGATCGGCGCTGCAGTCTGGGGAGCCTTGGTGGGCTCATTTATTGCAGCCTGGTGGTGGCCGACCTGTCAGGGTCCGTGTGCCGCTGCATGGTTGTGGTGATGGGGCAGGCCATGCCAGGGTCCGGGTGCTGCTGCTGCATCCTGGTGGTGGTGAAAACCATTCCAGGGTCAGGGTGCTGCTGCTGCATGCTGGTGCTGAAAAGCATGCCAGGATCCGGGTGCTGCTGCAGCTGGGACCTGGTGATGGTGGCCGAACTGTCCTAATCCGGGTGCTGCTGCTGCATGGTGGTGGCAGTGGAGGAGGTCCAAGCAGGAGCAGCAGTTGTCATGGTGGTGGCGGTGAGCTGTCCAACAGCAATCGGCATGGTGGTGGTGCTGTAGTGGTGTCCGTCAGTGCTTGGAATGGAGGTGGCCGTGCAGTGGTATGCAGCAGAGCTCAGCATTGAGGTCAAACGTGACAGTTTAGGCACAGGTGGATATGCCGCCACTGTCTGCTAAAAAATACCGACTCTGTTGCATAGCCTGCACGTAAGCAGCATTGCTGGCCTGCATGACTCTAAGCTCGAGATCAGGAGTAAGGTGTTCCGACAAGTCCTGTTCAATTTGATTGAAAAAATTATGTGCTGGCCTCTGGAGGTCGGCGTTCACTTGGTCAAGGCTTTTGGTGACCTCTTGGATACGTGTATTCATATTGTTTATGGCACTATCCAGTCGGTCACCCATCGCCTTGAGTCCATCATGAAAGACCGAGCTCAAGTGCAAAAACTCGGGCATGAGTGACCTGTCCGAGGCCCTCTGCCGCTGCTGGGAAGAGCTAAAAAAAAAAAGAGGCAGAGGCAGAGGACTGGCACAGGGGAACACCTGATGGACCAGCTTCCTGGTCTCCAGTCTGTGTGGCAGGCCCACTTGCTGCAGCGCTGCTGGAAGGCTGGGACGGGTCCGTGGCTGTTGGAACCAGGGTCAAGAGTGCTGCTCCATGTGCTGTGAAAAAAGAAGAAAAAAACACAGTACTACCAAACATTTACAATAGTAAAGTGCCAACTCCTGTGGACTAGAAAAATACAGATTAAGCAACACAACCCATTACACCACATACACAAACAATACTTACGTTCTCTGGGCAAGGACCGGTCTCAAAAATGAAAGGATGCGGTGATACTTGTATTTTCGGATCCTTGCTCTAGAACCACAAGGAAACCGGCTCTCTTGACAAAGGTCCTTGTTGAAGCGATCCTTCATCAAATGCCAACGTGTTTTGACTTTGAGCACTGTTGAAAAATATAAATAATGGTTAGACAATGCACTTTTGACCGTGATCACACAACTGTGTGTGATGAGAGAAACTCTCAGGAGTTTCTCTCATCACACACAGTTGTGTGATCACGGCCAAGGTCACTCCTGCAGCACACCGCATTGCAATACTTACAAAATGCATTTCGAACCCGAGTCGGGGCGTTGTCCCAGCCATCCCACATCGCTTTGGCCACCCCATTCCATAGCCGCCGGATCGTCACGTTGTCCGAGTGCTGCGGAACCCAGGTGTCCCACAACGGGACTCACTCATGGACCAAGGAGATTAGGAGGTCATTTTCAATGAGCTCCTCATCCCGTTCTGGAACCTAAAAAATAAATAAAGACATTAATGTAGAAGACATTAACATAAGGAAAAGAAAGAAAACATAGACAGAAAACTGGCATGAATATTGAAAGTCAAGAAAAACAGGAGTCAAGAAGAAAAAGGTAAAGAAAGAGGAAAGTAAAGAAATTAACATTCAATAATAGCAAAGTCAGGATACAATAGTCAGCCAGGTATACTTACACGCTGCCGCCTTGTCACCCGACCGGGACCCCGCTGCTCCTGCTCAGCCTTTGCCGCAGTGGAAGAAGTGCTCTTAAAAAAGGGAAAAAAATGGTCATATGTGTAGACGTGACAGTGAATACTTACCAATCTGAGGATGTGAGTACTCACTTTACTGACATGTTCGGCTTGTGCAGGCCCAGGACATTGCTCCTCCTCAGATGAAGATGACATTCTGATGCATGCAGAAAGAAAAAAATGCCAGAAATTAGGACATATAGAGACAGAAAATAGAAAATAAAGACATTGGCTAGGATATACTCACATTGTTCAGAGTCTTGTTTCCTCCAAGGTTCTTGCCTGCATCTGCTCTGCTTCTCAGTCTGCTGGGTAGTGATCTGCAAATGCCCACTCCCTCCATTTATCAGTTTGTATGTGGGGGGGTGGCTAATCAGTGTCTAGACATGTTTTTCTGTGGTGCAACGCATGAGTTCACAAACGCAAGCAAACGCATGTGCTTGTGAACGCATGCGTTCACATAGACCATAATGCATTTTTTGCCGCATTCCTTCCGCTAACAACTAAATACGTTTCTAGTCGGCAAATTGATGCCTCTAAAATTACTACATGTAGCATTTACCGCGCCAAACCGCAGACAACAAAACGACGCATGCGTCATCTAACGTGGCAAAACGCAACCGATCACAGACACATGCGTCCCTAATGTTAAAGATAGGAATACACGATGCATGCAAATAATTGCGGCACAAATGCTGCAGACACAACCGCAAATGTAAAACTAACCTAATGTGTAAGGCATTCATTTAATTATTGGAACAACCAGTCGGTTTTAGAAGTCACACACTAATATAGAGATAAGCAAACTATTTCAAATGGATGTGTTGTGGCAACATACATGTAAAATCAGAGATACAAGATGAACCCATGGAAAGCTATGGCCACAGTATTATGCATCCATACAATACTGATTTGTTATCAGGCCTTGTGTATGAGGACTTAAAAGTGAAGAAAGAGTCAAGCTTTTATATATACACTAGATGGAGACCCGATGCTATCACATCGGGAGGGCGGTAATGTCACGATTGGGGCAGGCTTTACAGAGTTGAGAATCTCTCCCCCCCATGTGCTCACCCACCTATCCACTCTCTCTTTCCTCATGTGCTGACTTCTCCCGTCTGTGCTCCCTTCTTTGACCTGTCTACTCGGCGGTGTGGTGTGCTGGTTCCAATGGGTCATCTTGTGAGCATGGTACTGCTGTTAAGACTGCAGATTTCGGTTTACAGCGCTGTTGTTGCCTAATGGCATCCTGTAACAATCTGTTGACTTTTGCATCAGGGGACTTATGTGCTTGACGCCTATGTTTATATGCATTGTTTTTGTCCCAGTGATGCTGTTGCTCTTCAAGAGTCATTTGCTCATTGTTGTCTTCAATGTTGTGCCTTTGCTGCTTTCCTTTCGTTGTCATTGGTGTACTTTTAAGGAAGAGCCATGTTTGCATTGATATTTGCTTTTTAAAGGGGTTGTCTCACGAATGAAAATTCATTTTAAAAATTGTCTGTGTCTGACCATTTACAGAACAAACCACAGCTTCTGGGCAGGGGAGGAAGCAAAAGACAATACTGACTTTACAGCAGGAGATCGCAGAGGAAACATTTTGTGAGGTAAAATATTGTTTAAAAACAGTCAGTGAAGTATTTTACCTGACAAAATAAATAATCTGTGATCCACAGCTGTAATGTCAGTATTGTCTTTTGCTTCCTCACCTGCCCAGGAGATGTGGTATGCTTCGTACACAGTTAGACACAGACAAGTTTTAAAATGAACTTTCGTTTGTGAGAAAACCCCTTTAATGTGATCGGTTTCCTCTGCCTGTAGTCATGTTGTGCATCTGCCTCCAGGATCAGCTGAATGATTCACTGCACCTGCGCAGAATTCATGCAGGTGCAGTAAATCAGACCACCACCATCTTTGTGCAGACAGATAGCAGCAGTCACATTAAAACTGTGCATGCGCTCCTCCTGTACAAAGATGGCAGCGGTCAGTGAATCATTTGGCTGATCCCATTGGCAGCGTGTTTGCGACGGTATTTCGCTGGTGGCACCGCGCAGGAGGCTGCATACGGCGTATATAGTGTGTGTGGTGCGTATGGCGTACACAGTGTGTGTGTGTGTGTGTGTGTGCGGTGCGTACGGCATATACAGTGTGTGTGTGTGTGTGTGTGTGTGTGGTGTGACGGTGTTCCACTGGTGGTACAGCGCAAGAGGCTGGTACCGCTAGCAGTTTCCATATTGAGACACCCATCACTTGGGTGTCCCAATATGCAGGTCGGTGAATTTCTGCCACTTGGAATTCTGGGATCCAGACACATCTGGACGGAACAAGATGTGAAGACATTAAAGTTAAGTATTGTGGTGTGACTGGTGGTAGCATGGTTAATGGGAGGTATGTGTCACAGGGATGTATGTTCCCTGCAATGCAACCCGGAGTATTTTGTCTTCAGTGCACATGAGCACTAAAGATGTCGTTTAGCGCACCTGGGTCCGGGTTGCGGGTAGCAATGAGAGATGGGAGGGTCGGGCTACCCATATACCTCACTTTGAGTGGGGGTGCTCAATGTATCCCTTTTCCCTGCAGGAGTTTGAGGACCTGCAGTGATGTCATGATCATGTGACCAATGCATGTGATGTTACCTCACCTGTGGGTGTGGTTGCAGGCTACCTAATGGAGGTGTTTGGCACATGTGGGTGTGTGTTTGGGAGTCTGTCAGTGTGGACAGATTTCCATGTGTCCTAGACACTACACAGTGGCCTGTGTGTTGGATGGTTCCAAGTGGGGATAGACTTCCTGAACAGCACACAGAGAGACTGTGTTTAGGCTATAGAGCCAGCATGCTGGACATGGCACAGCCTGTGTGCCCACAGACCTGAGAGAACAGAGGTCTACTATGGACATATGGACATTGAGGGCTTATCTGTCTGTCTTGTAAGACTGTTTGCCTTTTGTTCATGGTTCTATGGTTTATGGAGAAAATAAACCACATAGACTGTTTTAAGTGGAAAACCGTGCCTGAGGTCTCGAATCCCGTGCCAAGCTAGTGTCCCAAGACACGCAGTAAGTGCTATCTTACAATTGGTGCTAGAATGCGGGCAATGGTCCAAGAAGCACATGATGCAGTGCTGGCTGGTCTGAGCCAGAGGAGTGGTCGGTCTGACAACCGTGTGTGATACTGACCGGGGTCAGTGAGAACTGTTTGTGGGATACCTCTGAGGAGAAGAGGTATCCGGAGACGCTGTAAAACTGAGTGTAAGGACTTAGACTGCATACATGTATTTGTCTGTTCTTGCCCTTGGTTTCCGGTCACGTTATGGACATTTTGAATATCTCGTTATGTCTTTTGGTCTGCACAATGCACCGGCTACATTCCAACATCTGGCAAATGGTATTTTTAGGGACATACTCGATATTTTTGTTGTGATTTATTTGGATGACATTTTAATTTTTTCCAGCAATATCGAGGATTACCAGCGGCATGAGAATAGTTCTGGATCGTTTACGGCAAAACCATTTATACATCAAACTGGAGAAATGTGAGTATCACAAAACGGAAATACAATTTCTGGGCTATGTTATTTCTCCCCAGGGCCTCAGCATGGATGTGAGCAAGACACAAGCTATTCAAGAGTGGCCAATTCCCAGGTCTGTGAAGGAGGTCCAACAATTCATTGGATTCGCTAATTTTTACAGGCGGTTCATTAAAAACTTTTCGGAGATCGTCGCACCCATCACTCAATTGACTCGGAAGAAGACGCCGTTTGTTTGGTCACCACAGGCACAACTAGCATTTTCTAAATTGAAGGCTAAATTTACTTCGGCCCCTATTCTCGTGGATCCAGACCCAGATCGGGCCTTCATAGTGGAAGTCGATGCCTCTAACTGTGCTATAGGGGCCATACTCTCGCAGAGAACAGGTGAGAAAGATCTTCTACACCCTTGTGCTTTTCTCTCCCAAAAGTTGTCACCTGCAGAAAAGAATTACGACGTTGAGAATAAAGAGTTGTTGGCGATTATAGCCATATTCAAAGAATGGAGGCATCTGCTACAGGGAGCATCCCAACAGACTGTTGTGCTCACGGATCACCGAAATCTTGAATTCATGAGGTCGGCAAGGTGTCTAAAACCCAGACAAGCTCGGTGGAATCTGTTTCTTAACCAATTTGATTTCATTATTTCCTATAGACCAGGCTCTTGCAATGGGAAGGCTGACGCTCTATCCAGGATTCATTCGGATGACGTAACCTCAGCTTCGCCTTCAAGGACCATACTATCAGAACGAAACTTTGTAAGTGTGCTGCATAATCAAGATCTATTAAAGGATATTAAGGAGGCCTAATTCAACCACCTAATCAGGTAAATTTAACCTTGAAAAACGGTCTTTGGTTTCAGAGACAACGTCTGTATGTCCCGGAAACAATGAAATTAAGAGTACTGAAACTGATGCATGACTCTAAGATCTCCGGTCATAGAGGAGTTCAGAAAACTCAAGAATTTGTGTCTCGTTTCTTTTGGTGGCCAACTTTCCAAAAAGACGTGCGACTGTACGTGTCATCATGTGAGGTATGTGCCAGATCAACAGTTCCTCGCTCCTCGCCTACTGGACTATTGCAACCTCTTCCTATCCCATCTCGTCCCTGGGGGTCTATATCAATGGACTTTATCATAGAGTTGCCTACATCCCAAGGAAAGAGCACGATTCTAGTAGTAGTTGACCGATTAACCAAAGCTGCTTATTTCATTCCTTGTACCAGGTTACCGACGGCCAAACAGACTGTGGATCTTATCGTACAAAATATTTTTCAATTACATGGAGTCTCGGATGAAGTAATGTCTGATCAAGGGGTCCAATTTACTTCAAAATTTTGGCAAAGTTTTTGTGCTGCTCTGGACATCAAGGTAAATTTGTCATTTGCTTTCCATCCGCAGTCTAATGGCCAAACTGAACGGACCAATCAATCTTTGGAGCAATATCTGCGTTGCTATGTGTGTCACTTACAGGATGATTGAGTGAGTCTGCTTCCGCTGGCTGAATTCACATACAATAACTCACAGAGTGGATCCACCAAAATGTCTCAATTTTTTGCTAATAAGGGATATCATCCCAGCATTCTTCCTCGACTTCCAATAGACATGTCTGTACCTGCGGTAGCCGACCGCATTTCGTCTCTGCAGCGGAATCTGGAAGTTCTGAAGCAGACGCTGGCCACAGCACAAGAAAGATACAAGAAGGCAGCAGACAGATTCCGTAAACCAGTACCCACATACAAGGTAGGAGACATGGTCTGGCTCTCAACAAAGAACTTGAAACTCAGAGTTCCAACATCTAAATTGGGGCAAAAATATGTTGGTCCATACAAGATCAGTAGCATAGTGAGTTCTGTAGCCTACCGACTCAAGTTGCCTAATTCTTTAAAAATACATCCTGTCTTTCATGTTTCCCTGCTAAAACCGGTAGTGGCAAATCCTTTCTCCGGGCGCACATCTGCTCCTCCTGATCCAATTCTCATAGATGGGCAGGAGGAATTCATTGTGGAGAAGATCATCGATTCTCGGATTCATAGGAGACGACTTCAGTATCTGGTAAAGTGGCAAGGATATTCGTCTGAGAAGAATTCCTGGGAACCTCTAGAAAATATTCTCTCTTCTCGTCTGATCAGACAGTTCCACAGCAGATACCCCAATAAACCAGATATAAGAACGTCCAGAGGACATCTTTAAAGAGGAGAGTAATGTAAGGACTGAGACTGCATACCTGCTTTTGTCTGTTCTTGCCCTTAGTTCTATTGGATACTGCCCTTACCCAAGATGGAGTGGCTGGCTTCATGGGGGCCATCTTGTTTCCTGTCTGATACTCCTTGTTTCCTGTCTGCTGCATATATAAAGGAACTCTGCACACTATACCTTGCTTGTGTATCTTGTATCTCACTTGCTGCCAAGCTCAAGGACTTGCAACCTGCTTGTTCTTCTACTCCTCGGGATACCCGGCTTGCTTCTGGATCTACGTACCACCGGAAAGACTCTGTTACTCTTCACCTGCTCTGCACCCACCTCTGCTACGGTGTGCCCCTCTGCTAGGAGCCAGTCCAGGCTCTGACCTCTGGATACTGCATTGCTGGACTTGTACTTGCACCCTCGGTCTGTACTTCTAATATCTGCATATTCTTGAGAGTTTACTTGCTTATCCGTAAAGCTGCAGTTTGCATCAGTTATCTGAAGTTCATCTTCCTACAATATATATACAGTATATATATATATATATATATATATATATATATATATATATATACACTCACCGGCCACTTTATTAGGTACACCTGTCCAACTTCTTGTTAACACTTAATTTCTAATCAGCCAATCACATGACGGCAACTCAGTGCATTTAGGCATGTAGACATGGTCAAGACAATCTCCTGCAGTTCAAACCGAGCATCAGTATGGGGAAGAAAGGTGATTTGAGCGCCTTTGAACGTGGCATGGTTGTTGGTGCCAGAAGGGCTGGTCTGAGTATTTCAGAAACTGCTGATCTACTGGGATTTTCACGCACAACCATCTCTAGTGTTTACAGAGAATGGTCCGAAAAAGAAAAAAAATCCAGTGAGCGGCAGTTCTGTGGGCGGAAATGCCTTGTTGATGCCAGAGGTCAGAGGAGAATGGGCAGACTGGTTCGAGCTGATAGAAAGGCAACAATGACTCAAATCGCCACCCGTTACAACCAAGGTAGGCCTAAGAGCATCTCTGAACGCACAGTGCGTCGAACTTTGAGGCAGATGGGCTGCAGCAGCAGAAGACCACACCGGGTACCACTCCTTTCAGCTAAGAACAGGAAACTGAGGCTACAATTTATACAAGCTCATCGAAATTGGACAGTAGAAGATTGGAAAAACGTTGCTTGGTCTGATGAGTCTCGATTTCTGCTGCGACATTCGGATGGTAGGGTCAGAATTTGGCGTAAACAACATGAAAGCATGGATCCATCCTGCCTTGTATGGAGCATCTTTGGGATGTGCAGCCGACATATCTGCGGCAACTGTGTGATGCCATCATGTCAATATGGACCAAAATCTCTGAGGAATGCTTCCAGCACCTTGTTGAATCTATGCCACGAAGAATTGAGGCAGTTCGGAAGGCAAAAGGGGGTCCAACCCGTTACTAGCATGGTGTACCTAATAAAGTGGCCGGTGAGTGTATATATATCTTGAACTGTGATATACTGTGTTTGTTGTCATTCTGACTCACGTCATCGGTCTCCATAGAACATTAGCATAATTTTAATACACCGAGTGTGTAATGGATAGGAGTCCGTGTTATGCTGACTGGGATCAGTGAGAGACTGTGTTTTTTTTGTTTGTTTTTTTCTATAAAGCTGAAGGTGTTATGAAATGTATTTTTTTCTTCTGATTCAACTTGCTGTGGCTCGGCGGGGCCACGAATACTGAAGGAGCCTGGCGGTAACTCGCGGGGTTACGAAGGTGGTCAACATCCTCAATGTAGAGTTGTCTGAAGGTTTGCAGAGCAGTTGCAGCAAGAGGTTCGGCAGCAGCAGGATCTGCAGTAGTAACCACAGGAGCCTCACTGTGAGGAACCGTTTGGGCCTGAGAGTGCCGTGGGGGAGTCCACGGGATGTACCCGAGAGTGGGGTGGTATCCCTAAAGGGGAGTGTCTGATTGCTCAGAAAAGAGCTGGAATGACCCTAAGGGAGCCCCATCACAACAGGTGGCTGTAGTGGTTCTAGGTGGTGTGGTGTATAAAAAGGACATAGCGACACCTAAGGTCAATAGTCCAGAGTTCCAAGTGAGTGGAAGAAAGTGTGGGACCGACATCTGTTTAAGTGGGGACTTGCTGTTCCAGGATGAAAGGGTGAGAGGGGGTGACTCCTATTCAAACTGAGCGCAAGGGAAAAAGAGTGCAGTAAGGGGAAGACGAGCAAAAATGACAGGTCTTCGTCTCGTCGCAGGGGCCGTGGAAAGGCGGGACAGGCTACACCTTCTGAGAAGAGACCTGATGAGGAAGAGTCAGGGTCAGGTACAGATCAGGTTACTGTCCTTGATAAGGAGGCTGCTCCCTGCCATGCAACCCAGAGTTTTTTGTCTTTAGTGCACATGAGCGCTAAAGATGTCGTTTAGTGCACCTGGGTCCAGGTTGCGGGTAGCTATGAGAGATGGGAGGGTCTGGCTACCCATATACCTCACTCTGAGAGGGGTGCTCACTGTACCCCCTTTCCCTGCAGGAGTTTGAGGACCTGCAGTGATGTCATGATCATGTGACAAGTGCATGTGATGTTACCTCACCTGTGGGCGTGGTTGCAGGCTACCTAATGGAGGTGTGTTTGGCACATGTGAGTGTTTGGGAGTCTGTCAGTGTGGACAGATTTTCATGTGTCCAGGCTAGACACTACCAAGTGTCCTGTGTGTTGGATGGTTCCAAGTGGGGACAGACATCCCGAACAGCACACAGAGAGACTGTGTTTAGGCTATAGAGCCTGCGTTCTGGACATGGCACAGCCTGTGTGCCCACAGACCTGAGAGAGCGGAGCTCTACTATGGACATTGAGGATTCATCTGTCTGATGTAAGACTGTTTGCCTTTTGTTCATGTTTCAATGGTTTATGGAGAAAATAAACCACATAGACTGTTTTAAGTGGAAAACCGTGCCTGAGTGCTTGAATCCCGTGCCAAGTGAGTGTCCCCCAAGACACGCAGTAAGCGCTATCTTACAGTATATATTAAGATATATATAAAAACTTGTAAAATAAACCCAGATAACATTAATAATAAAAATGCAGAAAAGCTGTGTAACTAAATCATTAATGTAATAAACTTAGAATATATTACTTACCACTATGACAAATAATGCAGGCGCCACGAATGCCCAAATTGCTCCTTTCTCAAGAGACAGCCAGCAACTGGAAAATAATAAATGTAACTTTTAGATTAAATTCACACTGTTTGCCCTATTATGACAATCTCTGCTCGGTTTACACTCAACCATCATTTAGCATTTTCTACCAACGCTGAATAAAGTACTTAAGTATCCTGGCCTTTTTCATTACTTGAGACATTATTCTTGGTGACTTAACCATTCTCTCAATTGCTATCCTGAGATTGTCATTTGTTTGCAAACAGGAAGAATGAGAAGATTCATTAGCTCTATATGATTGCTTCTACCATTGTTCTGTAGAAAGAGAAGACAATGGCGGCAGCAACACTAATGATACTCCAAGTTTATTCAAAGTACCCAAATAGTGTAATTAGCTTAGCGAGAGAAAAAGATAATTAGCAAGTGCAGAATGATTGTTTTCATTAAGTGTCTATAAAAAATACACACCACATTGGACAGTTTTATGTTTTGTTGGGTAACAACGCTGAATCACAGTGGATTTCATTCGGTTTCCTTGTCATTGATGAACAGCAGAGATAGCTTAATCTTGGAGTAAAGACGCATCTCTACAAGTTGTTCCACATTCACTTCAGATATTGAATATAAAGCATTTATAGATATTGAATACAAAGAGAAATGGAAATGAGCAACGGAATGTGGCACCATTATCGTATTGTAGTCTTTGTTGTGGCTTCTGCAATTGTGATAAAACATAATATGCTGCACATGGTAGAAATGCTTTCATACATGTTTTTCTGTTACCATCTTGTAGATATGTAATCTCTTTAACAACATTAGACTCAGTTCAGATCTCAGTTTCTCTTCATGTTTGGTTAACGATACATGTTCAAAACCTGTTCTGACATGTATGCCTACTGTATGTCCCCAATGTATGGAATTGTATGGCATGCGGTTTAATGTCAACCAATAAATGCACTCCCTTACATTGAAAAACCTAATGGATTACACTTCTGACATATTCAACCAGAGAGTTTCCTAAATACAGATTGCTATGACACACTTACGAGAGGCTTTCCAGTCTAGTCATATTATTCTGCTGTCATTCTGACTTCATTTTGCTGAATCCTAAAATTGTGAAAAATGCACACTGTTAGGATTCTTTTTGCATGCTGAAGCAGTTGTTGAGTAACGGCTCATATATGATTCATAGTCAGGTGTCGACTAACTTATCTATTTGGCATGGGACTGCAAATTGATAAATTATAAACTTGAGATCATGTGACATCCGCTCAAGCAGGCAAATAGCGAAGAATCCTGACAGTGTGCATATTGACACTCTTAAGTTGACTTTAGATAAAACATGCATGCCTGGGAAAACATATTTTTTTCTCTTACCATACAGATTGTCAATTAGTCTTTTGATTGGGGTTTATGCGAAACAGGTTTTGGCCATATTTTTTGTATGGTCCATTTGTATATCGGACAAACTGCCTTTTATGCACATCAATGGCAACACTTATTAAAACTAATAAATGATTTTTATAGGGACTAAATTCCCCTTTTTTGACTATGTGGTTGAATTAAATAGTGTTTCTAGGGTGACAGACTCCCTTTAAGGTAGCCATACATATGACGTATACATAGTTTGATAGCTTAGTGGCAACAAAGTGGTACAAAGTTTAGTCTATATTGACTGTTGGCATGTTCAATGATGCTGGATAAAAGATTAAAACTCTTTCTGTGGATGTTCTGGAAATATTCTGGGAACATTCCTTCAAAGAAATAGCATGCTAGGCTTTGACATTTTTCACCACATATGTCTCCTTTCCAGACGCCTGTCATCAGTGATTCTAAACAATCTTTTAAATTTCCCCCAATAAACTATCATTTTTGGTTGACTTTGTCCACATAGATCAGCATTGTGCAATCAGTCGGTTTTAAAAGTAACACACTCACACAAGCTTATACATTGGACGATTTGGCCATCTGATTTGCGGAGTTAAAGCTCATTCCCACTTGCGATTAGATTTGACGAATGAAATCGAATTAAAACTCAGATTGCATTTGTACCAATAAATCCTATGCTTCTATTCTCAATGATGTTTTCTTTCCTGATCCGATCGGATGGGAAAAAAAATGCAGCATGCTGCGACTGCATTCCAAATTCAGATCACATGCACCCATATAAGTCTACGAGTCTATGAGAGTGTGTGAAACATCGCAAGTGCAGTGCGATTCCTGCTGATGCTGGCAACAGAGTAGATGTAGAAATTAATTTCTCTGTCTCCTCCACAGCGGTGCTCCGATCCTGTCATGCGAAAGGATCGGAACACAGAGCACTGACACTTGGCTCACGCTTTCAGCAGAGCTGGAGTCAAAAGTCATTAGCATATCGCATCCGATGCTCTCGCACTGGATGTGATACACTAGTGGGACCCTGGCCTCACACAGCATGCTGCAATTTTTTTTTCACGCCAAATCGGTATGAGAAAATAAATGCTGATCAGCACAACCCCATAAAATGTTATTCTATGGGACAGTGCTGATTAAGGTCTTTTTCTCATACCGATTTGGCATGAGAAAAAAATTGCAGCATGCTGTATGTGGCTTCACAAATTGAATGGCAAGCATGGGTGCATGGAAATTATCAGACTGCTCTCAGATTACACCGCAGACTCAAGGAATGGAGAAGATGGTGAAACCTTGTTTTCCAGGTTTTCCTGACAGTGTGCTACGATAACTTTGTCCTCCATCTTCTCCTGACAATGTGCTATAATTCTCTCATCGAAAAGAATCTGATCACACTGAGCTAACACTCTAAACTCTGATCTGAGATTGCTCAATTGGAGTGTCATTACCATTACTGATTTGATTCTCTCGGAGGTGTGAGGCTGTGGCCTCTGATACAGCTAGGGGGCGCTGTTTGTTCTCCCCAGAATGTGCATGCAGACGGATGAAGTCCATAGGTGTGCATGAGAGTCATGGATTTCTGGTCTGGGTTTTCCAGGTGGCTGAAGGCCACAGGTTTGTGTGTGTGTTTAAAAACCCTGCAGTAAGGGGTATGGGTGTGTCAGGTCGTGTCAGGTGTGCGAGGTGCACGTCAGTGTCAGTCTGGTGTGTGCTGGTCTGCAGAGTGCATGGAGGCACAGGCCAGCAGAGCCAGCACCCAGGGCAGCTGAATAGCCTGGCACCCGCAGCGTACACAGAGATGCAAGTCGTCCATGGTACTGGTCTCGGATGTGGACAGTCCTGTGCCCGGAGGTGGATGTCCTGTGCCCGAAAGAGGACTAGCATGTGCAATGATTGCAAACAGGTGGATATGGTGCCCGGCTGCTATCCGGAGGATATCCTGAACTGTGTACGACTGTGTGAGTAAAGAGTATGTAAGAGACTGTGATACAGCAATGCAGGACACCCACGAGAACTAGTCAGAGGAGGGCTGGCGTGTGTAGTGTCTGCAACATATGAGGCTATGTGTATGGAGACGTATAGAGACTGTGAGATGGCATGCAGTTGCCCAGGGAAACTGGACAAAGGAAGTCTGGCCTGTTTAGGGACCTCAAATCTAAAGCCATGTGATATGTATTGCTTTGAACTGGTGTAAACTGGTCACTGATAATATCCACTGAAGTTATATGCATTTATGTGAATTGGACTTTAATGCTGTGAAGAAACACATTAAAAGAGACTTTTGTATTTGAATTTGTGGGTCACTGCTTCTTCACTGCGTAGGATGCTACTGCAGCTTTACAGAGGAGAGAATCTACGTTAGTGTGAGCGAGCCCTCTTATAGACATAAAAAAAAACCTAGTTTAAATAAATGTGGTGCAGCAACTAGTGTTGAGCATTCCGATACCGCAAGTATCGGGTATCGGCCGATACTTGCCGGTATCGGAATTCCGATACCGAGATCCGATACTTTTGTTGTATCGGGAATCGGTATCGGGATTAATATCAATGTGTAAAAGAAAGAATTAAAATAAAAAATAGGGATATACTCACCTCTCCGGCGCAGCCTGGACTGTACCGCCATAACCGGGAGCCGTTGTACCTAAGAATGCGCGCTTGAAGGGCCTTAGATGAGGTCACTGCGCTCTGATTGGTCCGTAGCGGTCGCGTGACCGCTATGCGACCAATCACAAAGCAGTGACGTCACCTAAGGTCTTTCAAGTGCTTGAAATACCTTAGAAGACGTCACGGCTTTGTGATTGGTTGCGTAGCGGTCACGCAACCGCTACGCGACCAATCAGAAGCTGCGGACGTCTTCCAAGGTATTTCAAGCGCTTGAAAGACCTTAGGTGAAGTCACTGCTTTGTGATTGGTCGCGTAGCGGTCACGCGACCGCTACGGACCAATCAGAGCGCAGTGACCTCATCTAAGGCCCTTCAAGCGCGCATTCTTAGGTACAACGGCTCCCGGTTACGGCGGTAAAGTCCAGGCTGCGTTGGAGGGTGAGTATATCCCTATTTTTTATTTTAATTCTTTCTTTTACACATTGATATGGATCCCAGGGCCTGAAGGAGAGTTTCCTCTCCTTCAGACCCTGGGAACCATACAGGATACCGTCCGATACTTGGTGTCCCATTGACTTGTATTGGTATCGGGTATCGGTATCGGATTAGATCCGATACTTTGCCGGTATTGGCCGATACTTTCCGATACCAATAAAAGTATCGGACGGTATCGCTCAACACTAGCGGCAACATAAATGTCAAATCAGAGATTCAGGATGAAGTCATAGAAAGTTATGGCCACAGTATTATGGATCCATACAATACTGCTCTGTTACCGGGCTTTGTGTATGAGGTCTCAAAAATTAAGAAAGACACAAGTCCCCAAGACCAATAAATAGGGACCATATTCTAACACCAATGTGTTCTGTTAATTTGGCTTTATTTACTACAAACAACAACAAAAATTATCTAAACAGCCCTTAGTTAAATTTCGAAAAAAAGAAAAGTAAACCGCCGACTCAATCAAGAGCCCCAGGCTTCAAAACAGAGAATAGTGCTGGAGGCAAATTTTTGGCAATAAAAGAATAGTTGAAATATGCGATAGCTAGATTTTTCTTTGTAAAGTTCTCAGTTTGCAGACTTCTCTGTAGAGACGAGACAAAATCCTTTTCCAGTTTACAAGGAAATGATTTTGCATACTGAGTGAGAAAACAGCAAAACATAAAACATATGTGGAATTCTTCACGTTTGTTGATGATGTAAAAATACTATGTTTTCCAATACAAACATTTAGTGCTTTCATATTTAAGAAAAATACATCAAGTCACCAGTTAATAAATGGCTACATTAGTTGCTGTCATTTTAACCTTATCCAATAATTTACAAGAGATTTACTTGTTGAGCAACGATGGAATAATTGAATCCTATGTTCCCTGGGTACTAAGGCATGGGCTCATGTAAAACTCAGGCATGAAAAATGATTTCTTGATGCCACACAGTCATTTCTGTATTGCTTACTTTACAGTTAGAGATGTAATAATATTTATTTACTGAACTAAGTTTTGCAAGAATAAAATACAGATATCTAGTAAATTAGAAAATGTTTTCAGCACGTATTAAAGGGGTTATACAGCACTATTTCATTTTTTTCTTTTGGGCCTAAGAACTTACAGGCTGGTAGTTGCTAACTTCCTGCCTGTTGTTACCAGCGCCGATCTCTGCCAGCTCAGAGAGATCATGGACCACTTCTCCCAGTGATTACTCAGCTTTGGGCTCACTCTCATTTGCGGTGTAATCAAACGAGTGCAATCCAGTTAAAAAAATCGGATTACACTTTGCCGAATGTTGACCTATGGGCCAGCTCACATCTGCGATTATTTACTCATTCCGATTCGGCATGTAAAAAATAAATCTATGGGTGCGACTGGACTCGGATATCACCCAAGTGCAGTGCGATTCCAGTGGATGTCAGCAATGGAGGAGATGGAAAAATTAATTTCTCTGTCTCCTCCGCAACCGTGCTGTGATCTTCTCATGCGAGACAATGGTAGCAAAGAGCAAGGACACTCGGCTCACGCTCACAGCAGAGCAGGAGCGGAGGGAGAATGGATATTGCTATCATTGGTGATGCGCTAGTGGGACGCCGGCCTTCAGGTAATATCACATTTGGGGCAGAGGATCCCTAAATCCAGCTGTGAAACACTTGTTGCATCATTCCCAAGAAGACTCATGGCTGTACTAGCTCAAAAGGCTGTTTCTACTCAATACTGAGCAAAGGGTCTGAATACTTATAACCATGTGATATTTCAGTTTTTCTTTTTTATTACATTTGAAAAAAATTCTACATTTTTTTTCAGTCAAGATGGGGTGCAGAGTGCACATTAATGAGAAAAAAAATGAACTTACTAAATGGCTGCAATGAAACAAAGAGTGAAAAATTTAAAGGGGTCTGAATACTTTCCGTACCCACTATATGTGGGGACACATACCAAACCCCTACATTTCAGAATTAAAGTCACAACCCCTCAATTATTTCAGAGCCCAAATAAAAAAAAATAAAAAAAAAGACAATTAATTTGTCAGTTTGGGTTTTATAGATGATTCTAACTATGAAGTAGAAATCTATCACAGTAGACAATCTACACTGCTATGTATCCTAGATCTGATAAAGGAAATGGTAGCGAGTTATAAGACTACGCAAACAACCGTGATTGTTGGGATGACATCACCTGCAGTGAAATGAGACATCATAATAATACATTACGCAGTCAGAGATGAGGCGCTTTTTTACAATACAATATTACTGATGAATGGAACCATTGGGAGAATATGTGCTCATCTGCAGAACTCCTGCAAGAAAATGATATGCTGTTAACATACAGAAAGAGTGCTGTAATGAAAGTCTGTTCTCACAGAAATGGAAAGTCTAAAGTGTGAGGATGTAAGCCAAAGTATAAGCCAAGGTATGAATGGAGCCTCCCAGAGAATATGCACTTCCAGAACTCCTATATGACCTTCCTTTCTCCTGGCCTTTGTTCAGCTGTGACCTGATGCACTATGCAGCTTCGGGATATTATGTATGCCCCCTCACAGTATGTCCCAACAATGGACCCCGTCAGGACCCAGTGCAGCAGCAACCAAAAATGAACAAGAGCCAAGAGAAAATAGGATGAAATTAAGGACAATTTTAATGTAGTATATGTGTTTTTTTTAATACTACTCCATGCCTGGCAACTGGATATAAACTATATATAACCAGGTGACCAATTGAGGGAGACTAAGAATGCCTTTCTACAAGGTTGGGAGAGAAAGCTTTCAGAAAATCCTCAATTAGAAATTAGAATCCAGGTCAACAACTTAATCATCAGTTACTTTTTGAAGGGAAACAAAAAAATAAAAACAATCTGGCTGCCCCTGCAATGCATCTCCAAACAAGCAGGTTACCACTATTTTAATTTTTTGGCTCCTCTTCAGCCCCTGAACGTCTGGCTTTGTTTCTCCATTTCCCAAGACTACATGTCCCACAGCTCTACACTCCCACTCTGGGTGCCCACCCACTCACTTTGAAGGGCGCTATCTAGAGATTCCAATGTAGTCTCAAGATGGAAAAATTTCGGCACTCACCGTTTCTCCCTCCAAAAATTCTTCCCACTTCACTTAGTATGCACTGTCCTGGGACTTGCCTGCAATCAATAATGTGCTGACACTGGCACCATACAGACTCAGTGTATGTAGGTGTAGAAGTGAGCTATATAATGTATTCATTTCTGGAACTCAGGGACATTCAGCATCATTCCAATCGGCCACAGTCACTACTTAATAAGATGTCTTCTACAATGTGCTCGCACTGCTACATCCCGGTGAAACTGGCCGAGGATTCCATCCCCCATGACATCAGCTTTCAGAGTCCACTGCAGAGCTGCTGGCTGAGCCATTGAAGGCACCGGCAGGAAATCTCTGCTCTCTGTGCTTTGAACAAATTGATGCAGTAAGATGCTGAAAGTCACATCACCACATGTCGCAGCTCAAGAACTCAGCCAAATTTTAACGGCAAGTAAATTAAGAAAATTCTTGATTTCTCAAAGCCTTTACATTGCTGTCAAAGAATACGAAGCCGGGGGAGGTCACGAAGATCCACCTGCTGTTATCTTTTCATCAAGGGAAAGCAACTCCTGACGAATGATGTACAAGATCACGGCTGCTTTAACTACTAGGCCAGTTATTGGAGAACTAACAGTGAGGGGATGGCACAAACATCTCTGATTTCAACTCATTGAATATATGTATATACCCCCGGTACAGTTACTGCCAGCTCCACAATAACAAAGTAGCTACTCGCTGCCACCACAGTCATTTACACAGGTCGATTGGAGACCAGTTACAGGTAGCATACGGCTTCCAGGGTGCGGTTAGGAAAAAGAAACATAGCAACCGTAGTAAATTTTATATTTAATCCCAAAAGATAGGCAGCGTTTAAAAAAAACAAATAGAAGTGTTTTTACAATGGAGACAAAAAAATATGATATATACAATAATATATATACTATATGTGGCCAGATTCTAATGTATCGGGTATTCTAGAATATGTAGGTAGTATATAGCACAGCACAGGCTGCGTACTATATTTCACAGTGACGTAGTATATAACACAACTGACGTAGTATATAACATAGCTACGTAGTATATAACAGAGCTACGTAGGATGTAACACAGCATATGTAGTATATAGCAGAGCTACGTAGTATATAACACAGCCACGTAGTATATAACATAGCCTCGTAGTGTATTGCATAGGTATGTAGTATATTGGTCAGCCACGTAGTATATAGCAGAGCCACGTAGTATATAACATAGCCACGTAGTATATTGTAGAGCCACATAGTATATTGCACAGGCACATAGTATATTGCACAGCCACGTAGTATATAACAGAGCCACGTAGTATATTGCACAGTCGACATAGTATGTAACAGAACCGACACAGCCACATAGTATATTGCACAGCTACGTAGTATATAACACAGAGCATGTAGTATATTGCACAGCCACGTAGTATATTGGACAGTCACGTTGTATATTGCACAGTCACGTTGTATATTGCCCAGCTACATAGTATATAGCACAGAGATGTAGTATATAACAGAGCCCACGCAGTATGAAACACAGCCAACGTAGTATATAGCAATGTGGGCACTATATGTGTGGTTAAAAAAAGACTTAAAATAAAAAATAAACATATACTCACCTTCCGAAGGCCCCTTGAAGTCCTGGCGCCTGTGTGCAGTGCATGCGGCAGCTTCCGGTCCCAGGGTTGGTGACTTCATGGCAGGTACTTCTCGCATAGCATCCTTGGCACCGGAACCTGCCGCTTGCACTGCCGAGGACAGCCACGACGTCGGAAGGCGAGAATAACCTTTTTATTATTATTATTGCATCATTAGAACATTAGAACATTGGGGACACACAGGGTTAATAGCAGTGTTAATGGAGTGCGTTACCTGCGGCATAACGCGGTCCGTTACCGCTGGCATTAACCCTGTGTGAGCGGTGACTGGAGGGGATTATGCGGGCACCGGGCACTGACTGCAGGGGAGTAGAGAGGGACTAATCAGACTGTGCCCATCGCTGATTGGTCGCGGCAGCCATGACAGGCAGCTGGCGAGACCAATCGGCGACGCGGGATTTCCGTGACGGAAGTTGCAAACAGAAAGACAGAAGGACAGACAGAAAGACGGAAGTACCCCTTAGACAATTATATATATAGATACTGTATATATTACACTAAACATTTCCATAGATATTTATTGTCTGTGCTACAGAAAAAGATATGAAACAGCATAGGAGAGTTCCACCTTGCTTAGTCCAGTAAAAAAAAAAGTATACGTTAAATGTATAGTATATGTGCTTTGAGATAGAAGTGTATGGATGAAAGAGCTTTTCCCAGTGTTATCCTTAAAAACAGGGTCAAAACCCAATGTAAACATTCAGTAGTTTAGCAATCATTTCTAGTATTAAACTCCCATACAGATAAAAGTCAGCGAAAAAGGCTCAGAGACAAACATTAGCATTGTAAAGATGCTTCCAAGGCTATGTAGACAAAGTTGCTTCAACGAGCATTGTGAACGATAACAATGCTACTCGTCCGGACTGCCACTCAAGCAGGAACATCTTTCTCCAACAAACCAGTAAGTCTCTGGGCTAAGGAGTGGTGCGCTCCTTTGACCAGAAGATAAGAGGGACGTCCGTAGGTCTCGCGCGAGGATCGCGGCACACTGCATGGACTGGCCCGGTACCTCCCCTAAACTGAGTGTGACAGCGTGATGTATTCTAATGCAGCTGTCACTCACAGGTCAGGAGAGCCGACGGTCAGTCCGAGGATCGGGGTGTGATCCTCACACGAGAAATAAAGGCCGTCTGCCTACTCCCTAAGACTAAGTTCACATGTTGAGTATTTGGTCAGTATTTTACATTAGTATTTGTAAACCAATGCCAAGAGGGGGTGATAAATACAGAAGTGGTGATGTGTTTCTATAATACTTTTTTGAAACTTTCCCTCAAAAAATACTAAAATTAAGATTTTATAAATCTAGTTCTAGTTGGACTCATAAAATGTTAATTTTAATTTTAGGATTATACATCTATTCTGACATTCATTTTTAAAGTAAAAGGTTATCCTCATTGGGTATAAGAGATTGATTTAATAATGTATACAGTTTTTATTGTGAAATTTGGTGACAGATCCACTTTGCAAATATATTCTGAAATATTAGGAACTGCTGCTATATATGCTGATCTGCATATTAATAATGTTTTTGACAAAACCCTAAAAGCATTGTTCTGACAGCAAATCTACATGTCTTCCTGTGCAGGCATGGTGTCTGAGACCGGCTGCTCTCTGTGTGACCCTCAGACCTACTGTGCAGCAGAGGCACGCTGTCAGGCATTAGGGGGCTGCTTATGCCAAACCAATATGAATAGGTCTTGCCACGTTCATTGCTATGTCCTGTCAAGGCCAGCTCATCAGAACAGTAAAGACTTCTGTGCCCCCTGGAGTACCAACAGGATATTAACAGAAAATAAACCCCAGTACACAGAAGTGATTTGAGTGCTCAGACTTTGGAAAAATAGATATGTTAATTTAACTGAACAAAATGTCAAATTTTTGGCATAGCAACACTTACTGAGAATAATTACTTGAAAAAATTGTTTGTTGTCCGCTTTCTTAAAGTACCCACTTAGCGTAAATTTACTATTGTGTCACGACGTTGATTCAACTATGTCTAGAGTCCAGAATACATATCTTGTTTTTGTGATTGAGTAGACTATAATTTAACTCGACAGCAATCCAATGACCTTTTGATGATTTCATTAATGGCTTTAGTGCTGTAGAAGACTAGTACCTATATACTGCAGTAACATGGCAGCTTTCTGCCTATGCACAATGAACACAGAAGCTACCAATCAGGGGTGTGGGTGGGGTTATACAGAGCTCAGCATTCAGAGAACTTGTTGATCTGCAGCAGAGAAAGCTATGATTTTTATGAAACCTACAGCAAGAAGCCTAGTAAGTGATACACTACTGGAATCAGGTTCTCTTCTCATAATATCATGCAACACCAACCAGACTAACAAGGTAATAAAGACAGGGGTAACAAAAAATGCCAAACATACATAGATACTCACACATACAACAGCGGAATGCACCTGGGAGTGAAGGATGAGGTTAAACCAAAGTAGGAGAAGAAAGGGAATTATCACACACTCAAAACGTTCTCCAATAACAGCCAACAACAACCTCCAGCCATGCAGCATAAGCTAGCTCTGATGATGAGTGCCAGCCAGTGCCCAGTTTATATCGAAGATAGGAGTGGCTAACAGTGCACAGCTGAGAGCCTTAACAAAGGAAAGCTTCCAGGAGCTCTCAACTGAGCAGATTAATCCCTGCACTGCTAAAAGAAACTTGCATCATTTAATATGAAAGTGAAGTGCTTCTAATCAGTGCAGGAGCAGGAGAAGTCAGACACTGCAGTGTTCCGGCTCCTCCCTGTGGTAAACCTGTGACACCCCACCTCAGATTCAGGTTAATCAGGGTGTGTCACATGAAAAGACCAGATCGCATCAGCCTGGCCACATGACGTCAGGTGCTGGTATCCACATCTTCTCTTCAGCACTGTATCTCTTCCAGTGTACCAGATACAGAAGCAACCATCAAACTAAGCAACAATTAACGATCTTAGCTATCTGAAATTCCAAATTTCCATCCAAAATGATAGGAGATGGTGGTAGCAGTGATGGTACAGAAGACACAACTCATTTCTTGAGTAGAGATCGATGAAACATATTATGGATACTAAAAGTGCAAGGCGGAATGCTACGGGATTGACATTGGCCACAATCTTACAGGGACCGATGAACCTGGGACCCGGTTTCCTGGGATGTCTAGCCAAAACCGAATCATGATGTTCACTAAGAACTTTCAGACGGTGATTCAAAGGCACAAATAATTTACCTAATGGACAGGCAGCAGGAACATCCCCCTGAGTGTCAACAACCTCTTTTTCAAGATCAGTGCATATAGACACTATAACTACCCTTTTTGTAATATAGGAACCGGTTCACAATTATCTCCACCCCAGGAAAACAATGAGATAAGGCATCCGCCTTAATGTTCTTGTTCCAGGGCCTATATGTAACAAAAGGTTTAATCTGGTGAAGAACAATGCCCATCTTGCCTGTCTAGGCGTTAGATGTATCACAGACTCTAGATATACAAAATTCTTGTGATCTGTGATTATCATAACCGGATGAACTGCCCCCTCCAGAAAATGGTGCCACTCTCCAAAGGCCCACATGATTGCCAAGAGTTTCCTGTTGCCAATGTCATAATTTCTCTCTGCAGATGACAGTTTTTTAGAAAAGTATGCACATGAACGTCATATACCAGGAGATGCACCTGCAACAATGCAGTCCCCACCTCTACTTCAGAAGAGTCAACTTCTACAATAGAAAGCTGAATGACATCAGGTTGTATGAGAATCAGAGTAGATGCAAAACACTCCTTCTTGGTATCTAATGCCTCCCTGGCTGGATTGGATCACTTGAAAAAGTCTATCCCTTTCCTTGTCATTTCCATCAGAGGTTTGGCCACTACTGAAGAGTTTTTGATGAACTTATGGTAGTAGGTGGCGAAACCCAAAAACCTTTGTAACACCTTCAAATCTTCAGAACAATCCCAATCCAGTACCATTCGAAAATTTGCCAGATCATTGTGAAAACCAGCAGACAATAACACATATCTTAGAAATGGAATCTCAACAGAGAACATACATTTCTAACTCTGACAATGAGTGCTAGCCAGGGTCCAAATTATATAGGAATTGGGATTGGCTAACAGTACACATCTAGGAGATGGGAGTCGCTAACAGTGCACATCTGGAAGCCTTAACACAGGAAAGCTTCCAGGAGCACTCAACTGAGCAGATTAACCCCTGCACTGCTAAAATAAATTTTATTTTTTTTAATATGAAGGCAAAGGGCTTCTAATCAGTGCAGTAGTAGGAGAAATCAGATGCTGCAGTCTTCTGGCTCCTCTCTGTTGCAGTAAACTTGTGACACATATTTTCACAACAAAATGATTGCAGTGCAGGAATTTGAATCATTGATTCGGAGCATGGACTGCCAACAATCTATGCTGCAGGTTGCAGTAAACTAAGCAGTGTCCTCCTGCTGCTAGACTGCTGTCTTAATTGCAGGATCAAACATCATAGGATTTTACAGCTCTCCAGATATGTAATCAGGTAGCCTTAGACTACATATCAGAAATTACATGTCTGTCTTATACACTTACTTTTCCCCCACTCCGTAGCTGTCCAGAGCAGATGTAGCAGATACAATGCAGATAACCAATGAAGAACCTGGAATAAAAGGAGATGTTACATAGTTAGATACTTGAATAGTACATAAGTTGAAAAAAGGCACAGGTAATTTACCTTTCTCGATCAATTATGGTGCCCCACCTGCATCTGTAAATGCCATGGTCACAGATTGACAGAGACATCTAACAGGATAACAACCACAGACAGAGCTCCACTACTCTATTCTTGGCTGTTGGAGGCAGATGATGATGACTGAATAACACAGTCATCATCTGACAGCAAAAATGAGGGTTAATTTCCTAGGGAGCCCACATATGACATATTATTATTACGTTATATGTGGGTAAAGGGTTAAATAAGCACTCACAAAAGAGTAAAATCGTTAAATAATGACCACATTGAGCATAATAATAGAATATATCCTCCTCGAGTTTAATAACATAGTAACTTGTCATAAAATAACACCCAACTGGAGCAAGAGTTCCTACAGCGCGCATGTGGCAGGTATATTGCTGAGTCATTCACTGACAGCTATCAGTTTCCCTATATATATTGGATTAATACAATTGTTTTATGGTACTCTAAATAACCAATATGGAAATATGTGATTATTAGAGGCAACTTGTTTTTATGCTTAATATACCAGACATTTTGTTGAGTTATTCACTCTCAACTATATATATTATGCTCAGAAAATGGTATTATAATGCTATAGTTTGCAACATGTAAATATATAAACCTTTAAATGTAACAGAAAACTAAATGGTTAAATAAAATTGTATAATTGTATTAATCACATCTTCAAATCAATAAAACATCAAGAAAAATTTGTCCTCAAAGTACAAACAATCGGAGCATCTCAGTATATTAAATAATCATTTGATCTATGAGCCATACTGTATGTATAGACACATTGCCAAATAGCTGTTATTTTATGCACAAATACTGTATTAAAAAAACAATTATGTGTCATATAGGGTACAAAATGTTCAGGTCCAGAGTATACAGAGATGATAACTCCTAGATAGCATTAGTGCTCTAACTAATTTTTGACACAGGTAGGATATTGTAAATGTTATTAGCATATATTACTTAATTAAATAATAGGATAACCAAGTGGTAAGGTACATGTAAAGTGCTATAAAGTTATATTGTGCAACAAGATCACTTTACTTTGATACTAAATAGAATCATTCATGTATCAAATAGAACAGTATATAGAAAGCACATGATAGGTATAATAGTTAGATACTGACCCCACAATTGCTGCACATGCCCGACACGCATTTTATCTACTGCTTATATGTATTATATCAAGATAAATTAAAGCAATGGCTGCTTTGACCTCACGTTCATTAGAGCAGAGTTGTGATCTCTGACTACAGCCCAACTACACTTCCTAGAGAGGCAGTCTGAGACACACCTCCTGGATAGTGTTGAGCGATACCGTCCGATACTTGAAAGTATCGGTATCGGAAAGTATCGGCCGATACCAGCAAAGTATCAGATCCAATCCGATACCGATACCCGATACCAATACAAGTCAATGGGACTCAAGTATCGGACGGTATCCCTGATGGTTCCCAGGGTCTGAAGGAGAGGAAACTCTCCTTCAGGCCCTGGGATCCATATTAATGTGTAAAAGGAAGAATTAAAATAAAAAATATTGCTATACTCACCTCTCCGACGCAGCCTGGACCTCACCGAGGGAACCGGCAGCGTTGTTTGCTTAAAATTCGCGGGTTTACTTCCTTACGTGAAGTCCCGGCTTGTGATTGGTCGCATGCCGCCCATGTGGCCGCGACGCGACCAATCACAAGCCAGAACGTAATTTTAAAATCCTGAAGGACCTAAAATTACGTCACGGCTTGCTGTGATTGGTCGCGTCGCGGCCACATGGGCGGCACGCGACCAATCACAAGCCGGGACTTCACGTAAGGAAGTAAACCCGCGAATTTTAAGCAAACAACGCTGCCGGTTCCCTCGGTGAGGTCCAGGCTGCGTTGGAGAGGTGAGTATAGCAATATTTTTTATTTTAATTCTTTATTTTACACATTAATGTTGTTTCGATACCGATACCCGATACCACAAAAATATCGGATCTCGGTATCGGAATTCCGATACAGCAAATATCGGCCGATACCCGATACTTGCGGTATCGGAATGCTCAACACTACTCCTGGATCATCATTGGTCTGCCTGCAACGCTACCTCTTCAGATAGGTTGCCATTTATAGGAACAAGTCTATCCTAAACTCACCAGAAAGTCAGTGCATGGAGAGCTTACCTCTAATACAGCAAGTGTAAAATTGTTATAAAGCACAAATAATTAAACTACGGGTCTCAAGATGATTATCATGTAACTGCTGTACATGTAAAACAGAAACATGTTCCTTATTAAGGGGGATTCTGGATTGCTGCCTTAAAATGAACATGTCAGCAGGATTTTGCTAAGTAACCTACAAACACTGTCGGGTTGGCACCGTTATACTGATTAACATAATACGTGGGTTGAAGAAATCAGTCTTGTAGTTCTTGTGTAATCAGAGTTAGAAGTTTTCAGCTAATAATATGCCCGTGCTCCTGGGTGGGACTGTAGGCAGAGTCTCATCTTCCTGCTCTAAGCCAGAGGGACCAAGTAAAGACCAGAGAAGACAACGAAACACAAATATGTTCCTCAGCATAGAGACAGAGAGAGATACAGACTGTGCTTCGGGTTGGGAATGTGGCCAGGTCTTTCCTTGCTATCTCTGGCCCTTTTGTTTACTGGAGTTTTTCCTGTAGTCTTGTGTTGCTCACAACAGTTTATAATAATTTTTAATATTTGGTTTTAAATAGTTGTAAGGAATCACTACATGTAAAATTGACCTATCTTTAATGCATGTTTTCTGTTATCTTTATGTTCGACTCTGAAGCTCAGAAAAGGTTGGAGACGTCTGCCGTAAGAGGTCCATCAGCACTTTGTTCATTCTTTGCCGGAATCACACAATAAAATATGGATTTGTGGAATGTACAATGCCCTCCATTCACCCTGTTTCACAGTAATCAGAGGCTTTCTCATGATGTGCCCTGGCTACGCAGCAGGAAACTGTATTCTCTCTCATATGTTAGTTTTCCATTACAGGTCTGTATAAACACAATAACCCCCTCAGACTGATGTACCACTACATAAGTTAATGTAGTAAAGCACTACAAGAAATACTTGTATTTTATAACACACTGGTAAAATGAATGGTTTTAACGCTTGTATTTAGCAGGGGCTTGTCAATATATAACAAAATGTATTGAATATTTTACATTAATGAAAGATATAACTGCAATTGACAATCAGGTTGTGTCGTTAGCAAACACATTTCTTTTGCTTCCACGTGTCCCTGCAAAAATCTGTGCTGTTGGGGGCAGAATTTGCCGGATCTCTCGTCTGCCAGCTATGGCAGTGGTCTCACTCTTTCTAACTGCTCTGCAGTGAAATGATGATCACTAGGTATAGAAATGAGCATAGTGTCCACCATGATTCAATTCCTTAGTAAGGTTTCGTTATGCTGTGCACTTTGTACAAAAGGGTGCCTTGCTTTTTATATTAATCCCTTCACAACATAAGACAATATATAGATTTTTACAGATAACAAAGTTAAAACCTAAACATGTTTTAAATCTGATCTATCACACTATAAAATAAATCAACACAATTGGTAAATTCCGCAATGAAAAATATATCTGCCCCAAAATGGTATCAATAAAAACATCAGCTTGTCACAGAAGCCCACACACAATTCCATCTACATAAAAATGAAAGTGTTATAGGTCTCGGAAAATAGTGACAGAGGCAAAACTAATTTTCTTACAAATTGTATGTTAAAAAAAATACAAGTTTGATATAGCTGTAATCATCCTGATGTGGAAAATCACACCGTTAGATAATTTGTAAAGCGCAATTAATGCTGTAAAGAACAAAACCCTATAAAACAATTGCAGAATTACTTTTTTTGTGCAATTTCACCACACTTGGATTTCTTTTTTCCTGTTTTCTTGTATATTGAAGGTTGAAATGGATAGTGTCATTCAAAACTACAAGTAGTCACACACAAAAAAACAAGCCCTCATTTGTCTATGTGGATGGAAAATAAAAAAGATATGGATCTTGCAAGAAAGGGAAGAAAAAACAAAGTGTACAAAACTTGAAAATCATCATGTTTTGGAAGAAATAAAAGCATCAATGTTTTAAAAAAATCTTGGATAACTCTTTAAGTTTGTTGATTTACTCGAAACCTCAATAGAAGCTGTAAACCTTTGTACACTGAATTTCCTCTAGTGGCATCTGCTGACAAACCCCACCAGAAAGCTGGAGAGCATTTCAATCTGCCATTTCTCCAAGGTTTCATAGCAGTTCCTTGCTCTGCCTTTATGGTAGGTACACCACGGCTATGAATAATATGTGTTCTTCAATTTTAACAGAGCTCTGCAGCATAAACGGCAAGAAACAAGAAAAGACACAAAATGATTACCCCTCTCTTGTTCCAGGAATGCAGGCTTGGGCTATGGAATGAGTCAATTAGCAGTATCTGCAAGAAGATTATACTTGGAGCAGCTGGTGTGAAACAGTAGGCGACGTACATTACACAGAGTTTTAAGGTTCACACAATAACAATAACGAGGAAAACGGCAAACAAGAATGTTTTGCTTTGCAATGAATATCTCCTATATCCAGAATTCCTCTGGCTCCCTACACTTCCATTAAAACTGTTGAATGCAGAAAATTGTTAGCTTTATGCAAACAGCTGCCCGTCCTTCACCAGATACGCGGTCATGTAATACAGCGAGTACTTAACAGATGATATTTACTATTCAACCTTATTTTTCAAGTGCCCCCTTGAGTCGTCTTCATTGGTTGAGAGCAGAGAAGGATGAAAATTGCTTTAAAATAAGAATGAAACAGCCTTGAATGATCTTGTGCTTGGAAAGCCAACAACTCAAATCCGCTCTTTGTGATGCTGACATGCAGTCATCAGAAACAAAAGGTGAAAGGTAACGTTCTAGTGCTTCATTTCTTTTCTGTACTTGGATAATAATTGTGAGATGAAATTAATTTGCAAACAACAGTTTTTTCTCTCCCAGGAACAGTGGTGGATCTCCCAAGGGACCTCTACTTAAATCAGAGATCACAGCTGGAACTTTCATCAGTAAGGCTACCATTTTGCATTGCAGAATGTGCTGGAATATGGAGTTATGAGGATTGAAAGGATGAAAGTATTCCTTCCATGAAGCACATGAACCTTAAAACAGGTTTATGGGAGTGAAATGCACCAAGATTTGAAAGAGGTGCACACTGTTTATTAGCGTTAATGCATGCTGAACTGTTCTAAAGACAGAAAAATAAATTTCTGTTTTCAATGAACAGGGTAAATTTGTGCTATGTTTCCGGCCACCGTCAATATACTTGCATTGACCAAGGCGGCACCCATCTAGTCAGAATGTGGCTGAGAGTATGCATATCACATACTTGCAGCCATTCCCGCCGCTGACAACGGAGAATCCTCACAGCACACAGTGACTGCAGACTTGTAGTTTTAGGCTGAACAACCCCTATAGCATCCTTGATTTCTATACAGCAGTTAGCTGCTCACCTCTCTCCCCCTTACTATCAGTTCCTGACTGAACTGCTGTTATCATTCCTGCATTATTTTCTCCATACTCATAATGTCTGGCCTGGCAACAACAGTTTCCGATATAGTTCTCATAATCACAGCTCTCGCTTTCCTGAGCAATGTGCTTGTTCAAAGGCACTGTTATGTTTATATTTAAATCTAGTAATAACAGTATATACTTCAGATTAATGACAGACCAATAATGTGTCACAGTAGCATGAGAAGTTACTTCCAGGACTGTTATTCAAGGAGGAGTTCTCTCCACCCAGCAACCAGGAAGTAAAGAGATTACAGAGCTGTGTGCTACTCAACGCAGAATTTGAGCTATTAGAAGGTATCTTTGTTTTGGTCATACCACCAGAGGCAACAGTGTCAGGGCATGGGAACCTAAAACCCTGTAAATACAGTCCAATATTCTTCCAACATTTTATTTAACAGAAAGAGCTGAAAGAACTGCTAACCATTTTTATTGAAGAAAAATCATTATTTTATTCATTGAAATCCTTGCTCCTTCTGGACTCAAAGGTCTGGTGAGCTGCTGGTACACAAAGCTAGCTGTTATGATCCTTAGTGGTTGAGGATCACAAAATACTCCAGCTAAGTAACAAAACATAGGACAAACTCTAGGGAGGTGGTAAACTGGACTGACCGCAAATCTGAACCTATCCAACACACTAAAGGTAGCCGGTGAACGTGACTAAAATCCTAGACGTCTCGAGCCAGCCTGAGGAACTAACTACCCCTAGAGAGAAAGAAAGACCTCACTTGCCTCCAGAGAAATAATCCCCAAAGATATAGAAGCCCCGAACAAATAATAACGGTGAGGTAAGAGGAAGGCACATACACAGGGGTGAAAGCAGATTCAGCAAATGAGGCCCACTAATACTAGATAGCAGAAAATAGAAAAGGGGTCTGTGCGGTCAGTAAAAAACCCTTACAAAATATCCACACTGAGATTTCAAGAACCCCCACACCAACTAACGGTGTGGGGGGAGAAACTCAGTCCCCTAGAGCAACGAGCAAGCGAGGAAATCACATTTTAGCAAGCTGGGCAAGAAACATGATAAATGCTGATAATCAAAAAATAAACAAACAAAAACTTAGCTTGTCTTGGAGAGACTGGGAGCAAGGTAGTCACAAGGAATCTGAAGAGCACTGAATACATTGAGAGCAGGCAAGGAACTGAGTATCCAGGTGAGCTAAATAGGAAACCAACCAAGGATAACGAACCAGCTGATGCTGCCAACCTGCAGAAAGACAACACTACACAGTACCGCTTGTGACCACTAGAGGGAGCCCAAAAATAGCAGAAGGTGGGTGTTGCATGTGGAAAACAGATAGAGTTACTGAAGGCAAACTAAAATTTTAAAGGATCCTGAAAGCAACAAGCGGACAGAAGACATCGTGGAAGCTACTGGCAGACATATAGAAGAAAACAAAGTGTTAAAGGGGTCCTGGAAGCTGCAAGCGGACAAGATATGTCCTGGAGGCTACAGGCAAACACATAGAGGCAAACTGAAAGTCTTAAAGGGGTCCTAGAAGCCGCAAGCATACAGGAGACATCCTGAAAGTCACAGGAGGATGAGCAGAGCTAAAGTATTAAAGTGGAAATAGAGACCACTGACAGGCAGCAGGTTGCTGGAAGCCACAGGCAAGTGTGATGCCCCAGGGTCCTGGTTGTCACAGTGGCATTGCTTTCCTCAAGGGGAGAGTGATGTCACACTTGGAAGCGATGGAGGATTCCTTTTAACAGGTAACTAGCACATACAACATCATTCTGACTTCATGCCAGAAGGGGGAGCTCTACACCCAAAATCAGGGGAGGTGCTCTCTCTTTGGTTGGGAGGAGGAGTTAGTTGCTAGGCAGTTGCTAGGCAGTTAGGAAGATTTAGTCAGCTGGTGCCAGTCACCTGTCAAATGGGTTTGTGTCCCAGTTCAACAAAGGACAGAGATAACTGAGAGGACCTTGCTACAAAGTCATAGGCAGTAAGGGGCTATAATAACAGCGCTAGAAGGAAGGCTTTTAACTCCACCTGATAAAGCTGGACTCTGAACTCACTTCCAAGCCGGCCGAACCCTGCCTGTACCTGTGATCTGGTGCCCTGGACTGTGGCTACCTGCTACCGTCAGTAAACCAGGTTAAAAGACTGCACAACTGCATCCTTGTTCTTTACTGCACCACTCACCATCTTCCATCTGTTCACCGGGAGCCCTGGGGACATACTTCACCTGTGGGAAGTTATACCATGCCATAACATCACCCCAGAGGACCCCTTTAAGCAGCGTCGGTCACCCCTGACCGAATACCACAGGTGGCATCACGAGCTTCCCTTATTTCCACAACCCCTTTTACTTGGGCGCCCAGGGCCACGAACCCGGTCGTTGCCACCGTGAGCACCCCTTTAATTGCAACCGGACCCGGTACCGAATACCCCACGGCTCTGATGGGCGACTCACAAACAGGTGACATCCTGAAGATCACTGACAGGCAGCAGTGTTACTGGAAGTCTCAGACACGTAACTTAGGAACTAGAAACTACAGGCAACCAGGAAATGGCCTAGAGCCTGTGGACAGGAACTGTGCACATACACACTAAAAGAATTACTAGAAAGTCTTAATACAATACTAAGACAAATGTGTGTGTCTTGATAGGTCTTATATGGGCATAATAAATACAAGATATGGAAGCAGGCTGGGCTACTTGTAAAGCCCAATGTACAGCACATGAAAGTCTAACGGACAGGGGCAGGTGTGAAACAGCTGTAAGGGTATGTGCACACGTTGCGGATTTCTTGCAGAAAATTCCTGAAGAAAACCTGAAATTTTCTGCAAGAAATCCGCATTTTTTTTTTTGCGTTTTTTTTCCGTTTTTTTCGCGTTTTTTTAGCATTCTGCAAGCGTAATTAGCTTGCAGAATGCTAAAGTTTTCCAAGCGATCTGTAGCATCGCTTGGAAAACTGACTGACAGGTTGGTCACACTTGTCAAACATAGCGTTTGACAAGTGTGACCAACTTTTTACTATAGATGCAGCTTATGCAGCATCTATAGTAAAAGATAGAATGTTAAAAATAATAAAAAAAATAAAAAAATGCTTATACTCACCCAGACATCTCCTCAGCGGCGTCCGTTCCTCTTTCTCTAGCTGGCGTGTGTGCACAGGACCTTCCGTGACGTCACGGTCCGGTCACGTGAGCGGTCACATGACCGCTCACGACCAATCACAGGACAGTGACGTCATTCGGCGAGGTCCTTCAGCGCACACCAGCTACAGGAACCAGCCAGCGTGCAGCACAGAGGCGGGAACACAGCGCCGGACATCGAGGGTGAGTATAGGACTGTTTTTTATTTTATTTCTTATTTTTTTACCAATTATATGGTGCCCAGTGCGTGGAGGAGAGTTTCCTCTCCTCCACCCTGGGTACCAACCGCACATAATCTGCTTACTTCCCGCATCGTGGGCACAGCCCCGTGCGGGAAGTAAGCAGATCAATGGACCCCTAGGTGTGCGGAATCCCCGCAATTCCGCATTTTTAATGAACATGTTGCTTTTTTTTCCGCTATGCGATTTTTTCGCGGAAAAAATCGCAACATTTGCACAAAAAATGCGGAATACCTTGTAAATAATAGGAGGCATATGTTAGCGTTTTTTTCGCGTTTTTATCACGTTTTTATAGCGAAAAAAACGCGAAAAAAACGCTAACAATCCTGAACGTGTGCACATGGCCTAATATCAGAGACTGACATCCTAATCTGCATGAATACAAAGACAGCTGTCAATCACTGAGTTGGACCACCCACTAGGCTACCAATCCCAGAATGAGCAGATATTTAACCTGAAAACAATACAGCTGGCGCTCAACACTGCTGCCCACTGAACCTGTGGGACTAACCGGTATAATCACCCAGCTGCTGGTACCCCAGAACATGTGCCACTTCTGAAAGGACTAAATAGATATAACTAGAAATGGTACCGTGCTTAGGTGATTCGGGGCATCAAATCTCTAATACCCGAAATAGCATACAAGTGCCTGTGATACTAGATGCGAATGTACAATTTTCAAATGGTGATGGACTACTGATAAACCTGAAAGCCTATAGGTACTAGCCAAATGAACTGAATACACAAAGAAGAAGCCCAAAATATGCCCTGCTACCCCTGAATGTCAGCACACAGCCGACCCCGCATCAACCATACGCGTAAGTATTAAAAAGCCCTTACCGTGTGCTGCAGCTGGTTGAGTGTACGGCTCTTCCTAATCAAAGTCCGGGAGGGTGTGCGATGTGCCGCAGGGAATTGCAACACGTGACCCGCACAAAGTGTGCCTGCGGGTGACGGGCGACGGGTGGGCACGCAGAGGGCAGTCCTGCGTGACCTGTGTGGGGTACCGCTAGTAAGTGCAGAGCCAGAGAACGTCCCGGCCGGAGGCGTTCCTGGTTGCACTTGGAAACAAAGATGGCCGACGCTGCCAGGCAGCATGTGACGTCACAAGCCTACGGAGCCCTGCTGGGACCAAAAAGAAAACTAACGCGTTTCGAAGGGTATGCGCCCTTCTTCGTCAGGGTTGAAGCCTGCAGAGGAGCTCCTCATCAATATATGCCTTCGCTACCCCTATGTGCCCGCCCCCTAAACCACGTACCCGTCCCAGTCAGCTCAATAGACAGTGAGCTATGACAGCTGCCAATCACCATAACATCCACCCCTCTGTACTACACGGATTGCCCCTAGTTGGGGAACATAGATTGATGTACATATATGAAGATGACAACCATGAGGTGTATATAAAGAAAGAATTATTTTAAAATTACAAATGCACAAAAATAAACAAATAACATTACCTTTTATTAATAACACATACTAAAATATACTGATAAAGTTAAAATACACAAATGGAATAGAATGCAATGTGAATTCTATATCCTAAAAAGGCGTATATATGCCTATTAAAATAATGCGCGCGCTCCTGTGTCCACTAAATACCTATAAAATGCATGGGGCCTGTACAATGGAACAGGGCGAAAATCATACCCACACCTCCGTCTGCCTGCAGTCGCTACGCTAAAAGATAAAAGTAAAAAATAGAAAATAAAAAATACTAAATGATAAAATAAAAACCACATGGTATTACACTCATGCCATTAAAATGCGTATAATTCAAACTCGTGGTTCAGGCCTTTAGGGGTGAGGCAATCTAACCTGAATATCCATTCTGACTCGACTTTGGACATTTGTTTCAGGAAATTGCCCCCTCTCAAATTTTGGCGAACTTTTTGAATTCCGCAAAAATGCACATCCTTTACACTCCTATTGTGCACCTCTCCAAAGTGACGAGATAGAGGATGGCCTAGAAACCCCTTCTGGATGTTTCTCAGATGTTCCTTTATATGTGTCATTAGTTTTCTCTTGGTTCTGCCCACATACAATTTTCCACAGGGGCATTGAGTCAAATAGATGATACCCGTTGAAGAACATGTTATCTTATCCCGGATATAAAATATCTCCGTACCGCTGGAATTCTTAAATATAGTTTGGCAGCTTCTCTTACTGCCTGTCTGGATGCAACAATAGCACCCCCCACATCTCACAAAACTCCCGTTGGGGTTGGACTGCTGATTTCCTAACGGACCCTGCTTGATGTAGGCCAATTTGGCCGTAGGGGCCAACAGATTGTTTAACGTCTGCGCTTTTTTGTACACAAACCTGGGGTACGGCGGTAAAAAATCCCCTATGATCCTATCCCTTTGCAGGGTTAACCAATGTTTCCGAATGATCCCCTGAAACTGCCTATATCCTGCATGGAATTGTGTTATAATGGGCAGTTGTTTAATTTGTTCGGAAATAGATACCATTCCTTTAGGGTCGGGTTTCTGTTTATGTATCAAAGTATTCCTGGGTATGGCCCTTACTTCTTTTGCTGCCTGTTCCACCAGTGGCAAAGGGTACCCCTTCTCCGGGAATTGTTGTGTGAGGTGCCCGGACTCCTGATCAAAGTCGTCGAGGCTAGTGCAGTTACGTCGGATCCTAGTAAATTGTCCCTTCGGGATGTTTGTGAGCCACACCGGAAGGTGGCAACTGCTGGTATGAATAAAACTATTTGAATACACCTCTTTCCGGTAACATTTTGTGCGTAAGTGGCCCTCTTCCACGAAGATAGTCAAATCAAGGAAGTTGATGGTGTTGTCACTCACAGTGGGTGTGAACTCCAGGCCAAAGTTATTAGTATTCAAGCCGTGAATGAATGAGTTCAGGTCAGTCCTGGAGCCCTCCCAAAATTGCAAGCATGCACGACCACAGAGGGTATAGAAGAACTAGCAGCCAACATTTTGCATAGACTGAAAAATAAAGAGAATGAGATCATTGATAAAAAAAATTAGGAAATTCAAGAGGGATAATATACCCGAACATATATACAATATTTATCCCATACGGGACATCAGAGATTGCGAATCCATTCAGGATCAACAGCTGAACTCCAGCCAGCTGGTGGTCCTGGATGAGTACATCTCAGAGCAGCAATGAAATGGAATAGATAGTGTAATTAATCTATCATTTTATGCAGATTCTAACTCAACGCAGTATACACCGGTCCGCAGTAGAGGCCATATCTCGGCACCTAGCCCCTCAGTTTGGGACGATAATTTGACTAGGTCACCTCCAGATTCCGTGATCCAAATAAAACCTTGGAATTTTCCATATATCCCAATACATCTTTGGGTATGGAAACCAGTCCCCTGTTGGACCGCACTATTCAGACAATCGCCCCTGTATCGATCTCTAATCGGTTTACCCCTCTGCTATCGTATAGGGCAGAGGACCATGCCGCCGCATCCCCACCAGGGGAGGGTTGTTGTAGCACGGCGCGGTCCGAGACAGTAAGTGGCGCAGAGGGGGGGCTTGGACCAGGGATAGCAACCAATCCCCCTTTCAAACCCACAATTACAAAACCTAAGATATGCACAACAAAAATTGCAACCAGTAAAAGTTTTAAGCCCAGCACAAAGGGAAAGGTTCCCGCCCCCATACAGAAAGGATCTAAAAGGGCAGGTGGGCATACACCATTCAGTAAGGATTTTTTTCGGGTAAGATCTTTAAAACCAAAAGAGGTAAGAGGGGAGGGAAACTCACCAAAAAGAAAATAGTGGGTTCAACTGGTAATTCCCCAAAAATATACAACTTAAGTACATACCAGCTAACAGAGAGTGATGTCTCCCTCCTGCAGAAGGGCCTAAAATTTGCCCCGTCTACCTCGGCTAAACCCTTTAACTTGTATATTGGGATGAAAAAGTTTTTACGTAACCTGGCCCTGAAGAAGTATTTTTTGAAAAAGGAACGGACAGGCACAACGAATAATATTCAAGAACCACCATCTAAATTAATTCACACTACACTATCCAACCCGTCCTCCTTCAACCCAATACAAGAATACTCCAATGCGTTCCATGCATTCGATACATTGGTCACCGCGGACATTAGGAAATTACAGAGAGGCAAAAGGATGCATACATCCAGTAATCTGAATTTTCAGGAAAGAACGTCCCTAAAAAATCTGCAAACCAATAATGATATAATCGTCCGCCCGGCCGACAAGGGAGGGGGAATCGTCATCTTGGAGAGGACTAAATATCAGGAGGAAGCGGAACGACTCCTTGGTGACACAATCACCTATAGAAAATTATTGGGTGATCCCACCCCGCAGTATGTGCGAAAACTGAACCTTTTAGGTCAGAAGGGGAAATCATTGGGTATTCTTAACAAAAAAGAGTGGATGTTCATTGTCAATTCTAATCCCAGTGTGGCCCTCTTTTACCATATACCCAAGATTCACAAAAACCTGGTGAACACTCCAGGGAGGCCCATTATCTCGGGCATTGGCAGCCTTACGGCAAATTTATCAAAATACGTTGACACCCACTTACAAAAATGTATGGCCCTGATTCCGGCATACCTAAAGGATACGGGTCACACCTTGGAGATTTTGGAAACGATCGAGTGGAACCCTAAATATCTCTTAGTAACCTTGGATATTAAATCCTTGTATACTGTCATCAACCAGGAGATGGGTTGCCAGGCGTCGGGGAACTTCCTCCACAAATTAGGTACATATTCCACAACCCAGATCGAGTACATACAGGAGTGTATTATGTTTATTACCAAACACAATTATTTCATGTACGAGGGCCGTTTCTTCCTCCAACAATGGGGCACGGCAATGGGGACGCGTTTCGCTCCCTCCTTTGCGAACATATACGTAGCCAAGTGGGAGGAGTCAGCCATCTATGATAGAGGCCAGCTTCGTACGGGGGTGGTGCTGTGGCGTCGGTTCATAGACGACGTCATCCTCATTTGGGAGGGCTCCAGGACTGACCTGAACTCATTCATTCACGGCCTGAATACTAATAACTTTGGCCTGGAGTTCACACCCACTGTGAGTGACAGCACCATCAACTTCCTTGATTTGACTATCTTCGTGGAAGAGGGCCACTTACGCACAAAATGTTACCGGAAAGAGGTGGATTCAAATAGTTTTATTCATACCAGCAGTTGCCACATTCCGGTGTGGCTCACAAACATCCCGAAGGGACAATTTACTAGGATCCGACGTAACTGCACTAGCCTCGACGACTTTGATCAGGAGTCCGGGCACCTCACACAACAATTCCTGGAGAAGGGGTACCCTTTGCCACTGGTGGAACAGGCAGCAAAAGAAGTAAGGGCCATACCCAGGAATACTTTGATACATAAACAGAAACCCGACCCTAAAGGAATGGTATCTATTTCCGAACAAATTAAACAACTGCCCATTATAACACAATTCCATGCAGGATATAGGCAGTTTCAGGGGATCATTCGGAAACATTGGGCAACCCTGCAAAGGGATAGGATCATAGGGGATTTTTTACCGCCGTACCCCAGGTTTGTGTACAAAAAAGCGCAGACGTTAAACAATCTGTTGGCCCCTACGGCCAAATTGGCCTACATCAAGCAGGGTCCGTTAGGAAATCAGCAGTCCAACCCCAACGGGGGTTTTGTGAGATGTGGGGGGTGCTATTGTTGCATCCAGACAGGCAGTAAGAGAAGCTGCCAAACTATATTTAAGAATTCCAGCGGTACGGAGATATTTTATATCCGGGATAAGATAACATGTTCTTCAACGGGTATCATCTATTTGATTCAATGCCCCTGTGGAAAATTGTATGTGGGCAGAACCAAGAGAAAACTAATGACACGTATAAAGGAACATCTGAGAAACATCCAGAAGGGGTTTCTAGGCCATCCTCTATCTCGTCACTTCGGAGAGGTGCACAATAGGAGTGTAAAGGATGTGCATTCTTGCGGAATTCAAAAAGTTCGCCAAAATTTGAGAGGGGGCAATTTCCTGAAACAAATGTCCAAAGTCGAGTCAGAATGGATATTCAGGTTAGATTGCCTCACCCCTAAAGGCCTGAACCACGAGTTTGAATTATACGCATTTTAATGGCATGAGTGTAATACCATGTGGTTTTTATTTTATCATTTAGTATTTTTTATTTTCTATTTTTTACTTTTATCTTTTAGCGTAGCGACTAGCGACTGCAGGCAGACGGAGGTGTGGGTATGATTTCCGCCCTGTTCCATCATACAGGCCCCATGCATTTTATAGGTATTTAGTGGACACAGGAGCGCGCGCATTATTTTAATAGGCATATATACGCCTTTTTAGGATATAGAATTCACATTGCATTCTATTCCATTTGTGTATTTTAACTTTATCAGTATATTTTAGTATGTGTTATTAATAAAAGGTAATGTTATTTGTTTATTTTTGTGCATTTGTAATTTTAAAATAATTCTTTCTTTATATACACCTCATGGTTGTCATCTTCATATATGTACATCAATCTATGTTCCCCAACTAGGGGCAATCCGTGTAGTACAGAGGGGTGGATGTTATGGTGATTGGCAGCTGTCATAGCTCACTGTCTATTGAGCTGACTGGGACGGGTACGTGGTTTAGGGGGAAGCACATAGGGGTAGCGAAGGCATATATTGATGAGGAGCTCCTCTGCAGGCTTCAACCCTGACGAAGAAGGGCGCATACCCTTCGAAACGCGTTGGTTTTCTTTTTGGTCCCAGCAGGGCTCCGTAGGCTTGTGACGTCACACGCTGCCTGGCAGCGTCAGCCATCTTTGTTTCCAAGTGCAACCAGGAACGCCTCCGGTCGGGACGTTCTCTGGCTCTGCACTTACTAGCGGTACCCCACACAGGTCACGCAGGACTGCCCTCTGCGTGCCCACCCGTCGCCCGTCACCCGCAGGCACACTTTGTGCGGGTCACGTGTTGCAATTCCCTGCGGCACACCGCACACCCTCCCGGACTTTGATTAGGAAGAGCCGTACACTCAACCAGCTGCAGCACACGGTAAGGGCTTTTTAATACTTACGCGTATGGTTGATGCGGGGTCGGCTGTGTGCTGACATTCAGGGGTAGCAGGGCATATTTTGGGCTTCTTCTTTGTGTATTCAGTTCATTTGGCTAGTACCTATAGGCTTTCAGGTTTATCAGTAGTCCATCACCATTTGAAAATTGTACATTCGCATCTAGTATCACAGGCACTTGTATGCTATTTCGGGTATTAGAGATTTGATGCCCCGAATCACCTAAGCGCGGTACCATTTCTAGTTATAGATATTTAACCTCTTTCTGACCTTGGACGGGAAAGAACATCTGAGGTCAGATCCTCTGCTTTGATGCGGGCTCCGGCGGTGAGCCCGCATCAAAGCCGGGACATGTCAGCTGTTTTGTACGCGTTCCACCTGCCGCTATTAACTAGTTAAATGCATCTGATCTTCGCTCCTATGTAGCAGAGCCGATCGAGTTGTGCCAGCTTCTAGCCTCCCATGTAGGCTATTAAAGCATGGCAAAAGTAAAAAAAAAAATCTTTTAAAAAATATGAAAAGAAATAAACAAAATATAAAAATTTAAATCACCCCCCTTTCGCCCCATTCAAAATAAAACAATAAAAATAAAATCAAACATACACATATTTGGTATCGCCGCATTCAGAATCGCCTGATCTATAAAAAAAAACAAGGAATAACCTGATCACTGAACGGCGTAGTGAGAAAAAAATTGAAAACATCAGAATTACGTTTTCTTGGTTGCCACGACATTGCATTAAAATGCAATAACGGGCGACTAAAAGAACATATCTGCACCAAAATGGTATCATTAAAAACATCAGCTCGGCACGCAAAAAAATAAGCCCTCATCAGACCCCAGATCACTAAAAATGGAGACGCTAAGGGTATCGGAAAATTGCGCAGTTTTTTTTTTACCACTTAGATAAAAAATAACCTAGACATGTTTGGTGTCTATGAACTTGTAATAACCTGGAGAATCATAATAGCAGGTTAGTTTTAGCATTTAGTGAACCTAGCAAAAAAGCCAAGCAAAAAACAAGTGTGGGATTGCACTTTTTTTGCAATTTCTCCGCACTTGGAATTTTTTTCCCATTTTCTAGTACACGACATGCTAAAACCAAAGATTTTATTCAAAAGTACAACTTGTGCCACAAAAAATAAGCCCTCACATGGCCATATTGACGGAAAAATAAAAAAGTTATGGCTCTGGGAAGGAGGGGAACGAAACACGAAAACGCAAAACCGAAAAAAGCTGGGGTCATGAAGGGGTTAAAGACAATACAAGTCTTTTCCTACAAAAAATATATACTAATCTGCTAAGTTCCTCTCAGTCTGTAACATGATACTGAAATATCAGACTGCTAGTTTAATATGACAAAATCCCTTCAACACACAGTACACGGCCATGCTCAGTAGGTATCAATAAGGTAATGAGTGTGCTGCTGATCTCTGACATACAGCTCTCTGCAGGTAGTACTTATCCACAGTCAGACATTGATACAGAGCTACAGAGAGTAGTTGTGTGTGCCTGCACCGATAAACTCAGATTTTACAATTACACTTTATTTGCATATTGGACTAAACTTATCAAATTCAACTTCACAAGGAAATGGTGGCCATGTGATAAAATAGAATTTTTTTCTTTCCTACTCAGTTTTTTTAGGTATTAGTTCAAACCAATAGTGAGGACAAATCCCCTGGATGGTTTAGACTATCCTTAGAGCCATCCAGAGGTTTGTCCCTGTAATTGGATTGACCGAATACTTGAAAGAAAGTCTTATAGGAAAGAAAAAAAAAAACTGATGCTCTGCCTCCAACAGAATTCTATGTTAATCAGTGCAGAATTTTGGACCCAATTTGGATTTTACGAGACAGGACTTTAGAACCACTTTCCTTTCGAGATGTGTATAACACAAGTGTAATAGCCACATATTTGAAATCGAATTCATCTCGCCTGATTAGTAAGTGAGCTAGCAAGCGAGATGTAACTTCTCTTAACCTTTCTAGGATTAACATTATACTAGCAGATAAAACAGAAGCGCGGATTTAGAAAATGAAATGACATCAGCTTAACCCTGTGTAAATCGCAAGTGCGACCTTACTTGATCCGAACTGGCTAAATATTTTATTACCATCTTCTCAACTGCCCTAGACCACCAGTAACGCATGCTGATGAATGTGAAACACTGGAATCCAGCTCTGCACTAGAAGAAATATGTTGCATTTTGAACAAGAGCGTGATATGAGCAGTTTAATAAGAAGCGTTGCCAGGGAAACATTTGTCAAATAAGCAATGTTACAGACTTTTTTTTTATGAACTGCATAGGCGTCTTTCTCCCTGTCACTGCAATGTCACGATTCGGCTCGGTGGCTTTTCCTACATAGTATATCCTTTGCCTCAATGTCACTTTTGGCAGATACTCTTGTTCCATAAATCTGAAATCATACACCATGCTACTGAAATATTCATCACCATGTTTAGGGATCCAAAGTTGAGTTAACAGTTATGAAGCTGGAAGAATCACTAAACATCAGATGAAATGAACATGTTAACCTAAAGTATAGGCAAAGGGAAAATTCTCATATATTTATTCTCGGAAACTGAAGCTGAATTAATCAGAAGTCAGTAAGATTGAATTATTTGCAGTAAAAAATATTGTCTATGGGAATTGTTGGGGTCTGATTTTTTTTTTAAATAAATACTAATAATATTAGAAGTAAGTAAACAACAGTTTGAGAATTACACAGAAAGAACACGATCTAAAGAAGTAAATAGATGATGCCTGTAAACTTTATGAACAGACAGGTGACAATGGGGACATATTGATGCCAAATAATAGCGGTAATTTAACTATTGTTTTCAGCTGTGCAAAATCAATGTACAATACAGGACAAGTTTTAAAAGATTTCTTGAAATTTTCGAAGAGAGAATGAGTTATTTTGACTGTAAGAGGTTAAAATTTTATTCCTACACAAAATATGTTGTTTCATGGCTTTACCAATATATCAGTGCCAAAGTGATTTATGTGACTCATAACTGCCCACAGGACCTCTATGAGAGGCATAAAACACAAGGCTATTTATTGCTAAACAAATAGAGGCTCCACTGAACAACATGAAATTTTAACATTCTCTTCATAAAAAAAACTTGGCTCAAAGTTATCTTTTCATTTTTTTTAAACTGCAATGGATGCAGAGGTTGAAAACCTTCACAGTAACAAATCCTGTTGCCTGATATATGGTTGTCTTTTGTTACTGTACCACCATTTTTCCAAATGCTAGAGTCCATTAGAGATTTCTGCTTTGACTTAGTTGTAAAATGCTATTCAGAATTACAAGCACTAAAGATAAGTGTATGCCAACATTTTAGGCAGGAAATTAAAGTTTAAAGGTTTGGAAAATGTATTGCGTTTAGAAGAATTTGAACCCGTAAAAGGTGAAAAAATGAAAAAAAAATCCAGTTTATTTAGGTTTTACATGAACAATGTCAGTTCACCAACTTTTCTAGTCATCGGGTATATATACAATTAAATATTACTGCTATAATGCGCCCTAATTTTGACCCGACTTCTCAAGACTCCTCAAGGAAATCACTATGCAATAGTGGCATATGCTGTTTGATAAATTTAGACCATTTTGAATCTGGCTAGTCTAAGTCTACACCAATCATCTGGTGTCTTACTTTAGGAGATGAGACAATTTAGACATCTGGAATGGAATTCTCCACAAATTTGTATTGTCCAGAATACAGATTTTTTTTGTCATTCACACCACACAAATTCAACAAAATGATAGCCAATGGAGGCTGCCATTCTGCTGACCAGTAGAAGGCCAGGGAAAAAGTTAATAAAAAATATTATAATAATATTCACCGGCCACATGTCCCTACAACCTGCCATCTGGCCTCTTCTTGTACTCTTCCCCAGGCGCATGGCTGCTCTTTGTCATCTCCGCTCCATGCTAGCATTTACAAAATGCTAGGCCTCTTACATCTCTGCATTCAAGGCTGTTACGATGCACAACATGACATCATCATGTAATGTCTCACATTGCCTGGGTGATGTCATGCTGTGCAGTGGCATCGGAGGCTTATTTTTGCCAGAAGTCCTGGCCTGGAGTGAATAGGCCAAAGATAATGTGCGCAAAGATGGAACAGGTAACACCTATGTTTATTATGTTCTGGGGTCTGGAGGTAGCCTAATAATGAACATTCAACATGCAGAGAATAACTGTTGAAAAATGAATTCCCTTTCAAAATCAACGTGATATAACAAATTCGAATCTTGGTAGATCTTCTCATCTCATCACTTTGCAAAAGAAGTCTGAACCAAAATGATTCCAAACTGTAGAAATAAATGTTTGTCAGGTTTCTCTGAAGATTACATCTGATAGATGATTGCTGGAGGTTCCAACAAAAAAGTGGTTTATGTTCAGCTTATTTTTCGGAATAACCCTCACAATTAGATGACCAATTAAAAATGGTAGAATGAACATTTACTATTCAAATTAAAGCTTTTGCCATAGCCTTGCTGTAAAGAACAGAATATATATTTGTGAATATAGTAATAGCAATTATGTAGTGTAATGTTGAGAAACAGATGTCTGTAATACAGCCACACCAGAAAGACACAGAAGCTATAGTTCAGTAAGCTGTTAAATTATACAGTGTTACTGCCTTTCTGGGTGATCCTTAGATTGCAGATGTTCTTTATGTCTGCTTGTGTTATCACAAAGTTGGACAGCATCAAAGAGACTGAGGGTTCACAGCTAGCTCCTTTTGTTCCACTAAGATTCTCCGAAAGGCTAACCTTTACTACTGTCTGTCCTGTTTATGTGCTTAGTCTCTGTGGGTTTTTGGTCCAGGAGAGCAACTAGATTAAAATATGCCACAAGGCAAATTCTGGACCTTGCCTTCTGGGACAATGGGACAATCTCTTAATTGACATCCCTCTACAAATGGCCTGCTGTGCATCTCTAGTCACAATGTATTCCAAATGTAAGCCGATGTGTAGCCTATGACCCTAAAGTCAGTACCCCACTCATGGATGGAGCACGAGGGCACATATACTCAATAAGGTGCTACTGACACAGACTTTTACTCTGTACAATCTCTTTTAAAAATATTTGATATATTTCATTTTTTATTTTTCATATGATTATATACCCTATATACAGTACCATGTAGAAGGTAATAATAGTCTTGAATTTCCTGCATTTATACATAATTCCTCTGACTAATTTGGTGTAGTTCAAACTCATCGCCTATGGTTTTGAAACCTTTTCCAACCTGATGAGCATCAGAATTCACTGAGATCCTCAGAAACTTTTAAATATTGTAGTATTGATTCACAGGATTCAATCGATTGGTCAGGTAAGTAATCTAAAACTGCTGGATCGGAGGCCTACGAATCTCCTTACCTTGTTGCATACCAGGCTCTTTTTTTGATTAGAAAGGCTGCTATATTGATCACATTGATTCATCCTGGAGAGTCAAAAGAAGAACCTGGAATTCCAGAAGGTAACAAGATTTGCAGGCATTCTGTCCAGATGTCAGAGAGTAGGCTATGTTCACATGTCCAGTAATTATTTGTAAGAATGGATCTAGCAGCAATCAGTTGGTTAAAAAGTTATGTTGACACAACTTTTTTGTTCGTTTTAAAAAAATTGATTTCAGCTGGATCTTTTTTTTTTTACATTGAAGTCTATAGCTTGTTTTAAAAAAAAAAAACAAGTTGTCCAATGAAGTCTGATTATCATCCTTTTTATTGAAAACACCAGAGATGAATTTCACCTTCAAATTTTCTGCTAGTAATAAAGGTTGACATACTTCTGCCACTCACAGACATGTGAAATTGGAACAGTCTCTCCATTTAAAAATAGCAAAGTCTAATATTTTGAACTTACATGTTTGATTTGATTCTTTTTATCTACTTTTAAAACTTGTGAAATTAGAACAGTTAGTTCAGAATAACAGAATAGTTTTAAGTCAAATGTATGCAAAAATATGGATAATTCTGAAGGATAAACAAACGGATAAACAAACTTTCAAGCACAATTATAAACCGCATGAACCAATCATGCATTTCAAAGTAAGTCCTCTTACCTCACCAGGTCTAAGAGATCTATTTTACAACATATGGAGTTTGTATTATGAAATATGGTAACAGATTTGTTTTAGCACAGAAACATGATGTTAACAATAGGTCTGATGTCAAACTCCCTTAAAATGTGGCACAATCATGACTATATATATATATATATATATATATATATATAGTACTAGAGTGGTTGTGCTCAATCATCTATTTATATCCCCCAGTTTCAATGATATGTGAAATAGCAAATTGGGCTTTGCTTATCTTCCCTGAGTCCGGCGTTGCCTCTGCGCCGCTACCCAGGTCTCTGATGATTGGCTGCTCTGATGATGTCATGTCAGCAGAGCTGCATCCAATCACCGAGCTCTGAGATCAGTGGTTGAATTCAGTGCTGTAGATATGAAGAACCAGGGAAAGGTATGCAAAGCTCAGTATATTATTGTACATTTCACTGAGCTTGTCGACAATAAGAGGTGACATACTGTAGGACAACATCTTAAGAGACAGAAATTAGTGATTATACAACATAATATATCCACAGAGTATGTCAGTTAAACATAAAAGTAGATGCAGAACATTTGGTGGTTACACCTCAAAATTGAGGGAAATAGATTACACAAAATCAACATAAAAGCACAGTATCACAAATAACAGGCTCTGAGTGTCTCAGATCCAAGATATAGGCTATAGGTTAGAAGTTACTTGGAACATCCAAACAACCTTTATTCATTGAGTGGTTGCTCTAAAAAGCTCAAATAACAGTTGAGGTTAGTTCCACAGGACAGGCAAATATCCAAGACCACCCTGTTGGATTTCAGAATGAAGACTCCTCCTAGCAGTATCAACCCCAAATACAGATGCTCTTCATTGCAATAAGATCAGGACCTTGGCTTTGCCTCTCTCTGATCAATACACTCAATAACTCACTGTATCAAAGTCTGAGTGTCTTTCCACTAGGTATGCAAAGCTGCTTCTTTATAAAACATACTGTAGCTCAAGCTAAAACAGCCATGTGAACTTTAAAGCTGCTGAATTGCGAGCCCACCACTACTTATGTACGAGAGCTTTAAAGGCAAGTCACGTTCACATTTTGCTGATCCACTTGTAGGATGGGTCTGGTTCAGTAATTTTACAGTCCACATTGGAGCACGCCCTTACAAGCAGATTCTCACCTTTTAACAAATTCCTCATCTGTGGCCACCCTCAGACCTCACACTGTAATACTGCTCCATTGAGTGCCTTAGTAATAGTGCTTCCATTGTGCTCCAATTGTGGCCTACAGAAGGGTTTCAAAATGCTTTTTCTAGTGGTGTTTCAATAGACAATCAAAGTTAATACCTGGGTTCTACCAGACACACTGTTGTGGAAGCTTGTGCCAATATTAAATTGTGTTCAATTACCTCTTATAGGTTTTCCAAATTCTGTGTAATTATAAAATTTGTAGAAAATTAGTTACTTAAGTTGTCAAATCAGGAACTGTTGCAGGTGGAATAAAATCTGTGCAGCTTTTTTACTATTTCTGTAAAAACTGTCCCTCCAGCTGTTCTTCCCCAACAACTAAGGGGTGCCCCTTTGGGGAGACCCATCGACAATTTGAGAAGCCCAACCCTACATTATATGTGACCTTGAGCAATAATAATTCCATTATTATGCTCCCTAGACAGCAATTTTACCAGATGTTGATGTCCTCTGCAGCCTTTGACTTCAGGTAGGCTACAGGCCTAAAGCAGCTTGCGGCCTTGTCGAGTAAGGCTACTTTCACACTTGCGTCGGTATGGGTCCGTCGCTAAGCGTCGGCGCGACATACCGACGCACGTTGTGAAAATTATGCACAACGTGGGCAGCGGATACAGTTTTTCGACGCATCCGCTGCCCATTCTAAAGTCCAGGGAGGAGGGGGCGGAGTTCCGGCCGCGCATGAGTGGTAGAAAATGGCGGACGCGACGTACGAAAAAACACTACATTGAACGTTTTTTCGTGCTGACGGTCCGCCAAAACATGAGGGATCCAATGCACGTCGGACACGACGTATGGCCATACGTCGCGATCCGTCGGCAATACAAGTCTATGGGGAAAAAAGCATCCTGCAGGCACATTTGCAGGATCCATTTTTTTCCAAAAGCAACGGATTGCGACGTACGTCACATGACGCAAGTGTGAAAAACGCCTTAGTGAAATGACAGGATGCCAATGGCCCTTTGGATTTTTCTCAAACATGGTTAGAAAAGTTATCACTTGAAGAGTTGGCTAAAAGAAATCTTTTCTCAAAGAACTGGTCTTTTTTCTAATCTCAGAAGTTAATGTAACAGCCTTGGCTTGAAAACTACATTTTTAACACACTGCAATTATAGTTTCCATTTGTGTAAAAGTGACAGCAGGATTTTCAGCTACTACTGAATTATTTCTTTGAGTACTTTGTTATTTACATTACATGCTGAGAATATAAACCTTGATTATTTCTTGAGCGGCAAATATAAAAGTAACAACCAATATGGCTGTGGATCCAATTGTCATATTTTCACTAATGAAGGCCACAACAAAATAGAAAATTGACAACATCTCTGGTAGTAAAAAAAAAAATCAACAATCTTTTTTAAGCAGATTGGTGACATATACACGCTCGCCTATCTCATATATGTAGTTCCCAGGGCCCAGGGCACATGCCTAGGGTGGGACGATGCAGGAGGTGGCACCTGAGCAAGTTTTCTGTTTTTTTTTTAAATTAAAGTCTGGGGTCTCCTCCCGCCCACCACCTCACCCCACCCCCCATGCGCCCGCCCGCTTGAGGACGTCATATTCACCCTACTCCAGCGATGCCTGGTCTCAGCGCCGGCAGCTCGTCCTGTGTGAGCAGTCACGTGGTACCACTCATTAAGGTGATGAATATGGATGCATATTCATCACCTTAATGAGTGGTACCATGTGACAGCTCACTCAGGAAGACGCTGCCGCGCCGGGACAGAGATGGAGGGATGTTCGGCGCGGTGTGGGAAAGGTGAGTATGACAGCCAGGGAGGATGGGGCAGGATGAAGAAGGGAGGACAGGAGGAGAATGGGGGAGCGAGCCATCTCAGCCATGCATGCAAGATGGGAGCGGGGGGAAGCTGAGCCATTCATACAAGATGGGAGGGGGGAAGCTGAGCTGAGCCATTTATACAAGATGGGAGGGGGGAAGCTGAGCCATTCATACTAGATTGGAGGGGGGAATCTGAGCTGAGCCATTCATACAAGATGGGAGGGGGGAAGCTGAGCCATTCATACTAGATTGGAGGGGGGAAGTTGAGCTGAGCCATTCATACAAGATTGGAGTGAGGGGAAGCTGAGCTGAGCTGGGCCATTCATACAAGATGGGAGGGGGGGACAATTTGAGTGGGAATGGGGGAATTTATTATGTGTGTGGAGAGATTGAGTGGGGATGAGGGGATTTATTATGTGTAGGGACAACTGGAGTGGGGATGGAGGGATTTATTGTGTGTGGGGACAATTTGAGTGAGGATAGGGGTATTTATTATGTGTGGGGAGAATTGGAGTGGGGATTGGGGATTTAATGTATGTGGGGATATTTGAGGACACAAAATGAAGAGCAAAGGGGGAGATGGGGAAACAGTACAGGGAAATGGGAGGCATGTATGAGGAAACAGTACTGGGGAATGGGGGGCATGTATGAGGAAACAGTACTGGGGAATGGGGGGCATGTATGGGCAATGGGAGGCATGTATGAGGAAACAGTACCAGTACAGGGGAATGGGGGCATGTATGAGGAAACAGTACTGGGGAATGGGGTGCATGTATGAGGAAACAGTACTGGGGAATGGGGGGCATGTATGGGCAATGGGGGGCATGTATGAGGAAACAGTATGGGGGAATAGGGGGCATGTATGAGGAAACAGTACTGGGGAATGGGCCGCATATACAAGGAAACAGTACTGGGCAATGTGGGGCATGTATGGGCAATGGGGGGCATGTATGAGGAAACAGTACTGGGGAATGATATGAGGAAACAGTATGGGGGGATGGGTGGAGATAGTATGGGGAGCGAACGGTGGAATGTATGCAGACACATTATGAGTAGCGATGTGAAAAATGTATGTGGAACAGGAGGGATGCGAGAGGAGACAGTATGAGGAGGGAGGGGAATAGTGTGATGAGACAGTATGGGGGAGAAAAGTGAGTGGGCACAGAATAGTAACTGAGTAGTGGGTTGGTAGCATGGGGGACAGTGTAAGGGCACAGCCAGGAGGGGACAGTATACCAAGGAGTAGGAGTGTGATGAGAGAGTACAGTATAAATACTGGGCCTTATAGGGGGGACACATTATGAGAGCACAGTGTGAAGACGGGGCCGATATGGAAAGGAGAGGTCAGTGTGAAGAGCATGTACCATAAGAGGGACAGTGTGGGGGTCATAATTTGTGCAGACAATATAGTGAGGGGCAATTTTTTATTCAGGAGCATTATAATGACACTTGTATCTTTAAGGGCATCATGTGGGGATTTTCTGCAAAAGAGCGGAGAAGGTGGAAGTCTGCAGAGGCAGCTGTGGATGAGAAAACTCATCATGGGGTCTGAACAATATGAAGAAAAGAAGGAGATCGGCTCCAGAGGAGACATCATCTATAAGATACCTGGATGTAAATGTTTTTTGTGCTACTGACTAATTTTCATGTTTTTATTTATGTTTGAAGCATTAAAGGGGATGTCCAGGTTTGTAATGAGTCTGGGCGTAGACTGGGATGGGCAGTCTCCGGGTCTCCATTCTCTCTGTGTGCATACCCTCAGTCACTGCCTCACTGCCTGTGCACACACATCCTTCCACCGGACCTGGTAATCGCCACTCGCAGTAGCATACCGGCAGAGGTGTATGTTGGTTTTCTGGCACCCAGGGAATTAATTTTGGTGCAGCTGGAAGTTGGGGGCTTCACCGGATTAGTGATGTCCCTCTCTATAGTTCCCTTCGGGCTTTTCAAACCATGCCTTCTCAGAATGTTACATTTCAGGTTAAAACATAACTGGCTACAATCACAAAGCCAGGCTCTAATTCCTGCTGTTCATGGTTCAGGCAGCATGAAACTAGTTATAAGTTCCCTTTATTCATGCAAAACAGAGGAAAATTAACAGTTCTTTTTTAGTCTCAAGATATAAGATGGGATGGGAAGAGGCAGCTGTCAAAACATCAAAGTTAGGAGAAGAAAAAAGGAACAAACATTCAAAAATAAAATTACTGTTTGCCTTTAATTCTGTTTCTAAAACTAATGAAAACCTCCATTGCGTTATTTTGGATTTAGATTATTTTGTAAAGGCTTCTTTCTGGTTATATGCTTTATGTCATTTAATGGCTTGCCAAGCTCCTTCAGTAAATGAAGAACTGAAGTAAACAATGTCCCCCAAAGAGCTCCTATTGCATAAGTGTGAATTGTGTAATTTTCATTTCCTGTAAGCTCACAGCAGCTGAAAATATCAGCAGCCTCATGAGTCTGACCACCTCGTGAATAACACTGTCTTAGTGATATACTGAAGGAAAGGTTACAGCTGAGATTAAAGCACACTGAGAAGAAGGAAATAAAAGGTCAGCCAGGAATATCTAAATTGGATAGCAGCAGAAATTAGAGGCATTACCAAAATGACTTGCAGTATAATAGTGACTTTAAAGCATTCCAATTAGGATTGTACGGAGACTGTGTTATTTTTATAATTAGGTCTGATATAGCTTTCAGAAATGGGTCAGCTAAAGTACAATTCTCATTGTGAGCCATTTGTAAAATTATTCACAATTACAGATAAACATGCTCATATTACTCACGAGCCCACTTTTTGACAGTTCAGAAAATACTTTAAAACTTATTCTTACAGAAAAGTATTTGAAGAATTCATGAGCAGATTATAAATTAGTGTCACATCCTGGCATAGCAGACAATGAGGTAGAGATACAGATCTCCAAGAGAGCACATTAATATTCTGTACTGAAATAATGAAGGAAGAAATGTGAATGAGGCCTGTACGAAAAGGTTAGTGATAGGAAGGATAGGCAGGTGAGCTTGGTCAAGGTAACTGATTTTGTTGCCGGCATTTCCTGTCTATTACTATCTTTGCACTTTCTGGTAGAAAACCCTGCCAATGACTCCATACATTCCCAGTCTAGTAATAATTCATAACCTGTGGACTACAACTTCTAGCAGCTTTTGCTCCTCTACATCCTGGAAGAAGAGAAGTAGCAGAGGAAGAGACTGATTGGCTGAGCAAATTAGAGGTGAAGGGAAATGATAACTGGCCACAAGGACGTGTTTGTATTTCTCTATTATAGACTGCTGAGAAGCTGACATTGGAGAGTGGAGAACAGAGGCATAGAGTGAGTGCTGACAGCCCAGCAGCTGTCATGTCGGACGCTATTCAGACCAGGTCGTCCGACAGACCGCGGTAATTCTGCTTTTGACCACTATTTGCTCATTGGCGTCTGCTAGATTTTATCTAGCTGTTCCGGGGTTAATTTACCCAATCCTTGGATTGGAAGCTGGGCCATGCCCACTGCCTTTAATTAGTTCTCCTGATCTTTGGGCATCGCCGATTATAGCTTCTGTCTTGTGCGTTGTTATCTCGGTCTGGTGAGGAGAGCTGGTGGTTGGAGATTCGTTGCTGGTGGTGTATTTTCCTTTGTCTTATTTACTCCTTCCTATATTTGTATTTATTTTGCCCTGCACATTTATAGTGTATTCCTGAGTGACTGCGGCGTGGTGTATATTTTCCTTTATCCTTGTCTGTGCTAACTGTGGGTATTGGGGAAAAACATCTTCACTGGGTGGTGGGCGGAGGTTTCAGCCTAAGGCTGAGCTCAGGAGACAGGGTTAGGTTCGAGGCCTGGACATGCACACCTTCAGTGTAAACTCCAGGTAGAGGGTCAGTCAGGATTTCCCTAGTCTGAGGGAAACTGCAGGGGCCCGGGTTATTAGCTATCACTCACCTAGTCTCTCCCTGACATTATAATCGGCCCAACAACACAAAAAAAAAAAAGGGGGTTCTTTTTTTTGTGTTTTGTCATGGATCCCATGACTTCCATAACCCGCCAGTTGGAGGCGCTGTCCCTACAGGTCACGGAGTTAAGGGGGGCAGTACAGCAACAGGGACTAGCAGTGTCTAATGTGCAAGCTGGAGCGACAGGAAGAGTTGCTGAGCCTAAATTTCCTTTGCCTGAAAAATTTGCTGGGGAACGCAGTAAATTTGTTTCTTTTCGTGAAGCTTGCAAACTATATTTCCGTATGCGCCCGATGTCTTCAGGTAATGAGGATCAGCGTGTGGGCCTGGTGTTGTCATTGTTGAGTGGGGATCCTCAAGCATGGGCGTTTTCTTTGCCATCTAATTCTGCTGCATTTGACTCTGTGGAGAGTTTTTTTTCCTGTCTTGGGAAAATCTACGATGAACCTGACAAAATGGCTCTAGCAGAATTTAAGATAAGCTCTATTCGCCAGGGGGAGCGAGTTGCAGAGGATTACTGTTCTGAATTCCGTCGCTGGGCGATCGATACACAATGGAATGATCCAGCATTGCGGAGTCAGTTTATACATGGGATTTCTGGAAGGGTTAAAAAAGCCCTTCTGATGTACGAGACTCCTGCTTCTCTAGATTCCGCCATGAGTCTGGTTGTCCGCATTGATCGCCGTTTGCGTCAGGGGGAGCATGTGACACCGCCTATGGGAGAGGGTTTAGGTTCACATGAGGTTGCTGCAGGTGAGCCCACGGAGCCTATGCAAATCGCAGGGGTGTCACATGTGAAGCGTTCAGTCCCTGAGCTCAGGAAGCAGGGAGCCTGTTTTTACTATGGTAAAACGGGTCATTTTATTAACATCTGTCCTCTGCTGCCTAAGAAAAATGCAACGGCTGAAAACTTCTAAGCTCAGAGGGTGTGGAGGAGACCAGTCTGAGCTTATGTATATCCTCCATGGTGGTTTCTCAGTGCATGCTCCCTGCTAAGGTTTTTGTTGCTGGCAGTGAGCTGCCAATTACTGTTTTTGTGGATAGTGGTTCAGCCACAAATCTCATTGATGAGGAGTTTGCGTGCACAGCAGGTTTTACTATTGAAAAACTGTCTCATCCTATCCGCGTGGTCACCATCAATGCTGCTCCTCTCTCTCAGGGGAAGATTACTGAATTTGTGGCTGAGGTGAAACTCCACATTGGAGTTCTACATTCCGAGCGGGTTACATGTAAGGTGCTCAGGAATCTTCCTGCTCAGGTGGTTTTGGGTTTTCCTTGGTTGTCTATGCACAACCCGGTAATTGACTGGAAAACTCAGGACATAATTCGGTGGAGCGAGTTCTGCCAGGAGAATTGCCTGGCCACATGTGTGGCTGCAGTGACTTCAAGCGTTCCGGAGTCACTTCAGGATTTTGTGGATTTGTTCTCTGAGAAGGGTTGTTCAGAGTTGCCACCACATCGTCCCTATGACTGTTCTATAAGGTTTAAACCAGGGGCCAAATTGCCTAAAGCAAGGATGTTTAACATCTCCGGTCCGGAGAGACAAGCGTTAAAAGATTACATTGCTGAAAGCTTGAGCAAAGGGCACATCAGGCCGTCATCCTCGCCGGTGGCAGCACGGTTCTTCTTCGTGAAGAAGAAAGATGGCGGATTACGCCCGTGTTTGGATTTCAGGGAGTTGAACCAGATTACGGTTCGTGATCCATACCCTATGCCTCTGATACCAGATTTGTTCAACCAGGTGGCAGGTGCTAAGTGGTTTACCAAGCTTGACCTCAGGGGGGCGTACAACCTCATAAGAGTCCATCAAGGTGATGAGTGGAAGACGGCTTTTAATACCCCTGAGGGTCATTTTGAAAATTTGGTGATGCCTTTTGGGTTGACTAACGCACCTGCAGTGTTCCAACATTTCATCAATGATGTGTTCTCGCATGTTTTGGGGAAATTCATTATCGTGTACCTAGATGACATTCTCATATATTCTTGCGACCGTGATACTCATTTAGATCATGTCAGGCAGGTGTTACAGCTTCTCAGAGAGAATAAGCTGTATGCTAAACTTGAAAAATGTGTATTTTCTGTTCAAGAGTTGCCTTTCTTGGGTTATATTGTGTCTACTTCTGGTTTTAAAATGGACGCCACTAAGGTGCAGGTGGTGCTGCACTGGGAACGTCCTGATAACCTGAAAGCACTTCAGCGGTTCCTTGGGTTTTCTAACTACTATAGGAAATTTATCAAGGATTTTTCCATCATTGCTAAACCGCTAACTGACATGACTAAAAAGGGTACCAATTTCTCCGTTTGGCCTGAGGCTGCTGTGCGCGCATTTGAATTTCTTAAGAGCAGTTTTGTTTCAGCCCCCATTCTTGTGCAGCCAGACGTATCAAAACCTTTTGTTGTGGAAGTCGATGCGTCTGAGGTAGGTGTGGGGGCGGTACTATCTCAAGGTTCATCTTTGAGTGGTTTACGTCCGTGCGCCTATTTCTCCAAGAAACTGTCATCCGCCGAACGTAACTACGATATCGGCAACAGGGAGTTGTTGGCAATTAAGTTGGCCTTTGAGGAATGGCGACACTTCTTGGAGGGGTCGGTACATCAGGTAACTGTTATTACCGATCATAAGAATCTGCTGTATTTGGAGTCTGCCAAGCGTCTGTCCCCCAGGCAGGCTCGCTGGGCATTGTTTTTCACGCGGTTCAATTTTGTTGTCACTTACAGACCGGGGTCTAAAAACACTAAGGCGGATGCTCTGTCCAGGTGTTTTCCAGGGGGAGAACCTCGGGAAGATCCAGTACCCATCCTCCAAAAGGGTGTTGTGGTTTCGGCTCTCACTACCGAGGTGGAGGCTGAGATTGCCGAGGCTCAGGAGGAGGTACCATCTGAGCTTCCCGTCAACAAATCTTTTGTACCGCTTCATCTCCGCCTAAAGGTTTTGGCGGAGCATCATGATGCTGTCCTGGCTGGTCACCCAGGGGTTAGAGGTACCTTGGAGTTGGTGTCACGTTGGTTTTGGTGGCCCAAGATCCGACAGGACGTGGTCTCATACGTGTCAGCTTGTACCACGTGTGCTAGGGCTAAGACGCCTCGCTCCCGTCCTGTTGGCACACTACTTCCTCTTGAGGTACCTAGTAAGCCATGGACGGAAATCTCCATTGATTTCATCACTGATTTGCCCTCATCAGCTGGAAACACGGTCATCTTGGTGATTGTTGATCGGTATTCTAAAATGTCGCACTTTGTGTCTTTGCCTGCGTTGCCTAACGCTAAGACTCTGGCCCAAGTATTTGTGCAGGAGGTGGTCAGACTTCATGGGGTTCCGTCTGACATCGTGTCTGATAGGGGGTCTCAGTTTGTGGCAAAATTTTGGAAAGCATTTTGCTCATGGCTGGGGATCAAGTAGTCCATTCTTCGGCGTTTCATCCTCAGTCAAATGGTCAGACTGAGCGTATGAACCAAAATTTGGAACAGTACTTACGCTGCTTTGTCTCTGATAACCAGGAGGAGTGGTCTACCTTTCTTCCTTTGGCTGAGTTTGCCATCAATAATCACCGCCAGGACGACCTCAATTTTGTACCTTGAGTCAGAGGGGCTCTTCCGGCGTTCCGGAGGAGGACCAGTTAGGAACACAATTGTCATCAGTCTGGAGGAGAGTTAAACAGCGCCTGTTGAGTGTGGGTGCTAGGTACAAACGTGTGGCTGACAGTAGGCGTGTGCCAGGTCCGGACCTGAGTGTGGATGACTGGGTGTGGTTATCCACAAAAAACATAAGACTCAAAATACCATCCCTTAAATTGGGTCCACGGTTTATTGGTCCATTTAGGGTCACCGCCGTCATTAACCCAGTAGCGTACCGATTGGAGCTCCCTACGGTGTATAAGAAACACAACGTGTTCCACAGGTCTCTTCTAAAGAAGGTGGTGGGTTCTGTGGACGCGGCGCCTATGCCACCTCCAGTCTTGGTGGATGGTAATTTGGAGTTTGAAGTCTCCAAGGTGGTTGACTCTCGTGTAGTGCATCGCACTTTACAGTACTTGGTACATTTGCGTGGTTATGGGCCTGAGGAGAGGTCCTGGGTACCAGCCTCGGACGTTCATGCTGACCGGCTGGTCAGGTTGTTTCACCGCCGTCATCCGGACAAGCCGGGTCCTATTAGCCATGAGGGCCCTGGGGTCCCTCGTAGAAGGCGGGGTACTGTCATGTCGGACGCTGTTCAGGCCAGGTCGTCCGACAGACAGCGGTAATTCCGCTTTTGACCACTATTTGCTCATTGGAGTCTGCTAGATTTTATCTAGCTGTTCCGGAGTTAATTTACCTAATCCTTGGATTGGAAGCTGGGCCATGCCCACTGCCTTTAAATAGTTCTCCTGATCTTTGGGCGTCGCCGATTATAGCTTCTGTCTTGTGCGTTGTTATCTCGGTCTGGTGAGGAGAGCTGGTGGTTGGAGATTCGTTGCTGGTGGTGTATTTTCCTTTGTCTTATTTACTCCTTCCTATATTTGTATTTATTTTGCCCTGCACATTTATAGTGTATTCCTGAGTGACTGCGGCGTGGTGTATATTTTCCTTTATCCTTGTCTGTGCTAACTGTGGGTATTGGGGAAAAACATCTTCACTGGGTGGTTGTTGTGAACTGTGTTTCTGGGCTCCCTCTGGTGGTCACTAACGGTATTGTGTTAGGTATGTCTTGTTGCAGGCCTGAGCTCCAGCTGTGTCATTAAGCAGCGGGTGTTTCCTATTTGAGGCTCCTCTGGACTCAGTCTCTTGCCTGGCATCGTTGTATCCAGACCTATTTGGTCTCCTCCGGATTCCTTTCAGTCTGCCTCATGCAAGAAAAGCTAAGTCTGTTTTGTACAATTTGGATCGTTTGCATTATTCAGTGTTTTTGTCCAGCTTGCTTTACATTTGATTTTTGACTTGCTGGAAGCTCTAGGGGGCTGATATTCTCCCTCCACACCGTCAGTCGGTGTGGGGGTTCTTGAATGTTCAGCGTGGATGTTTTGTAGGGTTATCTGCTAACCGCATAGTCCACTATCTATTTTCTGCTACCTAGACTATTGGGCCTCACTTTGCTGAATCTAGTTCATCTCTACGTTTGTGTTTTCCTCTTGCCTCACCGTTATTATTTGTTGGGGGCTTTCTATATCTTTGGGGTTCAATTTCTCTGGAGGCAAGCGAGGTCTTATTTTTTCCCTCTTGGGGTAGTCAGTTCTCCGGCTGGCTCGAGACTTCTAGAACCAACGTAGGCACGTTCACCGGCTACTTTTAGTTGTTTGTGTCAGGATCAGGTATGCGGTTAGCCCAGTTTCCACCTCCCTAGAGCAGTATTTATATTTTTTCTATATTGCCGGAATATCAGAGATCCTCTGCCATTGGGATCATAACAGAATGCCAGGCCAAAAAGAAAATGTTTAATGCATCGCAGAAGCGGGATTAAAAAGAAGTTCTGAGTTTTTTGGGGTTTTTTTCTGCAGTTTGCCTAGCTTCTTCCATCCCCTTTTTCTCTGAGTGGCTGAAACTCTGCTGCAGATATGAATGTCCAGACTCTGACTTCTAGTGTGGATCAGCTTGCTGCTAGGGTGCAAAGCATTCAGGATTTTGTTATCCATAGCCCTATGTCTGAACCAAAAATACCTATTCCTGAGCCGTTTTTTGGAGATAGATCTAAATTCCTGAATTTTAGGAATAATTGTAAATTGTTTCTGTCTCTGAAACCTCGTTCCTCTGGTGATTCCGCTCAGCAAGTTAAGATTGTTATTTCCTTCTTGCGCGGCGACCCTCAGGATTGGGCCTTCTCTCTGGCGCCAGGAGATTTTGCATTGGTGAATGTTGATGCATTTTTTCTGGCACTTGGTTTGCTTTATGAGGAGCCTAATCTTGAAAATCAGGCTGAAAAAATGTTGCTGGTTATCTCTCAGGGTCAGGACGAAGCTGAGGTATATTGCCAAAAATTTCGGAAATGGTCCGTGCTTACTCAATGGAATGAGTGTGCACTGGCCGCAAATTTCAGAAATGGTCTTTCTGAAGCCATTAAAGATGTGATGGTGGGGTTTCCTATCCCTACAGGTCTAAATGATTCAATGGCTCTAGCCATTCAAATTGATCGACGTTTGCGGGAGCGCAAATCTGATAATCCTTTGGCGGTGCTGTCTGAACGGTCACCTGATTCTATGCAATGTGACAGAATTCTGACCAGAGCCGAGCGACAAAATCATAGACGTCAAAATGGGTTGTGTTTCTACTGTGGTGATTCAACACATGTTATCTCAGTATGCTCTAAACGTTTAAAGAAAAAAGTTAATCCTGTCGCCATTGGTACTTTTCAGCCTAAGTTTATTTTGTCTGTGACTTTAATTTGTTCATTATCTTCTTACTCAGTTATGGCTTTTGTGAATTCTGGTGCTGCTTTAAGTCTGATGGATTTGTCGTTTGCCAAGCGCTGCGGTTTTGTCCTGGAGCCTTTGGAAAATCCTATTCCTCTTAGAGGAATTGATTCTACGCCATTGGCAGAGAATAAACCTCAGTATTGGACGCAGGTGACCATGTGCATGACTCCTGTACATCAGGAGGTGATTCGTTTTTTGGTACTGCATAAAATGCATGATGTTGTCGTTTTGGGTCTGCCATGGTTACAGGCCCATAATCCAGTTTTATATTGGAAAGCTATGACTGTGTCTAGTTGGGGGTGTCAGGGGATTCATGGCGATTCTCCATTGGTGTCTATTGCTTCTTCTACTCCTTCTGAGATCCCTGAGTTTTTGTCAGACTTTCAGGATGTATTTAATGAGGCCAGGTCCAGTGCCCTTCCTCCTCATAGGGACTGTGATTGTGCTATAGATTTGATTCCTGGTAGTAAGTTTCCTAAGGGACGACTCTTTAATTTATCTGTGCCAGAGCATGCCGCGATGCGGAGTTATATAAAGGAGTCTTTGGAGAAGGGACATATTCGCCCATCCTCGTCCCCTCTTGGTGCGGGATTCTTTTTTGTGGGCAAGAAAGACGGGTCTCTGAGACCTTGTATTGATTATCGTCTTCTGAATAAGATCACTGTTAAATTTCAGTATCCTTTGCCATTGTTGTCTGATTTGTTTGCTCGGATTAAGGGATCCAGTTGGTTCACCAAGATAGATCTTCGTGGTGCGTATAACCTTGTGCGCATAAAGCAGGGAGATGAATGGAAAACGACATTTAATACGCCTGAGGGTCATTTTGAGTACCTGGTGATGCCTTTCGGATTATCTAATGCTCCTTCTGTGTTTCAGTCCTTCATGCATGACATCTTCTGGAAATATCTGGATAAATTTATGATTATTTATCTGGATGATATTTTGGTTTTTTCTGATGATTGGGAGTCCCATGTGAACCAGGTCAGGATGGTGTTTCAGGTTTTGCGGGAGAATGCTCTATTTGTGAAGGGCTCAAAATGTATCTTTGGGGTACAGAAGGTTTCTTTTTTGGGTTTTATTTTTTCCCCTTCTACTGTGGAGATGGACCCAGTTAAGGTCCGTGCCATTCATGACTGGACTCAGCCCACGTCTGTTAAGAGCCTGCAGAAGTTCTTGGGCTTTGCTAATTTTTACCGTCGTTTTATCGCTAATTTCTCCAGCGTGGTTAAACCTTTGACGGATATGACCAAGAAGGGTTCTGATGTTGCGAATTGGTCTCCTGCGGCCGTGGAGGCCTTTCGGGAGCTGAAGCGTCGGTTTACTTCAGCGCCAGTCTTGTGCCAGCCGGATGTCTCTCTTCCCTTCCAGGTTGAAGTTGATGCTTCTGAAATTGGTGCAGGGGCTGTTTTGTCGCAAAAAAGTTCTGATGGCTCCGTGATGAAGCCATGCGCCTTCTTTTCAAGGAAATTTTCGCCTGCTGAGCGGAACTACGATGTTGGTAATTGGGAGTTGTTGGCCATGAAGTGGGCATTTGAGGAGTGGCGACATTGGCTCGAGGGAGCTAGACATCGTGTGGTGGTCTTGACTGATCATAAAAATCTGATTTACCTCGAGTCTGCCAAGCGCCTGAGTCCTAGACAGGCCCGTTGGTCGTTGTTTTTCTCCCGTTTTGACTTTGTGGTCTCGTACCTGCCTGGTTCGAAGAACGTGAAGGCTGATGCACTTTCTAGGAGTTTTGTGCCTGATTCTCCGGGAGTCTCTGAGCCGGCTGGTATTCTCAGAGAGGGAGTAATTTTGTCTGCCATTTCCCCAGATTTGCGACGAGGGCTGCAAAAATTTCAGGCTGATAGGCCTGATCGTTGTCCACCAGAGAGATTGTTTGTCCCTGATGGATGGACCAACAGAGTTATTTCTGAGGTTCATTCTTCGGTGTTGGCGGGACATCCTGGGATTTTTGGTACCAGAGATTTGGTGGCCAGGTCCTTTTTGGTGGCCTTCCTTGTCGCGGGATGTGCGTTCTTTTGTGCAGTCCTGTGGGATTTGTGCTCGGGCTAAGCCTTGCTGTTCTCGTGCCAGCGGGTTGCTTTTGCCCTTGCCTATCCCAAAGAGGCCTTGGACGCACATTTCCATGGATTTCATTTCGGATCTTCCGGTGTCTCAGAAGATGTCTGTCATCTGGGTGGTGTGCGATCGTTTTTCTAAAATGGTCCATTTGGTGCCCTTGCCTAAGTTGCCTTCCTCCTCTGATTTGGTTCCTTTGTTCTTTCAGAATGTGGTTCGTTTGCATGGCATCCCTGAGAATATTGTATCTGACAGAGGATCCCAGTTTGTGTCCAGATTCTGGCGATCCTTTTGTGCTAAGATGGGTATTGATTTGTCTTTTTCGTCGGCTTTTCATCCTCAGACTAATGGCCAGACCGAGCGAACTAATCAGACGTTAGAGACTTATTTGAGATGTTTTGTTTCTGCTGATCAGGACGACTGGGTTACCTTTTTGCCACTGGCCGAGTTTGCCCTTAATAATCGGGCTAGTTCTGCCACCTTGGTTTCACCCTTTTTCTGCAACTCTGGTTTTCATCCTCGTTTCTCCTCGGGTCAGGTTGAACCTTCTGACTGTCCTGGGGTTGATTCTGTGGTGGATAAGTTGCAGCGGATTTGGAACCATGTGGTGGACAATTTGAAATTGTCACAAGACAAGGCCCAGCGGTTTGCCAACCGCCGCCGCGGTGTGGGTCCCCGACTTCGTGTTGGGGATTTGGTTTGGTTGTCTTCTCGGCATGTTCCTTTGAAAGTCTCCTCTCCTAAGTTCAAGCCTCGCTTTATCGGTCCTTATAAGATTTTGGAAATCCTTAACCCGGTGTCTTTTCGCTTGGATCTTCCAGCGTCTTTTGCTATTCATAATGTGTTCCATAGGTCCTTGTTGCGGCGGTACGTGGTGCCTATGGTTCCTGCTGTTGAGCTTCCTGCCCCGGTTTTGGTTGAGGGCGAGTTGGAGTACGTGGTGGAGAAGATTCTGGATTCTCGTATCTCTAGACGTAAACTCCAGTATTTAGTTAAGTGGAAAGGCTATGGTCAGGAGGATAATTCCTGGGTTGTCGCCTCTGATGTTCATGCGGCTGATTTGGTTCATGCCTTTCTCGCTCCTCATCCTGATCGCCCTGGGGGTCTTGGTGAGGGTTCGGTGACCCCTCCTCAAGGGGGAAGGTACTGTTGTGAACTGTGTTTCTGGGCTCCCTCTGGTGGTCACTAACGGTATTGTGTTAGGTATGTCTTGTTGCAGGCCTGAGCTCCAGCTGTGTCATTAAGCAGCGGGTGTTTCCTATTTGAGGCTCCTCTGGACTCAGTCTCTTTCCTGGCATCGTTGTATCCAGACCTATTTGGTCTCCTCCGGATTCCTTTCAGTCTCCCTCATGCAAGAAAAGCTAAGTCTGTTTTGTACAATTTGGATCATTTGCATTATTCAGTGTTTTTGTCCAGCTTGCTTTACATTTGATTTTTGACTTGCTGGAAGCTCTAGGGGGCTGATATTCTCCCTCCACACCGTCAGTCGGTGTGGGGGTTCTTGAATGTTCAGCATGGATGTTTTGTAGGGTTTTCTGCTAACCGCATAGTCCACTATCTATTTTCTGCTATCTAGACTATTGGGCCTCACTTTGCTGAATCTAGTTCATCTCTACGTTTGTGTTTTCCTCTTGCCTCACCGTTATTATTTGTTGGGGGCTTTCTATATCTTTGGGGTTCAATTTCTCTGGAGGCAAGCGAGGTCTTATTTTTTCCCTCTAGGGGTAGTCAGTTCTCCGGCTGGCTCGAGACTTCTAGATCCAACGTAGGCACGTTCACCGGCTACTTTTAGTTGTTTGTGTCAGGATCAGGTATGCGGTTAGCCCAGTTTCCACCTCCCTAGGGCAGTATTTATATTTTTTCTATCTTGCCGGAATATCAGAGATCCTCTGCCATTGGGATCATAACAGTGGTGGGCGGAGGTTTCAGCCTAGGGCTGAGCTCAGGAGACAGGGTGAGGTTCGAGGCCTGGACATGCACACCTTTAGTGTAAACTCCAGGTAGAGGGTCAATCAGGATTTCCCTAGTCTGAGGGAAACTGCAGGGGCCCGGGTTATTAGCTCTCGCTCACCTAGTCTCTCCCTGACAGCAGCTCAGTGTGTGAGAAGAGGCAATCCAGGAGCTGTACCACGTCTGCAGACCAGCTACATTTCCAGGAGTCATCCATCCCAGGGAAGGATCCAGCCCCCAATCCACGAGTTCCCAAGTATCTGCATGCTGCATCCCCAAGCTGGATCAAAGTTTGACCAGAAAGATGCTGCATCAAGGAGTTGAATACATTCTGCTTGTGGAATCATTACTGAGAAATCTTTAAGAGAACTGTTGTTGATGGGAAATTACTGGGACTTATGGTTCTACCGCTAAGAATTTCACGAGAAAACTGTTACTAAAGGGATTTTGCTTTGATTGTGACATAAAAGTGGACCAATGATTCCTGTATGGGCGCAAACATCCTTGGCAATTGGACCCCAGCATTGGACTGTGTTACTTACATTTCTTTAGCCATTTATTAATTTATGTGTTAACGGTTATTAGAAGAAATGTGTTGTACTGTTTTACCCCCTAGGGTTTGCCCTGTGCTTTCATAGCATCCAGGCCTGCTGTAAAGCACATACTGTACCTTTAAGAGTGTTACATATCTGTTGTGTTTGTATGATATGAATTGTTTGCTGTTCTTTGTTGTTCCTTCTGTATTTTTCACCATTTGATCCTCTATAAATAAGTCAGCCAAGATGTGTCAAACTATTAAGGCCCCGTCACACTTAGCGACGCTAAAGCGATCCCGACAACGATACGACCTGTCAGGGATCGTTGCTGCGTCACTATGTGGTCACTGGAGAGATGTCAAACAGTGAGATCTTCCCAACGACGCAGCAGCGATGCGGCGACCTGTAGCGACCTGTACAACGATGTCGTTGGTCATTGTGACCCTGTCACATGGCAGCTATTATGACGATTCAGACCTCGATGAGGGACGTCCTGTGTGACCTTGTAGTCAATGAGGTCGTTGGTAAGGTGTCAAACACAGCGATGTGTGCTACCCAGCGGGACATCAACGATCAAAAAAAGGTCCAGGCCATTCCGACACGACCAGCGATCTCACAGCAGGGGCCTGGTCGCTGCTACGTGTCAAACATAGCGAGATCGCTACTGAGGTCGCTGTTGCGTCACAAAACTTGTGACTCAGCAGCGATCTCGCTAGCGACCTCGCTTAGTGTGATGGGGGCTTTAGCTTGTGAGTGTGCACAGAGCATAGACAGGGGTCTCCAGTGTTGACCCATAGTAAACAAGGAAGACCTTCCTGCATTCCCTCACATCTCCTAGCAAGAGTCAGGTTGTGAAACTGCACCATATTGAGGTGAGCATGACCGGTGAACCTGCCCATAGAGGTGGCTTAATGGGGTGCTACTTATGCTATAATGGCTATATTTAAATTAGCAATTATGCTAAAAAGGTAATTTTGCAGACAGAACTTCAAAAAAAAAAAGGCCATATATATTACACCAGAATCACAAAAAATTTTGTGTAACTATATTGGAAATTTGAGGTATGTAATGCCCAATAGAAATTTCTTCTATAGTTTATGATTGTTACACACAGTGATAGGAGCAATTGAAAAATATTTTTGGTTATGTGGCTAAGTAGAAAACAATCTTGTTTAATAATTTTAAAGATTTGTCCAACTTTTTCTTGAATTTAACCCCTTCATGACATGCGCCATACTAGTACTGTGCATGTCGTGTCTCCCCTTTTGATGTGGGCTCCGGCGCTGATCCCACATCAAAGCCGCGACATGTCAGATGTTTTGAACAGCCGACATGTGCGCGCAATAGCGGCAGGTGGAATCGCGATCCACCCACTGCTTTTAACTAGTTAAATGCCCCTGTCAAACGCTGACAGCGGCATTTCAACTACAGCTTCCAGCCATCAGAGTCTGGGAGTCCTTCATGTGTTTTATAGCAAACTCTATGTGGACTTTCAAATGTCTTGCACTGAGGAGAGGCTTCCGTTGGGCCACTCTGCCATAAAGGCCCGACTGGTGAAAGGCTGCAGTGATAGTTGACTTTGTGGACCTTTTTCCCATCTCCCTACTGCATCTGCGGAGCTCAGCCACAGTGAGTGATCTTGGGGTTCTTCTTTACCTCTCTCACCAAGGCTTTTCTTCCACGATTGCTCAGGTTGGCTGGATGGCCAGGTCTAGGAAGACTTCTGGTGGTCCCAAACTTCTTCCGTTTAAGGATTAAGGAGGCCACTGTGCTCTTAGGAACCTTGAGTACAACATAAATTCTGTTGTAACCTTGACCAGATCTGTTCCTTGCCACAATTCTGTCTCTGAGCTCCTTGGCCAGTTCCTTTGACCTCATGATTTTCATTTGGTCTGACATGCACTGTGAGCGGTGAAGTCTCAGGCTATGTGAACACGTTGCAGATTTTGCTGCGGATCCGCAGCGGATTTGACACTGCGGATCTGCAGCATTTTTCCATGTGTTGCACAGTACCATGTAAATGTTTGGAAAACAAAATCCGCAGTGCACATGCTGTGGAAAAAAAACACGCATAAAGCACAGCAGTGTATTTTCCGCAGCATGTCAATTCTTTGTGTGGATTCCGCAGCGGTTTACACCTGCTCCTCAATAGGAATCCACAGGTGTAAAACTGCTACTGGAATCCGCACAAAAACTGCACAAAATCTGCAGTAAATCAGCGGGTAATCCGCAGTGTGGTTTACCTGCAGATTTTGCAAAAACAGTGCGGAAAAATCCGCACACCAATCCGCAACGTGTGCACATAGCCTTATATAAACACGTGTGTGCCTTTCCAAATCAAGTCCTATCAGTTTAATTAAACACAGCTGGACTCCAGTGAAAGAGTAGAAGCATCTCAAGGAGGGTCACAAGGAAATGGACAGCATGTGACTTAAATATAAGTGTTTGAGCAAAGGGTCTGAATACTTATGACCATGAAATATTTCAGTTTTCCTTTTTTATTACATTTTCAAAAATGTCTACATTTCTGTTTTTTTCAGACAAGATGGGGTGCAGAGTGTACATTAACCCCTTTACCCCCAAGGGTGGTTTGCACTTTAATGACCGGGTCAATTTTTACAATTCTGACCACTGTCTCGTTATTAGGTTATAACTCTGGAACACTTCAATGGATCCTGATAATTCTGACAATATTTTCTCATGACATATTATACTTCATGGCAATGGTAAAATTTCTTTGATATTACTTGCGTTTATTTGTGAAAAAAATGGAAATTTGGTGAAAATTTTGAAAATTTCGCAATTTTACAACTTTGAATTTTTATACCCTTAAATCACAGAGATATGTCACACAAAATACTTAATAAGTAACATTTTACACATGTCTACATTACATCAGCACAATTTTGGAACCAACTTTTTTTTGTTTAGGGAGTTATAAGGGTTAAAAGTTGACCAGCAATTTATCATTTTTACAACACCATTTTCTTTTAGGGACCACATCACATTTGAAGTCACTTTGAGGGGTCTATATGATAGAAAATAACCAAGTGTGACACCATTCTAAAAACTGCACCACTCAAGGTGCTCAAAATCACATTCAAGAAGTTTATTAACCCTTCAGGTGTTTCACAGGAATTTTTAGAATGTTTAAAAAATAATGAACATTTAACTTTTTTTCACAAAAAATTTACTTCAGCTCCAATTTGTTTTATTTTACCAAGGGTAACAGGAGAACTTGGACCCCAAACGCTGTTGATCAATTTGTCCAGAGTATGCCGATACCCCATATGTGGGGGTAAACCACTGTTTGGGCGCATGGCAGAGCTCGGAAGGGAAGGAGCGCTGTTTGACTTTTCAATGCAAAATTGACTGGAATTGAGATTGGATGCAATGTCGCGTTTGGAGAGCCCCTGATGTGCCTAAACATTGAAACCCCCCACAAGTGACACCATTTTGGAAAGTAGACCCCCTAAGGAACTTATCTAGATGTGTGGTGAGCACTTTGACCCACCATGTGCTTCACAGATTATAATGTAGAGCCGTAAAAATAAAAAATCATATTTTTTCACAAAAATGAAATTTTCGCCCCCAATTTTTTATTTTCCCAAGGGTACCAGAAGAAATTGGACCCCAAAAGTTGTTGTGCAATTTGTCCTCAGTGCGCCGATACCCCATACCTCATATTTGAAGGTAAACCACTGTTTGGGCGCATGGCAGAGCTCAAAAGGGAAGGAGCGCCGTTTGACTTTTTATAGCAAAACTGACTGGAATTGAGATTGGATGCCATGTCTCATTTGGAGGGCCCCTGACGTGCCTAAACATTGAAACCCCCCACAAGTGACACCATTTTGGAAAGTAGATCCCCTAAGGAACTTATCTAGATGTGTTGTGAGAACTGTGAGCCCCAAGTGTTTCACTACAGTTTATAACGCAGAGCCATGAAAATTAAAAAACTTTTTTTCCTCAAAAATTATTTTTTAGCCCCCATTTTTGTATTTTACCAAGGGTAACAGGAGAAATTGAACCCCAAAAGTTGTTGTCCAATTTCTCATTTTTACAACACCATTTTCTTTTAGGGACCACATCACATTTGAAGTCACTTTGAGGGGTCTATAAAATATCCAAGTGTGACACTATTCTAAAAACTGCACTCCTCAAGGTGCTCAAAACCACATTCAAGAAATTTATTAACCCTTCAGGTGTTTCACAGGAATTTTTGGAATGTTTAAAAAAAATGAACATTTAACTTTTTTTCACACAAAATTTAATTCAGCTCCAATTTGTTTTATTTTACCAAGAGTAACCGGAGAAATTGGACCCCAAAAGTTGTCAATTTGTCCTGAGTACGCTGATACCCCATATGTTGGGGGAACCACTGTTTGGGCGCTTGGCAGAGCTCGGAAGGGAAGGAGCGCTGTTTAGAATGCAGACTTAGATGGATTGGTCTGCAGGCGTCACATTGCATTTGCAGAGCCCCTGATGTACCTAAACAGTAGAAACCCCCACAAGTGACCCCCATATTGGAAACTAGACTCCCCAAGGAACTTATCTAGATGTGTTGTGACAACTTTGAACCTCCAAGTGTTTCACTACAGTTTATAACGCAGAGCCGTGAAAATAAAAAATCTTTTTTCTACAAAAATTGTTTTTAGCCCCAGTTTTGTATTTTCCCAAGGGTAACAGGAGAAATTGGACCTCAAAAGTTGTTTTTCAATTTGTCCTGAGTACGCTGATACCCCATATGTTGGGGTAAACCCCTGTTTGGGCACATGGGAGAGCTCAGAATTGAGATCGGATGCCATGTCACGTTTGGAGAGCCCCTGATGTGCCTAAACAGTGGAAACTCCTAAATTTTATCTGTAACCCTAACCCAAACACACCCCTAACCCTAATCCCAACCCTAACCATAATCCTAACCACACCTCTAACCCGATCATGTCCCTAGCTCTAATCCCAACCACACCCCTAACCCCAACACACCCCTAACCCCAACACACCCCTAACCCTAATCCCAACCCTAACCACACCCCGAACTGCAACACACCCCTAACCCTAATCCCAACCATAACCCTAACCACACCCATAACCCTAATGCCAACCCTAATTCCAACCGTAAATGTAATCCAAACCCTAACTTTAGCCCCAACCCTAACCTTAACCCTAACTTTAGCCCCACCTTAACCCTAATTTTAGCCCCAACCCTAACCCTAACTTTAGCCCCAACCCTAACCCTAACTTTAGTTCAACCCTAACCCTAACTTTAGCCCCAACCCTAACCCTAACTTTAGTGACAACCCTAACCCTAACTTTAGCACCAACCCTAACCCTAACTTTAGCCCCAACCCTAACTGTAGCCCCAACACTGACTTTAACCCTGACTTTAACCCTAACCCTAACTTTAGCGACCACCCTAACCCTAACTTTAGCCCCAACCTTAACCCTAACTTTAGCCGCATCCCTAACCCTAACTTTAGCCCCAACCCTACTCTAACTTTAGCCCCAACCCTAACCCTAACCCTAATTTTAGCCCCAAGCGCAACAATAACCCTAATGGGAAAATGGAAAAGGATGCATTTTTTAAATTTTATTATTTTTCCCTAACTAAGGGGGTGATGAAGGGGGGTATGATTTACTTTCATAGCATTTTTTTAGCGAATTTTTATCACACACTAAAAGATGCTTTTTATTGCAAAAAATAGTTTTTGCATCTCCACATTTTGAGAGCTATAATTTTTCCATATTTTGGTCCACAGAGTCATGTGAGGTCTTGCTTTTTGCAGGACGAGTTTTTGGTACCATTTTCAGGCATGTGACATTTTTTGATCGCTTTTTATTCCGATTTTTGTGAGGCAGAATGACCAAAAACCAGCTATTCATTAATTTCTTTTGGGGGGGGGGCGTTTATACCATTCCACGTTTTGTAAAATTGCTAAAGCAGTTTTATTCTTCGGGTCAGTACGATTACAGCGATATCTCATTTATATAATTTTTTATGTTTTGGCGCTTTTATACGATAAAAACTATTTTATATAAAAAATAATTATTTTTGCATCGCTTTATTCAGGGGACTATAACTTTTTTATTTTTTCGCTGATGATGCTGTATGGCGGCTGTTTTTTTGCGGGACAAGATGACATTTTCAGCAGTACCATGGTTATTTATATCCGTCTTTTTGATTGCGTGTTATTCCACTTTTTGTCCAGCAGTATGATAATAAAGTGTTGTTTTTTGCCTCGGTTTTTTTTTTTCTTTTACGGTGTGTACTGAAGGAGCTAACTAGTGGGACAGTTTTATAAGTCGGGTCGATACGGACACGGTGATACTAAATATGTGTACTTTTATTGTTTTTTTAATTTAGATAAAGAAATGTATTTATTGGAACAATATTTTTCAATACTTTTTTTCTTTATTTAGGAAATTATTTAGGAATTTTTTTTTTATTATTTTTTTTACACTTGTAATTTTTTTTTTTTTTACTTTTTTTTACATTGCCCCTGGGGGAGGGGGGAAATCACTGTATAATGACAGATCAGCGATCTGACAGGCACTGTAGGGAGGCTTCCCGGCACCTGCTCTGAGCAGGCGCTTGAAAGCCACATCCTTGCAGGACCCGGAAGGCCCCCCGCAGCCATTTTGGATCCAGGGCATGCAGGGAGGAGGAGGTAGGAGACCCTCGGAGCAACGTGATCACATTGCGTTGCTCCGAAGGTCTCAGGGAAGCACGCAGGGAGGGATGCTTCCCTGTGTCGCTGGAACGCTGCGATCATATTTGATCGCAGTGTGCTGGGGGTTAATGTGCCGGGAGCGATCCGTGACCACTCCTGGCACATAGTGCTGAATGTCAGCTGTAATAATCAGCTGACACCTGGAGGCGATTGGCCACGTTCCCCCCGTGAGCGTGGCCAATCGACTATGACGTACTATCCCGTCACTGGGAATTGAGTCCCAGGTCACCTCGACGGGACAGTATGTCATATTAAGGGGTTAACGTGATAAAAAATGAACTTTTTTAAATTTACCAAATGGCTGTAATGAAACAAAGAGTGACAAATTTAAAGCGTTCTTAATACTTTTTGTTTCCATTGTACACCTTGTGTTATATGTAAAGGAGGGCATCATACACATTTTGTTCAAATTGTCAATTAGTGGTACTCTAGACTCATAAAGGCTATCCACTAAGTGCCAAGCCTATCAAAAGTTACAAGCAGGGTCATCCATACACCCTTCAAGGCATCAACTGTAGTAACTCATTCAAATATTGTAAACAAAGTGTAGTTGTGGTACACCTACACTCATAAAACCTCTGCACACAGTGCAAAGCCTGCCAATAATTACAAGCAAAGTCATCCATAACCTCTTGAAAGCAAGAACTAGAGGGCCTCATTCAAAAATTGAGAAAAAAGTGTAGTTGTGGTACTTCTACACTACTAAAGGCTCTGCAAATTGTGCAAAGCCTCTCAAAGATTCCAAGAAAGGTCATCCATACAGTCTTGAAGGCAACATCTGGAGGGCTTTATTGGAATATCAAGAAAGTGTAGTTGTGGTACTTCTACACTCATAAAGGCTTTGCACACAGTGCAAACACAGAAAAATATATATGGAGGGTCATTCATAGACACTTTAAGGCAACAACTGTAGGGCCTTATTCAAATATTGAAGATTAGAAACACTTTATTTGCTGTTGTCATCTGCTGCTGTGGAAAAGCCAGGGCAAATCCATACTGTGTTTATTGTTATCAGAGTGAGCCTGTCAGAAAGTGCTTGTCTGTTATGACCCCCTGGTGTACTAAAAACCCGCTCAGACAAGATGATAGCGGCAGGGCAGCATAACACCTCCAAGGCATAGAGGGACAGCTCATGCCAGGTGTTCACTTTTAAGACCCAATAGTTGAAGGTCGCAGAGCAATTAGGCAGTATGCTGGTTTGGTCAGTTAGGTATTGCTTGACCATCTTTAAAAACTTTTCCATCTTTGTCAAAAATACCCGGTCATCAGGGCCTGGACGCTGAAAGGGTGGCATTGGCCCAGGTCTTTGAAGTGTACCCCTGCCTCTCCTGTATCTGATGTGTGTCTCCTCCATCATTGGGCAAGGAAGCTTGCTCCCTGATGCTAGCATTGTCTGATGGGAATTTTTTCAACATATTTTCCACAATAACCTTCTGGTAAAGCACCTATCTGCCTCAAAAGGAGAGATGCTAGGTTCTCCTTGTAGCATGGGTCTAGCAGGGTGAACAACCAGTATTCTTTTTTGGCCAAGAGGAAGATAATGCAAGGGTCATGAGAAAGGCAGCAGTACATAAAGTCGGCCATATGTGCCAAGTTCCCTATAGCCAACACCTCACTGTCTCCACCATGATGATGACTCTTCATCTCCTCCTCTGTCTCTTCCTCCTCATTCCCCTCTTCAGCCCATCCCTGTAGGATATACTGGACGAAGCTTGTGTGGGTACTAGCCTCTGTTACAATAGCTCCTGTTCCTCCTCTTCCTCCACCTTCTTATTGTTACCCAATCCACGCTGAGCAGATGAGATGAGGCTTGGCTAGGTAGTATCTCCCTTTCTCATATCTTCCTCCATCTCCATCTGGTATGCATGCAAAGCTTCATGTTTAATTTTGAGTAGCAACTGTTTAAGTAGGCACAGCGTCATCGCCGCTCACCATCTTTGTGGAGTCCTCAAAGTCTTGGAGAACCGCTCAAAAGTTAGACATCCATGTGGAGCCTGACCAGAAAACGGATGGGTGTGTTGAGGCTAGTATTCAACAACTGGTCTCTGCTGCTCACAAAGCCTTGCCAGCATGTGAAGTGTGGAGTTCCAGCGCGTGGTCACACCAAAGATCAGTCGGTGAGCTGGCACTTCCATGTGCTGCTGCAGCACTGCTAGATAGATGGCAGCTGTGGCTGACTTGTGAAAATGGGGGCTGAAAATGTGCCTGTTTAGCATTTGGTCCTGTGGGTGGGTGGCTGGGAACTTTCCTTTTCATTCCAAGCCTTGGAATAGGGACAGCTGAACTCTGTGCAGGAGCAAGGATTTGGAAGTGCCTGATGATGGTGCCTCAGAATACGCAAGGATAGCTGCAGGGCAGGAGGCATCTGCGCCAATGTCATGAACGAGAGATTGGCAAGCATCTAGAAGAGGTGAAGAGGCAGCGGTATCATCCGATGGCACCAAATGTGGATCCATGTGTTCGGCCCACCAAGTTGGGTTGTTAGATGACATGTGCTTGATCATGCTGTTGGTGGTTAGGCTCTTGGTTGTCAGACCCCTGCTGATCTCGGAATGGCACAGGTGGCAAATGACCATATTTTTGTATCAGAACTATCTTTAAAACAGTCACAGATTGAGGAACACCTAACTCTTTGATGGAGAAATTCACGAGCTTCGGTGCTCTGCTAAATAGTTGTTCGCTGTCTCCCTCTGGTCATCCAACTGCCCCTCCCTGCCTTTCTCAATGCTTTCGATTCCTCCCCCTCAGGTTGGGTCAGTGACAGTGTCATCCACCACCTCATCTCCCACCTCCACACCCTGGTCCTCCTGACTTGGAAACTTAACAACAACCTGACTTATCGGAAACTCTTTCTCATTGTCATCTACCTCCTTAGACAAAATTTGCCATTCCCCACCATCATCTTTTATTACTGTGTCTGCTCTAAGTTTTATGCATCACTAAACTGCATGTCCTCTTGTCCTCCTTGGAACATGCAGGATGAGAGGCCACAATCAAGAAATAATGATAATGTAAAGAGCTCCTTGGAGTGTCATAGTGTGGGATCACTGGTCTCCTGGGACACACTCCATTGAAAAGGCCCAAATGCATTATTGTCATCTGTGTCTTCTGTATCGCTGTTTACACAATGCTAACCAAGCACCGTGTATGCAGTAATAGGAAGCACAGACGGTCATGTTATCACTGTGTAAAGGGAGACAACAGAAGCTGCTGGGTATTAGGAGACACAGACAACTCTGCTGTGCAGCCAAGAGGCTGCATTGCCGGTGTAGCTGTGGCTAATATTCTAGCCCCAGTTACAAGAGAAAGTACATGAAAATATGAAGGAAGAAATATTGGAATGCCCCCTCAAAGGTCTTTTGTGGCCATAAAAAATTTGGAAAACATACACTTATTTCCCTTATTTGCCAAATATCAATATAAAAAAGAAAGAGCATGGCAGTGACATTAAAATAATGCACCATGTATCACCAAGACCTTCAAAAATTGCTTCAATATCAAAACAACAAAAAATGAACAGCTCTTTAAACCGCATGTATGAAGAAAACAAAAAATTATCTGGCAAAGAACAGGGGGAAATGGTCTGGTCTTAAACTGGTTAACATACACTTGAAATACAAAATAATTTTCAGTAATATTTTTACTATAGTTTGTAATTAAATATCACAAGTGTGCACATACCCCATCCAATTCCATAATAGTAGAAATGCTTGCTCTCTTCTGACCCAAACACTTTGATAACCATACTGTAGAGATGCAGACCTTCCACAAGCATCCATGCAAATGCACTTAGGAAGAAGAAATGCAGCAGGATTGCTATGATTTTGCATGGCAGCTGCAAAAATATACAAAGGGAGAAATACAAACATTAGTCCAAGTATTATTAGTGTTATAATATTAAGTAACACAAACTATTCCATTTCCCAACCTAAACCAGATGAGAGTGACTCAAAACCGGATGTCTCATAGAAGAGATCAAAGAAAGAATGCAAAATTACATGAATTCAGTCTGAGATTATATGTGTACGTGTATGTGGAAAATATGTACATTACACGGAACTACGTACTTGGACCCAACACAATACATCTACAGGAGCTCTTATGACACCTCATTCTAAATAAACAGCATGAATATACAGTTGGTGCCCTGTTTGCATCTAAAACAGCTTCCATTATTCAGGGAAGGATTTCTGCAAAATTTTAGAGTGAGTCTGAATTTCTACCTATTCATCTAGATGACCATTTGTGAGGCCAGGCACTAAATTTGGGTCTTGCTGGCAAGGTTTTCAATGGACTTTAGCTCAGGGCTCTGTCAAGTTTTATAAAACTAAACCAACTCAATCATCCCTTTATACATCTTGCTTCGTGCACTAGTGCACAGTCATGCTAGAAAAGAAAATGGCCTTCCTTAAATTGTTCTAACAGTTGGAAGCACACAATTATCAAAACTATCTAGACAAGCTGAAAAATTAGGATTTTGCTACATCCCTAAAAAACAACCCCATAGTGTTATCCCTCCTACACTAAAATTTAAAGTTGCAACGATAAAGTCAACATTCTCCTGGCATTTGCCAAATCTCGAGTCATCCATGAGACAGCCAGTTAGAAAAGTCGAGTAGTGGCGTTCCTTTCACCATTTTATCAAATGCTTGGCATTGTGCTTCATCATTTTAGTTTTACATGCTTGGCCATGGAAATCCATGACATGAAAGTCCCAGTGCATAGTTTTTGTCTTAATTTTAATAGAAAATTTGGATCTAAGTAGTTATTGAGTCAGCAGGGCGTTGGCGATTTTTTTTTCACTATGAGCCTTAGTACTTGTGCCACTTAGCTGCAACGCTGCTATGGTTCCTACATAGTTCTACTTTTCAATAATGCGAATCACAGTTGCTCAAACTTTGCCTGAGTGGATTAGATGGGTTGTTATTAGTCATGAGCGAATATACTCCTTACTCGAGATTTCTCGAGCATGCTCGGGTGTCCTCCGAGTATTTTTTAGTGCTCGGAGATTTCGTTTTTATTGCCGCAGCTGAATGATTTACATCTGTTAGCCAGCATAAGTACATGTGGGGATTCCTTAGCAACCAGGCAACCCCCACATGTACTTATGCTGGCTAAGAGATGTAAATCATTCAGCTGCGACAAGAAAAACTAAATCTCCGAGCACTAAAAAATACTCAGAGGTCACTTGAGTGTGCTCGGGAAATCTCGAGTAACGAGTATATTTGCTCATCACTAGTTGCTATTGAAAGTTTCATGTCAATAGCACCTTTAGAAATATATTGACCTAGAAAATTGTTGACGTGTTCAATTCTTAGAATTAATTCTCCTGATTCTCCCGTAAACATGCACATCTGGCTCTAAGGTCCTATGGAGAACTGTAATTGTCGTTTCAAGAGAACGTGCAGTAGAAAGGCCTCTACCTTATACCTCCTCCTCCTCCCTTGTCCATAGAATTTTTAAGCTATGTTCCCATGATGAGTATTTGGCGAATTTTTTAAACTGCAGATTTTCTGGACCTGTTTTAGGTAAATTAGGTTACTTGAGTTTTTTAATGTGTTATTTTGCATGCAGTTTTATCGCGTTTTTGATGTCGCAGTTTATGTCTCTTTATAGTGTGCCATGTTATAAATATAGTGACTTTGTGTATGATACTTTCCTGCATTTGATGTTGACAAAACTTTATTGATACAGTCATTTGCGGGATACTTGCATTTTTAATGCATTTCCACACCAAATATGCACTAAAAACACAAATGTGTTTTCTACCTGTGGATTTTTTGCATGTTATGCAATTGTATAGGGAACATCCGCACAAAAAAACTCAGCATACCAGCAAGAAAAGTAGACATGTTGCTGATTCCAAACACAACAGGTCAGTTTACGCTAAGTGGAAAAAAAAAAGCACAGTGGGCATGAGATTTCTACAGATCCAGTCCACTTTGCTGCAACTCATGGGAGATTTTACCTATGAATTGAGAGTGAAAGATCAATCCAGGAGGAGAAGGTAGCAGATTTAACTGGTAAGATACAGTATATTACAAAGTTTCTTAGTTTTTTTGGTATTATAGATTTATGAAATAAATTTTAAACCAACGGTTACTCTTTAATCTCCAACTGGTATTTAAGACAGAGCACTAGGAGGTTAATTTATGTCTCACTTTATAAAGATTTTCATAGTGTTTTGTACTAATTTTGAAATGTGAAGCCACTCACGGGGTTTCCATGGTGATATTAACAAAAGTCAATAATACCTACGGGAGGACAGGGAGGGCTATAGCCTTTTCATTTTGAATCACACATTACAAAATCATGTAACAGCACCAGCCATGTCTGTGGATGCAAATTGCTCATGCACACAGACATTAAGGTACCGTCACATTAAGCGATGCTGCAGCGATATCAACAACGATGCCGATCGCTGCAGCGTCGCTGTGTGGTCGCTGGAGAGCTGTCACACAGACAGCTCTCCAGCGACCAATGATGCCGAAGTCCCCGGGTAACCAGGGTAAACATCGGGTTACTAAGCGCAGGGCCGTGCTTAGTAACCCGATGTTTACCCTGGTTACCAGTGTAAATGTAAAAAAAACCAAACACTACATACTTACATTGCCGTGTCTGTCGCGTCCCTCGCCTTCAGCTTCCCTGCACTGTGTAAGCGCCGGCCCTAAGCACAGCGGTGACGTCACCGCTGTGCTTTGCTTTATGGCCGGCACTGACACAGTCAGTGCAGGAAGCTCTGAGCAGCAGCGCGGACGCCGGGGGACGTGACAGACATCAGAGGGTGAGAATGTAGTAGTTTTTTTTTTACTTTTACAATGGTAACCAGGGTAAATATTGGGTTACTAAGCGCGGCCCTGCGCTTAGTAACCCGATATTTACCCTGGTTACCATTGTAAAACATTGCTGGCATCGTTGCTTTTGCTGTCAAACACGACGATACACGCCGATCTGACGACCAAATAAAGTTCTGGACTTTCAGCAACGACCAGCGATATCACAGTGGGATCCTGATCGCTGCTGCGTGTCAAACACAACGATATCGCTATCCAGGACACTGCAACGTCACGGATCGTTGTAGTTCTCGTTGCAAAGTCGATTAGTGTGAAGGTACCTTTAGTGTTTTCCCATTATCTTTTTTTGCTGCTGTCTTCCGCAGTCAGTAGTACTATTGTAAGGAGATGGACAAATGGAAGATTTCCACCTTTAATGCATAATGGGATGTCTGCAAGCAAGCACCGCTATCTATTGGACAAAGATTGCAGGACAAGACAAAAGTGGAAAGAATTGCATCAGCAGGAACTGTATAATGAAGCACATGGTTCCTAAGGGGAAAGATTGGAGGAGACTCCAGATCAGGTGATAGCTGATTCAAAGTTTCAATATGGAGAAGTTTAAATTGTAAAAATTGTATTGCATACTAATAATCTGCTAACTTTAACTTTGTACCTAAATCATTCAAATTGCTATGTTAGAGTAATATACTGTACAAGATGGTGGCCCGATTCTAACGCATCGGGTATTCTGGAATATGTATGTATGTATATAGCAGCCACATAGTATATAGCACAGGCCATGTAGTATATAGGAGCCATGTAGTATATAGCAGACAAATACTACGTGGCCTGTGCTATATACTATGTGGCTGCTATATACATACATACATAAATATTGTAGAATACCCGCTGTGTTAATACAGGCCATGCAGTATATAACAGTGGCCACGCAGTATATAACACAGCCCACGTACCATATAACACAGCCCACGCAGTATATAGCAGCCATGCAGTATATAGCACAGCCCCCACAGTATATCACACTGGCCACGTAATATATAGCACAGCCCACGCAGTACATAGCAGCCATGCAGTAAATAGCACAGCCCCCACAGTATATAACACTGGCCACGTAATATATAACACAACCCACGCAGTACATAGCAGCCAAGCAATATATAGCACAGCGCACGCAGTACATAGCAGCCACGCAGTATATAGCACAGCCCCCGCAGTATGTAGCACTGGCCACGTAATATATAACACAGCCCACGCAGTATATAACATAGCCACGTTAGTATATAGCACAGAGATGTAGTATATAACAGAGCCCACACAGGATGTAACACAGCCCACGTAGTATATAGCAATGTGGGCACTATATGCGTGGTTAAAAAATACTTAAAATAAAAAATAAACATAAACTCACCTTCCGAAGGCACCTTGAAGTCCTGGTGCCTGTGTGCAGTGCATGCGGTAGCTTCCGGTCCCAGGGTTGGTATGAGCGCAGGACCTGTGATGATGTCGCGGTCACATGACCATGACATCATGGAAGGTCCTTCTCTCATAGCATCCTTAGCACCGGAACCTGCCGCTTGCACTGCCAAGGACAGCCGTGATGGAAGGTGAGAATAACCTTTTTTTTATTATTATTATTTGTAACATTAGATGTTTTTACTATTGATGCTGCATATGCATATTGAAGACATCGCTGGATCGGTGTCACACACACCGATCCAGCGATGTCAGCGGGAGATCCAGCGACGAAATAAAGTTCTGGACTTTCAGCAATGACCAGCGATCTCACAGCAGGATCCTGATCGCTGCTGCGTGTCAAACATAACGATATCGCTAGCCAGGACGCTGCAACGTCACGGATCGCTAGCGATATCGTTGTAAAATCGCTTAGTGTGAAGGTACCTTTAGACAATTATATAGTAGATAATCTTTGGTTAAGTTACTGCTGTGTCCTCATCTTCTGCGTTGTTGCATCCAAAGCACCTGTTTACACTATCCACATAATTAAATGATAGCAGGATATATGCAAATTGAGGATTCATATGGCATAGCTTTGGAGCAAAATTAACAACACTCAGTACCCTGTGTTCTTGCAGCAAGAAACCATACTTATGCTTGTGATTACTATGCACAAAATTGCTAGATATTCATGTACTCGGCTATGTTCACATTTTCATCAGATATGTTAGAAGCACAATCCATGAACCTAAAACCATTATTTTGTATTACGAAGTAGCTGTTGTTGCAGCTTGTGCTTGTGTACTTTTATGCAAACCAGTAAGGGCTGTTTCAGATGTCCATGATAATCGGTCTGATGTCGGATTGCAATGCACGGGCTGACTGCACATCTCCTGACCCGAGTGTGACAGCTTCATAGAAATATATGAAGATATCACACTCGGGTCAACTGTTAACTCTGACAGCACTGGAACTGCTGGATCTGTGGTCGACTCCATTGCTGCCCCCTTGAACGTGATCATGCTTGAGCAACTTATGGCGATGATGGTCCCAGAAATACGAGTGTGGGTATCCAACCAGAAGCTCGACACCCCAGAGCAAGCAGCCTGATTTGCCAACGAGTTTACCTAATATACACACCAATCCCAGTAGACTCCTCAAACAGGAACTCAAGTAGACACTAGCCACTCAAGCAGGATTATCCCACTATCCAGCAGAGGTCCCGAAAAAACAAAGGTACACAAACAGGATCCCATAATTTGTCCAACCCACAATGCTGTTATACATGAGGATGCCTTGGACACATGGCCAAAGATGTCTGCTGAGACAAGCCCTCGGGAATGTTCCCCTGGAATACACAAGCAGCGGTTGAAGTGATATACCCTGTCCACAACCTATGGCAAGTTCGCCACCCTACAGCAGCCAACCTCTATAGACACATCCTGCTTGTCAAAGTTAGTAACATCCATGCTCAGAGACTTTGGGACACTGGGTCTTCCATAACCATGGTCAGCCCAGATATTGTCCCCCTAGAACACCATTCACCAGGCTGCCAACTGACATCTACCTGACCGGGGTCAGCGCTCGGTCATCCCTCTGGCGTGTGTGCAGTAGGACTGGGGGACCAACCAGGGAGAGGGCTCATGGAAGGCCTCCCCACACATGTTATTTTGGGTAACGAACTAAGACAAGGGCTTTCCTGCAAGTTTGCCACTGTCATCACCAAAAACAATCCAAGCAGTCCCCACACGTGGAATCTTCTGCCACTCCTTCTGAGGCTAACCCTCATTCCAAGCCTCCATAATCCTCCTCTGAGTTGGCGACTGTAAGAACACCTGACCGGACTGTGGCTATTGACTGGAGGAGATAGATCATAGGTAGTTTAGGGAAGCACAACTCTCGGACCCCATCCTAAGGCTTGTCCACAGTGTGACTGCCCAACCTGGGGAAAGAAGAAGTCAGTGGGAGGTGTATAGATGGGATAAGGGGCTCTTATATCAGGAAAAGTCTGCACTCTGCCTAGAAAAACCCTGCAGCTGTGTCCATCAGCTCATGGTACCACAGTAGTACCGACCTCAACTCCTACGCTTGGCCCATGACATCACTGCAGCTGGCCACATCAGGGTCAAAAAGACCCAGGCCCACCTGCTGCATAGTTTTTATTGTCCAAGGGTCACTCAAGAAGTGCAGAAATATTGAGCCTCCTGTCTGGTGTGTCAATGGATGAGGAAAGCACTCTGACATGCCCCACTCCAATTCATGCTCTTGATAGGTGAACCATTCCAGAGTGTTGCCACAGATTTAATAGGCCCTGTAGCCATCCCCAGCCACAGCAGAAAGAGGTTCATTTTCACCCTGGTCGACTTTGCCACCTACTACCCGTAGGCCATTGCCTTGTCATCCATAGATGCGGAGCACGTAGCACGTAGCTCAAGCTCTACTTGACATCTTTAGTCAAGAAGGGTTTCCACAGAAGGTATTGACTGACCAGGGGGGCCATTTCCAAAAAGAGCTGATTCACACCCTCTCGGAGAAATATGGGGTCCGCCCCATGCACACTAACTAAAACTAACAGACTAACGGGTTGTGTGAGCACTTCAATTGAATGCTCCAACAGATTAGTAGCCAGTATGTGGAGTCCTGGGGGAAGACTAGAAGAAAAGCCTGCATCAGCTTCTCTTTGCCTACTGGCAGGTGCCACCTGATTGCACTGGATTCTCTCCCTTTTGAATTGCTGTGTGGACAAAAAACTCAAGGGCTTTTGCGCCTGGTACAAAAAAGTTAAGAGAGCACCTTCTCCACAGAAAAGGCTCTCATTCTGGATTATGTCCAAAAGTTTAAGGAAAAGATGAGCTACCTTATTAAGAAGTGGCTCATGAAAGGCAAAAATGGTGCTACAACCATGCTACCAGACTCCAAAAAATTTGCCTGTGGACAGAAGGTTCTAGTATGAGTACCCAAACGTAAAAACAAGCTGCAAGCCATGTGGGCAGGTTCATTTACCAATACCATTTACCATTTATCATGCTCGTGCCAAAAGCGCATCACTAATCTCATCCATAAGCGCCAGTGTCACATGCCGTTGAGTTGGCATGACAACCTGAGGTCTGCAGCAGACCCTTGTAGTTGTCATTTGCCCCAGACAAAATAAAACAATAAGGAAAAAAAACATATTTGGTATCACCGAGTTCATAATCGCGCGATCTATCAATATATAAAAAGAATTAATCCAATCAGTAAACGGCGCAACAAGAAAATAAAGTCAAAACGCCTGAATTACATTTTTTTGGTCAATGCAACATTGCATTAAAAAGCAATAACAGGCAATCAAAAGATCGTATCTACACCAAAAGGGTATAAAAAAAAAAAGTCTTCACCCAGCCCAAGATCAAGAAAAATAGAGATGGTATGGGTCTCGGAATATGGCGACTTTTTTTTTTTTTAAGAAACTTTGTATTTTTTTTTCACCACTTAAATAAAAAGAGCCTATACATTTTTAGTATCTACGAACTCGTAATGACCTGGAGAATCATAACGGCAGATCAATTTTAGCATTTAGTGAACATGGTAAAATAGCAAAACAAAAAACAATTGTGGAATTGCACTTTTTTTGCAATTTCACTGCGCTTTGATTTTTTTTGCCATTTTCCAGTACACTATATGGAAAAAAACATCACTCAAAAAACAAGCCCTCACATGGCCATATTGATCGAAGAATAAAAAAGTTATGGCTCTGGGAAAAAGGGGAGCAAAATGATGGAAACTCAAAAAACAGAAAAACCCAAGGTGGTGAAGGGGTTAAAAATGGGGAGAAATGTAAATACTCAGCTTCAATCTGGCCCTGTGTGAAGAACTATTTTTAATTATGCCAGTTGTACTATTTCTTTGTTCAGTAAGTCAACGGACATGAGCTATTGTTTCATGTGAGACTGTCTGATGCTCCTTTTTGTATACTAATTTGTGGAATGCCTGTTGCTTATGGATTGCATGGGTACTTGTGTACTAATCTGCATCATTTGAAGGACAAGTATGCAGTCTAATTGAACTAGCAAACCATGAGGGAACAGCCATGATTATCTCTTCTCCAATCCAGTGGGGCACAATGTCCTGAAATGGGACCTGGGAGATATAAAAGGGGGCTGCTCCTGTCACTAGTGTCATTATACAGGACTTCAGCCTAGGGACCATGGTGACAGCTGATGGATTACAGAACTGGTCCACTGCCCAACAGTGAGCCTATGAATTTGCTTGGAGAACCCAGGTTGGGACAGTCAGGTCACCTGGTCACAGGTTTTAATGGACTTCGGAATTTTCTTCTTCATTTAAATAATCTATGCAAGTTTGGTGTCGCTATAATCATCATGACCTGGAAACTCATAATTCAGGGTCATTTTTTACTGTAGAATGAATGCTGCAAAAACTAAACCAACGTGGCAGAATTGCATTTTCTTCACAATTTCAGTACACTTAGAATGTTTTTCTATTTTCCAGTAAATTGATTGAATGAATGGTATAATTCAAAACCTCAATTAATCTTGAAAAAACCAAGCCCTTATACATCTATGTCAACTGAAAAATAAACATGTTATGGTTTTTTGAAGAAGGGGAAGAAAAACCCCAAAGCGTTACAATGAAAAATGACCTGGTCTTTAAGGGGTTAAAGTCTAAATAAAGTCTTTGCTCTATCAGTTATTTAGCTACATTATAGAGGATGGTGAAACACACTTTACTGTCTGTTTCTAAGACAACATTTACTGTAGCTATAAAGATTAAACATACTTTAATCATTTAAGTGGCACTGTTTGGCCTGGCACCAACTTTACATTTTGTATCACACTTAGTGTTGAGCGATACCGTCCGATACTTGAAAGTATCGGTATCGGAAAGTATCGGCCGATACCGGCAAAGTATCGGATCCAATCCGATACCGATACCCGATACCAATACAAGTCAATGGGACTCAAGTATCGGACGGTATTCCTGATGGTTCCCAGGGTCTGAAGGAGAGGAAACTCTCCTTCAGGCCCTGGGATCCATATAAATGTGTAAAAGAAAGAATTAAAATAAAAAATATCGCTATACTCACCTCTCCGACGCAGCCTGGACCTCAGCGAGGGAACCGGCAGCGTTGTTTGTTTAAAATTCGCGCTTTTACTTGGTTACGTGAAGTCCCGGCTTTTGATTGGTCAGGGCGGCCATGTTGCCGGGACGCGGACCAATCACAGCAAGCCGTGATGAAATTACGTCACGGCTTGCTGTGATTGGTCCGCGTCCCGGCAACATGGCCGCCATTAACCAATCACAAGCCGGGACGTCACGGGAGGCTGGACACGCGCCCATTTTAAAAAGCGCGCGTGTCCAGCCTCCAGTGACGTCCCGGCTTATGATTGGTCACGGCGCAATGTTGCCGGGACGCGGACCAATCACAGCAAGCCGTGACGAAATTACGTCACGGCTTGCTGTGATTGGTCCGCGTCCCGGCAACATGGCCGCCATTAACCAATCACAAGCCGTGACGTCACGGGAGGCTGGACACGCGCGCTTTTTAAAATGGGCGCGTGTCCAGCCTCCCGTGACGTCCCGGCTTGTGATTGGTTGCGCCGCGGTCAACCAATCACAAGCCGGGAGGCTGGACACGCGCGCATTTTAAAATTTTAAAATGGGCGCGTGTCCAGCCTCCCGGCTTGTGATTGGTTGATCGTGGCGCAACCAATCACAAGCCGGGACGTCACGGGAGGCTGGACACGCGCCCATTTTAAAATGCGCGCGTGTCCAGCCTCCCGTGACGTCACGGCTTGTGATTGGTTGCGTCTCCCATGTGACTGCGACGCAACCAATCACAAAGCCGGGACGTAATTTTAAAATCCTTAAGGACCTGAAATTACGTCACGGCTTGCTGTGATTGGTTGCGTCGCCCATGTGACTGCGACGCAACCAATCACAACGCCGGAACGTAATTTTAAAATCCTGAAGGACCTGAAATTACGTCACGGCTTGCTGTGATTGGTTGCGTCCCGGTCACATGGGCGGCACGCAACCAATCACAAGCCGGGACTCACGTAAAGGAAAGAAAAGCGCGAATTTTAAACAAAGAACGCTGCCGCTTCCCTCGGTAAGGTGCAGGCTGCGTCGGAGAGGTGAGTATAGCAATATTTTTTATTTTAATTCTCTCTTTTACACATTTTTACATTAATGTTGTTTCGATACCGATACCCGATATCACAAAAATATCGGATCTCGGTATCGGAATTCCGATACAGCAAGTATCGGCCGATACCCGATACTTGCAGTATCGGAATGCTCAACACTAATCACACTACCACAGAATTCTAAATAAATTATGTTTCCAATTTTTTTTTTATAGGTGGTGTTCCCTTTTAACATTTTCTTATCCTGATAAATATACAAGCCTCGGCACTGATTCATTTTTATCTTTATATGCTTTCTACACATTTCATGGTTATTGAAGTTTCTATGATTAAAGGCAGTCCTGATTTCTTCAGAAGCAAATTGCTGGGGTGTGGAAAGTAATAAATTGGTGCTGGAAAGGTTTTTATACATCAGTGATGGCAAAAGGAACTCATTTAGATAAGTCGACTACAGGATTAGATTACTGTTTACACTTGTTTGGGGTTCAGCTACTACAAATATTTTCTTTGATTTAATGGTTTTGATTCTGAACATTTGGTTTATGTGAAAATCTATCTTGCAGAGTGACATATATATGGTTTGTGATTTATGTTTTGTAGGTCTACTAATGTACCATGCAAATTTGTGTCCTTTTCTTTTGTATTTGAAGATAAAAAAGGGCACAAAGTGTCAACAGAATATGCAAGACTAGAGTTAAGGGCACCATTAGGAAGTCTGCTTTTCTTTGATCACATTTTACATTTTACATTAATGGAGATACAGAAACATTCTTGAAATGACCATTCAAAGGGGCAAGTTCTTGCAAGATCCTATGATGAACACCCAGTAAGCTGATTTAGAGTCTAAGCTTTTTTCTAATTAGCAATAAATCTTTAACTTTTTGGAAATATTTGCACTACTTTATATATTCTTTGGCCCCAATTCATCCAGAATGGCATTTTGCACACCAGTCTTGATAAAAAAGTGCACTGGATTACAATCCCCTTCAAAACCAGAGGTATTTTTGGTTTTGCATTTTCGGTTTTTGCTCCCCTTCTTCCCAGAGCCATAACTTTTTTATTTTTTGGTCAAAATGGCCATTTGCGGGCTTGTTTTTTGCAGGACAAGTTATACTTTTGAACAATATAATTGTTTTTAACATACCTTTTACTGAAAAAAACGTGAAAAAAAATTCCACGTGCGTTGAAATTGCAAAAAAAGTGCAACCTCACAGCTGTTGTTTTTTTTTTTACCATGTTCATTAAATGCTAAAACTGGCCTGCCATTATGATTCTCCGGGTCATTACAAGTTCACATACACCAAACATGTCTAGGTTCTTTTTCATTTAAGTGGTGAAAAAAAATCTAAATTTTGTAAATTAAAAAAACAAATCGCGCCATTTTCTGATACCCATAGAGTCTCCATTTTTCGTGAAACGCAATTCCACCTGTGGCTGTTTCAGGCACATGTCAGCTGTATATATCAGTCTGGTTCTGTGTTATGATGTCTCCACAAGATCTGAGGAGCAAATTCCTTAGTTGATGTAGAAAGACATAAATCCATGAGACAAATTTATTCCTGCAATCAGTGTGTCAAAAGATGTCTCTCTGAGAACTGAAGTTACCTTTTAATACAAGTAATTTCATGTCCATGGCGCTGTGATCAAGGATACAAAAATTTTGGGCCAAAGGTAAATCTATTCTTTTTTTCTTATGGTGTGGCAATAAGAATTCATCCTTGTTCTAAGCTTTCACCCTGTCTCCCTTACATACAGACCCCCAGTTGGACATTTAGTACAAATAATTAAGTACACCACATTAGATGTGATGCAGCTGAAAGTACCTTGCAGTCCTGATGTGAGTTGAGGATTTTTATCTTGTCTGTGGTCATTATAAATAGACAGGTTTTAAAATGTTTCTGGTTGCAAGAAAAAGTTCCTGTAGCTGTTGGAGAGGACAGGGAGCTTATGACAATGATGTTTCTTAGATTTGGGGGCTGCCTAAAACACAGTTGTGGTGGGTCTGGAAATATGAACTGTAATCGGGCATATTTTTGTAGTAAAGGTTGTAATTTCCATGCAGCTCCCCTTAACACTTCCAGATTTGGATTGTAGGTGACTACAAGAGGCACCCGGTTATTTTCTTCTTTAGCTTTGTAATGTAGGAGATGATTCCCTGATATTCTGGTGGCTCTTGTAAACTGGTTTTCAATTGTTCTTGGATGGTAACCCTAATTCAAAAAGGTCTTTTTGATGCCACCAAGGTGTTTGTCTCTATCCATGGGGTTGGAACATATTAAATTGTATCTGATGGCTTGGCTGTAGACAATATAGTTTTTTTATATCTTGGATGGAAACTGTCACATTTAAGGTATGTTGAAGGGTCAATTGGCTTCTGATACTCCAATTCATTGTTCTACAGCTTAATGATGGGCTCCAAAAAGTTAATTTCAGTACAGGAGTAGTTGAGTGTTAAGATGATGGTGGGATGAAATTGATTAAACTGTTCATGGAATGTCTTTAGCGGTTGCTCAGACTCTGTCCAGATGATTAAAATATCATCAATGTAACAGTAGTAGGCCAGAGGCCTGATCGGACATTTGGACAAAAAGTTGTTTTCAAGCTTGGCCATGAAAAGCTTTGCATACTGTGGAACCATTTTACTTCCCATTGTTGTACCAGTTTCCTGTATATACAGTATATCTTGATATTAGTGTTGAGCATTCCGATACCGCAAGTATCGGCCGATACTTGCGGTATCGGAATTCCGATACCGAGATCCGATACTTTTGTGGTATCGGGAATCGGTATCGGATCCATATTACTGTGTAAAATAAAGAATTAAAATAAAAAATATTGATATACTCACCTCTCCGGAGGACCCTGGACATCACCGCTGGTAACCGGCAGCCTTCTTTGCTTAAATTGAGCGCGTTTAGGGCCTTCCATGACGTCACGGCTTCTGATTGGTCGCGTGCCGCTCATGTGACGGATGATTGGATGTTCTGGTCTCCCCGAGGCCAATCATCTGTGTTATGACCCCAATGGCAGAGGGTCTCAGGAATAAATACCAAGTCTGCAAACACAAAAAACCAGCTCATAGGGCAGTGGTAACTGGGCTGACCATATATCTAATCCTAGCACCACAAATAGAAGTAGCCGGGGAACGTGCCTACGTTGGTTCTAGACGTCTCGCGCCAGCCGGAGAACTAACTAACCCTAGAAGGGAAAAGAAAGACCTTTCTTGCCTCCAGAGAAAAGACCCCAAAAGTTGGATACAAGCCCCCAACAAATAATAACGGTGAGGTAAGAGGAAAAGACAAACATAAGAATGAGCTAGGTATTTAGCAAAGAGAGGCCCACTAGCTAATAGCAGAATATAGTAAGATGACTTATATGGTCAGCAAAAACCCTATTAAAATATCCACGCTGGATATTCAAGAACCCCCGAACCGTCTAACGGCCGGGGGGAGAACACCAGCCCCCTAGAGCTTCCAGCAAGGTCAGAAATCACATTTAGTACAAGCTGGACAAAAATAGTAGCAAAGCAAGTAACTCAAAAAACAAAGAAGCAAGACTTAGCTTAATTTTGCAAGAGCCAGGACCAGCAGACAGGAGCAACAGAAGGATCTGATTACAACGATGCCAGGCACTGGACTAAGGATCCAGGAAGTTAATATAGCGACACCCCTGGACTAACGACCCAGGTGAGTGCCAAACAGAAAAAAAGACAATCCCAGAGTCATACCACTAGTGACCACAAGAGGGAGCCAAAAAGTCTAATTCACAACACATCTGTTCCTTCACAGCCTTTTACTAGGCACTGCTCCTAATAGCCAGATTCCTACTCCACACTGATGAGGGGCAAACACCCCAAAACAGCTGTCTGTGGATGGATAACATGCTTGGCATAGGTGGTTTTCCTGTATTGGATGTTTTCCTTTATTGGATGCTGCCCTTCCCATGGTTGTTCCTTCCCGGGGAAAGGTCTGGCTATTCACTGCTTGCGTTGAGAAACACGTGATGGTGTCTCCGCAGCTATCCTACATGCATTTGCATATTTCCCATAAGGGATGGGGGCAGTGTTCTGGATCACTGCGTTGAGAAACACGTGATGGTGTCTCCGCGGTGTTGGATGTTTTGGTCTCCCCGAGGCCAATCATCTGTTCCTTCACAGCCTTTTACTAGGCACTGCTCCTAATAGCCAGATTCGTACTACACACTGATGAGGGGCAAACACCCCGAAACAGCTGTCTGTGGATGGATACCTGTTATGATCCTAGTGGCTGAGGATCACAAAACAGACTAGCTAAGTTTATGAACATAGACACGAGCTCTAGGGAGGTGGTAACTGGACTGACCGCAAACCTGATCCTAACTAACACACTAAAGGTAGCCGGTGAACGTGCCTAAAATCCTGGACGTCTCGACGCAGCCTGAGAAACTATCTACTCCTGTAGGGAAAGTAAGACCTCACTTGCCTCAAGAGAAATCACCCCAAAGATATAGGAAGCCCCCAACAAATAATAACGGTGAGGTAAGGGGAAAACACAAACGTAGAAATGAGAACAGATACCGCAAATGAGGCCCGCTAATGCTAGATAGCAGAAGACAGATAGGGAACTGTGCGGTCAGTAAAAAACCCTATGCAAAATATCCACGCTGAGAATACAAGAACCCCCACACCAACTAACGGTGTGAGGGGAGAAACTCAGCCCCCTAGAGCTACCAGCAAGCAAAGAAATCACATATTAGCAAGCTGGACAAGAAACAAAAATAAACCAAGAAAAATATGACCACTGATGGTCAAAAAATGAACCAAGCAAAACTTAGCTTCTCTTGAAGAGACTGATAACGAAGGATTGCAGGAGAGCTCCAAAATAGCACTGAAGACATTGACAGCAGGCAACAACTGAGAGTCCAGGTGAACTAAATAGGAAACCAGCTAACAGATAACGAGACAGCTGATCAAGCCTCAGACCTGCAGAATGACACACAGAGCCACCAGAGGGAGCCCAAAGACAGCACTCACACAGTACCAGTTGTGACCACAAGAGGGAGCCCAAAAACAGAGTTCACAACAGTACCCCCCCCTTGAGGAGGGGTCACCGAACCCTCATCAAAACTCCCAGGGCAATCAGGATGAGCCACATGGAAGGCATTAACCAAATCGGCCGCATGAACATCAGAGTCGACAACCCAGGAATTATCCTCCTGACCATAGCCCTTCCACTTAACCAAATACTGAAGCCTCCGTCTAGAAATACGAGAATCCAAGATCTTCACCACATACTCCAATTCGCCCTCAACCAGCACCGGGGCAGGGGGTTCAACAGAAGGAACCACAGGCACCACATACCTCCGCAACAAAGACCTATGGAACACGTTATGAATGGCAAACGACGCTGGGAGGTCCAAACGAAATGACACCGGGTTAAGGATTTCCAAAATCTTATAAGGACCAATGAAGCGAGGCTTGAATTTAGGAGAGGAAACCTTCATAGGAACATACCGAGAAGACAGCCATACCAAATCCCTAACAAGAAGTCGGGGACCCACACCGCGACGGCGGTTGGCAAAGCGCTGAGCCTTCTCCTGTGACAACTTCAAATTGTCCACCACATGGTTCCAAATCTGTTGCAACCTATCCACCACAGAATCCACCCCAGGACAGTCAGAAGGCTCAACCTGACCCGAGGAAAAACGAGGATGAAAACCAGAATTGCAGAAAAAAGGCGAAACCAAAGTAGCAGAACTAGCCCGATTATTAAGGGCAAACTCGGCCAATGGCAAAAAAGTCACCCAATCATCCTGATCAGCAGAAACAAAACATCTTAAATAAGTTTCCAAGGTCTGATTAGTTCGCTCGGTTTGGCCATTCGTCTGAGGATGGAAGGCCGACGAAAAAGACAAATCAATGCCCATCTTAGCACAAAAGATCCGCCAAAATCTGGACACAAACTGGGATCCTCTGTCAGACACAATATTTTCAGGGATGCCGTGCAAGCGAACTACATTCTGAAAAAATAGAGGAACCAAATCGGAGGAGGAAGGCAACTTAGGCAATGGCACCAAATGGACCATTTTGGAAAAACTATCACACACCACCCAGAAGACAGACATTCTCTGAGAGACTGGAAGATCCGAAATAAAATCCATGGAAATGTGCATCCAAGGCCTCTTCGGGACAGGCAAAGGCAAAAGCAAACCGCTGGCACGAGAACAGCAAGGCTTAGCCCGAGCACAAATCCCACAGGACTGCACAAAGGAACGCACATCCCGCGACAAGGAAGGCCACCAGAAGGACCTAGCCACCAAATCTCTGGTACCAAAAATCCCAGGATGGCCTGCCAACACCGAAGAATGAACCTCGGAAATAACTCTGCTGGTCCATCTATCTGGGACAAACAGTCTCTCTGGTGGGCAACGGACAGGTCTATCCGCCTGAAATTTCTGCAGCACTCGTCGCAGATCTGGGGAAATGGCAGCCAAAATCACTCCCTCTCTGAGGATACCAGACGGCTCTGAAACTCCCGGAGAGTCAGGCACAAAACTCCTAGAAAGAGCATCAGCCTTCACGGTCTTCGAACCAGGCAGGTACGAGACCACGAAATCGAAACAGGAGAAAAACAACGACCAACGAGCCTGTCTAGGATTCAGCCGCTTGGCAGACTCGAGATAAATCAGATTTTTGTGATCAGTTAAGACCACTACACGATGCTTAGCTCCCTCGAGCCAATGTCGCCACTCCTCAAATGCTCACTTCATAGCCAACAACTCCCGATTACCAACATCATAATTCCGCTCGGCAGGCAAAAACTTTCTTGAAAAGAAAGCACCTGGCTTCATCACAGAGCAATCAGAGCTTCTCTGCGACAAAATAGCCCCTGCTCCAATCTCAGAAGCATCAACCTCGACCTGAAAAGGAAGAGAGACATCAGGCTGACACAAAACTGGAGCCGAAGAAAACCGACGCTTCAGCTCCCGAAAGGCTTCCACGGCCACAGGAGACCAATTAGTCACATCAGAACCCTTCTTGGTCAAATCCGTCAAAGGTTTAACCATGCCAGAAAAATTAGCAATGAAGCGACGGTAAAAATTAGCAAAACCCAAGAACTTCTGAAGACTCTTAACAGATGTAGGCTGAGTCCAGTCATGAATAGCCTGGACCTTGACTGGGTCCATCTCAATAGTAGAAGGAGAAAAAATAAAACCTAAAAAGGAAACCTTCTGTACTCCGAAGAGACATTTTGAGCCCTTCACAAATAAGGCATTAGCACGCAGGACCTGAAATACCATCCTGACCTGCTTCACATGGGACTCCCAGTCCTCAGAAAAGACTAAAATGTCATCCAGATACACAATCATAAATTTATCCAGATATTCTCGGAAGATGTCATGCATGAAGGACTGGAACACAGAAGGAGCATTAGAGAGTCCAAAAGGCATCACCAAGTACTCAAAATGGCCTTCGGGCGTATTAAATGCTGTTTTCCATTCATCCCCCTGCTTAATGCGCACAAGGTTATACGCACCACGAAGATCTATCTTGGTGAACCAACTGGACCCCTTAATCCGAGCAAACAGATCAGACAACAATGGCAAAGGATACTGAAATTTGACCGTGATTTTATTTAGAAGACGATAATCTATACAAGGTCTCAGAGAACCATCCTTCTTGGCCACAAAATAGAATCCTGCACCAAGAGGGGAGGAGGACGGGCGAATATGTCCCTTCTCTAAAGACTCCTTTATATAGCTCCGCATTGCGGCATGTTCTGGTACAGACAAATTAAAAAGTCGTCCCTTAGGGAACTTACTACCAGGAATCAAATTTATAGCACAATCACAATCCCTGTGAGGAGGCAGGGCACCGGATCTGGGCTCATCAAATACATCCTGGTAGTCCGACAAAAACTCAGGGACCTCAGAAGGAGTGGAAGAAGCAATTGATACCAAAGGAGCATCGCCATGAATCCCCTGGCAACCCCAACTTGACACAGACATAGCTTTCCAATCCAGAACTGGATTATGGGCCTGCAGCCATGGCAGACCCAACACACCAACATCATGCAAATTATGCAGCACAAGAAAGCGAATCACCTCCTGCTGCACAGGAGTCATGCACATGGTCACTTGAGTCCAATATTGAGGCTTATTCTCAGCCAATGGTGTAGCATCAATTCCCCTCAGTGGAATAGGGAATTCCAAAGGCTCCAGGACAAAACCACAGCGCCTGGCAAACAACAAATCCATCAGATTCAGGGCAGCACCTGAATCCACAAAAGCCATAACTGAGTAGGATGACAAAGAACAAATTAAAGTAACAGACAAAATGAATTTAGGCTGTATAGTACCAATGGTGACAGGTTTAGCGATTTTTTTAACGCGCTTAGAGCATGCTGAGATAACATGAGTTGAATCACCACAGTAAAAGCACAACCCATTTTGACGTCTATGATTTTGCCGCTCAATTCTGGTCAGAACTCGGTCACATTGCATAGACTCAGGTCTCTGTTCAGAAAACACCGCCAGATGGTGCGCAGATTTGTGCTCCCGCAAACGCCGATCAATCTGAATGGCCAAAGCCATTGAGTCATTCAGACTTGCAGGCATGGGGAACCCCACCATAACATCCTTAATGGCTTCAGAAAGACCTTCTCTGAAATTTGCAGCCAGGGCACACTCATTCCATTGAGTAAGCACCGACCATTTCTGAAATTTTTGACAATACACCTCAGCTTCATCCTGGCCCTGAGAAAGAGCCAGCAAGGCCTTTTCTGCCTGGTTCTCAAGATTAGGTTCCTCATAAAGCAGTCCAAGCGCCAGAAAAAACGCATCCACATTCAGCAATGCAGGATGTCCTGGCACCAGAGAGAAAGCCCAATCTTGAGGGTCGCCACGTAACAAGGAGATAACAATTTTAACTTGCTGAGCGGAATTACCAGAGGAACGAGGTCTCAAAGATAGAAATAATTTACAATTATTCTTAAAATTCAGAAACCTAGATCTATCTCCAGAAAACAACTCAGGAATAGGTATTTTAGGCTCTGACATAGGGCTATGAACAACAAAATCCTGAATGCTTTGCACCCTTGCAGCAAGATGATCCACACTAGAAGTCAGACTCTGAATATCCATGTCTGCAGCTAAACACACAACCACCCAGAGATTAAGGGGATGAGAGAAGCTGGACAGACTGCAGCAAAGATAGAGAGGAAAAAAAAAATTGTACTCAGGGCTTCTCTTATCCCACTTCTGCGATGCATTAAACACTTTTCGGCCTGCTGTACTGTTATGATCCTAGTGGCTGAGGATCACAAAACGGACTAGCTAAGTTTATGAACATAGACACGAGCCACTAGGAAGGTCCTGGAAGGCTACAGCTATAAAAGGTTCGCATGGCCGTTCGGCCATGAAATCGTGTGTGTGTTGATGTGTGATTGAATATGGTGAAAGCTCCTTAATCATACCCATCCCTAGTGCTGTTGAATGTACTTGGGTGATTGAACTACCTAGCACCAGACTGTGCCATCCAGCACGAGAATACAGCGTCAATCAGCAGCAACCACCAGTGAGGCACCTTACGCAACTAGTGCGCTTTCCTGGCCCTAGTTAGGGTGGTTAGTGGCGTCCGCCAGAGCGGCACTGTATGCACTTAGTGCGGTAAATGTTTATTTCGGTTTCCCTTGCTCCGCAGTTGCGGCGCCAAGCACTAGTGGTCTAGAGGGACTCTAACCCCATGTCTTTGGGGCAGAGTGCTGAGACCCAATACTAGTGTTCACTCTGCGGTATTGCAGCCCTGTGACGCAACAGGGTTTGCCTCCTAAAATTCCAGGTGAAGCTAACCCGTGTGTGTTCACTTTATGCCGCCATATACTGTCCGCCATTACTGAGCAGCAGGTGTTATCTCTGCACTGTGGATCCCGGGCTGCGAATGCACCTTATACCTTCCTTATAATTATTTGGTGCGTTCTGCCAGCCCTAACAGCAAGTAACATCATTTCTCTAATAGGTGCATAAATTCAGTAAATAATCTACAGCCTCAAAAAACTGACCAAAGTCTCATTGGAGGAACATAGCCTTAGAGATCTGATATTGAGAACTATGTTTCACATCATTTGTGATCAAACAAATTCAACAATTAATGTCTTTTTTTTTTTTTACAATCAGATTATTTTATGAGCAAATGTAACCAGAAGTATTAAAAACAAAGTTTCAATTTGAACCCTTCAGAGGATGAGTCCTAATGAATAATACAATTATAATTTAGTGAATCCAGATCATTCTACAGTTTCACTAGAAATAGCAATAGTGAAAAGGTGGCAATTATTAGCACGTACTGTCAGGCCAGAAGAAGTGTTAAATAGGGTTTTCTATAAAATATTAACTGTACACTTTTTTCATCCTAGAAAAGAATGACAGCCCAGGAATAATAGCAAAGAAAGACTGAATAACAATCGTCAATTACCATACTTTATAAATGGTGAGCAATAAATAGAAATGAATTGCAAGGAGCAAGTTGATTGTACAGTAGGTCACATTTCCAATCATCTCATGGCTGTTCTTATTTTTGAGGCTCTACATACAGCAGTTAATATAGGCTTATATATTGTGCTTTCTCTCAAAATTATTTTGCTCTTTTCATTGTTAAACAGCTGTTATATTTTGGGTTTAGGTGGAAAGGTTTATAATTAATCTGTAGCATGTATGTATACAATATATTTTTATATGTTTGGTTTAGAGATGATTGAATCTTTTGAAATTTAAATTAGCCAGATTTGATGATTTTTTCCAAAATAATTCAATTTGCCATGAATTTATTCAGAGGTATTCCAAATGTCCTGAAAAGATATCTATAACACTCTGATGTCTCCTAGAAATGTGTCCAACCCCTTCAAGCTCTTTAATGCAAACACAGACATAGCATTGTCAAGGTGGCCTCCATATATAGTGAATTGGGAAATTGATGGTAACCGTTCTTCACCTCTTTTTAGTCACACACTATACTGTCATTACAGTGTCTTCAGAAGATTTTTCTTCTTTTTCTTCCTATTTCTATTGCTAAGCTGTTAACTGTGACATAGTCTTACTAAACAGATTTACCCCCAAATGTTTGCTGCATTTCTTGCCTCACTATTAGTGATGAACGAGTGTACTCGTTGCTCGGTTTTTCTCGAGCACGCTCGGGTGGTCTCCGAGTATTTATGACTGCTCAGAGATTAAGTTTTCTTCGCCTCAGCAGCATGATTTGCAGCTACTACCCAGCTTAATTACATATGGGGATTCCCTAGCAACCAGGCAACCCCCACATGTACTCAGCCTGGCTAATAGCTGTAAATCATTCAGCTGCCGCGATGAAAGCTAAATCTCCGAACACTAACAAATACTCGGAGGTCACCCGAGCGTGCTCGGGAAAAACCAAGCAACGAGTATATTCGCTCATCACTACTCACTATTTATACAGGTCAGTGGTGTATCTAAAGTCCGATGGGCCCCTTGCAAAATTGGGACCTGGTACTAGAGATGGGTTCGACATTCATACCAAACACCTACTGTTTGGGCACGAACACTGAATGCGGAATTCACCAGGAAGTGAAAACAAAGAAAAAAACAGCTCACCTGCAGCGGAGTGTGGCGTGCAGAAGCACGGAACTCGTGTAGTCTCTCATGCAGGCAATCAAGAAAAAGAAAAAGATTGTTTCAGCTTCTGATTAAAGTTCAAAATGTATCCAAATATTTAAAAGATCATGGCAGGATTTGGTTCATACAGACGTGTGCGGCAACGTGTTTCAAACACTCGAAGGGTCCTTTCTCAAAGCTGAGTGTTTCCTTTTTCAAACACCAGATGTTTGTCATGCACATGACAGCGTGGAAAACATTGCGCCTGATCGGTGGTAAAATCATTGCCTCCAGTCAAACATGAGCCCTCAGCTGTGATTAGAAGTAAAAAATGTACCTCCAGTCACTGGCGTCAGCTGTTGGGACTACTGCTCCCTCAGCTGTCAGGTTTAGCAAGGTTGGTTATCAGGAATAGAGGGGTCCCCATGCTGTTTTTTTAATTATTTAAGTAAATAATTAAAAATACATCATGGGGACCCCCACATTTTTGACAACCAGCTAAGCTAAAGCAGACAACAGGGGGCTGTTATTCTCAAGCTGGTAAGAGGCCATGAATATTGCCCCCCATCTAAAAATAGCAGCCTAAAACTGCCCAGAAAAGGCACATCTATTAGATGCACCAATTGTGGTGCTTTCCCCGGCTCTTCCCACTTTCCCTGTAGCGGTGGCAAGTGGGATTCATATTTGTGGGGTTAATGACATCTTTGTATTATTTGGTGACATCAAACCCACTGATTAGTATTGGTGAGGCGTCTATAAGGCACCTATCCATTACTAATCCTATAGTTATATGGTAAAAAAAGACGAAGCAAGAATAAAGTCCTTTATTTGGAATAAAAAATAAAAACAAAACACCCTTTTCATTTTTATTTAAAAATAACCAACACAGTTATACTCACCTAATGCCCACTCCATTGAAGCCCTCATCTCATGTAATGAAACAAAATAAAAGCAACAATATCCCTCACCTGTCTCCTTCAAATTAGAGTTGCATTGAATTAAGTCGCTCATCTCTAGCTCTATTAGGACCTATTTTTAAAATATTAGGGAAAAAAGCCTTTCAGACTAAATAGCATACACTTTTGAACAAGTGATTAGCAACATACTTTTATGATTGCTATCAACTATTACCTTGCTCTCCTTTGTGCTTGCCTGCATTTGTGACACAAACAAGTTCCCAGAGTAAGGCTGGGTTCTGATGCACATACAGGTGCTTCTCATAAAATTAGAATATCATCAAAAAGTTAATTTATTTCCGTTTTTCAATACAAAAAGTGAAACTCATATATTATAGAGAGTCATTACAAACAGAGTGATCATTTTCAAGCATTTATTTCTGTTAATGTTGATGATTATGGTGTACAGCCAATGAAAACCCTAAAGTCATTATCTCAGTAAATTAGAATACTTTATAACACCAGTTTGAAAAATGATTTTAAAATCTGAAATGTTGGCCTACTGAAATGTATGTTCAGTAAATGCACTAAATACTTGATTGGGGCTCCTTTTGCATCAATTACTGCATCAACGCGGCTTGGCATAAAGACAAACAGCCTGTGGCACTGCTGAGGTGTTATGGAAGCCCAGGTTTCTTTGATAGCAGCCTTCAGCTCGTCTGCATTGTTGGATCTGGTGTCTCTCATCTTCCACTATGGGGTTAAGGTCAGGTGAGTTTGCTGGCCAATCAAGCACAGTGATACTGTTGCTTTTAAACCAGGTATTGGTACTTTTGGCAGTGTGGACAGGTGCCAAGTCCTGCTGAAGAATTAAATTTCCATCTCCAAAAAGCTTGTCGGCAGAGGGAACCATGAAGTGCTCTAAAATTTCCTGGTAGACGGCTGTGCTGACTTTAGTCTTGATAAAACACATTGGACCTACACCAGCAGACGACATGGCTCCCCAAACCATCACTGATTGCAGTAACTTCACACTAGACCTCAAGCAGCTTGGATTGTGTGCCTCTACACTTTTCCTCCAGACTCTGGAACCTTGATTTCCAAATAGAATGCAAAATTTACTTTCATCAAAAAAACAAACAAATAGGACCACTTAGCAATAGTCCGATTCTTTTTCTCCTTGGCCCAGGTAAGATGCTTCTGGCGTTGACTATTGGTCATTAATGGCTTGACACAAGGAATGCGACACTTGCAGCCCATGTCCTGCATACGTCTGTGAGTGGTGGCTCTTGAAGCAATGACTCCATCAGCAGTCCACTTTCTTAACAATTCTTTCAAGGCTGTGGTTATCCCAGTTGCTTTTTCTACCACACTTTTTCCTTCCACTCAACTTTCATATGCTTAGATACAGCACTCTGTGAACAGCCAGCTTCTTTAGCAATGACCTTTTGTGGCTTTCCCTCATTATGGAGAGTGGCAATGACTGCCTTCTGGACATCTGTCAAGTCAGCAGTCTTCCTCATGATTGTGAAGCCTACTGTAACAGACTAAGGGACCTTTTAAACACTTAGGAAGCCTTTGAGAGGTGTTTTTTGTTAATTATTCTAATTTACTGAGATAATGACTTTTAGGTTTTCATTGGCTGTAAGCCATAATCATCAACATTAACAGAAATAAACACTTAAAATAGATCACTCTGTTTGTAATGGCTCTATATAATATATGAGTTTCACTTTTTGTATTGAAGAACTGAAATAAATCAACTTTTTGATGATATTCTAATTTTGTGAGAAGCACCTGTATATAAAAATAACTGTTTTTCATCCAGAAAAAAAAAAGATTTTTCCTCCGTGCTATCATTTGTATGCAATCCCTGTCTCCATTTTTCCCATCCATATGCTATCCACATGTCCATTTTGCACATCAATATTGCATCCCATTTTAAAATTAACAAATTAATAAATAATGAACAAATACAGTTTCCTATATTAACAATTATAATGGATCCTTGAAAAACACATGATATACGGATGGTAAAATGAACGTGATCCGTCTTTTGTGCATCCATTAACTTATAATAATCGGATAGTCTAATCCAAAATACAGATCAAGATGTTGTTTTTTTTACACACAGGCCAGAGAACTGTACTGTGTGATGGAAGTGTGAAGGCTGCAGCCAATCAGAGGATAAGTTCACATGAAAGTTTAAAGGGACTCTGTCACCTGAATTTGGAGGGAACAATTTTCAGCCATAGGGGCGGGGTTTTCGGGTGTTTGATTCACCCTTTCCTTACCTGCTGGCTGCAATATTGGATTGAAGTTCATTCTCTGTCCTCCATAGTACACGCCTGCGTAAGGCAAGATTGCCTTGTGCAGGCATGTACTACGGAGGACAGAGTATGAACTTCAATCCAATATTGCAGCCAGCATGCAGCCAGCGGGTAAGGAAAGGGTGAATCAAACACCCGAAAACCCCGCCCCTATGGCTGAAAATTGTTCCCTCCAAATTCAGTCAGTGCAGGAAGCTGTGAGCAGCAGCGCGTAACCCTGTGGACGCCGGGGGACATGACAGACATCAGAAGGTGAGTATGTACTGTTTTTTTTTTTTACTTTTACAATGGTAACCAGGGTAAATATCGGGTTACTAAGCGCGGCCCTGCGCTTAGTAACCCGATATTTACCCTGGTTACAAGTGAACACATCGCTGGATCGGTGTCACACACGCCGATCCAGCGATGACAGCGGGTGATCAGCGACGAAATAAAGTTCTGGCCTTCTAGCTCCGACCAGCGATATCACAGCGGAATCCAGATCGCTGCTGCGTGTCAAACACAACGAGATCGCTATCCAGGACACTGCAACGTCACGGATCGTCGTCGTTCTCGCTGCAAAGTCGCTTAGTGTGAAGGTACCTTTAGTCTTGTGAACCTAACCTGAGGCTGTTGATTGGCTGCAACACTCATACGACATGATAATTTCATGTTACCGCTGGAAAAAACGCTCCAATCCAGAAGTTGAGTATGTGTTTTTTTTATTTATTATGTTCATATTGTACATTATTTTTTATGTGAGGCAATTTAGCTTCTAAGAAGACGTTATATAAATAAGATACTAAAGAATTGAAATAATCAGAAAATCGTTACTAAATTCTATGCTCACCATTAACAGCTCCCACAAGTTAAATAAGTTCCCTATAAAATATCATGATACTTTATCACTGCAAAGCTGCTCCCACAAAAAGACCTGTTGCAATATTGTGAGTGAGCAGTGTATTTGTGTTATATTTTATACCCTAGAGTGGGATCAAATCTTGTCCTTTGAAAGCAAAAATAAAAAAGCATTTTTTTCTGGTGTAGATTTTTGGGAGAATTTTTCTGATTTAAAAGGCCTAGTTTGATCCTATTCTTAGTACTAAACTTATGCTGCATTAAAACTGTAATGTTAGCCATATTGGCAGGGGTGTAACTACAATAGGAGCAGTGGTTGTAATCGCACATAGGCCCCGGACACTAGGGGCCCCACAGGTCCCTTTACTCCATATGAAAAGACTATTCCTATTAAAGACTTGTGATAGTTGAAGGCAACATTGGAGATTTTGCTTTAGGGCCCACAAGCTTCAAGCTACGCCACTGCATATTGGTAGTCTATCAGCTCACAATCGCGTGCAAATACACAATTTATAGTCTATTTTTCATTCCATTTTAATTTTTAGAGAGCAAAATTTCTTGTTGACAGCCATGACAGGTGCCCTTGCCTTAATTAATGGCATTCAGCATGCTGATATGTACGGAGAACGAATATGTGGCACAAATTCACAGATGGATTCCTTTCCTACAATATATTAATGTGTGCCCTCCAGCAGAAATATCCTTCATCTCCTGGATGTGAAGGATGGAAAAATTCCACTGCTCTTGATATAGATCTCCGGCTGTTATCAATATAAAGCCGCTTTCTTTTTTCCGATGGCTCACGCATTATGTAATTGATAGTATCAATATCCGCGAACAGGCAGCGTGTATGAATTACATGGACAGTAGGAGTTATGGCTGAATGCTAACTCTCACTTTATACATGTTTGTTCTCACTACTCCGTTGTATTCTTATGCTTTGGCTGCTGATGTTTTACATAACAAATCTATTACTATATAAATAAATAGCAGATGATGGACCAATATCATAAATTATCAGTAACTTTTCCTTCACTTTCCATTTATCAGAATTGGTTTCCTCAGTACAGATTAACCCACTATTTACCACTTTCCTGCAAATAGCTTTGATTTTACAGTGTCCAAAACGGTAATAGATCCAGTAAGTCGTTTGTCCAGTACTTTCCTGACAGTCTTTCCAACATTACTGCCCATTCTCTCTGATTGCTTTTAAAATGGTGTCATAACATACCTATTGAATACAATGAAATCCTGAACATTTCTTAGCATTTAATACTTTCAGGTAAATCAATCCAGCCAAATTGTAGCAAAGGAGATTCTTTAATGTAAGCTCTGTGAATGTTCTTACAGAACAAAAGTGCTATGATAAGAGTGCCGTCATTATGGCTTTATACTAATGATGTGTGCGGATAAGGGTAGACAACGTAAGGCACACCGAGACGACTCAGCACAAGGTCATGGCCAAGTGCCAGCTCGCTGCGACTTAACCAAATGGGAAATCTAAAATGATAAGTGCATTATCTTGGGCACATTAAAACATATCCCTTTGCCAGGATGCAGTTCCTATGTAAATTATTCCTTCGCTTATTAAGACTGCATATGTTATTAGCAAATATACATTTCCATGAAGAGTAACAGAATGCTTTTTTTTTTAAATAAAAAACTTATAAGCACTATAACTTTTACTTACAGGTGCTTCTCACAAAATTAGAATATCATCAAAAAGTTAATTTGTTTCAGTTCTTCAATACAAAAAGTGAAACTTATATATTATATACAGCTCTGGCAAAAATTAAGAGACCACTGCAAAATGTTCAGTTTGTCTGATTTTTCTCTTTATAGGTATATTTTTGAGTAAAATGTAAATTGTTCTTTTATTCTATAAACGTCTGGCAACATATCTCCGAATTTCCAAGCAATACATTTTGTATTTTTTTTCTGACAAAGAAAAATGGTCAAAATAAAAACAAACAAACAGTGCTTTCAGACCTCAAATAATGCAAAGAAAACAAGTTCATCATCATTAATAAACAATAATACTAATGTTTTAACTCAGGAAAAGTTCAGAAATCAATATTTTGTGGAATAACCATGATTTTTAATCACAGCTTTCATGCGTCTTGGCATGCTTTCCACCAGTCTTTCACACTGCTGCTGGTACAAAAATGTAAGCAGTTCTTCTTTGTTTGATGGCTTGTGACTATCTATCATCCTCTTGATTACATTCCAGAGGTTTTCAATGGGGTTCAGGTCTGGAGATTGGGCTGCCCATGACAGGGTTTTGATGTGGTGGTCTCTTAGTTTTTGCCAGAGCTGCAGAGTAATAACAAACAGAGTGATCTATTTCAAGTGTTTATTTCTTTGTAAATATTTTTCACAGCAATATGCGCTCATGAAGGATGATGATGGAACTCGATATTCTGATTCAAGGATGATTTTTATTTCAAACTAGAATACAACTGGTTTTGACTTCTTAGAGTCTTCCTCAGGTATAATGTCATGCATATAAACAGATCTATCTGAACACATTTTATAGCAGATATCCCTGCATGTCATCTGTTATAAAATGTGTTCAGATAAATCTGTTTATATGCATGACATTATACCTGAGGAAGACTCTAGGAAGTCAAAACCAGTTGTATTTTAGTTTGAAATATAAATCATCCATGAATCAGAATAATGAGTTCCATCATCATCCTTCATTTCCTGCGCATATTGCTGGGAAAAATATTTACCAAATGATATCGCCTATGAAAGCACTGTTCAGTTAGCTCATCAGTTCCCAGATCTCTGCAGCAAACTGAATGGAAAGAGGAATGGAGTGATCCATGGATTGGATCTATACACAGTATCTCAAGACACCAAAAAGGTGAGTGGATTCACACTGAGTATACACCTTTGGAAACTAGCTACTACACTCACATTTCTCTCCTTATAATCCCCTCTTGTTTTATATATAAAATCCCATGTAGTAGCCTCTTCCCTGCAAGCCAGGACCTTCATCTACCTTTGTCCTACCAATATTTTATTTGCTTATCTGACCATTGTATATGTATAACCATTTTGTATATAGTGTTTGTCTAGTGTGCCGTTAAGGCGATTAAATATATAATTTAACCTTGGGCTGCTCTTTTATCTAGACCCACAAATCCACATGTCCATGATCTCAGCTTAACTTCCCATGGCTGGTTTCTGGCACCATATAACTCTGTTAATAGACTGGGCTTATATCTAATGAGGAACTAGTGGCAGTTCTACCGGACTGATCAGGTACTGTTTCACTGGTGCTAGTGAAAGGGCTCTCAGCATGTCAGGGTTGTGAGCGAGTGTGGTGCTACATTAGTAACTGCATGGGCCACATTCTCTGACTCCCCTTGCCTACCTGTGCCTGTCTGGAGAGGGGGTGTCTGGGTTAAACTGTGCCAAGTTGACCATACATGTCTCAAGGGGGTGCGCACGTCACATTGGTGCAAGTGAGGAGAGCATACCACGTGATCCCTTGGATGTAATAGTGACATCAGGTGTGGTGGCGAGGTGCAGATCCTTCACATGTGGTGGCAGCAGTGCGATTCTGCGTGATCTCTCCAGTGCCATCCTTCACAGGTGTCATGGCTTTTTTCTTCTACCTATTCTTTTCTTTTTCTTTCATTCTGGACTTGCAGATTTTGCTGTAGACCCAGGGCCACAGGTGATCTGCAAAAAACAGTTGCTTTTGCAAATTTTGACTTCCCCATGGTTTTCAATGGGAAAATTAAAATCTGCAGTGAAGCAACTTTTTATATATTTTCATCCACAATAAAGCAGCAATTTATTTGCAACATATGCTGTGAATGAAAAATCTGCACCACAGTTAAAAGTGTAAAATACTCGGAGATAGAGAAGAACTTTAAACTCTCATCTACTTTGCAGAATGTCCAAAACATCTCTCCATGCTTTACGGGTATAGGCACACAATTTTTTTCAGCAGGGTAGGCCCCAAAATTTTCAAGAAAAAGCACTTAGAAATTGCTAAAAAAAATTAATATATGCTCTGCAGTATCAAAACGACTTGCTGTGCATAAGTTCCATCTTTTTGAGTTGTTTTTGTTTAAATCAGGATTCAAAAGCCTCAAAGTAACCTGACCATTTGTCTGATGTCTTAAACTTGGAAGCTGCTCACTAGACTCTTCAAGAGAAATATTATTTTCCTGAAATGTCTTCTGCTTGCAAAACTCAGCAGGTATGTCAGCATCTAAAAGACGTGTGCATATACCCTAAAAGTGATTTTTTTTTTTTATGTTGTGAAGTCTCCAATTTTCAGGGCATGCTGCAGGTTTTAAATATGTATGTTTACCCTTTTTGATAATGATAGTGTCACCTTTTCATCAGGTTTGCTTAAGATTTTCCAAGTGTTATCATCATCATTTAAAACAGTAGCTTCAGATGTTTTGGGACAATTTCCCATACGGAGTGTACAAGAAAAATATCTGTAATTCTGTCCCTTTATAAAGTCACTACCTCAATCGAGTCAAGAGCTTAAAAAACTGTATTTCCATGCATTTTCGGCCAAGTATTCATGCTGTGTTCACCTAGAAATCCTCACATAGTATATTAGATCATGCGTATTACTGAGCTAATGCTATCTGAAGCATAGTCGTGGATAATTGCTGAAATGTTAGATGCACTTGTATGACTGATTGGGCTGTCATAAGTTATATAAATGATGCTGAAAATATCTCGTTTTTGGACCAGACTGAATCACATATCTTTTACACACAACAACACCCACCAAAATCGAGAATTAAAGCAGTGTGGGAGTAAGTCAGGAATTAGAGACAGCTAAATAGTCTTCTTGGTAAATGGAGCTTGTTGCCTCCTAGGTTTGGCAGACAGAGAACATTACGACATATAACTTGTTGGCCATAGCTCTCCGAGGGGTTTATTGAATCTCTTTGGATTCTTGATACTTAGTTATGCTACATTTGGCCTTCTGACTACAAATACAATTGGTTTTGTGCAACAAACATTTATTTTGGCTTGTTTAGCTAGACATAACTTCCAAGTTACTTTTTTATGTACTTATTTGTCAGAGTCTCTTTTAAGGACAGAAGAAAAAAGCTTCAAGTTCTACAAAGAAAAATTACACTTTTGCAGACTTTTCAGTTTTCTGCTTCTGTTGTTTTAAATGTCAAGTCTTAAGATTTTTCCGTTCCATTCTACTTTGACATTATGGGTAGGATTAAATAAACTTTAATTGCAAACTTTGAGACAATATGAGATTTGATCTGAAACCTGTCAAACAGAGGAGATGAACAGAATATCCCTTCAATTAAGAATACAGTTTACTACTTTAACCCTCTTTCATATTTCCATTTCTTTCAATATTTCCTTCATATTTCACTTTAAAAAAAACAAGATTTTGGCATCAAAATATTGCATTGCTTTCCTTTTCCTTTCTATAGAGGCAGCAATGTTTCACACTGGTGCAAAATATCCATAACTCATGATGAATGTATTCTTTATAAACAATTTGTATCTTGCCGTAACATCTCAGTTATAATTTAATTATATGTGTATGTACACATGAGGCCTTTCTTAAAATGAAAAATATATCATGATGTATAAAGATATCATGATGCAGAAAAGATATCCTGGAACAAAAAGTGTTAAACCCCCTTAAGAGGATGCCTAACTAGAGATGAGCAGATTGTTTCAAACTCACCGAATTTTCCCCAAATATTCGATTCGCATTAAATAGATTTATAGTAAACCATAATACTGAAAATCTTGTAATTGCTCAGAAAACACTGTTAGCTTTTCTAAGGAGATTAGAAATGGGGGGCAGAAAGAAATATATTATGTTTCTATATGATCTGTATAATCCACTTATCTGGTAAATCTAGAGACGGAATCCAACCATACCGTACAGACTGCCAGTCCTAGCACGGCTGTGGTAAACCGGGACCTGCTGATGTCTGAAACCCAGATACTGGCCACCACTGTACAAGATGTGATAATCCACTCACAAAGCGTCATTAGCATGCTATAGCAGTGTAGGAAATGGTACCAGACATGTTTTTTTTTTGTTGTTCCTCGCAACAATTGCAACTCTGTATTAATCGGCCTCCCTCTTACTAAACTCTCTACTCTCCAATCTGTCCTGAAAGCAGCAGCCAGGATCGTATTCCTTTCCAACCACTACACCGATGTCTCCACCTTTTGCCAATTGTTGCAATGGTTGCTCATCCACTACAGAGTTCAATACAAACGTATTACTCTCACCTACAAAGTGCTCCATGGTTCCGCACCACCCTACATCTCCTCCCTAATTTCTGTCCACCACCCTACCCGTGCCCTCCATTCTGCTAATGACCTAACACTAACATCCTCTATAATTTGAATTCATTGGAATGCACTAACCTGGGCAATTTGGTTAATTCCCAATATCGACAGGTTTAAGAGTGCACTAAAAATGCATTTCTATTGATTGGCCTATTGCCTCACCACACTTATGTAACTATCGCTGTTTTTCACATACAAAACTTCCTTCAAAATCAGGACCCTTACTATCATCACTCATTAGGGCAATTTTCATTACTTATTAGCCCTCTGTGTCTGCACTTGCACTGATACTGGCTGATGACCATATTTTATTGATGGCTACACTGTACAATAAAAGCATTTTTTACCATTCACCTTCAGTGTCTCCTCTATTTCATCATAGATTGTAAGCTTGAGAGCAGGGATCTTACTCCTTTTTGTATATGATTTATGTGTTACTCTGTAAAATCTTTATTGCTTGTACGATTCCCCTCCAAAATGTAAAGTGTTGCAGAATATGTTGGCGCGATAGAAATAAAAATTATTATTATTATAATAAAAATTAAAAGATTCACACTATTTGCCTAAAATAGCATAATGCTCCCTCATCCCCAGGGTTGTATTTAGCATTTATGCTGCCCTAAGCACTTTAAGAGGTAACGACTCATACAAATAAGTCAGACTATAAATGCCCATACTTTTTAGGTATTAGTTCAAGCCCATGTATATTAAGAGGTTCTGCCGATAGTCAAATTTGCATGAGAGCCCATGGCAGATGAATGTGGGGGGTGATAAGGATTTAATATGTGTGATTTTGGACTGCAAATCCTTTAGTTTTTCTAAGAGATAAGCCACAGCCAGAGATGTCTATCAGCAGCTCTCTCATAGAAAACACTCTGTAGAACAAGCATTCCTGCAAATGGAAGAGTGATGCAAGTCCCTATAATGATCTATTGTCAAGACTGACAAATTAAGGATTATTGCAGGATTAGAACCATCATCAGTGCAAAAACACATCATCAAAACCACCATTAGTACAAGAATATCTCATGAACACTATCAGTACATAAATAAAGTGCAAGAATCCCCAACAGACATATACTTCACTTATATCTCCTTAAATACATGAATACAGCACAAAAACCATCATCAGCACATTATTACACCACTAAAACCACTAGCAGTAAAAGAAAAAAAGCTACAACCACCTTCAGTACATGAATACAGCACCAATCTTTGCATAGTGAGCAATTGCAATATTAGGTCAGACTCACTCATAAACAATTGAATCAAATGACCCTATATTTCCCAGTATGACCTTACAAATGGGAAAGGGATGCTGGGAGTCCCAGACTGCAGACCGTATAGGAACCACAGTACTGATTCGGCATAGCAAGTAGCACTATTAAACATTTAAACAATATGTTAACTTCTCAGGAGTTATTTTCTATGGTTTAGGCTCCATAATTCTGAACAGATTGGTTGGGTGTGGGTTGTGGGAAGTGCTCAGCTCAGGAGACAGGACATTACATAAAGTTTATGACTTTCTACTGCATCTGTATTCTACTGTGTGTGTGCTCCTGTGTCCTTTGCTGCACACTTCTAAGATGTCTTTTGAGATATTGGCCAGGGTCTCAGGACTCAGAGATCCCCGTAAATTGTCTATAAAAAAGTGCCAAAGGTTTATTCATTCTTTAAGTTGCATTTCCACTGTCCATCTAAATAGGCTGTCAATTACCTAATAAATAAGGAAAGGTCGTTTGTTGGGTGAAATGATTTTTAAGCATGCTTAACCCCTTCACGACCAGAGGTAATTTCGTTTTTGTGTTTTGCTCCCCTTCTTCCCAGAGCAATAACTTCATTTATTTTTTGGTCAATGTAACGGGGTTTGCGACAGAGCAGAAAGAGACACCAGGCCGATAGACAATCCAACAAGATTTATTGGAACAGGGGACTGGGATAACACAAATGAAAGTAGTTCTGCAGCGTCCGTAAGTAGTCCACAATGAGTCCACAATGAACCCACACAAAGGGAGCAGACCTGGGGGCGCCACCCGACAATCCGACGCCAGGGAAATAGAAATAGTCCTTTAGTGAATTCAATGGCTCCAGCATATTAGGGACACAACACAGTCCAATATGGCAGCTTTTAACCCTCCACACAAGGGCACCAGGATCTCGCCTCAGCATAAGATCCCAGCCCTTCCCAAGTCACCTCACAACTGAATCAGCCAACACATGAGTCTATTGTTCTGTGTCCTGGGATCTACCCTTCCATGGGGGAGGGCTCCCCCACTGGTTGTTGACTCAAGCCTGATTACATGGCAGTTCTGAGACAAAGGTCAGGGGAGGGACATGCTGTTACAACCCCTTCCCCCCTCAATTTGTGGTGTACGGACTAGTGACCTCTACAGGCCGCTTGTCAAGTACACGTAAATATGGCCGGCATAACTCATGGCTCCTGGTTGGACAATCCATTAGCATTTGTGTCAACTGGCTCATCTTTATTATATGGTGCAGTTGTAGGCTTAAAGGCGGGCTCCATTTTACATCCTCTTTGACTTAAACTCTGCTTCTGGCACCCACAAATCGACATTGTAGCTCCCCCACATCATTTCCTAAGACAATATCTGCAGGCAGGCCCCTCATCACCCCAACCACGCATTGCTTGACCCCAAAGCCAAAGTCCAGTTCTACACTTGCTTTTGGGATATCCTTCCATTGGCCTCCAGCTAATTCAATGGTAATCCCAGGTCCATGCTGTATTGCCTGTGGCCGAACCACTCTGGGATCAGCTATAGTGAGAAATGCCCCAGAGTCACAAAAGCCAATAACTCTTCGACCGTCCAGCATGACCTCCTGTACGTGCTTTCTTTTCGGATTAAAGGAACTTGTAGCTGTGGCCCACACCCCATAAACCCCTAATGGTCGAACATGGGTTTCTGAGCTATTAGGCAAATCAATTTGTAGGGGTGGCACCTCTTCTTCCATTGTGTTTGGCTGCAAATAATTGATAGGCCGAATTGGTGCAGGGTCAATCCTCAATCGACCCTGAGGGCAGGTGTCTTGCAGATGCCCAGTCTGCCCACATCGGTAACAGCTGCGCTGCATTGCACTCCTTCCCATGTGCACTCTGGGGATGGAGGTAAGGGAACCTGGAGGCTGATATCTATGTGACTGTGCATGAGGTGGTTGTTGGGATTGAGACCAATTACTCCACTGTATAGCTGGGCAGGTGGCCTGCAGATGCCCGGGATGCCCACATCCATAACACCTGCGCTCTACTACTTTCTCTACTTGTAGCATTTCAGAGGAAGAGGCAGGACTAGCTGGAAGGCGAGTCACATGGGTATCAACATGAGGTGGTGGTCTAGTGGGACAGAAAACTATGGGGACTGAAGGACAAGAGACCACTGGTGGTGGGGTGTTGGTAGTTTTTACTTCATCCACCAGTAAATGTTTCCACTGAGGCTTGATGGTGAGAACCTCATCAGCTAAAGCAGCAGCTTGCTCCACTGTCACTGGTTTCCTCTCTCGCACCCATTCCCGGATCTCAAGGGGGCATTTGGCGTAGAACTGTTCTTTTAGGATGACCTGGAGGAAGGCCTCCCAAGTTAAGGCCCCCTCTCCCTCCAGCAAGTGGTGACATACTTGTTTGAGCCTGTGGGCATATATCTTGAAAGACACTTCCCCCTCACAGGCTAAGGAGTGGAACTGCGCTCTGTAAGTGTCTGGAGTTACAGCATAATGTTCCAAGTTGGTGTCTTTAATATTCCCATAATCGTAATTCCACTGAGGGTCCATAGCTCTATAGGCTTCAGCAGCTCCACCCTCTAAGAACCCCACTAGATGTCTGACTCGCTCCCTTTCCGGGACTTCCATTAATCAACATTGATGTTCGAAGTCCTGGAAGAAGCCTCAATGTCGCCTGCAGCCTCGTTAAATGGCTTAAAGTCCTTACGGGACACCCTTGGAAATTCCCTCATGGTGGGTGCTGTGGTTACAGTCTGTCTGTGTAGCTGCTTCCACCATGTGCTGTCTCTCCTTAGCTGTGTGAATGGCCTCTCTCTTATCGTCTATGGTGGCCTCGTCCCCGAGCAATGCCATCTCCTCCTCGTACCACACAACCCACTGACTTTTTGGGGTATTTACCTGCAGCTCCTGTCTTTCCTCCCTTTGCTGTGGGAATCCTTCTTCGGTTCCATCTTGCAGGTAAGCTCCTTCCAAAGCCTTAATTAGTTGGTCCTTGGTCAGTCCTTTATAGCAGACTCCTAATTCACGGGCCTTTGTTTGTAAACTCCCCACAGTCCAGTTCCTGTATCCTGAGGTTCTGGTTCCAGACATTGATGAGCCGCTGTCCTCCATTCCCTCTCCTCTGACCCCACTGCTTGCCACCAGTTTGTGACGGGGTTTGCGACAGAGCAGAAAGAGACACCAGGCCGATAGACAATCCAATAAGATTTATTGGAACAGGGGACTGGGATAACACAAATGAAAGTAGTTCTGCAGCATCCGTAAGTAGTCCACAATGAGTCCACAATGAATCCACACAAAGGGAGCAGACCTGGGGGCGCCACCCGACAATCCGACGCCAGGGAAATAGAAATAGTCATTTAGTGAATTCAATGGCTCCAGCAGATTAGGGACACAACACAGTCCAATATGGCAGCTTTTAAAACTCCACACATGGGCACCAGGATCTTGCCTCAGCATAAGATCCCAGCCCTTCCCAAGTCACCTCACAACTGAATCTGCCAAAACATGAGTCTATTGTTCTGTGTCCTGGGATCCACCCTTCCATGGGGGAGGGCTCCCCCACTGGTTGTTGACTCAAGCCTGATTACATGGCAGTTCAGAGACAAAGGCCGGGGGAGGGATACGCTGTAAAGGTACCTTCACACTAAGCGACTTTGCAATGATAACGATAGCGATCCGTGACGTTGCAGCGTCCTGGATAGCGATATCGTTGTGTTTGACACGCAGCAGCGATCTGGATCCTGCTGTGATATCGCTGGTCGTTGCTGAAAGTTCAGAACTTTATTTGGTCGTCAGATCGGCGTGTATCGTCGTGTTTGACACCAAAAGCAACGATGCCAGCAATGTTTTACAATGGTAACCAGGGTAAATATCGGGTTACTAAGCGCAGGGCCACCCTTAGTAACCCGATATTTACCCTGGTTACCATCGTAAAAGTAAAAAAAACAAACAGTACATACTCACATTCTGCTGTCTGTCACACGTCCCCCGCCGTCCGCTTCCCGCACTGACTGTGATTGCCGGCCGTTAAGTAAAAGCAGAGCACAGCGGTGACGTCACCGCTGTGCTGTGCCTTACGGCCGGCAATCACAGTCAGTGCAGGAAGCAGACGCCGGGGGATGTTACGGACACCGAAATGTAAGCATGTAGTGTTTGTTTTTTACACTGGTAACCAGGGTAAACATCGGGTTACTAAGCATGGCCCTGCGCTTAGTAACCCGATGTTTACCCTGGTTACCCGGGGACTTCGGCATAGTTGGTCGCTGGAGAGCTGTCTGTGTGACAGCTCTCCAGCGACCACACAGCGACGCTGCAGCGATCGGCATCGTTGTCGATATCGCTGCAGCGTCGCTTAGTGTGAAAGTACCTATACAGTCAATATGACCATGTGATGGCTTGTTTTTTGTGGGACAAGTTGTCCTTTTGAACGACACTATTTGTTTTAACATGCCATGCAGTGGAAAATGGGAAATTGCAGTGTGGTGAAATTGCAAAAAAAAAGTGCAATTCCACAGTTGTTTCTGTTTTTTTACCATGTTTACTAAATGCTAAGACTGACCTGCCATTATGATTCTCCAGGTCATTACGAGTTCGTAGACACCAAACATGTCTAGTGGGGGGGTAGGGGGGAATCCAAAGTTTTGTAAAGAAAAAAAAATGGTGTCATTTTCTGAGAGCTGTAGCATCTCCATTTTTTGTGATCTGGGGTTGGGTGAGGGCCTATTTTTTACGCGTCGAGCTGACATTTTTATTGATGCCATTTTGGTGTACATACGATCTTTTGATCACCTGTTATTGAATTTTATTGTAATGTAGCAGCGACCAAAAAAATATAATTCTGACGTTTTAAATTTTTTTCTCTTTATGACGTTTAGCGATCGGGTTAATTCTCTCTTTATGTCAATAGATCGGACGATTCTGAACGCGGTGATAGCAAATATGTGTTTATTTGATTTTTTTATTGTTTTATTTTGAATGGGGCGAAAGGGGGATTATTTGAACTTTTACTTTTTTATATATATATATTTTTACATTTTTTTTTACTTTTTGCGTGATTCAATAATCTTCATGGGAGACTAGAGGCTGAACTACTTTGATTACCTCTGCTACACGCAGGCGATGATCAGATCGCCTGTGTGTAGCAGAAATGCTCACTTGCTATGAGCGCCGAACACCGGGCGGCGCTCATAGCAATCTGGCCATGACAACCATAGAGGTCTGCTGGAGACCTCTGGTTGTCATGCTGACCCATTGGTGACCCGTGATTGTGTGAGGGGATTAGTGACATGCTTCCGTTAAGTGCGTGTTAAATGTCACTGTCAGAAATTGACAGTGGCATTTAACTAGTTAACAGTCACGGGTGGATCATGATTGCACCCGCGGCTGTTGCGGGCACATGTCAGCTGTATATATCAGCTGACATGTGTCCGGAAAGGTTCGTGCTCAGCACCGGAGTCTGCACTAAACAGGGGGAGTCTGACATCAGCCTATTGTTACACTTGATGTTAGAAATGGGTTAAAGGAACCTGTCATGTCTTCAAATGCCATTATATTTGAGGACATATCAAGTTTCCTTTAACCCCTTAGTGACGGAGCCAAATTTTTGAAATCTGACCAGTGTCACTTTATGTGGTAATAACTCTGCAACGCTTTAACAAATCCTATTGATTTTGAGTTTGTTTTTTCGTGACACATTATACTTTATGATAATGGTAAATTTAAGTCAATATGTTTAGTGTTTATTTATAAAAAATATAAATAATTTGAGAAAAATGTTAAAAAATTAGCAATTTTCTAAATTTGAATGATTATCCCTTTAATCCAGATGGTCATACCACAGCCAACCATTAATAAATAATATTTCCCACATGTCTGCTTTACATTAGCACCATTTGTAAAATGTTATTTTATTTTGTTAGCATTTTAGGAGGTTTAAAAATGTAGCAGCAATTTTTCATTTTTTCAAGGAAATTTACAAAATTTATTTTTTTTAGGGACTTATCCATGTTGGAAGTGACTTTAGGGGTCCTATATATTGGGAAACCCCCAAACGTGATACCATTTTAAAAACAGCACCCCCTGACATATTGAAAACTGCTGTCAGGTAGTTTATTAACCCTTCAGGTGCTTTACAGGAATTAATGCAAAGTGGTATGACAGAAATGAAAATGTGTATTTTTACCACCTAAATGCCTCTAGCTTCTGAACAGATTACTACAACCGCCACACTCTAAGGCCACTATTTGGTTGTGAAGTGCCATCGCAAACATCAGGACCAAAAAATCATGATCTGAGGGCACCAGTTTGGATAAAGAGGAAACCCCCACACTCTGTTAACCATTTATAATGATGTAGTCACTATTGACAGCAGCATCTAAAGGTACCGTCACATTAAGCGACGCTGCAGCGATAGCGACAGCGATGCCGATCGCTGCAGCGTCGCTGTTTGGTCGCTGGGGAGCTGTCACACAGACCGCTCTCCAGCAACCAACGATGCCGAGGTCCCCGGGTAACCAGGGTAAGCATCGGGTTGCTAAGCGCAGAGCCGCGCTTAGTAACCCGATGTTTACCCTGGTTACCAGCGTAAAAGTTAAAAAAACAAACAGCACATACTCACCAGCGCGTCCCCCAGCCTCTGCTTCCTGACACTGACTGAGCTCCGGCCCTAACAGCACAGCGGTGACGTCACCGCTGTGCTTTCACTTTCAGTTTAGGGCCGGCGCTCAGTCAGTGTCAGGAAGCAGAGGCTGGGGGACGCGCTGGTGAGTATGTGCTGTTTGTTTTTTTAACTTTTACGCTGGTAACCAGGGTAAACATCGGGTTACTAAGCGCGGCCCTGCGCTTAGTAACCCGATGTTTACCCTGGTTACCAGTGTAAAATATCGCTGGTATCCTTGCTTTTGCTGTCAAACACGGCGATACACGGCGACCTAGCGACCAAATAAAGTGCAGACCTTCTAGCAGCGACCAGCAATTTCGCTGCTGCGTGTCAAATACAGCGATATCGCTATCCAGGTCGCTGCAACGTCACGGATCGCTGGCGATATCGCCTAGTGTGACGGTACCTTAAGGGGTTAAACATATATGGATGGTTCCAACATTGATCGTGGCTGATGCAGCAAGTTGTCAGCTATAGTGTACAGTCAACAGCTGCTGGATTGTCACCTGTATGGGGATGCTATTCTCATATATCTCAGGTCAGTTAAAAGACGTATTGGCTGTCATTATTAAATGTCATTGTTTTCAGCAGCAGATCATCCTTTGTAAACAGCACACATGCTACTGAGAACAATGATATTTTACGTACACACAATGATACTGTAGTTACCGATCATTGAGTGCAGATGAAAGTGCAGACTGTCTGCCTAAACTATTGCTATTAAATGACTACTGATTACCAGTTGTTTAAAGGCCACTATTGGCCAGTGTAAATAGGGGTGGATTAAGGGTAGCCAGGGCCCCGGGCTGTTCAGACATTGTGGCCCCCCCCCGGTCATGTGACGGGGGTCATGTGACGGGGGTCATGTGACACCTGAAACAGATTATTCCACAAAAATGGCCGGGCCCTACTCTACTGTAACCTATTAAATATTTGTTAAAATATGCAATACAATTTAGGTATATTTTGACCAATATCACATGCAAGGAACAAATACCACCGCACCATGACCAGACCACAAATTGCAACCACAGTGATCGAATAATATCACATACAAGGAACAAATACCACTGCACCATGTCAAGACCACATATTACCACAACTTGGTGACCAAATAGCACATACAAGGGACAAATACCACAACACCATTTCCAGACCACATATTACCACCACATAGTGACTGAATACTACAATACTGATCAGTAATAAAAAAAACCAAAACACAATACTATCACCATAAGTGCCAGTATTCACAGGAGATCTGTACTTAGTATGCAGTGTCTGTGTAGAGGTAATACAGCGATCACTGGTGACATTGTACACAGGACCTCTGTATATAGTGTATAGGTAATACAGTGATCACTGGTGACATTATATACAGGAGCTCTGTATATAGTATACAGTGTATAGTGTCAGTGTATAGGTAACACTGACTCACCAGTGACGTCTCTAGGTGTAGTCCTTCATCTTTCATCCAGCACAGACCGCCATCACTTCTTCCAGCCAGGACTTGTCTCTGCAGGGAATAACACAGTTATCTCGAGCTCCGCTTGCAGAACACATTACTTAATTTTTCCCAACTTCTACATTACACCACATGAAGAAAAAGAGGCGACATAGTGTCACTCTACACAGTAACAGGACCGCCCCCATTTAAAACAATGTCCTCAAAAATAAAATAAATACATCACTGCAGTAATAATATCCCTTAATTAGCCCCTATGTCCAGCATTGCCCCCAGACAGTGTGTTCAACAATCTGCCCCAGTATGTCCAGCATTACCCCCAGACAGTGTGTCCAGCATATTACCCCCAGTGTGTCCAGCATATTACCCCCAGTGTGTCCAGCATATTACTCCCAGTGTGTCCAGCAATCTGCCCCAGTATGTCCAGCATTGCCCCAGTGTCTCCAGCAATCATCTGCCCCAGTGTGTCCTCCAGCATTGCCCCCAGTGTGTCCAGCAATCTGCCCCAGTGCCTCCAGCATTGCCCCCAGTGTCTCCAGCATTGCCCCAGTGTCTCCAGCAATCTGCCCCAGTGTCTCCAGCAATCTGCCCCAGTGTCTCCAGCATTGCCCCAGTGAGTCCAGCAATCTGCCCCAGTGTGTCCAGGAATCTGCCCCAGTGTGTCCAGCAATCAGCCCCAGTGTGTCCAGCAATCATCTGCCCCAGTGTGTCCAGCAATCATCTGCCCCAGTGTGTCCTCCAGCATTGCCCCAGTGTGTCCAGCAATCATCTGCCCCAGTGTGTCCTCCAGCATTGCCCCCAGTGTCTCCAGCAATCTGTCCCAGTGTCTCCAGCAATCTGCCCCAGTGTCTCCAGCAATCTGCCCCAGTGTCTCCGACTCCAGCAATCTGCCCCAGTGTGTCCAGCAATCATCTGCCCCAGTGTGTCCTCCAGCATTGCCCCCAGTGTCTCCAGCATTGCCCCCAGTGTCTCCAGCAATCATCTGCCCCAGTGTGTCCAGCATTGCCCCCAGTGTGTCCAGCATTGCCCCCAGTGTCTCCAGCATTGCCCCCAGTGTCTCCAGCATTGCCCCCAGTGTCTCCAGCAATCATCTGCACCAGTGTGTCCAACATTGCCCCCAGTGTCTCCAGCAATCATCTGCCCCAGTGTGTCCAGCATTGCCCCCAGTGTGTCAAGCATTGCACCCAGTGTCTCCAGCATTGCCCCCAGTGTCTCCAGCATTGCTCCCAGTGCCTCCAGCATTGCCCCCAGTGTCTCCAGCATTGCCCCCAGTGTCTCCAGCAATCTTCTGCCCCAGTGTGTCCTCCAGCATTGCCCCCAGTGTCTCCAGCATTGCCCCCAGTGTCTCCAGCAATCATCTGCCCCAGTGTGTCCAGCATTGCCCCCAGTGTGTCCAGCATTGCCCCCAGTGTCTCCAGCATTGCCCCCAGTGTCTCCAGCATTGCCCCCAGTGTCTCCAGCAATCATCTGCACCAGTGTGTCCAACATTGCCCCCAGTGTCTCCAGCAATCATCTGCCCCAGTGTGTCCAGCATTGCCCCCAGTGTGTCAAGCATTGCCCCCAGTGTGTCAAGCATTGCCCCCAGTGTCTCCAGCATTGCTCCCAGTGCCTCCAGCATTGCCCCCAGTGTCTCCAGCATTGCCCCCAGTGTCTCCAGCAATCTTCTGCCCCAGTGTGTCCTCCAGCATTGCCCCCAGTGTGTCCAGCAATCTGCCCCAGTGTCTCCAGTATTGCTCCAGTGTGTCCAGCAATCTGTCCAGCATATTGCCCCGGGCCCCCTGGATTGCCGTTCGCAAAAAAACCCCCCAAAAAACGAGTTCTCCTCACCTGACCTGTGCGCTCCAGCGGCGAGCTCCCTCCAGCAGCGCACACTCGCCGGCGACTGACAATGATGTCAGACGCCGGCGACGTGTAAGCTGCGCCTGTGGCCGACTTCAGCTGCCAGCCTCCAATTGGCTGGCGGCTGTTGTTAACTATTGACATGCAGGCGCGCGCCCGCACGTCAATAGGAAACCGCCGCAGCGCCGGTATGGGCCCGGTGAACAGATGAGATGGGGCCCGATGCGGGCCCCCTCTCTCTGCCCACCGGGCCCATAAATGATATGCCAGTCAGGGCACAGGCAGTAATGCCCTGATGGCAGTGGGCAATCTGTGCGGTAGCCCAGGGCCCCCCCACACCACTGGGCCCTGGGCTACCGCCCAGATTGACCCTCTTATAATCCGCCCCTGAGTGTAACTGCACTCTTGGATCTCAGTACCTTATAGATGACGTATTCTTTAATTGGAGTTGTCCTCATGTCTTTCTTCTTCATCTTTTGCCCCAGATGGCAGAGTGACTAATCATAACCACCACAGCTGGTCTCTGCAGACGTACCTCTTTTCTGGTCTTTTTCTCCATCTATTTAGTCTCAAAGCACTTTGGTGCTTAAGGCCAATACACACATTATACAAAAATTGTGACCGATTTTGACAAAATTGATCGTTCATCTCTGGGCTTCTTCATGACAAACTGTTCACAACTGGTTGATGGCTGAACGACAAACATTTGTAATTGTCCAAGAGAATTAATCGGACATGTTTGATATTTTTTTGGCTTCATCTCAAAGGTGCATTGTACAATTTCATATGAAATGTGTATGGTGAGGTCGTGCCAACGAAATATTGTACAAACAACTAATGATCATGTATCTTTCCAATTTCATGTCATGTGCATGGTGGCCTTTAGTTTCTAAGTATTCAAGTTGCCATGTCCCTAGATATTATGTATTTTATGTAGGTATATTTATTTGCTATGGTAAGGTTAGTGTACACATTCACACAATTGCAAATATGTCCATAGTTTTCTGCTAGATTATTTTGCATGTAAGTAGTAAGAATATTGTGATGGACTAGCAATTTAATCTTTAAATTCTATATTTATGTTATATTCACATTGCATTTCATGAATCTGTTTGGTGTATGCACCCAGATTCTAGTGAATATATTGAATGTACCTCCGATCCTCACAAGATCTTTTTCTCTACTCCCCTCTTATCTCCCCTTCCCACAATGGTATACAAGATTTCTCCTGCGCATCCCTCATACTCTGGAAATCTCTACCGCAACTAGTGTTGAGCATTCCGATACCGCAAGTATCGGGTATCGGCCGATATTTGCGGTATCGGAATTCCGATACCGAGTTCCGATATTTTTGCGATATCGGGAATCCGGATCGGAATGCATATTCATGTGTAAAATAAAGAATAAAAATAAAAAATAGGGATATACTCACCCTCCGACGCGCCCTGGTAGTAACCGCTGCAACCGGCAGCCTCCGTTCCTAAGAATGAGCGAGTGAAGGACCTGCGATGACGTCGTGGTCTTGTGATTGGTCGCGTGAGCGGTCACATGAGCGGTCATGCGACCAATCACAAGCCGCCACGTCATCGAAGGTCCTTCACTCGCTCATTCTTAGGAACGGAGGCTGCTGGTTGCAGCGGTTACTACCAGGGCGCGTCAGAGGGTGAGTATATCCCTATTTTTTTTTTTTATTCTTTATTTTACACATGAATATGGATCCCAGGGCCTGAAGGAGAGTTTCCTCTCCTTCAGACCCTGGGAACCATCCAGGATCACTTCCGATATTTGTGTCCCATTGACTTGTATTGGTATCGGGTATCGGTATCGGCGATATCTGATATTTTTCGGATATCAGCCGATACAATCCGATACCGATACATTCAAATATCGGAAGGTATCGCTCAACACTAACCGCAACACATCAGACTCTTGCCTATGGTGGAAACCTTCAAAAAGAACCTGAAGACCTACCTCTTCTGACAAGCCTGCAACCTGCAGTAACTACTGATAGACCAAAAGGCTGCACGACCAGCTCTACCCTCACTTACTGTATCCTCACCCATCCCTTGTAGATTGTGAGCCCTCGCGGGCAGGGTCCTCTCTCCTCCTGTACCAGTCGTGACTTGTATTGATTAAGATTATTGTACTTGTTTTTTTACTATGTATACCCCTCCTCACATGTAAAGCACTATGGAATAAATAGCGGTATAATAATAAATAATAATAATAATGTATCCATATTCCTCCATTGGGGTAAACCATGTTCTTTGGACTCTATCACGGTGGAATGCATCAGCATAACTGTTTTTTACTATATTGAAAGTGGAGCAGACAGCATTTTCATATACAATGGCCACCAGAAAAAACCCATAACCCATGTGGTATGCTTTTTTTGGCATAATGGGCAATTCGTGGCATTGCATAGCTGTATAGTTTTGTTAATTGGAGGTATATGTCAATGGTAGAGATAAGCATATTTACCAAAATCTGAATTTGCCCTATCCCACGGATTTTCCAGAGAACTGCTATTCTCAGCAAAATGTTTCTCCATGAATTGAATGTCCCTTATTATGCTCTGGAGTCTTTGTAGACACCAGAGCATAATAATAAACATAACACGCAACAACAAAAAACGTGTACTCACCTCACTGCTCTCCTGTCCCTCTGCTGCTCTTTGCCTGCTATCAGGTCTGCAGAGTGAATAATCTGGAGAAGCTACTACAGCTGAAAGAAGAGGCCCTGAGGAATAGTTGGAGGGAAACTGCTCACCATCTGGTCCTTTCCTTTTGCTGTTGCATCTTCCACCTGTTCATTCTAGGCTGGAACTTCCTACTGAGTCCAGGCCTCAGAGGTCTGGTCATGGCAGGAGAGAACAGGCCTTTTGTACATTTTACAATGTGGGAAAGAAGAGGAGGCTTTGAGAGTCTGACAGTGGCCAGTGAGAAGCAGAAGGGCCAGACAGGTGAGCAGTGAAGTGAATATGTTTTTTTTTTTTTTTTTTACTTTTGCCAGTTGCAATTTTGCTAAATTCACATGAAGCAAATTTCCCAAAAAATCTGCATTCTCAAAAAGCAGTGTTTTATATATTCAAGTAGAATTGAATTCCACTTGAATAAATTTGCTCTTCTCTAGTCGGAGTTGTACATCAGGGAAAAATTTATATGTATACCTTTGAACTTAATTGTGCTATGTAAAGGGAACTTTTTACACTTTGCCAAAGTTATTGTATAAAACTATACTAGAGTAATTAAATGCATGAGCAGACTGTGTCATTCACACACAACAGTTCTGTATGGCAGCAGCAGGGTTCCCCAGCGTTCTTCCTACTTTGTTCCTGTCTGTGTAAGATAAAGGAACTTCAGGGAATCTCTTTGCCGGAACCTGCTAAGTCAGGAGCTACCAACAAGGACAAGTGGTGAACCCAGATGGGCACAGAAAAGAGGACCCAAAAAGACACACCAGGACTGGGGGCAATACAGGATTTTCGAGTAAGCGATAGGAGGTCACCCTTCCCGAATACCTTTTCAGTTGAAGAATCTAGCTGCAAGATGGGAACATTTAAAAATCTGCTGCAACTGATTTTTTCAACTGATGGAGTCCTCTGTGTGCTGAGAAACTCAATGACTGAGGAGCACTGTCCACCTTGGCCCAGTGACCCTCTTCTACCTTTAAAACTCCCTGTCTCAGGGCAACTTGCCAGACCTGCCCTTTGACATATACTTTGCTGCCTCTGCTAGACAGCACAATGCCGAACAAATATGTAAATTTAAGGTTCATAAATGAGTAAATTATACTAAATCAGATCATTAGATAACATTTGCTCACCGTTCCAGGCACAAAGTTGAAGCTGATAAGGAGCAGGATCTGAGCAACCAATATTGCGAAAGACAGGTTAGCATGGATATGATATCGCTGATTTCGGATTGTGCTCACTGACCTATAAAGCAAAACATGAACAAGGAAAGTCTGAGTCATACCAAAAACGCACCACAAGATAAATCCTAGAAAGCTTCTGGCCTCTAAAGATATGATCTGAATACGTGACTTAAGATAAGGTTGTGATTACACTTCCATTCTCCTCAACTTTGGAGACAGCCAAGGATATGACTGCAAGAAAAACATTACATATCTAGATGAAAAGTGCTTTGAGATAAAATCTTTCTCTATTATCTTAATTGTGCATTATTGTTTTCCTTTATATGTTAACAGCCTTGACCGAAAACTTCATAGGCGCTCACTGTCTCTTCTTATTATGCCTTTTCATTGTAATTTCTTCAGTACTTATCACTTTCCAAGAAGAAATGATGAGTGCTACTAAAGTTGGTTTTCTACAGGTTGGGTTTATGTTATTACTAATGTGTTGGGTGAGCTCCATCTTTGCCTTGTCCACATGACCTTTGTTGACTCAGATTAATAAGAATTTTGTTTGGATTGTAGGCTATATATACTGATTGGCCACCCTGGAGTTCATCAATTAATCAAGTAAGTTTTCCGTGGATCACTATAAATTAACTAGTTGAACAAAGGGGTCAGGAGAATTTGAAATGCAGATAAATACAAGACTGGTACTTCAATTAACATGTTAGAATACATAACTCATTGTTCCTTACAGAAGACGGGCCATAACAGCAAATGACCTGTTTGGGTGATATTGCTGTCAAAGAGAAACAAAAGCGATGACTCCAATGGACAAAAGAATGTAAAAGTTAGATCACTGGAGGAAAAACATTGCTTGATCAGATGAATGAAGATTTCTTTTTCATTTTGCTGATCAGCTTGTATCAATTAACTTTTCAATCAGGTATCAACAGTTCAGGCAGGTGGAGGTGGAGTAATGGTGGAGGAAATTATTTTGCTGGCACACTCTGGGCAAAAGGAGAAAGGTATCATTATAGCATTGCAAATTTCTTCTGCAGAAGAGATATTTTACACTTTGCCATTGATGAAATGCAAAGATAACTACATAAACAATGCTGTATTTATACAAACTAACAAATATATGGACTGGTTCTACATTAATTAAATATCACCGTATGGAACTTCAAAGCTTAGATGAAGCAATTGGCTCTCCTGGCATGCCTTGTTTTAGTAAACACTCTCTCCATAAATTATCAGCTCTGGAGCATTATTTGTTAGAACTAAGTAAAAAAAACTCTAGTAATTTCTCTTTCTCCTTGGTAATATCTCCTGGAAATGTATGAATAAATTAATGGGAAACTGCATTGCAATCTGACACTGTGTATTCAGTGCTAACAGCGTAACCCTATTAATTAGAGATGAGAGGGTTAATCATGGAGCATCAACTTTGAGTTGAATTTCCTGATATCTCAGTTCTGTGTGAATTTGAACTTCGATCCGCAGGGATTGCAAAAAAAAATTACCCACAACCACAACATTTCTTACACTGCTAAAGCATTACCGAGCGGGCAAATTACTTTTTCTCACAGCCTCTGCATCTATGACATCATATGGTCTAAATCAGAAGTCTCAAACACCTGGCCTGTGAGCCGCATGCGGCCCCTGAGGTTGCTTCATGTGGCCCAAAGTTAAGCACGCTGCCCCCTCACCCCCCTACATTCAACTTATCGACATCATAGACATCAATACAGTTGAAAGAAGTGATGGAGGACGCTCCCTCTCCATCACTCCTCCTCTTCTTCTAACTCAGCGGGCGCACAATGATCTCGCTTCATCATGCACCACACTGTGCCAGCAGTGGAGCCAATGATATGCACTGCAGAAGCCAGAGAATTGGGAGAATGGGGAGAGGTAAGTATTGTGTGTGTTTGCATTATAGCGTGTATAATACTGCTAGAGTGTGGGGCTGCATTAGTGTGTGTGTAGGGGGCTGCAATATTCTGTGTGGGGGCTGCATTATACTGTGTATATGTGGGGGGGACTGCATTATAGTGTGTGTGAGGGGTTATATTATAATCTATGAGGGGCTGTATTATATTCTATGAGGGGGTGCTGCATTATACTCTATGAGGGGGCTGCATTATACTCTATGAGAGGGTGCTGCATTATACTCTATGAAGGGGTGTTGCATTACACTCTATGAGGGGGTGCTGCATTATACTCTGTGAGGGGGGCTGCATTGTACTCTATGAGTGGGAGTTGCATTGTCCTCTGATTGGGCCATGCATACCAGGATAGGGATGAGGGGGCCATGCATACCAGGATAGAGATGAGGGGGCCATGCATACCAGGATAGGGATGAGGGGGACATGCATACCAGGATGGGGATGAGGGGTCCATGCATACCAGGATGGGGATGAGGGGGCCATGTATACCAGGATAGGGATGAGGGGGACATGCATACCAGGATGGGGATGAGGGGGACATGCATACCAGGATGGGGATGATGGGGCCATGAATACCTGGATTGGGGACATACTGTATATATGCCAGAATGGGAGATATTAGTACAGAATTGACGGCATTTTTTGCTTCACTGTTTTCTATTTTCCTCCTCTCAAACCTAGGGACATAACTACAATATGAGGATCTGAATGAGGACAAGATTACAATATAGGGACCTGGATATGGGGAAATGACTACAACATGGGGACCTGGATGGGGACATAACTACAATATGGGGACCTGGATATGGGGAAATGACTACAACATGGGGACCTGGATGGGGACATAACTACAATATGAGAACCTGGATGGGGACATAACTACAATATGGGGACCTAGGTGGGGACAAAACTGCAATATGGGAACAGGACTACAATATGAGGACCTGGATGGGGACATATCTACAATATGGGGACCTGGATATGGGGACATAACTACAATATGGGGACATAACTACAATATTAAGGCCTGGATATTGGGACATAACTACAATATGAGGACATAACTACAATATGAGGACATAACTACAATATGAGTGCACATTTGTTTTCAACACATCCATAACGACCCAAGCTCTAAAAAAGTTTCTTAAAAAAATACGGCAAAAATGTTCACAAGGATTATAGAAAAAAAATAGTGTCACTAAAAATGTCACTTTGGCCCCCCAATTTCACATTTTTTCTATATGCGGCCCATATATCCAACCAAGTTTGAGACCCCGGGTCTAAACCCAGCGTATTGAGTTGATTACAATACTTTATACCGTGGAGAACAGTACCTAGGCTATCAGCAATCAGCGGGTCCCAGTGGAGCACAGCCGGGTGCAGTTGGTACAGCAGAGTTGGATCTCATCTCCAAAGTCACTGGGTAAGAGTATTATACAGATCATATTGAAAAAAATGAATGTCTCACTCTTTTTTTTTTTTCTTTCTCTCTCTTTCTATTTCCAACCTCTCTCTCACCCATTTTCTATCTCCAATTCTCCCCCTCTCTCTCTCTCTTCCACCTCTTTTTTTCTCTCGCCCACCTTACTCTCCATCTCTCTCCCCTCTCTTTCACTTTTTCTCTCTCTCTTCCCCCTCTCTCTTTCTCCCTATCTGGCCTTACAAAGCCTTAGTGTTATAAATGTATTAGAATCTTTTCTGTATTACTATTAGCAGCAATTATACTCAACGCAAATCAAACTTCCAAGTAAAATTTGTCAAAGTCAAAATTTAGAATGATTCACTCATCTCTTCTATTAATATTTTAATTTACAAATTTTCACGTGAAGTTTACATGTAAGTTAGCCTTAAATTATCTTTTCCAAAATTAGTTTATAATAAAAACTTAACACTAGGACAGATATACAGCAGTCCATTAATGTCACCAGGGCAGAGAGAAGGAAAACATCAATTGTTTGCACTTCCGGCTGCAGTCTCCTTACTGGCAAACAATGTCAACAGAAATATGATTTCTATTAGAAAGCGCATTTTATTTATATAGTTATCTATTTATCTATTTCTTTATTGTCATGATAAAGCGACCTATTTATGAGGACTTGGATTTGATGATTAAAGTTTACAGAAGTGATTGAAAATTTAACTTGAATAGAAAAGGCTAAATTGCATGACAACTCTGTAATCAGGCCACAAACTGTCAAATATCCTTCGTAAAAGCAGATGGATTATGTGCAGTAATCAATTCACACGCTGCTTATTTATGACAACGCCAAAGTAAAACGTATACAGTTCCACGCTCCATAGGAGTGCCAACATTACAATGCCTAGTCCATAAATGTATCACTATCCATATGGAATCACTTAAAATATACAGTATTAAGTGGAATCTGCAGTGCCATTCCGCCAAGGCTATTAACTAACCACAGAAACATTCTGTCCCTTGTCCATAAGGCAACAAATACTCCTGCCAATTGTGTCAGGCCTCGGGAAACCATTTCAATGTCATTTATGGGCAAGTTACCTTTCAAATCAATGCAGATTTGCAAGCATTTACATTCAAGGAAAGTGCCTTCTCTTGAATGTTAACATTTCCACAGCCTCCAGTGACAATCTAATATAAGTATTCTACCCTGCCAAAGCATTGCGATGGTGCAGATGGCAATCATAAACAATTCATCTACACTTCCAAAAGTCCGGTGGGTCAAAACCTTCTGCTAAATGTGTTAAATGGCCATGGATTAATCTAAAATGCTGCTTTACTTACCTGAACCGCTTCCATTTTTTTACTTTGCCTAATGTACTGATTCACTGAAGTCTGTCTGCATGGGGAATACTAAATCTGAGATCTTCCTTCAGTTGTCTCCAAAGAACAATTCTCCTTCTGTCTCATTCTATCAAGTTAAAATCGCTGTATATAAATTGTAGCTGTAATGGTGTTAGGTGGATGGTCATAAACACATTGTCTATCTTCTTCAATGATATCCAAAATATCATGAGGATGTAATGGTCGTTTAGAGACATGTATGTTCTTTTGATGTTAGTAGGCATTTCCCATAGGTGGCAGGCAGTTTTAACTAAAAAAAGTTCATGTTCACTTTTAAAAAAGGGTTTTAAAATCTGTTAAATCTAAAGGGGAATGCGTCTGTCATAAACATTCATTTTCATCTAAGCTTCATCCAGTGGAGTGTGTTCCTGGTCAGGCCTGATATCATTTGGTTGCTGTATAGCACGCTATATGGTCAGGACCTTACCCTATAATAGCATTACAATATTGATTTGAACGGCCCATATTTATTTATTTATTATGCTTTGCTAATATAACACCATTGATACAACACTACTTTACATTAATCTTCATCACTGTCCTCATTGGGGCTCAGAATCTAAATTCCTTATCATTCATAGATTGTAAGCTTGCGAGCAGGGCCCTCATTCCTCTTGGTATCTGTTTTGATCTGTTTTATTGTTATGCTGTAATGTCTATTGTCTGTACAAATCCCCTCTATAATGTAATGTGCTGCGGAATATGTTGGCGCTATATAAATAAAAATGTATTGTTATTATTATATTATGTCTTTGAAGTGTTGGAAGAAATGAGAGTATCCGAAGTAAACCCACGCAAATAAGGGGAAAACATACAAACTCCTTGCATATGTTGTCCTTGGTGGGATTTGAACCCAGCCCAGCAATGTATTCTGGACCCATAAATCCAATAGTTTAAGTTATAGTCTGGACTATCACACATAACAGCAGTCTGACTGTGCAGTCTGGCCCTCTTCCTACAAGAACAGTCTAGCTGCGTAGTCAATATATTCAGGCAGTCCAAATCTGCTAGTACAACCCAAACCACAAAAAGAGAAAGGCTTAGCAAAACACCCAAAATTGGAGAATTTGGAGATGTCTCTGTGCATTCCTATGGGCGGGGATAAATGTCCAGATTTGGCAATCTAAATGTTGGTATGGTGAACTGTTCTACATGCTATAACATGGTTGTATAGTCTGAACTTACATAAATAACGTAAATCTGGCAAAAGACCAGTCTAGTTTATTGATCTGGCACTGTATATTGGGGAGGCCTCATGTTGAATGTGGTCTTGTCGTCTTGACCATCCCTTATAACATCATCCCAAAGATTCTCCGTTTGGCTTCGGGTTACAATATTTCCAATTAACATTGATCTTCTTGGGCCACGTCACGTTTTATGGAATTTGTGGCATGTGACCGGCTGTAAGGTCTGGTCAATTAATGCTTACACTTTTCTGTTAAACCATTTATGATTATCAATATGTGTTTTTATGGCAACCGGTAATGGGCTTTCTTCCATATGACTGCATTTTTACAATGCTGAGGAATAGATCCAGCACAAGTACAAAGCTATCTTATGATAGTCAGGTGTCAGGCAGCTGCTGAACCTCTTAGGTGCTGTGATTTTCATTGAACATAACATGTGGTTTAAGATATTGGGGCTCCAAATACTAAACGCATTGAATCACTGTGATTGGGATCTGCCTAATATACCTAATATAGATCACGACTTAAAATAGTTCAATAATTTGTTCTTATAAAAAAGACAAAGGAAAAAAACATTTTCCCTTATAAATGTTAGAAATTGTAGTTCTGTGCTTCTCCTTGGGAATGGATCGGGTCCAGTGCTACCCTAATCTAGTTACAAGCACTGCCATTGTCCTGACCTTAGAGGCGGACGTGCGCTGGGAAACTGTCCCAATCTTATGGAGTATTGTGTTCTGGACTAGTAAGACGTTTGGGGATGCGGGACACCGTATCTCCCACGGATTTCACTGCCCAAGGCCAGGCAATGCAGGACACTGCTGTATCTGGTACTATGCAGTGGTGGGAGTGTGACCATTCTGCTGTGCAGGTTAACAGGGAGTGGTTGCTTGGGGGTGATTAGGAGATGTTCAATACCTGATCATTTCCTTCAGCTATTTAACCCTGTTCCCAGCTCAGGTCTTTGCTGTTTTTACAGTTCCTATGTGTTGTGATTGGTGCATGCAGTGTTGGTTGCTTTCTTTCAGGGTTGGTATTAGGATTTGTTTCCGTTTCTCTTTGTGTTATACTCCCTGGGTTTCTCGAAGAGGTATCTACCTCATCTCCACTATGCTCCAGCTGAGCTTGGAGACAGCGGGCCTAGGAAGGGCTATGACAAAGTCCTCCTCCCTTATTCTGGGAGCTGGGGGTAGAGTATCCCAGCCCTTTATGGATCGCTTAGGTAATAAACTAATAAAAACATGCCAGAATTCTTGTTTTCTGCTATTACTACCATTACCCTCCTCTCTCCTCCTATAAAAAACAAAATATATAAACTATGATTAAAGATTTGTATAAACCTCAAAATAGCAGCAATGGAAGCTATTATTTCTGTTTTTCATCTTAATGTATAACATTAACATCCCTTTGCAGACATTGCAGTGAGGTGCAGGTTGCATTGCAGCTATGGGAAAAGGTAACTGTCTTAAATCATATGTTCTAGCAAGTGTGATCTGTTTTTAAGTGATTTGGCTTCAGCTTGTGACTTGTGATTCAGTGACTTTAGATTAAGGGAATTTCGAAGCGAGTAACTTGTAGTAATTCACTGTACTGTATGTACTTGCCTATTTACTTTTGTCTTATGAAATCCCCATTAGTAGTATGTGCTCCATGATTCCATGATTAACAATGTCATCCATGGCATACATCCCTGAGTACTGCAAGAATTAAGTACAGCATTAGATAGACCATTATTTTTAATATTTACAGATTCTATAATAACAGTGTCTGTACCACTGGTGCATAGCAAATGTGTCGCTAAGATTCAAAAAAGGGACAAAATCTGAGCCTGGAAATAATAGGCCGCTAAGTTCCTTGAGGGTTTCCTAACAGATGCTGTACTGGAGTATCTCAATAAAAATAACCTCGTGACCCACGGCTTCATGAGGAATCGTTGCTGTCAAACTAATCTGATAATCTTCTATGTGGAGGTAAGTTCAAGTCAAGACCAGGGAAAGCAGTGGATGTTGTCTATATAGATTTTTCAAAGGTGTTTGATACGGTGCCATTCAAAAGGTTGGTATATAAAATGAGAAAAATGGGACTAGGGGAAAATTGTGTAATTGGGGTAATAACTGGCTCAGTGATAGGAAAAAACAAATGGTAGTTATTAAAGGAACACACTCAAGCTGGGCAAGAAGGGCCTAAGCACCGCTATTTCTAACGCGCATGCACTGATTGACTGTCTACTGGCTCCTCTCTAGAGGACAGTGTAGTACATATAGTATATATTCCGATCTGTATCTGTGCCATGATAAGCTGTATATTTAGACAGTAGGTAGAAATCACTACATTTTATTTTTCCGATATACCGCAAGTACTGCACAGAACAATGAAACAGCTCCTGTTTGCTGTACAGAAAGTAATTTACAGCAGCCTCTCTGGCTTATTTATGTGACAAGTAGCATTATCTGTATTAGATTCTTTTCTTTATCTTCAGTTTCTCTTATTTTGTGAAGACATTTCAGGGCCTTGAAACTAATTACGAGTTTTCCATAAAGTTAGTGTCTCGTCTCAAGTTATATACTAATGGCCGTCCCAGAGCTGATTAATATTGTACCTTCAGAGAACACTGCCAATTTGTTCATTTTTAGCTTTGAGATGTAATAATGTGATAAAAGTTGTTGCTAAAGTAAAACAGACTACAAATAATTAGAGCTAGCAAGAGTCAAAACAGTAAAAATATAGATTTAGAATCAAATTCTGTAAAAGATAATTACTTATGGACACATTCTCCACGAATCTTAATAAAATACAATTTCATGTGTAGAGATCTGAAAACTAGTTGGGTATTTCCTGTTGTGCCTGATGATCCAGGTAGTAAGGTTATTTGTAAAGAATATCAGGATTTTCCCCACAATTCTGGCCATTAGCGGCTTTGCTAATATGTAATGTGATAATTACGGCGCTGCACAGCAGGTGCTCTCAGTACTACTATGGCATGAACGGTAATTACAGCTTTGCTAAAGCTAAGGAAGCTCATACATCTTCCATAATTCTCATGTGCAATGCTTAGATATAAAACATACAATAATTCTCTGGGTAGCATAATAATTAAAGAGAACGTGTCAGCATGATTTAGGAATGTAAAGTAACGACATGGCCATGATGGTACTGCTATACAGATTCCATTTATACTTTTAGTGATTAAATCCACTTTGTGATTGTTCTTTAGAGTTTTCGGGTAATTAGCTTTATGTGCATAGAGGTGGGCCTGTGGGTAGGGTATTCGGCTGCTGCTCCAGCCCATCTCCTGTTCCAGCCACGCCCCTTCTTCTGATAAGCAGCTCACTGTTAATAGACATTGTACATAGAGAGTGCTTGTGTGGGCGGGATTTGCTTTCTGAGCTCTGCAACATGCCACATCTAAAAACTCTGATTGTGTCACAACTGCTGCACCGCAGGGATGCCGGCATAGTCACTATTCCAGCCATGTGGTCATGTGCATGCTACCTGCTTCCTATGTCTGCATTTGCCGCAGGGTGAATAGTGTGTGCTCTTCTCTGCTCATAAAGGGGCAGCATATGCACATGGTAAAATGCTCTAATCCAGTAGCTGGAAAGCATCTGAGGCATCTGAGTGTAAAAGGCACCCTCACCATTAGGGGCTTAAGCAACAATGAATCAGTAGTGAGTGAAGTCTGCTACTAGTGAGATGTTAGGTCACCTGGTCCTTGTGTGGCTAGGTCCTCAGTGCCTGAATCCACTCTCCTGGTCCATGTGTGGCCAGTTCCTGAACCTCATCTCATGGTCCTTGTGTGGACAGTGCCTGAACCTGTTGCCCTGGCCTATGTGTAGCCAGTGCCTGAATCCGCTCCCCTTGTTCGTGCATGGCCAGTGCCTGAACCTCGTCCCATGGTCTGTGTGTGGCCAGTTCCAGATCCTGCTTCTTTGGACCATGTGTGGCCAGTGGCTAAACCTCATCCCCTGGTCCATACGTGCCTGAATGTGCACTCCGTATGTCCAAATTGCTAAAACAAGTCATCGAATCCAGTCCTGTCTGTTACTTCGTGTCAGCCTGAGAATCCAGAACCAGCATAGTCTGAACAGAGCCCGAGTCCGTGTCTGCATGCGTGACCCTTAGGGAAGCAGCTATAGTACCAGGGACTGCTTAGGAGTGGTACCTGGTGGCTACCTGCAGCTCAAGTCTACCTCCACCATCAGGAGTTCTAGAAAACATCAGGTAGCCACTTAGTTACACCCCTCCTAGGTAATCCTGGCCCAGTGGCACAGTGAGTCCACGAACCACGTGCACCACCTGCATGTGAGACACCCAGTACTGAGGTTTCTAACAATCAAGACATTTATCACCTATTTTTCGGATAGATGATCAATGTCTAACGTGAGAAAAACTCCTTTAAGCCTACAAATGAAACATCAGGCAAAAGCTGAAAGTCTTTTTCCAGGAGGAGTTAGCCAACTCACTTACTAATCTTCCCATGTGTTGTACCCACCAGTAGGATGTCTGCTTGTAGCTTGCTCTCGCAGCCTTCCTGTATATTGGCAGCCATAAAGCACAGGTGATTATCTCTGCACATGGAGAGCGAGTCATGTCCTAACCTGCTCCATTGATGGCCGCTGCTCTGGTATGGCACATCTATCTAATGTCAGGTCGCAGTGATCCACATAGGATTCATAAAGTTCTTCAGAACATATTATCCCACACTTTGCAAGTACAGTAAATGACTCGATTTTACTCTTTTGACCTACAGTGATTTAAAGGCCTTTTGCCTGCTAGAATTGTTTTAAAATGTCCTCTTCACAGCAAATGTTCTATCTCACTAACGCAGCTGAGCAGAGATAACGGCAGCTCTAGAACATGTCATGAAAGCAAATGGAAAACTCCTCTGATCAGGAAATTAAAGCAATTTGAGCAAAATCACCCAGCTGTTACAAATATATAGGCAAAATCCAATTAAAGGGTTGGTGAGAATTAATGGAATTCATGATTGAGAGAATGCTAAAGTTATTTTGCGTCGCTATTCTGATGTGTGAACATGCATAAATATCAGTTGGTCTTTAAACAGCAATAATTGCCCAGTAAGGAACAAAGAAAAAGGTAAAATAATAAAAATTACTCACGAAAGTATAGCAAATGTGACCAATGTAATCGCCAGGCAGAAAATGGACAGAGAACAGCCAATATAACTGATGGAGGACAGCGCCACCTTGTGGGAATGGGAGAGCTGTGTAACAGAAAAAGAAGAGAAAATACTCATTCATTTTAGTTTCATTTAATTTGGATTTCTGACAAGTTTATCAATTTAACCTTAACACTCCAATCAGCACTAATTGTCTTCCTATGCATACATTATCACAGATATGCCTTGAAACAAAATCTTTCTCGGCACAACCCTTCCAGTCTTTTTCATGTACATGACTACACATAGAACATCGTACAGAGCAGCCATGCAGTATTTTTCTTTTCTTATTCCAAATGTATATTGAACATTTTTCAAATTGATTTATTGAAAATCAAAAGATTCACAAAAAAATCATTAAGTTTGGTTTTCCAAAAAACGCATTTTTTTCTGGATATTTTGTGATGTTTTTAATAATTGTAATTTTGTTTATTATTTTGTGCAGTGAAAGGTTACATTAAAAAGGTTTTCCACTACTGTGATATTGATGACCTTATTCCTGGGATAGATCATCAATATCAGATCAGTGGAGCTCTGAAACCCGCCACTCTCGCGGCCAGCTGACACCAGGTTTAACAGCCGTCAGATGTATACATCCTCCTATGTATCTGAAACACTGCCACACTGTTTAATGGCTGCTGCTGGGTACTGCACATCAGTATGGGTCATAAATATCAAAGCGGTACAAAAACCTCTTTAAAGGGAATCCGTCACCAGGTTTTGTCACCTAACCTGACAACAGGATAATGTATTCCAGCGATGTATCCCTTACAAGGCTGATTTCTATAGTTTTGATAAAATCATTTTGACAGAAGGAGATTATTGCTAGAGGACTATTAAACCTGCTGCCATATTGTCTTCTACGTTTATAGGCTCTGTATAACCCCGCCCCCACCACTGATTGGCAGCTTTATGCCTATGAACAGTGTAGCTGCCAATCAGTGGTGTGGGCGGGGTTATACAGAGCTCAGCATTCAGAAAACAGGAAGATGTGCAACAGATAAACAGTGATTTTATCAAAACTACAGCAAGCAGCCCAGAAAGTGATACATCACTGGAATCAGGATCTCTGCCACGACATCATGCTGATCTTGGATGAGGTAGAAGATTTTCTTTTAAATTATAGTAAAATGTGTTTTGAGGCATTTTTTAGGTTTTTTTTTTACATGTACTATCCGTTTTTCAAATGCAGTATTCTGTAGGCATAGCTTTTTTTCTGGTGTCTTCTATATATACCAGGAAAAACACTGGCCTTTAAGAGAATGTGCACACGTTGCAGATTTCCTGCGGATCCGCAGCGTTTTTTCTGTGCAGAAACGCTGCAGATCCACAAGTGATTTACAGTACAATGTAAATCAATTGCAAAAAAAATGCTGTGCTAATGGTGCGGAAAGTTCCACACGGAAAACGCAGCGGATTAAAAAAAGGAGCATGTCACTTCTTTGTGCAGATCTGCAGTGTTTCTGCACCCATTCCATAATAGAAATCCGCAGGGGTAAAAAAACGCATGAAATCCACACAGAATCCCCAGTAAATCCTCAACAAAAACGCACAAACTTCGCATAAAAAACATGCAGATTTTGACCTGCGTTTTCTGCCAAGAGGTGCAGAATCCGCACAGAAAATTCTAGAGGCAAATCCGCAACCAACGTGTGCACATAGCCTAAAAGCTTACAGGCATTAAAATTACTGGTAAAAGCAAAGGTGGAGCTGGTCTGTCCTTCACAAAGGTTAAGGCCATGTGCACACGTAGGTCGGGTCCTCTGCGGGTTCTCTCGCAGCGGATTTGATAAATCTGCAGGGCAAAACCGCTGCGGTTATCCCTGCAGATTTATCGCGGTTTGTTTTGCGGTTTCCACTGCGGGTTTACTCCTATACTATTGATGCTGCATATGCAGCAATATGCAGCATCAATAGTAATGGTAAAAATAATTTAAAAATTGGTTATACTCACCCTCTGATGTCCCGATCTCCTCGGCGCTGCACGCGGCGGTCCGGTTCCAAAGATGCTGTGCGAGAAGGACCTTCGTGACGTCACGGTCATGTGACCGCGATGTCACAGTCATGTAACCGCGACGTCACCGCAGGCCCTGCTCGCACAGAAACCCTGAGACCGGACGGCCGCGTGCAGCGCTGAGAGGTGAGTATATCATTATTTTTTTATTTTAATTCTTTTTTTTTACACAAATATGGTTCCCAGGGCCTGGAGGAGAGTCTCCTCTCCTCCACCCCGGGTACCATCTGCACATGATCCGCTTCCCGCATCGTGGGCACAGCCCCATGCGGGAAGTTAGCGGATCAATGCATTCCTATGGGTGCAGAATCGCAGCGATTCTGCACAAAGAAGTGACATGCTGCGGAATGTAAACCGCTGCGTTTCTGCGCAGTTTTTCCCGCAGCAGGTGCACAGCGGATTGCGGTTTCCATAGGGTTTACATGTAAATGTAAACGCAATGGAAACTGCTGCGAACCCGCAGCTGCAGAAACGCTGTGGATCAGCGGTAAAACCCGCAAAGTGTGAACATGGCCTAAAGCCATTGCTGTCTTGTTGTATTTAAACACCCAGTCTCGGGCAAAGCGGCTTGTTGGTGATTTCCACTGAATCCAGCACCACAGGCAAATGCCCTGTTTGCATTCCCATAAGCTTCGAACCTTGAAAAATGTATATGTAAAGGATGTCCAAAGACATCCCTATGTTCACTAGTAAATTTTTGTCCAGAAGTGTTATTATGATTATTTAACAGTCTTTGGCTCGATCTCGTGCCGTGATGACTAAACAGATGAACAATCTGTAGGAGGATTGATCTTAGACAAGCCTACATAGGTCCAGCTGAGTCTTCTAGTATCAAATTATTGAGTTGCTGGTTCCTCTTCGCCTTGTTTATTCTCTTCTGCTGACCATGATGTCCTTCTCCAGGGTTTGCTCTCTTCTTATAATGTGTCCAAAGTAGGCCAGTCGTAGTTTGATGATTCTTGCCTCGAGCGACATGTCTGGCTTGATTTGTTCCAAAATTGATTTATTTGTTCTTCGGACAGACTTATAACACCCAAAGAGACCAAAGATGAATTGCACTTTGCTTTAGAGATCTTGACCGTGGCTCTGAGTGGTCCAAGCTAGGGTTGAGCGAAACGTGTCGACTATTTTCAGAAGTCGCCGACTTTTGGCAAAGTCGGGTTTCATGAAACCCGACCCCTGTGTGGGGTCGGCCATGAGGTCGGTGATCTTCTGAATCTGGAATCGGAATTCCGATACCGATTCCCGATATGTTTAAGATATCGGGAATTGGTATCGGAATTCAGATTTAAGTGTAAAATAAAGAATTAAAATAAAAAATATCGCTATACTTACCCTCTGATGTGCCCTGGTACTAACCGGGAACCTTCCTTCCTTAGAATCAGCCTTCCAGGGCCTTGCGGTGACGTCACGGTGACGTCGCGGCTTGTGATTGGTCGGGCGGCCCCCATGTGACCGCTCGCGTGACCAATCACAAGCCGCGACGTCTCCGTGATGTCACTGAAGGTCCTGGAAGGGCTGATTCTTAGGAAGGAAGGCTGCCGGAAAGAAGCAGGGCATGTACGAGGGTGAGTATATAGCTAATAGGAATATACTCACCCTCGGCTTCTTTCTGGCAGCCTTCCTTCCTAAGAATCAGCCCTTCCAGGACCTTCGGTGATGTCACGGAGACGTCGCGGCTTGTGATTGGTCACGCGAGCGGTCACATGGGGGCCGCCCGACCAATCACAAGCCGCGACGTCACCGTGACGTCACCGCAAGGCCCTGGAAGGCTGATTCTAAGGAAGGAAGGTTCCCAGTTAGTACCAGGGCGCATCAGAGGGTAAGTATAGCGATATTTTTTATTTTAATTCTTTATTTTACACTTAAATATAGATCCCAGGGCCTGAAGGACAGTTTCCGCTCCTTCAGACCCTGGGAACCATTGGAAACCCAATGCACTGCATTGGGTTTCGAGTTTCGGCCGACCCCGACCCCGACTTTTTTATAGGATCGGCCGATTTCACTCGACCCGACTTTTGAAAAAGTCGGGTTTCGTGAAACCCGACCCGATCCTATAAAAGTAAAGGTTGCTCAACCCTAGTCCAAGCCTAAACTCTGGAGCTGGAGATGTGCTACGGTATCTCCAGATTTCTCGGATTCCATATGGAGAATGTAGATTTTTTTCTATTGGCAAAAACTGGATTCCATATTATGTCGGATATGATTCTGTGTTATTTAGTAGAAGCATTTCTTCCAGGGAACAAAACTGCAGCAATATGGAGTCATAAACAAGGCATCGCAAAGCAGTAAATGCTGCGAGTACAGCTGCATAGTATGGATCTATAGGGACTCTGTATTGCCATACAGGAGCCATCTACACATCGCTAACCAGAGGATAAGATCTAAAAAATGAGAGCGCCTGAATCTCTGCCTAGAAAAACCAGCGATCACATTTATCAATAGTCGAAATTAGGAACAGTCATTAACTAAGATCATGAGATTAGGAAATCTTTAAAAATTATTTGCTTTATCGATTTTCCAAACTGTGAATCATTATTATTCACTACATACCTTCAGTCTGGTGAAATGAATCTATAATCTCTTATGTTAACTTTGAAAAACCTAAAGCTATAGACGGGAAGTAATGTGCAAAAAATGAGGAGGGCCAGCCCCGGGCTATGTTTATGCCAGTCTATAGATAAACAGGAGGTGTAGATATACCCAGGCTCCCTACATTCGAGATAAATATTGCCTTTGAGAACGTACAGTGATAAAACAGCCAACTCTTAACTTCCACAAATCTCCTTAGCGAAAGCTACAATTTGGAATTATTAAATAATTTATGCATTAATCAATATAGTGCTTACAGCTATACAGTGAGCCATATTGATCTGGTCGAGCTATGTTTGTACATTGCAAAGAGAGAACATTTTTACGTTTAATTTCTATTTCCGGTGGGAAACTCAACTCTACCTCAAAAAGCGAGTTTTAATAAATGGTTTCTTTAATATACAAACTGTAATAAGAAGATGTAACGTTTACATTCTCACGCTATTTCCCTCTAGACGAAAAGATTAAGTGCACAGAATGTATTGAAGTTATTCCTACACGACAATAAAATTCACGTGCAGCGCGAGTTTGGAGCTATTCAGCTCTTCTGAGGATCCGGAGCAGTAATGATTTTCTTCTCCATTACTTATAACTACATATCAGCAGTAATTTGCACTCACGTTAGCTTTTTAATTAGGGATGAACAAATCTTACAAAAAAGTGGGAATTTTTGACTCTTTGCTTTATGTAAGTTCAGCCATTTTGCTGAATTGTAGAGGGCCGGAAAAAATGTATTCATCACAACGCTCACCTGTCTGTGCATCCTCTTCGACTCTTCTGTCATCTTCACTCAGAGCTTCCAACACCGTGTAGGCCAAGGCATCAGAACACTTGTCACCCAATGTCTAGTGAGTGACAAGTCATGAAAAGCTAAAGAGGAAGCACGGAGGACCAGACGTAGGGCGGTGGCAGCAAGACAGGTGAGCAGTGAGGGTTTTTTTTTTCACACCAGGTTTATTTTGATCAATGGTCTCTAAAGACTCCAGTTCATAAAAAGGAACACTCAATTTATATTGAATAATGTTAATGCAATTAAAATTTTCTGGCCAAATTTAAGAGGACTGGCAAATTAGGATTTTGGCCGATTCACTCAGCATCAGCTATTTCATCTGAAATACATTAACACATCAATGTGTTTCTGAAGTTTGTGAGGAACTCAAAAGTACCCAAAGAAAAATGATTCAAGAATAAGGATATTTTTTAATTAAATGCATGTATGTGAGGCTAAAAATAACTTGTCATCTGGATTTCCTTAAACAATTTGCACCTTTTGTCCTTTAGAGGCTTTAATTTAATTTACTGCCAGCTCCTGAAAGAGTTAACTAATAATCTGTCAATCAGTCCATTCTGACACGAGCTCATAACACTTATTTGTCTCTTTCTAACCTCCTCTCAGAAATTTTGTGACCACATCAAAGTGATGAGCTCGGTGATCATAAAATATTCACAGAGAAGTGAAGTAAAAAAGTTACAAGATCCCTGTCACAACAAGCTTAACCAACACACTTTCAGTTAAAGGGGTGGTCCGGCACCTAAACTATATTTTCTAACTATCTATTCTTATACTTCTCCCGATATAGCTAATCCCTAAATTTGTTTTTTTTACTCTGCTTCCTGTGATGTTTCATTTGAGAGGAGTCTCAAACGTGACATTATAGGAGGCTGTGGCTGCACTCACTCAAGGCAGTGATTGTAAGGGGGCTCGTGGGACTGACATATGCTCTAAAACACGCCACTATTCTGAATGTAATACTTTGAATGCCTTTTCTACTGTAGATGTATATATTATGATGTCCTATAATGCTGTTAAATGTATACAAATTTGTAGGGAAAGTGTAGTAACATGTTTGGCCCTAGAGGGGGGCACATGGAGACAAATAGTGATAATATAGGAACTGGTTAGAATTAGGAGGTGCGAACTGTGGGTAAGGCAGAGTATTTCTTTCATCTGAGTTGGTAGGGCCAGGGAACCCAGACAGTGCAGAGGGCCTTAGAGCCCAGACAAAGCAGTCAACCATGTAACATTTAAGTAGGGGCCAAGTCATCCAGCTTCTGTGGGCCGAGAGTCACAGCAATGAAGGAATGCTGGTCAGTTCCAATATGTGGCAGCTAACTACGTGGGCTGATGGTCCTATGTCTGTTGCGAAACAGACAGGGGAAAACCTGAAGATAGTTAAGCTGACCAGAAGGAATGCTGCAGTGCTGGACGAGTCGGTGCACCCCTGGAACATTCCAGAAGAAGTGAGGGAAAGTGTAGGGCAAGACAAGGATGTGATCTGTTATGATCCCTATGATGTTGCTGTAACTGAGATGGACCTAGTGAGAATGGAGCCAAGTAAAACCAATTATGTTAAGTTGGAACTGGACTCTGTCTCTCTTTGTTTGACACTGTGAGGAAGAAATCGCAGCAGATCAGAGAGGACCCTGACATGTCGGAAGGCGAAAGGTACACTACAAAGCAGACATGATGTCATAGGGGGCATTGTTGTGATTACTCACTAGTTTTTTGCATTGCTGCCACCTCTCAAGATATCCTGGATCCTGTGTAATAGATACTATGGCTGATGTGAGTGCTGCCTCGCACTCTGCTTCTGTTTTCGCCACTGCCATAGCTTCAGTGAAAGACATCGGCAGGGAGCAGAGATAAAAGTAGTGAGTGACACTAATACTGCCCTACAATTTCTAATACCACCCTCAAATGAGTCATCATCAGGGAGTGCTGAAGAAGCAGTGAGTTATGCCAGCGCTGTCCCCCTGATGATGACTCATTTGTGGGCAGTGCTAAAAGCTGTGTGATGGCGATGATGTCACTCAATGCTTCTATCTCCGCCACCGACAATATCTTTTTTCACAGAAGCTAAAACTGCGTTGAAGATGAAAGCAGTGTGTCTGGGCAGAGCTTATATCAGCCACAGCATCCTCTCAAATAAAAGCTCACAAGAAGAACAATAAAAAACACATTTAGGGATTAGGTAAATTGGGAGTAGAAATTTTAGAAGTAGTTAAGTTTTTAAAAAGTTCAGGTTCGGACACCATTCACTTGAATGGAGGCCCAAACATCCAGTGTTTGCCATGTTGTCATGTGCATTACAGCGCGGAAAACACTGCTTCTGATCAGCGGTAAAATCATTACCGCCGGACAGACAGCGGCAGTTCTCATGCTGTCAAATGACATTGTGTGATTGGAGGTAAAAAGATTACCTTCGGTCACTGGTGGCAGCTGATGGGACTACTGCTAATAACAGCAAGAGCAGGCGGTGGCTGATGGGAGTATTCAGCAGCCGACGCCTGTGCTCTAAATAAATAATAAACAAAAAACATCATGGGTTCCCCTGTATTTTTAATAAAAAGCCACACAAAACTCACAGCTGTCAGCTTTAGCAAGGCTGGTTATCAAGAATAGAAGGGTCCCCACTCTGATTTTTTTAATTATTTAAGTAAATAATTTTATAAAACAGCATGGGGTCCCCCCTTTTTTTTACAGCAAATCAAGCTAAAGCACATAGCTGGGGGTGGGTATTCTCAGGCTGATAAGGGTCCATGGACAATGGCCCCTCCCACAGCCTAAAGATAGCAGCCCGCAGCCAACCAGAAAAGGTGCATCTATTAAATGAGCCAATTCTGGTGCTTTGCCACTTGCACTGTGGTGGTGGCAAGTGGGGTTCATATTTGTGGGGTTGATGTCACCGGACTATCTGACCGGCGGTAATGACCTTACTGTCGATCAGAAGCAGTGTTTGCCGTGCTGTCATGCACATAATAGTGCGAGAAACACCCGGTTTTTAGGGGATCGAACTCGATCAGTAATATGGACGGCCTGGTGAAGTCCGTGTTCGGTGTCTGCGCCCGAACAGTAGGTGTTCGGTATGGACGCCGATCTTTACTGTTCGGGTTTGCCCATCTCTAGTAAGGATAGATAGTTAGAAAATACATTTTAGGTGCTGGATCACTTCATTACCGTTATTCTGCAAGCAGCAATAGACAGTGAAACATAAAGGCTATAAAAGGCAATTGGTGCAAAACTTTTAATGAAACTCAATTGCAAAACTTATTTTCAACCCAAACTACATGCAATTAAGTAAAAAAAATAATACCTCAAACAGGTCCATATCTATTCAGGGGCATGAGAACATCTGAAATTAATGCAGATGTTATTAAAGGGTAACAAAGCACAGGCAATACTATTTAGCAGGAGGACACAAGGAGATACAATGTAAAGCTCCTGCGACCTGATATAACGTGAGTGTCAGGGCTTTCTGCCTTCCATGTGTTATCAGTAATACTGGTGCCAAAAAGAACTACTTCTGTATTCCCTGTAGCTAAGCCCCTGTGGGCCCTGGAGTCAAATTGATCTCAGGAGGACCCATTGTAGAACCACCTCCTGATAAAAGAACATCCTCGAAGCCTCAGCATTGTAATATATCCACTGAAGTGGTTGAATAGATTTTTGAGACAACTGCTAAATGCCTCTAAGGCAGTTGAGGGTTTGATACCCCCTTTATTTGTTTACCATGCCACAATAGGACACCTACTTGTTGAGAGTAGACAGATGACCGTATTTCTCTTGTGAGTATCACACTGCAATCCTCGGACTGACTGTCTGCTCTCCTGACCTGAGCATGATAGCTGCATAGAAATACATCACGCGGTCTTGCTCAGGTCAAGATAGCTGACGGGCCAGTCCTTGCACTGCGATGAGATCCCCGCATGAGAAATTTGGCCATCTGTCTATGCTCTTATAAATAGAGCACAAGACAAAATGCATCCAAGGATGTGAACACACATAAATGCTATATTATAATCTCATTTGTAAAATACTGGCTCACAAAAGAAGTCCAATAAATATAAGCGTGATCCGATGTCAATACTGATAATATTAATGATGCCTCCAATATGTGTCCTGTATATACTGAATGTTGGAAGAGCTTCTGCAACATAATTGTATTCTACACATTCTACAAATACATTCAATGTAAATTATTAACAAAAAGAAACAAGACATTTGCTTCTCATTCTGTACTCAAAGACAATCGCGCTTCTTTCCGAGGCTAGTAACTCATGCTACTGTGCAAAAGATCGCTTTAAGCTATTTTATTATTCATGTAAATAATTTTAAAGAGTTTTGTGAGCATTGTTCTTATTTGCATGAGAAATGGCACCGCACACTTGGGGGGGCACCAGAGGAAAGCTTCACCGCGCACCTGCCACACATCCACGTTTCACAATGAAACAATGTGGAGAACTGACATCTAGAAGCTAAAGGTCCACATGCAAATTCTAGGAGTGCTTTTGTTTAAAAGGTTTTTGACTGACAACTGGTGCTTTGCTATAAGTAATATATGAACCATAGTCACACTACCCCAAATGTCAAACCCTTGCTAACTGCAGGTAAGGAATAACACCGTGACACAATTCTAGAAGAAAGGATACAGAGAAGCATCCCTTCCATGTTACTGCTTTTCTTACATAACGCAATGCAATCAGTTTATAGTATTCTTGCATATAATGCTTTGTATGAGTGTTTTTCCTATGTAAAAAGTAATGGCACAATTTATAGTTGCAACTTGCAATATTTCAAGTTCTGCAAGCTCTGGTTGAAAAAAACCCTAATATATTGTGAGCAAGGATGAGTGTGTTAGGGCTAGCGGAACGCACCAAGTAAATATAAATGTTTTATTGAAATAGATGCGTTCGCAGGCCGGGGTCCACAGTGCAGGAGAACCTGCTGTTAGCAAAAGGCGGCACTATATGGCGGTATGAACTAGCTCTGTTAGTTTCACAGAGTAGCCACGAAAGCAAAGCTCTGTGCCCTTTTAGACTTCACAGAGGCACAGGCTAACTACCCAAATGAGAGCAGTCAGTGGACATGCATGCACACAAACTCCTCGCTGGAGGTGCCAGCATTCTAGGGGCTTATTTCAGCCAGGTTCCTGAATACATACAAACACAATCTCCTCGCCGGAGGTGCCAGCATTCTAGGGGCTTATTTCAGCCGGGTCCCTGAACACAAACTCACATGACCACACTGGCGCAAAGCACATAACTTAGAAAGACACTAGCGCATGGCCATGCAGCCATACGAGCCTTAAAGAGTTGCAGCACATACAGGACCTTCCTAGAAGGACCAATGAGAGGCTGCTACAGAGACTGCGCACCTACAGGACCTTCCTAGAAGGACCAATAGATTTGACTGCAGTATCTGAACATGTGACCCTCGATCTCCACTGAGAGACCTTTCCCTGGGCATGCTCAGAACGAGAAAAGCAGGACTTAGTCCCAGAAGTGACTGCTCGCCGCTGCCCAACACTGGCTTCAATGGCAGAAGCAGGAAAAGCAGCAGTAACTCTTTGTACAGAGTCAGCCTGAGCAAGACGCTGGGACTGACGTCTCCACTGAGCAGGCTCCACTGCGGCAGGAGAAGAATGGGAGACCGCAGCAGAGATGGCCCGAGATTCCCCTTGTGCAGAGGCGGGAACTCGACCCCTAACAGAGTGTGCAAAGATACCACTATAATCCTAAAGGAGTAGTTATTTTTTATTTTCATTTATTTTACTCACTTATATAGCATTATACCATTATTTCCACAGCACATTACATACACTATCATCCCTGTCCCCATTAGGGATCACAATCTAGAATTTTATCAGTATGTCTTTGGAGTGTGGGAGGAAACATAGTACCCGGAGGAAACCCACACAAACACGGGGAGAACATACAAACTCCTTGCAGATGTTGTCCTTGGTGACATGTGAGCCCAGGATCCCAGTGGTGCAAGGCTGCAGTGCTATCCACTGAGCCAACAATACCCTAGGTCTGCAAAGCTAAAATGAAGAAAAGCCAAAAGTCAAAATTTCCCTGAGACTTAGAGAGCTGTCTGACCTATAGATGTCAGAATATCTGTTCTCCTAAATCTCCAGGAGATTTAGGTGGTCTTCCAGCCAATTAACTGGACGCGTGGAAACTAATGGTCTGACATTTGTGGTGGCAGTGGGGCTGCTCATTAGGCCACATACACACTAGCAGTATTTGGTCAGTATTTTACCTCAGTATCTGTAAGCCAAAACCAAGAGTGGGAGAAAAATACAGAAGTGGTGACGAGTTTCCATTCTACTTTTTATCTGATTGTTCCACACCTTACAAATGTTCATGTAAAATACTGAACAAATACTGGTAGTGCGAACGTAACCTAATAAAGAGTATGTGTACAGTGCAATAATTGGAAATATTACTGCTATATATGGGGACAATGTCGTTAGGGCTAATATGGGATCACTGAAGATTGTTGGGAAAAAAATGAAACGAAAGACAAGATTATAACTAAGTATTTACTGGTCCCTAAAGAAAACCTATCATATTGAACACGTGGTATCATCTGCTTGAAAAATGTAATAGAGAAATATGAAAACGATTGATTCCATTTGTAGTTTAATCATATACATTCTTGGCTAAAGTGTCCAGCGGGCAGTCCTACATAGTGAATGACAGCTCTACATGTAAACCTACATCTTTTTTTTTTCTTTTTCTTTATTTTTTTTTATATAGCGCTAACATATTATGCAGCGCTTTACAGTTTATACACATTATCATCGCTGTCCCCAATGGGGCTCACAATCTAAATTCCCTATCAGTATGTCTTTGGAATGTGGGAGGAAACCGGAGTGCCCGGAGGAAACCCACGCAAACACGGAGAGAACATACAAACTCTTTGCAGATGTTGTCCAAGGTGGGATTAGAACCCAGGACTCCAGCGCTGCAAGGCTGCTGTGCTAACCACTGCGCCACCGTGCTGCCCTTATACATATATTAGTGTGCAAAAGTTTAGGCAGGTGAGCAAAAAATGCTGCAATGTAAGAATGCTTTCAAAAATAGAAGTGTTAATCATTTACTTGTATGAATTAACAAAATACAACATGAATGCAAAAATGACAAATCTAAATCGAATCAACATTTGGTGTGACCCACCCTTTGCTTTCAAGGCAGCATCATAGCATCAATTATTCTAGGTACAAATGCACACAGTTTATGAAGAAGTCCACAAGGAGGGTGTTCCAGACTTCTTGGAGAACTAACCACAGAACTTCTGTGGGTGCGGACATGCACAAATCCATCAGGTTGTTTCAGAGAGACTTGATGATGTTGAGATCTTGGCTCTGTGGTGGCCATATCATCACTTCTGGGACTCTTTGTTTTTCTTTACACTCGAGATAAATGACATTGGCTGTATGACTGGGGTCGTTGTCCTGCTGCAGAATAAATTTGGAGCCAATCAGATACCTTTCTGCTGGTATTTTATGATCTTTAAGTATCGGCCTGCATTCTTCAGCATTGGTGACACCATTAATCCTGACCAAGTCCCAACACAATTTACTGAAACTCGGTAGGGAGATTGTTCCAATCATATTGTGGAACTAAGCCCAGATCTTCCGTGGATGTAGGCTTGCTTAAATCTTTCAGTCTCTGCATGTAATCCCAGTCAAACTTGATAATATTTTGAGCAGGGCTTTGTGGGGGCCATATCATCACTTCTAAAAATCCTTGTTCTTTACACTGATTATAATTCTTCATCACATTGGCTGTGTATTTGGGGTTGTTTCCCTGCTGACGAATAAATTTGGAGCTAATCATATAACTCCCTGATGGTATTGCATGATGGGTAACTACTTGCCTGTATTACTCAGCATTGAGGACACTTTTAATCATGGCCATCTTCCCAACTCCATTTGATGATAAGCAGCCTAAAAAATTGCAAGAACCCTCCACCATGTATCACTTTTGTCTGCACTATTTATTGAACCCCGTAGCAGGTACAAATGTAAAATTTTGACTCATCAGTCCAGAGCACTGGAGGACATTTTTCTGCATAACAGTTCTTACGTTTTTGTTCACAGTTGACTCACTTTCCTTATCTTTTTGTTAAATGTATGTTTTTTAGCCACAATTCTTCCATGAAGACCACTTTTGGCCAACCTTCCCCAAAGAGTAGATGGGTTTATCTTGGTCCCACTGGTTGCTGCCAGTTCTGAGCACGTCCCTACCGAGTTACTTCAAAAACTGTTTGTACATGTACCTAGAAGAATCAATGCTTTGAAGCTGTTCTAAATGTAAAAAGTGGTCACATCAAATATTGTTAGATTTCTCTTTTATACACTCATTTTGCTAACTTCTTTTTTTAACGCATTCTTACTTTTGCAACATTTTTTCTAGACCTGCCTAAACATTTGCACAGTTCTGTACCTAAGCCCATTAATCACCGATTAGTACCACCCACCTGACTACTAAGCATAGAATGAGCAGGGACTTCAATGAATAAAATACAAGTTGTATGGAATATCTTGCCACCTGTACATGAATCTGCTCTGCTTCTTCTCCTCCTTCTCCTCTTCCTCAACATTCTGTTGGCAGATCAGGACACATGTTTGATGTCACAGGTTCCCATTAGAGACTAGTAAATACTATGTATAATAAAGTATTGTCTTACTTTCTACTTTTTCCATCTTCATCTTCAGTGCTCCCATATTAGTCCCAGCCACAATGCTCCCAGAAACGACTGTTCTATTTCTCTATTATTGCATTATTTGCCGATGTGACCACAATACTAGTCACTTACAGTGGGGGGAAAAAGTATTTAGTCAGCCACCAATTGTCTGGTGCAGGGCTACAATTTTATTTCTGGTGTCCTTCGACAGCTCTTTGGTCTTCACCATATTGGAGTTTGGAGTGTGACTGTTTGAGGTTGTGGACAGGTGTCTTTTATACTGATAAGTTCAAACAGGTGCCATGACTACAGGTATGTAAATTGCCTCTGCTGAAATAAAGAGGACTTAACTCTATAGCGCCACCTATTGGAAGTAGCGATCCTACAAGTCACAATCAACCCTTTAACGAGTCGTGCAATATGACTTAGGATAACTACAGGTAATGAGAGGAGGACAGAGGAGCCTCTCAAAGAAGTTACAAGTCTGTGAGAGCCAGAAATCTTGCATGTTTTTAGGTGACCAAATACTTATTTTCCACCATAATTTGAAAAATAAATCTTGCCAAATTAGGCATGCTGATTTTCTGGATTTGTTTTCTCATTTTGACTCTCATAGTTGTGGTCTGCCTATGATGTCAATTACAGGCCTCTCTCATCTTTTTAAGTGGGAGAACTTGCACAATTGGTGGCTGACTAAATACTTTTTTTCCCCACTGTAAAAAAAAATTGCTTTTCTTCATTTTATGATTGAATACTCTTTATTCTATATCATATAAAATGTAAGAAGTAGTCAAATCTAACATATCTAAGATATTAAATCACAGTTTCTAATTATACAGCATGTTCTGACCTTGGAGCCTGTAACCATCATTATATTATGAGCGTGATATCTAAAAGCAGCATTTTAGACTCTGTCCATTAGAAATTCTTACTGTGCTTTTCATTCATTTTTCCAGTCACTTCCCTACATCTCCTGGATAAATAAAAGGATTGAAAAAGACCATTGAATGAACGGTATGTTCTTATAATGAACAACTGGTGCATAGTGCAGTAAGTGCAAGGTATTTTGTTATTGGCCATTTACATTGCTAGCATCCATGCTGGCGTGCTGCAACATAACGCAAAGAAAATAGGTTTAGACTTTCAGACCAGTTCTCAGTCTCTGGATGTAAGCTTTGAGGTTATGGGAACAACCAAATGAAGCTTATTGAAGTTAGCATCCATAGCGCACCATACACAGCTGTGGATGAAAGGGATTGCATAATAAAATAACATGTTATGTTCATTCCATTACATTCATCTAAACCTCTGATTATTGCTTTGTCAAAAGGCCTTGGAGTCCAAAATACATTGTAGATATGTTGGAGATTAATATGTTTTGTGCAGATATTATTTGATTATATTGATATTGTTACATTTTAGAGCCTTATAACAAATTTTAGCAACACCGAATTTGGATTTAATATTTATTTCTTCTGATTTATATACCGTCAAAGTATTTTGTATGATGATGATGGGTAGAACTATGCTTTTCACGCTGCGCTTCTCACCCAGTTCCCCAGACATCCCTCCGAATGCCCTCCTTTTGGACAGCATATTACTCTTACAAACGCCCAATAGTCAGCCACCCTACAAATGCAATACCATCGGATTTAGCGATGATCGAGAAAGACCCAGGCTGGGTGGAAATGTAACCATACTTATCGCTCTACAGATCATCACCTAGATTGAACACTGTGGTGTGTGACTATTTTGTGTACAATAAAAGACACTATATGTAAAGTCCCTACGAGTGCGGCTGATTACCCTCTACCTGATTACTTGGATCCATCCAGTCCGGCCAGCTCTCCCACAAGTTGCTGAGTGCACATCCTCTCTATTACATAAAGTATTTTGTATACACAGGGTAAGTCCATACTAAAGCTTTAAATGGGTTATTGGTTATTTTAAAGGGGTTATTGGTAGAGATCAGCAAATTTGATCAGATCCCTGCTTATTCGGCAAGCTATAGCGCTTACCATATAAGCAGGGACCCTAACAGATTCACTCATCTCTAGTTATTGGTTATTTTTCGTACGTGGCTAAGAACTTACCTGTAGGTAGTTGCTAATGACCTGCCTGTTCTGCTCGGCAATGATCTCTCCCAGCTCAGGCAATGACTCTTCTTCTTCCTTTCACCTCAAGCCAACAGAGCAACTCTTTCTCTTCTCATTTGCTCTGTCACAGAGGCATCACTGATGACAGCATACTGACTGACAATTGGCTCCCCACAGTTAGGCTGCCGGTGAGCCGGATGCCAATCAGCATGACATATAAGAAAAACACGGTACTCCAGTATTGAAATGCTGTTGGTGCACAAGTAGGGTATCTGGCCCGTAATCAGTAGTCTAAAAAAACTTGGCACTCAATATTCAAAGAAAAAGGTGGTTCATTTATTATGCATCCAGACAATAATAGTTGAACATTTTCGGTCCTCACTTGGACCTTCTTCAGAACAAACTATTTCAGCGGTGTGGAAATCTCCTTAATTATATTGTCTCAGTGGGAGATAAAAAGTGCCTGTTGCCTGGGTTTGATGCATATGGGAACTGAGTGTCCACGTGATGTGTTAGCTTGGGTTCTGTACTGTGTGTCCGGTAAGAGGAGTCAGCGCTTCTGTTTGCTGCGAGCTGCATCGCTGTGGGTCTGCACTGTTATTGTCTGGATGCATAATAAATGAACCGCTTTTTTCTTTGAATTTTGAGTGCCAAGTTATTTTAGACTGCCAATCAGCATGACATGTCAATGGAATGTCACAGGAAGCAGAAGAATCACCAGCAGGAGCGTCTGTGACTGCTCTGAGCAAGCAGAGATCATTGCAAGGAAGAACAGGTAAGTAGTTTGAAATGATCTGCTTGATAGCTCTTAGCCACAATGACAAAATAAGCAAAGTTCCAGATAATCCCTTTAATAAAGTATGCCTGTAATTTCTGGTAACTTTCAGAGTAAGCAGTTATGTTTGTGTGCATGAGGATTAACACCGTGTTAGGGTTGGCGGAACGCACCGTATATATATATATATTTATTAGAAGAAGTTGGTGCGTTCGCAACCCGGGATCCACCGTGCAGGAAAGCACCTGCAGCTAGATATGGCGGTACAATTTAGTAATATAAACAGACTCTGTTACTTCACAGAGTCTGTTAGCAAGGATAACGCTGTGCCCTGTTTGGCTCACAGAGGAACACAGCAACTTAGTAGAGCATATGGTGGTCATGAAGCCAAATGCAAACATGAAACTCCTCACCGGAGGTGCCAGCATTCTAGGGGCTTATTTCAGCCGGGTCCCTGAATACACACACACCAAACTCCTCGCCGGAGGTGCCAGCATTCTAGGGGCTTATTTCAGCCGGGTCCCTGAATACACACACAAACATGACCACACTGGCGCTGAGCTCATACATAAATTGACACTAGTGTATGGCCGTGTGGTCATGCGCACTTCTTATAGCTGCAGCAAGTACAGGACCTTCCTAGAAGGACCAATGAGAGACTGCCACAGACGTTGAACACCTTCAGGACCTTCCTAGAGGACCAATAGGATTTGCTGCAGTACCTGAGCATGTGACCCTTGATCTCCAATGAGAGATCTTACCCTGGGCATGCTCAGAAGGGGAAAAGTAGGACTTAGTTCCAAAAACATCTGCTCGCTGCTGACCAGTACTGGCCACAATAGCAGAAGCTGGAAGGACAGCAGTAACCCTTCGCACAGTGTCAGACTGAGCATGACGCTGGGACCGACGCCTCCGCCGAGCAGGCTCCACTGCGGCAGGAGAAGAATGGGAGACCGCAGCAGAGATGGCTCGAGATTCCCCCTGTGCAGAGGCAGGAACTCGACCCCTAACATGACCCCCCCTCCTAGGCCCCCCCCTTGGACCTCGCCATGCTCGAAGGCAGCAATGAGCTGCGGAGCCCGAATATTCTCAGCAGGCTCCCAAGACCTGTCCTCAGGACCATAACCCTTCCAGTCCACCAAATAATTTTTTTTGCCACGTACCACCTTGCACCCCAAAATAGCATTCACCTCATAATCGTCTGTAGACGAACCCGATGTCCCAGCAGATGACTCGGAAAACCGGGACATGTATACGGACTTCAAGAGGGACACATGAAAGGTGTCGGTGATACCCAGACGTGGCGGAAGGGCCAGACGGTAGACCACTGGGTTAACCTTTTCGAGGACCTTGAAAGGGCCCAGGTAGCGAGGATCAAACTTAGTGGACTCAACTCGCAGCCTGATGTTATGGGCGGAGAGCCACACTAAGTCGCCAGGAGCAAAGGTCGGAGCGGGGCGCCGATGTGCATCGTGTTGTGATCCTAATGGTAGAGGATCTCAGGGTCTTCAGCAAAGTCTGCAAACATAAAAACTAGCTCTTAGGGAGGTGGTAACTGAGCTGACCACATACCTGATCCTAGCCCACAAATAATAGCAGCCGGGGAACGTGCCTACGTTGGTTCTAGACGTCTCGTGCCAGCCGGAGATCTAACTAACCCTTTCAGAGAAAATACAGACCTCACTTGCCTCCAGAGAAAGATACCCCAAAGTAGATACAGGCCCCCAACAAATAATAACGGTGAGGTAAGAGGAAAGGACAAACGTAAGTATGAACTAGATTCAGCAAAGAGAGGCCCACTAAATAATAGCAGAAATATAGAAAGCGGACTTATGTGGTCAGCGAAAAACCCTACTAAAATATCCACGCTGAATATCCAAGAACCCCCGTACCGACTAACGGTATGGGGGGAGAATATCAGCCCCCTAAGAGCTTCCAGCAAAATCAGGAATCACATTATGAACAAGCTGGACAAAAAACAGAATAATACAAATAAACAAAAAACAAGAAAGCAGGAATTAGCTTATGTTGCAAAAATCAGGACCAGTAGACAAGAGCAACCAGACAAGGACTGATTACATGGATGCCAGGCAATGGACTAAGACTCCAGGAAGTTTAAATAGAAACACCCAGAGTCTTAACGAACAGGTGACTACAAACCTGAGGAAAGAGAATCCAAGAACCATACCGCGAGTGACCACAAGAGGGAGCCCAAAAGTATAGTTCATAACAGTACCCCCCCTTTAAGGAGGGGTCACCGAACCCTCACTACGACCACCAGGGTGATCAGGATGGGCAGCGTGAAAAGCACGAACCAAATCGGCCGCATGAACATCAGAGGCGACCACCCAGGAATTATCCTCCTGTCCATAGCCCTTCCATTTGACCAGATACTGAAGCCTCCATCTAGAGAGATGAGAATCTAAGATCTTCTCCACCACATACTCCAACTCGCCCTCAACCAAGACCGGAGCAGGAGGATCAACAGCAGGAACCACAGGCACAATGTACCGCCGCAACAAAGACCTATGGAACACATTGTGAATGGCAAACGACACAGGAAGATCCAAACGAAAAGACACCGGATTAAGGACCTCCAAAATTCTATAAGGACCAATAAAGCGAGGCTTAAACTTAGGAGAGGAAACCTTCAGAGGGACAAACCGAGAAGACAACCAAACAAAATCCCCAACATGGAGTCGGGGACCCACACCGCGGCGGCGGTTGGCAAAACGCTGAGCTTTCTCCTGTGACAACTTCAAGTTGTCCACCACATGATTCCAAGTCCGCTGCAACCTATCAACCACAGAATCCACCCCAGGACAGTCAGAAGGCTCAACATGACCCGAGGAGAAACGAGGATGAAACCAGAGTTGCAGAAAAATGGCGAAACCAAAGTAGCGGAACTAGCCCGATTATTGAGGGCAAACTCAGCCAATGGCAAGAAGGTCACCCAATCATCCTGATCCGCAGAAACAAAACATCTCAAATAAGCCTCCAGCGTCTGATTAGTTCGCTCCGTTTGGCCATTAGTCTGAGGATGAAAGGCAGACGAGAACGACAGATCAATGCCCATCTTAGCACAAAAAGATTGCCAGAATCTGGACACAAACTGGGATCCTCTGTCAGACACGATATTCTCAGGAATGCCGTGCAAACGAACCACATTCTGAAAAAACAAAGGAACCAGATCGGAAGAGGAAGGCAACTTAGGCAAGGGCACCAAATGGACCATCTTGGAAAAACGATCACACACCACCCAGATGACAGACATTCCCTGAGACACCGGAAGATCTGAAATGAAATCCATGGAAATGTGTGTCCAAGGCCTCTTTGGGACGGGCAAGGGCAAAAGCAACCCGCTGGCACGAGAACAGCAAGGCTTAGCCCGAGCACAAGTCCCACAGGACTGCACAAAAGCACGCACATCCCGTGACAACGAAAGCCACCAAAAGGACCTAGCCACCAAATCTCTGGTACCAAAAATCCCAGGATGCCCTGCCAACACCGAGGAATGAACCTCGGAAATAACTCTGCTGGTCCATTTATCAGGAACAAACAGTCTATCAGATGGACAAGAGTCAGGTCTACCAGCCTGAAATCTCTGCAACACACGTCGCAAATCAGGAGAAATGGCCGACAAAATCACTCCCTCTTTAAGAATACCAGCCGGCTCTGAGACTCCAGGAGAATCAGGCACAAAGCTCCTGGAAAGAGCATCAGCCTTCACATTTTTCGAACCAGGCAGGTATGAGACCACAAAGTCAAAACGGGAGAAAAACAATGACCAACGAGCCTGTCTAGGATTCAGGCGTTTAGCAGACTCGAGATACATCAGGTTCTTGTGATCAGTCAAGACCACCACACGATGCTTAGCTCCCTCGAGCCAATGACGCCACTCCTCAAATGCCCACTTCATGGCCAACAACTCCCGATTACCAACATCATAGTTCCGCTCAGCCGGCGAAAACTTCCTGGAAAAGAAAGCACATGGTTTCATCATAGAGCAACCAGAGCCTCTCTGCGACAAAACAGCTCCTGCACCAATCTCAGAAGCATCCACTTCAACCTGAAAGGGAAGTGAGACATCAGGCTGGCACAAAACAGGCGCCGAAGTAAACCGGCGCTTCAACTCCCGGAAGGCCTCAATGGCTGCAGGAGCCCAATTAGTGACATCAGAACCTTTCTTGGTCATATCCATCAGAGGTTTAACAGCGCTAGAAAAGTTAGCAATAAAACGACGGCAGAAATTAGCAAAACCCAAAAACTTCTGAAGACTCTTAACAGACGTGGGTTGAGTCCAATCATGAATAGCTCGGACCTTGACTGGGTCCATCTCCACAGCAGAAGGGGAAAAAATAAAACCCAAAAAGGAAACCTTCTGCACTCCAAAGAGACACTTTGAGCCCTTCACAAACAAAGCATTATCACGCAAAACCTGAAACACCATCCTGACCTGCTTTACATGAGAATCCCAATCATCAGAAAAAACTAAAATGTCATCCAGATAAACAATCACAAATTTATCTAGATACTTCCGGAAGATGTCATGCATAAAGGATTGAAACACTGAAGGAGCATTAGAGAGCCCAAAAGGCATCACCAAGTACTCAAAATGACCTTCGGGCGTATTAAATGCAGTTTTCCATTCATCTCCCTGCCTAATGCGCACAAGGTTGTACGCACCATGAAGATCTATCTTGGTGAACCAACAGGCACCCTTAATCCGAGCAAACAAGTCCAACAATAGTGGCAGAGGGTACTGAAATTTAACCGTGATTTTATTCAGAAGCCGATAGTCTATACAAGGTCTCAAAGATCCGTCTTTCTTGGCCACAAAAAAGAATCCCGCACCAAGAGGGGAAGAGGATGGATGAATATGTCCTTTCTCCAAAGACTCCTTTATATAAGAACGCATCGTGGCATGCTCAGGTACCGACAGATTAAATAATCGTCCCTTACGAAACTTGCTACCAGGAATCAAATCTATAGCGCAGTCACAGTCCCTATGAGGAGGAAGAGCACTGGACCTGGACTCACTGAACACATCCTGATAGTCAAGCAAAAACTCAGGAACTTCTGAAGGAGTGGAGGAAGCAATAGACACCGACGGGGAATCGCAATGAAATCCCTGACAACCCCAACTTGACACAGACATAGCCCTCCAATCCAGAACAGGATTATGAGCCTGTAACCATGGCAGACCCAAAACGACCAAATCATGCATTTTATGCAGAACAAGAAAACGAATCACCTCCCGATGTTCAGGAGTCATGCACATGGTCACTTGTGTCCAATACTGCGGTTTATTCTCCGCCAATAGCGTACCATCAATTCCTCTAAGAGGAATAGGATTTTCTAAAGGCTCCAGGACAAAACCACGGCGCCTGGCAAACGACAAGTCCATAAGACTCAGGGCAGCGCCTGAATCCACAAACGCCATAACAGGGTAGGAAGACAATGAGCAAATTAAAGTCACAGACAAAATAAATTTAGGCTGTAAGTTACCAACGGCGACAGGACTAACAAACTTTGTTAGGCGTTTAGAGCATGCTGATATAACATGTGTAGAATCACCGCAGTAAAAACACAACCCATTCTGACGTCTATGATTTTGCCGTTCAGTTCTAGTCTGAATTCTATCACATTGCATTAAATCAGGCTTCTGTTCAGAAAACACCGCCAAAGGATTAGCGGATTTGCGCTCCCGCAAACGCCGATCAATCTGAATGGCCAGCGTCATAGAATCATTCAGACTTGTAGGAATGGGAAAGCCCACCATCACATTCTTAATAGTTTCAGAAAGGCCATTTCTGAAATTTGCGGCCAGAGCACACTCATTCCACTGAGTAAGCACGGACCATTTCCGAAATTTTTGGCAATACACTTCGGCTTCATCCTGGCCCTGAGAAATAGCCAGCAAAGCCTTCTCTGCCTGAATTTCAAGATTGGGCTCCTCATAAAGCAATCCGAGCGCCAGAAAAAACGCATCAATATTCGCCAATGCCGGATCTCCTGGCGCCAATGAGAAAGCCCAATCCTGAGGGTCGCCCCACAAGAAGGAGATAACAGTTTTAACTTGCTGAGCTGAGTCTCCAGACGAACGAGGTCTCAAAGAAAGAAACAATTTACAATTATTCCTAAAATTCCCAAATTTAAATCGATCTCCAGAGAACAGCTCAGGAATAGGAATCTTAGGCTCTGACATAGGACTGCCAATAACAAAATCCTGAATGCTCTGCACACGAGCAGCAAGCTGATCCACACTAGTAATCAGAGTTTGCACATTCATGTCTGCAGCAGAGTTTCAAGCCATTCAGAGGTAAAGGGGAAGGAAGAAAAAAAAAAAAAAAAAAAACTCAGAACTTCTTTTTTCTTTTAATCCCACTTCTGCAATGCATTAACTATTCAGTGGCCTGGCATACTGTTGTGATCCTAATGGCAGAGGATCTCAGGGTCTTCAGCAAAGTCTGCAAACATAAAAACTAGCTCTTAGGGAGGTGGTAACTGAGCTGACCACATACCTGATCCTAGCCCACAAATAATAGCAGCCGGGGAACGTGCCTACGTTGGTTCTAGATGTCTCGCGCCAGCCGGAGATCTAACTAACCCTTTCAGAGAAAATACAGACCTCACTTGCCTCCAGAGAAAGATACCCCAAAGTAGATACAGGACCCCAACAAATAATAACGGTGAGGTAAGAGGAAAGGACAAACGTAAGTATGAACTAGATTCAGCAAAGAGAGGCCCACTAAATAATAGCAGAAATATAGAAAGCGGACTTATGTGGTCAGCGAAAAACCCTACTAAAATATCCACGCTGAATATCCAAGAACCCCCGTACCGACTAACGGTATGGGGGGAGAATATCAGCCCCCTAAGAGCTTCCAGCAAAATCAGGAATCACATTATGAACAAGCTGGACAAAAAACAGAATAATACAAATAAACAAAAAACAAGAAAGCAGGACTTAGCTTATGTTGCAAAAATCAGGACCAGTAGACAAGAGCAACCAGACAAGGACTGATTACATGGATGGATGTCAGGCAATGGACTAAGACTCCAGGAAGTTTAAATAGAAACACCCAGAGTCTTAACGAACAGGTGACTACAAACCTGAGGAAAGAGAATCCAAGAACCATACCGCGAGTGACCACAAGAGGGAGCCCAAAAGTATAGTTCATAACAGCATCGGCAGAGGACCTCATTCTCTCCTTGGAGGCCCGAATGGCATCGTGAGTGTGGTCCCAAATGTCCCGCGCCTCCACAGCCCAGTCTGCCACCATGGAGTCGGCGGAAGACACGGGCATAGGCACAGGTACCCGCGGATGCTGACAATAGTTTAGGAGGAATGGGGTCTGTCCGGTGGAGTCGGCTATGGCGTTATTCAGCGCAAACTCTGCCCACGGTAGCAAGGATGCCCAGTCATCCTGCTTGGCTGAGACAAAATGTCGAAGATATGAGACCAAGGTCTGGTTGGCCCTCTCTACCAACCCATTTGTCTCGGGATGATAAGCTGAAGAGAGATTCAACTCAATGCTGAGTAGACGACAAAGCTCTCTCCAGAAACGAGACGCAAACTGGGGACCCTGGTCACTGACAATTTTGTCCGGCATACCATGTAAGCGAAATATGTGTTTGATAAACAACACCGCCAGAGCCCGTGCAGAAGGTAGCTGTGAAAGAGGCACCAAGTGCACCATTTTGGAAAAATGGTCGGTGATAACCCAAATAATGGTGCAGCTACGAGACTTAGGTAAGCCCACCACAAAATCCATCCCGACCATCTCCAAGGGTCTGTCTGCCACCGGCAGGGGATGAAGCAACCCAGCTGGCCGTTGACGAGGAGACTTGTTCCTGGCACAGGAGACACATGCCCGAACATAGTCTGCGACATCACGGGCCATATGCAGCCACCAATATGTCCTCGCCAGGAGCTCAGATGTCCTTTTGGTCCCAAAATGTCCACCCACCCTAGACGAACTGGATGGTACAAAAGTCTTGCCCGGAGGCACAGACTCTAGCGAAACCGGGGCCACAGTTCTCAGGCTCTCGGAAGGGACAATAAGCTGAGGCTCCTCTTCCTCCTCCTCAGATGATAAAATGGAGCAAGAGAGAGCATCGGCACGAATGTTCTTCTCCAAGGAAAGAAAATGGAGGGTGAAATGGAACCGAGAGAAGAACAAGGACCATCTGGCCTGGTGAGAATTTAGCCGCTGGGCATTCTGTAAATAAACCAAATTCTTGTGGTCTGTGAATACTTGGAAGGGAAAACGAGCCCCTTCCAGGAGATGTCTCCACTCTGAGAAGGCTAACTTCTTTGCTAGCAACTCCCTGTCCCCGATGGAATAATTCCTCTCCGCTGGTGTGAAGGTTTTGGAAAAGAAGAAGCAAGGATGCTTCCGACCTTGAGCATCCTTTTGGAAGAGGACTGCTCCAGCACCAACGGAAGAGGCATCCACCTCCATTATAAACGGCTTATCTACATCGGGGCGATGTAGAATGGGAGCGCTAGCAAAATGAGATTTAATAGAAGTGAAAGCCTTGGAGACCTTCACAGACCACAATTTGGGATTTGCTCCCTTCTTGGTGAAGGCTACCAAGGGAGCTACCAAGGTTGAGAAATGAGGAATGAACTTACAGGACCTCATCAATTCCTTCAGGAATGACGAGCAGAGATATAATCTCCTGATGAGACGGCGACAAGGACAGAGTGAAAGGGATGGTTTGGTGTGTAATCTGTGAGGGCAGTGTTGACCCATTTACCACACGTACTGTTACTGGTTGAGCTAACATTACCAGGGGAATTGCGTGACGTTAGGTGAAGGCAGAACACATAAAATTGCCCTCCGCCCCAGAATCCACGCAGAGCTTTACCGAGTGGGTAAATGAGCCTATAGTAATTGTCCCCTTAAAGGACAATTTGGAGGCAAACGTCGCCGTGTCTAGTGTACCTCCACCTACTACCACGAGACGCTGATGTTCCCTCGACCGCTGAGGACATCTGGTGGCAAGATGTCCTGACTGCTGGCAAACATGACAAGCCTGGAGTGCACGAGCGGTCCGGGACTTAGATCCTGCTCGTGGCCCTACCATGGCCTCATGTGACTCAGGGACCAGGACCGGAGATTCCAGAGGTTTGGCAAAGGTGGGAGCCAGCTGAAACCTCTGCCTACACTGGGCTCGCTCTAACCTCCGCTAGTGAAAACGGAGGTCAATACGAGTGGATACAGTTATTAACACCTCCAGTGTGGCGAAATCTCCCTAGTAGCCAGAGCATCCTTCACGTGGTCAGCCAGCCCCCTCCAAAATATCGGAATAAGGGCCTTATCCGCCCACTCCAGCTCAGATGCTGGGGTGCGAAAGTGGACGGCAAAATGGCTGACCAAGAACAAGCCCTGAGTCAATGCCAACAGCTGGAGCGCAGTATCATGGGTGACACGAGGTCCTAAAAAGACCTGTTTCAGAGTGCTCAGGAACAACGAAGCACTCTGCACCACATGATCGCCACGCTCCCACAGCAGCGTAGCCCACTCCAACGCCCTGTCCGACAGGAGAGACACAATAAATCCCACCTTAGCCCGCTCTGTGGGGAAACATGCGGCCAGAAGCTCGAGATGTATAGAGCACTGGCTCACGAAACCCCTACAACATTTACAATCACCAAAAAAAATTTCTGGCAGCGGGAGGCGAGATAGAGTCGGAACAGGGGTGGCAGTGGACATGGTTGCTGCAGTGGACATGGTTGCTGCAGCCATGCTAGCAGCCTGAACAGCAACTGCGGTTACGTCAACAGCTGAGGTTATGCGCTCGAGAGCCGCCAACCTACCCTCCAGCTGCTGGATGTACCACATGGATTGCTGTGTGTCCGCCATAACTAGCCAGATCCTGGTGCTAGTGTACTGTTAGGGTTGGCGGAACGCACCGAATATATATATTTATTAGAAGAAGTTGGTGCGTTCGACCAGCTCTATCCTCACCTACTGTATTCTCACCCATCCCTTGTAGATTGTGAGCCTTCGCGGACAGGGTCCTCACTCCTCCTGTACCAGTTATGACTTGTATTGTTTAAGATTACTGTACTTGTTTTTATTATGTATACCCCTCCTCACATGTAAAGCGCCATGGAATAAATGGCGCTATAACAATAAATAATAATAATAATAATAATAATAACCCGGGATCCACCGTGCAGGAAAGCACCTGCAGCTAGATATGGCAGTACAATTTAGTAATATAAACAGACTCTGTTACTTCACAGAGTCTGTTAGCAAGTATAACGCTGTGCCCTGTTTGGCTCACAGAAGAACACAGCTACTTAGTAGAGCAGATGGTGGTCATGCAGTCAAATGCAAACATGAAAGCTCGTACATAAATTTACACTAGCGCATGGCCGTGCGGTCATGCGCACTTCTTATAGCTGCAGCAAGTACAGGACCTTCCTAGAAGGACCAATGAGAGACTGCCACAGACGTTGAACACCTTCAGGACCTTCCTAGAGGACCAATAGGATTTGCTGCAGTACCTGAGCATGTGACCCTTGATCTACAATGAGAGATCTTACCCTGGGCATGCTCAGAAGGGGAAAAGTAGGACTTAGTCCCAAAGACATCTGCTCGCTGCTGACCAGTACTGGCCACAATAGCAGAAGCTGGAAGGACAGCAGTAACCCTTCGCACAGTGTCAGACTGAGCATGACGCTGGGACCGACGTCTCCGCCGAGCAGGCTTCACTGCGGCAGGAGAAGAATGGGAGACCGCAGCGGAGATGGCTCAAGATTCCCCCTGTGCAGAGGCAGGAACTCGACCCCTAACACACTGTTTCTGAAGATTTCCCCTTCTTTCTTTATTTTGTAGCTGGTGGACTACTATAGGGGCAATTTGTGTATGGGAATTTCACTGTGGGGGGTATCATATTGTGTGCATAGGGGTCATTTTTTGGAGCATCCTACTGTATGGGGCCATGATAGAGGTATTCTAGTGGGTGAGAACATTAGGCTGTGTTCGTACCACAATACATGTCCATGTCCATGTCATTAAAAGTTGGGAGGTATGCCCTTCTGTGAATCCACCTATGCGCTGTGACCCCGCTGACAATATCATACATTTTTGGGGTGGGTAAATTAGGAAGAGGGCCCAATTAGGACCATTGCTATGGGGCCCTCTACAATGTCCAATGTAAAAATAACCTTTACTTTAAGGATTGAGTCTGTCGATGTAATCAATGGTCATCCATTATTTGAATGCCTCAGATGTAACACTAAATTATTTCCTAGGCAAATGCTCCAAGGGAAATGTGTGGCAGAATGAAACTTTCACCTTCCTGAAAATGAACCACCTGTAATCAGCTGGCTGCTCTAATGACTGTCTTTAGAGATGGGGTTGTCTGAATGAGACGAGACCTCTTTAAGGTGATCTCAGAAGAAACGTCTTCAGTAATTCAATGTGACCGCAGACAGCCGAATTGTGACACTACAATCAAACATCTGGCCAGTGCGCTATGTATGCTATTACCCTCAGTGTAAATAAAGTGTTATTTCAGGACATAGAAAAATATTCACATTTATTCTCTGCTCCTTTATATGTAGATCTTGGTGTTTTTTATGAGTTCTGCATCTAATTACATGGACTGCATTGCCAAAATAACATATATGTTTTATTGTTAGATTTTCTGTAATGAAAGCTTTAACCATTTCTAACAATATTTTTCTCAGGTCAATAAAAAATCTGAATTTTGCATTAATCAAAAAAAAATGATAATAATTTTGCAACTGCAATATGTCTTGGTATCTTAATATGTCTTAATTCTACTTTAATGCTTATAGTGTTCAGTGTAAGCCACTATTTACAACCTTTGTGTAGTTAAACTTGTAATTCCTCTATGCCTTGGCAGCTATGCATCACATGCTAGATATAGGCTTACTTTCCATATAATTTTCAGATTTTTGTATGGGTAAGGGATAACCTACTGATCCTCAGAACGGGATCCAAGACCATAAGTGTCACGTGTTTACTGTGACAGAGAGGGGCTAGATGACCGCAGTGTCTGATTTCACGTACTCCTGCACTGATTAGAAGCACTCCACCATCAATTGAGAGCTCCTGTAGCTTTCCTGCTTTGATGGTCTCAGCTGTTCAGTGTTGGCCACTCCTTCTTGCTATATATACTCACCTCTGGCAATCAGGTATTGCCAGTGTTAGTTTCATACTGCCTGGCTCTGAAGTTGAAAGTGTTGATTGTTTGAGGAAGTGTTTGGAGTGTTGTTGAGAAGACTGTTGCCTGGTGATTTGTCTATGTGCATTTTCTCATCCTCTCCTATTTAGATTTTTCCCTTTCTTAATGATTTCCATTCTGATGTTTGTGAGTGTATATTTGTATGATTATATTTTCATTTATCCCTGTACGTCTTCCCTTGTTAGTCTGGTTTGTGTATTCTTATTCACTACAACTCCCCAATTCCCTGGGTCAAGGGTCGAGGAAGGGACAGATAAGGGCTGATTTAGGAGCTCAGCAAGGCAAGTGACCAAGCTGTCTTCACCATCAGATATAATCTTGGAAGGAAATACCCTGATTCCAGTGATGCTTGCTGTAGTTTTTATAAAGTTTTATCAGTAAGAGATTATCACCAGAGCACTAGTAAACTTGCTGTCAGGTAGTCCTCCATATTCATGAGATCTGTGTAACTCCACCCATACCACTGATTATCAGCTTTCTGCCTATGCACAATGCACACAGAGAGCTATCAATCAGTGCTGTAGCCAGGATTAAGGGAGCTTAGTCTCCAGAAACGCGTTGAGATTCTTACCCATATGGCTTGTGCTGAAGTCTGTATCCTCTATACTTAAAAGTTTGTGAATAAAGAAAACTCTTTTTTACAGATTCGGTGAAGCTGGACATTCTTTTCTTTTTTGGACTTTATACGCCTGGACACAGCGGGTCCGTGCTCCCGAGGATTGGTTTATGCATCACGTGTGAGCTGGTTTATATTCCTTCTTTCTAAGCCAGGGTTATACAGAGATCACCATTCAGAGAGCTGGTAGATATGCAGATAAAACTGTGACTTTATCAAAACTGCAGGAAGCAGCCCAGTAATTGATACATCACTGGAATTAGGGTCTCTGACCCTACTTCATGCTGCTTTCAGATTGTGTAGCAAAAGCCTGGTGACAGATTCCATTTAGTTGAAAGGAGGTTTTTATGGGACTGACCAAGAAAGTATAGTACGGTGTTGTTCTTGTAATTCAATGCCATTTTCAGGAACACTTGGGGTCCCAATAGTAGGACCACAGTAGAAGATCGTATGATAAGGAATAACTTGCAATTCTGGAACTAACCTTTAAAACTCAACTGTACAGCTTGCAAATAATTGATTATTATCATGTATACAAAATGGACTAATAGTAGATTTCAAGAAAATTAATGAACAATTAGTTTTGTTTTTTCAGTATTACAGTCCATGCTGTCCAAATTGACCTAAATGGTGCCGTTACTTTTAGAATATGTACTTATAACAGTTTAGGGGAGTTAGGGCATTAAAATTACCATAATTTGTGTACCTGTATGCTGTATAATTTGGTGATCACTTTGCTAGAGGGAGCAGTGCACCGTATTCCCTGTACCATAATATTCGGTATAGATAGTTCTGCCTCCCTTTCTCTCCTGTGTGGGTAATAATGCTGCAGCCTCTTTCATCTATTCTCATAACACTAAGTAATACAGCCAGGAAAACTGAGAAATAAAAATATGGCTTCTGGGCTCAGAAGCTGAAACATGAATATTTCAAATATTGAGTTTCACTATAACAAAGAATAGTGGATTATACAGCAACGTGTAACTCTTAACTGGTAGGATTATCGAAAAGCTGGAGATTCTTTTTACTAATTTGTGAAGAAATGTTACAAGAATATGGTACTGGAGCTATATTATTAACAAATATGGAAGTAGAAACAGACCCAAGAGTCAGATGGAGATTCGGCAACATTGCACTGCCTAAAGCAAAAGGGGGCCACACACCTCCACCTAAAAAACATCATATAAATATTTATGAGCAGTTGGAGCTCTATTTTATTTTATAAAGGAGTCCAAGTCTCCTTTGTTCACTATGCACATTGAAAAGATAATGAATTTAATAAATTCAAGGCTGTAGACACTTTGGTAACCACTTTATTTTATTGTCCCATAAATCTAAAATGAAAATTAAAGCAACTTTGCTACAGGTCTTAAATAGGAAATTCCTTTGGTTCGTTCTCATTTACGCTGAACATAAACATTAGATATCAGCTGAACCCACTGATTTTGATGGGACTGTTTGACCATTACCAACTCTCCTCTGATGGCACATGTTAAGGTAGAGAAAGATCGTGTAGGTGGATCATCTTTTTGTTCTCAGAGATGCAAGCCACCACATTGGGTGACTGGCAACAACGTCTTCCCCTCTTGCTTTTAGGAACACATTAACATTATTCAAGACTAGATGGTGGCCCGATTCTAACACATCGGGTATTCTAGAATATGTATGCGAAGTGTATAGCACAGCCCACGTAGTATATTGCACAGCCACGCAGTACATTGCGCAGCCCACGCAGTACATTGCGCAGCCCATGCAGTACATTGCGCAGCCCACGTACTATATTGCACAGCCACGCAGTACATTGCGCAGCCCACGCAGTACATAGCGCAGCCAACGCAGTACATTGCGCAGCCCACGTAGTACATTGCGCAGCCCACGCAGTACATTGCGCAGCCCACGCAGTACATTGCGCAACCCACGTAGTACATTGCGCAACCCACGTAGTACATTGCGCAGCCCACGTTGTACATTGCGCAGCCCACGTTGTACATTGCGCAGCCCACGTTGTACATTGTGCAGCCCACGTTGTACATTGCGCAGCCCACGTAGTATATTGCGCAGCCCACGTAGTATATTGCGCAGCCCACGTTGTATATTGCGCAGCCCATGTTGTATATTGCGCAGCCCACTTGTATATTGCGCAGCCCACATTGTATATTGCGCAGCCCATGTTGTATATTGCGCAGCCCACGTTTTATATTGCACAGCCCACGTTGTATATTGCACAGCCCACGTAGTATATTGCCCAGCCCACGTTGTATATTGCGCAGCCCACGTTGTATATTGCGCAGCCCACATTGTATATTGCGCAGCCCACGTTGTATATTGCGCAGCCCACGTTGTATATTGCACAGCCCACGTTGTATATTGCACAGCCCACATAGTATATTGCCCAGCCACGTAGTATATTGCCCAGCCCACATTGTATATTGCGCAGCCCACGTTGTATATTGCGCAGCCCACGTTGTATATTGCACAGCCCACGTTGTATATTGCCCAGCCCACGTTGTATATTGCGCAGCCTGTTATGACCCCAATGGCAGAGGGTCTCAGGAATAATTGCTAAGTCTGCAAACACAGAAAACCAGCTCATAGGGCAGTGGTAACTGGGCTGACCATATATCTAATCCTAGCACCACAAATACCAGCAGCCGGGGAACGTGCCTACGTTGATTCTAGACGTCTCGCGCCAGCCGGAGAACTAACTAACCCTAGAAGGGAAAAGAAAGACCTTTCTTGCCTCCAGAGAAAAGACCCCAAAAGTTGGATACAAGCCCCCAACAAATAATAACGGTGAGGTAAGAGGAAAAGACAAACATAAGAATGAGCTAGGTATTTAGCAAAGAAAGGCCCACTAGCTAATAGCAGAATATAGAAAGATAACTTATATGGTCAGCAAAAACCCTATCAAAAATATCCACACTGGAAATTCAAGAACCCCCGAACCGTCTAACGGCCTGGGGGGAGAACACCAGCCCCCTAGAGCTTCCAGCAAGGTCAGGAATCACATTTAGTACAAGCTGGACAAAAATGAGAGCAAGCAAATAACCCAAAAAACAAAGAAGCAGGACTTAGCTTAATTTTGCACGAACCAGGACCAGCAGATAGGAGCAAACAGAATGTGTCTGATTACAACGATGCCAGGCACTGGACTAAGGATCCAGGAGGTTATATAGCAACACCCCTGAACTAACGACCCAGCTGGGTGCAAACTGAGGGAAGAAAATCCCAGAGTCATATCACTAGAAACCACAAGAGGGAGCCAAAAAGTCAATTCACAACAGCAGCCCACGTTGTATATTGCACAGCCCACGTTGTATATTGCACAGCCCACTTTGTATATTGCACAGCCCATGTAGTATATTGCCCAGCCACGTAGTATATTGCCCAGCCCATGTAGTATATTGCCCAGCCACGTAGTATATTGCCCAGTCACGTAGTATATTGCCCAGCCCATGTAGTATATTCGCACAGCCACGCAGTATATAGCACAGCCCACGTAGTATATGGCCCAGCCCATGTAGTATATAGCACAGCCCATGTAGTATATTGCCCAGCCACATAGTATATTGCCCAGCCCATGTAGTATATTGCACAGCCCACGCAGTATATAGCAATGTGGGCATCATATCCCTGTTAAAAAAAAGAAATAAAATAAAAAATAGTTATATACTCACCTTCCGGGGCCCCCGCTTCCAAGTGAAGCGGTTACCAATGCTGCTCGTGTGCTCCGGTCTCAAGAGTGCATTGCGGTCTCGCGAGATGATGACATAGCGGTCTCACGAGACCGTTACGTCTTCATCTCGTGAGATCGCAGCATGGACGGGTTACCGGAGCGTCGCGAGCGGGAAAGGCCTGTTGTCGATCCAGGGGCCGACGGATGGTGAGTATATAACAATTTTTTTTTAATTTTTTTTTTATTTTTAACATTAGATCGTTTTACTATTCATGCTACATAGGCAGCATGAATAGTAAAAAGTAGGTCACACAAGGTTAATAGCAGCGGTAACAGAGTGCATTACACCGCGGCATAACGCGGTCCGTTACCGCTGCCATTAACCCTGTGTGAGGGCAGACTGGAGGGGAGTACGGAGGGGGCACTGACTGTAGGGAGGAAGGAGCGGCCATTTTTCCGCCAGACTGTGCCCGTCACTGATTGGTCGTGGCTGTTTTGCCACGACCAATCAGCGACTTGGATTACATGACAGACAGAGGCCGCGACCAATGAATATCCATGACAGAAAGACAGAAGGACAGAAAGACGGAAGTGACCCTTAGACAATTATATAGTAAATGAGTATGTGGGGTTTGGGAAAATATAGTAGCTAAGAGCTCATTCAGCCAAAAGCTAACATCCATCAATGGTTTATGGCCGACCATAGAGGATAAATAGAAGGTAATATGACTGCATCATTTGTTACCTTTGAGATACATAATCTGCATAAAAGCTGTAAAAACAAAACGGTAGGAAATTTTCAATAACCACTTACTTCAGAGTGGATTCACATTTTTAATTTAGGCTCATAGACAGAATAAAAATACATGTTTGTGGAAGTGGACATAAGCTGTACAGTATTTAACTGGAAACAGGTCTAAAACTTTAACAAATTGATTTATAGATCATGATAATTCTTTACTTCCCCCTGCACAGATCATAAAATAAATGTGTTCTGTAAAGAGCAACAATATAATATTTGGTTCCAAGGGAATAAAAGTCTGCAGTTTGGGGTGTACTATGTTTAGTTCACTGTCAAGGCTGCTTTGTGATTTGCATAGGGTGTATATACAGTAGGTCTTCATGCAAAGGATAATTTTCTATTAAACTTCTCAATTACCTTCTGCAGAATTGAGACATAATAGTAAACTAAAATTCCAAAATGTAAAAAAAAAATACTATCACATACCTATACTGCAAATTAGTGTATAGATATTCTCTACGAAACCGATATCTTGGAATGAGGCCCAAATGTCTACTCTCCCAATATAAAGTCTAGCAATACAGTGTCCATACACCACACAGACATTTTACAAGGTCATAAAAAGTAGTTCCATCAGATAAAACGGCAGGATACTTCAAAACAAATGCGTTATATGCTTCTAGAGATGACACAGACCTCATGTTCCAAACATTCCGTCCCATACGTAGAGGTTAGAAAATACCCAGTTACTGTTACTGAGGGATCCCGTACAGTGATGGATGTAGGCTGTAAAGCACAGCTATTTATGGATTCCTGAACTACTACGCTGGTTGATGTTGGAGCCGGTACGAGGATGTATCTGGCAGCAGGACAGGGGCGGCTTGTTCAGCCAAATCAAACTGTTCTGACTGTGGCTCAAGGGAAATAAAGAAAGAAAAGGCAGATTGCTCCGTTATTGCAGCTCACATGTCATCCTGATCAGCATTCCAGATAGAAAGGAACCAACTCTTCTACTACCAAAGACATCCTTAGTGAAGATCTGGGGGGATTCTACGTGCCTTAATGGGGCCATTTATATTGTTTCGGTATTATCATTTCAATTTACAAAAACAAGAAATCTTTCCAGACACAATCACAGTATTAAAAGATCAGACACAAGATTTTACAATCCAAACTGCATACAGTATTGAAGCACCACTCCAGCAATTGTTTTTAATTTCAGAGCTGGAATGGTGCAACTAATCTAAATTCCTGAACTTAGTACTTTACTTACCAGACACCATCTTCAGCTGTTTCTGTTGCCGCTCCGGTCTTGATCCTACATCTTTTGACTACAACTTCTGACTGACCAAGAGTCAAAGGTAACAGTCAAACTCTCAATGTAAGTCTAAGACGGCCTCATTCTGGCCTCGTTCTGGCTCTCATAGTATTACATTGAGTAGTGGCTTCCAGCTCGCTCAGCAAACACTGGAGCGATCAGACAGGTCACAAAATGCTGGAGACCAACCAGAGCAACGGCAATAAGAAAAAAAGATGGTGGCTGGTAAGTACAAGAGTAGGAGCAGAGAACTTAACTTAATAGCACCACTCCAGATCTGCAATAAAAAAATACACTGGAGTGGTGCTATAATAGATATGTTAGGACTGGATGAGACGGCTGTGCTTAATTTTAAAATCTATGCACAAATGGTTGTATAATCCTCATATCAAAAATTAACATTTTATGAATCTGCAGAGATTTGAAATAAAAAGGTAAAATGCTAATTTTAATATCAGGCAAAAATATAAAAAAAATTACACTGTCATTCTTATATGGATTTGAAAAGTGAACACTCCAGACTCATCAGGTCTGAGAGACAATATTGTATATAATTTGTATTGTGAAGTATGATAATTGATGCCCTTTTAATTACTAATATTAAACTACATATTGTCCTATTGATGCATTCTGACCTTGTAGCCCATAGCATTAATATCGTAACACAGTGCGGTCAATTTGCTGCACTGTAACTGGGCACTGAACACTTTGGAATAAAAGTTGCCACAAATACTAAAACTCTTTGCATATAGCATAACAGGAGGTATTCACTGTTCTTGAGTGCACTGACCTACTTACACATTTTAGTGGGGGTGCACTAACGGCAGCCCGAGAGGATGGTTACAAAGGAGCAGGAGCTACAGTATCAGTAGAAAGCAGCACACCAACAGGGAGGCATGGGACAACGGCTAGGGCTTATTCTGCAGCACTCTAAATGGTGCTGTAAAGTCCACTAAAATTGGCATATTGCCAATTATTATGGATTTAAATAAGATACGCTCAAGGTGTTTGAAGTAGGCATAATAGTGATCAGGATAAGATGAGCATACTGATACAGTTTTCTGCATGTATGAATCAAGTAGTCGAAATCACTCACTAACCTGACATCAGAAAATTGTCTGTTTGTTAACGAGGTGATCCGAAACTAACATTGATTGAATCCTAAACTTCTGTCTGTTTAATGTAATAATCTAATAGCATTTCTAATCTACTTTGATTATAATGTCTCTACTGTTCTCTCTCCACTATTTCTGCTTTTTTTCTAGTTTGATGACATTTTATTTGAGAATCCCCAGTACATGCTGGGATACTCAAAAATTATTTCATTATGGGTCACTGTCACATCCTTTGTCCCCGCCCTGAAACAAAGTATCATAAATTAGGTCATATGTGACGTCCGTTTCAGAGACTGTGCTAGTCCCTGCTCTCCTGAGCATGTGTCGCTTGTCAGTTTCAATGTGTGTCCAGTACGAGCTCTCTGGTCACTGTGCGATATCAGTTTCAATGTACAGTGACAGTGCGCTTCCTCTCCCGATCTTATGAGAATTGTGATGGACCGATAAGACAGTGCTTATTAGTGCACATTATAAGGAGGCAATGTGCCAAACGCCCCCGAAAGTGAGGTCACGTGACAGAGGAATTCTCTCAGGTTCCATTTTAAGAGACTTCCCTATATTCAAGCTAACATAAGAAAGGCTGTCAATTGTTAACTTGGACCATTTTCTGGATTCCGAAATGTAGAATAAGCAGCAATTCATTTACAAGTTATACTAAATATATTGTCTCAGCACATGACGTGGGATAAATGAAAGCTGGAGCTTTTTATATCAGTCTTGATTAAATGTCCACTTTTCAGAAAAGTGGTGCAGTTGGTGAAAAAATGCCAAAAGTGGTAAACATTTTGCAAAACTACATGTTGCTCAAAGATTTGCAACTTGTATATGCCGTGTACATCATACTCAATGCACAGACTATTATTACAACCATTTTCAGTATGTGTGAAACTGAAGACTGAATCATTTCTATTTGTTCTATAGGACGACATGAATATTATTAGATTCAATAAATCTTTTCTAATTTACCAAGCATATTATGGCTGTACTGATCTATTAATTTGTAGTTCTGGATTTAGCTCATCTTCTGAGATCCCAAGAGAAAAGATGTGAAAAAGCTCTGACAACATGTGAAGGCTTCCCAGCTGCCGGGATCACCAGCCTGCTGCTCTGTGCAGCACACGTTCCATGCTGCAGCAGCCAATTTCCCCAGATCTCTCCCTCTTGGGGAATTTTAACACTTGTCACCTCATTTATGATATCCTTTTTAATATTCAGTGTTAATTCTCATATGTTTAACCTCTTCTTTTCTTTTTACAATATGCTGGATTTAGCATCTTGATGGAATAAAAATATCCTATTAATGTTTAACGCTTTCATGATGGGCCAATTTTTCATTTTTGCATTTCTGTTTTTTTCTCCTTTTCAAAAAGCCATAACTTTTCTATTTTTCTACCAACATAACCATGAAGGCTTTGTTTTTTTTGTGCAATGAGTGGTAATTTTGAACTGCCTTTATTGACCAATTCTCCACCTGGCTTCTTCACTTTCTCTCTGCTGACATTCCCACCATCATCATGGGTGACTTCAACCTCCCCATTGATACCCTTCAGTCAACAGCCTCCAAACTTCTGTCCCTTACCTCATCCTTTGGACTTACTCAACGATCCTTCGCAGCCACCCACACAGACGGGCCTACACTAGACCTGGTATTCACCCATCTCTGCTCTCTATCTAACTTCACCACCTCCTCTCTCCCTCTCTCCGACCACCATCTGCTCACCTTCTCATCCCTGTCCTCCTCACCGGTCATCCATGTCCAGCAACATGCGCACCCCGCAGAAACCTTGCACACCTAGACACCCACACACTCTCTGAATCCATCCTACCACTGGCATCCATATCCTCACTCCACGACACAGACACTGCCACTGCTTTCTACATTGCCACTCTCACATCAGCTATTGACACGGTTGCCCCTCTCGTCCATGGCAGAGTGTGACGTATCAATAGACAACCTTGGCACAATAACACCAGGGTTGCGGAGATGACTTCACTGTATTCAAGCAAGCAACACTCGCATTCAAATCTGCTCTCACCTCTGCTAAACAGGCCTACTTCACAACCCTCGTATCTTCCCTATCCTACAACCCCAAACAGTTATTCAAAACCTTTAACTCCCTCCTCCGCCCCCCACTGCCCCCTCCAACCTCCCTCATTTCTGCTGAAGACTTTGCCACACACTTTAAAAATAAGATCGACCAGACAAGGCAAGTCTTCATTGTTCAACCACCACAACCCCTTTGTATACCAGACCAATGCCCAAACCCCATAACATCCCTATCCAACATCACTGAAGGGGGGCTTAATTGTCTCCTCTCCAAATCGCACCTCACCGCCTGTGCACTCGACCTCATCCCATCCCACCTCCTCCCCAACCTCACCACCACACTGATCCCATCCCTAACCCACCTGTTCAACCTATCACTAACTTCTGGCACCTTCCCTTCTGCATTCAAACATGCCACAATCACACCTATCCTTAAAAAGCAAACCCTCAATCCAACTGCTATGTCCAGCTATCGCCCAATATCGCTGCTCCCATTTGCTTCCAAACTCCTGGAGCAGCACGTCCACGCTAAACTTTCCTCCCACCCCTCATCTAACTTGTTGTTCGACAATCTACAATCTGGTTTCCGCCCCATCACTCAACTGAGACTGCCCTGACCAAAATCACTAACGACCTACTTACCGCCAAAGCTACTGGACAATAGTCTGTACTCCTCCTTCTAGACCTGTCCTCTGCTTTTGACACAGTTGACCACTGCCTCCTACTACAGATCCTCTCCTCCTTTGGCATCAAAGACGTTGCCCTATCCTGGATCACCTCGTACCTTTCCAACCGCACTTTCAGCGTCTCCCACTCCCACACTACCTCCTCATCCCACCCTCTCTCTGTTGGAGACCCCAAGGCTCTGTTCTAGGACCCCTACTCTTCTCAATCTATACACTTGGCTTGGGACAACTCATAAAGTCCCATGGATTCCAGTACCACCTCTATGCTGATGACACTCAGATCTACCTCTCTGGCCCAGACGTCACCGCTCTGCTGTCCGGAATCCCAGAGTGCCTATCAGCCATATCCTCCTTCTTCTCCTCTCGCTTCCTCAAACTCAATGTGGACAAATCTGAACTCATCATCTTTCCTCCGTCCCACAGATCTTCCTTACCTGACCTGTCTATCGCAATCAATGACATCATGCTTTCCCCCGTACCGGAAGTCCACTGCCTTGGAGTAACCTTCGACTCTGCCCTGTCCTTCAAACTGCACATCCAAGCTCTTTCCACCTCCTGTCGCCTCCAGCTCAAAAATATCTCCAGAATCCGTCCTTTCCTCAACCTTCAATCTACTAAAATGCTTGTGCATGCCCTCATCATCTCCCGCCTTGACTACTGCAACATCCTTTTCTGCGGCCTCCCTGCTAACACCCTTGCACCTCTCCAGTCCATCCTTAACTCTGCTGCCCGACTAATCCATCTCTCTCCTCGCTGCTCCTCCACTTCTCCCTCTGCAAATCTCTTCACTGGCTCCCATTCCCTCAGAGTATCCAGTTCAAATTACTAATACTGACCTACAAGGCCATCCATAACCTGTCTCCTCCATATATCTCTGAACTAATCTCCATATATCTTCCCTCACGAAATCTCCGGTCCATCCAAGACCTCCTTCTCTCGTGCACACTTATTCGCTCCTCATCCAATCGCTTCCAAGACTTCCCCCGAATATCCCCCATCCTCTGGAATTCTCTGCCCCAACACGTCCGGTTATCCACCACATTCGGATCCTTCAGATGGAACCTGAAAACTCATCTCTTCAGGAAAGCCTACAGCCTGCACTGACCCCGCTGCCTCCTCATCACTACCGAAGCTACCGCCTCACCAACACCGGAGCTCCTGCAACCCCCAATCTACTGTCTCCTTCCCCATAATCCTGCAGAATGTAAGCCCGCAAGGGCAGGGTCCTCGCCCCTCTGTATCAGTCTGTCATTGTAAGTTTGTATACTGTAAGTGATATCTGTAACTTGTATGTAACCCCCTTCTCATGTACAGCACCATGGAATCAATGGTGCTATGTAAATAAATAATAATAATAATAATAATAATAATAATAATAATACCATTCATTTTAGCAAACAATGTACTGGAAAATGAGAAAAAAAAATTGAAGTGAGATAAAATGGCTTAAAAAATGCATTTCTGTCATTGGATTTGGGATTTTGCATCTACGATGTTTATTTTGTAGTAAAATGATTCTCCAAGTCATTATGATTACGGTGATGCCAAACTTGTATAATTTTTTTTTATTGAAATGGGGAAATAAAAATGCAGAATTTTGTAAGATAACATTTATTTAGTGTCTCCATTTGCTGAAACCTGCAACTTTTTAATTCTCCATTGATGGAGCTGTGTGAGTTTCTGGACTTTTTTTGCAGCAATTCTGACATTGTGATTTTTTCTAATTATGGCATTTATCCTTTAGGTTAATTAATTTTATATGTTGGTAGATTCTAATTTACTGACGTGGCTATACCAAATAAGCATATATATTAATTCATTATTAACGGAGGACAACGGAGATTATTTGAAACATTTTATTTTTATAGGCCATAGGCTAGGCGTCACAGGAGGACTAAAAAAGGAATCAAGAGGGCCTTTAGCATGCACAATATTTAAATGCACTGTCAATGATTGGCAAGGGCATTTAAATAGTTAAACAGCAGTGATCAGAGAAAGCTCTAATCACTGCTGAGCACCACAGCTGGCATCTTGAGCCTATGGTGCAGGCTCAGCTCCTCAGCCTGCTCCATGCACCAGCTGTGAACTTGTAATGTGCTATCACACCACATGTCAGGAAGGGATTAAATACCATGGTTCTTCAAAAAATAAAGGTCCCAATTCATCATAATCTTTGTGCCTTGTTTTCTGAAGAAGAAATATTGCGCTTTATTCAGTATTTCATTATCAGCTTTGTTTTTTAAGCAAAACCTGGTGTTTTATCCTAATATATTAAAGTCAACTTATGACTTATGATTTGAGTTGAGCGAATATGTTTAGAATCGGTCACCGAATATGAATTTGTCATATTGGTGCCATATTGTTACCCTATTTGTGCCAAGTTTATGCTTGATGATCGATTTTTAACATATTCGGTCATTTCTACTCCCATTGAGTTCAATGACATTCGGCTGTGTTCTGCGAAAAACAATATATGCCACTGATCTTAATCGGAACCGAATTTTGAAAAATTCGCTCCACTCTACTTATGATCTCATTTGTGAAGTATCAAGAAAAATAGAGCGGACATTATGAAACTATTTGAACAGGGAAATAATTTATTGAACATTTTTAGCAATTCACTGACTCTAGATTTCCATATACTAGGTACAGAAAAGGTAACAGGGAACCCAAAAATAACCTATAGCAGCATCTACCGAGTTAATCTTGTCCCCTTGGATGATTTATTCAGATAACATTTTTTCACCACTGATAAAGCGTCCACTTTCATTTCTTCTTAAAATCTCTAAAATCTCAGCTAAGATAATCTAACTGGACAGGTTAGCTGATGGTTGCAGGTTTAGAGATAAACAGAGTGTATGCATCTATATATGACACTGAATGTTTTCATTCCTGTGAATTTGACCTTGATCCTGGAATTCTGAAAGTTAAAATTATTACAAAAAATGTCTACTTGTTCTGTGATCAGTTTTTGAAGTAGACCCCCATTACTTGCTTCATTGATGGCATATTTTGCATATGAGGGGCCAAATTAAAATTTTGTTCATTTTTAAAGAATGCACATACAGACCTGAGATTCAATATCCATTCAAGAAATGTATAAATCTGCTTTTTAGACACTCTAGTCAAAAAAGATGTACAATTAGATATTTACTTGTAAAAATAAATGAAAATAGTTGATTACAGCTATCACCTTCACTCCACAAAGAACCATATTTTACTGTGACAATTTAAAGGGAAGGTGCCGCAATTTTGTTTTTGTATTAAAAATGATTGTTTATATAAACAATTATTTTTAATACAAAATTATTTTTTTTAACTTTAAGATCTTTTTTGTTATTAATTATTTTTGCAGCCACTGGGCGCCGCCATTTTGCTTTGCAGGAGTATAAGTGTAGCTGCACGACACTTACACTCTGCAAATACGGCAGCCCTGGGCATAGGACTCAGCAGTCGGCGTCCGACCCCATACCTATCATTGAGCTGCTCCCTGCTGTGATCTGGCCACGCCTCCTGAGCCGTCCACATCACAGCAGAGGCTGGAGATCGGCACCATCTTTCTTCAGCCCACAGTGGAGTGTACCTATGAGCTCCACTGTGACTTGAGAGCTGTGCTGTTGGAGGGGCAGCTCCATCTGTCTTCCCTTCACACTGTCAGTGGCCATTCCCTATCTTCTTCTATGCTGCATGTAATCTCTAAAATCCCTAGAGAGGATGAAGTGCTGTGGTCTGTTGTCCTTATAATGCAGAGAGGTAACAGAGGGGGAGGGGAAGAGTCTCTCTGTGCTGCTCCCGCTCTGCCTCTCACTGCAGCCACTGATCAAGGACATCAGACCTTGGTGTATCTATTACTATGGTGTGTGATACTGACTGCTGAACCATGTATGCAATCCTCTGCTGTGTGATACTGACTGCTGAGCCATGCATCTAATCCTATCCCATGTGTTACTGACTGCCGGCCCGTGTATCTAATCCTCTCCTGTGTGATACTGACTGCTGAGCCGTGTATCTAATCCTCTCCTGTGTGATACTGACTGCTGGCCCGTGTATCTAATCCTCTCCTCTGTGATACTGACTGCTGAGCCGTGTATCTAATCCTCTCCTGTGTGATACTGACTGCTGAGCCATGTATCTAATCCTCTCCTGTGTGATACTGACTGCTGAGCCGTGTATCTAATCCTCTCCTGTGTGATACTGACTGCTGAGCCGTGTATCTAATCCTCTCCTGTGTGATACTGACTGCTGACCCGTGTATCTAATCCTCTCCTGTGTGATACTGTGCTGAGCTGTGTATCTAATCCTCTCCTATGGACTCCTCTCCCCCCTGTATGTCTTTCCCCATTGCACACACAGCTCAGTGCGTGCGATAAAAGGAGCTGCGGGGGTCATGCTGTATTATGGCATTATGTGTGATCTATATGACTGTATTATATGTCATCTATATGGCGGTATTATGCTTGATCAGTATTGTGGAATGATGTAAAAGCTATATGACGGCATTATATGAGAACTATATTGTGGGATTATGTGTGATATGTGGCAGTATTATGTGAAAATTATATGGTGGTATTGTGTGAGACATATGTGGCGGTATTATGTGAGACGTATGTGGTGGTATTATGTGTGTTCTATATGGCGGTATTATGTGAGATGTATGAGGCGGCATTATGTGTGATCTATATGGTGGCACTATGTGTGATCTATATGGTGGCACTGTGTGATCTATATGGCGGAATTATGTGTGATCTATATGGCGGCATTATGTGTGATCTATACGGCGGTATTATGTGAGAACACTATGGCGGTATTATGTGAGAACACTATGGCAGTATTATCTTCAAAAAGGGGACCCATTCTAGGGTTATTCTGGTTGAGCAGCTGCACACGGGTCTGGGGTAATAGAGGGGGCAGCATGACCTCCAGGTAGGTGCAGTCAGGGGAAGGCTGGTGAGGCAGCTGAAGAGAGGCGTCTCATGTTTATTGTTACTATATGGCTACATTTCCTTCCCAGCGTCACCCCGTACTGCGCCTGCCACCTCGCTTTCACACATCGCCAGAACAGGTTGGAGAAGACAGGATCTGAGGAGGGGAATGGGGTCTTTGCATGTAAAGTCTGGATCAGAACAGGCCATCAATCCGCAGAAATGTTTCCTGGATTTCTGTGGAGCAGACAAGCAGACGGTCCATCCATGTGTATAAAAGACAGTGCTCCATGTACAATCCCTGGCTGCTCCGCACACCAAACAGGGTGCCCACCCATAGCCCAGCATACTACTCTCCTGAAATACTCTGTGCTGCTGTCACCCTGCTCCCTCCACCATATATCTCCCAGAATCCTTGCTGCCTGCCATCCTCTGTGACTGTCTACTTGTCAGTATAACTTTGCAATCACCAACAAAATGGCTGCTCACTGGGTTCCTGAATCCTCTCATCCCTTGGCAAACACCAGGAGGGGAGGAGAGGAGACATCACACATGTCAGCAGACTCCGCCCATAATTACTGCAGTGCAGTAATGTGAGCTAATTGTACACTAGGTTTTTGTCCAATTTCAGAAGCTGCTCCCCCTAGTGTTTAAAAGTGGAAATGTCAAACCTTTTCAAATTATTTTTCATATTTTACTAAATTATGAACAAATGATAATATTTTTTAAGAAAATGTAAACATTAATTCTTGACATTTTTTCAATTGCTGGAAAAAAAAATTTTTTGATGGCACCTTCCCTTTAAACAAGTGTATAGAATTGTTTTTTGCTCAGGGTCGCTTCTTTGGCTCACTGAGAAGCATAATAAATCTAATGAAGTTACTTTTATTTGACAGCTAACATACATGATTACAGTAACCTGCTTTACTAATGGAATGGACCTCAAATCTAAAAGACTGCCCTGCACCACAACACACCATCCTCTGTTACCCCAAATCTAACAAAATGGTCACTTTTAGGCCAATCATATCCCAGGGAAAGTGGAACCACAATCTCACATTTAAGTTGCTACAAAAAAGCATATTATATCCAAGACAGACTAGCAGAAAGAGATGTGATTAATGTACTAGTTTAACATAGTGCGATTCAAAAATATAATCTCAATAATTCCCTGTTCACCAATTTATTAACTCTGCAGCTCCGACGTAATCCATGGTGATCCCAAGACATGCACTGATTCTGTAGTACAACCTATGGAGATTTGTTCGGAGAATGAAGCTTCATAGGTCAATCCTGATCAGGCAGCGCTCTGTGACCCCTCAAGAAAGGTGATGCCGGTAACACTACTGACATCATCGCTCTCTCCCGGTCTCCGATGCACAGCCTGACCGGAAGAATGAGACTCCATAGGTTGTACTACAGTATTAGTAGACGTTGTGGGATCACAATGTCCTTATTTAATTCTCTCTTTTTAAGATGCAATTAGTGTACTACATTGGAATCCTTGAACTATTTTGTAGCAGGATTTTTCATTTTAAAAATATTGGTGAACCAGGGAGTCACATATTATTATCTCAAATAGAGTGCCAAAACAAAAAATAATAAATTGCAATCTAACATTAAAGTGCATGTGCATCCAAAGTTATCATAGCACTCCATACTGAATTAATATCAACCTGTGGAATAGTTATTATGGAAAAGTGCCTGTGTATTCAAGGTGGCAAGAAATGTGAATAAATTATTGTATCTAAATGTTGGCTATTCATCATGTATGGGCAGCTGCAAAGGTGTTAAATACTGCTGGCTAATGTGCAAAACCATAGAAATAGAAGCCACATACTTTAATCCTTTGGTGGCAGCTTTCGGATTTCCTGAGTGGTGATGCGATGATGTTGGTCACTTATTCTTTGATCCCACAATATACCAATGAAAAATGTAACTATGGGCAGTGCCCCTTCACTTGGTTTCCACAGGTTGATATTGGTTCAGTATGGAGTGCTATGATAAATTTGAATGCATATACACTTTAATGTTAAACTGCAATTTTTTATTTTCTTTTCTGGCACACTATTTGGCCACTTTAAGGGCTTGTTCACACTTTGAAGATTTTGCTGCGGATTTTTCCGCAGCAGATTTGGAAAAACCGCAGTGCAAAACCGCTGCGGTTTTCACTGCGGATTTTCCTGCGGTTTCTTCTGCTCCTTCTTTTTTCCGCAGCAATTCCGCGCGGTTTTTAAAGGGATTTTCCGCAATGTGGGCACAGCGGTTTTGGTTTTCCATAGGGTAACATTGTACTGTACCCTGCATGGAAAACTGCTGCGGATCCGCAGCATCAAATCCGCTGCGGATCCACAGCAAAAACCGCAAAGTGTGAACATAGCCTTACAGTGAATAATTTCTCTTTTTGTTACGCACTTGTGTATCTATCTGTATAATCGTTATAGAATCTAATGGTGGAGGATACTGTGTATAAAATATCTACTGTTTTGGCTCTTATGTGCTATTTATAAAGGTGTTCTAATTTATAACATATATATATATATTCTGGGCTGGTATTTTTGTGTCTCACACAAGAGGCATCTGTTTTTAAAGTTTGACATTACTTTATGATATTGTTAAAGGGAACCTGTCAACCCCAAAATCGAAGATGAGCTAAGCCCACTGACATCAGGGGCTTATCCACAGTATTCTGTAATGCTGTAGATAAGCCCCCGATGTATCCTGAAAGATGAGAAAAAGAGGTTAGATTATACTCACCCAGGGGTGGTCACGCTGCGGTCTGGTCCGATGGGCATCGCGGGTCGGTCCGGGGCCTCCCATCTTCATAGGATGACGTCCTTTTCTTGTCTTCATGCTGCGGCTCCGGCGCAGGCGTACTTTGTCTGCCCTGTTGAGGGCAGAGCAAAGTACTGCAGTGTGCAGGCGCTGGGCCTCTCTGACCTTTCCCGACACCTGCGCACTGCAGTACTTTGCTCTGCCCTCAACAGGGCAGACAAACTACACCTGCGCTGAAGCCGCAGCATGAAGACAAGAAGAGGACGTCATCGTACGAAGATGGGAGGCGCTGGACCAGACCGCGACACCCATCCGACCGGACCGCAGTGGGACCGCTCCTGGGTGAGTACAATCTAACCACTTTTTCTCATCTTTCAGGATACATTGGGGGCTTATCTACAGCATTACAGAATGCTGTAGATAAGCCACTGATGCCGGTGGGCTTAGCTCATCTTCAGTTTTGGGGGTGACAGGTTCCCTTTAATAAAAAATATATTGGCATTTACACTTCTCTAGTGTTCTCTTTGCCTATACTTAGTTCCCCTGGTGTAAGGTTTTCACTGAGTGGCATTTTTTAACTGTTATGATAAGTAGACAAACTGGTTCCCATCCAGTGACGGTAAATAAACATCGGCTTTGTGCAGCGTCGACGTTTGGTTACAGTTGCTGGTCTTGCAGTGATCAGGACCTCCATGATTAGAGATTCCAGTGTAAAACTCTAGCTCTGCAATGGTGACATCATTGGGGCCTGACTGGCTCATGTTCTAATGATCCTTGCGTTATCTTCTATATGCCATAACATTTAGAAGATTGTAAAACCTGTAATGTAATCACGGGGAGTCGAGGGTTTTCATGGCAGCCAGAGGTCAAATGATGACCTTCAGGTCTGCCAGCTACAGTTGCTTGTTGGACCCAGTCAGCAGCAGAGTCGAACAGATAATCTGCCAGTGTGTATTGCAAAGCATGAGACCAGTGATCAAATAAAATTCATATAAAAGTTGAAGTCCCATAGTGGGACAAAGTAAATTTTTTTTTAAAAGTTAGACATTTTTAAAAAATATATTTAAAAACAAAAATTCACAAAATATTTGATACTGCTGCGTCCGCAATAAAACTGTCACATTAGTTATTGCTTTCAGTGAACACCATAAAATACATAAATAAATAAAAAAAACTATGCCTTTTCATTATACTGCTCAAAAAATGTGGAATAAAAAGCCACCAAAAATTTGAATGTAAATTAAAATGGTATTGCTGAAAACATCATTTGATCCTGCAAAACAACAAGCTGCCATAGAGCTCAGTAAGTGGAGAAATAGCAATGATATACCTCTCCGAATATAGTAATGGAAAAACAATTATATTTTATATAAAATAGTTTTTATTGTGTAAAAGCTACAAAGCATTAAAAATGATATAAATGGTATCGCTGTAATTGTATTGACCCAAAGAACAAAGCAGTTTTTTATCTTTTTTACCACACGATGAACGGCATAAAAATCAAACCCAAAAAATAACTTCTGAATTGCTGTATTTGGCTCATTCTGCCTCTCAAAAATATGAATAGAAAAAATGTCATATCCCTGAAATACATGATTCAGATGGAACCACCCGTGGAAGATTCCTTATAATGAGGCAAATGGACACTCTGTGGATGCTATCTGGTTTATGATCCGGTGGTATCCATCTTATTAAGCGCGGTCAGCCACATTTTTGTACACTTTTAAAAAGAAGGACACTGCTGAACAGAGGCCAGAAAGAGTCCAGAGTAACTGTGCTGCCTCATTATAGTGAATGGATCCCTGGGGGGTTTCATCTGAATCATGTCTTTTGAAGGTTAAATGGAAAACACAATCTAAGTGCTCAGTGTAGAGCACGGGATAAATGTGATCCAAAATGTCATGTAAAACGTTTCCAATAAAAGCTTCAAATAAATCCACATAAAAACAGTCCCCACTTTGGTCCATCATCTGATAACGCAAATATAGGGGGCTTGGAAAAACATAGGGAGCTCTGAAAAGGCGCTCTATCACTTTGACCCCTCTCCCTTTTAGAGAAAAAAAGTACAGCAAAATCTGGGCTCCAAAATCCCTTCTAAGCCCCACAATGTGTCTAAATGATAAGTGTCCGCTTATATTCCGGGGTGCCTATATCCAGAGGCAAGAGCTGGGCACTGCAACGTACTTGATATACAGTACTGGGCACTACGATGGCAGCTTTGCAATTTTTACTAAGCAACATCCATTGTTGCTTGCTTCTGGAAAAATGCATTGAGTCAAAGAGGGGTGTAATTTCCAAAATGGGGTCTCTCGGGGAAAATTCTGCTCTTCTGGCACTTAGGGGCTATGTACATGGAATCTGCAGACCATTCTATGGAAATTTGTTCTCCGAGTGTCAAATAGCGCTCCTTCCTTACCGTGTCTCGCCATGTGGCTAAGAAGTATTGTGCCGTCACATATGGGGAATTGCCATATTCAGCAGAAATTGTGTGACACATTTTGGTGCCATTTTTACTCATTTCCCAGTGTGAAAATGTAAAATCTGAACGATATGATTTGTTGAACTGTTTGTTAAAGTGCATCATTCTACTGTTTAACAAAAACAGAATGAGGCCTACAAAGAAAAGAACACAGTACCTACAGTCAAATATGGTGGAAGTTCAAAGATGTTTTGGGGTTGTTCTGCTGCCTCTGACACTGGGTGCCTTCACTGTGTGCAAAGCATCATGAAATCTGAAGATTACCAAAGGATTTTGAGTTGCAATGTAGTGCCCAGTGTCAGAAAGCTGAGGGTGCATCCTAGGTCATGGGTCATCCAGAAGGATAATGACCGCAAATATACTTCAAGAAGCACCTAGAAATGGATGTAAACAAAGTGCAGGAGAGTTTGGATCTAAATCCGATTGAACACCTGTGGAGAGATCTTAACATTGATTGAGTGCAGTCATTTAGTCCAAAGGGAGTGCAACCGAATATTAAGTTAAGGGTGCCAACAACTTTGTCCAGGCCATTTTTGGGGTTTTTGTAACAATTGTAAAGGTTGTCAAAAGTCTCGGCCATGATATATACAGTTCTGGATAAAATTAAGAGACCACCACATCAAAACCCTGTCATGGGCAGCCCAATCTCCACACCAGAACCTCACTGAAAACCTCTGGAATGTAATCAAGAGGAAGATGGATAGTCACAAGTAGTGTTATAGGTATCGGATTGGATCGGCCGATACCGGCAAAATATCCGATCTCGCCCGATACCGATACCTGATACCAATGCATATCTATGGGACACAAAATATCGGAATGGTTCCCAGGGTCTGAAGGAGAGGAAACTCTCCTTCAGGCCCTGGGATCCATATTCATGTATAAAATAAAGAATAAAAATAAAAAATATTGATATACTCACCCCTCCGGCGGCCCCTGCTCTTAGGGGTGCCTCCGTTCCTAAGAATTCCGAGTTAAGGACCTTCGATGACGTCGCGGCTTGTGATTGGTCGCGTGACCGCTCATGTGACCGCTCACGCGACCAATCACAAGACGCAACGTCATCGCAGGTCCTTCACTCGCTCATTCTTAGGAACGGAGGCTGCCGGTTGCAGCGGTTACAACCAGGGCGCGTCAGAGGGTGAGTATATCCCTATTTTTTTATTTTTATTCTTTATTTTACACATGAATATGGATCCCAGGGCCTGAAGGAGAGTTTCCTCTCCTCCAGACCCTGGGAACCATACACTGGGAACTTCCGATTCCGATTTCCGATATCACAAAAATATCGGAACTCGGTATCGGAATTCCGATACCGCAAATATCGGCCGATACCCGATACTTGCGGTATCGGAATGCTCAACACTAGTCACAAGCCATCAAACAAAGACGAATTGCTTACATTTTTGCACCAGAAACAGTGTGAAAGACTGGTGGAAAGCATGCCAAGACGCATGAAAGCTAAAAATAATGGTTATTCCACAAAATATTGATTTCTGAACTCTTCCTGAGATAAAACATTTGTATTGTTGTTCCGAAATGATTATGAACTTGTTCTCTTTGCATTATTTGAGGTCTGAAAGCACTGGGGTTTTTTTTTTAATTTTTGACCATTTTTCTTTGTCAGAAAAAAAATCAAAAAATTATTGCATGGAAATTCGGAGACATGTTGTCAGAAGTTTATAGAATAAAAGAACTATTTACATTTTACTCCAAAATATGCCTATAAAGAGAAAAATCAGAAAAACTGAACATTTTGCAGTGGTCTCGTAATTTTTCCCAGAGCTGTGTATATACAGTATCTATCTATCTATCTATCTATCTATCTATCTATCTATCTATCTATCTATCTATCTATCTATATACAGTATATATATATATATATATATATATACAGTGCCTAGCGACAGGCGACAGCCCCCTGGAGCTTTTCAACCTTTTCCCATATATCATGCTTCAAACATAAAGATTCTACATGTATCTTTGATTCCAGTTTGTGATAGTTCTTGTGAAGTAACCGGTACCTGAAAAAATTTAACAACTTCTGAATGTGGTTTTCCATTCTTTGAGGGGTTCAGTTTTTAAGGTGAGGTACTGTTTGGAGGTTTTCTGACACATAGATACAGTGCCTTGCAAAAGTATTTGGTCCCCTGTAACTTTTCAACCTTTTCCCACATATCATGCTTCAAACATATTGTCACGGGGAGACTAGGTGAGCGAGAGCTAATAACCCGGGCCCCTGCAATTTCCCTCAGACTAGGGAAATCCTGACTGACCCTCTACCTGGAGTTTACACTGATGGTGTGCATGTCCAGGCCTCGAACCTCACCCTGTCTCCTGTTTCAACCCTAGGCTGAAACCTCCGCCCACCACCCAGTGAAGAGGTAATACACCAATACCCACAGTTAGCACAGACAAGGATAAAGGAAAATATACACCACGCCGCAATCACTCAGGAATACACTATAAATGTGCAGGGCAAAATAAATACAAATATAGGAAGGAGTAAATAAGACTAAGGAAAATACACCACCAGCAACGAATCTCCAACCACCAGCTCTCCTCACCAGACCGAGATAACAACGCACAAGACAGAAGCTATAATCGGTGACGCCCAATGATCAGGAGAACTATTTAAAGGCAATGGGCATGGCCCAGCTTCCAATCCGAGGATCAAGTAAATTAACCCTGGAACAGCTAGATAAAATCTAGCCGACGCCAATGAGCAAATAGTGGTCAAAAGTGGAATTACCGCTGTCTGTCGAACGACCTGGTCTGAACAGCGTCCGACATGACACATATAGATACCAAATGAAAATTTTTGGTGAAGAATCAACAAGTGGAACACAATTGTGAAGTTGAACGACATTTATTGGTTATTTATAATTTTTGTGGAAATTCAAAAACTGAAAAGTGGGGCATGCAATATTATTCGGCCCCTTTAACTTAATACTTTGTTGCGCCACCTTTTGCTGCAATTACAGCTGCAAGTCGCTTGGGGTAGGTCTCTATCAGTTTTGTACATCGAGAGACTGAAACTCTTGCCAATTCTTCCTTGGCAAACAGCTCGATCTCAGTGAGGTTTGATGGAGATCGTTTGTGAACAACAGTTTTCAGCTCTTTCCACAGATTCTCGATTGGATTGAGGTCTGGACTTTGACTTGGCCATTCTAACACCTGGATACATTTATTTGTGAACCATTCCATTGTAGATTTTGCTTTATGTTTGGGATCATTGTCTTGTTGGAAGACAAATCTCCATCCCAGTCTCAGGTCTTTTGCAGACTCCAACAGGTTTTCTTCAAGAATGGTGCTGTATTTGGCTTCATCCATGTTCCCATAAATTTTAACCATCTTCCCTGTCCCTGCTGAGGAAAAGCAGGCCCAAACCATGATGCTGCCACCACCATGTTTGACAGTGGGGATGGTGTGTTCAGGGTGATGAGCTGTGTTGCCTTTACACCAAACATATTGTTTGGCATTGTTGCCAAAAGGTTTGATTTTGGTTTCATCTGACCAGAGCACCTTCTTCCACATGTTTGGTGTGTCTCCCGCTTGTTGCAAACTTTAAATGACACTTTTTATGGATATCTTTGAGAAATGGCTTTCTTCTTGCCACTCTTCCATAAAGGCCAAATTTGTGCAATGTATGACTGATTGTTGTCCTATGGACAGACTGTCACACCTCATCTGTAGATCTCTGCAGTTCATCCAGAGTGATCATGGGCCTCTTGGCTGCATCTCTGATCAGTCTTCTCCTTGTTTGAGATGAAAGTTTAGAGGGACGGCCGGGTCTTGGTAGATTTGCAGTGGTATGATACTCCTTCCATTTCAATATGATCGCTTACACAGTGCTCCTTGGGATGTTTAAAGTTTTGGAAATCATTTTGTATCCAAATCTGGCTTTAAACTTCTCCACAACAGTATCACGGACCTGCCTGTTGTGTTCCTTGGTCTTCATGATGCTCTCTGTACTTCAAACAGAACCCTGAGACTATCACAGAGCAGGTGCATTTATACGGAGACTTGATTACACACAGGTAGATTATATTTATCATCGTTAGGCATTTAGGACAACATTGGATCATTCAGAGATCCACAATGAACTTTTGGAGTGAGTTTGCTGCACTGAAAGTAAAGGGGCCGAATAATATTGCACGCCCCACTTTTCAGTTTTTGAATTTCCACAAAAATGTAAAATAACCAATAAATTTCGTTCAACTTCATAATTGTGGTCCACTTGTTGTTGATTCTTCACCAAAAATTTACATTTGGTATCTTTATGTTTGAAGCATGATATGTGGGAAAAGGTTGAAAAGTTCCAGGGGGCTGAATACTTTCACGAGGCACCGTATATATATATATATATATATATATATATATATATATATATATATATATATATACACACCTGAGCCCAAGACAGGTAGTATGAGCCAGGAAAGATTTGTATTATACCACTGTGAGTTGTCAGGGGGGGGGGGGAGACAGAGCGAGGGTGTCTGATTGCCATAGATGTCATCGGGTAGTTAAAAAAAGTCTGACATCCTGTTTACACAGGAGAGCATGTACTGGACTTATAGACAAGAAATTATATGACATTCTTGCCCACAATAATGGTTCAAAATGCATGGGATGAAAACAAATTGATTCAGTGGTGATCCAGTGTTTTATTTTTTTAAATTCAGAGTTGAAATGGTGCTTTAAACCCCAAACAGGAATTAAAGAACAAGTAAACGGAAAACTTAAAAAATTTATCTAATGGGAATGCAAAATGCCACTTTACTAAATAACAGAAAGTAACTGATGTAATCTATCAATGGCATGGAGAAAATAGGATGAACGCTTACACCAGGAATTAAAAGTGATGTGTTGGTCTGAATGTAGCAATAGAGGGAATGCAATTTAATGTCAAGGAGCATAACAGAATGCGAGAATCACAAAATGCCACTGCAAAATACAGGAGGATGTAATCAAGATGTATAGAAGGCTAACATGGGAACTGTTATGTTCAGACTGAAAGATAAGAAGCAATACAAGAAAACAATATGGGAAGCTAACAGAGCAGGCTAATCTAGAGGAAAGCCAAGATCCATGGATATACGGTAATATTATCATTACTAATGCATACGACTTCATTTATTCTATGGAGCATTATAACAATACTATGCAACGCTGGAAACAGTTTTGATTGCTCTATACATCTGTCAGTAGTTTATCGGTGGACGATGGATGATCATGTATCAGTGGACCTTAGCCTGCCCAAACTAAACAGTATATAGATCGTAGGTTCAAGTTCAGTATGGTGACAAAAAATTTAAACAAACACAAAGTTAATAAAAAAAATGTTCTTTAAAAATGTGATAAAAAGCATAAGTCAAATCACTTCCTTTTCCCCAGTGAAAATAAAGATATTAAAAAATATTCATTTACCATATCTGTAAACGTTCAATCGATTAAAATCATTTAGCTTTCATGGTAAACTCTGTAAAAAAAAAAAAATTAAATGCCAGAATTCTTACTTTTAACTAATTGACTGCTCCATTAGGGAAAGGTGCAGACTGCCGTATAACATGGATGATGATCACATCGCAGTGCACAGACAGGATGGCAGCTCTCCTGACCTGAGCGCAACAGCTACATAGAAATACATGCTGTCATGCTCAGGTCAGGAGAGCCGTCTGCCATCCCAAGCATTGCGATGATTGGGCGTGTTAAACTGACATAAAAGTGTTTAAATTGTAGTGTGTTTGCCAAAATAGTACCAATGCAAAAAAAACAACAACTCTACATGCCATCACACAGCTCCATCAATGAAAAAATAAGCAAGTTATGTTTCTCAGAAAACCGACAGAAAACTATTTTTAAATCACTAAAATAATAAAAATAATAATTACAAACTAATAAAAGACGTGAAGAATCATAATGAGAGGTAATTTACACCGTACAATAAATGCTGCAAAAAGAACTAAAAAAAAATAGTAGAATTTAATTTTTTAACAAGTTTTCCCTGGTTTTCAGTACATTATAGAGTAAAGTGAATGGTGAAAACTTCAAATCATCATGCAAAAAAACCCCTCATATATCAATAGAAAAAATAAGTTATGACTAGTGTTGAGCGATACCGTCCGATACTTGAAAGTATCGGTATCGGAAAGTATCGGCCGATACCGGCAAAGTATCGGATCCAATCCGATACCGATACCCGATACCAATACAAGTCAATGGGACTCAAGTATCGGACGGTATCCCTGATGGTTCCCAGGGTCTGAAGGAGAGGAAACTCTCCTTCAGGCCCTGGGATCCTTATTAATGTGTAAAAGAAAGAATTAAAATAAAAAATATTGCTATACTCACCTCACCGAGGGAACCGGCAGCATTGTTTGCTTAAAATTCGCGCAAGCCGTGACGTAATTTCAGGTCCTTCAGGATTTAAAAATTACGTTCTGGCTTGTGATTGGTCGCGTCGCGGTCACATGGGCGGCATGCGACCAATCACAAGCCGGGACTTCACGTAAGGAAGTAAACGCGCGAATTTTAAGCAAACAACGCTGCCGGTTCCCTCGGTGAGGTCCAGGCTGCGTCGGAGAGGTGAGTATAGCAATATTTTTTATTTTAATTCTCTCTTTTACACATTATTACATTAATGTTGTTTCGATACCGATACCCGATACCACAAAAGTATCGGAACTCGGTATCGGAATTCCGATACCCGCAAGTATCGGCCGATACCCGATACTTGTGGTATCGGAATGCTCAACACTAGTTATGACCTTGGAAGAAGAAAAAAGTTGCTTATGAAATCACCAGTCAGTCAGATAAAGACAGCAAAGTCGTGGTACTGGACAGGGCCTTATATGAACGTGAGGTTACTCTAATATTGAATTTGGATGACACATATCACAGATAGTGGTGATTCAACTGCAAAATATCAGGCTGAATTGAAAAGTCTGCTGTTGGATTTGGTGGAATGCAATATCATGTCGGCTAACGAAAAAGAATATGTGTGGGTACATGATCCTAGAATACCAATATTTCATTGTATTCCCAAAACACATAAAGAAACATTTCCCCCAAAATTACGCCCTATAACCACTGGCATTGGATCTTTCTCAGAGAGATTATCTGCCAGGGTAGATCGCTTTATTCAACCTTTGGTATCATATACCCCCCACATATATCAAAGATACAATAGGGTTTTTGAATATTATTAAAGAATTAAAATGGAAACAAGAATATGGATGGGCAGAAAGAATATGATGGGTTACCAGCGATGTAGTGTCGCTTTATTCATCTTTGCCACATCAGAGAACATTATCGGCTGTATTCAGGGTGATGAAAATGTATGCTATATTTCCAGAATGGATCATAGTTAAGATTGTGAATGTGGTGTCCTTTTTACTATCCCATAGTTATTTTTTATTCAATAAAAAATACTACAAACAGGTTAAAGGTTGCCCGATGGGGGGCAAATGCTTCCCTTCTTTGGCAAATATTTATATGATATGCTGGAAATATGATTATTTGTTTTCAAAATCCAATCCATATTATGACAGAATTGTGTGGACAGGATGCTACATTGATGATTTGATTTTTATTATCAAAAAAGAAATGGCAGGAGATCAAGTGTTTTTTGAATTCTTGAATTGTAATGATCGGAATTTGCAGTTTGTTTCAGAATGCAAGGATCAAAGTTTCCCTTTTCTAGATGTACTAGATGGTGGCCCGATTCTAACGCATCGGGTATTCTAGAATATGTATGCGTAGTGTATAGCACAGCCCCCGCAGTACATTGCACAGCCCACGCAGTACATTGCGCAGCCCACGCAGTACATTGCGCAGCCCACACAGTACATTGCACAGCCAATGCAGTACACTGCGCAGCCCACATAGTACATTGCGCAGCCCACGTAGTATATTGTGCAGCCCACGTAGTACATTGAGCAGCCCACATTGTACATTGCGCAGCCCACGTTGTATATTGCGCAGCCCACGTTGTATATTGCGCAGCCCACGTAGTATATTGTGCAGTCCACGTAGTATATTGCCCAGCCATGTAGTATATTGCCCAGCCACGTAGTATATTGCCCAGCCACATAGTATATTGCCCAGCCACGTAGTATATTGCGCAGCCCACGTTGTATAGTCACGTAGTATATTGCCCAGCTACGTAGTATATAGCACAGCCCATGTAGTATATTGCCCAGCCACGTAGTATATTGCCCAGCCTATGTAGTATATTGCCCAGCCCATGCAGTATATAGCAATGTGGGCAAGATATCCCTGTTAAAAAAAGAAATAAAATAAAAAATAGTTATATACTCACCTTCCGGACGAAGCGGTTACCGACGCTGCTCGTGCGCTCCGGTCTCAAGAGTGCATTGTGGTCTCGCGAGATGATGACGTAGCGGTCTCGCGAGACCGCTACATCATCATCTCGCGAGATCGCAGCATGGACCGGTTACCGGAGCGTCGTGAGCAGGAAAGGCCTGTTGTCGATCCGGGGGCCGACGGACGGTGAGTATATAACGATTTTTCATTTTTTTTATTATTTTTAACATTAGATCATTTTACTATTCATGCTGCATAGGCAGCATGAATAGTAAAAAGTTGGTCACACCATGTTAATAGCAGCAGTAACGGAGTGCATTACACCGCGGCATAACGCGGTTCGTTACCACTGCCATTAACCCTGTGTGAGGGCAGACTGGAGAGGATTATGGAGCGGGCACTGACTGTAGGGAGGAAGGAGCGGCCATTTTTCCTCCAGACTGTGCCCGTCGCTGATTGGTCGTGGCTGTTTTGCCACGACCAATCAGCGACTTAGATTCCATGGCAGACAGAGGCCGCGACCAATGAATATCCGTGACAGACAGAAGGACAGACAGACAGGACAGAAAGACAGAAGTGACCCTTAGACAATTACATAGTAGATTTGTTGAAGGACAAGTGGACATTGGTAAAATCTGTAGCAGATTATACTGTAAGCCAACTATGGGTAATGGAGTTTTGCATGCGTCCGGTGCACACCCTGTTCACACTATAAAGAATCTGCCCATAGGAGACTTTTTTAGGGCGAGGCGAGCTTGTTCTAATGATGTTGAATTCAATCAGGAGTGCAAAGTAATTGCAAGGAGAGTCAAGCAGCGAGGTTATTCACAGGCATGTGCGAACAGGGCCAGAAATATAGCATGCAGTGGAAACAGAGAACAATGTTTAATGGATCGCAGTATATGGGATTCTCAATCACAAGTAGTTTTTTCTACACCATTTTCCATTGAAAATCCACAAATAGTCAATATAATAAAACGGCATCTTCCAGTTTTGAGACAGGATAAAAAACGAACACCATTTTAGATAAGGGAGTGCGATTTGTGGCCAAAAAATCTAAGACTTTAGCCAACATGTTGTCACCCAGTTTATATGTGGGATCAAATAATTTAGAAAAAAGAGCTTATTCCTGGTTAGAAAGTACGGGTAACTACAAAGGCGACATGAGTAGATGTGGATTGTGTCAATATATGCAAAAAACACCAAATTTAGAGTAAAAGATGCACAGCATGATTATACTATCACAGTTTTTGCTAATTGTAATTCCAGATCTGTAATATATTTGGTTTCTTGTCAGGCCTGTAATGTGCAATGTGTGGGATCGACCAGACGTAAATTAAAGCAGAGAATTAAAGAACATGTATCAGGAGATGCTACAGGTAATAGCAATGATAAATGCTCTTTGTCAGGAGTGTCCAGACACTTCAAGGAGGTTCATGCTGGTGACACAACTTCCATGAGAGTAACTGCCATTGAACAAGTAAAGAGGGCAATAAGAGGAGGGGATACTGGATCTACTCTACGAGCCGGAGAGGCAGCTTGGATCTTAAAATTAGATACTTGTTTCCCCAAAGGAATGAATTATAAAACAGATCTGATGTATTTTTATTAAGTGATGTTCTCATGTATAAATATAAGAAAGATATGTGGTTTATGTATATATGTGGGGGTATCTTAGGTATTTACATATATTGGCGAAGGGTAGTGTTGCATTCTTACAATTTGTATTTGCAATATTGTACATAGACTTAGTGGCTAGCATTTGTATAACACTCAGATTGGTCAGGGTGTGTGTCTTTGTCCAATGGGTACTCAGGTGTGTGATATATGGTTAGTTGACTTGTATTGTGATTGGTTGTAGCCTTTTGTTATGTGCCTTTATATATTGTGTTGTAATGTGTTTTTATTATGCTATGACCAAGGGCAGTACTGCCTGAAACGCGTCAGCTTGCTTTTATGATGCACTAATAAAGGACAAGATTTATATTCTATTTTCATCTCCTCCATTCAATATTTGCATGAGCTGGACAAGTGAGTGATTTGCATCCTCACCAAACTCCAGACCTCAAGACTCACCAAGAGATCATGTTTTTATGTTTGTTATTGTACAGGTTATAAGTCATCACCTGTGAAATACTAAGCAAATCCTGAAAACATGATCAGCTGGCAGAAGAGATGAACGGATCTATCTCTGGAGGATTGAGTTAGAGTCGAATTTCCTGAAATGCGCAGTTTCGAACAAATTCAAACGCTTTCAATTTGTGGCTTGCAAAAAAAGAAAAACGTGCCCAACACTTTTCATTTCAACATTTTCCATGCTGCTGAAACATCAGACACAGGGCTAATTTCCTTTTGTGTGGTCTCTTGGCTTCCCCATAATACCCTACAGCTATGACATTTAGCTGATTATCATACCTTGCACAGTGTTGGTCAGTACCTGGGACATCACAGATCAGCGGTGCCCAGTGGAGCACAGTTTGGACAGCAGAGTCGTTTTTCATCTCCATAATCACAGAGAAAGTCTCTGTCTTCAGTAGAGCATAACCACTTATGATGAGTGAGCAGGGAGCGCTCTCACACTCTACTGCAGATTGTAAGCACTTATGGTCAGCAGGATAGTGTCTCTCTCGTGTGGAGTGCAAACTTTTTTGATCATCAGGGTCCTCTCTCTCTCTCTTTTCTGTAGTGCGTAAGCTCTAATGGTCAGTGGAGTCCTCTGTCGCTCTCTATATATATTTCTTGTAGGTTTTATAGGAAACATGGTCCTCTCTCTCTCTCTCTTATAGTGTGTAAGCTCTATTGCTCAGCAGGATCATCTCTCTTTCTCCTGTAGAGTGCAATCTTTTATGATCAGCGGTTTCCCGTGTCTCTTTCTCCCTCTCTACTGTAGAGTGTAAGCTTTTGTGGTCAGCAGGGTCCACTCTTTGTCTCTCCCGTTGTGTGTAAGTTCTATTGGTCAGCTAGGTCCTCGCTCTCCTACAGAGTGTAAGTGGTTATGGTGATTAAGGTACTCTTTTTTTCTTCTATTGAGTGCAAGCTCTTATGGTCAGCAGAATACTCTGTTTCTCTCCTGTAGATTGTATGTTGTAATGGTCAGCGGGTCTTCTCTCTTTCCTGTACAATGTAAACGTTTATAAGGGTTCCCATCTCTCCTTCTCTCTTTTGTAGAGTGTAAACTTTTATGGTCAGCAGGGTCACCTCTCGCTCACCCATAATGTGTAAACTCTTAGGGTCAGTGGATTCTCTCTCTCTCTTTCTGTGTCATTTCCCCATGTGTATTTTCTGAGCATTTACAAGCTTTTTAATATTGAGATTTACACAAATTTATTCACCGCAAATAAAACTGTTTAAATAAAATTTGGCTACACCAGCGAATTTGGATTTCAAAAGATCGTCTCATCTATAGTTGGTAAGTCTTACAGACTGGAGTTGGGAACACTGAAACAGAAGATATATGTGGGGTCCCAACATAAGAATCCAAACCTATTAAATTATACACGTGTTAGTTTTCTATTTTTCTAAATGGTGATTCTTTGGATTTGTGTGCCATTATTCCAAGAAGGTTACTGAAATTTGCATAGTGTTATTTGCTTATCCAGAACCTCTGTGTTGCTATGTCTTGTTTCATTAACAGCGTGCTTGTCTCTCTTAAATCTTGTGTGCACCGGTACTTATGATTTGGAGTCAGTTTGTCTTGTGTTGCATGATTAAGGAGCTGTGTTATCGGCATGTTCACACCATGCAGCAAAGACTAGAAGACAATTCTGAACTGTCATTATATGCATCAAAAAGAAGGGACATCTGTAGGGTAACAGCATTTGCATAAATATGTTGTTTTATGCAGCAGTTATGCAAATGTAATCAACATGGTCACCTACAAGGGGAACGAAAATAAAGAAAAAAACAATTTCTTTGATCTCCAAAGTGTTTTCCCATGCAAAATAAAACTGAAATACTTATTCAGTGTTATGAAAACCTCTTCTATATCCACATACATTACTGATTGTAGCCTGTAGTAACAGAGCAATCGGACAACCAGAGAGACTTACACTCATACTATGCAGTATGTGATCTATCTCTATTATTAATGATATCCATGTAATGGTTATTCCTATTAAAGCATATGTCATAGATTAGTCCATTTGTCATTATAGTCAATATAATTATTCTTTATATTTATATTGTTGGTTATCAAAAACACATAAAAGGACTGGCTATTAAAGAAATCAGTAACCATATGGCAGCCTGTAGTTTCTTTTTTTTATACAAATAGATCATATGCAATGTGTAGGGGCACATTCATAATGTGGCCATTTAACTGACAAAAAACAATAAGAAAAAAACAAAATGAGCATATACCCTGTAGTAAACAAAAAAGTAAATAGTATATATATCTTTCCATGGGCAGGTCTCTGAACAGTTGGGCCTGGGTCCTGCTCTGCCCCATCTTATTTTGCTTTAATTATTGTATTGCTAACGTTGTTACTTATGACTGTTGCGTTTGAAACTGTTAAACTGTAAAGTGCTGTGGAATATTTTGGTACTATATAAATATAAATTATTATTATTATTATTATTATTATTATTATTATTAAACAGGCAGACTCTAACCTTTACAACAAGGGTAAAACTAAAGAGCTTTATAAGGATGTCATGGACAAGATCATAGACCTGCACAAAGCTGGAATGGGCTACAAAACCATAAGTAAGACGCTAGGTGAGAAGGAGATAACTGTTGGTGGAATAGTAAGAAAATGGGAGAAATACAAAATGACTGTCAATCAACATCGATCTGGGGCACCATGCAAAATCTCACCTCAGGGGTTTTGTTTGATCATGAGGAAGGTGAGAGATCAGCCTAAGGCTACATGGGGGAACTTGTTAATGATCTCACAGCAGCTGGGACCACAGTCACCAAGAAAACCATTGGTAACACATTACACCGTAAAGGTTTAAAATCCTGCAGAGCAAGGTCCCCCTGCTCAAGAAGGCACATGTGCAGGCCCGTATGAAGTTTGCCAATGAACACCTGGATGATTCTGTGAGTGATTGGGAGAAGGTGCTGTGGTCAGATGAGACAAAAATTGAGGTCTTTGGCATTAACTTACCCGGTGTTTGGATGAAAAGAAATGCTGCCTATGACCCAAAGAACACCATCCTCACTGTCAAGCATGGAGGTGGAAGCATTATGTTTTGGGGGTGTTTCTCTGCTAAGGGCACAGGACTACTTCACCGCATCAATGGGAGAATGGATGGAGCCATGTACTGTAAAATCCTGAGTGACAACCTCCTTCCCTCTGCAGGACATTAAAAATGGGTCATGACTGGGTCTTCCAGTAAGACAATGACCCAAAACATACAGCCAAGACAAAGCAGTGGCACAAAAAGAAGCACATTAAGGTCATGGAGTGGCCTAGCCCGTCTCCAGACCTTAATGCCATAGAAAACTTATGGACGGAGTTAAAGCTCCAAGTTGCCAAGCGGCAGCCTCAGAATCTTAATGATTTAGATATGCGCTGCAAAAAGGAGTGGACCAAAATTCCTCCTGACATGTGAGCAAACCTCATCATCAACTACAAAAAAAAGTCTGACTCCTGTGCTTGCCAACAAGGGTTTTGCCACGAGGTATTGTCTTGTTTGCCAGAGGGATCAAATACTTATTTCTCACTGCAAAAAGCAAATAAATTTATATAATTTATACAATGTGATTTTCTGGGTTTTATTTTTTATATTCTATCTCTCAATGTTAACATTAACCTAGCCTTAAAATTATAGACTGTTCATGTCTTTGTCAGTGGGCAAACTTACAAAATCATCAAGGGATCAAATATGTATTTCCTCCACTGTATATCACAGGAGGTGATGGGGCTGCAGTATATACATCACAGGAGGTGCTGGGACTGTGGTATATACATCACAGGTGACATGGGGCTAGAGTATATACAGTTAGGTCCATATATATTTGGACAGAGACAACGTTTTTCTAATTTTGGTTATAGACATTACCACAATGAATTTTAAACAAAACAATTCAGATGCAGTTGAAGTTCAGACTTTCAGTTTTCATTTGAGGGTATCCCCATTAAAATTGGATGAAAGGTTTAGGAGTTTCAGATCCTTAACATGTGCCACCCTGTTTTTAAAAGAGACCAAAAGTAATTGGACAGATTAAATAATTTTAAATAAAATGTTCATTTCTAGTACTTGGTTGAAAACCCTTTGTTGGCAATGGCGGCCTGAAGTCTTGAACTCATGGACATCACCAGATGCTGTGTTTCCTCCTTTTTGATGCTCTGCCAGGCCTTCACTGCGGTGGTTTTCAGTTGATGTTTGTTTGTGGGGCTTTCTGTCTGAAGTTTAGTCTTTAACAAGTGAAATGCATGCTCAATTGGGTTGAGATCAGGTGACTGACTTGGCCATTCAAGAATATTCCACTTCTTTGCTTTAATAACCTCCTGGGTTGCTTTGGCTTTATGTTTTGGGTCATTGTCCATCTGTAGTATGAAATGACGACCAATCAGTTTGGCTGCATTTGGCTGGATCTGAGCACACAGTATGTCTCTGAATACCTCAGAATTCATTCGGCTGCTTCTGTCCTGTGTCACATCATCAATAAACACTAGTGACCCAGTGCCACAGGCAGCCATGCATGCCCAAGCCATCACACTGCCTCCGCCGTGTTTTACAGATGATGTGGTATGCTTTGGATCATGAGCTGCACCACGCCTTCGCCATACTTTTCTCTTTCCATCATTCTGGTAGAGGTTGATCTTGGTTTCATCTGTCCAAAGAATGTTATTCCAGAACTGTGCTGGCTTTTTTAGATGTTTTATAGCAAAGTCCAGTCTAGCCTTTTTATTCTTGATGCTTATGAGTGGCTTGCACCGTGCAGTGAACCCTCTGTATTTACTTTCATGCAGTCTTCTCTTTATGGTAGATTTGGATATTGATACGCTGACCTCCTGGAGAGTGTTGTTCACTTGGTTGGCTGTTGTGAAGGGGTTTCTCTTCACCATGGAGATTATTCTGCGACCATCCACCACTGTTGTCTTCCGTGGGCGCCCAGGTCTTTTTGCATTAATGAGTTCACCAGTGCTTTCTTTCTCTCTCGGGATGTACCAAACTGTAGATTTTGCCACTCCTAATATTAAACTTGAGTGCAGCCATTATCTATTTGCTATGTAAGACTTTTTGGTTATGCACCAGTTCAGACTAGATGGCTGTTCAGTCAGTTTTTCTATATTTACTATGTATTGCTTTTTCTGACTTGAACGCCCCGCCCTTCACCATGCTGTGATTTTAACTACATCCAAACACAGTTGGTTCTAACCTCCTCTATAAATACAGGCTTTACCATTTTATTAGCCATAGGTAAGTGTTCACACTAGGCAGACAGGTTAGTTACCCATTCGATCTGAGATTACCTTGACGTTTGGTGAATGGGCTCACAATATTTGGCCAAATTTTGTGCTAAAAATCTCATGTGTTTTTTCATAAATTTCACAAGCCATTATGCTGTTCACATTTCATGTATTGCACATTTCCTTGCTTTAGCACAATAAACTTGAGTGCAGCCATTATCTATTTGCTATGTAAGACTTTTTGGTTATGCACCAGTTCAGACTAGATGGCTGTTCAGTCAGTTTTTCTATATTTACTATGTATTGCTTTTTCTGACTTGAACGCCCCGCCCTTCACCATGCTGTGATTTTAACTACATCCAAACACAGTTGGTTCTAACCTCCTCTATAAATACAGGCTTTACCATTTTATTAGCCATAGGTAAGTGTTCACACTAGGCAGACAGGTTAGTTACCCATTCGATCTGAGATTACCTTGACGTTTGGTGAATGGGCTCACAATATTTGGCCAAATTTTGTGCTAAAAATCTCATGTGTTTTTTCATAAATTTCACAAGCCATTATGCTGTTCACATTTCATGTATTGCACATTTCCTTGCTTTAGCACAATAAACTTGAGTGCAGCCATTATCTATTTGCTATGTAAGACTTTTTGGTTATGCACCAGTTCAGACTAGATGGCTGTTCAGTCAGTTTTTCTATATTTACTATGTATTGCTTTTTCTGACTTGAACGCCCCGCCCTTCACCATGCTGTGATTTTAACTACATCCAAACACAGTTGGTTCTAACCTCCTCTATAAATACAGGCTTTACCATTTTATTAGCCATAGGTAAGTGTTCACACTAGGCAGACAGGTTAGTTACCCATTCGATCTGAGATTACCTTGACGTTTGGTGAATGGGCTCACAATATTTGGCCAAATTTTGTGCTAAAAATCTCATGTGTTTTTTCATAAATTTCACAAGCCATTATGCTGTTCACATTTCATGTATTGCACATTTCCTTGCTTTAGCACAATAAACTTGAGTGCAGCCATTATCTATTTGCTATGTAAGACTTTTTGGTTATGCACCAGTTCAGACTAGATGGCTGTTCAGTCAGTTTTTCTATATTTACTATGTATTGCTTTTTCTGACTTGAACGCTCCGCCCTTCACCATGCTGTGATTTTAACTACATCCAAACACAGTTGGTTCTAACCTCCTCTATAAATACAGGCTTTACCATTTTATTAGCCATAGGTAAGTGTTCACACTAGGCAGACAGGTTAGTTACCCATTCGATCTGAGATTACCTTGACGTTTGGTGAATGGGCTCACAATATTTAGCCAAATTTTGTGCTAAAAATCTCATGTGTTTTTTCATAAATTTCACAAGCCATTATGCTGTTCACATTTCATGTATTGCACATTTCCTTGCTTTAGCACAATAAACTTGAGTGCAGCCATTATCTATTTGCTATGTAAGACTTTTTGGTTATGCACCAGTTCAGACTAGATGGCTGTTCAGTCAGTTTTTCTATATTTACTATGTATTGCTTTTTCTGACTTGAACGCCCCGCCCTTCACCATGCTGTGATTTTAACTACATCCAAACACAGTTGGTTCTAACCTCCTCTATAAATACAGGCTTTACCATTTTATTAGCCATAGGTAAGTGTTCACACTAGGCAGACAGGTTAGTTACCCATTCGATCTGAGATTACCTTGACGTTTGGTGAATGGGCTCACAATATTTGGCCAAATTTTGTGCTAAAAATCTCATGTGTTTTTTCATAAATTTCACAAGCCATTATGCTGTTCACATTTCATGTATTGCACATTTCCTTGCTTTAGCACAATAAACTTGAGTGCAGCCATTATCTATTTACTCCTAATATTGTAGCAATTTTTCAGATGGGTTTTTTTCTGTTTTCGCAGCTTAAGGATGGCTTGTTTCACCTGCATGGAGAGCTCCTTTGACCGCATGTTTACTTCACAACAAAACCTTCCAAATGCAAGCACCACACCTCAAATCAACTCCAGGCCTTTTATCTGCTTAATTGAGAATGACATAAGGAAGGGATTGCCCACACCTGTCCATGAAATAACCTTGGAGTCAATTGTCCAATTACTTTTGGTCCCTTCAAAAACAGGGTGGCACATGTTAAGGAGCTGAAACTCCTAAACCCTTCATCCAATTTTAATGTGGATACCCTCAAATGAAAGCTGAAAGTCTGAACTTCAACTGCATCTAAATTGTTTTGTTTAAAATTCATTGTGGTAATGTCTATAACCAAAATTAGAAAAATGTTGTCTCTGTCCAAATATATATGGACCTAACTGTATATCACAAGAAAAATGGGGTTGCAGTCTAGACATTACAGGAGATGCTGGGACTGCAGTATATATATGACAGGAGACTCGGATCACGGTATATACATGACAGGAGATGCTGGGACTGCAGTATAGACATCATAGGAGATGGGGCTGCTGCAGTGACATCACAGGCGGGGCTACAGCTTAAAACCTGCTGCTTTCTTCTTCTGTGGGATGGGACCACATTGTGCGCTAACTACACCCACAAAAAACATCTTGACATTGGCAATGGCCAGCGTGAGGACATAATCTTTCATTGAACTAATGAATTCTGTGTGCTCACAGAGCAAGAAGAAATTAGAAGGCTGGCAGTCATCAAAACACTGCCGCCAGTCTGAGCACTGTGTCTCCAGCAGTTTGTGACCAGCCGGATTGCTCCAGTGTTTGCTGGAGTGATCTCATGGTCACTTTGGTTTGAAGACCGTAGCGGCAATGGGAAGAGCTGAAGACAGCGGGTGGTAAGTATAATATTAGGTGCAGGGACCTTTCATTAGTTGCACCACTCCAGCACTGCAATAATAAAAAGCAATTAAAAATTAGAACAAAAAACAAAATCAAACAAAAAAAATGTAACATAAAATCTTGATTTTAACAATAGGTAATTTTCCAAAGGCACATTCCCATTATACGAAGGTGTAGAGCAGTCAGCTTATGCTCAAACATGTAGGCAATAAGATATATAATTATGATTAGGTGAAAAGTACAGCAATGCATTCTGTGTATGTATGTTTATGCCGCTATCAATTTTTCACATACGGTACATTTTTTTGTGCTATTGACTCAAGAAGTTAGATAAAGCTATGCTGATATAAAGAGATGGATAAACAAAGAATATTGAAGCATCAAGCAGCTGGAAATGGGTCGAAACGAAAATGTCAGAATTGTATATTTTTCATTTGCTTCTTAGAGCTGAAGGCTTAGTGTGAAGTGTTATTCTTTTACAATAAGTAAATAAAAAGGAAATAAAATAGTGTTCTGGAGTAAACTGTTTCCTGACATCAGCCATCTCAGCCAAGTGAAGATTATTTATTTTACATCACCCTGGGGCAATGCAGATTCCAACCTCAGTTTGATTGCTTGCGTTGCCCCCGGTTATAAAAAAGGTGTCCAGACTGAGACTGTTGGTTTATATGCACGAGTTATATCACCACGGGCATAACTGAGCTGTTACAATTTGTCGTTACAGTTTATAGTCTTATGTATATATATCGCTGTGACTTCTGTGCAGAAACAGTAAACACATTACTTTTTGTTTTTATTAATATACAACATTTAGAAGGATCTGGAGAGCTGTGAAGAAGAGCTCGTCATGTTAAATGAAGAAACATCAGGGGAGACATAACCTAGAGAACTTTATGGCTGTGACTTTGTTGGTGAATAGTTTTTTAGTCCTGGGGAGCATATGAACAACATGGGGACAACTAAGGTCACAGGCATAGCAGCTGGTGTGGGACCTGGAAGCTAATGGGGCTTTTCTCTTCACTGAGGTGAGATGGAAGGCTGGAGTCCGTTGGATCAAGGCCATTATGCTAGCGCCTCTCTGCTCTGGCTCATTAGTAGCAGTTTCTGAGCAATGAATCCACCCTCTCTGACATCAAAATATCCTAAAAGGGGTAAAGTCTAGTTCTGTCTTTGCATGACAATCTCACATATAACTACTGTGCACAATGGATAGAAAGGGGCAGTGGAATGACATAATCTTGAACTTAATTGGCGACTTTAATGTTTTGCTAGAGGTCCTAAGGTCAACCGTTACATCTGTGTGCATAAATAACTCTGTGATTGTATCTCCTTTGTTAAGTTTTGATTGATTAGGGCATGGAGGAATTTCCAAGTGAGCCTTGGCAGCTTTGCTTTGATATTTTCTAACTATATGGAAAACTAGCAATGTGAATTCCAACAAAGCTCAGGAAATAGTTGGAAAAGTATCTCTTAAGACAAATCAAAGATGGGGCCTTCAACACTTCCACAGGGTGCACTAGCAGTCAAGAAAGATGCAGGCAGTTTCTTTACTTCTGAGGTTCCTGACTAAAGAACCGAAGTTTACAATTAGACTACTATTCCCTCAACTATTATTGTTATGAATCAGCAACACCTCCCAGATGAAAAAAATTAAAAGGTAAAGTTGGGCTCATCTGCTAAGACTTCCAAAAAGATTGTGTCCCACATAGATGATCAAACATTGAGTCTAGTTATCAACATGCAAGATCATCATAGACTTAAGCCAGAAAAAAGCTAAAGACTTGAAAATCTGGCTTTGGAGAAATAGTTTTCAGACTACAGGCCTAACAGGGTGAGGACAGGGGCAGATATATCATTGGTACAACCTGTGCAGCTGCACAGGGGTCCAAGAGATAAGGGGGCCACTTACACCTCCAAAGCAGGCGGAATTGTGCATTATGATGAGCTATTGGACTGCAAAGGGCTCATACATTGTTCTTGCACAGGAGCCCTCCTCTGTTTATGTCCGCTAGTTAAGGGAAAGTACCAAGAAGAATTTAGAAAAAATGACTGATCAAGAGAAACATATTTTTTATGACCTTCACAGTGAAGACCTCCTTCTGCAGATATCTTGCCAAAGCTTTTGCTTGTCTGTCTCTTAAACTACACTGACTGCATGTCAAGATGTTTTGTCGTGTTGAGCGGTAGAGATTGGTTTTCAGAACAGCATTATATTCATCTTTCTGATTTTATTCCGATACAGAGAATATCGCATGCTCAACACCAACACTAAGTATGCAATTTCCTTACTTACTCAGCTTCATAGCGTCTTGCAACTGAACACGCATCTATCTAGCGTTGATACAACATGTTTAATATAAAGTGTATATATACTTTCCAAGGCAGTATGAAGCTGAGTAAGTATTGAATTTGCATACGTAGAGTTGGTGTTTCACTTGGGCATGCAATATTAATATTAGGACGTTTTTATGGTTTTTTAATGTAAAAATGGTTCAAAAATTGTCTTTTTTATGGACAGATGACGGTTGTGCTGGTGTTCATGTTTATACACAGACAGTGAACATGGAAGAATAAGGGTATGTGCACACGTTGCGGATTCTCTGCGGATCCGCAGCATTTTTTGAGGTGCAGAAACGCTGCAGATCCGCAATTGATTTACAGTACAATGTCAATCAATGAAAAAAAAAAAGCTGTGCACACTTTGTGGAAAATCCGCTGTGGAAACGCTGCGGTTTTTAAGAAATAGCATGTCAATTCTTTTTTGTGAATCTGCAGCGTTTTTGTACCCACTCCATTATAGAAAACCGCAGGGGTAAGAAAACCGCAGCAAAAACGCACAAAAAAATGCTGCGGAACCGCACAAAAAACCGCAGGTGCGTTTTCTGCCAGGAGAGTCAGAATCCGCACCAGAAATTCCTAAGCCGAATCCGCAACGTGTGCACATACCCTAAGAAGTTTTTTTGGCAAGTGGTGGTCCAAAGATTATCCGTGCTTTTTAACAAGACTTCCAAAAATTAATCTTTTGGAAGCTGCAATAGTTTACTATTGGGTAAGAGACAAAGCAATTTTTTTTTATTATGCCATGCAAGAGTCATCACTATTTTTTAATCCAGTAGGTTTGCGGTTTGGGAAATGAAGAAGCAATGGCGTCTTTTTTTCTATGAAGCTGTCCAAGTATTGTTCGTATTTTGGCAACGTCAGGTTTGCTGTTTGGGAAATGTTTAACAATTCATTCATTTACCCAGTGCAGGGAAGGGTTCCAAACATCAGGTAGAGAAACAATAGGATACCAAGTAGAATTGATGCGGTTTTATTATCAACGCATTTTGAAGTCTACAGACTTCTTCATCAGGATTAACCACATAAAAAGGCTTTATTTGTGGCTAAATCCTGATGAAGTCTGTAAACTTCAAAACACATTGATAATAATACTGAATCAATTCTACTTTATAACCTGAACCATTCTTTGGGGTGAACATCAGACAATCTACCCATTCTTTCTCTTCAGGCATGTCAGCATATTTTTAACCCATGGGACTCATCAGCAGACAAATTTAAGCATGATCCTTGTTGTGTGGTGCAAAACTTTAACAGGTGAGATATTTCCTGCCCTTTATTGTCTTTTATTTTTAGACTAGATGGAGGCCCAATGCTATCGCATCGGGAGGGCGGTAATGTCACAATGGGGGCAGGCTTTGCAGTGTTGAGAATTTTGTGAGGTAAAATATTGTTTAAAAACAGTCAGTGAAATATTTTCCCTGACAAAAGAAATCCTATGTGATCCCCTGCTGTAATGTCAGTGTTGTCTTTTGCTTCCTCCCCTGCCCAGGAGATGCGGTGTGCTCCGTACACGGTCAGACACATACAATTTTTAAAATGAACTTTAGTTCTTGGGAAAACCCCTTTAATGTGACCGGCTTCTTCTGCCTGTAGACACGTCGCACATCTGCCACTGGGATCAGCCGAATGATTCACTGCGCCTGCGCGAAATTTGCGCAGGCGCAGTAAATCAGACTGCCGTCATCATTGAGCAGACAGATAGCAGCTGTCACATTAAAACTGTGCATGGTATTCAGCTTTTTCCTAAATTTTAATATCTATCAGAGCTGGAAAAACTTTTTTTTCTATTTTGCCTTTATAGAAAGGGTCTAAAAGCAATGCTATTCAATAGTTATCTCTTAGCTTGATGCTAGTGATGCACCTGTCATCTGACAAGCAACTATGCATACAGTTTGACATGATCACTAGCAGTACCAAGGGCCCAAATAGAATCATTTTCTGCGTCCCACTGCAATGGTTGGTCATTATGACCAAAGTCGTTGTTATCAATTTCACAGTGACTGTCCACATTGTTCCCTACAACTTGCAGCTCATCCTTTTCCTATATAAAGATCTGATGAAAAGTGTAAAAGTTATCAATGCTCTATACAGATGCAATAGCATATGCGGCAGTGATTATTTCCATCGCTTTTCAATGTTGCAAATGAAGTGGCACTCAAGCAGTCTGTCTGTTATTGCTCTGCCTGAAGGGCATGCTTCAACACGTAAGAATGGTTGGACTGACCAGACACTTTCCTAGCCATGGCCACCACATTCTTCATTACGGTATGTTTCTTCAATAAATTTTGCATTATTAAATTCTGGACATGTGCCAAACAGGGAGCATAAGTTAGTTTGCCAAAATATAATGCAGCCAGAATGTTCAAGGTACTGCAACTAAAGGCTGAGTCACACATAACGATATCGTTAACGATATCGTTGCAACGTCACGCTTTTGGTGACGTAAGCAACGATCCCGCTAACGATCTCATTATGTGTGACAGTGACCAACGATCAGGCCCCTGCTAGGAGATCGTTGGTCGATGGGAATGATCAGGACCTTTTTTTGGTCGCTGATCACCCGATGTCATCGCTGGATCGGCGTGTGTGACGCCGATCCAGCGATGTGTTCACTTGTAACCAAGGTAAATATCGGGTTACTAAGTGCAGGGCCGCGCTTAGTAACCTGATATTTACCCTGGTTACCATTGTAAAAGTAAAAAAAAACAGTACATACTCACATTCTGATGTCTGTCACGTCCCCCGGCGTCCACAGGGTTGATTGTGTCAGCGCCGGCCGTGAAGCAGAGCACAGTGGTGACGTCACCGCTGTGCTCTGCTTTACGGCCGGCACTGACACATTCAGTGCAAGGAAGCTCTCGGCAGCAGCGCGTGCATTACCAGCGCTCCTGCCGAAAGCAGTTTTAACCCTGTGGACGCTGGGGGACGTGACAGACATCAGAATGTGAGTATGTAGGTTTTTTTTTAACTTTTACAATGGTAACCAGGGTAAATATCGGGTTACTAAGCGCGGCCCTGCACTTAGTAACCCGATGTTTACCCTGGTTACCCGGGTGCTGCAGGGGGACTTCGGCATCGTTGAAGACAGTTTCAACGATGCCGAAGTCGTTCCCCTGATCGTTGGTCGCTGGAGAGAGCTGTCTGTGTGACAGCTTCCCAGCGACCACACAACGACTTACCAACGATCACGGCCAGGTCGTATCGCTGGTCGTGATCGTTGGTAAGTCGTTTAGTGTAATGGTACCTTAACACCAATTCCCAGTTGCAGTTATTGATGGGTGATTTAAGATAAGATAAAGCACATGGCTTTTCTTACCCATGCTCAAAAGCTTTAAAAAAGCTTGGAAGCACCTAACTTTACAAGAATGAAAAGGCTGAGGGTAGGGAATAGATGGATCACTGTTCCCTGTTGCTGTTCATATACAGTTATATGAAAAAGTTTGGGCACCCCTATTAATCTTAAGCTTAATGTTTTATAAAAATAGTTTTTTTTGCAACAGCTATTTCAGTTTCATATATCTAATAACTGTTGGACACAGTAATGTTTCTGCCTTGAAATGAGGTTTATTGTACTAACAAAAAATGTGCAATCTGCATTCAAATAAAATTTGCTGCAAGTTTTTGGTGCAGGTTTTTGGTGCTGTTTTTGATGTAGCTTTTTGGTGCGGTTTTTGATGCAGTTTTGGTGCTGTTTTTGAGGAGGCTATGTTCACACTTTGCGGTTTTTGCTGTGGATCCGCAGTGGTTTTGACGCTGCGGATCCGCAGCAGTTTTCCATGCAGGGTACAGTACAATGTTACCCTATGGAAAACAAAAACTGCTGTGCCCACATTGCGGAAAATCCCAGAAAAAAACGGGCGGAATTGCTGCGGAAAAAAAGAAGGAGCATGTCACTTCTTTCTGCGGATTCCGCAGCGGTTTTCAACATGCACCAATAGGAAAGTGCTGTTGAAAACCCGCAGAGGAATCTGCAGAAGAAACCGCAGGAAAATCCGCAGTGAAAACCGCAGCGGTTTTGCACTGCGGTTTTTCCAAATCCGCTGCGGAAAAATCCGCAGCAAAATCTGCAAAGTGTGAACAAGCCCTGATGAAGCTTTTTGATGCGGTTTTTGAAAAATAAATAAACGGAAAATGTGCATGATTTGAATGGAAACATGCATGAAAAAACCAGACAAAAACCGTTCCTATGTGTTTTCCGTCCGGCAGAAACAGCTTTTTTGACGGATCCTGCAAAAAACGGATGAAACGTGTGGCCATCAGGCGCAATCCGGCGCTAATACAACTCTATGAGAAAAAAATGGATCTGGCGGAAAAAAACGGATCCGGCAGGAAAAAACGGATCTGGTGGAAAAAAACGGATCCGGTGGAAAAAAACAGATCTGGCGGAAAAAAAATGGATCTGACTGAAAAAACGGATCTGGCGGAAAAAAACTGATCCTACAAATGTGCTCGCAGGATGTGTTTTTTTTCCCATAGACTTGTATTAGCGACGCATCGCGATGAATGGCCACAAATCCGTCGTGCCTTGGCGGACCGTCGGCACAAAAAAACATTCAAGTGAACGTTTTTTTTGTCCGACGCGTCCGCCATTTTCTACCGCGCATGCGCAGCAGAAACTCTGCCCCCTCCTCCCCGCACTTCAGAATGGGCAGCGGATGCATTGAAAAACTGCATCCGCTGCCCACGTTGTGCACAAATTTCACAACATGCATCGGTACGTCGGCCTGACGCATAGCGACGGACCCGTACTGATGCAAGGGTGAAAGAGGCCTTTATGAGCATTGAATTTAAAAAAAAAACAAAACAAAAAAACGGAAAAAAAACAGCGTGGGCTCCCGCGCAATTTTCTGCACCAGAGGGGGAAAGCCGACGGCCGGGGGCCAATATTTGTAGCCTGCTATGAATATCAGCCCGCAGCTGTCTGCGTAGCCTGTACTGGCTATTAAAATAGGGGGACCCCCCAAAAAATGATGTGGGGTCCCCCTATATTTTATAGCCAGAAAGGCTATGCAGACAGCTACGGGCTGATATTCATAGCCTAGAGAGGGGCCATGGATATTGCCCCCCCCCCCCGGCTACAAATACCAGTCCGCAGCTGCCCCGGAAATGGCGCATCTGCAAGATGCGCCAATTCTGGCACTTAGCCCCTCTCTTCCCACTCCCATGTAGCGGTGGGATATGGGGTAATAAGGGGTTAATGTCACCTTGCTATCGTAAGGTGACATTAAGCCGGGTTAATAACGGAGAGGCGTCAATAAGACGCCTATCCGTTATTAATCCAATAGTAAGAAAAGGGTTAATAAAACACACACATTAGGAAAAAGTATTTTAATATTCTTCATTTCACCATACTTACCATACTTCAGCGCCTGCAAAAAACGTAAAATAATAAACCGCATACTACCTGTGCGCCGTAGTCCAATTAATAATGAGTGTCCCACGACGATCTCCCCTATAGAACAGTGACATCGGGTGATGTCACTGCTCTATAGGACCCTCAGTGACACACTGACAGGAGACAATGGCTCCTGCAGTGTATCACTGAGGTTACCTGAGTTCAAAGTGTCACTTTATGCCAATTGCTGCATGGGAAAATGTCTCATACAGCAATGCCATAAAGTGAGACTAGGGACTTTTTTTTACAGCGGCGGAGGAATACAGTGGCAGAAGGATACCTTCTTCCCGTCATTGTGTTCCTGGAGCCCCTGGGGAGCAGTCGCATTATCTGATGCTGCTGCTCTCCATGGGAGATCGTCGTGGGACACTTGTGGATTTCTGCAGACAGGGAGTATATTGGTTGTTTCTTTCTTTCACATTTTTTACAGATGACACTGGCTTCGGGGAACAAAGTGACAAGTAATGGTGAGTATGTAATCTATGTTTAATGTACTGTATGTCTATATGTATGTATTGTATGTATGTATGCAGTATGTATGCATGTAGTATGTATGTAGCATGTATGTAGTATGTATGTATGTATGTATGTAGTATGTATGGATGTAGCATGTATGTAGTATGTATGGAGCCTGTATGTAGTATGTATGTAGCATGTATGTAGTATGTAGCATGTATGTATGTATGTATGTAGCATGTATGTATGTAGCAGGTAGCATGTATGTATGCATGTATGTAGCATGTATGTATGTAGTATATAGCATGTATGTATGTATGTATGTAGAATGTACACTCACCGGCCACTTTATTAGGTACACCATGCTAGTAACGGGTTGGACCCCTTTTGCCTTCAGAACTGCCTCAATTCTTCGTGGCATAGATTCAACAAGGTGCTGGAAGCATTCCTCAGAGATTTTGGTCCATATTGACATGATGGCATCACACAGTTGCCGCAGATTTGTCGGCTGCACATCCCAAAGATGCTCCATACAAGGCAAGATGGATCCATGCTTTCATGTTGTTTACGCCAAATTCTGACCCTACCATCCGAATGTCGCAGCAGAAATCGAGACTCATCAGACCAAGCAACGTTTTTCCAATCTTCTACTGTCCAATTTCGATGAGCTTGTGCAAATTGTAGCCTCAGTTTCCTGTTCTTAGCTGAAAGGAGTGGTACCTGGTGTGGTCTTCTGCTGCTGTAGCCCATCTGCCTCAAAGTTCGACGCACTGTGCGTTCAGAGATGCTCTTAGGCCTACCTTGGTTGTAACGGGTGGCGATTTGAGTCACTGTTGCCTTTCTATCAGCTCGAACCAGTCTGCCCATTCTCCTCTGACCTCTGGCATCAACAAGGCATTTCCGCCCACAGAACTGCCGCTCACTGGATTTTTTTTCTTTTTCGGGCCATTCTCTGTAAACCCTAGAGATGGTTGTGCGTGAAAATCCCAGTAGATCAGCAGTTTCTGAAATACTCAGACCAGCCCTTCTGGCACCAACAACCATGCCACGTTCAAAGGCACTCAAATCACCTTTCTTCCCCATACTGATGCTCGGTTTGAACTGCAGGAGATTGTCTTGACCATGTCTACATGCCTAAATGCACTGAGTTGCCGCCATGTGATTGGCTGATTAGAAATTAAGTGTTAACAAGAAGTTGGACAGGTGTACCTAATAAAGTGGCCAGTGAGTGTATGTATGTAGCATGTATGTTTGTATGTAGCATGTATGTATGTAGCAGGTAGCATGTATGTATGTATGTAGAATGTATGTATGTAGCATGTATGTATGTAGCATGTATGTAGCATGTATGTATGTAGTATGTAGCATGTATGTATGTATGTATGTATGTAGAATGTATGTATGTAGCAGGTAGCATGTATGTATGTATGTAGCATGTATGTATGTATGTAGCATGTATGTATGTAGTATATAGCATGTATGTATGTATGTAGAATGTATGTATGTAGCATGTATGTGGCATGTATGTATGTAGAATGTATGTATGTAGCATGTATGTAGTATGTAGCATGTATGTATGTATGTAGCATGTATGTATGTATGTATGTATGTAGAATGTATGTATGTAGCATGTATGTAGAATGTATGGAGTATTTTTTTTTTCATTCAACACATTAGCCGGATGATGGGACTACTACTGTCCCATCATTGGCTAATGTGTCAATCACTGTCAGTGTAGCAGGCATAGCCCGATGGGACTTGTAGTCCCATCGGACGATGCCCGCACTGAGACCCCCCGCACGCCGCAGAGACCCCCCCACGCCGCAGAGAACCCCCCAGCACGCCGCAGAGATCCCCCCAGCACGCCGCAGAGACCCCCCAGCATGCCGCAGAGACCCCCCAGCATGCCGCAGAGACACCCCCCACGCCGCATCAAGCCCCGGCACGCCGCATAGAGCCTGGGCAGCCCGGATACAGCGCCGGCCGCATAGAATGAGATCCCTGGCAGGCCCGCAAGACCCCGCCTGCACACACAGACACTCAGTGTCCGCCCACGCACCGCCCACACTCTTCCCCCCTCCAGAACCCCATATAGAAGGACAGAAAGGGCTGATTTACATTCCAATACTTGTGTCCCATTCACTTGTATTGGTATCGGGTATCGGTATTAGCGATATCCGATATCTTTCGGGTATCGGCCGATACTATCCGATACCGATACTTTCAAGTATCGGAAGGTATCGCTCAACACTAGTGATATGCTTTTTTCTTATACTGCCTTTATTGTTGCTAGTGCACTTTTTTGTGCAGCATACATTGTGGACACAATTATACATTTTACAAAAAAATGTTTAAAAACTCTGCAAAAATAGGGAATCAACCGGAAATGTTAGGTAGGATGATGACCAAAATAGCACACGTGATGACCAAAATTGCTCATACAGCAGCACGCCAGTAGTATTGCTGTTTGACGTTCATGTTCTCTAGTTTGCAAACTTAATGTGCCAAAAGAGACATTCATAGTTTAGATTTCTTTTTAGATTTTTGCTATGCAAATTTGACTCCCTTTTAGCCAAAGAGAACGGTGTAAAAACCAAAGCCAGGAAGGTACACAGCTTCCAAATGCGGCAACGGGCCACAGTATAGCTGTGGGGTGTAATGTTGGTAAACTGAACTAATGAAACAGATATACAAAAATTAAAACAAGTGTATAATTTGTTAAAAAGTTTTACATTAAATTTTAACCCCTTCATGACCCAGCCTATTTTGGCCTTAATGACCTTGCCGTTTTTTGCAATTCTGACCAGTGTCCCTTTATGAGGTAATAACTCAGGAACGCTTCAACGGATCCTAGCGATTCTGAGATTGTTTTTTCGTGACATATTGGGCTTCATGTTAGTGGTAAATTTAGGTCGATAATTTTTGAGTTTATTTGTGAAAAAAACGGAAATGTGGCAAAAAATTTGAAAATTTCGCAATTTTCACATTTTGAATTTTTATTCTGTTAAACCAGAGAGTTATGTGACACAAAATAGTTAATAAATAACGTTTCCCACATGTCTACTTTACATCAGCACAATTTTGGAAACAATTTTTTTTTTTGCTAGGAAGTTATAAGGGTTAAAATTTGACCAGTGATTTCTCATTTTTACAACAAAATTTACAAAACCATTTTTTTTAGGGACCACCTCACATTTGAAGTCATTTTGAGGGTTCTATATGGCTGAAAATACCCAAAAGTGACACCATTCTAAAAACTGCACCCCTCAAGGTGCTCAAAACCACATTCAAGAAGTTTATTAACCCTTCAGGTGTTTCACAGCAGCAGAAGCAACATGGAAGTAAAAAATGAACATTTAACTTTTTAGTCACAAAAATGATCTTTTAGCAACAATTTTTTTATTTTCCCAAGGGTAAAAGGAGAAACTGGACCAGGGACGTTGTTGTCCAATTTGTCCTGAGTACGCTGATACCTCATATGTGGGGGTAAACCACTGTTTGGGCGCACGGCAGGGCTCGGAAGGGAAGGAGCGCCATTTGACTTTTTGAATGAAAAATTGGCTCCAATCTTTAGCGGACACCATGTCGCGTTTGGAGAGCCCCCGTGTGCCTAAACATTGGAGCTCCCCCACAAGTGACCACATTTTGGAAACTAGACCCCCCAAGGAACTTATCTAGAAGCATAGTGAGCACTTTAAACCCCCAGGTGCTTCACAAATTGATCCGTAAAAATGAAAAAGTACTTTTTTTTCACAAAAAAATTATTTTAGCCTCAATTTTTTCATTTTCACATGGGCAACAGGATAAAATGGATCCTAAATTTTGTTGGGCAATTTCTCCTGAGTACACCAATACCTCACATGTGGGGGTAAACCACTGTTTGGGCACATGGTAAGGCTCGGAAGGGAAGGAGCGCCATTTGACTTTTTGAATGGAAAATTATCTCCATCGTTAGCGGACACCATGTCGCGTTTGGAAAGCTCCTGTGTGCCTAAACATTGGAGCTCCTCCACAAGTGACCCCATTTTGGAAACTAGACCCCCCAAGGAACTCATCCAGAGGCATAGTGAGCACTTTAAACCCCCAGGTGCTTCACAAATTGATCCGCAAAAATGAAAAAGTACTTTTTTTTCACACAAAATTTCTTTTAGCCTCAATTCTTTCATTTTCACATGGGCAACAGGATAAAATGGATCCTAAAATTTGTTGGGCAATTTCTCCTGAGTATGCCGATACCTCATATGTGGGGGTAAACCACTGTTTGGGTGCACGGCAAGGCTCGGAAGGGGAGGCGTGCCATTTGACTTTTTGAATGGAAAATTAGCTCCAATCGTTAGCGGACACCATGTCGCGTTTGGAGAGCCCCTGTGTGCCTAAACATTGGAGTTCCCCTACAAGTGACCCCATTTTGGAAACTAGACCCCCCAAGAAACTTATCTAGATGCATAGTGAGCACTTATAACCCCCAGGTGCTTCACAGAAGTTTATAACGCAGAGCCGTGAAAATAAAAAAATAATTTTTCTTTCCTCAAAAATGATTTTTAGCCCAGAATTTTTTATTTTCCCAAGGGTAATAGGAGAAATTGGACCCCAAATGTTTTTGTCCAGTTTGTTCTGAGTACGATGATACCCCATATGTGGGGGTAAACCACTGTTTGGGCGCACGGCAGGGCTCGGAAGGGAAGGCACGCCATTTGGCTTTTTGAATGGAAAATTAGCTCCAATCATTAGCGGACACCATGTCGCGTTTGGAGAGCCCCTGTGTGCCTAAACATTGGAGCTCCCGCACAAGTGACCCCATTTTGGAAACTAGACCTCCCAAGGAACTAATCTAGATGTGTGGTGAGCACTTTGAACCCCCAAGTGCTTCACAGAAGTTTATAACGCAGAGCCATGAAAATAAAAAATAATTTTTCTTTTCTCAAAAATGATTTTTTAGCCCACAATTTTTTATTTTCCCAAGGGTAACAGGAGAAATTGGACCCCAAAAGTTGTTGTCCAGTTTCTCCTGAGTACGCTGATACCCCATATGTGGGGGTAAACCACTGTTTTGGCACACGTCAGGGTTCGGAAGGGAAGTAGTGACGTTTTGAAATGCAGACTTTGATGGAATGCTCTGCGGGCGTCAGGTTGCGTTTGCAGAGCCCCTGATGTGCCTAAACAGTAGGAACTCCCCACAATTGACTCCATTTTGGAAACTAGACCCCCAAGGGAACTTATCTAGATGTGTAGTGAGCACTTTGAACCCCCAAGTGCTTCACAGAAGTTTATAACGCAGAGCCGTGAAAATAAAAAATGTGTTTCCTTTCCTCAAAAATATTTTTTTAGCCCAGAATTTTTTTATTTTTGCAAGAGTAACAGGAGAAATTGGACCCCAAAAGTTGTTGTCCAGTTTCTCCTGAGTACGCTGATACCCCATATGTGGGGGTAAACCACTGTTTTGGCACACGTCGGGGTTCGGAAGGGAAGTAGTGACGTTTTGAAATGCAGACTTTGATGGAATGCTCTGCGGGCGTCAGGTTGCGTTTGCAGAGCCCCTGATATGCCTAAACAGTAGAAACCCCCCACAAGTGACCCCATTTTGGAAACTAGACCCCCCAAGGAACTTATCTAGATGTGTGGTGAGCACGTTCAACCCCCAAGTGCTTCACAGAAGTTTACAACGCAGAGCCGTGAAAATAAAAAATCATTTTTCTTTCCTCAAAAAAGATGTTTTAGCAAGCAATTTTTTATTTTCACAAGGGTAACAGGAGAATTTGGACCCCAATATTTGTTGCCCAGTTTGTTGTGAGTACGCTGATACCCCATATGTGGGGGTAAACCACTGTTTTGGCACACGTCGGGGTTCGGAAGGGAAGTAGTGACGTTTTGAAATGCAGACTTTGATGGAATGCTCTGCGGGCGTCAGGTTGCGTTTGCAGAGCCCCTGATATGCCTAAACAGTAGAAACCCCCCACAAGTGACCCCATTTTGGAAACTAGACCCCCCAAGGAACTTATCTAGATGTGTGGTGAGCACGTTCAACCCCCAAGTGCTTCACAGAAGTTTACAACGCAGAGCCGTGAAAATAAAAAATCATTTTTCTTTCCTCAAAAAAGATGTTTTAGCAAGCAATTTTTTATTTTCACAAGGGTAACAGGAGAATTTGGACCCCAATATTTGTTGCCCAGTTTGTTGTGAGTACGCTGGTACCCCATATGTGGGGGTAAACCACTGTTTGGGCACACGTCAGGGCTCGGAAGGGAAGTAGTGACATTTGAAATGCAGACTTTGATGGAATGGTCTGCGGGCGTCACATTGCATTTGCAGAGCCCCTGATGTACCTAAACAGTAGAAACACCCCACAAGTGACCCCATTTTGGAAACTAGACCCCCGAAGGAACTTATCTAGATGTGTGGTGAGCACTTTCAACCCCCAAGTGCTTCACAGAAGTTTATAACGCAGAGCCGTGAAAATAAAAAATAATTGTTCTTTCCTCAAAAATTATGTTTTAGCAAGTAATTTTTTATTTTTGCAAGGGTAACAGGAGAAATTAGACCCCAGCAGTTGTTGCCCAGTTTGTCCTGAGTACGCTGGTACCCCAAATGTGGGGGTAAACCACTGTTTGGGCGCACGTCGGGGCTTGGAAGGGCGGGAGCACCATTTGACTTTTTGAACGCAAGATTGGCTGGAATCAATGGTGGCGCCATGTTGCGTTTGGAGACCCCTGATGTGCCTAAACAGTGGAAACCCCTCAATTCTAACTTCAACACTAACCCCAACACACCCCTAATCCTAATCCCAACTGTAGCCATAACCCTAATCACAACCTTAACCCCAACACACCCCTAACCACAACCCTAACCGCAACACACCCGTAACCCTAATTCCAACCCTAATCCTAACCCTAATCCCAACCGTAACCCTAATCCCAACCCTAACCACAACTGTAACCCCAACACACCCCTAACCCTATCCGTAACCCTAACCACAAGCCTAATCTTAACCCTATTTCAAACCCTAGCCCTAATTCCAACCCTAACTCTAATTCCAACCCTAACCCTAAGGCTATGTGCCCACGTTGCGGATTCGTGTGAGATTTTTCCTCATGATTTTTGAAAAATCTGCAGGTAAAAGGCACTGCGTTTTACCTGCGGATTTACAGCAGATTTCCAGTGTTTTTTTGTGCAGATTTCACCTGCGGATTCCTATTGAGGAACAGGTGTAAAACGCTGCGGAATCCGCACAAAGAATTGACATGCTGCGGAAAATACAACGCAGCGTTTCTGCACGGAATTTTCCGCACCATGGGCACAGCGGATTTGGTTTTCCTTAGGTGTACATGGTACTGTAAACCTGATGGAAAACTGCTTCGAATTCGCAGCGGCCAATCCGCTGCGGATCCGCGGCCAATCCGCTGCCAATCCGCTGCGGATCCGCGGCCAATCCGCTGCCAATCCGCTGCGGATCCGCGGCCAATCCGCTGCGGATCCGCTGCGGATCCGCGGCCTATCCGCTGCGGATCCGCGGCCGATCCGCTGCCGATCCGCTGCCGATCCGCTGCGGATCCGCTGCCGATCCGCTGCCGATCCGCTGCGGATCCGCTGCGGATCCGCTGCGGATCCGCGGCCGATCCGCTGCGGATCCGCGGCCGATCCGCTGCGGATCCGCGGCCGATCCGCTGCCGATCCGCTGCGGATCCGCTGCGGATCCGCGGCCGATCCGCTGCGGATCCGCGGCCGATCCGCTCTGTGTGCACATGCCATAACCCTACCCCTAACCCTAACCCTACCCGTAACCCTAACCCTACCCCTAACCCTACCCCTAGTTCTAACCCTAGTTCTAACCCTAACCCTAGTGGAAAAAGAAAAAAAAATATTTTCTTTATTTTATTATTGTCCCTACCTATGGGGGTGATAAATGGGGGGGTTTATTTATTATTTTTTTATTTTGATCGCTGTGATAGAACCTACCACAGCGATCAAAATGTACCTCTAATGAATCTGCCATTTGGAAGATGGCGGCGCCCATGATGGAGGCGGACGGGGACCGGGAGCCTCGGTAAGTATAAGGGGGGGGAGATCGGGGCACGGGGGGGGCGTCGGAGCACGGGGGGGTGACATAGGAGCAGGGGGGGAGCGGGCAGGAGGACGGGGGAGCCGGCAGGCGGACGGAGGGGACCGGACCCTATAACGGAGCACTGGGGGGGCGATCGGTGGGGTGGGGGGGGGTCACATTAATGTTTCCAGCCATGGCCGATGATATTGCAGCATCGGCCATGGCTGGATTGTAATATTTCACCAGTTTTTTAGGTGAAATATTACAAATCGCTCTGATTGGCAGTTTCACTTTCAACAGCCAATCAGAGCGATCGTAGCCACGGGGGGGTGAAGCCACCCCCCCTGGGCTGAAGTACCACTCCCCCTCTCCCTGCAGATCGGGTAAAATAGGAGTTAACCCCTTCACCCGATCTGCAGGGACGCGATCATTCCATGACGCCACATAGGCGTCATGGGTCGGATTGGCACGGGTTTTCATGACGCCTATGTGGCGTCATGGGTCGGGAAGGGGTTAAACAATAGGTTACCACCTTCACAAACAAAAGCTAAAGCCAAGAATGCAATGGAAAGTAAACTGCAGCACCAACCAGCAGTATTTTAGTGTAGTCTATGGTTGCTTAAATGGACTAGAAAACTATGTATGCCAAAAGTAAAACATCTAATATAATTGTCTAAGGGGTACTTCCATCTGTTTGTCTGTCTGTCTGTAACTAACTTCGGTAATGGAAATCCCGCATCGCTGATTGGTCACAGCCGGCTGGGCGCGACCAATCAGCGACAGGCTTAGTCGGCCGCGAATTGGCCCCTCCCTAATCTCCTCATGTCAGTGTCCCCTCCAGTCAGTGCCAGTGTGTCGCCCCATCCCGGACCAACTTTTTACAATTGATGCTACCTATGCAGCATCAATAGTAAAAAGAGATAATGTTAAAAATAATAAAAAAAACAAGCAAATTGTGCTATTCTCACCTTCCGCCGTCCACCGATGTGCGCGATGCTGCCGCCAGCTTGCGTTTCAAGTGATGCATTGTGAAATTACCCAGATGACTTGGCGGTACATACATTTAACAAGGAGATAAGACCGCTAAGTCATCTGGGTAATTTCGCAATGCATCACTGGGAACGGATACTGGCGGCAGCATCGCACGCATCGGGACAGCTTTGGTGGACGCCGGAGGGTGAGTAACTATTTTTTATTTTAATTTTTTTTAAAAGGGATATGGTGCCCACACTGCTATATACTACGTGGGCTGTTATATACTGCATGGGCTGTGTTATATACTGCGTGGCCTGTGCTATATACTACGTGGCTGTGTTATATACTACATGGGCTGTGCTATATATTACATGGGCTGTGTTATATATTACTTGGGCTGTGTTATATACTGCCTGGCTACTATAAACTATGTGGGCAGTGTTATATACTGCGTGGGCTGTGTTATATACTACGTGGCCTGTGTTATATACTGCGTGGGATGTGCTATATATTACGTGGGCTGTGTTATATACTATGTGGCTGCTATATACTACGTGGCTGCTATATACTATGTGGCTGCTATATACTATGTGGCTGTGCTATATACTACGTGGCTGTCTGTGTTACGTGGGCTGTGCTATATACTATGTGGCTGCTTTATACTACGTGGCTGTGCTATATACTACATGGCTGTGTTATATACTACGCGGCTGTGTTATATACTACGTGGCTGCTATATACATACATACATATTCTAGAATACCTGATACGTTAGAATCGGGCCACCATCTAGTTTGAATATAATTGGTGGAGAAATGTCCACCACGTTCAACCTAAGTCTTTTTTCAACCTTTGTAACTTACAGTAGTATAATCTTTAATCTTTTTTTTAGCTTACACAATATTCTAAACTCCTGCCCGATAAAAAGCTGTAACTAAGAATGCTACATTGGTACGTAGGTACACAAATGAAAAGTAAACTTCATTTTTGTTGGTTGCACATTTGTAAATATATACCAGTGAAACAGATGTGCCAAAAAGAAAGTGTATAATTGTCTTATTGTTCATTTAAGGCGATGTTCAAAACTCCCTCCTTGACAAAAAGTCATAACTAAAAATGATACATTCATTGGTAGGTAAATGTATGGAAAGGAAGATGCAGCACCAGCTCGCAGTATTGTCGGCGTGTATGGTTGCTAAATTGAACCAGTACAACAGGTATACAAAACATGAAATACATTGTTTATTTTTAACCCCTTTACGATCAGAGGTACTTTTGTTTTTGCATTTTCCTTTTTTTTCTCCCTTTCTTCCCAAACCCATAACTTTTTTAATTTTTTGTCAAAATGGCCATGTGAGGGCTTGTGTTTTTCAGGGATGAGTTGTATTTTTGAACGACACCATTGGTTTTAACATATCATGTACTGGAAATCGGGAAAAAAATTCCAAGTGCGGTGAAATTGCAAAAAAGTGCAATCCCACAGATGTTTTTTTTTTTTTACCATGTTCATTAAATTGCTAAAACTAAACTGCCATTCTGATTCTCCAGGTCATTACGAGTTCATAGACAACAAAACATGTCTAGGTTCTTTTTTATTTGCGGGGTGAAATAAAATTCCAAAGTTTGATAAAAAAAATAAATAAAAAATTGCGCCATTTTCCGATACCCGTAGCATTTCTACTTTTCATGATCTCGGTTTGGGTGAGGTTCTTATTTTTTGCGTGCCTATCTGACATCTTTAATTATAACATTTCAGTGCAGATACAATATTTTGATCCCCCATTTTTGCATTTTAATGCAATGTTGCGGCGATCAAAAAAATTTGTTATTCTGGCGTTTTGACTTTTTTCTCGTTACGCTGTTTAATGACCTGGCTTATTCTTTTTTTATATTGATAGATCAGGCGACCCTGAACGCGATGATACCAAATATGTGTATATTTGAATTTTTTTATTGTTTTATTCTGAATGGGGTGAAAGGGGGGTGATTTGAACTTTGAACAATCAACGATGGGCGGGTTTAGTGACGCGCTTCCGGTAAGCACAAGTTAAATGCCGCTGTCCGAGATTGACAGCGACATTTAACTAGTTAACAGTCAATGCTTGCTTTGGTTGCCAAACACCCTCTTATCATCACTACTTAGGCATTGAAAATTGGTCAGATCCGAGAAAAATGTGAGTAAGATGTGGAATATATGAGTAATTAGTTATGAGAATTTTTAAGGGAGCTTTTAGATTCTCTAGTTTTTGTATTGCTGCAGAGGCAATGCTCTGCAACTACATGGGATTCTCAGTAGGGCGCTGGGAGCGATCCACAACAAATCAACCAGGATGCACAGGGACTCTGCCTTTTCAGTGATAAACATTGCTTCAAAATATATCCTAGGTCCATCAAATCATGGAGCCTTGTGGCACCATACATGATCAGAAACTCCAGATTGGCTATAGTGTCGGCTTGTACCCACTAATCATTATTGACTTAACGTTTAGCAAAGGAGCAACATCCTCCAAATCACAGCATGTTAATGATGTTCTGAATATAAAACAATAGAAATACAATGTTATAAGGGTAATATCTGAGAAACTTCCAGTAAGCCTTACCGGTAAGCAACATTCAATTGTAATGCAGATAAATGCATGGTTCAGTGTATATTCGGAATTGTGCCTTGTGCACCTCACTTACAAACAACTACTAATTGGTCATTAAGGATTTAGTAATCAAATTATGGCTACTGCTAAATTATCCGACTTATTCTTGAAGACGTTTTATAATGCTGGTCTCAATGAGTGAAGATAAAATGAAGAGCATCTTGGAATCCTAATAGGATTAGAGAATATGAAATCTAATAACCAATGGACTGTTCATATAAAAAACTATAGTATCTCTACAAAGACACAAAATGTAAAAAGGTGAAGAAAAAAAATCTGTTTCTACGTAAGTAGTCAACTGTTTTCACAGTTGCAAAAACTCTTACTGTTTCACTTATTCATTCCCGTCTGGACTATTGTAACTCTCTCCTAATTGGTCTCCCTCTTACCAAACTCTCCCCGCTCCAATCTGATTTGAATGCTGCAGCCAGGATCATACTCCTCACAAATCGTTATACCGATGCCTCTACCTTGTGCCAGTCATTACACTGGTTACCCATCCACTCCAGAATCCAGAATAAATGTTTTACCCTCACCCACAAAGCACTCCATGGCTCAGCACCACCCTACATCTCTTCCCTGGTCTCAGTCTACCACCCTACCCGTGCTCTCCATTCTGCTAATGACTTGAGGTTAGCATCCTCAATAATCAGAACCTCCCACTCCCGTCTCCAAGACTTTTCACATGCTTTGCCAATTCTTTGGAATGCACTACCCAGGTTAATACGATTAAACCCCAATCATCACAGTTTTAAGTGTACCCTAAAAACGCATTTGTTCAGACTGGCCTACCGCCTCAACCGCCTCAACGCATTAACCTAACTATCCCTGTGTTGCCCATTCAAAAAACTTAAACCATAATCAGGTTCCTCGCATCATGTTCTCATACACTTTATGCAGTTAATAGCCTCTGTGTCTGTACTGCTACATACTTAGGCTGTTAACTGGTTCATGCAGCTTTACATGAACACCCGATCCTTACACTATGGCTGGTCCGAACAACGAAAGCAATTGTTACCATCCACCTCTCGTGTCTCCCTTTTTCCTCATAGATTGTAAGCTTGCGAGCAGGGCCCTCATTCCTCCTGGTATCTATTTTGATTTATGTGTTTATTGTTATGCTGCAATGTCTATTGTCTGTACAAGTCTTCTCTATAATGTAAAGTGCTGCGGAATATGTTTGCACTATATAAATAAAATTATTATTACAGTTTCTAAGTAAACCTTGAAGTCACTAATTTGATACTAACAAATCTATGCAAAATAAAATGTAAAAGCATTCTAGTTTCTAGAGATGAGAATATAATAAAATGATTGGAATTAATTTGTTGGTGACAACTCAAAATACATCTGTTCTTTTGTCCGACCGACAATCTGTCAAAAATGTGATTCTCCATGTTGGTTTTTGGCCAGTAATATCTGTCGCATTATTCGTTATATTTGTTAGCGACTAGTCCCTATATGTAGTCATTTGTGGCTTGCACATGTTTTAGCATAGACAGTTCGATTTTTGAAAAATTTTATTTTCTGTCATGCTGCTTATTGTTGTGGTTTTGGTTCCCTATTGACTTTATAGTAGAGTATGTCTTTTTATTGTTTTTTTCCCACTTTTCAGAAATGTTAGAAGACATATCTATCACAAAAGTAACACATTTTATGAAATTTCTATGGTCAGAGCAAAAACATATGCTGCTGATGCATATTTATTTAATATTTTTCATAAGCAAGTAGGCTATTCAGAAGCAAAGAAGACTGGAACTCTACTGCCATCTATTGGAGGTAGCAATCCTGAAAATCAATAGAAAGGGTCTTGTCACGTGATTTAGGATGAGAAGCCAAATTAAAAGCTTCACTTGCAGAAACATGTTTCGCGGGTTTTGCCCCTCATTATGCAAAGGAGGAGATTTGGTTGGCTGGGTGCGAGACTGCTGACAGGGGATCTAAAGAAGAAACTCCTCCATGTGGTGAGCACCAAGTTGGGGAAGGAGACTTACTCGCTATGCAATGCTCCTATGGGAATTGAAATATACAAGTAGCCTCTTCAGTGGGGAAGAGGACAGGAACTTTATTGTCACATATTGGAGATTAAAAACCTAAAAGATTTTATCAACCCGGTGTTAGGTGTCAAGTTCCCACCACTGCACAGGGGAAATCTCGATCCACCTCCGCTGTGGTCTCCCATTCTTCTCCGGCCACAGTGGAGCCTGCTCAGCGGAGACGTCTGTCCCAGAGTCTGGCTCAGGCAGATACTGTGAGCTTGGTTACTGCTGATCTTCCAGGCTCAGCCATTGTAACCAGCACTGTTCTGTGGCAAGCAAATGCTCCTGGGACTAAGTCCTGCTTTTCCTCTACTGAGCATGCCCAAGGGACGACCTGTCATTGGAGGTCGGGGGTCACATGCTCAGGTCCTGAAGCAGTTCCTATTGGACCACTAGAAAGGTCCTGCAGAGCTTCCGATATAAAAGGTTCGCATGGCCACATGGCCATGCTCTAGTATCAACTTAAGTTCATGTGTGTATGAGCTTAGCTACTTTGTGGTCTGTGTCAGCTTGTGCTCAGGATCGGCTGTAAGCCATTAGAATTCAGGCACCTCCGGAGAGGAGTTTGTGTGTATGAATTCAGGGCTGGCGTAAAGCCACTAGAATTCTGGCACCTCCGGAGAGGAGTTGTTTGAGTGCAGTTGCTGACTGTATGACCACTGTATGCTACCTGCTCCATTATAGAGCTGTGATCCTCTGTGAGGTTAGCAGGGCACAGCGTTATCTTTTCTCCCGGCGACTCTGTGAAGCAACAGACTTCACTCCCATACAGACCGGGTGACAGAACCCGTGTCTGTTCAGGCACGGTGGACCCCGGGCTGCGAACGCACCAATATTATCTCCATATTTACTTGATGCGTTCCGCCAGCCCTAACACCCGGTGAGCAGTGTCCCCTTCTCATTGATTTCCCTGTGGTATTCTTCAGGAAAATGACTGTCAGAGGCGGTGTGTGCGCAGATTGAGATCTCGGGAGATGAGATTTTGTGATACATTATACAATGGCAGATTTACTAACTTTTGACCATTCCTCCCAGATAGAGCTAACAGAAATTAGTGCATATGATGTGGAGTGGCTAGTGAAAGTATTCACCCCCTTGGCTTTTTACCTATTTTGTTTCATTACAGCCTGTGTTCAAATATTTTTGGAATCCGATTTGTGTGTGATGAATCTTCAGTAAATTGTCTAAGGCTACGTTCACATTTGCGTTGTGCACCGCTGCATGGGCGACGCAACGCACAACGCAAACAAAAACGCAACAAAACGCACGCTAAAACGCTGCGTTTTGCGACGCATGCGTCCTTTTTCGCCGAAAGTTGGACGCAAAAAAAATGCAACTTGCTGCGTTCTCTGCGCCCAACGCTTGCGGCCAAAAAAACGCATTCCTGCGGCGCCCGACGCTGCGGCGCCGAACGCTAATGTGAACGTAGACTAAGTTGGTTTAGTGAAGTGAGAAAAATATAGTGTGAGGCAGTGAGGAGGATCATATGTGAGGTTTCATGTAAACCCTGGGTGCACATAGAAGAGTATTGAGGCCGCTGGAGTGCATTGCAGTCACAGACATAGCTGTGGCTGCAGTGTAAAATAAAAAGAAGTGTGGACTTGGTCAAGTTATTTGGCCAAGGCAATGTTTAGGAAAACCCGCTAAGGTGCTCCCTCAGAGTGACATGGGTGTGCAGTCTCCCACAACAACCGGTCTAGGTTTTCATTTGCAAGTTTTTGGACATTAACCCCTTACCGACCTCGGCTGTACTATTACTGCGGAGGTCGGGTCACCTGCATTGATGTGGGCTCCGGCGCTGAGCCCACATCAAAGCCGGGACATGTCAGCTGTTGTGCCCGCAATAGTAGTGGGTGAAATTGCAATTCACCCGCCACTATTAACTAGTTAAATGCCACTGTCAAATGCTGACAGGGGCATTTAACAGGCGCTTCCGGCCACGCGTCACACGATCGGGGGTCAGCGATGCGTCCGCATAGTAACCAGAGGTCTCCTTGAGACCTCTATGGTTACGGATGCCGGATTGCTATGAGTGCCACCCTGTTGTCGGCACTCATAGCAAGCCTGCAATTCAGCTACATAGCAGCGATCTGATGATTGCAGCTATGTAGCAGAGCCGATCAGGCTATGCCAGCTTCTAGCCTCCCATGGAGGCTATTGAAGCATGGCAAAAGTAAAAAAAAAGTTAAAAAAAATATGAAAAAAATTAAAAAAATATAAAAGTTTAAATCACCCCCCTTTCGCCCCATTCAAAATAAAACAATAAAAAAAAATCAAACCTACACATATTTGGTATCGCCACGTTCAGAATCGCCCGATGTATCAATAAAAAAAGCATTAACCTGATAGCTAAACAGCGTTGTGAGAAAAAAATTTGAAATGCCAGAATTACGTTTTTTTGGTCGCCGCGACATTGCATTAAAATGTATATCTGCACAAAAGTAGTATCATTAAAAACATCAGCTCGGCATGCAAAAAATAAGCCCTCAACTGACCCGAGATCCCGAAAAATGGAGACACTACGTGTATCGGAAAATGGCACAATTTTATTTTCCACTTACATAAAAAGTAACCTAGACATGTTTGGTGTCTATGAACTCGTAATGACCTGGAGAATCAAAATGGCAGGTCAGTTTTAGCATTTAGTGAACGTAGCATAAAAGACAAGCAAAAAAACAAGTGTGGGATTGCACTTTTTTTGCAATTTCACCACACTTGGAATTTTTTTCCCGTTTTCTAGTACACGACATGCTAAAACCAATGATGTCGTTCAAAAGTGCAACTTGTCCCACAAAAAACAAGCCCTCACATGGCCATATTGACAGAAAAATAAAAAAGTTGTGGCTCTGGGAAGGAGGGGAGTGAAAAACGAGAATGCGAAAACGGAAAAGGGCAAGGTCGTGAAGGAAGGGGTTAAAGACATTTTGCTTTGCCCTTTACTGGGTCAATGCCGCATTGCCACACATTGTGAACACTGCCACACTACAACTGGCACAAATTCAATTTATGGGATCAAATAAATAAAAACTGGCATGTGCATATTTTTTCATTCCTTTTGCATTAAAGTCCTTAAATTTCTGGTGCAAACAATTACCTTCATAAGTCACATGCTCTGTGAAAGGAAGTCAATCACCCCCCTTTCGCCCCATTCAAAATAAAACAATAAAAAAATAAAAGTCAAACATACAGATATTTTGCATCGCCAAATTCAGAATTGCCCGATCTATCAATATTCATTTCTCTTTAGTTGCAGCCGTTGGCTCCAGTCTCTACATCCAGGCTATAAGGCACCCCCCCATTTTCGGAGGAAACAAGTGCGTCTTATAGACTGAAAAATACGGTATTTAGTGCTGATGAATCATACACAAATTGGATTGCAAAAATATGTAAACACAGGTTTTAACTTAACAAAATAGGTAAAAAGCCAAGGGGGGTGAATACTTTCGTAATGATGGAAAACAAAAAAATTATGGCTCTTGAAAAAATAGAAAAAATATATGTTTGGTCTCTAAGGCCCAAATAGGTCTGGTCCTTAATGGGTTAAACACAAATCATTTATTGCTTATTTTTTATTTATCACTTCGTTAAAAGTGTGATAATTGCTATTCTATACACAAAGCCATGCTATTATGTCCCTATATGAAAGCCAAGAACAAAGTAATTACCAACATAAAAGGGAGAAAATTAATTTTCTGTTTCCTAATGACACATAAAGTAGGGAAGAGGCACCACTAACAATGCTACTAATAGAAAACAAATGTCCATTAGCAATTTGTACATTGGCAGGCCAAGAAACTGACGGAATAAAACAAAACACAGTGAATTCATGTAAATATGATGAAAAATGCAGCCAGAATTGTTGAACAATGATCCTCTTAAGGGAACGGTGCTGGGACCAAATAAGCTTTTTGGGGTAAACAATGCAACTGTGAATAGCTACATGGGTAACATAAGGCCTCTCATATAAAATATCAGTCTTTGCTGTTTTTGGAAAGTAATTCAGTGCCTCTTATCTGCCTGAGATGGGTACAAGTTGTGCTCATATTATTGATAGATTATTAAAATATTTGGCTTTAACATTTAAGGAGTAAATGTCATTTTAATTTTTATTCATAAATTGACAGGAAATATGAAAATAAAAAACTTTATAATATATTGTATCAGATAAATCTGCTTCTTTCTCCACCAGGACAGATTGTTATATTGCTGAGATAGGAGAAGACATTTGGTGCTGATAAGAGTCTATGTAGAGGGGAGGAAGAGGGAGAGGAGCTAGCAGCAGAGCTCCTACCTCCTCCCCTCTGAATAGAATCTTATCAGCACCAACTGTAATTTCCTATCTCAGTAATGTAACAATCTGTCTTATTACTACTACTACTACTACTAATAAAAATAATTTTCATTTCTAGAGGGCCAACATATTCTGGAGCAGAATTCTGACGCAAGCCTGCTTCATCCCCACAGGGTCCCCAGCACCACTCTCCTCCGCAGGTGTAATTGTCTGCAAAGTACTGCAGTGCAGATGCATCGGGGCTCTTTGGGAAAAGACAAAGACCTAAGTCAAGTCACAGTCTGGGGTCAGAATACCAGAGAAATAGCGGATAAGTAAAGGGGCAATAACAGTCGGGTAGTCAGAACACGTTCCAGAGGTCAGCAGCAGTAGATCAGAACTCACAGCACAGAAATCATGCACACAAACCAGAAAGCACAAGCTTAGAACAAGCTTTTGACTGGCAGTGATTTGGGCAAGACAGCTCACCTAAATAGCAAGGCAATTACCGTATTTTTTGGACTATAAGACGCACCCCACATTTTGGGGTGAAAATAGCATAAAAAAAGATTTTTATAAGATGGGGGTCTGTCTTATTGTCCAAATTTAAGATATCTTATCTGAGGGCTGCGGTGGTACAGCAGGGTCACAGGAGGCATGGTCCCTTCCTCAGGATAAGTCCGGTCTGGTGTCGGCAGTGCTGATGTTCGGTGTGGGCTGTGGGGAGTGCACCTTAGCAGGATCCCTTCCTGCTAAGGTGGGCGACGCTGCGGTCTGGTGTCCACGGGGGGTTGCGGCAGTGGTGTAATAGTGGCAGAGATGCGGTGAAACTGAGGCGCGGTGGGTGGCATGGCGTGCATCTGAGCAGGGTCCCTTCCTCAGGTGGGGTGACACCACGGCCGGGTATCCAAGGCAAGCAGCAGAGCTGGGTTAACCACATGTTTCTTGGTGGCGGTGGCCATCTTCCAGAGGCCGTGCGTGTGCAGATTGAGTACTCTGCTTCCCGGGGTTTCAGGAAAATGGCCACGGAGGCAGCACGTGGGCAGATGGAGATCGCAGTGGCCATTTTCCTGAAGCCGAGATCTCAATCTGCAAACTCAGGTTCAGGAAAATGGCCACCGAGATCTCAATCTGCACATGCATGGCCTCCAGCGGCCATTTTCCTGAAGACTCGGAAGAAGAGAACTCAATCTGAACACTGCAGCCTCAGGAAGATGGCCAGTGCCACTGAGAAACCCGTGATTCACCTAGCTCTGCTCTCTGTGGACACCGGGCTGTGGCATCACTGTTACGAAACTGCAGCACAGAACTAGGAGAGATGAGTGAAAGCTGACCCTGCACTAAGACTAGGCTGAAACCCTACAATGGAGTGGGCGACCTATTCCTGCGAATAGACCCACCGAAGATCCTAGTCTAAACTCAGTGAAGACCTATAGATAAGGGGAAGGAGGTCCCTAAAAGATCTAAGTACTGGGTACAAAAAACAGGTCACCACCTAATAGGAAACGCAGAGAAGGCTGCAGAAACAAACTGAAAACAGAAACAAATGATAGCAGAACCAGAAATCCCAGAACTGCAAAATAACAAACACAGAAAACTGTCTAAGCACCTAGCCAGAACTCTAGCGCATTAACACTGTTGTCCAGCAAGGAATGGGAGGCAGGTGCTGGGTAATAAAGGGTGATACAATCACTTGACCAAGACAACCCAGCAAAAGGGGAAAAAGACCAGCAGACAGAAAACCAAAACAATGATGGCGGATGGTCAAAGCAAAACAGATTCTAACAGTACCTCCCCTTTTAAGAGGATCCTCTGGATCCTCTTGGCTGAGCCTTTTTCAGAAATCTCCTTTGAAAAGCCTTAATCAGCCTTGAGGCCGAGACGTCCTCAGCTTTCACCCAGGAATTATCCTCCTGGACATGAGACACTGCTAACTTCCTCTGTGCCACCTGGAATCTAAAATGCGTGAAATCTCAAACTCGCCGTCCTCATCAACTGGAGGAACAGTCGGCATAGGCTCCTCATCTGGTATGTCAACTTTCTTCAGTAAAGATACATGAAAAACTTAATTAATTCTCCAGGAAGAGGGGATGTCTAATCTCATCACTGCCGAGTTGACCACCTGAACCACTTTGAAGGGTCCTTACAAACTTAGGCCCCGGTTTTTTAGAAGGGATCTTCAAACGCAGATTCCTGGAGGACAACCAGACCATGTCCCCAACTGAAAACAACGCCTCCCTTCTTTTCTTGTCAAAATATTTCTTTGACCTCCTATTAGCCTCTTTCAGATTATGGCGTACATTGGTCCAAACCCTGTCCAAATTTCCAGAAAAACTCTCCTCCTCAGGCACCGCTGCCCCAATCTTTGAAAATGGACCGAAAGATGGATGCCTCCATGTACAGCAAAAAAAAGGAGAACACCCAGCCGAGGAAGACGTATGATTATTAAGAGCAAACTCAGTTAGTGGTAGATATTCTGACCACATCTCCTTATTGTCTGCTACAAAACATCTGAAAAACTGCTCGACATCCTGGTTCTTCCTTTCGGTCTGTCCACTGGACTCCGGTTGATAGCCTGACGAAAATGATAAATGAACCTTTAATCTGTCACAAAAAGCACGTCAAAAGTGAGCCACAAACTGTGGTCATCTATCGGAAACAATGTCCGTGGGAACCCCATGGAGCCTGACAATCTCTTTCACAAATGCCTTAGCTAGAGTCTTGGTGCAGGGTAATTTATTGAACAGGACCAGATGACACATCTTACTAAACCGGCCCACAACAACCCAGATGACAGAAAATCCCTCAGAGACTGGTAGATCAGTGATAAAATCCATAGCAAGATGTGACCATGGCGAACTAGGAACCTCCAAAGGGCACAGCAACCCTACAGCTGGGGCATGTGAGGCCTTCGACCTAGCGCACACAGTACACTGACGCCCCCACTTGATGATTTCTCTTTGCCACCCTGGCCACCAGAAACTTCAACTGATTGACTTTCTATATTTCGAAATCCCTGGATGACCCGCCAACCGAGATTTATGACATTCAGCAAACAAAGCTCTCTGCAAGGCTCTAGGCACAAATAATTTACCATACAGAGTGTTATATTGGTGCAGCAATCTTGGCCTCTAGAATGCTACTCTCCAACTCAGAACCCAATGCAGTCACCACCACCCCTTTATGCAAAATACATTCCTCCTTCTCAGTATTAACTGCTGGAAAGAAACTATGAGACAAAGCATCCGCTTTAACATTCTTTGTCCCAGGGATATATGTGATGGAGAAATGAAACCGGGCAAAAAACATTGCCCACCTAGCTTGACGGTCTTTCAAATGTTTAGCAGCATCCAGATATATCAGATTCTTATGATCAGTGAAAACCTCTATCGGATGTCTGGCCCCCTGTGATAGAAATATATATATCATGTAGATCTCACTTGCATGTATACTCCTCTATAATCAAATATATACTTATATGCTCACATCTAATATATACATTATAATCAATGGTTTAAAATGGCTGACAAACTGATATAACCCAGACAGATCATATGGGGTTTTCCACCCCTAAAAGCAGAACAGAGTCAGATGTTTGGTGACTGCTGATCAAGTGTCTCCACTTTGTCCTAGACACAGAACTCAGGTTTGGTTGCTTAATCAGCAGTCATATGAGCATTAATCACAATATTCCATATATGTTTAGATAACCAATGACAGAGGAGCTAGACAATATGATAATTAACTAACCACCCCTGACAACCCCTAACCACTCCTTTCTATGTGAAAATATAAAACTATGTATGTACAATAAAGTGTCAGTATTGATGGAATGTTGTTCTGTCACAGTTGTGTACAGTCCATTCTTGATGAGCGCTCAAAATACTCAGTCTAATTGGGAGCGGCCGCAGCACACACAGGGATATATTTATCCAACCCTAATATTTCCATAACATTAATGGCCCCCAACAGCGAGGCACGGATGAACGCACGGGATCCTTCTAACCGGAGATACGGAAGTTGTAGCGTGGCCTGGCACAGGGGCAGGAGACTGCGCAGCTCCATAAGTAAGGTAAGAAAATGTTATCATCTTACCTGAAAGTCCCCTGTGCCCAGTCCTTGTCTATGCCTCTTGCCGGTCAGATGTGGTCACAAATTCCCAGGTAGTGTAAAAAATCCGTAGCCACGAATCCACCCTGGGAGGTGTCTGCTGTGTACCGTGTATATGTATTTGTGTAAAATCCGAGGGAGGAAGGAAAAAGTGACTTTTGTTTATGGTGGCTGGGTAACAGACAGCAGGAGTTCAAATCGCTGAGTAAGCTATCACAGATTCCCGTGCAAGAGGAAAGGAACAGGTAGTTCCGGAGCAGGTGGCTCCAGAATCCAGGCTCGGATGGTGATAGATTACAGGGGCTGCCACAGATTCCCGTAGCCGGCGGCCAGTCAGGACGACCGGATCGGAGGGTGGTAGATTCCCGGCATATGCGTGCCAGTGCGATTGACAGTTGTCTGTTCCCAGAACGGCCTGCACGTGTCACAGAATTTAAAAGGGCATCTCTCGGATTTGTCTGTTTCTGTTTGTGTCATGTACTATTGCCGCTTTAAGAAGCATGAAATAGTGAAAAGAAAGTTTTGTTTTTTTTTTTCTCCTTCTCTCATGAACTTCCTCTTTTACATCTGAAGCGGAGATATGCATTGTAAATCAAACTGTCACATCTGGGTTTTTTTTCTGACTGTTCAGCTGCAATGCTGGCTATATGTAGTTTTTTTGTGTGAAGAAGTGAAATTTAAATTGTATCTATCATTTTTGATGTGACATAAGTGTTTTCAGAAACGTGATTTTAGTGACATTTGATATTATTGCAATGGCATAAGTTTTTGGTTGTGAACTAAGTTTTTGAAGGTTTTTCTTATCGTTTTGAGTTTTTCTTAGTGTTTTATATACTCATTTTTAGAAGTTTTTTAGTACTGTTTTCTTTTTTTCATTTTTGTGTGTTTTTCATTTTCATTTTTTGCTTTTGCCATGGGGAATAGAGTGGCCGAGCAACAGGAAAGTCTTTTTACTTCCTGATGAGAAAACAGCCCCTAGATAGTGACAGAATACGAAGGTGTTAAGTATGTGAAGATTTTGGAAGGTATAAAGTACGTGAAATTCATTAGAATGGCAGACTTCAAGCTGCAGAGTGGCATGACGTAGAAAGGAAAATAAGGGAAGTTACAGTAGCTGATGTTAGATTGCTGAATACTAATACATGGTATGAAGTGGCAGCAGAGCTTACATCGTTTAGGTGGTACAGAAAGTTATGTGAGCAAACCAGGAAGTGATTTTTGTGGGTATGAGACGGGAGAATCTGCGCAGTCTGCTTTTAGCAGAATCCATGGTATAGGTAGTTATTTTTTTGCACAGTATGTGGCGCACCCCGTCTCTCCCTACAGGGAGAAGGCATAATTGCTCCTCTCTATTATTCTTGTTGTTCTCATCTATCCTTTTTTTTTTTTTTTTTCTCTGTCAGTCTTTTCTCTCCGTATTCTCTCTCTCCTTTCCTCTCCTCTTCCTCCACATTTTTTTCTCTTCTCTCTCTTCTCCTCTCTTCACCACTCCTCTCTCTCTCTCCCCCCTCTTCTCCTCACCCTCTCACTCCCCTCCTTCTCTCTCCTCTCTTCTCCTCCCTCTCTCTCCACATTCTCTCTCCCCTCCTACTATTCCTTTGTCTCACTCCTCAACCCCTCCCTCTTCTTCTTCCTCTTTTTTCCTCCTTGTTGCCGGCTGGGCCAACGCCCAATTCAAACAATATGGTGCTTACAGCACAAGGTTTCCCTCTATGCCTCTGGCACAGTCCAGCCATTGCCAGTTGTGATATCGGGGAAAGAAGGTGAAAGCCCCCCCCTACAGTGGCCAGCCCTAGACACATCAGGTAGCAGACAGCTCAGCCCTGGGTGCAGAGGGGGGAGGAATGATATCAGAACGAGCTCACTGACAGATCCTCCGTTACCTCATTTCACAGTCAACAATATTGTAACCCTTAAGGTTTTACATGAACATTGATATCACTATGTATTGATAATGTACAGCTTCAGCACCGGTCAGAGCTGCCTACATTCACACCAACATGAAACTATAATCCTAATCCATCACAGCTGCAGCAAGGGGGGAGACATCCTCACAAAAGGAAAAGCAACTTCTAAGTCCAATATCAGTCAGTGTACGACCCCAGTACAAGCTATCACAACTATTCCTCTGATGAAGATGAAGAGGGAACATCATACATGCTGTCTAGTACTAGAGAGGAAACCCACAGGCACCAAGAATGCAGGGGCAGATGGAGGCACCACCATTACACTATGTGCACTGCACTTCAAGTCAGGTGACAATAGTCCAGACCCAGGGATGCATCCCATGCCATTTTACCTAAGAATGTAGCAGAAGCAGCAAACATATGCAGCCAGCTGGAATGATCTCTGGGCCATGAATGAAAATAGAAGCAGGTGATGCACTCTGGCCAATCATGAAGGAACAATTCAAACTTCCGGCAGAATCAGACGTACATGCTTGGAAGTCAGGGCCACAGCTAATTGAACAACTCAGAGAGTGGGCCAAAGGCAGGCTGGCCGGACAGGCCCTCAGCTTACATGACATGAGCCAAGATAAGACAGAGTCTGTAAAGAAGTTTCATTGCAGAGTAATGCAAGTATTCCAAGACTTGGGCTTCACCATTCATGACCAGATACACAGGCAAATGTTGACACAGGTCTTTGTGCATGGACTGAGACAGCCAATCAGGAAACCACTGATAGTGGCTAGGCCTGAGAACAGGTCAATAGCAGTGGACTGACCCAGCAAAATGTTTTATGTGCGCCTAGGAGACTGTTTATTGCCGATTGTCACCAAAATTGCCACCATTATAGCACCACAAAAGAGCACAAAGAAGGAAAAGGATGACGTGCTGCTGAGAACACCAGAAGGGAAGCCAGAGGTGAAGATGCTGCAAAGTGCCGATCAACACACCGGAAGAACCGCTGCAGACTCCATAGAGGAGACACCGACCTCAATAAGGTTAGCAAAGGGGAGAAGCTATGTCGGAGCAGGAGGAAGAAGTGATGGCAGATGCAGCCACAGCCCCTGTAACGCCCCAAGACCTTGGGTTGGATGCAGCCGCCGGTCTCATGGCACCCCCGGGCCTCGCCACGAATGCACCTGCAGGCCCCGTCTTACCACCGCAGCTTCAATCAGCAGGCCGGACCTCGCTGCCGCTACAGTACCCATCATGCCGTTGTCCACAGTAGCCAAAAGGATTGAGTCTCAACCAGGGGTGCAGAAGACAGCCCCTCTCATGGTGACTACTGACCTGGAAGCGCAACCACCTTACAAAGACAGAAAAAGTGTCAAGTGTTACATCTGTGGCAAGTTTGGCCATTACCAGAACCAGTGCGAAGCACCCACGCCCCCGAAGAGACTGGACCCATGCAACCCAAGAGTTGGTCCAGAAGAAACAGGTCAAGGAAGAAGTGCAGAAAGCAGTGAAGTACCCCGTCCATAGGACAGAGGCAAGCAAGCCAGGCCCGCAAGACACTATGCTCCTGACATGTAAAACTTCATCTGCAGGACCAATACCTCAAATTACCCTTAAAGTGGATGGCGTTGTCAGATCCAAAGTGGTGCAGCCAGAAGTGTGATGACACATGTGGAACTCACTGATCCCACCTGCCTATCAGAATCCTCTGTGTCTCGCATGGGCATTGATGGTCAAGTCAGACATTCTCAGCTTACAAAGCCACTGAGCGTGTGCACTCAGCCAGGACACTCTATCCTGTCCCAGTTTGTGGTGTAAAGGACCTGCCACTCAACCTACTGGGAGCGAACCTACTGCAGAAGCTGAAGGCAACCACAGTGTTCCAGGAAGATGGGACAGTGACACTTTCTTCATCCCTGACCCGAGAAGAGTCATGCTGGCGGCCCTACAAGAACATTAAACAATCGATGAGGCCTACCCAAGGAGGTACTGGATGTAGTACCAGAAAGTCTATGGTCTAAGGGACCCCAGCACATGAGAAAACCTCAAGTTGCCCCAGTACGGGTGTCACTCAAGCCATGAACCCTGTACCCTCGTAAGGCCCAGGCCAGGCCTAGAGTCAAGCTGCCTCTGACCAACTGAAGGTCTACCTGGAAATAGGAATCATTGTTCCTCGCACATCGCCTTGCAATACCCCGCTTTTCCCCATCAAGAAAAAGACTGTAAAAGGAGAGCCTGCCAAGTTCAGAATGGTATGCAAACTGAGAGCTGTGAATGACGCCACGGTGTTTGAAACTGCAATTATGCCGAATCCACACACTCTGCTCTCAAATGTGCCTGCCACAGCAAAAGTGTTCACAGTGAACAACCTGGCAAACATTTTCTCCAGTGTTCCAGTTCATCCGGAAGACCAGTTCCTGTTTGCCTTAATGCACCAGGGGGGACAACACACATGGACAGTGATGCCACAGTGGGCCCAGAACAGCCCTTCACGGTTCACCAAAGCAATGTCCACAGTCCTCACCAACTGGGTCGCAGAACATGCAGAAGTGACCCTGCTACAATACATGGACAATCTACTCCTTTGTGCAATTGACTTTGACACGTGTAAAGCCCATTTCTTGTATCTCCTACTCTACCTGGCGGAGCAGCACTGCAAGATCTCAAAGAACAAGGTCCAGTGGTGTCTGAAGCTAGTTACGTTCCAGAGACACTGTATTGCTCACCAGGCGAAACACCTGACAGATGACCGGAAGACCGCAGTGGAGAAGATGGTCCCTCCGACAACTCCAAAGGTGCTACAGGCCTGTTGTGAATTTGGATTCTGGGCTCCCCCGGTGGCTACTGGTGGAATTGAACTGGTGTTTTCATCTTCTCTGTTCACCTGTTCCCATCAAGATGTGGGAGTCGCTATATAACCTTGCTGCTCTGTTAGTTGCTTGCCGGTCAACAATGTTATCAGAAGCCTCTCTGTGCTTGTTCCTGCTCCTAGACAACTACTAGATAAGTTGGACTCTTGTCCATGTTTGTTTTTGCATTTTTGTTCCAGTTCACAGCTGTAGTTTCGTTACTGTGTCTGGAAAGCTCTTGTGAACAGGAATTGCCACTCTGGTGTTATGAGTTAATGCCAGAGTTTTAAAGTAATTTCTGGATGGTGTTTTGATAGGGTTTTCAGCTGACCATGAAAGTGCCCTTTCTGTTTTCTGCTATGTAGTAAGTGGACCTCAAATTTGCTAAACCTATTTTCATACTACGTTTGTTATTTCATCTTGATTCACCGCCAATACATGTGGGGGGCCTCTGTCTCCTTTCGGGGTATTTCTCTAGAGGTGAGCTAGGACTAATATTTCCCTCTGCTAGCATTATTTAGTCCTCCGGCTGGTGCTGGGCATCTAGAATCAACGTAGGCATGCTACCCGGCCACTGCTAGTTGTGTGTTAGGTTTAGTTCATGGTCAGCTCAGTTCCCATCTTCCAAGAGCTAGTTCCTATATACGCTGATGCTATGTTCTCTTGCCATTGAGAACATGACAGTTTGACCGGCCCACTAAAGGGTTAAAATCCTTGGCTGAGAAAGGAGAGAAATAAGAAGTCTGCTGAGAATTTTTTTTTTTTTTCTCCTTCTAATCTTTGAATGGCTCTGTGTCCACCTGTTTGTAATGGATCTTCAGAGTGTAACTGCAGGTTTGAATAATCTCGCCACGAAGGTACAAAATTTGCAAGACTTTGTTTGTCATGCACCTATATCTGAGCCGAGAATTCCTTTGCCGGAATTTTTCTCGGGGAATAGATCTGGGTTTCAGAATTTTCGAAATAATTGCAAATTATTTTTGTCCCTGAAATTTCGCTCTGCCGGAGACCCTGCACAGCAGGTCAGGATTGTGATTTCCTTGCTCCGGGGCGACCCTCAAGACTGGGCTTTTTCATTGACACCAGGGGATCCTGCGTTGCTCAATGTGGATGCGTTTTTTCTGGCCTTGGGGTTGCTTTATGACGAACCTCATTTGGAGCTTCAGGCAGAAAAAACTTTGATGTCCCTATCTCAGGGGCAAGATGAAGCGGAAATTTACTGTCAAAGATTCCGTAAATGGTCTGTGCTTACTCAGTGGAATGAGTGCGCCCTGGCGGCGACTTTCAGAGAGGGTCTCTCTGATGCCATTAAGGATGTTATGGTGGGGTTCCCTGTGCCTGCGGGTCTGAATGAGTCCATGACAATGGCTATTCAGATCGATAGGCGTTTGCGGGAGCGCAAACCAGTGCACCATCTGGCGGTGTCCACTGAGAAGTCGCCAGAGAGTATGCAGTGTGATAGAATTCTGTCCCGAAGCGAGCGGCAGAATTTTAGACGGAAAAATGGGTTGTGTTTCTATTGTGGTGATTCTACTCATGTTATATCAGCATGCTCTAAGCGCACTAAAAAGCTTGATAAATCTGTTTCCATTTGCACCTTACCGTCTAAGTTTATTCTATCTGTGACCCTGATTTGCTCTTTGTCATCTATTACCACGGACGCCTATGTCGACTCTGGCGCCGCTTTGAGTCTTATGGATTGGTCCTTTGCCAAACGCTGTGGGTATGATTTAGAGCCTTTGGAGACTCTTATTCCTCTGAAGGGGATTGACTCCACCCCATTGGCTAATAATAAACCACAATACTGGACACAAGTAACTATGCGTATTAATCCGGATCACCAGGAGATTATTCGCTTTCTGGTGCTGTATAATCTACATGATGATTTGGTGCTAGGATTGCCTTGGCTGCAATCTCACAACCCAGTCCTCGACTGGAGAGCTATGTCTGTGTTGAGCTGGGGATGTAAGGGGGCTCATGGGGATGTACCTGTGGTTTCCATTTCATCATCTATTCCCTCTGAAATTCCTGAGTTCCTGTCTGACTATCGTGACGTCTTTGAAGAATCCAAGCTTGGTTCATTACCTCCGCACCGAGAGTGCGATTGTGCCATAGATTTAATCCCGGGTAGTAAATACCCAAAGGGTCGTTTATTTAATCTGTCTGTGCCTGAACATGCTGCTATGCGAGAATATATAAAGGAGTCCTTGGAAAAGGGACATATTCGTCCATCGTCATCTCCCTTAGGAGCCGGTTTTTTCTTTGTGTCAAAAAAAGACGGCTCTTTGAGACCATGTATCGATTATCGGCTTTTGAATAAAATCACTGTAAAATATCAATACCCATTGCCGTTGCTGACTGATTTGTTTGCTCGCATAAGGGGGGCCAAGTGGTTCTCTAAGATTGACCTTCGTGGGGCGTATAATTTGGTGCGAATCAGGCAGGGGGATGAGTGGAAAACCGCATTTAATACGCCCGAGGGCCACTTTGAGTATTTAGTGATGCCTTTTGGTCTTTCAAATGCTCCGTCAGTTTTCCAGTCCTTTATGCATGATATTTTTCGCGATTATTTGGATAAATTTATGATTGTGTATCTGGATGATATTCTGATTTTTTCGGAGGACTGGGACTCTCATGTCCAGCAAGTCAGGAGGGTTTTCCAGGTTTTGCGGTCTAATTCTTTGTGTGTGAAGGGTTCTAAATGTGTTTTTGGGGTACAGAGGATTTCCTTTTTGGGATATATTTTTTCTCCCTCTTCCATTGAAATGGATCCTGTCAAGGTTCAAGCTATTTGTGATTGGACGCAGCCCTCTTCTCTTAAGAGTCTTCAGAAATTTTTGGGCTTTGCTAACTTTTATCGTCGATTTATTGCTGGTTTTTCGGATATTGCTAAGCCATTGACCGATTTGACTAAGAAGGGTGCTGATGTTGCTGATTGGTCCCCTGACGCTGTGGAGGCCTTTCGGGAGCTTAAGCGCCGTTTTTCCTCTGCCCCTGTGTTGCGTCAGCCTGATGTTGCTCTACCTTTTCAGGTTGAGGTCGACGCTTCTGAGATCGGAGCTGGGGCAGTGTTGTCGCAGAAAAGTTCTGACTGCTCCGTGATGAGGCCTTGTGCCTTCTTTTCCCGTAAATTTTCGCCCGCTGAGCGGAATTATGATGTTGGGAATCGGGAGCTTTTGGCCATGAAGTGGGCTTTTGAGGAGTGGCGCCATTGGCTTGAGGGGGCCAGACATCAGGTGGTGGTATTGACTGACCACAAAAACTTGATTTATCTTGAGACCGCCAGGCGCCTGAATCCTAGACAGGCGCGCTGGTCATTATTTTTCTCTCGGTTTAATTTTGTGGTGTCATACCTACCGGGTTCTAAGAATGTTAAGGCGGATGCCCTTTCTAGGAGTTTTGAGCCTGACTCGCCTGGTAACTCTGAGCCCACAGGTATCCTTAAGGATGGAGTGGTATTGTCAGCCGTTTCTCCAGACCTGCGGCGGGCCTTGCAGGAGTTTCAGGCGGATAGACCGGATCGTTGCCCACCTGATAAACTGTTTGTTCCTGATGATTGGACCAGTAGAGTCATCTCTGAGGTTCATTCTTCTGCGTTGGCAGGTCATCCTGGCATTTTTGGTACCAGGGATTTGGTGGCAAGGTCCTTCTGGTGGCCTTCCCTGTCACGAGATGTGCGAGTCTTTGTGCAGTCTTGTGACGTTTGTGCTCGGGCCAAGCCTTGTTGCTCTCGGGCTAGTGGATTATTGTTGCCCTTGCCTATTCCTAAGAGGCCTTGGACGCACATCTCGATGGATTTTATTTCAGATCTGCCTGTTTCTCAGAAGATGTCTGTCATCTGGGTGGTGTGTGACCGTTTCTCTAAGATGGTCCATTTGGTTCCTCTGCCCAAGTTGCCTTCTTCTTCCGAGTTGGTTCCTCTGTTTTTTCAAAATGTTGTTCGTTTGCATGGTATTCCTGAGAATATCATTTCTGACAGAGGGACCCAATTCGTGTCTAGATTTTGGCGGGCATTCTGTGCTAGGATGGGCATAGATTTGTCTTTTTCGTCCGCTTTCCATCCTCAGACGAATGGCCAGACCGAGCGGACTAATCAGACCCTGGAGACATATCTGAGGTGTTTTGTGTCTGCTGACCAGGATGATTGGGTTGCTTTTTTGCCATTGGCAGAGTTCGCTCTCAATAATCGGGCCAGCTCTGCCACTTTGGTGTCCCCGTTTTTCTGTAATTCGGGGTTTCATCCTCGATTTTCCTCTGGTCAGGTGGAATCTTCGGATTGTCCTGGAGTGGATGCTGTGGTGGAGAGATTGCATCAGATCTGGGGGCAGGTGGTGGACAATTTGAGGTTGTCCCAGGAGAAGACTCAGCTTTTTGCCAACCGCCACCGTCGTGTTGGTCCTCGGCTTTGTGTTGGGGATTTGGTGTGGTTGTCTTCTCGTTTTGTCCCTATGAGGGTCTCTTCTCCTAAGTTTAAGCCTCGGTTCATCGGCCCGTATAAGATATTGGAGATTCTTAACCCTGTTTCCTTCCGTTTGGACCTCCCTGCATCCTTTTCTATTCATAACGTTTTTCATCGGTCATTATTGCGCAGGTATGAGGTACCGGTTGTGCCTTCCGTTGAGCCTCCTGCTCCGGTGTTGGTTGAGGGTGAGTTGGAGTACGTTGTGGAGAAAATCTTAGACTCTCGTGTTTCCAGACGGAGACTCCAGTATCTGGTCAAGTGGAAGGGATACGGCCAGGAGGATAATTCTTGGGTGAATGCATCTGATGTTCATGCCTCTGATCTGGTTCGTGCCTTTCATAGGGCCCATCCTGATCGCCCTGGTGGTTCTGGTGAGGGTTCGGTGCCCCCTCCTTGAGGGGGGGGTACTGTTGTGAATTTGGATTCTGGGCTCCCCCGGTGGCTACTGGTGGAATTGAACTGGTGTTTTCATCTTCTCTGTTCACCTGTTCCCATCAAGATGTGGGAGTCGCTATATAACCTTGCTGCTCTGTTAGTTGCTTGCCGGTCAACAATGTTATCAGAAGCCTCTCTGTGCTTGTTCCTGCTCCTAGACAACTACTAGATAAGTTGGACTCTTGTCCATGTTTGTTTTTGCATTTTTGTTCCAGTTCACAGCTGTAGTTTCGTTACTGTGTCTGGAAAGCTCTTGTGAACAGGAATTGCCACTCTGGTGTTATGAGTTAATGCCAGAGTTTTAAAGTAATTTCTGGATGGTGTTTTGATAGGGTTTTCAGCTGACCATGAAAGTGCCCTTTCTGTTTTCTGCTATGTAGTAAGTGGACCTCAAATTTGCTAAACCTATTTTCATACTACGTTTGTTATTTCATCTTGATTCACCGCCAATACATGTGGGGGGCCTCTGTCTCCTTTCGGGGTATTTCTCTAGAGGTGAGCTAGGACTAATATTTCCCTCTGCTAGCATTATTTAGTCCTCCGGCTGGTGCTGGGCATCTAGAATCAACGTAGGCATGCTACCCGGCCACTGCTAGTTGTGTGTTAGGTTTAGTTCATGGTCAGCTCAGTTCCCATCTTCCAAGAGCTAGTTCCTATATACGCTGATGCTATGTTCTCTTGCCATTGAGAACATGACACAGGCCTTCCTTGGTCTAGTTTCGTATTGCAGAGCCTGGATCCCTGATGCTTCCGTCCTAATGCAGCCTCTGTGTGAATACGTCAGCGTGACCCCGTTCCTCCTGACAGATGCAGCCTTCAGTTCGTTCAAGAAGTTAAAAGGCACAGTAGTCTCAGAGCCAGCACTAGGCCCATCTGACTACGAGAAGCCATTCCGTCTCTACTTGATGAGAAAAGAAGGCCTTGCTACTGGAGTCCTGACACAGCTTCAGGGGGGAAAGCAGAGACTTTCGGACTACTTTTCAGCTTGCCTGGATCCAGTTGCAAGGGAAGCCTCTTCCTCCCGCATGAGAGCAGCAGTTGCAGCACACGCCCTCCTGGACAGGACTACTGACATCAGTGGAAAAAACCATTGGAAATCCTGGTTCTGCATGACATCTCAGCAATCCTCAACCAAACCCAGCTAAAACATCTCTTCACCGCCACGCATCTTCGCCTCCAGTGCTCTCTACTCCTGCCCGACAATGTCACCATCTCCAGATGCACAGTCCTCAACCCGTCCACTCTACTCCCACTCCCAAGGGGGGATACAGATACGGATCCTCAGATAAAAAGTCTGATCAAAATCTGCATGATACCTTCTGCAGGGATCTGAATTTGCTCCGGACGGATGACCATGATTGCTTCAGCATCATGCAACAGAAAACAGCAGGACTACCCAAGGTGGCAGAAGAGCCACTGACCAACCCAGAGTTGATCCTCTCTGTGGATGACTCCAGATTTGCAGATGATGAAGGAAGATTCCACACGGGAGGTGCAGCGACCAGCAATCAAGAGATCCTGTGGTCCAGAAGTCTGCCGCCCAGTCTGTCAGCCCAGGAAGCAGAACTGATAGCGCTGATGAAGGCCTACCAGAGGGCAGAAGACAAGACTGAGAAAATGTATACCGATTCAAGGTACTTGCATGGCATAGCACACGACTTCGGACCCATCTGGGCTGCAAGGGACTTCATAACAGCCAGCGGAACAACCGTGAAGCATCAATGGAGCCATTAAGGACCTGCTGAACACACTTCAGCTTCCAAAAGTGGTGACAATGCTAAAAGTCAAAGCGCATGGAAAACTGAACACAGTAGGGGCACGAGGCAACAACATGGCGGATATGGCAGCCAAAGAAACAGTCAAGGGAAGACAATATGGACAAGTGGAAGAGGTCGTAGAGCCGGACGGCTACTACAGGACGGCTGAAGACAGGAAACCTGACAAGATGACATCCTGGGATCTGCTCAAAAAAGTTGCAAGAGCAAGCCCCAAAGGACAAGAAGGAATGCTGGATGCAGAAGTGAGCAACACATGAAGAAGGAAGGGTATACTCAATGGACTACAAACCCAGTTTACCCCGAAGCATGTATCCTATGGTGGTCCAGTGGGCACATGGGACCACACACAGATTAAAGACACAGATGAATGATCCGATTGGTGCTTACTGGTTCGCTCCAGAAATCTCCACCCTAACAGCCAAGTTCATAAACAGCTGTCTGACCTGTGGCAAATGCAACCCTGGAAGAATGAAGAAAGTTCCCACACATCGTCTTGCCAGACCACTGTACCCCCTTCCAGAGGATCCAGATAGACCACATCCAGATGCCGCCAAGTGGAGGATTCGAATATGCCCTTGTGGTCGTGGACGTGTTCTCAGGATGGCCAGAAGCTTTCCCAGTGAGGAACCAGTCAGCAAAGACTACTGCAAAGAAGCTACTCTCAGAGACGAGATATGCAGCTATGGGGTCCCAGAAGTGATAGAGAGTGACCAGGGACCCGCATTCACAGCAAACCTCACATGAGAGATCTAGTCAGCAGTAGGGTCAGACTTAGGCCTACACACTCCCAATCACACTACTCAGTGTTAGGCACACTCCCAGAGGCCCAGGAAAGCTGTTACCATATGAAATTTTGTTTGTGTCTAGTCCCAGGTTAGGGGTATCCTTTCCCTTAGCAGCTGATTATGCAATATGATACTTTGTCTGCTTATGTAATTGAAATCACCAAGAAACTTGCTAACATCCATTCTCGAGTTTTTTTCTTCATTGCCAGATCCAGATTCAGTGTCCGGTATGCACTCCTAGAAGCCAGGAGACTGGGTGTTGGTGAAAAAGCTTGTAAGGAGAACACCACTCGATCCCAGATTTGATGATCCTGCTCAAGTGCTGCTGATGACACCAAACTCTGTGAAACTGGAGGGAAGACCCACTTGGATTCACTCATCGCATTGGCAAGAAAGCTCCCCTACCAGAAGATGACACCCAAGCCAGAATGATGTTGTGGCCTGACCGAAAAGATGACCTACCTGATAAAGACTGCACATCGCTCACTACACATGCTATTGACTAAGAGACTGATTGCAACGAACCCCAGTTAGGGACAGATCTCCTGACCGCCCATTTGCGAAAAGTCTGTATGGAGTGGGGCACAGGCGTTAGGCTTGTGTCAGTTCGCCGACAGCACAAAAGAGTTGCAGCGCTTTGGGACAGGAGGCTAGGATTAGGGCAAGTGATATCTAAGGGGGGCTTGTGATAGAAATATATATATCATGTAGATCTCACTTGCATGTATACTCCTCTATAATCAAATATATACTTATATGCTCACATCTAATATATACATTATAATCAATGGTTTAAAATGGCTGACAAACTGATATAACCCAGACAGATCATATGGGGTTTTCCACCCCTAAAAGCAGAACAGAGTCAGATGTTTGGTGACTGCTGATCAAGTGTCTCCACTTTGTCCTAGACACAGAACTCAGGTTTGGTTGCTTAATCAGCAGTCATATGAGCATTAATCACAATATTCCATATATGTTTAGATAACCAATGACAGAGGAGCTAGACAATATGATAATTAACTAACCACCCCTGACAACCCCTAACCACTCCTTTCTATGTGAAAATATAAAACTATGTATGTACAATAAAGTGTCAGTATTGATGGAATGTTGTTCTGTCACAGTTGTGTACAGTCCATTCTTGATGAGCGCTCAAAATACTCAGTCTAATTGGGAGCGGCCGCAGCACACACAGGGATATATTTATCCAACCCTAATATTTCCATAACACCCCTCCAAAACATTTTGCCAATGCTCAAACGCGAGTTTAATAGCCAGCAACTGTCTGTTCCCAACATCATAGTTGAGCTCAGTCTCCAAAATTTTTTTTAGAAAAGAAAGCACAGGGATGCACCCCATCCTCTCCCTCCTGGAACAGAACTGCCCCCACCCCTACTGAAGAGGCATCAACCTCTACCACAAATGGCTTGGTCTCATCCATCTGGATCAAAACAGGAGCAGAGCTAAACCTCTCCTTAAGATGCTCAAAAGCCTTAACAGCCTCAGAAGACCATTGGACAGTATTAGAACCCTTCTTGGTGAGATCAGTTATAGATTTAGCGATCACAGAAAAAATATTTATGAATTTTCTGTAATAATTAGCAAACCCTAAAAATCTCTGAACCGACTTCAAACATTCAGGCCTAGGCCACTCCACCACTGCCTGAACCTTCACCGGGTCCATCTTAAACCCATCACTGGAGACAAAGTACCCCAAAAAACTCATTTTCTGTACCGCAAACTCGCACTTCTCCAATTTAGCAAAGAGTGAGTTTTCACTCAAAATCTGTAGAACTTCGCGGACTCTCTGCCAATGCGACTCCAGATCAGGTGAATATATCAAAATATCGTCCAAGTAAACAATAACACTCCTACCAATCAATGACCTCAGAATGTCATTAATTAAATTTTGAAAAAATGCACGCGCATTAGTAATGCCAAAAGGCATCACCAGACACTCAAAATGACCTTCTGGGGTATTAAAGGCTGTCTTCCATTCATCGCCCTCCATCACCCGCAGCAAATTATATGCCCCACGAAGGTCAATCTTAGAGAACCACTTCACTCCGGTTAGTTTGTTAAACAAATCCGGAATCAGCGGCAACGGGTAAGGATTGCGCACAGTGATCTTATTAATCTCCCGAAAATCCAGACTTGGCCTAAGGCCCCATCCTTCTTTTTGACAAAAAGAATCCTACAGCCACAGGGGATTTAGACGGTTTTATATGACCTGCCGCTAAACTAGTCTGTAGGTATTCCTTTAAGGCCTCCCTGTTATGATTTTCCCAATGGCAGGGAAATCAAAAATAACAAACGGACTAGCTCTCGGGTGATGGAAACTAAAGTGACCGTGACCTGAACCTAACACAACACTGGAAGTAGCCGGGGAGTGTTTCCTACGATGCCCTAGACACCACGCGCCAGCCGGAGATCTAACTACCCCTATCAGAGGAATATACAGGCCTGCCTTACCTCCAGAGATGAACCCCAAAAGGAGATAGCAGGCCCCCACAAATATTGACGGTGAGTCAAGAGGAAAAGACATACGTAGGATGAACAGCAGATTTAGCACAGTGAGGTCCGCTTACTAGATAGCAGAAGTACAGGAAAGAGTTACTTCACGGTCAACTTCAAAACACTACTCAAAAACACCATCCTGAAATTACTTTAAAACTCCAGTGACAACTCATGCCACTGGAGTGGCAATTTCAGTCCACGAGAGCTTCCAGCTGCAGAGAGTCACATTGCAGATAGCTGGACAAAAAATAACATTAACTAGGAACAAAATACAACTTAGCTGAACTGGAACTTGAGGCAGGAGAATGCAACAGAATGCTACTGATACATTGTTGGCCGGCATCGGACCAGCAGCCAAGCAGCCTTAAATAGGAAACTCCCCTAATGGGTGTCAACAGGTGATCAAGGATAGAAGAAGGCAAATAAGTGGCAATACCATAAAACACCACCGGGGGAGCCCACAAACAGAATTCACAACAGTACCCCCCCCTTAAGGAGGGGGCACCGAACCCTCATCAGAACCACCAGGGCGATCTGGATGAGCACTATGGAATGCACGAACCAAATCAGGAGCATGAACATCAGATGCTGTCACCCAAGAATTATCCTCCTGACCATAGCCTTTCCACTTAACCAGATACTGAAGTTTCCGTCTGGAAACACGGGAGTCCAAGATCTTTTCTACCACATACTCCAACTCACCCTCAACCAGCACAGGAGCAGGAGGATCAGCAGACGGAACAACCGGCACCTCATACCTCCGCAATAATGACCGATGAAAAACATTATGAATAGTAAAAGATGCTGGGAGGTCCAAACGAAAGGACACAGGATTGAGAACCTCCAGAATCCTATAAGGGCCGATAAACCGAGGCTTAAACTTAGGAGACGAGACCTTCATAGGAACAAATCGAGAAGACAACCAAACCAGGTCCCCAACACAAAGACGAGGACCGACACGCCGATGACGATTAGTGAACTGTTGAGTCTTCTCCTGGGACAACTTCAGATTGTCCACAACCTGTCCCCAAATCTGATGCATTCTATCAACCACAGCATCTACTCCAGGACAATCCGAAGATTCCAATTGACCGGACGAAAAGCGAGGGTGAAACCCTGAATTACAAAAAAATGGAGAAACCAAAGTGGCAGAACTGGCCCGATTGTTAAGGGCAAACTCTGCCAATGGCAAAAAATCAAGCCAATCGTCCTGATCAGCGGACACAAAACACCTCAAGTAAGTCTCCAAGGTCTGATTAGTACGCTCAGTCTGGCCATTAGTCTGAGGATGGAATGCAGACGAAAACGACAAGTCGATGCCCATCCTGGCACAGAACGCCCGCCAAAATCTAGACACAAACTGAGTACCCCTGTCAGAAACTATATTCTCAGGAATACCATGCAAACGCACAACATTCTGAAAAAATAGAGGGACCAGCTCAGAGGAGGAGGGCAATTTGGGCAAAGGTACCAAGTGAACCATCTTGGAAAAACGGTCACACACCACCCAGATGACGGACATCCTACGAGAAACAGGAAGGTCAGAAATAAAGTCCATAGAGATGTGCGTCCAAGGCCTCTTAGGAATAGGCAAGGGCAACAACAACCCGCTGGCCCGGGAACAGCAGGGCTTAGCCCGAGCACAAACATCACAAGACTGCACAAAAATACGTACATCTCGAGACAAGGAAGGCCACCAGAAGGACCTAGACACCAGATCCCTGGTGCCAAAAATTCCAGGATGACCTGCCAACGCGGAAGAGTGAACCTCCGAAATAACTCTACTGGTCCAGTCATCAGGGACAAACAGTCTACCAGGCGGACAGCGATCAGGCCTATCCACCTGAAACTCCTGCAAAGAGCGCCGCAGGTCTGGGGAGACAGCTGACAATATCACCCCATCCTTCAGGATGCCAGTAGGTTCGGAATCACCAGGCGAGTCAGGCTCAAAACTCCTAGAGAGGGCATCCGCCCTCACATTCTTAGACCCAGGCAGATATGAGACCACAAAGTTAAATCGAGAGAAAAACAACGACCAGCGCGCCTGTCTAGGATTCAGACGCCTGGCTGACTCAAGATAAATTAGATTTTTGTGGTCAGTCAAGACCACCACCTGGTGTCTAGCACCCTCAAGCCAATGACGCCACTCCTCAAATGCCCACTTCATGGCCAAGAGCTCCCGATTTCCAACATCATAATTTCGCTCAGCGGGCGAAAACTTTCGAGAGAAAAACGCACATGGTCTCATCACTGAGCAGTCAGGACCTTTCTGCGACAAAACTGCACCTGCTCCGATCTCGGAAGCATCTACTTCAACCTGGAACGGGAGCGAAACATCAGGCTGGCGCAACACAGGAGCAGAAGAAAAGCGGCGCTTAAGCTCCCGAAAGGCCTCCACAGCCGCAGAGGACCAATTAGCAACATCAGCACCCTTCTTGGTCAAATCAGTCAAAGGTTTAGCAATGGCAGAAAAACCCGCTATGAATCGGCGATAGAAATTAGCAAATCCCAAGAATTTCTGAAGACTCTTTAGAGAAGTAGGTTGTATCCAATCACAAATAGCCTGAACCTTAACAGGGTCCATCTCCATAGATGAAGGGGAAAAAATATATCCCAGAAAGGAAATTCTCTGAACCCCAAAAATACACTTTGAGCCCTTCACAAATAGAGAATTAGCTCGTAAAACCTGAAAAACTCTCCTGACCTGTTGAACATGAGATTCCCAGTCCTCCGAAAAAATCAAAATATCATCCAAATACACAATCATAAATTTATCCAGATATTCACGGAAAATATCGTGCATAAAGGACTGAAAAACGGAAGGGGCATTCGCGAGACCGAAAGGCATTACCAAATACTCAAAATGGCCTTCAGGCGTATTAAATGCGGTCTTCCACTCATCCCCCTGCTTAATCCGCACCAAATTATACGCACCACGTAGATCGATCTTAGTGAACCACTTCGCCCCCTTTATGCGAGCAAAAAGATCAGTCAGTAAAGGTAACGGGTACTGGTATTTAACAGTAATCTTATTCAGAAGTCGATAGTCGATACAAGGTCTCAATGAACCATCCTTTTTACCCACAAAGAAAAACCCTGCCCCCAATGGAGACAAAGAGGGGCGAATATGACCCTTTTCTAAAGATTCTCTGATATACTCCCGCATAGCAGTATGTTCAGGTACAGACAAATTAAACAAGCGACCCTTAGGAAATTTACTACCGGGAATCAACTCAATAGCGCAGTCACACTCTCTGTGAGGGGGAGAGAATCAGTTTTAGGCTCCTGAAAGACATCATAAAAATCTGACAGAAATGCTGGGATCTCAGAGGGAGTAGATGAAGAAATGGGAACCAAAGGTGCATCCCCATGAATCCCCCGACATCCCCAACTCAGCACAGACATTGATCTCCAGTCCAAGACTGGATTATGAATTTGTAACCATGGTAATCCAAGTACTAATACGTCATGTAGATTATATAACACAAGGAAACGAATAATCTCCTGATGGTCTGGGGAAAGATGCATAGTCACTTGTGTCCAATATTGTGGTTTATTGCTAGCCAAAGGTGTAGAATCAATACCCTTTAAGGGAATAGAAACCTCCAGAGGCTCTAAATCAAACCCACAACGCTTGCCAAAGGACCAATCCATGAGACTCAGAGCGGCGCCAGAATCCACATAAGCATCCACAGTAACAGATGATAAAGTACAAATCAATGTCACGGACAAAAGAAATTTAGACTGCAAGGTACCCATAGAAAAAGATTTATCAACCTTTTTATCAACCTTCTTTATGCGTTTAGAGCATGCTGATATAACATGAGCTGGATCTCCACAATAGAAGCACAACCCATTTTTGCGCCTGTAATTCTGTCGTTCGCCTCTAGACAATACACTATCGCATTGCATATGCTCTGGTGCCTTTTCAGAGGTCACCGCCAAATGATGCACAGGTCTTTGCTCAGAAGATACTGCCATATGGTGCACAGGTTTTTGCTCAAAAGATACCGCCATATGGTGCACAGATTTTTGCTCAGAAGATACCGCCATATGGTGCACAGATTTGCGCTCCCGTAAACGCCGATCAATCTGGATAGTCAATTTCATGGCATCATTCAGACCTGTAGGCACAGGGAACCCCACCATGACATCCTTCACGGCATCAGAGAGACCTTCTCTGAAATTAGCTGCTAGAGCGCACTCATTCCATTTAGTAAGTACCGACCATTTACGAAATTTCTGGCAGTATATCTCAGCTTCATCTTGCCCTTGGGAAAGAGCTATCAAGGCTTTCTCAGCCAAAATCTCTAAATTAGGTTCTTCATAAAGCAACCCCAAAGCCAGAAAAAACGCATCTACATTTAATAACGCAGGATCCCCTGGCGACAATGCAAATGCCCAACTTTGTGGGTCACCCCGCAATAGAGAAATAACAATTTTAACCTTTTGCGCAGGATCACCAGCAGAGTGAGATTTCAGAGACAAAAACAATTTACAATTCTCTCTGAAATTCAAAAAACGGGATCTGTCTCCGGTAAAAAATTCAGGCATAGGGATCTTAGGTTCAGACATTGGAGCACGTATAACAAAATCTTGTAAGTTCTGGACCTTTGAAGCCAGGTTATTCAGACCAGCAACCAAACTCTGTGGATCCATGATTCAAACAGGTGTAACCAAAGCCATTCAAAGATTAAGAGGAGAGGAAAAAAAAAAAAAAGGCTGAAGACTGCAGTTTAAGCAAGGAGTACAAATAAGCACTAAGGTGCACTTTCCAAACACAGAAGGAAAAAAAAACCTTTTCATATCCTTTCCTGCTTTAGTGCATAGTTTTAACACATTGGGCCGGCCAAACTGTTATGATTTTCCCAATGGCAGGGAAATCAAAAATAACAAACGGACTAGCTCTCGGGTGATGGAAACTAAAGTGACCGTGACCTGAACCTAACACAACACTGGAAGTAGCCGGGGAGTGTTTCCTACGATGCCCTAGACACCACGCGCCAGCCGGAGATCTAACTACCCCTATCAGAGGAATATACAGGCCTGCCTTACCTCCAGAGATGAACCCCAAAAGGAGATAGCAGGCCCCCACAAATATTGACGGTGAGTCAAGAGGAAAAGACATACGTAGGATGAACAGCAGATTTAGCACAGTGAGGTCCGCTTACTAGATAGCAGAAGTACAGGAAAGAGTTACTTCACGGTCAACTTCAAAACACTACTCAAAAACACCATCCTGAAATTACTTTAAAACTCCAGTGACAACTCATGCCACTGGAGTGGCAATTTCAGTCCACGAGAGCTTCCAGCTGCAGAGAGTCACATTGCAGATAGCTGGACAAAAAATAACATTAACTAGGAACAAAATACAACTTAGCTGAACTGGAACTTGAGGCAGGAGAATGCAACAGAATGCTACTGATACATTGTTGGCCGGCATCGGACCAGCAGCCAAGCAGCCTTAAATAGGAAACTCCCCTAATGGGTGTCAACAGGTGATCAAGGATAGAAGAAGGCAAATAAGTGGCAATACCATAAAACACCACCGGGGGAGCCCACAAACAGAATTCACAACACCTCCCTCTCGGGAATCGTCAGATTAAATAAACGACTCTTAGGAAGTGTGGCACCTGGAACGAACTCAATAGCGCAGTCGTAATCTCTATGGGGTGATAGAGCTAGCGATTTGACCTCTGAAAATACCCTCCAGAAATCCTGAATGGCTTCAGGTAGCTCCTTCTTAACAACGGCAGCAATGTGAACATTACAACAATTACCATAACACCCCTGACCCCAGGACCTTATAGTACTAGACTACCAGGATTGTGCATTTTTATCCAGAGTAAACCCAGGATGACTGATGTTCCATATTCACAATAAGAGGGAAACCGGAAACCTTTCGAGAAATACACCCATGTTCCAGAGGAGTGTTATCAATAGCCACAACAGGAATAGGAGATGACAATGGTTCAGAATCAAACTTATATTTGTCTAGGAATTGTTGATCAATCAAATTAAGTGCAGAACCACAATCCACCATTACCTGAAAATCAATGGAAGAACCATGATATGTGGTATTACCAGATAAAAAAAACTGCTGCTGACCGTAAAAACGCAATACGAACTAGATTGTTACTCCTACTGACCTTTTTTTTTTTCTTTCCTTATGCGAACCTCACATTGCTTAATAAAATGGTCAGCCTTAGCACAATACAAGCATAGCCCTACAGCGAACCTCTTCTCCCTCTTCTGGGAATGAGAGGACGTCGCCCCAAGTTGCATCGGTTCCCAACTGTCGACGGGGCTATCCTGAGAGACTGGGTCCAGCATTATAAGAGTCTTCTCTTCACTCCACCTGTCTCTTAATCTTCTATCCACACGGATAGCTAACTGCATAGCAGTTTCCAAAGTATCAGGTGCAGGATATGCAATGAGCAAATCTTTAACTCTTTCACTCAAACCTGCTAAAAACTAACTCTTGAGCGCTGGGTCATTCCACCTGACCTCTGCGGACCATCGTCTGAACAGGGTGCAATACCTCTCAGCATCCACAAAGCCCTGTTTAAGCCGTCTGATATGACCCAATCAGGATAATCATATAACAACCCCATAGCAGAAAAAAATGTTTCTTCTGACGTTAAACAAGGATCTTCAGGATGTAATGAAAACGCCCAGATTTGGGGTTCACTTCGCATTAAAGACATAATAATCCCCACACGCTGTAATTCACTCCCTGAGGATCTGGGTCTAAGCCGAAAATATAGTAAACATGCATTTTTAAACGTAAAAATTTCCTGCCGTTTACCAGAACAAAACTCAGGTAATCCTACCTTAGGTTCTTCAGAGAGTGCTCCAGAGCAAATACTCATGTGCTGTTGAAGGTTGGTTACTTCCAAAGTTAACCCTTGCAAGCGTTGAGCAATTTCCTGGACGCTGCACATATTGAAAGAATCCGGGAAAAAAAATTCTTTTTTTTTTATATGTGTGGCTGGACAAACTGTTACGAAACTGCAGCACAGAACTAGGAGAGATGGGGGAAAGCTGACCCTGCACTAGGCTGAAACCCTAAGATGGAGTGGGCGACCCATTCCAGCGAATAGACCCACCGACGATCCTAGTCTAAACTCAGCGAAGACCTATAGATAAGGGGAAGGAGGTCCCTAAAAGATCTAAGGACTGGGTACAAAAAACAGGTCACCTCCTAATAGGAAACACAGAGAAAACTGCAGAAACAAACTGAAAACAAAAACAAAAGATAGCAGAACCAGAGATCCCAGAACTGGAAAATAACAAACACAGAAAGCTGTCTAAGCACCTAGCCAGAACTCTAGCGGATTAACACTGTTGTCCAGCAAGGCATGGGAGGCAGGTGCTTGGTAATAAAGGGTGATACAATCTCCTGACCAAGACAACCCAGCACCAGGGGAAAAAGACCAGCAGACAGAAAATCAAAACAAGATGGCGGATGGTCAAAACAAAACAGATTCTAACAGTCGCCACATCTGAGGAAGGGACCCTGCTCAGGTGCACGCCAAACTGCCCACCACACCCCAGCATCACCGCACCTCTGCCACCGCCACACAACACCACTGCAGCAACCAACCGGTAAGCCTGTGTTCGAACTATAAGACACACGCCCCACTTTGCTCACAATTTTTTTTGGGAAAAAGTGCATCTTATAGTCAGAAAAATTAGGTACTAAGAACAGGGAGCACCTGGAGAAATCTCTGCACCTCCCAGTCCTAGATAGGTCAACTGAGCTGTCAATCAAGGCACCGACAGCTCAGCACGCCCCAGCACAGGATAGGATGACAGCTGTCCATCACAGAGTCCCAGACACTCTGAGCAGAGGAATCGTGACAGAGTTACCTATAATTTGAGTTACAACTAAACTTTTATGCAGTTCCTCTTGCAAAGTTTCTATGTAGGAATACTTCACATTCTGATTGTCACACTACAAAGGAACAGTGTCACCAAGAGATTCGGCTGTACACAGCATAAAAAGGGTAATGGCTTCGGTGAATATCAAAAGCATGGCAAACATTCTGAAATCCCATTTTCTTAGAAGGGAAGATCACTCGAGCAATCCATGCGCTTTCATAATAGAATTGCTAATTTGAATATAACCTACACTGCCAACAATAAGAAATGCAATTTGGTCTCTGGTAGACACACTGAAAGTTAATTTACTTTTCAACTTTAAAAGAAAGACTTCTTGAAAATTCCTATTTATCCATGTAAATAGAATGCATATATTCCTAAATGGCAACACTTGTCCGCAGCTTGTTTTACATTTCTTTTCATGTTTTATTTGCTTCTGTTCCTTTTGCGGCTGAAGGACCCACATATAATCTTTGTATCTTGCCGAAAGCTCTGAATAATTCATGGTTATAAACATCTGAATACCATATTAGCTCCTTTTTCATATTTGCTGGTAAATTAATGAGCATATTACAGTGAAGTGGATATTCAGAAAGTCTAATTGGAATACAATCAGCGTGACCCGTGACATGTTTATATATTTAGAAAGTATCTCCTACCACAAAAATAGTGAGAGAGTAAAACATCTAAAAATAAATTGGATATCGATAGAAGTAGTAGTATGTCACTACGCAGAATAGACAATTTGTAAGATAAGACCAGTTCTAGGGACTACAACCATAAAGGTTTCCCCTACATTCACACCCCATACATTGCTAAACAATGGAACACTCATGAACAATTAACTTTTCCCAATAGGTAAGGGTTCACAGTTAAAGGGAATCTCCTAAGCAGGTTTTTGCTGCCCCATTTGAGAGCAGCATGATATAATGGCAGAGAGCCTGATTCCAGTGATGTATCACTTACTGGTCGGCATGCTGTCATAACGATACAATCAGTTTCTTTGCTGCAGATCTAACAGTACTCAGAATGCTGAGCCCTTTATAACCCCTCCACACACCAGATTGGCAGATTCCTGTGTACGCTGATCTTTGTCAGCAAGCTGGCAACCCGTGATGGGCCTGGGTTACACAGATCAGCTAGACTGGCGCAACGTAGTCAGGCAGTGATAATCTCTTGCCAATTAAATACTGATTGTATTGAAACTACAGCACACAGCCTAATAAGTGATGTATGCCTGGAGTCAGGATCTCTTTCCTTACATTATTCTGCTCTCAAATTAGATAACAAAAACCTGTTGACAGATTCCCTTAAGTACAAATATTGTTCTCCTGCAAGCCTCAGTACTTACTGAAAGAATCCAATTAGTAGTCTATAATGCAGGAGCAATGGTGGCTCTTTTGAGCTATGTAGCAGGCTAAAAGGATTATTCTAGTGTCTACCTTGCAGCCTCCTTTCAATCTAGTGTGGCAAATGTCCCATGTGGTACTATCATGGAATTCAGCTTCTCGAATAAGTATCTCAGATCCCACTAAGGACGACATCTGCAAAGAGTTTGTATGTTCTCTCCGTGTTTGCGTGGGTTTCCTCCAGGTTCTCTGGTTTCCTCCCACATTCCAAAGACATACTGATAGGGAATTTACTGTAGATTGTGAGCCCCATTGGGGACAGCGATGATAATGTCTGTAAAGCGCTGCGGAATATGTTAGTGCTATATAAAATAAAGACTATCATAGATTATTATTATTATCTCTAGCAACAGTCTCCTGCACCTTTCCATAGGAGTGAGGCCCTGTGCCTTGAACTTATCACTTTTTTTTTTTCACTGAATCAGAAAACTATATATATATATATATATATATATATATATATATATATATATATATATATATATAGAGAGAGATATACTTTACATACAGTATATATACAGTACAGACCAAAAGTTTGGACACACCTTCTCATTTAAAGATTTTTCTGTATTTTAATCACTATGAAAATTGTACATTCACACTAAAGGCATCAAAACTATGAATTAACACATGTGGAATTATATATTTAACAAAAAAGTGTGAAACAACTGAAATTATGTCTTATATTCTAGGTTCTTCAAAGTAGCCACCTTTTGCTTTGATGACTGCTTTGCACACTCTTGGCATTCTCTTGATAAGCTTCAAGAGGTAGTCACCGGAAATGGTTTTCCAACAATCTTGAAGGAGTTCCAAGAGATGCTTAGAACTTATTGGCCCTTTTGCCTTCACTTTACGGCCCAGCTCACCCCAAACCATCTCGATTGGGTTCAGGTCTGGTGACTGTGGAGGTGTGTTTGGGGTCATTGTCCTGTTGAAAAATAAATGATGGTCCAACTAAACGCAAACCGGATGGAATATCATGCCGCTGCAAGATGCTGTGGTAGCCATGATGGTTCACTATGCCTTCAATTTTGAATAAATCCCCAACAGTGTCACCAGCAAAGCACCCCCACACCATCACAGCTCCTCCTCCATGCTTCATGGTGGGAACCAGGCATGTAGAGTCCATCCGTTCAACTTTTCTGCGTCACACAAAGACACGGTGGTTGGAACCAAAGATCTCAAATTTGGACTCATCAGACCAAAGCACAGATTTCCACTGGTCTAATGTCCATTCCTTGTGTTCTTTAGCCCAAACAAGTCTCTTCTGCTTGTTGCCTGTCCTTTGCAGTGGTTTCCTAGCAGCTATCTTACCATGAAGGCCTGCTGCACAAAGTCTCCTGTTAACAGTTGATGTAGAGATGTGTCTGCTGCTAGAACTCTGTGTGGCATTGACCTGGTCTCTAATCTGAGCTGCTGTTAACCTGCGATATCTGATGCTGGTGACTCGGATAAACTTATCCTCAGAAGCAGAGGTGACTCTTGGTCTTCCTTTCCTGGGAAGGTCCTCATGTGAGCCAGTTTCTTTGTAGCGCTTGATGGTTTTTGCCACTGCACTTGGGGACACTTTCAAAGTGTTCCCGATTTTTCGGACTGACTGACCTTCATTTATTAAAGTAATGATGGATACTTGTTTTTCTTTACTTAGCTGCTTTTTTCTTGCCATATTACAAATTCTAACAGTCTATTCAGTAGGACTATCAGCTGTATATCCACCAGACGTCTGTACAACACAACCGATGGTCCCAACACCATTTATAAGGCAAGAAATCCCACTTATTAAATCTGACAGGGCACACCTGTGAATTGAAAACCATTCCCGGTGACTACCTCTTGAAGCTCATCAAGAGAATGCCAAGAGTGTGCAAAGCAGTCATCAAAGCAAAAGGTGGCTACTTTGAAGAATCTAGAATATAAGACATAATTTCTGTTGTTTCACACTTTTTTGTTAAGTATATAATTCCACAAGTGTAAATTCATAGTTTTGATGCCTTCAATGTGAATGTACAATTTTCAAAGTCATGAAAATACAGAAAAATCTTTAAATGAGAAGGTATGTCCAAACATTTGGTCCGTACTGTATGTGATCAGTCCCATAGTCCAAGTCCAGGAATGTGGCGTTCTTACAGTCTTTGACCGTCATTCTAACAAACTAATCCTAGTGCTGGTTGCTTGTCTCTTTCCTCAACACCTATTGGCTTTAATGGAGTACAACGTCGGCAATTAAAGGCATGGCATCGTGGTAAGTTTTGAATTGCCCTTGATAGGAATACCCTTTTAACCCCATGAGTAGTGATATAGTAGTATTCTAGCCTTCAGTAATTGAGAAATAAACAGTAGCATAACCTAGGAAGAATAACAGCTGCCAATGGCATATCCTATATCCAAGTCATTGTATTTTATGCTATTTATTGAGCTACATACCGGTATATATTTCTGGAAGATATTTGACATACTCAAACAAATGTAACCTATTTATCTAAAATCGTACTTGAGCGAAATCTGTTGGGTCTAATGTTACAGTTGATGTGAATGTGCGGAAAAGTCTCTTTTTCTGTTTTTGAATCTCCATAGAAGCTAATAAACTCGTACTTAACACGCAGACCACACACAAACACAATCAATTCACTCCTTTATAAAGCGTGACAATGATATTTCTGAAAACACATTAATCCTGAATATGCACAGCCTAAAAGGGTTTTGCTCATATTAGAATTTAAAAGGAGCTTTCAAACCTCAGGAAACCTCTGTCACATGTCACCAACCAGTAGGAATGCTTGCTCATTAAAACTTCTTCTGCAGAATAGATTTTTCTCCTAAATAAAGTGGTACAAAGGTTGATACAATACACTGCCAGAGACATCCATCTGCCTCGGGTGACAGGTATAGGAAATACAGGGACTTACTATCCATAGCACTATAAAAGCTCACATAGCAATGCAGCTAGATGTCAGAGACGACCAGATACTAAACCTGTCCATTCAACAATGCGAAAGAACGTAGTATGCATTACTAATAGGGAAAGTTACTTCTTCCTCTCAGACCCTCCGACATAGCAACTAAATGAACACAGCAGTGTACCAGGTCTCTAAGCTTCTTGGTTTTAGTGTTCTGCTCAAGCTTTTTTCTACCATAGTCCGTGTGGATATGTCCAACATATGGTACCAGTCTATTAGGCAGTGAGGACAGATCAGAGTATAAAATATCAAGAACATGTAGATGTTAAGAACAGTTATAATAAATAATATAAATAATTAATCTTTATTTTATATAGCACTAACATATTCCGCAGCGCTTTACAGTTTGCACACATTATCATCATGGTCACCGATGGGGCTCACAATCTAAATTCCCTATCAGTATGTCTTTGGAATGTGGGAGGATTCAGAGTACCCGGAGGAAACCCACGCAAACATGGGGAGAACATACAAACTCCTTGCAGATGTTGTCCTTGGTGGGATATGAACCCAGGACTCCAGCGCTGCAAGCAGGTACGGACTGGGGCTGAAATTCAGTCCTGGCATTTGAAATCACACAGGCCCATGTTGTCCCCATGAACCAGATGGCATACAGTACAGACCAAAAGTTTGGACAGACCTTCTCATTTAAAGATTTTTCTGTATTTTCATGACTATGAAAATTGTAAATTCACACTGAAGGCATCAAAACTATGAATTAACACATGTGGAATTATATACTTAACAAAAAAGTGTGAAACAACTGAAAATATGTCTTATATTCTAGGTTCTTCAAAGTAGCCACTAGGGTTGAGCGAAACGGGTCGGCAATTTTCAGAAGTCGCCGACTTTTGGCAAAGTCGGGTTTCATGAAACCCGACCCGACCCCTGTGTGGGGTCGGCCATGAAGTCGGCGATCTTCTGAATCTGGAATCGGAATTCCGATACCGATTCCCGATATGTTTAAGATATCGGGAATTGGTATCGGAATTCAGATTTAAGTGTAAAATAAAGAATTAAAATAAAAAATATCGCTATACTTACCCTCTGACGGGCCCTGGTACTAACCGGGAACCTTCCTTCCTTAGAATCAGCCTTCCAGGACCTTGCGGTGACGTCGCGGTGACGTCGCGGCTTGTGATTGGTCGCGCGGCCGCCCATGTGACCGCTCGCGCGACCAATCACAAGCCGCGACGTCACCGTGACGTCACCGAAGGCCCTGGAAGGGCTGATTCTTAGGAAGGAAGGCTGCCGGAACGAAGCCGAGGGTGAGTATATTCCTATTAGGTATATACTCACCCTCGGACACGCCCTGCTTCTTTCCGGCAGCCTTCCTTCCTAAGAATCAGCCCTTCCAGGACCTTCGGTGACGTCACGGTGACGTCGCGGCTTGTGATTGGTCGCGCGAGCGGTCACATGAGCGGCCGCGCGACCAATCACAAGCCGCGACGTCACCGCGACGTCACCGCAAGGTCCTGGAAGGCTGATTCTAAGGAAGGAAGGTTCCCGGTTAGTACCAGGACGCATCAGATGGTAAGTATGGCGATATTTTTTATTTTAATTCTTTATTTTACACTTAAATATGGATCCCAGGGCCTGAAGGAGAGTTTCCGCTCCTTCAGACCCTGGGAACCATTGGAAACCCAATGCACTGCATTGGGTTTCGAGTTTCGGCCGACCCCGACCCCGACTTTTTTATAGGATCGGCCGATTTCACTCGACCCGACTTTTGAAAAAGTCGGGTTTCGTGAAACCCGACCCGATCCTATAAAAGTAAAGGTCGCTCAACCCTAGTAGCCACCTTTTTCTTTGATGACTGCTTTGCACACTCTTGGCATTCTCTTGATGAGATTCAAGAGGTAGTCACCGAGAATGGTTTTCACTTCACAGGTGTGCCCTGTCAGGTTTAATAAGTGGGATTTCTTGTCTTGTAAATGGGGTTGGGACCATCAGTTGTGTTGAGCAGAAGTTTGGTGGATACACAGCTGATAGTCCTACTGAATAGCCTCTTAGAATTTGTATTATGGCAAGAAAAAAGCAGCTAAGTAAAGAAAAAAGAATGGCCATCATTACTTTAAGAAATGAAGGTCAGTCAGTCCAAAAAAGTGTGAAAACTTTGAAAGTGTCCCCAAGTGCAGTTGCAAAAACCATCATGCGCTACAAAGAAACTGGCTCACATGAGGACCACCCCAGGAAAGGAAGACCAAGAGTCACCTCTCCTTCTGAGGATAAGTTTATCCGAGTCACCTGCCTCAGAAATCGCAGTTTAACAGCAGCTCAGATTAGAGACCAGGTCAATGCCACACAGAGTTCTAGCAGCAGACATATCACTACAAAAACTGTTAAGAGGAGACTTTGTGCAGCAGGCCTTCATGGTAAAATAGCTGCTAGGAAACCACTGCTAAGGACAGGCAACAAGCAGAAGAGACTTGTTTGGGCTAAAAAACACAAGGAATGGACATTAAACCAGTGGAAATCTGTGCTTTGGTCTGATGAGTCCAAATTTAAGATCTTTGGTTCCAACCACTGTGTCTTTGTGCGACGCAGAAAAGGTGAACGGGTGGACTCTACATGCTGGTTCCCACCGTGAAGCATGGAGGAGGAGGTGTGATGGTGTGGGGCTGATTTGCTGGTTACACTGTTGGGGATTTATTCAAAATTGAAGGCATACTGAACCAGCATGGCTACCACAGCATCTTGCAGCGGCATATTATTCCATCCGGTTTGCATTTAGTTGGACCATCATTTATTTTTCAACAGGGCTATGACCCCAAACACACCTCCAGGCTGTGTAAGGGTTATTTTACCAAGAAGGAGAGTGATGGGGTGCAACGCCAGATGACCTGGCCTCCACAGTCACCAGACCTGAACCCAATCGAGATGGTTTGGGGTGAGCTGGACCGCAGAGTGAAGGCAAAAGGGCCAAGTGCTAAGCACCTCTGGGTACTCCGTCAAGATTGTTGAGAGACCATTCCCGGTGACTACTTCTTGAAGCTCATCAAGAGAATGCCAAGAGTGTGCAAAGCAGTCATCAAAGCAAAATGTGGCTACTTTGAAGAACCTAGAATGTAAGACATATTTTCAGTTGTTTCACACTTTTTTGTTAAGTATATAATTCCACATGTGTTAATTCATAGTGTTGATGCCTTCAGTGTGAATTTACAATTTTCATAGTCATGAAAATACAGATAAATCTTTAAATGAGAAGGTGTGTCCAAACTTTTGGTCTGTACTGTATATTACTAATATTACCCTGGATAGAGGAAAGGAAGATTTCCTACAAAACCAATATTTCTAATGATACCGGTGGCCTGTTCGGGTAAGTGACGGAGTCAGCAACTTTGTGCTCCTACACAACTCTTGACTGTATGGGTATCTTGAGAACACCGATTCTGATAACAACGTAGCAGACAAGGCAACCCATGACCAGACAGGCCCTTCTGACATTTGCCAGAATTGCCAGATGGCCAGTCTGGCCCTGGCTGCAAGGCTGCAGTGCTAACCACTGAGCCCCCGTGCTGCCTCGTTCTGAAGGACCACAATGATGGTGCTTCAACTCATGTGTGACCTGGTCTTCACAGTCTCCAAAACCTAATCCTATAGAGCATCTCAGGAGTGAGGTAAAACAGGATGCTCAGAACAGGTCAGTAGCTCTATCTAATCTGCAGCAAATGCAAGAATCTATCCTGTCCATATGGGACAATATTCCTACAAAATTATTACAATTCCTAGTACGATCAATGAAGGACAAAGAAGGTCCTATGTGCTAATGGGTGTCTCTGATAAGGTAGCCATCAGGGTATGCTTACAAATGTCAACAACTCGATTTTCAATTACATTCCAGAGGCATGGGCAAATGGGGGGTATTATAGGAATGGCTTGCTTTTTTTTGTTTTTTGGGGGGAAAACCGTACCTGGTGTTACCCACGTCCATCTTTTGGACCGAGAACACCATGGAGGCCATCAGCACAATGCAATCAGATCAGAGAGGGAGCTCCTTCCTTCTGCTAAGCCGATTGATGTCATTGTCACTATTGACAGCAGCATCAGAGGGGTTAAACGCCTGTGATCGGAGCTAGGACCATTCATAGGCGTTGCTGAAGGCTATCAACTATCATGTAGTGCTGACACCCGCTGATGATCGTGGCGTGCTGAGAGTGAGCCCACATGATCGTCATGTTGTATAGTGGTTTGCGGGAAAGCACCTCCCTCGGCACCGTACATGTATGGCAGATGTTGTGAAGGGGTTAAACATTATCCCACAGAAATCTGCATAGAGTGGTAAAGTCATTCAGAAGGATTTTATACGGAGTTGCTCTTGTGGTCCGAAAACTTTCCCAAGTTGATAACCATTGAGTCTCAGGTGTTTCAGTAATTGGAACTATGAAACAGACAGACCACATTCCAAAAAAAAAGTCCCTTGGACTTCTGCTCCTTGTATGTGACTAACTGCCCTCACCTTGGTTCTTCTTACTTGATGTTCTAGACACATCTCAGAAGATGATTCAACATGGTGGTATTCCTCTATGGTCAATTTTACTGTCAGTTCATGGCTCACATTCGTTTCCTCACTCACTAATGTTAAACACTTTTATAATGGTAAAGTTACAGCATTTGATGATACAATGTAAGTCTAGCTCTCCATAGTACACTTTGGTTGCTCAGATATGTGAATGGCACTGACATTACAAGAGATCTAAAAAAAAAAGGTTGCAGCTTTCTTGATACTCAATTAAAGCTCATTAGGACAAATCAGAGCTCATCACACTTATTTTCGGCTGAAAAGATGGTGTCTTATGGTTACTTGACACTAGATTTTCTTTTTTTTTCAGCCAGTTAGTTGGATCATACACAATTGTGCCGTTTAAAGGACAGTCTGCTATGTGGATATTGATGGCTCATCTTTCAGGTCATCAATGTCAGATGAGTAGAATTTAAGGGTCAAATAGAGCCCCAGAGACATAGAATGTCACATAGTGATGGTCTTTTTGGCATTAATTTAAGGGTTTTTTTTGCTACCATATCTGAGAGCAGCATGATGTAGGAGCAGAGACCTTGATTCCAGCAATGTATCACTTACTGGGCTGCTTGCTGCAGTTTATATTAAATCACTTTTTTTTGCAGTAGCAGATCTACCAGTTCACTGAATATGTATAACCCCGCTTACACTATTAAAAGACAGCTTTATGTATACACTGTGCATAGGCAGCAAGCTGGCAATCAGTGGTGGGTGTGGGGTTATACAGAAGTCATGAATATGGAGGACTACATAGAAGCAGATTTATTAGTCCTATAGTGATAGTGATAATTTTCTGCTTATAAAACAGTTATTTTATCAACCCGCAGCAAGCAGCCTAGTAAGTGACACATCTCTGGAATCAGGGTCTCTGTCTCTATATTATGCTGCTTTTTGATTAGGTGGCAAAAACCTGTTCAAAGCTTCTCTTTAAACCACCATTTGATATTGTCAATGGCAGGGGCAGAGATATCGCCAACGCAGCTGCATCGAGGCCCGGAGCTGGAGGGGCCCACCGGCACCAGTGACTATTTAAGCTGGATGTGCGTCCTGGGACATATAATAAGGGGCGACAATATACATAACGAGAGGAGATTATGTAATACATACATATACTTGTAGCTTTGTTGACATAATAGTAGTGGGCCAAACACATTTCTTGCACAGGGGCCCCAAGTCGTCAGTGTCCGCCCTGGTTCATGGTCCCCTTCTGGCCCTGCACATAGTATAAGACTGTGTATCACACTTGGCCAGAGTGTTCCAACACAACACATGTTGAGGAATATGTGCTAATCTGTAGCGTCAGGATGTAAAATGCGTATATTAACTGTCTACCTGACGTTTAGTGAAATTGCTCCATAATTACATTCTGTTATGGTTAGATATAACACATTTGGACTGTTCTTATATATTTATTATTTTTTCTGCAGACTTTTCCCCTGTGAATTTGCATATAAAACAACAATAAATATATAAAATAAAAAACAGATCTACACATTCTAAAGTAATAACTGTAAGTAAGAAAACACAGATGTGAAACTTCAGCCTTATCACGTATAGCAGACCAGATTTGTAATTGGAAATCCTTTTTCCAAGACTTGTTTCTTATCAAAGTAATTTGAATTTTCTGAAGCCGTGGATAAGGAGGACACCATCCACAGATGTTTTATGCTCCAACTTATCAGAACGTCCCAGTGGTGTCTGGATTGCGTCAATCACTTATACAATGAAATTAAAGCACTCAATCATTTAATACATTATCTACTAATATGATTTTTTTTTATTTTTTGCTTTGGGCCATATCAATTGTTAATCTACTTCATTTTTAGACAAGAAGAAATGCATATATTTATACTAGAAAATGACCTCAGATAAGTTTTGTGCTTTCCATAAATACTGTAACCTGCCTCCGGTGAAATTTTCAGGGGGTTCAGAAACCTTCAAATTACATTACCAGTCAAATCTGTGTATAAGAAGGATGGGAGATGTGCATAAGACAGGATGATTATGGAATTAGAGGCACGCATGCAAAATACAAATGTGAAGGCAACACAAAAATGGAAAACTCGGAGACCTACCAAAAACACTCATAGGAACTGGGGCAAAAGTACAGCTTGGGTCCCTTTCTCAACTAATCATTGTGACTAATAAAATACTTCACTCTTCTCATATTTCAATTAATCATGGGAAATAATAGATTTGTGTGGAGTCCAACAATATCTCCATATGCCCACTGCACAATTACATATGGATACCTGCAGCCTTGTTTTTTTTCTGTGGGATTGTGCCTGTATTGGGAGAGAGAAGACTTAAAGGGGTATTCCCATCTCCAAAATTCTAGCCCAATATGTAGTAGGTGTAATAATAATAATAATATTAGCAAATACATCCAATTAGAAATATAGTATGGTTCTTCTGATTCTCTATGTTGCTTACCCTATGTGCAGAGCTTTGCAGTAGCTTAGGTATCCATGGTTACGATCACTAACAACTAATTAATTGACATTCTATGAGTGGTCGCAATCATGGATACCTAAGCTACTGCAATGCCCTGTACATGGGGTAAGCAACATAGTGAATCAGAAGAACTATATACTATACTACATTTATAATTGGGGGTATTTTCTACTATTATTATTGCATCTCCTACATACAGTGGGAAAAAAAGTATTTAGTCAGCCACCAGTTGTGCAAGTTCTCACACTTAAAAAGATGAGAGAGGCCTGCAATTGACATAATAGGTAGACCACAAATATGAGAGTCAAAATGAGAAAACAAATCCAGAAAATCACCTTGTCTGATTTGGCAAAATTTATTTTGCAAATTATGGTGGAAAATAAGTATTTGGTCACCTAAGAACATGCAAGATTTCTGGCTCTCACAGACTTGTAACTTCTTCTTTAAGAGGCTCCTCTGTCCTCCACTCATTACCTGTAGTAATGGCACCTGTTTGAACTTGTTATCAGTATAAAAGACACCTGTCCACAACTTCAAACAGTCACACTCCAAACTCCACTATGGTGAAGGCCAAAGAGCTGTCGAAGGACACCAGAAAAAAAATTGTAGCCCTGCACCAGGCTGGGAAGACTGAATCTGCAGAAGGCAAGCAGCCTGGTGTGATGAAATCAACTGTGGGAGCAATAATAAGAAAATGGAAGACATACAAGACCACTGATAATCTCCCTTGATCTGGGGCTCCATGCAAGATCTCACGCCGTGGGGTCAAAATTATCACAAAAACGGTGAGCAAAAATCCCAGAACCACATGGGGGGACCTAGTGAATGACCTACATAGAGCTGGGACCACCATAACAAAGGCTACCACCAGTAACACACTATGCCGCCAGGGACTCAGATCCTGCAGTGCCTGACGTGTCCCCCTGCTTAAGCCAGTACATGTCCGAGCCCGTCTGAAGTTTGCTAGAGAGCATTTGGATTATCAAGAAGAGTATTGGGAGAATGTCATAAGGTCTGATGAAACCAAAGTAGAACTATTGTACAGTCTAGTCATGTTTGGAGGAGACAGAATGCTGAGTTCCATCCAAGAACACCATACCTACTGTGAAGCATGGGGATGGCAATATCATGCTTTGGGGCGGTTTCTCTGCAAAGGGACCAGGACGACTGATCCATGTACATGAAAGAATGAATGGGGCCATGTATTGTGAGATTTTGAGTGCAAAACTCCTTCCATCAGCAAGGGCATTGAAGATGAAATGTGGATGGGTCTTTCAGCATGATAATGATCCCAAGCACACCGCCAGGGCAACGAAGGAGTGGCTTTGTAAGAAGCATTTCAAGGTCCTGGAGTGGCCTAGCCAGTCTCCAGATCTCAACCCTATAGAAAACCTTTGGAGGGAGTTGTAAGTCCGTGTTGCCAAGCGAAAAGCCAAAAACATCACTGCTCTAGAGGAGATCTGCATGGAGGAATGGGCCAACATACCACCAACAGTGTGTGGCAACCTTGTGAAGACTTACAGAAAACTTTGACAACTGTAATTGCCAACAAAGGATATATAACAAAATATTGAGGTGAACTTTTGTTAATGACCAAACACTTATGCTCCACCATAATTTGCAAATAAATCTTGCCAAATCAGACAAGGTAATTTTCTGGATTTGTTTTCTCATTTTGACTCTCATAGTTGTGGTATACCTATGACGTCAATTACAGGCCTCTCTCATCTTTTCAAGTGGGAGAACTTGCACAATTGGTGACTGACTAAATACTTTTTTCCCCACTGTATTGAGATAGGATCTTGGAGATGGGAATACCCCTTTAAGGTAGAGCCAAAAATGAGCCACGGCTACGGAGTCGTAAAAGCTGGTTGGTCGGCAGTAGCACGTTACAGCTTCCAACTCCTTTACAAGTCAGACCCAACATACAGTATGTGTCCAGGGTTCGGCAGACACATTGATGTAGTACAGAAGGTCTATTGTTATATACATGTCAATGTCCCACAGTACTGATAATTGTGCCTCTGCATTTGTGTCTGTGTGAATTGCAGGTATATATATTACAAGGCTCCTTCTCTACAGCATGTAACAGCAATTGAGTCTACAACTCAGCATAGATGTAAACTCAATAAATCACTATTTCCTGCTGCAATGAAGTCAATATCTTTAAAAATGTGTTTCCTTTGGACAATTCCATTTTGTTACAAGAAACCCTCAATAAATGAGCTGAAAACCTCAGCAATCAGTTCTAAGTAAGTGTTTAACTCCTCTACAGCACCATCCCAGGGAAAGATTACATTGTGCTCTTGAACTCCATGGGCTGGACAGAGATTGATAAGTAGAAAAGTATGAATAAAGGCATTTATTAATTCAGTGTTCCCTAAGTAGAAACCAATGGCATTAATAAGTGTTCAAAGGCAGACTAGACAGGATATTAGCACTCCTAAATAGATGTCCTAGACACATAGAAAAGAGGGCCCTTGTTAAAGAACAATATATGGGCCCTTTGCAGTGTATAGTTCCACCTGCTTTGCAATTGGCAGTGGGCCTCCTTACCTCTTGGGTCGCACAAGTTACATTAAATGAGTGCAACAGGCTGCCACAAGAGGTGGTGAATTATCCCTCTATAGAAGTCTTCAAACAGAGGCTGGACAGACATATGACTGGGGTGGTTTAGTGAATGCTGCATTGAGCAGGGAGTTGGACATGATGACCCTCGAGGTCCCTTCGAACTCTAACAGTCTATGATTCTTTGAAAGGTGTTGTCCGACCTTAGGCTACAAGTTTGCAAGCACTGCACGCTATGAGGATTCTCTGGAGCCAGCGCTGGGAATGGCGGTCATATGACTGGCCAGAATCTGACTGGACTGCCTCAAACTACACTTGCATTGAGTGAGGCCGGAAACAGTCTAGTCAGATTCTAACCAGGAGTATACATATTGCATACTTGCGGTCACGTGACTGCTGTTCCCTGCGCTGACAACAGAGGATCCTCACAGTGAATGCACTGGGCATAGAGTGACTGCAGACTTGACATTTGTCTTGACTTGACTTGTCCAGACAGCCTCTTTAATAATTATTATTATTATTATTTATAATGATAATTACCATTTATTAATTTATATAATTTATTTATTTAATATCTTCGCCCCTGGTACTATTCCAATAATAACTCCTGACTCTCGATGACCATGGGGGTAACTATCCTAGAATCATAGAATGTTAGAGATGGAAAGAAATTCCAGGGTCATCGTGTCCAACCACCTGCTCACTGCAGGATTCACTAAACCACCTCAGACAGATGTCTATCCAGCTTCCGTTTGAAGACTTCCATTGAAGGAGAAGACACCACCTTTCGTGACAACCTGTTCCACTCATTGATCCCCCTCACTGTCAAAATTATTTTTCTAATATCTAATCTGTGTCTTCTCCCTTTCAGTTTAATTCCATTGCTTCTCTTGTTTTCATGTGCAAATGAGAATAATGATGATCCCTCTACACTGACATCCCTTCAGATATTTGTAGACAGCTATTAAGTCTCCTCTTAGCTTTCTTTTAAGCAAGCTAAACATTCCCAGATCCTTTGACCGTTCCTCGTAGGACACAGCTTGCAGTCCACTCACCATCCTAGTCACTCTTCTCTGAAATTGCTCCAGTTTTTCAATGTCTTTTTTAAAATGTGGTGTCAAGAACTGGACACAGTTTTCCAGATGAGGCCTGACCAAGCAGGAGTAGAGGGGGATAATTACTTCACTATGATAGGTGCCAGGTTGCAATCACACCAGGGTCATGGAGACTAGGGGGGTCCAAAAGGACCTTTTGCCAAATAGGAAGAGACTATTACTATTATCAATCTGGGACAGTCGGGGGCCCTGTTGGAGATTTTCCATTGGTGCCCATAGGCTTCAAATTACGCCACTGTCTATGAACATTGTCTTGGATGTCAATATTCTTTGTCCTGCCTCACTGGTGCCATTTTTAGGCTGGTGATGGCCAACAGGCCTTACTGACAAGCAGATATGATAGCATAGCACATGCATTGTGCTTCCATATCAGCTCTTCAGACAGAATTACGCAAATACACCAACTAGTTATCTTTAAAGGTGGAAACCTTAGGGTACTGTCACACTCTGCAACTTTCCAACGATCACGACCAGCGATACGACCTGGCCGTGATTGTTGGAAAGTCCTTGTGTGGTCGCTGGAGAGCTGTCACACAGAGAGCTCTCCAGCGACCAACGATGCCGAAGGCCCCTGGTAACCAGGGTAAACATCGGGTTACTAATCGCAGGGCCGCGCTTAGTTACCCGATGTTTACCCTGGTTACCATCAGAAAAGTAAAAAATAACAAACAGTACATACTTACCATCTGATGTCCGTCAGGTCCCTCGCCGTCCGCTTCCCGCTCTGACTGAGTGCCGCCGTACAGTAAGAGCAGAGCGCAGCGGTGACGTCACTGCTGTTCTCTGCTTTTATTTTACGGCGGCACTCAGTCAGAGCGGGAAGCGGACGGCAAGGGACCTGAAGGACATCAGAATGTGAGTATGTACTGTTTGTTATTTTTTACTTTTACGATGGTAACCAGGGTAAAAATTCGGGTTACTACGCACGGCCCTGCACTTAGTAACCCGATGTTTACCCTGGTTACAAGCGATCGCATCGCTGGATCGGTGTCACACACACCGATCCAGCGATGACAGCGGGAGATCCAGCGACGAAAGAAAGTTCCAAACGATCTGCTACGACGTACGATTCTCAGCAGGGTCCCTGATCGCTGCTGCGTGTCAGACACAGCGATATCGTATGGATATCGCTGGAACGTCACGGATCGTACCGTCATAGCGACCAAAGTGCCACTGTGTGACAGTACCCTTACCTCAACTTTATTATATTCCTAGGACCATAAAACACAAAATACAACTTGTATTACAATAGGGCTCTAGTAGATAAGCGTCGGTTTATTTAATCACATATATCTCAGCATGTATAATCATAGCATTATGTTTTTCTTCTCTGTTATTAAACATTTTCATTTAATCTTCTGATCATGATTTTTGGTCTACAAGCTAGAACTCTAATTTCATTGTACCTTTTTTCAACATGGTGCTAATCTTGAACAATAGAAATGCCTGTTCAATCTCTGTGGCTTTATTATAATTGATAAAATGCAAATTTCCGGCATGCCTGTGACAAAAAGCTAACTAAATCATATTCAAAATATCGATACGTGTCTATGAGAACAGTGTCTTATTAAATGCAGAAGTAATTCAATTACATCTCACAGCTGAGAGTTTGCTACAGTGTATCCAGGCATGCTGAGATAAACAGCTTAGGTTCCAGGCAGACACATAATATGAACACAGATATACAGTATTATTACAGTATCACTGCAAACAATCAATGAGAAAGAAATATTCTGCTTCTGATAAAAATGTATTCAACAGATCATTGGCCTTGCAGGTGCTAAGGCAGCGCAAAACCAGTGGTACCAAAGAAAGACCCTTCAAAAATATCATAAGATACCAGCATCATAAATAGAAAATGGAGGGAGGGCAAAACTGTTTCAGATTTAGCATTTTCGTTTTGAAGCTAAATATTAGGGTTGTGCTGATTTTCTGCTTCTGGATGCAAATTACCATGTATCAGTTTACCTGACAAGCAAGTAGGGTTATTTGTACGGCCCTGTGATGGTCTTCATACTGTATAGTGCTTATAATGAACACTGTATGGGCAGCTGTGTACTGTCCGGGAATGTTCGAAACCTAATAACAGTAAGATTATCAATAAAATGTACAGGACCCCATACACAGTAGACAAAAGTTAGCCAAACAAGCCAATATCGGAGAAGACAGGTGATTTCTGGAGACAGAGTGATCTGGTGTGTTGGATTTCCGACACCCGATCCTTTTTACCGCTGGCAAATAAGCCTCTGCAATAATTTTATTCCCAGTCTTTCCCATCTCTATTTCAATATTTGAACTATAGAACCTAAGTCAAACAGCTCCTACTATTACAATCTTCTATGAGATGACCACCCAGACCGACATTAAAAAGTGTCCTTCTATCTAAGCATTGGGTCTACCAGGAGAAGATGGCTAGTTTGCATAATATCATTGGATCTGATGATGTCCCTTCCTGCTATATAGATATTTTAAGCTGTGTGACATGCTGGGAATTGTAGTTGGACATCTAGCTGACAGTGCCTTTGTGATCGTACTTACCCTAATTCGAGAATCACAAATAGATTGTAAAATAATTGTTAAATAAGTTTAAAAACCTGTGGGGACCCCTCTATTCTTGATAACCAACCTTGCTGAAGCTGACAGCTGAGGGTTGCAGCCCCCAGCTGTGAGTTTTGTCTGGTTGGTTCAAGAAAATAGGGAGGAACCCATGTCAGGTTTTTCATTCATTTATTTAGTTAGATCACAGGCGGCGGCTGTGGAATACCCTGATCATCCACTCCTGCTGTCACTGTTATTAGCGGCAGCAGGTGTCGGATGATGGGAGTAAGAGTCCCAAAAGCCCCAATCAGCTGTCATCATTCTGACATCATTCTCCTCTGCCCGCACCGATTGCTGGCAGAGCAGGGGAGAATGATGAGAGCCGCCGGGGAACAGCGCTTGCCGTAGCGCTTCTACCCCGGTGGCCATCCGTATGGCACTGATGCGGCACATAGGTGGCACAAGATTGCCACACGTGTGCCGCATGTAGTACATACATGGACACATGGACATGGATATCTCCGGTACTAATTTTTCCGGTACTGGAAATATCAGGACATGTAAAACCGGCCTAAGGCAGTGTAGATGGCACTATGCCCCCTGTTGTGAATTAGACTTTTTGGCTCCCTCTTGTGGTCACTAGTGGTATGACTCTGGGATTGTCTTTTTTCTGTTTGGCACTCACCTGGGTCGTTAGTCCAGGGGTGTCGCTATATTAACTTCCTGGATCCTTAGTCCAGTGCCTGGCATCGTTGTAATCAGATCCTTCTGTTGCTCCTGTCTGCTGGTCCTGGCTCTTGCAAAATTAAGCTAAGTCTTGCTTCTTTGTTTTTTGAGTTACTTGCTTTGCTACTATTTTTGTCCAGCTTGTACTAAATGTGATTTCTGACCTTGCTGGAAGCTCTAGGGGGCTGGTGTTCTCCCCCCGGCCGTTAGACGGTTCGGGGGTTCTTGAATATCCAGCGTGGATATTTTAATAGGGTTTTTGCTGACCATATAAGTCATCTTACTATATTCTGCTATTAGCTAGTGGGCCTCTCTTTGCTAAATACCTAGCTCATTCTTATGTTTGTATTTTCCTCTTACCTCACCGTTATTATTTGTTGGGGGCTTGTATCCAACTTTTGGGGTCTTTTCTCTGGAGGCAAGAAAGGTCTTTCTTTTCCCTTCTAGGGTTAGTTAGTTCTCCGGCTGGCGCGAGACGTCTAGAACCAACGTAGGCACGTTCCCCGGCTACTTCTATTTGTGGTGCTAGGATTAGATATATGGTCAGCCCAGTTACCACTGCCCTATGAGCTGTTTTTTTGTGTTTGCAGACTTGGTATTTATTCCTGAGACCCTCTGCCATTGGGGTCATAACAGTATGCCAGGCCTACAGTGAATGTTTAATGCATTGCAGAAGTGGGATATAAGAAAGGAAATTCTGAATTTTTTTTCTTTTTTTTTTTACTCTCTTCCTCCCCTTTACCTCTGAGTGGCTTGAGCTTGCTGCAGACATGAATGTCCAGACCTTGATTACAAGTGTGGACCAGCTTGCTGCTCGTGTGCAAAGCATACAAGATTTTGTTACCAGTAGTCCTATGTCTGAACCTAAAATACCTATTCCTGAACTGTTTTCTGGAGACCGATTTAAGTTTAGGAATTTCAGGGATAATTGTAAATTGTTTCTATCCCTGAGACCCCGTTCATCTGGAGACTCAGTTCAGCAAGTTAAAATTGTTATCTCTTTTTTACGGGGCGACCCTCAGGATTGGGCCTTCTCGCTAGCGCCAGGAGATCCAGCATTGGCAAATATTGATGCATTTTTTCTGGCGCTCGGATTGCTTTACGAGGAACCCAATCTTGAGGTTCAGGCAGAAAAAGCCTTGCTGGCTATTTCTCAGGGCCAGGATGAAGCTGAAGTGTATTGCCAAAAATTTCGGAAATGGTCCGTGCTTACTCAGTGGAATGAGTGTGCTCTGGCCGCAAACTTCAGAAATGGCCTTTCTGAAGCCATTAAGAATGTGATGGTGGGTTTCTCCATTCCTACAAGTCTGAATGATTCCATGGCGCTGGCTATTCAAATTGACCGGCGTTTGCGGGAGCGCAAAACCGCTAATCCTCTGGTGGTGTTGTCTAAACAAACACCTGATTTGATGCAATGTGATAGAATTCAGACCAGAAATGAGCGGAAAAATCATAGACGTCAGAATGGGTTGTGTTTTTACTGTGGTGATTCTACACATGTTATATCAGCATGCTCTAAACGCCTAACAAGGGTTGTTAGTCCTGTCGCCATTGGTAATTTGCAACCTAAATTTATTTTGTCTGTGACTTTAATTTGCTCATTGTCCTCCTACCCTGTTATGGCGTTTGTGGATTCAGGTGCTGCCCTGAGTCTTATGGATCTGTCATTTGCCAAGCGCTGTGGTTTTGTTCTTGAGCCGTTGGTAAATCCTATCCCTCTTAGAGGTATTGATGCTACGCCATTGGCGGAAAATAAACCGCAGTTTTGGACACAGGTAACCATGTGCATGACTCCTGAACATCGGGAGGTGATTCGTTTTCTTGCTCTGCATAAAATGCATGATTTGGTCGTTTTGGGGTTGCCATGGTTACAGACTCATAATCCAGTCTTGGATTGGAAGGCAATGTCTGTGTCAAGTTGGGGCTGTCAGGGTATTCATGGTGATTCCCCGCCGGTGTCTATTGCTTCCTCTACTCCTTTGGAAGTTCCTGAGTATTTGTCTGATTATCAGGATGTGTTCAGCGAGTCCAGGTCCAGTGTTCTGCCTCCTCATAGGGACTGTGACTGTGCCATAGATTTGATTTCAGGTAGCAAATTTCCTAAGGGAAGACTATTTAATCTGTCTGTACCTGAGCATACCGCAATGCGTTCGTATATCAAGGAATCTCTGGAGAAGGGGCATATCCGTCCTTCCTCTTCCCCTCTTGGTGCGGGATTCTTTTTTGTGGCCAAGAAGGACGGATCTTTGAGACATTGTATTGACTATCGGCTTTTGAATAAAATCACTGTTAAATTTCAGTATCCTTTGCCTCTGTTGTCAGACTTGTTTGCCCGAATTAAAGGTGCCAAGTGGTTCACCAAGATAGATCTTCGTGGTGCGTACAACCTTGTGCGCATTAAGCGAGGAGATGAATGGAAAACCGCGTTTAATACGCCCGAAGGTCATTTTGAGTACTTGGTGATGCCTTTTGGGCTCTCTAATGCTCCTTCAGTGTTTCAGTCCTTTATGCATGATATTTTCCGGAAGTATCTGGATAAATTTATGATCGTTTATCTGGATGATATTCTGGTTTTTTCTGATGACTGGGACTCGCATGTAGAGCAGGTCAGGATGGTGTTTCAGGTTTTGCGTGAGAATGCTTTATTTGTTAAGGGCTCAAAGTGTCTCTATGGAGTACAGAAGGTTCCCTTTTTGGGGTTTATTTTTTCCCCTTCTGCGGTGGAGATGGACCCAGTCAAGGTCCGTGCTATTCATGATTGGACTCAACCCACGTCAGTTAAGAGTCTTCAGAAGTTCTTGGGTTTTGCTAACTTCTACCGTCGTTTTATTGCTAATTTCTCTAGCATTGCTAAACCTTTGACGGAAATGACCAAGAAAGGTTCTGATGTTGCTAACTGGGCTCCTGCAGCCGTGGAGGCTTTCCAGGAGTTGAAGCGCCGGTTTACTTCGGCGCCTGTTTTGTGCCAGCCTGATGTCTCACTTCCCTTTCAGGTTGAAGTGGATGCTTCTGAGATTGGGGCAGGGGCCGTTTTGTCGCAGAGAGGCCCTGGTTGCTCTGTGATGAGACCTTGTGCCTTTTTCTCGAGGAAGTTTTCGCCTGCTGAGCGGAATTATGATGTTGGCAATCGGGAGTTGTTGGCCATGAAGTGGGCATTTGAGGAGTGGCGTCATTGGCTCGAGGGTGCTAAGCATCGTGTGGTGGTCTTGACTGATCACAAAAATTTGATGTATCTCGAGTCTGCTAAACGCCTGAATCCTAGACAGGCCCGCTGGTCATTGTTTTTCTCCCGTTTTGACTTTGTGGTCTCATATTTACCAGGTTCAAAGAATGTGAAGGCTGATGCTCTTTCAAGGAGCTTTGTGCCTGACTCTCCGGGAGTCGCAGAACCAGTTGGTATTCTTAAAGAGGGAGTTATCTTGTCAGCCATTTCTCCGGATTTGCGACGTGTGTTGCAGAGATTTCAGGCTGGTAGACCTGACTCTTGTCCATCTGACAGACTGTTTGTTCCTGATAAGTGGACCAGCAGAGTCATTTCCGAGGATCATTCCTCGGTGTTGGCAGGGCATCCGGGAATTTTTGGCACCAGAGATCTGGTGGCTAGGTCCTTTTGGTGGCCTTTCTTGTCACGGGATGTGCGGTCGTTTGTGCAGTCCTGTGGGACTTGTGCTCGAGCTAAGCCTTGCTGTTCGCGTGCCAGCGGGTTGCTCTTGCCCTTGCCTGTCCCGAAGAGGCCTTGGACACACATTTCCATGGATTTCAGTTCAGTTCTCCCGGTGTCTCAGGGCATGTCTGTCATCTGGGTGGTATGTGATCGCTTTTCTAAGATGGTCCATTTGGTACCTTTGCCTAAGCTGCCTTCCTCTTCCGATCTGGTTCCTGTGTTCTTTCAGAATGTGGTTCGTTTACACGGCATTCCTGAGAATATTGTGTCTGACAGAGGATCCCAGTTTGTTTCCAGGTTCTGGCGATCCTTTTGTGCTAGGATGGGCATTGAGTTGTTGTTTTCGTCTGCCTTTCATCCTCAGACTAATGGAAAAACGGAGCGAACTAATCAGACTCTGGAGGCTTATTTGAGGTGTTTTGTTTCTGCGGATCAGGATGATTGGGTGACCTTCTTGCCGTTGGCTGAGTTTGCCCTTAATAATCGGGCTAGTTCCGCTACATTGGTTTCGCCATTTTTCTGCAACTCTGGTTTCCATCCTCGTTTTTCCTTGGGACATGTGGAGCCTTCTGACTGTCCTGGGGTGGATTCTGTGGTGGATAGGTTGCAGCAGATCTGGAATCATGTGGTGGACAACTTAAAGTTGTCACAAGAGAAGGCTCAGCGTTTTGCCAACCGCCGCCGCGGTCTGGGTCCCCAACTTCGTGTTGGGGATTTGGTATGGCTGTCTTCTCGATTTGTTCCTATGAAGGTCTCCTGTCATGATCTCTGCAGGCAGAGATCATAGCAAGCCTATAGAGGGACAAGCTCTCGGAAGATGGAACTATACTGACCATGAACTAAGCCTGCCGCGCAACTAGAAATAGCCAGGTAGCATTTCCTATTTATAGCTAGATGCCCAGCTCTGGCCTAAGACCTAAATAGCTAGCAGAGGGAAATATAAGACCTGGCTCACCTCTAGAGAAATATTCCAAAGAAGACAGTAGCCCCCCACATATAATGACGGTGAGTTCAGATGAAACAACAAACGCAGCAGGAAAATAGTCTTAGCAAATTTGAGGTCCGCTTACTAGATAGCAGAAGACAGATAGTATACTTTCATGGTCAGCAGAAAAATACTAACAAAACACCATCCAGAGATTACCTTAAACTCTGGCATTAACTCATAACGCCAGAGTAGCAATCCCTGATCGACGAGAGCTTTCCAGACACAGTAACAAAACTTCAGCTGCGAACTGGAACAAATAGGCAAAACAAAACATGGACAAAAGTCCAACTTATCAGTAGTTGTCTAGAAGCAGGAACAAGCACTGAGAGGCATCAGATAACATTGTTGACCGGCAAGAAACCACCAGAGAAATGAGCTTAAATAGCGACACCCACTACTGATGGAATCAGGTGAAACAGGAAAGAGGATGACAAGTCCAATTCCACAAGCGGCCACCGGGGGAGCCCAGAATCCAAATTCACAACAGTACCCCCCCCTCAAGGAGGGGGCACCGAACCCTCACCAGATCCACCAGGGCGACCAGGATGAGCCCTATGGAAGGCACGAACAAGATCAGAAGCATGAACATCAGATGCATTGACCCAAGAATTATCCTCCTGGCCGTAACCCTTCCAGTTGACCAGATACTGGAGTTTCCGTCTGGAAACACGAGAGTCCAAAATTTTCTCCACAACGTACTCCAACTCACCCTCAACCAACACCGGAGCAGGAGGCTCAAGAGAAGGTACAACAGGTACCTCATACCTGCGCAATAACGACCGATGAAAAACGTTATGAATGGAAAAGGACGCAGGGAGGTCCAAACGGAAAGAAACAGGATTAAGAATCTCCAATATTCTATAAGGGCCGATGAACCGAGGTTTAAACTTAGGAGAAGAGACCCTCATAGGGACAAAACGAGAAGACAACCACACTAAATCTCCAACACAAAGCCGAGAACCAACACGACGATGACGGTTGGCAAAACGCTGAGTCTTCTCCTGTGACAACTTCAAATTGTCCATAACCTGCCCCCAGATATGATGCAATCTCTCCACCACCGCATCCACTCCAGGACAATCCGAGGATTCCACCTGACCGGAGGAAAAACGAGGGTGAAACCCCGAATTACAGAAAAACGGGGACACCAAGGTGGAAGAACTGGCCCGATTATTGAGGGCGAACTCTGCCAATGGCAAAAAAGCAACCCAATCATCCTGGTCAGCAGAGACAAAACACCTCAGATATGTCTCAAGGGTCTGATTAGTCCGCTCGGTCTGGCCATTAGTCTGAGGGTGAAAAGCAGATGAAAAAGACAAATCTATGCCCATCCTAGCACAGAATGCCCGCCAAAATCTAGACACAAATTGGGTACCTCTGTCAGAAACAATATTCTCAGGAATACCGTGCAATCGGACAACATTCTGAAAAAACAGAGGAACCAACTCAGAAGAAGAAGGCAACTTGGGCAGAGGAACCAAATGGACCATTTTAGAGAAACGGTCACAGACCACCCAGATGACAGACATCTTCTGGGAAACAGGCAGATCTGAAATAAAATCCATCGAGATGTGTGTCCAAGGCCTCTTAGGAATAGGCAAGGGCAACAGCAGTCCGCTAGCCCGAGAACTACAAGACTTGGCCCGAGCACAAACGTCACATGACTGCACAAAGACTCGCACATCTCGTGACAGAGAAGGCCACCAGAAGGATCTTGCCACCAAATCCCTGGTACCAAAAATTCCGGGATGACCTGCCAATGCAGAAGAATGTACCTCAGAGATGACTCTGCTGGTCCAATCATCCGGAACAAACAGTCTATCAGGCGGACAACGATCCGGTCTATCCGCCTGAAACTCTTGCAAGGACCGCCGCAGATCAGGAGAAACGGCCGACAAAATTACTCCCTCCCTAAGGATACCTGTGGGTTCAGAATTACCAGGAGAGTCCGGGTCAAAACTCCTAGAAAGGGCATCTGCCTTAACATTCTTAGAACCCGGTAGGTATGACACCACAAAATTAAAGCGAGAAAAAAATAAAGACCAGCGCGCCTGTCTAGGATTCAGGCGTCTGGCAGTCTCAAGATAAATCAAATTTTTGTGGTCAGTCAATACCACCACCTGATGCCTAGCCCCCTCGAGCCAATGGCGCCACTCCTCAAACGCCCACTTCATGGCCAAAAGCTCCCGATTCCCAACATCATAATTCCGCTCTGCGGGCGAAAATTTGCGAGAAAAGAAGGCACAAGGCCTAATGACGGAGCAGTCGGAACCTTTCTGCGACAACACTGCCCCAGCTCCGATCTCCGAAGCGTCAACCTCAACCTGAAAAGGCAGATTCACATCAGGCTGACGCAACACAGGGGCAGAGGCAAAACGGCGCTTAAGCTCCTGAAAGGCCTCTACAGCATGAGGGGACCAATTAGCAACATCAGCGCCTTGTCTGGTCAAATCAGTCAGTGGTTTAACGACATCCGAAAAACCAGCAATAAATCGGCGGTAAAAGTTGGCAAAGCCCAAAAATCTCTGAAGACCCTTAAGAGAGGAGGGCTGAGTCCAGTCACAAATAGCTTGCACCTTGACGGGATCCATCTCAATGGAAGAGGGAGAAAAAATATACCCCAAAAAGGAAATTTTCTGGACCCCAAAAACGCACTTAGACCCCTTCACACATAAAGAATTAGACCGCAGAACCTGAAAAACTCTCCTGACCTGCTGGACATGAGAGTCCCAGTCATCAGAAAAAATCAGAATATCATCCAGATATATTATCATAAATTTATCCAGAAAATCGCGGAAAATATCATGCATAAAAGACTGGAAAACTGAAGGGGCATTAGAAAGACCAAAAGGCATGACCAAATACTCAAAGTGGCCCTCGGGCGTATTAAATGCGGTCTTCCACTCATCCCCCTGCCTGATCCGCACCAAATTATACGCCCCACGAAGATCAATTTTAGAGAACCACTTAGCACCCTCTATACGAGCAAACAAATCAGTAAGCAATGGCAATGGGTATTGATACTTAACAGTGATCTTATTCAGAAGCCGATAATCAATACATGGTCTCAAAGAGCCATCTTTTTTTGAGACAAAGAAAAACCCAGCTCCCAAGGGAGAAGAAGATGGACGAATATGTCCCTTTTCCAAAGACTCCTTTATATATTCCCGCATAGCAGCATGTTCCGGCACAGACAAATTAAACAAACGACCCTTTGGATATTTACAACCCGGTATCAAATCTATGGCACAATCGCACTCACGGTGCGGAGGTAACGACCCAAGCTTGGGTTCGTCAAAGACGTCTTGATAATCAGAGAGGAACTCAGGGACTTCAGAGGGAATGGACGACGAAATAGAAACCAAAGGTACGTCCCCATGAATACCCTTACATCCCCAGCTCAACACAGACATAGCTCTCCAGTCCAAGACTGGGTTGTGAGACTGCAACCATGGCAATCCCAGTACCAAATCGTCATGTAAATTATACAGCACCAGGAAACGAATAATCTCCTGGTGATCCGGATTGATACGCATGGTTACTTGTGTCCAGTATTGTGGTTTATTATTAGCCAATGGGGTGGAGTCAATCCCCTTCAGAGGAATAAGAGTCTCCAAAGGCTCTAAATCAAAACCACAACGATTGGCAAAGGACCAATCCATAAGACTCAGAGCGGCGCCAGAGTCAATATAGGCGTCCGTGGCAATGGATGACAAAGAGCAAATCAGGGTTACAGACAAAATAAACTTAGACTGAATGGTGCCAATGGAAACAGACTTATCAAGCTTCTTTGTACGCCTAGAGCATGCCGAAATAACATGAGTAGAAACCCCACAATAGAAACACAATCCATTCTTCCGTCTAAAATTCTGTCGCTCACTCCTGGACAGAATTCTATCACACTGCATACTTTCTGGCGTCTTTTCCATAGACACCGCCAGATGGTGCATCGGTTTGCGCTCCCGCAGACGCCTATCAATCTGAATAGCCATTGTCATGGACTCATTCAGACCTGCAGGCAAAGGGAACCCCACCATAACATCCTTAACGGCATCAGAGAGACCTTCTCTGAAAGTTGCCGCCAAGGCGCACTCATTCCACTGAGTAAGCACAGACCATTTACGGAATTTTTGGCAGAAAACTTCAGCTTCGTCTTGCCCCTGAGATAGTGCCATCAAAGTTTTTTCTGCCTGAAGTTCCAAATGAGGTTCCTCATAAAGCAAGCCCAAGGCCAGAAAAAACGCATCCACATCGCGTAACGCAGGATCCCCTGCTGGCAATGAGAAGGCCCAATCTTGAGGGTCACCCCTGAGCAAGGAAATCACAATCCTAACCTGCTGAGCAGGGTCTCCAGCTGAACGAGACTTCAGGGACAAATAAAGCTTACAATTATTTCGGAAATTCTGGAAGCTAGCTCTATTCCCTGTGAAGAACTCCGGCAAAGGAATTCTCGGCTCAGATACCGGAGCATGTACTACAAAATCTTGTAAATTTTGTACTTTCGTAATGAGATTATTCAAACCCGCAGTTACACTCTGGAGATCCACCATTGTCAGGTGCACACAGAGCACACAGAGATTAGGAGGAGAGAGAGAAAAAAGACTGCAGCAAGGCAGACTGGAGGAAAAAAAAAAAAAAAAAAATTCCAGCAGACTTCTTATAACTCTCCTTTCTCAACCTGGGTCTTTAACACTTTACGGGCCGGTCAAACTGTCATGATCTCTGCAGGCAGAGATCATAGCAAGCCTATAGAGGGACAAGCTCTCGGAAGATGGAACTATACTGACCATGAACTAAGCCTGCCGCGCAACTAGAAATAGCCAGGTAGCATTTCCTATTTATAGCTAGATGCCCAGCTCTGGCCTAAGACCTAAATAGCTAGCAGAGGGAAATATAAGACCTGGCTCACCTCTAGAGAAATATTCCAAAGAAGACAGTAGCCCCCCACATATAATGACGGTGAGTTCAGATGAAACAACAAACGCAGCAGGAAAATAGTCTTAGCAAATTTGAGGTCCGCTTACTAGATAGCAGAAGACAGATAGTATACTTTCATGGTCAGCAGAAAAATACTAACAAAACACCATCCAGAGATTACCTTAAACTCTGGCATTAACTCATAACGCCAGAGTAGCAATCCCTGATCGACGAGAGCTTTCCAGACACAGTAACAAAACTTCAGCTGCGAACTGGAACAAATAGGCAAAACAAAACATGGACAAAAGTCCAACTTATCAGTAGTTGTCTAGAAGCAGGAACAAGCACTGAGAGGCATCAGATAACATTGTTGACCGGCAAGAAACCACCAGAGAAATGAGCTTAAATAGCGACACCCACTACTGATGGAATCAGGTGAAACAGGAAAGAGGATGACAAGTCCAATTCCACAAGCGGCCACCGGGGGAGCCCAGAATCCAAATTCACAACAGTCTCCTCTCCTAAATTTAAGCCTCGCTTCATCGGTCCTTACAAGATATTGGAAATCCTTAATCCTGTGTCCTTTCGCTTGGATCTTCCTGTGTCGTTTGCCATTCACAACGTGTTCCATAGGTCTTTGTTGCGGCGGTACGTTGTACCTGTGGTTCCTTCTGTTGAGCCTCCTGCTCCGGTGTTGGTTGAGGGCGAGTTGGAGTACGTGGTGGAGAAGATCTTGGATTCTCGTCTCTCCTGGGTGGTTGCCTTTCACGCTGCTCATCCTGATCGCCCTGGTGGTCTTGGTGAGGGTTCGGTGACCCCTCCTTAAGGGGGGGGTACTGTTGTGAATTAGACTTTTTGGCTCCCTCTTGTGGTCACTAGTGGTATGACTCTGGGATTGTCTTTTTTCTGTTTGGCACTCACCTGGGTCGTTAGTCCAGGGGTGTCGCTATATTAACTTCCTGGATACTTAGTCCAGTGCCTGGCATCGTTGTAATCAGATCCTTCTGTTGCTCCTGTCTGCTGGTCCTGGCTCTTGCAAAATTAAGCTAAGTCTTGCATCTTTGTTTTTTGAGTTACTTGCTTTGCTACTATTTTTGTCCAGCTTGTACTAAATGTGATTTCTGACCTTGCTGGAAGCTCTAGGGGGCTGGTGTTCTCCCCCCGGCCGTTAGACGGTTCGGGGGTTCTTGAATATCCAGCGTGGATATTTTAATAGGGTTTTTGCTGACCATATAAGTCATCTTACTATATTCTGCTATTAGCTAGTGGGCCTCTCTTTGCTAAATACCTAGCTCATTCTTATGTTTGTCTTTTCCTCTTACCTCACCGTTATTATTTGTTGGGGGCTTGTATCCAACTTTTGGGGTCTTTTCTCTGGAGGCAAGAAAGGTCTTTCTTTTCCCATCTAGGGTTAGTTAGTTCTCCGGCTGGCGCGAGACGTCTAGAACCAACGTAGGCACGTTCCCCGGCTACTTCTATTTGTGGTGCTAGGATTAGATATATGGTCAGCCCAGTTACCACTGCCCTATGAGCTGGTTTTTTGTGTTTGCAGACTTGGTATTTATTCCTGAGACCCTCTGCCATTGGGGTCATAACAGCCCCCCCCCCCCCACACAAAAAAAAAAAGGTGTGATTCTTATGGAAGAATGGGGTTTTTGTGCCTATCTACTTGCATTACATTTCTGTCATCAATTTTTAATTTAATCTAAAGATAACTATGGATACAGCAGCTCACAGTCAGTAAGGAAGACCGGTAAATCGTCCCCCAAGATGTGCCAGAGAATAGCAGATGAATCGGACAAGCTGATGTAGACCTTATATGTGAGATCCTGCAGAGCATGAATGGAAAGGTGAGATCTGCAGAGTCCATAAATTTTACAATTCCTAATTTAATTTACAGTTTATAATTGGTTTACAATGCTCCACAGACCACTTTATGAATGAAAGTGCTGCTCTTCTCAGCAAAGAATATTGGAAATGCAATAAAGAATAAGTACACTGAACTTTTTAATGCATCCGCTGTTGTTTGCTAACATCTGCCTCCTAATTTAAGGCAAGTTTATTAGCTCAATAAATTAAGACAGTATGAATACAAAGTAACATTGATTATATGTAGCAAGATCTCCTGAACTGTGAGATTCAAAGTGCTGCAGTGTTTAATCTTCGCCCGCTATAGGTCCACACACTGCTGTTTCAAGCACGTTGATTTTAAAACCTGAGCTAGATCCTAAACAAAAAAGATATGTGCACACATTGACTATATGCAGCAGATTTTTCTGCTGCAAAACCACAGCGTTTAGCAGGAAATGTGGTTTTCCACTTTTATTTGAATGGGTGAAAAGCTTAGAAAAACGATGGAAGAGTTGACATGCAGCAGACTTGAAAAAAAAATGCTTTGATGGTTTAAATCCGCCAGGAAAAAAATAAGCAGCATGAAATTTCAGAAATCTGATTTACTTTGCTGGCAATGTAAGGGTATGTGCACACGTTGCAGATTTGCCTGTGGAATTTTCTGTGCAGATTCTGCATCTCTTGGCAGAAAACGCAATTAAAAATCCACGATTTGATGCATTTTTGGTGCGTTTTTTATGTGTTTTTGGTGCATTTTTTATGTGGATTTTCATGCGGTTTCTTTCATGCAGATTGTATGCGGTTTTGTAGGCTAAATAAAGATCTATTATTTAACAAAAAAAAAAAGAATTGTGATTTCATTTCTTGTCCAACCTCTTCATTTACATACTCCATTGAAGAATAATGTTTACACACATAGATAGATAGATAGATAGATAGATAGATAGATGCTAGATAGATAGATAGATAGATAGATAGATGATAGATCTATAGATATACAGATATATATATATATATATATATATATATATATATATCTATAGATAGATCTATACATAGATAGATAGATAGATAGATAGATAGATAGATAGATAGAATTGTAAGGTGACATCAAGACAGTTTAGTAATAGAGAGAGATGTCAATGAGACACCTATCCATTACTAATACTATAGATGGTAAAGGGTTAACTAAACATACAGCTAGAATAATGTATTTTAATGAAATAAAACATCACACAGTTTTGCCATCTTTATTGTACTGGTAATCCATGCAACACCCTCGATCTCCTGCAAAAAAGAAAAAATAATAAACCAACACAAATACTCCCTGGTCCGAGGCAGTCCGTATAATAACGAGTGTCCCAAGACGATCTTCCCTATAGAGCTGTCACATCAGCTCTATAGGCCTCCAGTGACACACTGATAGGAGACAATGGCTCCTGCAGTGCATCACTGAGAGTTCAGGCTCTCACTTTACGGCAACACTGCGTGAGAATTTTCCCACACAGCGTTTCTAGTGACAGCGACCTCTGACGGCGGAGTGATATTGTGTGGAAGGATACCTTCATCATGTATCACCAGAGCCCTTGATTTTGATACAGGAAAGATATATATCTTGGTACCGTGTTAGCCAGTAGATAGAAAAATGTTTAGAATTGAGAGTCCTCAGTGGTTGATACCTTTTAATGGCCAAGCTTGAAAGCGACTTTTTGTCTTCACGTCCCATCAGGCCTCTGGCGTACTACCGCTACATTGATGACATTTTAATCATCTGGACGGAGTCTGAGCCACAGCTAAAGATGTTCCATGAACAGTTTAATCAATTTCACCCTTTCACAATTTCACACAAGTAATTTCATGTCCATAATGCTATGATTTGGGAGACAAAAATGTATTGCCACAGGTAGATCCATTCTATTTTCTCTTATTGTATGGCGGTGAGAATTCATTCTTGTTCTAAGCTTTTGCCCTGTCTCCCCCACATAGAGACCCCCAGTTGGACATTTAGTACAAATAATTAGGTACACCACATTAGCAGTGACGCAGCTGAAAGTACCTGGTATCTTGTAGTCCTGATGTGAATTGGGGATCTTTATCTTGTCCGTGGTCATTATAAATGGACAGGTTTTACATTTTTTCTGATTGCAGGGAAACGTACCTGCAACTGTTGGAGAGGACAGGGAGTGTTATGACCCCAATGGCAGAGGGTCTCAAAAATACATACCAAGTCTGCAAACACAAAAAAACAGCTCATAGGGCAGTGGTAACTGGGCTGACCATATATCTAATCCTAGCACCACAAATAGCAGCAGCCGGGGAACGTGCCTACGTTGGTTCTAGACGTCTCGCGCCAGCCGGAGAACTAACTAACCCTAGAAGGGAAAAGATAGACCTTTCTTGCCTCCAGAGAAAAGACCCCAAAAGTTGGATACAAGCCCCCAACAAATAATAACGGTGAGGTAAGGAGAAAAGACAAACGTAAGAATGAACTAGATATTTAGCAAAGAGAGGCCCACTGACTAACAGCAGAATATAGTAAGATGACTTATACGGTCAGCAAAAACCCTATCAAAATTTCCACGCTGGATATTCAAGAACCCCCGAACCGTCTAACGGCCCGGGGGGAGAACACCAGCCCCCTAGAGCTTCCAGCAGAATCAGGAATCACATTTAGTACAAGCTGGACAAAAAATAATAGCAATGCAAATAACCAAAAAACAAGGAAGCAAGACTTAGCTTAATTTTGCAAGATCCAGGACCAGCAGACAGGAGCAAACAGAAAGGAACTGATTACAACGATGCCAGGCACAGGACTGAGAATCCAGGAAGTTTATATAGTAACACCCCTGGACTAACGACCCAGGTGGGTGCCAAACTGAGGAAAGACAATCCCAGAGTCATATCACTAGTGACCACAAGAGGGAGCCAAAAAAGTCTAATTCACAACAGTACCCCCCCTTTAAGGAGGGGTCACCGAACCCTCACCAAGACCACCAGGGCGATCAGGATGAGCAGCGTGAAAGGCACGAACTAAATCGGCCGCATGCACATCAGAGGCAACCACCCAGGAATTATCCTCCTGACCATAGCCCTTCCACTTGACCAGATACTGAAGCCTCCGCCTGGAGAGACGAGAATCCAAGATCTTCTCCACCACGTACTCCAACTCGCCCTCAACCAACACCGGAGCAGGAGGCTCAACAGAAGGAACCACAGGTACAACGTACCGCCGCAACAAAGACCTATGGAACACGTTGTGAATGGCAAACGACACCGGAAGATCCAAGCGAAAGGACACAGGATTAAGGATTTCCAAAATCTTGTAAGGACCGATGAAGCGACGCTTAAATTTAGGAGAGGAGACCTTCATAGGAACAAATCGAGAAGACAGCCATACCAAATCCCCAACACGAAGTCGGGGACCCACACCGCGGTGGCGGTTGGCAAAACGCTGAGCCTTCTCCTGTGACAACTTCAAGTTGTCCACCACATGATTCCAGATCTGCTGCAACCTATCCACCACGGAATCTACCCCAGGACAGTCAGAAGGCTCCACATGTCCCGAGGAAAAACGAGGATGGAAACCAGAGTTGCAAAAAAAAGGCGAAACCAAGGTAGCGGAACTAGCCCGATTATTAAGGGCAAACTCAGCCAACGGCAAGAAGGTCACCCAATCATCCTGATCTGCAGAAACAAAACACCACAAATAAGCCTCCAGAGTCTGATTAGTTCGCTCCGTTTGTCCAATAGTTTGAGGATGAAAGGCAGACGAAAACGACAAATCAATGCCCATCTTAGCACAAAAGGATCGCCAGAACCTGGAAACAAACTGGGATCCTCTGTCAGACACGATATTCTCAGGAATGCCGTGTAAACGAACCACATTCTGAAAGAACAAGGGAACCAGATCGGAAGAGGAAGGCAGTTTAGGCAAAGATACCAAATGGACCATCTTGGAAAAGCGATCACATACCACCCAGATTGCAGACATACCTTGAGACACCGGAAGATCTGAAATGAAATCCATGGAAATGTGTGTCCAAGGCCTCTTCGGGACAGGCAAGGGCAAGAGCAAGCCGCTGGCACGAGAACAGCAAGGCTTAGCCCGAGCACAAGTCCCACAGGACTGCACAAATGACCGCACATCCCGTGACAAGGAAGGCCACCAAAAGGACCTAGCCACCAGATCTCTGGTGCCAAAAATTCCCGGATGCCCTGCCAACACTGAGGAATGAACCTCGGAAATGACTCTGCTGGTCCACTTATCAGGAACAAACAGTCTGTCAGGTGGACAAGAGTCAGGTCTACCAGCCTGAAATCTCTGCAACACACGTCGCAAATCCGGAGAAATGGCTGACAAGATTACTCCCTCTTTAAGAATACCAACTGGTTCTGCGACTCCAGGAGAGTCAGGCACAAAGCTCCTTGAAAGAGCATCAGCCTTCACATTCTTTGAACCTGGTAAATACGAGACCACAAAGTCAAAACGGGAGAAAAACAATGACCAACAGGCCTGTCTAGGATTCAGGCGTTTAGCAGACTCGAGATACATCAGATTCTTGTGATCAGTCAAGACCACCACACGATGCTTAGCACCCTCGAGCCAATGACGCCACTCCTCAAATGCCCACTTCATGGCCAGCAACTCCCGATTGCCAACATCATAATTCCGCTCAGCAGGCGAAAACTTCCTAGAGAAGAAAGCACATGGTCTCATTACAGAGCAACCAGGGCCTCTCTGTGACAAAACGGCCCCTGCCCCAATCTCAGAAGCATCCACTTCAACCTGAAAGGGAAGTGAGACATCAGGCTGGCACAAAACAGGCGCTGAAGTAAACCAGCGCTTCAACTCTTGAAAAGCTTCCACGGCTGCAGGAGCCCAGTTAGCAACATCAGAACCTTTCTTGGTCATATCCGTCAAAGATTTAACAACGCTAGAAAAATTAGCGATAAAACGACGGTAGAAGTTAGCAAAACCCAAGAACTTCTGAAGACTCTTAACTGACGTGGGTTGAGTCCAATCATGAATAGCTCGGACCTTGACTGGGTCCATCTCCACCGCAGAAGGGGAAAAAATAAAACCCAAAAAGAGAACCTTCTGTACTCCAAAGAGACACTTTGAGCCCTTAACAAACAAAGCATTCTCACGCAAAACCTGAAACACCATCCTGACCTGCTCTACATGCGAGTCCCAATCATCAGAAAAAAACAGAATATCATCCAGATAAACAATCATAAATTTATCCAGATACTTCCGGAAAATATCATGCATAAAGGACTGAAACACTGAAGGAGCATTAGAGAGCCCGAAAGGCATCACCAAGTACTCAAAATGACCTTCGGGCGTATTAAATGCAGTTTTCCATTCATCTCCTTGCTTAATGCGCACAAGGTTGTACGCACCACGAAGATCTATCTTGGTGAACCACTTGGCACCTTTAATCCGGGCAAACAAGTCCGACAACAGAGGCAAAGGATACTGAAATTTAACAGTGATTTTATTCAGAAGCCGATAGTCAATACAAGGTCTCAAAGATCCGTCCTTCTTGGCCACAAAAAAGAATCCCGCACCAAGAGGGGAAGAGGATGGACGGATATGCCCCTTCTCCAGAGATTCCTTGATATACGAACGCATTGCGGTATGCTCAGGTACAGACAGATTAAATAATCTTCCCTTAGGAAATTTACTACCTGGAATCAAATCTATAGCGCAGTCACAGTCCCTATGAGGAGGAAGAGCACTGGAGCTGGACTCGCTGAATACATCCTGGTAATCAGACAAATACTCAGGAACTTCCGAAGGAGTAGAGGAAGCAATAGACACCGGCGGGGAGTCACCATGAATTCCCTGACAGCCCCAACTTGACACAGACATTGCCTTCCAATCCAAGACTGGATTATGGGTCTGTAACCATGGCAGACCCAAAACGACCAAATCATGCATTTTATGCAGAACAAGAAAACAAATCACCTCCCGATGTTCAGGAGTCATGCACATGGTTACCTGTGTCCAAAACTGCAGTTTATTTTCCGCCAATGGCGTAGCATCAATACCTCTAAGAGGGATAGGATTTACCAATGGCTCAAGAACAAAACCACAACGCTTGGCAAACGACAGATCCATAAGACTCAGGGCAGCACCTGAATCCACAAACACCATAACAGGGTAGGAGGACAATGAGCAAATTAAAGTCACAGACAAAATAAATTTAGGTTGCAAATTACCAATGGCGACAGGCCTAACAACCCTAGTTAGGCGTTTAGAGCATGCTGATATAACATGTGTAGAATCACCACAGTAAAAACACAACCCATTCTGACGTCTATGATTTTTCCGTTCATTTCTAGTCTGAATTCTACCACATTGCATTAAATCAGGTGTTTGTTCAGACAACACCACCAGAGGATTCGCGGCTTTGCGCTCCCGCAAACGCCGGTCAATTTGAATAGCCAGCGCCATGGAATCATTCAGACCTGTAGGAATGGAGAAACCCACCATCACATTCTTAATGGCTTCAGAAAGGCCATTTCTGAAATTTGCGGCCAGAGCACACTCATTCCACTGAGTAAGCACGGACCATTTCCGAAATTTTTGGCAATACACTTCAGCTTCATCCTGCCCCTGAGAAATAGCCAACAAGGCTTTTTCTGCTTGAATTTCAAGATTGGGTTCCTCGTAAAGCAATCCGAGCGCCAGAAAAAACGTATCAACATTTGCCAATGCCGGATCTCCTGGCGCTAGCAAGAAGGCCCAATCCTGATGGTCGCCCCGTAAGAAAGAGATAACAATTTTTACTTGCTGAGCTGAATCTCCAGATGAACGGGGTCTCAGAGATAGAAACAATTTACAATTATTCCTGAAATTCCTAAACTTAAATCGGTCTCCAGAGAACAGCTCAGGAATAGGTATTTTAGGTTCAGACATTGGACTACTGGTAACAAAATCTTGTATACCCTGCACACGAGCAGCAAGCTGATCCACACTTGTAATCAAAGTCTGGACATTCATGTCTGCAGCAAGCACAAGCCACTCAGAGGTAAAGGGGAGGAAAAAAGAGAGGAAAGAAAAAAAACAAAAAACTCAGACTTTCCTTTCTTGTAATCCCACGTCTGCAATGCATTAAACATTCAACCTTGGCCTGGCATACTGTTATGACCCCAATGGCAGAAGGTCTCAAAAATACATACCAAGTCTGCAAACACAAAAAACCAGCTCATAGGGCAGTGGTAACTGGGCTGACCATATATCTAATCCTAGCACCACAAATAGCAGCAGCCGGGGAACGTGCCTACGTTGGTTCTAGACGTCTCGCGCCAGCCGGAGAACTAACTAACCCTAGAAGGGAAAAGATAGACCTTTCTTGCCTCCAGAGAAAAGACCCCAAAAGTTGGATACAAGCCCCCAACAAATAATAACGGTGAGGTAAGGAGAAAAGACAAACGTAAGAATGAACTAGATATTTAGCAAAGAGAGGCCCACTGACTAATAGCAGAATATAGTAAGATGACTTATACGGTCAGCAAAAACCCTATCAAAATTTCCACGCTGGATATTCAAGAACCCCCGAACCGTCTAACGGCCCGGGGGGAGAACACCAGCCCCCTAGAGCTTCCAGCAGAATCAGGAATCACATTTAGTACAAGCTGGACAAAAAATAATAGCAATGCAAATAACCAAAAAACAAGGAAGCAAGACTTAGCTTAATTTTGCAAGATCCAGGACCAGCAGACAGGAGCAAACAGAAAGGAACTGATTACAACGATGCCAGGCACAGGACTGAGAATCCAGGAAGTTTATATAGCAACACCCCTGGACTAACGACCCAGGTGGGTGCCAAACTGAGGAAAGACAATCCCAGAGTCATATCACTAGTGACCACAAGAGGGAGCCAAAAAAGTCTAATTCACAACAAGGGAGCTCTTGACAATGATGGTTCTTAGATTTGGGGGCTGTCTAAAGCACAGTAGTGGGGGGTCTGGAAAAATAGATTGTAATCGGGCATCTTTTTGTAGTAAATGTTGTAATTTCCGTGCAGCTCCCCTTAGCACCTCCAGATTTGGATTGTAGGTAACTACTAGATGTACCCGGTTATTTTATTCTTTAGCTTTGTAATGTAGCAGGTGATTCCTTGATATTCTGGTGGCTCTTGTAATCTGGTTTTCAATTGTTCTTGGATGGTAGCCCTGATTCGAAAAGGTCTTTCTGAGGCGATCAAGGTGTTCATCCCTATCCATTGGGTTGGAACATATACAATTGTAACTGATGGCTTGGCTGTAGACAATGGGGTTTTTTATGTGTTTTGGATGGAAACTGTCCCATTTAAGGTACGTTGGACGGTCGATTGACTTCTGATACAGGGATGTCTCTATTTTATTGTTCTGCAGCTTAATGATGGTGTCCAAAAAGTTAATTTCAGTACAGGAGTAGTTGTGTCAAGTTGATGGTAGGGTGAAATTGATTAAACTGTTCATGGAACGTCTTTAGCTGTGGTTCAGACTCCGTCCAGATGATTAAAATGTCATCAATGTAGCGGTAGTACGCCAGAGGCCTGATGGGACATGAGGACAAAAAGTAGCTTTCAAGCTTGGCCATGAAAAGATTTGCATACTGTGGGGCCATTTTACTTCCCATTGCTGTGCCAGTCTCCTGTAGATAGATCTTCTTGTCAAATTCAAAGTAATTGTGGGTGAGGATGAATTTTATAAGTTTCACCACAGAATTTGCATCAGTCCCTGTGTTTTCCATGAAGAATTTGCAGGCATTTAATCCATCCTGGTGTGGGATATTGGAGTACAAAGATTCCACATCCTTGGTGGCCAGGATGGTTCCTTCTGGTAGAGGACCTATTGCTGACAGTTTATTCAAAAGGTCAGTTGTGTCCTGAATGAAGCTGGGTGTATCCTTTACCAGGGGTTTAAGAACACCCTCTACCCATCCAGATACCTGCTCAGTAAGGGTGCCCACACATTAAATAATTGGTCTTCCTAGATTTCCAGATTTGTGGATTTTGGGAAGCATGAAGAATGTCATCACATTGGGGTCATCACAACAGAGACCCCAATCAGAGGACAATAAAACATTCCTTATCTAAGAACTGGCCCAACATTTATGGGCATAACTGTTTATCACTCATGGTAATTCTGCCTCATGTCATCTGTCTTATCCATGTTTGTTTGTTTGTTTGTTTTTCTGTGCTATGTTGTGCTTAAATATGTGATTCTTCAGAATTTGTATTAGTCTATGCCTGATGAAGAGACCTGTGTAGTCTCGAAAGCTTACAATTTGTTACCATCTTTTCAGTTAGCCATTAAAAGGTATCAACCACTGAGGACTCTCAATTCTAAACATTTTTCTATCTACTGGCTAACACGGTACCAAGATATATATCTTTTGTGTTGAAAGGTAACTTCAAAACTCAGAGAGACAGAAGAGTCTGGGAATATAAACTGATGACGACTTTTGACTGCCTTAGTGGTGGAATGAATGTGTCGCACGGATTTATGTCTTTTTACATCAACTAAGGAACTTGCCTTGCCCCTCAGACTATGAGGGGTCATCACAACAGAGACCCCAATCAGAGGACAATAAAGCATTCCTTATCTAAGAACTGGCTCAACATTTATGGATATAACTGTTAATCACTCATGGTTATTCTGCTTCATGCCACCTGTCTTGTCCATGTTTTTTTTTTTTTTTTTCTGTGCTATGTTGTGCATAAATATGTGATTCTTCAGAATTTGTATTAGTCTATGCCTGATGAAGAGACCGGAGTAGTCTCAAAAGCTTGCAATTTGTTACCATCTTTTCAGTTAGCCTTTAAAAGGTATCAACCACTGAGGACTCTCAATTCTAAACATTTTTCAGAGCCCTTGAAGAGCGGTCACATCTCTAGATGTGACAGCTCTCCACAGGAGATCATTGTGGGACATTCGTTATTAAATATATTATAGTGGATCAGGGAGTATACTGTTGGTTTATTATTTTTATTTTTTTACAGGTGATCAAGGGCTTCGGGGACTAGGTGTATGGCGAGTATATACTGTCTGTTGTATGTACTGTATGTACTGTATGGGTATATGTGTGTATATGTTTTTTTTTTTTTTTACACAGTAGCTGGATGAAGGGACTACTGCTGTCCCATGTTCCGGCTAGCTGTCACTGTAGCAGGCATAGCCAGATGTGACTAGGAGTCCCATCGGATGATGCCTGCGTACACACAGACCCCCACACACACAGGCAGCCCCGCTGACCCCCGCACACAGACACACACATCCCCACACACAGACACACATAGCCCCGCACACACACACACACACACTGCCCTGCAGAGCCCCGCACAGCCCCGCAGACACATACAGATACACACAGACACCTGCACATAGAAACGAGCATCTTCTCTGCACACAGTCTCTGCCCACACACATAGTCTCCGCCCACACCCCACACACACTCTTCCTCCTCCCGATCTGCAGCTTTTCTTGCAGGCACATCCGCAGCAAATCAGCAGATCTTTTTTACACCTGCGGTTTTGCTGCAGATGTGCCTGACTCAATGGAAGACAATGGGTGCAGAAAAGAATTGACATGCTGCAGAAAATAAAATGCTGCAAATCTGCACGGATTTTTCCACAGCATGTGCACAACAATTCTTCATTTCACATAGTATAACATTAGTAGTGCACTACACTGAGGATTTGATGCAATTCCGCATGTCCAAAAAAGCTGCGGATCCGCATCAAAATCTGCAACGTGTGCACATAGCCTAAAACACTGCGTTTCTTTCTGTGGAAGAAAACACTGCAAAAACACAGCATGTGAACAAGCCCAAAAGGTGGATTTGTATGAGACCCTCTTATTGTTCTGATTTTGTGCAGTTGCAACCACCCAGACTACTTATATTGATTGAAATGAATAAGCAGCAAATTGAAGACAATTTTGGGAAGGAGTGTAAAATCTTAATGACACATAGGAGACAATGATTTTTACACTGATGAGAAAACCTTGGGCAGAAATTCATGGGGACACCTGAGGCAGACACCGGGTTTCCTGAGGCAGACACTCACTGGGACACCTCAGGTAGGGACTCACAGGGACATCTGAGTCAGAAGCAGATGCCTACTTGGACACCCTAGGTAGGTAGGACTCACAAGACATTTGAGTCTGGGGCAAGCACTCACTGGGACACCTGGGGTAGGGACTCACAGGGACATCTGAGTTTCATTCATGCATTCACTGGGACACCAGAGGTAGGGACTCACAGGGACATCTGAGTCTGAGGCAAGCATTCACTGGGACTCCTGAGGTAGGGACTCGCAGTGACATCTGAGTCTGAGGCAGGCATTCACTGGGATACTTGAGGTAAAAGCTCACAGGGACATCTGAGTCTGAGGGAGGCATTCACTGGGACACTGGAGGTAGGGGACTCACAAGACATCTGAGTCTGATACAGGCCCTTGCTTAGACACCTGAGATAGGGACAAACAGGGACAGTTGAGCCTGAGGCAGGAACTCACTGGGACAACTGAGGTAGGGACTAACAGGGATGCTTAAGTCTGAGGCAGGCACTCACTGGGACACCAGAGGCAGGCATCCATGGAGGAACCAGAGGCAAGCGCTCATGTGGACACGTGAGGCAGTCAATCACAGAGACACCTGAAGCAGTCACTTATTGGAAAACATGCCACTGAGACTATTGCATTTGTGTAAACATAATGGCTTTTCGCAGCAGTAAAGACAGATTACTGCCCATTACGACCACTGATTGATGGTATAACAAGTTGATTACATTTGCTGAAAGTCTTTTTCATGGGCTGATGCAAACTATCGGGGAATAAACAATTGGTAATATGATGACTTGGTTCACATAGAGTTTGCACATTGTATAAATTGTATCCCCATTCAACTCATTTGCTGCATAAAAGATGTGATCAGCTTATGGACAAGTGTTTTAGTCATTCGTTGGCTGATCATTGTCATGTTTACATCCGTCAATGAACAGGAACGAGTATTTATACAAACGCTCATTCATTCGACTGGCGTAAAAGTGTCTTAACAAAATAAATATTATTCAGATCCTATCTCTATCTGCCAACCTGACTTGATGAAAGAATTCCAATATTATATTACTGTACTTATGATGTAATAATCTTAAGAATAAGCCATGATTCACACATCAGTATTTTTGATCAGTATTTCATCAGTATTTGTATTCCAAAACCTGGAGTACCTCCAAAGTATAGAACACGTGTCAATCTTTCAATTATAGTTTTTCTCTGTAGACTCCATGTCTGGTTTTAGCATATAAACACTGATACAAAACATTGACCCAATACGGGCATGTGTGTCAAAGTTTGTGTTAAGTTGTTGGCTTGTGTGTCAGAGGTTAATGCTGTTGGCCTCTATCTGGCTATGGGAGGGTTTTAAATAGCCTCTATTGGGCTTTGTTTCTTGTCAGTTATACTTCTGCCCTTGGTTGAGTTAGTTGATCCCTTGTGCCTTGTGCATGCTTTTCGTATGATCTCCTGTTTCTGACCCGGTCTGTCTCCCCATTTGGCATTCGTCTGTTGATTCAGTACTGTCTGTTTGTTTACCTGGTTTCTGACTTCTGCTCTGCCTTGACTACCTGTTTTGCCTGTTCCCCTGGTACCTCTCTCGCCCTCCATGGTTTCTGACACTTAGCTTGTACCTGACCTCTCTTCTGTATCTAGCTCTTGTACCTCGCTGTCCTTCCGGTATTGACCTAGGCTCTCTTGACCTCTCTTCTGTCCTGCTGGTCCCTGCCGTTCTTTGCTACCTCCTTCGGGAGTGCGCTGGCTGGCTCTGCACCATTCCCTCCCTCTGCGGTCACATGCCGCAGGTCCTGCACCCCGGCGGTCATACCCCGACCTGGCCATCTCTCCGTGAGCTGCGAGCATCACTTGTCTTGCACCCAACAGGATACGTGAACTGACCAGAGTGCTGTCAGTAGCTGTTCCTGATAGTGTGAGTGTGTCCTAATTCTCATTTTCTTTCAGATTGAAATATAATGGGGCTAATTTCCTATCAAATTCGAACTGTTAGTGCAAATTTAGAAGAGTAAAATGCTCAAGATTTGACATAAGGGCTCGTGCTGTTTGATAAATTTGATGCATGTTTAGACTGTCTAAGTTTGGATCAACTATTAAATACCTTACGAAAAATTCTTGCATGATTTTGGCAGAGGGGATCCCATTTTAAGCCACATCTTTTTTATATCCACTTCCATGAAGATAACACCCCCAGGTCGACCATGTCAAAAAAAGTTGTCTAAAACCCATAAACTTGGCGCAAGACATGAAAGTTGTTTGGCACAAAAGCCAGATTTCTTCCAAACGTTGATTAGTAAATCAGCCTGTATTTCTCTTTACTAATATCATTTTTTGATACCCTTCCTGACTACCCATTTTTGGATAACCCTTTTATTATAGAGTAAGCTTGAGCTTTATTACCTTTTTCTTTAATGGTACACAGTAAATGTAAAATTTAATCATTTTTGTCTATACATTTTTTTGATGCATTTCTATGCTTACCTCTGGATATAAGTTCTGTATATACAGAGTTGACTTTCCCAGGCTTGACGGCCGTGACAGACGCTCTGTGCCTAAACTATATACTATGCCTTGGACAACATGTCAACAGCTAAAAAAAAATTTCCAAACTGACACTTTTCTCACTGTCTGGGGAGCAAAGTCTTGGCTGATCCTGGATGTATATTATTTTTATTGAACGCATCTGTGAAGCTTCTCTGGAAGGATGCTCATGATAAAGAACTGGCAGCCATGTCATTTGTAGTTATTGTTTACTAAAGGAAATTGTACTTAAGTGTGAATTCTTTTTTTGTTTTTAGGCATTTCACAGTTACACCTCCACCACTGAATCTACATCAGATACCATAATTCGCAATCCATATGTGCGTATATTGAAATTGATGCCGACAAGGACATATGAAAAACAGCAGCAGTATTTGGCTTAGTACATCATTTCAGACAGTCTACTGGATTTGCAGCTCAATTGTGAAAATACATAATTTCATATCACATTGAACTTCAGTCTAGTATCAGTTAGATTTATACACTGCTCATATTCTACAGTAAAACATTTCCACTAGTATTACGAAAGTATAATTAAAGAATCCATATATTGTCACATGTTACAAATGTAAAGGATATTGCATTCTTATGCATAATACATATTACGTCTCATTTCAACATGCTGTGCGAATAAGTGACTGTAATTTTCTTGAACTGGATAATGAAAAATTTCTTTTGGGCAAAATTTCTGTGCCCATAAATAGTGCCGCCCTTATTAATGTGTGACTCATGGAGCTGTACATGGTTGACCATCAGTCATTACTATAGATTAGTGATGAGCAAATGTGCTGGGATAAGGCGTTATACGAGAATGCTCATGTACTAACCAAGTGTCTTTACTGTGCTTGAAAAATATGTTTAAGTCCCCATTGCTGCATGTCTCTTGGCTGTTAGACAGCAGCAACACATGCATGGATTGCCTAACAAACAGGCTATCCCAGCAAGTGTTGCGGCTGTCTAAAAGCAGCGAAGACTCAAACATATTTTTTGAGCACGCCAAAGATGTGATACCCCAGGAATCCAGTTGTCACAGTGGTATTGCTTGCCTCCTGGGGAGGATGATGCCATGCCTGGAAGCAAGAAGGAGCCCCCTTGGCAGGTAACACTTGCATACAACACTTTCCTGATTCCAGGCCAGAAGGGGGAGCTCTAAACCCTATTTCAGGGTAGCTTCCTTATAAGTTCTGGCTTGGAGGAGGAGTTAGAAGTAGTCTGTATGAGACAGTGAAGGGAGAGGTAGCACATGAGTAGAAAAACCGGGGTCTGGAGCTGCGATTGGGCTCACCCCAGATGAAAGAACAAGAAACCGGACACCGAGGTTGTGTGGAAACTATATGCCTCACAGCAGAAACCGGAGGGCAGAAGATTGCAGGTCTCCTGGCTACAACTTCACCCAAAGTCACTGCAGCAGATTAGAGCCTGGAGTCACCATGAGAGAGGGACATCTGTAAAAAGGCTCGAGCTGCCTGCCATGCGAGTAGTGTGTGTTCCACCTGAGGGACAGATTGAGAGAGGGACTTGAGGAAAGCTAAAGCACCAAGAACCTAGAATTCAGCGCAGAAAGGAAGACTTCCAAAACCACCTGGCTAGGGGGATTCTGAACCGCTTCCAGGCTGCCCGGATTCCAAAGATCACCTGTAATCTGTGTACCTGAACTCTGAACTTCACTATTAAAATGTAAAGCAACCCTGTGTCCTCCAATTCCTTCCTGCACTTCAACATCTACAACCCCTCTCATACTGTCCTGGTGGCCCTGGGGCCTCCACTCCACCTGTGGGGAGTGAAACCATCTAAGCTGCATCACCATCGGCCCCAGCGGATCCCTTTTAGCAGCGTCGGCCATCCCTGGCCGAGTACCACAGGTGGCATCACGAACATTAGACTTCATTTCCCCACTACACCTTATCCCCTTTTATTGGACACCCAGGGCCATGGACTGGGTCACCGCTACCATGACACATCCCCTTTAAGAACAGTGCCGACCCGGTACCGAGTAAGGGTACCGTCACACTAAGCGACGCTGCAGCGATAGCGACAGCAATGCCGATCGCTGCAGCGTCGCTGTGTGGTCGCTGGAGAGCTGTCACACAGACCGCTCTCCAGCGACCAGCGATGCCGAGGTCCCCGGGTAACCAGGGTAAACATCGGGTTGCTAAGCGCAGGGCCGCGCTTAGTAACCCGATGTTTACCCTGGTTACCAGCGTAAAAGTTAAAAAAACAAACAGTACATGCTCACCTGCGCGTCCCCCAGCCTCTGCATCCTGACGCTGACTGAGCTCCGGCCCTAACAGCACAGCGGTGACGTCACCGCTGTTGCTTTCACTTTCAGTTTAGGGCCGGCGCTTTAGTGTCAGGAAGCAGAGGCTGGGGGACGCGCAGGTGAGTATGTACTGTTTGTTTTTTTAACTTTTACGCTGGTAACCAGGGTAAACATCGGGTTACTAAGCGCGGCCCTGCGCTTAGTAACCCGATGTTTACCCTGGTTACCAGTGTAAAATATCGCTGGTATCGTCGCTTTTGCTGTCAAACACGGCGATACACGGCGACCTAGCGACCAAATAATGTGCAGACCTTCTAGCAGCGACCAGCAATTTCACAGCGGGATCCAGATCGCTGCTGCGTGTCAAATACAGCGATATCGCCATCCAGGTCGCTGCAACGTCACGGATTGCTGGCGATATCGCCTAGTGTGACGGTACCTTTAGCCATGGCCCAAGGGGGTGCTCCATTTTTGGCATCACGAACAGGATGTACCGACCCAGTAAACTGGGTCTTATGCACCTAAAAGAGTGTGTTTAACTGAGAAGTAGTTGAATTGAATAATTGCTGCCATTGCCGCAGTATGTGGCGTGCAGGAGGAGAAGGGCGTGCTGTCATGGGTGGAGCTTGGAAGAATGGCACGAAAGTCATGACCAACCCTCACCGATACTACTATGTGAAGGAAAAATGTTGTTCCACTAAAAAAATCCTGGTCTGGGATGGCGGGAAGTAGAGAAGAAGGGACCACCCACAGAAGAGAGCGTGGGAACAACAGGACCCAACCGGCAAGATGGCGAGCGGAGGTCCTTATTTATCTGTATTTGCACATGTTGCTTTTATCCTAGGTTTTGTCTGTTAAATGGCCACAGTGTGAACATGCTCCTAATCATTGCAAATATACCAATATATTTGCTCTGATGAATTTCTTTGGTTTTAATAGAATCATAGAATGTTAGAGCTGGGAGCGACCTCCAGGGTCATTGTGTCCAACCCCCTGCTCAAAGCAGGATCCACTAAACCATCTCAGACAGATGTCTGTCCAGCCTCTGTTTGAAGACTTCCATTGAAGGAGAACTCACGACCTCTCGTGGCAACCTGTTCCAATCTTTGATCACCCTCAATTTTATATAATGTTGGATAATATCAACTGAGCACTATATGGTGAACCATAAAGAGTGGCAAAGGGTAACAATAAATGATATTGTTCAAAGCACCAAACCTATAGCTGGATGTGCCCATATCAGTTATATTGTGTAAGTTTACAGCTATTTTAGCATGGCCAATATTCATCAATCAAGGACACCAGCACAGCTCTGCTTCTAGTGGCACTATTTCCTAGTAAACTGTAAATTAGTGGTTTAGAGCTTGGTAGATATGGCATTCAGCTTGAATGTCATTGATTTCAATGCAACCGCTCAGTGAGAAAGCCAAATTGCATTGAGATAAATGCTCCACTGTGGTTCTTAAAGTGTAACTTCACTCTTAATAACTTTTGCATTATGCATACCCTTTATCTTTATGGAAATATAGGCAACTCACAGTGGGAAGACTTTAAGATATCAATAGGAAATGATATGTTCATAAGACGTAACCATAATAAACAATGGAGCTTTTCTTGATCTCCATTCTACTGTTGTCAAGCCTCATCATCACTGATATCCCACAGGGTAGTCATCAATATAATATTATGCCAAGACTGGAGTTTTCTCTTAAGCATATTATTACCACGCATATGACAATGAATACAGGTATAGCAGGACCTATTCTTAAGTGCAGAGAAAAATTTTAGAACAGAGAAGATTAAAGACAATTGCTATTTCTATTATAGTCCCTCCAAAGCAATGATGACTATTTCAATAGTCTTCCCACCACGTCATTGTGAATTTCCTTTGTTATAAACAGCCATCTTTCTGATGTTATTATTTCAATATTTTTCATGACTTTTTACATAAACACCCCCTACCGCTCCAATCTTGAAAATGCGCTCATGTAGACTTAATGTGGTCATTTTTAGCCCATTGCTATGATTGGGAATAATTACAATCATTTTCACAAGCTATTGTTATGTAATAGAAGAGGCAACATACAAAGCAATACTGATGTGACTATAAAATCACTACATATAGATCTCCGCCACACAGCCAGAGAATGCTAATGAGCCTATGGATGGAATGATGCACTTCTGCTTTCTCAATTTCTTTTTATTTAACATATCACCACCATCCAAAATTTCAGAAAACTAAGTAGAAAAAAAAACAATCACAACTCTGATTAAAAAATAATGTGATAGTAATACAGGCTTGCCAGATTATTTGTGGCTGCCTACTTTGAGATTTTCAACTGTTATAGTACTCAGAACTGAAAACACAACCTGGCTCAATGTGCAGCGCAATGGCTCAGTGGTTAGCACTGGGACTCTGGCTTTAAGAATGACGAGGGACAACATGGAATCTGCATGCTAAATTATTCACTGTGACAGTATCTTTCTACAAGTACTACACACCACTCATTTCTTTCCTTAGTCAAATCCCTGTAGTATATTTGCATTAGTACATCGCAAAACCTGGAGTATAAACCAGGACAGCAGAAGTTGTGCTACTTTCATTGACGCACACAGACATCAGTTTTAAAAATAGAGCAGGTCCTTTTTTTGTCCGTTTTATGGATCAGACTCTGCAATTAAAGTCTACGGGAATCCTTGTAAAACAGATGACAACTGAAGACAGACTTTGTACTTCGAAGTTCCTTCCAAATTTTATCCATTTTTAACTGATACATTGTTAAGAGTCAAAGAATAAAAATGTTCAGAAAGTCTACATGCTTCAGTGAAAAAACATGGATTGAGAAGAAAAACGGAAGCAACCGGGATGCAACCAGGGCAACAGACGCAAAAAAAAGATCATTTTCTCAGAATGGTGAGACTCACATGGATGTGGGAAAGTAGACTAATAGTATTATATTACTTTATATTATATTATATATATTATATTACTTATATTATAATAATAGTATTATACTTGAAGTGATTTTTAACAGGTGAAGTCTTTAGCAATGGGTGTAACCATTGACCCCATGTTGGTGTCTTTCCCATTCAGAACCTTACGGCTCACTGGAGTTTATCTCTTGTTCTCCTAGAACTATTTTCTGACATCTCACTCAGATTGTCCCTATAGTGAGTGGAGACTGCTTCTCTGACACTCTGAGCCTCACTCACAATGAAGTGGAGAGACTCCTTCCTCCACACTTTTGGGAATCAGGTTCAGCAACTTACACTGGGACTTCTTGCTGCTGGCTGGACTTCTTACACAAAGAGCCTTAAGCTGCAAAGATTTCAGTTGCTGTGAGGACTCCTCACTTCACCTACCTCATTCTAGATACACTGTTCTCTCCCCTTGTAGCCACTCAGCAGTACACCAGAAGTGCTAGCCAGTCTTATGGCTGTAAGTGGAAATCTCACATCAGTCACAAACAGACCCAGCTGCAGCTCAATAGAGGGCCCAAACTACCCAGCTTTGGCCTGACCTCATAGCTGGGGGTGCCTGTCACTTAAAGGCATATGTCCATACTTTTGCTCCTGGAGGCAGTACACTCTTTTAGAGTAGATTCTCCTCATTTAGAGTGGTGCAATATTTTACAATGCCACATGTTCCCTAGGGTCACACCATTATAAAGGATAATAATATCCCATTGCAGCACTCCTGAGGCACACGCAAACCAAGAAAGTGATGGTAGAGTATCAGACTTTCTGGACTGTTAAGGTACCGTCACACATTGAAATTTCCATCGCTACGACGGTACGATTCGTGACGTTCTAGCGATATCGTTACGATATCGCTGTGTCTGACACGCTACTGCGATCAGACACCCTGCTGAGAATCGTACGTCGTAGCAGATCGTTTGGAACTTTCTTTCGTCGCTTGATCACCCGCTGACATCGCTGGATCGTTGTGTGTGACAGCGATCCAGCGATGTCTTCGCTTGTAACCAGGGTAAACATCGGGTAACTAAGCGCAGGGCCGCGCTTAGTAACCCGATGTTTACCCTGGTTACCAGCGTAAACGTTAAAAAAACAAACCGTACATACTCACCCGTCGGTGTCCTTCAGGTCCCTTGCCGTCTGCTTCCTGCTCTGAGTGCCGGCCGGAAAGTGAGAGCAGAGCGCAGCGGTGCTGTGATCTGCTCTCACTGTACGGCTGCACTCAGAGCAGGAAGCAGACGGCAAGGGACCTGAAGGACACCGACGGGTGAGTATGTACTGTTTGTTTTTTTAACGTTTACGCTGGTAACCAGGGTAAACATCGGGTTACTAAGCGCGGCCCTGCGCTTAGTAACCCGATGTTTACCCTGGTTACCGGGGACTTCGGCATCGCTCCAGCGCCGTGATTGCAACGTGTGACCGCAGTCTACGACGCTGGAGCGATAATCATACGATCGCTGCGACGTCACGGATCGTGCCGTCGTAGCGATCAAAATGGTACTGTGTGACGGTACCCTTAGATCCTGGGTTAAGCCACGTTCACACATTCAGTATTTGTTTAGTATTTTACATCTGCATTTGGTGCACATGTTACAGTTATACTTCTCTGATTGTTCAGGTTTTGGCTTACAAATACTGATGTAAGATACTGAACAAATACTGAACATGTAAATGTGGCCTTAAATGAAGTCTGTCAAGGCAAAATGACTGTTCAAATCAATCACAAGTGCTCTGTGTACTCTTGGTGAGGCTGAGCAGTGAAGTGCACTTTTCCACCTACTTGTGCATTTATCTCCATCCACCACTTCTTTGATTGACAAATCTGGCTTTACTGGAATCAGAAAAAGACAAATATGGATTGAAAAAAGTAGGTAGAAAGGTGCACATACCTGACCCTTCAGTAAGCGTCACATGGGCTGTGGACTGTTGCATTGAACTCACACACCAGCGTTAGAACCTTCCTCATACATCATCTTTGGTGGCTTCTTTCTTCTACATACTTTAGCGCATTACACAAACCCTGACCTAACTGTCCAGAAGTCGTCATTAGCACTCCCAGAAATAGCCTACAAATTGCCTCTGTCTTGTCCTCGCCTTGCTGCCTCATAGTCCACAGAAACCCACAGCAGTACCTGTCTGGACTCCTGGCTCTATATCCACTGAAACTGAGCTCTTTGTGCTGGCTGTTCCACTTTCTATGGCAGCAAGGCTTAACTGTCCATATCTGGGATCCAATAACCAACTTCTATTATTATTATTATTATTATTATTGTTATTATTCATATATACAGCACCATTCATTCCATGATGCTGTACATGAGAAGGGGTTACATACAAATTACAGTAAACAAACTAGCAATAGCACACTGATACAGAGGGGAGAGGACCCTGCCCTTGCGGGCTTACATTCTACAGGATGGTGGGAAAGGAGAGAGTACGTTGGGGGGTTGCAGCAGCTCTGGTGTTGTTGAGGCAGTAGCTCCGGTGGTGATGAGGAGGTAGCGGGATAATTGCAGGCTGTAGGCTTTCTTGAAGAGGTGAGTTTTCTGGTTCCGTCTGAAGGATCTAAATGTGGTTGATAGTCAGATGTGTTGGGGCACAGAATTCCAGAGGATGAGGATATTCGGGAGAAGTCTTGGAGGCCATTAGGTGAAGAACGAATTAGTTAGAGATGTTGGGAGGACCGGAGATTACATGAGGGAAGATATCAGGAGATTAGTTCAGAGACATATGGAGGAGACAGGTTTTGGATGGCTTTGTAGGTCAGGATTAGTAATTTGAACTGGACATGCTGAGGGAATGGGAGCCAGTGGAGAGATTTGCAGAGGGGAGAAGTGGAGGAGTAGCGAGGAGAGAGATGAATTAGTTGGACAGCAGAGTTAAGGATGGACTGGGGAGGTGCGAGGGTGTTAGCAGGGAGGCCACAGAAAAGGATGCTGCAGTAGTCGAGGTGGGAGATGATGAGGGCATGCACAAGCATTTTAGTAGATTGAGGGTTGAGGAAAGGATGGACTCTGGAGATATTTTTGAGCTGGAGGTGACAGGAGGTGGAAAGAGCTTGGATTTGTGATTTGAAGGACAGGGTAGAGTCAAGGGTTACTCCGAGGCAGCGGACTTCTGATACGGGGGAAAGCGTGAGGTCATTAATTTTGATAAATAGAACAGGTAAGGAAGATCTGTGAGATAGAGGAAAGATGATGAGTTCAGATTTGTCCACATGGAGTTTGAGGAAGCGAGAGGAGAAGAAGGAGGATATGGCTGATAGATACTCCGGGATTCTGGACAGCAGAGAGGTGATCTGAGTGTCATCAGCATACAGGTAGTACTGGAATCCATGGGACTCTATGAGTTGTCCCAGGCCAAGTGTATAGATTTAGAAGAGTAAGGGTCCTAGAACAGAGCCTTGAGGGACTCCAACAGAGAGAGGGTGGGATGAGGAGGTAGTGTGGGAGTGGGAGATGCTAAGTGTGCAGTTGTAAAGGTATGAGGAGATCAAGGATAGGGCTTCTATAATCCAGTTACTTTCTTGCTACCTGAGGTTTTGCTTCTTGACCTACACACATTGCTACCTAATAGTTCCTCCACTACACCTCTCCCTGAGAACTCAATATTGACACCTGAAGTAAAGTCATGCTGGCCGCAGAGCAGGGTAAAACTAGTAAGTCTTCCTTCACCCTAAGTCTGCTGTGTAGCTTTCTATCACAATAATACCATCACACTTAAAGGGTTTACAGTGCAAAAACACTATTTTATCAAACATCAATATCACAGTATGTGTAAGGCATACAAGACAAGGTATTTGATGTAACTCACTAAATCTATAAACACGTTTCAGTATCACATAGTTGCAATATTATCTTCAAAGGTGCAGGTGATGTTCCACTCTTTTACTACAATAAAGACCCCCATACATATTAGACTTAAGTCGGCTGAACCCACCAATATCAACAGGTTTGGTGATGATGAATTGTATATGGGGGCGCCAGTTAACTGATGATTGGGAGAGATGTCAATCAAGCATGTCCAATTTCAGACTGCCTGATATAAACTGCCAGCCAACATGGCAGTTGAGCCACTTTCTCATATGAGACCATCAGCTGAGATGGCTGTCGGCCGAACGATCAGCAAAAGCATCATTCGGTCAACAGCCATCTAATATGGATGGCCACTTTAAGGGTGCCCTGAGAGATTATGCTTGGTTTAACAGTAATTTTGCACTAATAAACTCCCATTAAACACATTTTATTGTACAATACATACAGTAACAATTTTCTTGGTTAACCATTACCATATACTGCGTATGTACAGATACAAAAAGAGGATCAAAACAGAGAATGGTCTGTATCTGTACTGAATAATTTACCTTTTCTACTTTCAGAAATGAGCAGTGGATGACATTTAGAAAAGTAAGTAAAACTAGACAAATGATTGTTGTTTGATAACCTGAAATGAGACATTAGAGCACTTCTGAAAAATGACAAAAGTCAGTGTCACATAAAGGTGATATTTTCTAATGACTAAGTGGGAATTATCTGAGATAACTGTTAATTTACAATACGACATGATGGGAGAGCCACAAAAGCTTGAAATGTCATATAGAACAGTTAAAATTAGAGGTGTTGACTTTAAATTACTTTATGTTCTTCTTTCTTTCCATGACCTCCATGGAACTGCCATGTGCTTGATAGGAATAAGATATTATTAGTTTCCAATTTGACTAACGTTTCTTTACTCGTCATCCAGCACACATTTAAGAAGATAATATCAGAGAAATGTAATTCCAAATGAGCTGCTAGTCCACAAGGGCATCGCCTCGTGGGAGAAGGCAACTGTACAAGACAAATATCTAAGAAGGAGAAAAGTGATTTCTTGTTCAGAGGGAGATTCTCATGGGTGAGCACACAATTAGTTCATGGAAGGTTCCTAGATACCTCGGCAATATCTCAGATTTCTATTAATACATTTTGCTTCTGCAAATATTTTAAAGTGGAACATCTGGGATGTTCACAGGGGAAATATTTGCACATCTGTAATGTCTGTTACACTGGAAATATCCCACGTGAGATCAGGACCAAAATGGAAAAAGCCTTCTGTGTCCACATACCATCTTATCTCAATGCCCCAGCAATGACCAACAGGCCTATATTTTAGTTTTCATTCTAGTATTACTGATTATAATTAGTGTTGAGCGATACCTTCCGATATTCAAAAGTATCGGTATCGGATTGGATCGGCCGATATCCAAAAAATATCGGATATCGCCGATACCGATACCCGATAACAATACAAGTCAATGGGACACAAATATCGGAAGCGATCCTGGATGGTTCCCAGGGTCTGAAGGAGAGGAAACTCTCCTTCAGGTCCTGGGATCCATATTCATGTAAAAAATAAAGAATAAAAATAAAAAATATGGATATACTCACCCCTCCGACGAACCCTGGCTCACACCGGTGCAAGCGTCTGCCTCCGTTCCTAAGAATGCAGTGAGTGAAGGACCTTCGATGACGTCGCAGTCACATGAGCGGTCACGCGACCAATCACAAGACCGCGACATCATCGCAGGTCCTACACTCACTGCATTCTTAGGAACGGAGGCTGCCGGTTGCACCGCTGAGGTCCAGGGTCCGTCGGAGGGGTGAGTATATCCATATTTTTTATTTTTATTCTTTATTTTTTACATGAATATGGATCCCAGGGCCTGAAGGAGAGTCTCCTCTCCTCCAGATCCTGGGAACCATACGCACCGCACACGCCTGGGAACATATAGGAACTTCCGATTCCGATTTCCGATATCACAAAAATATCGGAACTCGGTATTGGAATTCCGATACAGCGAATATCGGCCGATACCCGATATTTGCAGTATCGGAATGCTCAACACTAATTATAATATTTTCACGGTTATTATATACTGTACATTTATAAATGTAAATATAAGTAGTAATGAACTGTAAAAAGACTTATCATTATACTTTCAACACTTCACAAACAGGTCTCTCACTCTTTTGCGCTCTGCCAAAAGAAGAAGGGTATGTTCCCACAATAATTTTTTACGGCATCCTACAGTTCCAGCAAAGATTCATAGGAATCTCATGCCCACTGTCCTTCTTTTTCAACTAGCATAAACTGATTCATGTCAATTTCTCTTGCGTGTATGCTGAGTTCTCCCCAACAGACTTGCATTAGATGCAGAAAATCTGCACATGCCTTTTTAGTGCAAATGCATGGCAGAAACGAATCAAAAACGCATGTAAAACGCACCTAAGTATATCAATAAAGCCAAATACCATGAAGTATCAAAAACAAGGCAGATGTATTTGAAGCATGACATACCAAGAAGAGAAAAAAAACAGTGTCAAAAATGTTACACAAATGTATGTTTAAAAAAAGCACACAAATAAAAAATGCAAGTAACCTAATTTAAATAATAGGTGCAGAAATGGTGCAAACATTTTGCAGTGTCAAAAACTCTTCTCTTTTGTGACAGTCCAGGAAAATCATGATGTCATCCGAATGTGGCCCAACTTTTTTCATGGACTCATAGACGTGCATTGACGGTTTTGATCCAAACCTCAGATCAAAATTGAATATGTCTCCATTATTTTTCAAAAAATCACGTCCACGGAGCCATTCACATGTCCTATCCGCAAAAAACATGGATAGCACTCAACACGAAAATCGAGTGTCTGAATAAGGCCTTTCATTGAGTCTGAAGCTTTTTTTATATTTTATCATGTTAAATCTATTGACTTTAGAAAAAAATGAAACATGTTGTTAGCGGTCGAGTTCCCGCCTCTGCACAGGGGGAATCTCGGGCCATCTCCACTGCGGTCTCCCATTCTTCTCCTGCTGCAATGGATCCTGCTCAGTGGAGACGTCGGTCCCAGCGTCTCGCTCAGTCTGACTCTGTGCAAAGGGTTACTGCTGCTTTTCCAGCTCTGCAATTGAAGCCAGTGCTGGGCAGTGGCGAGCAGATGTTTTTGAGACTAAGTCCTGCTATCCCCTTCTGATCATGCCCAGAGTAAGATCTCTCATTGGAGATCGAGGGTCACATGCTTAGATACTGCAGCAAAACCCATTGGTTCTCCAGGAAGGTCCTGAAGTTGCTCAGGCTCTGTGGCAGCCTCTTATTGGTCCTTCTAGGAAGGTCCTGCACTTGTTGCAACTATAAAAGGTTCGCATGGCCGCACGGCTATGCGCTAATATCAAATCTAAGTTACGTGCTTTGCGCCAGTGTGGTTGCGTGTATATGTGTTCAGGGACCTGGCTGAAATAAGCCCCTAGAATACCGGCACTTCCGGTGAGGAGATTGTGTGTATGGATTCCGGGCCCTGGCTGAAATAAGCCCCTAGAATACCGGCTCCTTCGGTGAGGAGATTGTATGATTGCCTCTTTGATTGCGTAACCACAAACTGCTATCTGCTCGGCAGTTGCTGTGTACTCCTGTGAGGTTAACAGGACACAGTGCTTTCTTTAGGTGACTCTGTGAATTAACAGAGTTCGCTTCTACCGCCATATAGGGCCGCCATTTGCCAGCAGCAGGTTCTCTCCCGCACGGTGGACCCCGGGCTCCAAACGCACCAAATAACATCTCTCTATTTACTCCTAACACATGCCCTAACACATGTTGGCTTTATTTTGGTTAAATCTTGCAATACAAAAGTTAATCATAAATTATTTCAAAGCTAAGTTCACACACATTAAACATATGAAAAATCAGTCCGAGTCTACCTGCTGAGAGTCGCACAAGTGTTTTCCGTATGGTCATCAGTGTGTAATGCGTTTGCAATGCGATAATGCGATTTTCTCTCGCCTATGTATCCGTATGACAACCGTATGACATGTGTATGGCTTTACATTTCTCACTGCTTTTCCCCATTGAATTTACTGGCTCAATGGTCTGAAATGAGGAAAATGTGTGCGTATTTGTCGCAAGCTAGACGAATGGTCTGTGTGGTGTTTGAGTTTTTCTCACACCCATAGGCTTGCATTGGCGAGTCTCGGAAGATATACGAGTACAGCATGCTGCAATTTTACACACAAGTCGAATACGCATGAGAAAAAATACAGTGATGTGAGCTGCCCCATAGATTAACACTGGGCCGAGTGCTGTGCATTGTTTTCTCGCATAGCACTTGTCAGTATTCTACGGTAGTGCCCTCTGGCCTAAGAGCTAAACTATTGCATACATATCTAGAAATCACAAATTCATATTCATTTTAACAATGATGCACATTAATCGAAGACTTCTGCTTTTGCTATGTGGAGCAGTTCGTAAGAGAGACAGCGCTGTTGACATTGGCAGGAGCAAGTTAATTTTATGGAGATCTGAAACTTGACAGTCCTGAACAAACTTCCCCAAATAACTCATCATTAGACATGCAGGTGAATACATAGGGTAATCATTTCATGATTCCAATGATGAAATTAAAGCCTGCCAACTATTGGAATGGCTGCCAGAACTTCTCCAACTGTATTCCCGATGCTACACTATCTGGAGTAAAAACTGGTTTGAATTAGCAATGCTACTACATTATCTCATCGATAAAGGAAAAGCCACAGAAAAGATCATTTTGGATTACCTAAAGACGTGTAATTGTTTTCTTCTACTTTTTACTTTATCAAAAGGAATAATTGCCAAATATGTTTTATCCAAGAAATGTTCTACAGAGATGTCGTCACATATTTCTCCCATTATTGTTTCCAGTTTTATATAGCTGTACAAAAGATTAGACATGCAAGGGACATACTTAATGAAATGGAATAAATCAGAGAAATTACGCTTCAATGATTCTAAAAAAAAAAGAAAGAGATAACGTAATCATTTTGGAACAGATACGATTATAGGTTGGGATATTTGGAGATGATTTTTAGACTTTCATTTGCATCATTTGTTTTGTGCTGCACATAACGCCAGTCCTATTTGACTATAAAATATACTAGCTCTAATAGTTGGTAAGGTAATGCTAATTAGAAAACTTTACTAATGGCTTCTTGGAATGGTGCACTGTATATTGGATTTATATGGGGGGAATTTGTCAATTTAATTGTTTCTAGTTTTATAAGAACACTTTGCAGCTTATACTAAAAAAATAGATCAGTTGTGCTAGATATTAGGAAATAAATCAACAGCATGGGCCAATGTTTAATACGCGCCGCATGGAAATTGCATTTTCTAACTCCCTATTGTTTTTCCAGGTCAACCACCAGCGTATTTTTCCCATCAGGATCAGTCTTTATAGCTACCTTATATTTAGATTGTAATTTGGTTTGTGAGAATAAAATGATTATATGCCTTTTCCCACAGTGTGCTGATATTTTAAACTAGCTATTTTTATTCCTGTTGTTTAACCTCCTGCCCTAGAAGTAAAACTGTATTTTGACACAAATGAGACCTCCAGCAACAAATGTCTACTAAGGCAATCACTGTGACCTTTCTGAGAAAAGATCCTACCCATCAAAGAACACTCTTCATGGATGCACAACATACATAACACGAGATGATCAGAAGACCTGAGCCAGATCCTGCTGTTCTGGAGACCCTGCCAGTAAAGAATTATGGAGGAGTTCTGTTTGATGACAAGACAACCTTATTTCACAGAGAACACTCCGACATTATACCTTAAACATATCTCAACAGAACACATTTGTAATACTGGAGAAATGCCAAGGTAAATGACTGGCATCTCCATAGAAACATGTCAATCTTTGTGTGTGAGGTCAGGAAAATATATTTAATACTGTGACCTTTTTTCCAAAAATTGACAGTAGGTAGATCTGAGGGCCCAGCCACTTGAAATATTACCCAACACAAAGAAAAGTTCATTTCTCATTAAACTCCTGAGAAAGATCTTGAAAATGAAAGGCAGAAAAGCTTTGCAAAAGATCAAATGTCAAGATAACGGAAAGAAAGGGAAAGTGAATTGAAGACAAGAAACTTAAAGCAACATTGATTTTGTTCTCTACCATTCTCTATTTCAAAAAATCTTGACAGAAAAATTCTTCATAAGGACTTTGATAGATCATGATGATAGCATTTTGGTTTATCTTCTGCTTTATTAGAACCCAGTCCACACTTCTAAGATCCATTTGTTGTCTACTATTTGTTAAGGTGTTTGTTTCTGAGTTTCCCGTGATCAACTTTGCTTGTGTGTTTGAACTTATATTTCTGTCTGCCACCTACCCTGACCTCTGTCTGTCTTCTGCAGATGACTGTCTGCTGCATGTGATAAACCACCCAGCTCTGGATGACAATTTCTGCCTATTGCTTTTGTACCTACATTTGTGAACTTCTCGTGTTTCCTCCTTCTACTAACCTACTTATACCCAATATTACAAGTTCCCTGGGTAGGTCAAGCTGAACTCCCAAGCAGCACGCACTCTGTCTTGAGGTCAAATTTAACACAGAACTATCCTTCCCTAAAGCCAATCGCGCAATTGATCATGTTACCTACATCTTACAAATATCTCCAGAATCTGACCTTTTCAGCCCTTTGAAATTGAGAAACTCAAACTGTCAATCCTAATCATTCTCGAATGGACTATTGAAACTCTCTACTGATCCTGAATGTGGCAGCCCAAGTCATATTTCTGTCCAGCCACTACACCGATGTCTCTACCTTGTGCCAGTCATTGCACTTTTTGCCCATTCGCTACAAAATACAATAAAAACTTACCTCTCTCACCCACAAAGCTCTACACAGTTTTGTATCTATATCTCCTCCCTCATCTCTGTCTATCACCCTATCCGTGTTCTCTGTTCTGCAACTGAACAAAGACTAACATACTCCATAATCTGAACCTCGCACTTTTGTCTCCAAGACTTTTTTCGTCCTACGCCAGTTTATTGGCATACAATACCCCAGACCATCTGACTAATACCTAGCCCCCACATTTTAAGCATGATTTAAAAACACATCTCTTTAGAGAAGCCTATCAATTCACTTAATTAATCGAACGCTTCCCTGTTACACCTTTCTAAATTTTCTACTCATTTTTCTCCATTACCTTCTTGCACCCACTAACACTTGGTGGCTGCACTTAGATGACTGGCTCATGCAGCTTATCTGAACTGCCCTATCTATGATAATGATGGCTAGACCATACATGACAAGCACTTTTTACCTATTATGTCCCCCCTATTTCCTCACAGACTGTAAGCTTGTGAGCAGGGTCCTCACACCACTTGTCACTGTTGAACTGTGTGTTACTTTGTTTCTCCCTGATTTATTACAAAGTGCTGCGGAATATGGTGGCACTACATAGTTGAAATTATTATTATCACCACACCTTCGTGTCATCTCCTTACTTTTGTGACCTGGGGACTAGCTGCGGCATGATTCGCAGAGGGTACTGATAGGGTAAAAAACAAATAACACTTTACACTCCTGGGTTTAGGCCAAAGTCAAATATGTGGCAACTAAATGGGTCCCAATTATTATGTTGAAAAAAGTGATTAATTTACGATACACATGAACGCACAGGGTTGCATGCAGCTGCTTTATCAGAGCTGCCTATAGCTATCATACCATTATTTTTATTATTTTACCTTGCCTCTTAGGGATTACTTTATATTATTAGTGAATTTTCTTGGCTGATAATTTATAGATGATTATAACAGGGATCAGAGAGGGCTGTTCATTGCTAACATCATAAATTGAAGAGCAGCTTTCTTGTTTTGGCCCTAGTAAAGTGCACTTTTCCGCTTAGCTGTAAACTTTCTACTGTGACCAATTTAGAGCGTAAATGACTTTGATACAAAAGAGCCGCCAAATATGTTATGTTTTAAACAAATTAAAAACGGAAGAAAGGGATATTTATATGAGGAAGAAATGATAAAAGTTAGCTTTACGGCTTCACATAGATACAACTCCAGACAGCTTCCCCGAAGCGCAATGGACTATTGCCAATTGTCTCTAGATAACATATGAACAAAAACTTTTTATCTGAGATCACTAGTAAACTCCAGCTATTATTTCATGAGAGAAGGTCAAACAGAATCTGTCACCCACAAAATGTATTTTAAAAGGGGTTGTTAAGTTTTAAATTACAAGTCTGCAGTCATTCTATGTGACTGCAGACTTGTAAATCCTCACATCGCGCACTGTGTACTTGGAGGATTCTAAAGTGTCGGTGCAAGGAATGCCAGTCACGTGACTGCAAGTATGAGATATTCATAATCCCATCCACATTCCGACTAGACTGTTCCAAGGCTCGCTCTATACACTTGTATTAAGCGAGGCCTCACCCTTCTAGTCAGAATGTGGTCAGCAGTATACATATCGCATACTTGCGGTCATGGACCGCCATTCCTGACACCGACACTGGAGGATCCTCACAGTGTACAGTTTGTGGTGTAAGGACTCACAAGTCTGCAGACTTATAGTTTAAGACTGGACAACTCCTTTAAACAGGCTATATCATGAAATCGGCCCCTAAAGAAATCAGCACTGTACATATTAGCGGTGAAAAGCCTAAAATAATAACTTTTCATTCAAATGCAAATGAGGAGGCTTCAGTGCACCTTTGGCATGAACAGGAGCTCCGTGCACTGTTGCCCCCTCCCACCGATCGCAATATTTGAACACAGTCTTTTTGAGATAGGACTGACTTTTTTTATATAAAGGCAATCTATGATCAGAAAATAACCTACTATTCAAATCAGGTTTTGTGTTACAAAAAATTGTTGACAATATGTTTTTTTTTGTGGTTGTTTGTTTTCATATCATGATCTTTATTAGAAAACAAAATTACTAATCTTGCAATTATTAATATGTAGAATTATAACATCTCTATACACTGCTGATAATACGGGATCCACCAATCACAGTAGCTAATGTCACAACTGACCCTTTTTCCCAACCAATCACAATGACTTTTGCACATGTTCATTAGATGCTTCAATACAAAAATAGGGTCAGGGTCTGATCATTGTGGCTAATGCACAGAAAAGCCACAGTGGCCGGAGAGAAAATGTAACATTTCTATTTTTTATTCATAATACAGATTGTGATATGGTGAAAAGAAAATAACATTGCCAAAAGCTTCTAAAACATACGTGTCACAAAAAAACCTGATTTGACCACTAAGTCATTTTCTGAAAACAGCTAGAAAGGTGGACAATAGGAAGATTCTATTGTAAAATGCAGCAGTGCTGCATGTTTGTTTGTTTTTTGCATTATTTGCTTTTTTACCACATCTACAGTATATTTTTAGATGTTATACTTTTTGGGCATTGGGTTTGCTTAGAAACAGTCAAAGAGTGTACATAAAAATAGATCTGATTTACCTCCAAATTATTTCTCATTTAAATTTTAATGTATAAAACTAAATAAAAGGGAGTTTTTTTCAGACCAGATTTTTGTCCTAGTAAGTCTTACATTGTGCATTTCAGAATAATAAACAGCATAATGATGTATACCATTCTTAAAGAAGCTAACCAGGAGTATTAGAAAAGAATCCTAACTCATAAAAAAACTGCAACATTAAAGGAGTTGTCCAATGTTCTCAATCGCGATCACATAGCTCCCCTGCTTCATGACTTCCTGTTTGCAGGGGAATGGTGTGCTCCTGCTGGATTGACAGTTCTGACCAGTAATATTGTAGCGCCACTAACGCAAACTGTGCGCTCTGCAGAATCAGAGGAGTGCAGTGCCAATCTGGATTGCTGGATCTGGGCGGCTTCAGAGCAGCATTTACTAATGTAAAGCGCTTCTAAGCACTGCATTCATTGCCTAAGAGAACGGCCATAGCTAATAGACTGCAGTAATGCTCAGTAAACTAGGCAACAAGCAGCAAACAATAAAATTAAAAATCCCTCCACTTTAGCAATAAAGATAATTTTTAACAAGTAAATTGCAAGCAATTTTCAATGACACAGTGGACCATTCCCTATTATTACAGACCCTCTCATCCCTTCCAGGGCCGGCGTTAGGGGCAGGCAGACTAGGCAGCTGCCTGGGGCCCCCGCTGCCCTAGGGGCCCCCAGCCAGGGGCAGACATACTGTTGATGGCACTTCTCCAGGGCCCAGAGGTGGAGGGGGGCCCCTGCAGGCAGGCCCGGTATCATGCAGGGTCGGGCCCCTCTCACTCCCTCCTGTAATCATGGAACACCGAGTGTCGGGGAGAGAGCGGGGCGCGAAGTGCAGGAGATCAAAAAGGGGGCGTGTCATGCAGGGAGAGACGCTGGCCAATGAACGCTTTCCTTACCTCACAGTGACCAGACTGAGGAGAGCGTTCACTGGCTGCCGTCTGTCCCCCTGCATGGAGCGTCCCAATCGTGAGTACTCGCCTACAGTCAGGGGCCCCGGCTGCACAGCAAATAGAGACATCAGTGGAGGAAGAGCAGGACTTACAGGGGGTCTTCTGCTCCCTCCACTGTTCTGTTCAGAGCAGGCTGCAGCGTCTCCTCACAGAGAAGAGATGGTGGAGGAGCTCACTGCAGGGGACAGCACGGCAGCAAAATGTATGCTGTGAAGTGACCTGAAAAGTAATGTGCAGTTATAGTGCTCTTTATAACTTATCTCTTTATAATTTTAGTCATGGAACTTTTTGAATTTGAGTCTTTTCCTCCCTTACTGGGAATTTATCATCAGGTGCTGTCTGCTCTGTGCCCCATCCCCCACAGTGGGGTCTGCAGCCTTCTCCAGCTGAACTGACCTGCAGGGCTCATCTGATCACCTATACAAGATTAGTATGTATGTATGTATATGCTTGTATATGTATGTGTGCATCTGTGTGTATCTATGTGTATGTTTCTATCTGTGTGTGTGTATCTGTGTATGTACGGTATATGTGTGTATGCATGGTATAGTTGTATGGCTGTGTGTGTATGCATGTACAGTATGTGTGTATCTGTGTATGTGAAATAAATTTGTATGGATATATGGTATATATGTATGTTTATGTGCATGTACATACAGTATATGTGTATGTATATGTGTGTACGGTATGTGTATATACGGTACGTGTATGTGTATCTGTATGTTCGGTATATGTGTGTGTATGCATGTACGGTATATGTATGTATGTACGGTATGTGCATTTGGGTGTATTTTATATGTATGTACGGTATGTGTGTACTATATGTATATAACTGTATCTGTGTATGTACGGTATATGTGTGTGTATCTGTGTGTATGTACGGTATGTGTGTACGGCATTTGTGTGAATGTACGGTATATGCATGTGTGTATGTACGGTATGTGTATGTATGATGGTATATGTATGTGTATCTGTGTGTATGTATGGTATATGTATGTGTTTGCATATACTGTATTTGTATGTGTATCTGTGTGAACGTACGGTGTATGTATGTGTATTTGTGTGTATGTATGGTATATGTATGTACGGTATGTGTATACTATCTGTGTATATAACTGTATGTGTGTATGCATGTAAGGTGTATGTCTGTGTATGTACGGTATGTGTATCTGTGTGTATGTACGGTGTATGTATGTACAGTATATGCCGGAACAAAAATCATTGTTCTCATCAGCACATCGCCCAGTTAAAACTGCAGATATTCTGCTAAGATGATACTGTATGGGGACAGATTGATTTACTAGTGATCATTCTGTCCCCAGCCAGTGTAAAGAGGCTGGAAACAAGTGGCGAATGACTTCAATATTGTTGATCACGCTCGTTTAGTGGCCTGAAATCAGCGCATGTAGCTACAACCAAAATGTTTCTGTTGGTGCAATATGTTAGCATTTGGGGCCCCATTTTAATTTTTTGCCTAGGGCTCCACTTTGCCTAAAACCGGCCCTGATCCCTTGGCATCACAGACTTGGCCCTATCCTGGATCTCATCATACCTAACAGACCGGACATTCAGCGTCTCCCACTCACACATCACCTCTTCACCTCACCCCCTATCTGTCGGAGTCCCACAAGGTTCAGTCCTTGGGCCCCTGCTCTTCTCCATTTACACCTTTGGCCTGGGACAGCTCATAGAATCTCATGGCTTTCAGTGTCACCTCTATGCTGATGACACACAGATCTACATCTCTGGACCAGATATCACCACCCTACCAACCAGAATCCCTCAATGTCTGTCCACTATTTCATCCTTCTCCTCCGCTAGATTTCTGAAACTTAACATGGACAAAACAGAATTCATCATCTTTCACCCATCTCACGCAACCCCCCAATGAACCTATCCATTACAGTACAGGGCTGCCCACTCTCCCCAGTCCCACAAGCTCGCTGCCTCGGGGTAATCCTTGACGCTGATCTCTCCTTCAAACCACATATCCAAGCCCTTTCCACTTCCTGCCAACTTCAACTCAAAAATATTTCACGAATCCGTTCATTCCTCAACCAAGAATCTGCAAAAACCCTAGTCCATGCCCTCATCATCTCTCGCCTTGACTACTGCAACCTCCTGCTCTGTGGCCTCCCCTCGAACACTCTCGCATCCCTCCAATCTATTCTAAACTCTGCTGCCCGACTAATCCACCTATCCCCCCGCTATTCCCCGGCCTCGCCCCTCTGTCAATCCCTTCACTGGCTCCCCATTGCCCAGAGACTCCAGTACAAAACCCTAACCATGACATACAAAGCCATCCACAACCTGTCTCCTCCATACATCTGTGACCTCGTCTCCTGGTACTTACCTACACGCAACCTCCGATCCTCACAAGATCTCCTTCTCTACTCCCCTCTTATCTCCTCTTCCCACAATCGTATACAAGATTTCTCTCGCGTATCACTCCTACTCTGGAACCCTCTACCACAACACATCAGACTCTCACCTACCATCGAAACCTTAAAAAGAACCTGAAGACCCACCTCTTCCGACAAGCCTACAACCTGCAGTAACCACCGATCGACCAAACCACTGCATGACCAGCTCTATCCTCACCTACTGTATTCTCACCCATCCCTTGTAGATTGTGAGCCTTCGCGGGCAGGGTCCTCACTTCTCCTGTACCAGTTATGACTTGTATTGTTTAAGATTATTGTACTTGTTTTTATTATGTACACCCCTCCTCACATGTAAAGCGCCATGGAATAAATGGCGCTATAACAATAAATAATAATAATAATAATAATAATAATAATGTAACCATTTAAAATTATGAGACTTGCCCCTTTTAGGGGAAGCAAATACTCATTCCCCTTTCACCCCCAAGCATCTTTAAAATTTAGGAAAATAATAAGTCATTCTAAAATAATCTAAAATGTGTTCTTACCGAGACAGGCACAACTTGCATTAAAATGGCAAAGTTAGTGAGATGATTGCAGCGACAAACACTGTAATTCAAGTTTCCTTCTACACGAATACATCCTTCATTGGACCAAATACCTGAACCGGAGCTGCAAGGAAAAGAGTAAAAGAGTGTTTATTGTAAAATGAAAAACATTGATAGCTGGCTCTCCCCTGTGCAAAAAACCAGCTGTCAGTCAGCATGACATCGGCAGTGACACCCTTTGGACAGAGCAGAAAGAGCTGCTCTGTTGATGTGAGTTCAAAGGAAGCAGGGGAGTCACTGCCTGAGCCGGAACGGATCGTCACAGGGCAGAACAGACAAGTTGGTAGCAACTACCTGCTGGTAAGTTCTTAGTCTTGTGGGAAAAAGAACAAACAAAATCCTGGATAAGCCCTTTAACTATGCAATATAATACACTGTAATACAGTACATTTGCATAACCTAATAGCCATACAAAACATGGCAGTCTTGGGGATGAACGCAGTCATCCCGAATGCACCAATGTTGAAATAGAGGATGCTGGTATCTCAGAAGTTAAACCAGTCAGCATCCCAGTTAACTCTGGTCCCCGCCATTGCAGCAGAACTTCCGATGTTAAAGGGGCCCATTGCAGATGATGCTGGCTCATCTCCTGTGCCATACATTTAGGGCAATTGGTGTTAACTGTAAGTCGATAATGCCATGAATTTATGATAAGTAATGCTAAGGGATTGTCTGTTTTAGATAAAAGTGGGGAGTTCCTTGTTTGGGACATTCAACGTATAGATGGAGAAAACCCAGCCTGCCCATGAATTTGTAAGGAGAAGAACCCATGTCATGTCCCACGACTTGAGAAATCATTCAATGTTTGCATTGCTTGTGTTCTATCCTTCTTTCTAGGCAGAAGTTTGCTTTTCCTTGTATTTTGTCCCAACTCTCTCACTGTAGTCCTGTGATGTATGTTTGTTCACGCCCTTATTCTCCATTTTGTCATCATCCCCATATCTGTATGCATCCTATTACATGTCCTCTGTTGAATATTCCTTTTTACCTGCTGCTTTCATCATAATACAAGAATTTCAGTTAAAGCAATCCTCTTTTCCTGGAGTCTTCTTACATGAGAACGTGGCTGAGTTAAGCTATCTGATAAATCGGTATGAACGTGAGTACAGGTCAATACGGAAGCGCCCAAAAGAATAGGTCTATCCAGGCACCACTGCGTTCTACATACCCATGAGTCAGAATAGTAAAAAGGAATAGCCTGCCTTCAGAGACAGTAACTCAAGGTCTGTGCTGAACCTCAGTGGAAAAGGACATTTCCCAGATACACAGTAACCCAGTTCCCAGCCAGACCCCAGCGTGCATAGAAGCACACACTGCAGATAAACAGTGAGAAGTATAACCCTCATCATCCACTCTTCCTGCCTGCAAGCAAATCATGTCTGAAGCGAGGTATACAATGTCCCTACCAGACTTACAAACACAGGAAAGAGACCCAGATCCCCATCCACCAGCTAGTGAAAGGGGAAAACGTACAGTCAAACCTACATGGAAAGTCATGGAGAATTTAGAGACTGAAAAATGTGTTGTATATAGTGATGTGTCTTCACTATGGGAGAAAGTGCTGAGTCACATGGACACTGTATCAAGGCCTGCTTCTCATGAGTTACCACTTGAGGGAGCCCTAGAACAATTATGCACAGCATACCAAAGGTATATGGAGAAGACTGACCAATACATTATTCTCCTGAAGAAACTGAATCTGCCAGAGACTTTAAAAGAATTGCAAAGTTTCCAGCAGCTTAATTCTGAAAGAGACTACACCGTACGCGACATTAAGACAAAGATAGAGGCTAAAATTGCACGGACACCAGATGCATCATCTCGCTCATCAAAATCGTCTAAGCACTCAAAACGCTCATCTAGGTCAAGTTCATCAAAATATTCCACTCTCAGCCAGCAGCTTATAAGAGCACGTGCTAAGGCAGAAACGTCTAAGATACAAGCAGCCTTTGCGCAAAAGAGAGCAGATATGGACGCAGCCACAGCACAAAAGAGAGCAGAAATGGATGCAGCCACAGCACTAAAGAGAGCAGAAATGGCAGAAATGGATGCAGCCACAGCACAAAAGAGAGCAGAAATGGATGCAGCCGCAGCACAAAGGAGAGCAGAAATGGATGCGGATGCAGCACGCAAGGAAGCTCTGGAGAAGGAATGTGAGCACGCAACAGCCATGGCGGAGTTAAGGATCCTGGAGCGAGCTATCAGTGGGAGTCAAAGAGACAGCATCAGTTTGTGTGAAGTGGAGGCAGAGGACCCTATTGAACGCACAAGAGACTACGTGCTAAGCCAAAATGGCGAACTGCAGATCATCACTAACACTCCTGATGGCGTTCATGCTTCTCCAGGGCACCAGGATGCCGATCCACTTACAGAACCCTACACTCAAGGTCAGTACAATGCTCCCAAACCTGAACTTCCTTCGTATTCCGGTATGCGCCAAGACCCTGCATCTCATCAAACTCCACAGGCTATTATCTACACGCAACCCAATATACCGGCAGGTCATTATACTCTCGACAACCGTATAGTGCCAGCTCCGCATGTAGCAGAGACTATACCCACCAAACCGGTTGCTGGACTAAATGCATATGCCACTCCATACTTACCCACGTTTCAAGGCCAAGACGTCTCCACTCCTATGTACAACACTGCTCAGCCCACATTCTTGCATCCTAAGTCAGAAAGAACAGACATGTCCGACTTCGCAAAGTACATGATTCGCCGTGAACTTACTAAAACCGGTCTCACAAGGTTTAACGACCAACCTGAAAATTACAGAGGTTGGAAAAATGCCTTTAGAACCGTAACTAGTGACCTCGGCATCACTGCTGCCGAAGAGCTGGACCTCAGATGGCTAGGACCACGATCCACAGAGCATGTCAAGAGACTCAGGTCTGTACATATCAGTAATCCAATGGCTGGTCTCATGGCTGCATGGGAAAGACTAGAGAAAAACTTTGGCAGTCCAGAAGCCATAGAGGATGCACTGTTCAAGCGTCTACAGAGTTTTCCAAAGATATCAAGCAAGGACAGTTCAAAGTTCCTAGAGCTCAGTGACTTGCTGTTAGAGCTCCAGCTGGCCAAGGCAGACACCCACCTACCTGGCCTCAGCTATCTGGACACTGCTCGTGGAGTAAATCCCATTATCTCCAAGCTACCATACAACGTACAAGAAAGGTGGACTACACTAGGGTCAAAATACAAGAAAGACCATCAAGTGTCATTTCCTCCGTTCTCCTACTTCTGTGAGTTTATAAAAGATGTGGCAGAGCGTAAGAACGACCCAAGCTTTTCCTACGAAGAATCCAGTGGCCCAGCTTCACCTCCTTCTAAATACGTGAGCGCACGCTCGAATGATAGAAACCGCAGGGGTCCAGTGTCAGTGAAGAAGACGGATATTCTTCCCTTACCAACATCACCCCCAGACAAGAGTAACAAGGGTGAAAAGATAGAGAACCCAAATCGTGAGTGTCCCATCCACAAGAAGCCACATCCCTTAAAAAAGTGCATCGGCTTCAGGAAGAAACCGCTCCAAGAACGCAAGGAGCTTCTAAAGAAGTTCGGGGTATGCTACAGATGTTGTGCTTCTACTGAACACCTTGCTAAAGACTGTAAAACTACAATTAAGTGCATGGAGTGTGACAGCGAGGACCACGTACAAGCACTCCACCCATTCCGTCCTGACTCTACACTCACTCCTTCCCCCACCACGAGCCATGGCGGGGAGGACGCAGCTCAAACTGCAAGCCATACCACAATATCTTCTTCATGCACAGAAGTCTGCGGAGAAGACCTCTGGGACAAGTCCTGTGCGAAGATTTGCCTGGTGAACGTATATCCCAACGGTCACCCAGAGAAAGCCGTAAAGGTGTACGTCCTTCTGGATGATCAGAGCAACCGATCACTTGCAAGGTCAGAACTCTTTGATATGTTTAACTTAAAGGGAAATGCTTACCCTTACACCTTAGGTACCTGCAGTGGTGTTACAGAGGTTTATGGGAGAAGGGCCAGTGGTCTTACAGCGGCATCTCTCGAGAACACCGTCGAGATACCGTTACCTACACTGGTCGAGTGCAACCAGATTCCATCCAATCGAAAAGAGATCCCAACGCCAGAGGCTGCTCTTCATCACCAACATCTCAAGGGGATAGCAAACAAGATACCAGCCCTCAACAACAGTGCAGATATCCTGATTCTGCTTGGCAGAGACATTCTCCGGCTGCACAAGGTGCGTCAGCAAATTAACGGACCACACGATGCACCATTTGCCCAACGCTTAGATCTAGGCTGGGTAATCATAGGCAATGTTTGCATACATAAGATGAAGAAACCTAACAACATCTCCTCTTACAAAACACACATCTTGTCAAATGGTCGCAGCACTCATTTCCAACCATGCCCACATCACTACTGGGTGAAAGAGAAAGTGAGCAACACCAAGTGGCAACAGGAATCCTTCAACAACATGAACACACTCCAGTCCTGGGAAGAAAACCTTGGGTCATCAGTGTTCGATTCCACAAGTAATGACAACAAGTTGGCACCCACAAGGGAAGATAAAGAATTTATAAAGGTTATGGATAAAGAATTTGTTCAAGACGACTCCAACAGTTGGGTAGCTCCTTTACCCTTTCGTTTCCCAAGAGTGAGGTTGCCGAACAACCTGCAGCAAGCTACTGCAAGGTTCTCATCCTTAAAGCGTACACTAAAGAGGAAACCAGAGATGGAGAAGCATTTCATTGACTTTATGCAGAACATCTTTGACAGAAATCATGCTGAACCTGCGCCACCACTGAGGGAGGGAGAAGAATGTTGGTATCTTCCATCCTTTGGTGTCTATCACCCTCGCAAGCCTAACCAGATCAGAGTGGTGTTTGACTCCAGTGCTCAGTTTGAAGGCCTCTCTCTCAATAACCTGCTCCTAACTGGGCCCAACCTGAACAACAGCCTCCTTGGAGTATTGATCCGCTTCAGACAAGAACCTGCTGCCATAATGGCCGACATTCAGCAGATGTTTCATTGCTTCATTGTGAAAGAAGACAACAGAAACTATCTTAGGTTCCTATGGCACAAAGACAACAATGTCAACAATCAGGTCATAGACTACCGGATGAAGGTCCATGTCTTCGGCAACAGTCCCTCACCTGCTGTGGCAATCTATGGACTGAGACGGACAGCCCAGGAAGGTGAGAGAGAGTACGGATCCGATGCTCGGCAATTTGTAGAGAAGAACTTCTACGTGGACGATGGGCTCAAGTCCTTGCCCACAAGTGAAGATGCAATTGACCTACTCTCCAGGACACAGGAAATGCTATCCACATCAAACCTCAGACTCCACAAGATTATCTCTAACAGTCAAGACGTAATGAACGCGTTTCCATCTGAGGACCACGCCACAAACCTAAAGGACCTCAACTTGGGTTCTGATGTTTCTCCAGCCACACTTCTCACACAGAAGATTGGAGCTGCTACAGTTCCGCCTGGGAACTTCGATAACAAGGACATTTACAGACGTCAGTGGAGGCAAGTACAACACCTGGCTAACGTGTTTTGGCATCGATGGAAGACCAAATATTTACACTTGCTTCAAAACCGTCACAAATGGCAGACGCTCAGTCCCAATCTCCAAGAAGGAGACCTTGTTCTCTTAAAGGATAAAGAGGCTCATCGTAATGACTGGCCAATGGGACTTATTACCAAGGTCTTACCCAGTGAGGACGGAAAGACTCGTAAGGTAGAAGTTAAGGTGACAAAAGGGGGCTCTACCCGAACCTTCTTCCGCCCGGTCACTGAACTCGTGCTGCTTCTACGAAAGGAGGACATCACATGAACTGAACATGCTCCTGGACGTTGTTCACGGCGGGGAGCATTCCTCTTCATTCTCCAGTTTATTGAACCGTTAACATTCCCATTGGATTCTGGGTTGGTGGAAGAGTTGGCATGTTTGCGGCTTCCCCAATCTGAAGATGGGTTTAATATATTTGGACTTATCTTTCGGTGTCATCTACGGGTCGACAACAACGAGTTTGGACTTTAAAATCTTTGATGTTTATTATTGCATGCATGTTTTCATTCCTCTTGTTTTTTCAGGTTCGAACGACTTCGAAGAATTACGGACATCGTGAAATCCAAGGATTACAGACGGGGAGTGTCATGTCCTACGACTTGAGAAATCATTCAATGTTTGCATTGCTTGTGTTCTATCCTTCTTTCTAGGCAGAAGTTTGCTTTTCCTTGTATTTTGTCCCAACTCTCTCACTGTAGTCCTGTGATGTATGTTTGTTCACGCCCTTATTCTCCATTTTGTCATCATCCCCATATCTGTATGCATCCTATTACATGTCCTCTGTTGAATATTCCTTTTTACCTGCTGCTTTCATCATAATACAAGAATTTCAGTTAAAGCAATCCTCTTTTCCTGGAGTCTTCTTACATGAGAACGTGGCTGAGTTAAGCTATCTGATAAATCGGTATGAACGTGAGTACAGGTCAATACGGAAGCGCCCAAAAGAATAGGTCTATCCAGGCACCACTGCGTTCTACATACCCATGAGTCAGAATAACCCAGCTAGGTGTGCTTTCTCTATGACGGGTCCAGAACCGTTGGAGCTGTCACCTATGTTGCAGGGGGAGAAGCTTAAGGCCCCAGACCGTTCCCGGCAGTTGAGAAAATGGAGTGTGGCTAAGCTGAGGGAATTGCAACGTGCGAGTAATATGACAGTTAGAGCGGGAATGTGCAGTGCGCAAGAGGTCAGAGTAGAGGCTCCTAACGCGGAGTTTTGTGAGAGAGCAGGCCTAAGACTTGAAGGCCAGAAGGCGATAAACGGAGACTGTCGTCAGAGCCTTGTACTGATATCACTGACACCGCTGACATCGCTGACTGTGAGACAAAGGGCCCGTGTATGGGACATAGCCTCGTGCCCACGCAGACCGGAGAGTCGTATCACCCGTTGTGAACTTTATCCTGATAAGCTTCTAAACAGACCCCCACATAGGGGAAACTGCCGTGCAGGACAGAGACATTGCCTTGTGTATTCCTTTTTCTTCCAAACCTAAAGCCGGCATCAGGATTACAAGAAAACATCGCCCATGACAGGACCCAAGATGCCATCTTTTCCAGGACCCAGGACGTCATCCTCTCCAGGACAATATTGAATTTTCACGGCGCCATAGCCTTGGCGCCACCGTTTGCACCCAGGGAATACACTGAGGACTGCATTGGATTGATAAGTCTATTTCTTCTGAACGTATTGATTTAGTTACTTGTTTTACTACTGTGTTCCAAATTACAGTAATTTGTATTCAGAAAATTTCCCTCTACTTCTCCCTGCATGGAGTATCCACTGTAGAATTTTATCCCCTGTTAACCCTTGCTCTGACTACATCCGTTACTGCATCCTACGTGCCTGCTGTCTCCTTACAAATTACACAGTGGTTCATAACCAAAGGCTCAGGGTATTAGGTATTGCCACCGGTAATGTAAAAGTATCACTAAAACTTCATATTAGAAGTAAAACTTTATCACTGCCAGCTAACAGCACAGCAAAAGCTACATTACTTGTTCAGATCTAATAAACAATTTTTTCTATTTAATACACAAAATACCCAATACCAGTTACAGTTGACATTAACTTGCAAGCTAAAAAAAAGTTGATTTAGCTAGAAACAATGAAATTTATATTTTTTCCTTGGTAGCACTGCAGGGAACGTAAAAATTTGCTCTCAGGTTTCCCTGCAATTTACAAATGATCGCTATGAAGTTTCAGCAGGGATTCCTATGATTAGTGCTATTCTTCCTTACTCCTATTAACCCCAACATGTTTCTATGGTTGTAGTTCTTTGTCAATTTTGTTATTTCTGCAAATTCAATATACTATGTCGTTTAAAAAACTGTGACTGCATTTAAGCAAGTCTTCGTAGAGTGGCTTCTTCTGCACAATTGCCATCGTATTTTGCTATTCTATACTTATTATGCAAAAATGGACCTGATCCTCGAAAAATGACTCATAGAATCATAGAATGTTATGGTTGAAAGGGACCTACAGAGTCATCATGTCTAACTCCCTGCTCAATACAGGATTCTCTAAACCATCTCAGACAGGTTCTTCTCTTTAGAGATGCTTTGATTTGTCATGATTAGTGTTGAGCATTCCGATACCGCAAGTATCGGGTATCGGCCGATATTTGCTGTATCGGAATTCCGATACCGAGATCCGATACTTTTGTGGTATCGGGTATCGGTATCGAAACAACATTAATGTGTAAAATAAAGAATTAAAATAAAAAATATTGCTATACTCACCTCTCCGACGCAGCCTGCACCTCACCGAGGGAACCGGCAGCGTTGTTTGCTTAAAATTCGCGCTTTAACCTCCTTACGTGAAGTCCCGGCTTGTGATTGGTCGCGTCGCCCATGTGGCCGCGACGCGACCAATCACAAAGCCGGAACGTAATTTTAAAATCCTGAAGGACCTGAAATTACGTCACGGCTTGCTGTGATTGGTCGCGTCGCGGCCTCATGGGCGGCGCGCGACCAATCACAAGCCGGGACTTCACGTAAGGAGGTTAAAGCGCGAATTTTAAGCAAACAACGCTGCCGGTTCCCTAGGTAAGGTGCAGGCTGCGTCGGAGAGGTGAGTATAGCAATATTTTTTATTTTAATTCTTTATTTTACACATTAATATGGTTCCCAGGGCCTGAAGGAGAGTTTCCTCTCCTTCAGACCCTGGGAACCATCAGGAATACCGTCCAATACATGAGTCCCATTGACTTGTATTGGTATCGGGTATTGGTATCGGATTAGATCCGATACTTTGCCGGTATCGGCCGATACTTTCCGATACTTTCAAGTATCGGACGGTATCGCTCAACACTAGTCATGATACTGATATCCATATCTACAGTGCTTGAAAAACTTCCCTGCTTTCCATAAACTTTTAGAAATATAAATTCAATATTATGAATAGTCTCTAAATAGATACAAAGGCAATTGCCATGCTATTGACTCGCACGGCTTGCAAGCGCCGTCCTACTTCTCCCAATGTTACACCATCCCGCTGAGCTGCCTCATGCAGTATTTCCATCACTGCCATATCCTTCTGTTGCTGGAGAACCTCTATCCGTCTATAGGGAGGCATGGCAAGACTCTGCAGGAATTTAAAACCACTGTGTCCTGCAGAATTTTGCTTTCCTTACCTATTCCCTGCCAGCAGTGGATATATTAGGCAACTCCTTTATCCATACCTTGCTTGAGCTTGAGCTTAGGTCCTAGCTGCAGTTTGTTTCTAGTTCCCTGTCAAGGTGCATTGCTGTTTTATATGTCCTGTTACTGAACTGGCTTGTTTTCCAGTTTTGTCTGATCTCTCCACTCCTGATCCCAGCTTTCTATTTTGAACTTGTGCTTGGACTATATGATCATGTCTCTGTCATAGCCTTCAGTGCCTCATATTTCTGCCTTGACTTATTGGTCAGCTGCTGCAAATCCAAGGACTGTCCTGGAGTGGTACCTGGTGGCTACCCAAATGGCTCAAGCCTGTGCTTACCATCAAAAGTTTCCTACTAATTAAAATGGAGGAGGCGGATCATTCAAAGACTTTAGGTAGGCAAAGGGGCCTGAGGAGTCAAAGACTGGAGGCAAGCAGAGGGGTCTGGGGAATCACAGACAAGGAAGTGAAGGCCCAGTATAGAGTCCAGCCCTTTTGCACCGATACCTAATCAGCAGAAAACTGAATGGTGATTAACTCCTTCACAACATTTGATGCACCTATATATCATGGTCGGATAGTGATTCCGACTGATGACGCCCCTGGCTGTTTTACCCCCTAAATGCTGAGATCAATATTAATTGCAACATTTAGGGGGCTAGAAGAAGGATGGGGTTCCTCACCCTTAGCGCCCCTGTGACGACATCGCAAGAGCCAGTTGGTAGTCAAGGCAACCCGAGGTCCGGGTTTGCCTGCACTGGGGCCTGCTTAGCCCCTTTATCCCCAAGGGTGGTTTGCACGTTCATGACCGGGCCAATTTTTACAATTCTGACCACTGTCCCTTTATGAGGTTATAACTCTGGATCGCTTCAACGGATCCCGGTGATTCTGACAATGTTTTCTCGTAACATATTGTACTTCATGATAGTGATAAAATTTCTTTGATATTACGTGCATTTATTTGTGAAAAAAATGGAAATTTGGAGAAAATTTTGAAAATTTTGCAATTTTCCAACTTTGAATTTTTATGCAATTTAATCACAGAGATAAGTCACACAATATACATAATAAGTAACATTTCCCACATGTCTACTTTACATCAGCACAATTTTGGAACCTAAACTTTATTTTCTTCGGGAGTTATAAGGGTTAAAAGTTGACCAGCAATTTCTCATTTTTACAACACCATGTTTTATTAGGGACCACATCTCATTTGAAGTCATTTTGAGGGGTCTATATGATAGAAAATAACCAAGTGTGACACCATTCTAAAAACTGCACCCCTCAAGGTGCTCAAAACCACATTCGAGAAGTTTATTAACCCTTCAGGTGTTTCACAGGAATTTTTGGAATGTTTAAATAAAAATGAACATTTAACTTTTTTTCACAAAAAATTTACTTCAGCTCCAATTTGTTTTATTTTACCAAGGGTAACAGGAGAAAATGGACCCCAAAGGTTGTTGTGCAATTTGTCCTGAGTAAGCCGATACCCCATATGTGGGGGTAAACCACTGTTTGGGCGCATGGCAGAGCTCGGAAGCGAAGGAGCGCCATTTGACTTTTCAATGCAAAATTGACTGGAATTGAGATGGGACGCCATGTTGTGTTTGGAGAGCCCCTGATGTGCCTAAACTTTGAAACCCCCCACAAGTGCCACCATTTCGGGAAAGTAGACCCCTAAGGAACTTATCTAGATGTGTTGTGAGAGCTTTGAACCCCCAAGTGTTTCACTACAGTTCATAACGCAGAGCCGTTAAAATAAAAATTCTTTTTTTCCACAAAAATTATTTTTCAGCCCTCAGTTTTGTATTTTTCCAAGGGTAACAGTTGAAATTAGACCCCAAAAGTTGTTGTCCAATTTGTTCTGAGTACGCTGATACCCCATATGTGGGGGGAACCACCGTTTGAGTGCATGGCAGAGCTCGGAAGGGAAGGAGCGTAATTTGGAATGCAGACTTAGATGGATTGGTCTGCAGGCATCACATTGCATTTGCAGAGCCCCTAATGTACCTAAACAGTAGAAACCCCCCACAAGTGACCCCATATTGGAAACTAGACCCCCCAAGGAACTTATCTAGATGTGTTGTGAGAACTTTGAACCCCCAAGTGTTTCACTACAGTTTATAAAGCAGAGCCGTGAAAATAAAAAATCCTTTTTTTTCCACAAAAATTATTTTTTAACCCCCAGTTTTGTATTTTCCCAAGGATAACAGGAGAAATTGGACCCCAAAAGTTGTTGACCAATGTGTCCTGAGTATGCTGATACCCCATATGTTGGGGTAAACCCCTGTTTGGGCGCACAGGAGTGCTCGGAAGGGAAGGATCATTGTTTTACTTTTTCAACCCAGAATTGGCTGGAATTGAGATCGGACGCCATGTCGCGTTTGGAGAGCTCCTGATGTGCCTAAACATTGGAAACCCCCCAATTATAACTGAAACCCTAATCCAAACACATCCCTAACCCTAATCAAAATGGTAACCCTAACCACACCCCTAAGCCTGACAGACCCCTAACCCTAACCCCAACCCTATTCCCAACCGTAAATGTAATCCAAACCCTAACTTTAGCCCCAACCCTAACTGTAGCCTTAACCCTGGCCCCAACCCTAACCCTAACCCTAGCCCTAACCCTAGCCCTAGCCCTAACCCTAACCCTAGCCCTAACCCTAACCCTAATGGGAAAATGGAAATAAATACATTTTTTGACATTGACGTTTTTATTGGTAACATTTTCGGGCACGTGACATTTTTTGATCGCTTTTTATTCCGATTTTTGTGAAGCAGAATTACCAAAAACCAGCTATTAATGAATTTCTTTTGGGGGAGGCATTTATACCCTTCCGCGTTTGGTAAAATGGATAAAGCAGTTTTATTCTTCGGGTCAGTACGATTACAGCGATACCTCATTTATATAATTTTTTATGTTTTGGCGCTTTTATATGATAAAAACTATTTTATAGAAAAAATAATTATTTTTGCATCGCTTTATTCTGAGGACTATAACTTTTTTATTTTTTCCTTGATGATGCTGTGTGGCGGCTCGTTTTTGCGGGACAAGATGACGTTTTCAGCAGTACCATGGTTATTTATATCCGTCTTTTTGATTGCGTGTTATTCCACTTTTTATTTGGCGGTATGATAATAAAGCGTTGTTTTTTGCCTCGTTTTTTTTTTTTTTCACAGTGTTCACTTGGGAATTTTTTTTTTTTTTTTTTTACACATGTGAATATTTTTTTTTACACTATAATATTGCCCTGGGGGGGGGCATCATGTTATAATGTAAGATCGCTGATCTGACACTTTGCTGTGCACTGTCAGATCGGCGATCTGACGTGCACAGCTCCAAGGCTTCCCAGCGCCTGCTCTGAGCAGGCGCTGTGAAGCCACCTCCCTGCAGGACCCGGATGCCGCAGCTATTTTGGATCTGGGCCTGCTGCAGGGAGGAGGAGGTAAGAGACCCTCGGAGCAACGCGATCACATCACGTTGCTCTGGGGGTCTCAGGGAAGCACGCAGGGAGCCCCCTCCCTGCGCGATGCTTCCCTATACCGCCGGAACACTGCGATCATGTTTGATCGCAGTGTGCTGGGGGTTAATGTGCCAGGGGTGGTCCGCGACCGCTCCTGGCACATAGTGCCGGATTTAAGCTGCTATAGTCAGCTGACACCCGGCCGCGATCAGCTGCGCTCCCCCCGTGAGCGCGCCCGATCGCTATGACGTACTATCCCTTCGAGGGTCAGATAGGCCCAGGTCACCTCGACGGGATAGTACGTCTAAGGTCAGAGAGGGGTTAGACTATACCAGGAGCAGGCTTCTATCAAACTGACATGTAATGAATTATATGAGCGATCAGAGTAATGAAAGCTGAAGAACAGGCACTAAGTAAAAAACTAAATTAAAAAAAAAAATCTCAAATTAAGAAAAAATATTATACTCATAAATACATATATTTATGTAAAAAAGAAAAAACAGAAAAAAGTATACATATTTAGTATCAACGCATCTGGAACAATCTGATGTATAAATCTATAAAACTGTTACACCCCTTCAGTAAGCACCGTACAAAGAAAAAAAAGTGGCAAAAAAAACTATGATTTTTCAACACATCGCTTAACAAAAGTGGATTAAAATGCGATCAAAAAGTCAAATGTGAATAAAAATGGTATCGCTGAAAACACCATCCTGTCCTGCAAAAATCAATCTGCGATACAGCTTTGTCAGTGGAGAAATAAAAAGTCTATAGCTCTCAGAGTTCAGCGATGCAAAAACAATTATTTTTTCCATTAAATGTTTTTATTGTGTGAAAGCACCAAAACATAAAAAATATATAAATATGGTATCGCTTTATTGTACTGACCCAAAAAATAATGTTTCCTGTGAACAGCATAAAAAAAAACACACAAAACAATTCCTGAAATGCTGTTTTTTTCATTCCACCTCCCAAAAATCAGAATAGAAAGAGATCAATAAAGGTTATGTGACCGAAAATGGTACAATAAAAAGCCAACTTGTTACTCAAAAAACAAACCCAAACATGACTCTGTTGGCAGAAGTATATTATAAAATTTAAATTTCCAAAATATGGCGATGCAAAAACTTAAAAAAAAAACCTTCTTTAGCTTGTGATAGCCAACCAGAGAAAAAGCAATACAAATCTGGCATCACTGTAATCGCCCAGACTCAAAGAATAAAGGTGTCTAATGACTAATACCACACGAAGAACGGCATTAAAAATAAAATCTGTTCTTCACCTGCTCTTGATTTGTTTAGTCTGCCTCCTTAAACGCTTACACGTAGGTTTCCATATATATCTCTGAAATACGTGATTCGGACAGAACCTTTTGCGGAAGATTCCCTATAATGAGGTAGATGGAGACACTGTGTACTCTGGCCTATGATCCGTTGGTGTTCTTCTTTTTAAACGTGCATAAAAGCGTGGTCGACCACAGATTTTTGCAATTCTGAAAAGAGTCAAATGGAGTCCAGGGTAACTCCACTGCCTTATTATAGCAAATGGATCCCTTGGGGTTTCATCTGAATCATGTCATTATGAGATTTAGATGGAAACCCCGTAAGTAGTGTTGAGCATTCCGATACTGCAAGTATCGGGTATCGGCCGATACTTGCTGTATCGGAATTCCGATACCGAGATCCGATATTTTTGTGGTATCGGTTATCGGTATCGAAACAACATTAATGTAAAAATGTGTAAAAGAAAGAATTAAACTAAAAAATATTGCTATACTCACCTCTCCGACGCAGCCTGCACCTTACCGAGGGAAGCGGCAGCGTTCTTTGTTTAAAATTCACGCTTTTCTTTCCTTTACTGAAGTCCCGGCTTGTGATTGGTCGCGTGCCGACCATGTGGCCGGGACGCAACCAATCACAGCAAGCCGTGACGTAATTTCAGGTCCTTCAGGATTTTAAAATTACGTTCCGGCGTTGTGATTGGTTGCGTCGCAGTCACATAGGCAACGCAACCAATCACAGCAAGCCGTGACGTAATTTCAGGTCCTTAAGGATTTTAAAATTACGTCCCGGCTTTGTGATTGGTTGCGTCGCAGTCACATGGGAGACGCAACCAATCACAAGCCGTGACGTCACGGGAGGCTGGACACGCGCGCATTTTAAAATGCGCGCGTGTCCAGCCTCCCGGCTTGTGATTGGTTGATCGCGACGCAACCAATCACAAGCCGGGACGTCACGGGAGGCTGGACACGCGCCCATTTTAAAATGCGCGCGTGTCCAGCCTCCCGTGACGTCACGGCTTGTGATTGGTTGCGTCTCCCATGTGACTGCGACGCAACCAATCACAAAGCCGGGACGTAATTTTAAAATCCTTAAGGACCTGAAATTACGTCACGGCTTGCTGTGATTGGTTGCGTTGCCCATGTGACTGCGACGCAACCAATCACAACGCCGGAACGTAATTTTAAAATCCTGAAGGACCTGAAATTACGTCACGGCTTGCTGTGATTGGTTGCGTCCCGGCCACATGGTCGGCACGCGACCAATCACAAGCCGGGACTTCAGTAAAGGAAAGAAAAGCGCGAATTTTAAACAAAGAACGCTGCCGCTTCCCTCGGTAAGGTGCAGGCTGCGTCGGAGAGGTGAGTATAGCAATATTTTTTATTTTAATTCTTTCTTTTACACATTAATATGGTTCCCAGGGCCTGAAGGAGAGTTTCCTCTCCTTCAGACCCTGGGAACCATCAGGAATACCGTCCGATACATGAGTCCCATTGACTTGTATTGGTATCGGGTATCGGTATCGGATTGGATCCGATACTTTGCCGGTATCGGCCGATACTTTCCGATACCGATACTTTCAAGTATCGGACGGTATCGCTCAACACTACCCGTAAGTGCTTAGTGTAGAGCACAGGATAATTGTGATCCAAAATGATATGTAAAATGTTCCCAATAAAAGCTTCAACTCAAAAAAAAGAAAGTCGCCACTCAGGTTCACCATCTGCCCATGTATATATGCGAGTTTCCACATTACTGGTACTGCAAAGGCTCTAGAAAAGCATTATGGCTCCTCGCCCTCCAAAAGAAATCCAGAAAAAAATTGAGCTTCCAAAACCAAATGCCCCCCTCCCTCCTGAGCCCCATTGTGCCTAAACAACATTAGCGTCAACATGTTTGACATTTCTGTAGCGATGACAGCCCGCCTAATTTACGGGTGCAGGACTCCAGAAGCACAATGTATCGGTACTACAATGGCAGATTTGCAATTTTCACTTAGCAACATTCATTGCTATTTGTTTTTGTAAAACACCCATGGAGTTAAAATCATTATTACAGTGGTAGATAAATTCCCAGAGAGGTGTAGTTTCCAAAATGGGGTCACGTGAGTGGGGATTCTGTGTATGGAGTCCGCGAACTATTATAAGAAAATCTGTGTTCCAAGAATCAAATAGCGCTCCATCCGTCTAGAGTCTCGCCATGTGGCTAAGCACTACTGTACAGCCACATAAGAGATATTTCCACATTCAGCAGGAATTCTGTGACACATTTTGGTGCCATCTTTATCCATTTTCCCTTGTGAATATGTAAAATCTTGGGCTAAAACATTTTTTTTGTGCTTAAAAGGCAATTTTATTTTCTTGACTGCCCAATGGTAAAAAAAAATTCTGTGACACACCCATGGTGTCAATATGATAACTTCACATCTAGATGAATTCATTGAGAGGTATGTTAGAAGTCGAATTCCCACCGCTGCACAGGGGGAATCTTGAACCATGTCTGCTGCGGTCCCTCATTCTGCATCAGCCACAGTGGAGCCTGCTCAGCAGAGACGTCGGTCCCAGCATCTCACTCAGTCTGATTCTGTGCAAAGGGTTACTGCTGCCTTTCCAGGCTTTGCCATTGTAGCCTGTACTGATCAGCGGCGAGCAGACGTCTCTGGGACTAACTCCTGCTTTTCCCTCAGATCTCTCAGATCTCTCAGTGGAGGTCTGGAGTCACATGCTCAGGTACTGCAGCAGCTCCTATTGGTCCTCTCGGAAGGTCCTGAAGTTGCTCAGTTACTGTAGCAGTTCTCATTGGTCCTCTAGGAAGGTCCTGAACTTGCTGCAGCTATAAAAGGTTTGCATGGCTGCACGGCCATGCGCTAGTATACTCTTTTTTACGTGTGTGTGTTGTGACTGAAAGTCACTCTTTAATCATCCCCTCCCTTGTGTTTGAATGCTCGCGTAAGGAGGATGATTGTAATCTAGCGCCCGACTTGTTACCAACACTGGTACACAAACAGCATCTATGTCTGTGACCGCCAGTGCGGCGCCATGCCCTATCACCGCGCTTTCCAAACCCAAGTCTGGGTGGTTAGTGGCGTCCGCCAGTGCGGCATCGCATGCACTCTCATGCTATTTAATTATTATTTCTGTTACGTGCGGTACTGCGGCCCTGTGACGCAACAGGGTTCGCTTCTTTCACACAGGATGAAGCTAACCCGTGTGTGTATCCTCATTGTACCGCCATATAGTCTGTCATTGCTTAGCAGCAGGTTCCATCTCTGCACGGTGGACCCCGAGCTGTGAACGCACCTTATTCCTTTTCTCTAATTATTTGGTGCATTCCGCTAGCCCTAACAGGTATAGTTTGTAAAATGGGGTCACTTATGGGGGCTTCTGCTATTCTGGCACCTCTTGGGCTCTGTCAACATGACATGGCACTCGCAAATAGTGTTGAGCATTCCGATACCGCAAGTATCGGGTATCGGCCGATACTTGCGGGTATCGGAATTCCGATACTGAGATCCGATACTTTTGTGGTATCGGGTATCGGTATCGAAACAACATTAATGTAAAAATGTGTAAAAGAGAGAATTAAAAAAAAAATATTGCTATACTCACCTCTCCGACGCAGCCTGCACCTTACCGAGGGAAGCGGCAGCATTCTTTGTTTAAACCGCGCCGCAACCAATCACAAGCCGGGACGTCACGGGAGGCTGGACTCGCGGGCATTTTAAAATGCGCGCGTGTCCAGCCTCCCGGCTTGTGATTGGTTGACCGCGCCGCAACCAATCACAAGCCGGGACGTCACGGGAGGCTGGACTCGCGGGCATTTTAAAATGCGCGCGTGTCCAGCCTCCCGTGACGTCACGGCTTGTGATTGGTTGCGTCGCCCATGTGACTGCGACGCAACCAATCACAAAGCCGGGACGTAATTTTAAAATCCTTAAGGACCTGAAATTACGTCACGGCTTGCTGTGATTGGTTGCGTCGCCCATGTGACTGCGACGCAACCAATCACAAAGCCGGAGCGTAATTTTAAAATACTGAATGACCTGAAATTACGTCACGGCTTGCTGTGATTGGTTGCGTCGCCGCCACATGGGCGGCACGCGACCAATCACAAGCCGGGACTTCACGTAAGGAAAGAAAAGCGCGAATTTTAAACAAAGAACGCTGCCGCTTCCCGCGCTGAGGTTCAGGCTGCGTCGGAGAGGTGAGTATAGCAATATTTTTTATTTTAATTCTTTCTTTTACACATTAATATGGATCCCAGGGCCTGAAGGAGAGTTTCCTCTCCTTCAGACCCTGAGAACCATCAGGAATACCGTCCGATACTTGAGTCCCATTGACTTGTATTGGTATCGGGTATCGGTATCGGATTGGATCCGATACTTTGCCGGTATCGGCCGATACTTTCCGATACCGATACTTTCAAGTATCGGACGGTATCGCTCAACACTACTCGCAAACCATTCTAGCAAAATCTAAACTCCAATATGACACTTTTTCACTTCTGAGCTTTGCACTGTGCCTCAAAAGTAGTTTTCGACCACATATGGGGTGTTGGCATACTCAGAAGTAATTGCATAACAAATTTTACCATTTCTCCTATAATCCCTTTTTAAAATGTAAAACTTGGGGCGAAAGCAACATTTTAATGGAAAAGATGAAAATGTTCCATTGACTCAGCTCATTGTTATACAATTCTGTAAATTACCTCAAAGTATGAAATGCTTACTATACCCCTATGGGGTAGTTTTCAAAATGGAGTCACTTGTGGGGGGTTTCAATTGTTTCGAAACATCAGTGGCTCTGCAAACACTAAATGGCATCTGATATTTATTCCAGCCAACGTTGTGTTCCAAAAATCAAATTGTGCTCTTTCCGTTCCGAGCCCTGCCGTGTGCCTAAACAGTAGTTTTCCACCACATATCCACATATGGGGCATCGGTTTACTCAGGAGAAATTGTACAACAAATTGTATGGTGCATTTTCTCCTGATAAGCTTGTGAAAATAAAAACTTTTGAGCTGAGACAATATTTATCTGGGAAACATTTTTTTTTTCATTTTCACTGCTGAACATTATAAAATTCTGTGAAGCATCTGGAGCGCCCCCACGCAAGGGCAATGGGGTACTCGGCACTGGGTCCTTCGGTTCTGGGGATGTCACGGTGGCCCGACCCGGTCCGTGGCCCTTTGAGGGACGTCCAATAAAAGGAATAGTTCTTATGGGGAAAGGTTTTTAAAGTGATAATGTTCGTGACGCCACCTGTGGTATTCGGTCAGGGTGACCGACGCTGCTTAGGGGTCCGCTGGGGTGATGTAATGGCAGCTAGATGGTATACCTTCCCACAGGTGAAGTGTATCCCCAGGGCTTCCCAGAAATGTAGGTGGTGACGGTGGATGATGTAAGGTGCAGTAAATAACGAGAACACAAGGTTGCAGTCTCTTTACCTTTACTGGAAGCTTCAGCATCCACAGTCCAGGGTACAGACCACAGGGTAGGCAGAGTCCAGCCGGTCTGAAGGCTAATCCAGAGTCCCCTTATCCAGGTGGAAATCAGTAGCCTTCCTCTAGCGCCTGTGTGTTGTAATACCTCCCTGCTGAGCTTCTCGGTAAGGTCCTCACAACTGTTGTAGATGTTCTAGATGTTATGTCTTCCTCTCTGTCCCCCAGATGGTATGGATAGGACAAACCCATATGACTGATGGCCTGAGGCTTTTTACAGGGACCCTAGAAACGCCCCGACCCCCACAGTTGCCACCGTGCCTCCTGGGTATTAAGGTCGGGCAGCCGACTTGGATGGTTGCTCCCTCGGTGTTACAGCCATCGGCTTCTGCGCCTCAGAAGGAGGCAGCCTATTACAGGGCAGAACTCCTTCTGGTTTTATCTCCTTGTGCTATGACTTCGTTTCTCACCCGCTACAATACAATTCTCTTTGTGTCCTTTCTTAGGATGCTGCCGCACGTGGGGCAGGCGCAGCTCCGTAGCCTTCTATCTAGGCCTCTGGCAGGATCCCACCCCTGCCAGGGACCCTCTGTCTGCAGCTCCGATGTTCCTCCTTTCCCCCTGTCTGCCTGACAGGTGTTGCCTGGGCAAAGCCCAGTCAGCTTCTCTCTAACTTTCTATCCAGCCCACCAGTTTTACCCTATTGTGAGGAGTGTCCTAGTAGATAGGAGCAAGGCTCCCCCTGGTGGACTGGAGTGTGAAGTGTGGTGTATGGTTTGTGATACCTGGTAGGAAGATCTCCTTTATTGCCTTCAGACATAATATCACTCCCCCTGGAGGAAGAACGACATTACTGCAACGACCAGGACTCTGAGGCGCTGCACATCTATGCATTCAAAGTGCTCACCACACCTCTAAATAAATTCCTCGAGGAGTGTAGTTTCCAAAATGCAGTTTTCACTGTTTAGGCACATCATGGGCTCTGCAAGCACGACTTGCCATCCTCTATCTATTCCAGCAATTTCGTGTCCCAAAAGTTAAATGGTGCTCCTTTCCTTCCAAACTCTGCTGTGTGCCCAAGCAGTAGTTTTCCACCACATATGGAGTATCAGCATACTCAGAAGAAATTGCACACCAAATTTTGGGGTCCTTTTTTTCCCCGTTTTGTGAAAAGGCTAAATTTGGGTCTAAAACAACATTTTTCAGGGAAAAATTAGAATTTTTATTTTCACAGCTCAACGTTAGCAAATTCTGTGAAGCACCTGCATGTTCAAGGTACTCACCACACGTCTAGATAAGTTCCTTGAGGGGTGTATTTTCCAAAATCAGGTCACTTGTAGGGGATTTCCATTGTTTAGGGACTTCAGGGACTGTGCAAACATGACATGGCGTCCACTATCTATTCCTGCAAACTTTTTGTTCCAAGAGTCAAATCATGCGCCTTCCCTTCTGAGCCATACGGTACATCCAAACAGTAGTTTTCCACCACAAATTTAGTGTCAGCATACTCAAGAGAAATTGTATAGTAAATGTTAAGATTCATTTTCTCCTTTCACCTTTGTGAAAATGCAAAATGTGTGGCTAAAGCAACATTTTTGGGAGGAAAAAGTAAAATTTAATTACACATTACACATTGCTTTAGTTTCTGTGAAACACCTAAAGGGTTAAGAAACTTCTGAATTGTGGTTTTGAGCACGTTGAGGGGTGCAGGTTTTAAAACTGTGTCACTTTTGGGTATTTTCTATTATATAGGCCCATCAAAGTCACTTTAAATGTGATGTGGTCCCTACAAAAAATTGTTTCTAAATTTTCTTGCAAAATTGAGAAATTGTTCATAAACTTTTAACCCTTCTAACTTCTTAACAAAAAAATGCTTAAAAAATTATGGTGATATAAAGTAGACATGTGAGAAGTGTTAAAGAGTGGTTGTAAATGGCTGCACATCCAGTTGGAAGAATGTCTCAAGTGGGGTACCACAGGGCTCTGTCCTGGGCCCTGTATTGTTTAACATCTTTATCAATGATGAAGGAATTGAGGGTAAACTGATTAAATTTGCTGACACAAAGCTAGGAGGGATAGCTAATACTAGAGAAGAGAGAGAGAGGATTCAAAAACATAAAAAAATGGAGCAGTGGGCAATAACTGACAGAATAGTTTTTAACAAGGAAAAATGCAAAGTATTACATCTGGGCAATAAAAATGAAAAATGCATATACAGAATGGGAGGAATAGGGCTAAGCAACAACACGTGTGAAAAGACTTGGGTATGCTAATAGATCACAGACCGAACATGAGCCAACAGTGTGATGCAGCAGCAAAAAAGGCAAATGCAATTCAGGGATGTATTAACAGAAGCATACAGTCTAGATCACGTGAAGTCATTATTGCCCTCTACTCCTCTTTGGTCAGACCTCATCTGGAATACTGTGTCCAGTTTTGGGCACCCACCACATTTTAAAAAAGACATCAACAAACTGGAGCAAGTTCAGAGAAGAGCGACTAGAATGGTGACCAGTCTGCAAACTGTTATGATCCCAGTGGCTGAGGATCACAGGAAATACTAGCTAAGTTACTAAACATAGGACAAGCTCTAGAGAGGTGGTAACTGGACTGACCGCAAACCTGATCCTATCCAAACACACTAAAGGTAGCCGGTGAACGTGCCTAAAAGCCTGGAAGTCTCGACGCAGCCTGAGAAACTAACTACCCCTAAAGAGAAAGCAAGACCTCACTTACATAGTTATTAAGGTTGAAGGAAGACTGTAAGTCCATCTAGTTCAACCCATAGCCTAACCTAACATGCCCTAACATGTTGATCCAGAGGAAGGCAAAAAAAACCCATGTGGCAAAGAGTAACTCCACCATGGGGAAAAAAATTCCTTCCCGACTCCACATACGGCAATCAGACTAGTTCCCTGGATCAACGCCTTATCAAGGAATCTAGTGTATATACCCTGTAACATTATACTTTTCCAGAAAGGTATCCAGTCCCCTCTTAAATTTAATTAATGAATCACTCATTACAACATCATACGGCAGAGAGTTCCATAGTCTCACTGCTCTTACAGTAAAGAATCTGCGTCTGTTATTATGCTTAAACCTTCTTTCCTCCAGACGTAGAGGATGCCCCCTTGTCCCTGTCTCAGGTCTATGATTAAAAAGATCATCAGAAAGGTCTTTGTACTGTCCCCTCATATATTTATACATTAAAATAAGATCACCCCTTAGTCTTCGCTTTTCCAAACTAAATAGCCCCAAGTGTAATAACCTATCTTGGTATTGCAGACCCCCCAGTCCTCTAATAACCTTGGTCGCTCTTCTCTGCACCCGCTCCAGTTCAGCTGTGTCTTTCTTATACACCGGAGACCAGAACTGTGCACAGTATTCTAAGTGTGGTCGAACTAGTGACTTGTATAGAGGTAAAATTATGTTCTCCTCATGAGCATCTATGCCTCTTTTAATACATCCCATTATTTTATTTGCCTTTGTAGCAGCTGCCTGACACTGGCCACTGAATATGAGTTTGTCATCCACCCATATACCCAGGTCTTTTTCATTGACGGTTTTGCCCAGAGTTTTAGAATTAAGCACATAGTTATACATCTTATTACTTCTACCCAAGTGCATGACCTTACATTTATCCCCATTAAAGCTCATTTGCCATTTATCAGCCCAAGCTTCTAGTTTACATAAATCATCCTGTAATATAAAATTGTCCTCCCCTGTATTGATTACCCTGCAGAGTTTAGTGTCATCTGCAAATATTGAAATTCTACTCTGAATGCCCCCTACAAGGTCATTAATAAATATGTTAAAAAGAAGAGGGCCCAATACTGACCCCTGTGGTACCCCACTGCTAACCGCAACCCAGTCCGAGTGTGCTCCATTAATAACCACCCTTTGTTTCCTATCCCTGAGCCAGCTCTCAACCCACTTACACATATTTTCCCCTATCCCCATTACTCTCATTTTATGTAACAACCTTTTGTGTGGCACCTTATCAAAAGCTTTGGAAAAGTCCATATACACTACGTCCACTGGGTTCCCTTGGTCCAGTCCGGAACTTACCTCTTCATAGAAGCTGATCAAATTAGTCTGACATGAACGGTCCCTAGTAAACCCGTGCTGATACTGGGTCATAAGGTTATTCCTCTTCAGATACTCCAGTATAGTATCCCTTAGAATGCCCTCCAGGATTTTACCCACAGTAGAGGTTAAGCTTACTGGCCTATAATTACCGAGTTCAGTTTTTGCCCCTTTTTTGAATATTGGCACCACATTTGCTATACGCCAGTCCTGTGGTACAGACCCTGTTATTATGGAGTCTTTAAAGATTAAAAATAATGGTCTATCAATGACTGTACTTAGTTCCTGCAGTACTCGGGGGTGTATCTCATCCGGGCCCGGAGATTTGTCAATTTTAGTTATTTTTAGACGCCGCTGTACTTCCTGCTGGGTTAAGCAGGTGACATTTAATGGGGAATTTTTATCACTAGTCCTTTTGTCTGCCATGGGATTTTCTTTTGTAAATACTGATGAAAAAAAGTCATTTAGCATATTGGCTTTTTCCTCATCCTCATCCACCATTTCCCCCAGATTATTTTTAAGGGGGCCAACACTGTCATTTTTTAGTTTCTTACTATTTATATAGTTAAAGAATATTTTGGGATTATTTTTACTCTCTCTGGCAATGAGTCTCTCTGTCTCAATCTTTGCTGCCTTGATTTGCTTTTTACAGAATTTATTTAATTTTCTGTATTTATTTAATGCCTCCTCACTACCTACTTCCTTTAATTCTCTAAATGCTTTCTTTTTGTCACTTATTGCGCCCCTTACAGCTCTATTTAGCCATATTGGTTTCCTCCTATTTCTAGTATGTTTATTCCCATACGGTATATACTGTGCACAGGTCCTATCCAGGATGCTAATAAACATCTCCCATTTTCTTTGTGTATTTTTGTGTCTCAGGATATCGTCCCAGTTAATTGCACCAAGATCCTCTCTCATCCATTGGAAATTTGCCCTCCTGAAGTTTAGTGTCCTTGTCACCCCCCTACTACCCATCTTATTAAAGGTTACATGAAAACTTATTATTTTGTGATCACTATTCCCCAAGTGACCCCCAACCCTTATATTTGATATGCGGTCTGGCCTGTTGGTTAATATTAGGTCTAGCAATGCCCCCCTCCTTGTTGGGTCCTGAACCAGTTGTGAAAAGTAATTGTCTCTCATAGTTGTCAAAAACCGATTACCTTTGCTGGAACTGCAGGTTTCTGTTCCCCAATCTATTTCAGGGTAGTTGAAGTCCCCCATAATAATGACTTCTCCTTGAGTCGCAGCTTCATCTATTTGCTTTACGAGGATATTCTCCATTGCTTCCATTATTTTTGGAGATTTATAACAAATCCCTATCAGTAATTTATTATTTTTTCCCCCTCCCCTTATCTCCACCCACAGGGACTCTACATTTTCATTAAATTCACCTATATTATCACGCAGGATGGGTTTTAAGGAAGATTTTACATATAGACACACCCCTCCCCCTCGTGTCATGGTTCCCAAAGGCAAGGGAACGTAAGAAACATATAAATAACGAACGAGCTCTCGGGTGATGGAAACTCGAGTTGACCGTGAGCTAAATCTACCACACAACTAATAGTAGCCAGGGAGCATACCTACGGCTTCCTAAATGCCACGCGCCAGCCGGAGGACTAACTACGCCTGGTAGAGGAAGAAACAGACCTGGCTTACCTCTAGTGAAATTCCCCAAAGATGATAGCAGCCCCCACATATATTAACGGTGATTTCAGGGGAAAAGACATACACAGTATGAAAGTAGATTTAGCAAAGAGAGGTCCACTTACTAGATAGCAGAAGGATACAAAAGAGGACTTCACGGTCAACTGAAAACCCTTTCAAAAACCATCCTGAAATTACTTTAAGACTCCTGTGTCAACTCATCACACAGGAGTGGCAATATCAGACCACAAGAGCTTCCAGCAACAGAAAATGACAAAACTGTACACTGGACAAAAATACAAAAACGATAAGGACAGTAAGTCCACTTAGCTGATCAGCAGACTAGTAGCAGGAACATGCAACCGAAAGACTCTGGTTACAATGATGACCGGCAAGGAAATGACTGGAGAGCAAGGCTAAATAGGAAACTCCCAAACACTGATGGAAGCAGGTGAACAGAAGCAGCAAAGTGCAAACAAGTCACCAGTACCACCAGCAACCACCAGGGGAGCCCAAAAAGCGGATACACAACACCCTCGCTTATCTGTACGGTCATTTCTGAACAGGCTATAGCCCTGCAAGTTAACAGCCCAGTCATGGCTCTCATCCAGCCACGTCTCAGATATCCCCACCATGTCATAATTATGCTCCAACAACATTAGTTCTAATTCATCCATTTTGTTGGCGAGGCTTCTGGCATTAGTATACATGCACTTGATGTTACTCTCTGTACCTCTATTCTTTCTTAAATTACTAACTGTTCTAACCCCACCCCCCATGCCACCGCCACCCCCAACTTCCTTATTTGTGCCCAGGTCTCTATCTGCACTATCTTCCCCTCCTATAAAATGAATACCCTCCCCCCCAATCCCTAGTTTAAACACTCCTCCAACCTTCTAACCATTTTCTCCCCCAGCACAGCTGCCCCTTCCCCATTGAGGTGCAGCCCGTCCCTAGCGTAGAGCCTGTAGCCAACTGAGAAGTCGGCCCAGTTCTGCAGGAACCGAAACCCCTCCTTCCTACACCAATTCTTGAGCCACTTATTAACCTCCCTAATCTCCCGTTGCCTCTCTGGCGTGGCACGTGGTACAGGCAGTATTTCGGAAAATACCACGTTGGAGGTCCTTGCTTTCAGCTTGCAGCCTAATTCCCTGAAATCATCTTTAAGGACCTTCCACCTACCTCTAACTTTGTCATTTGTGCCAATGTGCACCATGACCGCTGGGTCCTCACCAGCCCCTCCCAGTAATCTGTCCACCCGATCAGCGATGTGTCGGACTCGAGCGCCAGGTAGGCAGCACACCGTCCAACGATCCCTGTCTTTGTGACAGATTGCCCTATCTGTTCCCCTAATAATTGAGTCCCCCACTACCAGCACCTGTCTGGCCTGCCCTGCTCTCCTATTTCCCTCCTTACTGGAGCAGTCACTCCTCCGGCTTTCAGAGGACATGCCTGGCTGCAGCAGTGCTACCCCTGTACTGGCACCCCCCTCATCTGCCAACTTAGCAAACTTATTGGGGTGTGCCAGATCAGGACTAGCCTCCCTGGCACTCTTCCCTCTACCCCGCCTTCTATCTGTCACCCAGCTAACTGCCAGACTGTCCTGCAGCTCCATCCTACCATCCCCCTCCTCATCTATCCCATTGAGCGTCTGCTCTGTGAGCAGAAGACTCCTCTCCATATTGTCTATGGATCTCAGTGTTGCCAGCTGCACATTTAGATCCAGTATCTGGGTTTCCAAATGCACAATGTGCTCACATCTTGCACAGCAGTATGCACCCTCGACCAGCTGGTCAAGGAAAACTTGCCTCAAGAGAAATAACCCCAAAGATATAGGAAGCCCCCAACAAATAATAACGGTGAGGTAAGAAGAAAAGACACACGTAGGAATGAAAACAGATTCAGCAAATGAGGCCCGCTAATACTAGATAGCAGAAAACAGATAGAGAGCTGTGCGGTCAGTGGAAAACCCTACCAAAATATCCACGCTGAGAATTCAAGAACCCCCACACCAAATAACGGTGTGGGGGGAGAAACTCAGCCCCCTAGAGCTACCAGCAAGCAGGGAAATCACATATTAGCAAGCTGGAAAAGAAACAAATTGAACACTGATGATCAAAAAATGAACAAAACGGAAACTTAGCTTTTCTTGAAGAGACTGGTAGCAAGGTAGTCAGAAGGAATCAGAATAGCACTGAATACATTGACAGCAGGCATAGACTGAGAGTCCAAGTGAGCTTAAATAGAAAACCAGCCCACAGATAACGAGACAGCTGGTGCCAGTCACAAACCTGCAGAAAGACAGCACTCACACAGTACCACTTGTGACCACAAGAGGGAGCCCAGAAATAGAGTTCACAACAGCAAACCATGTCCAATGAGGAACATTAACAGGATTTGGGAATGTTTAGCTTGCAAAAAAGAAGACTGAGAGGAGACTTATTAGCTGTCTACAAATATCTCAAGGGCTGTCACATTGTGGAAGGATTATCTGTATTCTCATTTGCACAAGGAAGACTAGAAGCAATGGGATGAAGCTGAATGGGAGGAGACACAGATTAGATATTAGAAATTTTTTTGACAGGGTGATCAATGAGTGGAACAAGCTGCCACGAGAGGTGGTGAGTTCTCCTTCAATGGAAGTCTTCAAACAGAGGCTGGACAGACATCTCTCTGGGATGATTTAGTGTATCCTGATTTGAGCAGGGGGTTGGACCAGATGACCCAGGAGGTCCCTTCCAACTCTACCATTCTATGATTCTATGATTCTAACTATTTTGAGTGATATAACTATCTGGTTTAAGGGCATAAAAATCAAAAGTTTGAAAATTGCAAAATTCTTAACATTTTCTCCAAAATTCTGATATTTTCACAAACACAAAAAATACTGACCTAAACTTACCACTAGCAAAGTACAATGTGCCACAAAAAAACAGTCTTATAATCACTGGGATATGCTGAAGCGTTCCAGAGTTGTTATCTCATAATTTAAGTGATACTGGTAAGAATTGTAAAATTTGGCCTGTCAGGAAGGGGAAAACAGGCTCAGGCGTGAAGGGGTTTAAGAAGAAAAGACAAAGAGGATTTATTCACCAAGTGTATCAGTTTAATTAGTATTACAGCGCCATTACAGCTTTGTTTTTACTTTACAGTACATTGCAAAATTGTGCCAACTGGTTCTCTTTAAAATAATTTCCTCCTCTGAATGTGTATAAAGAGGTTACTTAAAGGGGTATTCCCATCTCCAAGATCCTATCTCAATATATAGTAAGTGTAATAATAATAATTGATATTAGCAAATACCTCCAATTAGAAATGTACTATACTATGTCTTTTTCTTCATGTGCAGGCATTGCAGGACCTTAGGCATCCATGGTTGCAAACACATATCGTGACAGTTAATTAGCTAGTTGCTTAGTGGTTGTAACCATAGATATCTAAGGTCCTGTAATGCCTGTGCAGCGCCCCAGAGTCCTGGTCGTTGCAGTACTGTGGCTCCGCCGCTAAGGGGAGCTATGTACCATATCTGATGGCACTGAAGGAGTTCATCTGATCAGGTATCACAGACACCAATACATTTCACAGCCGGGCCTCCAGGGGGAGCTAAGGGTTCTATTCATTAGGCCACTCCTCACATACTGGTAATGAGAAAGTAATGATGCTAATGTGAAGAAGTTATATGTAACCAACGAGTTAATTGTAAGAAATGTTTAATGATGTTGATAGAAGAATGAGGACAGGAAGTGAACCCGTAGGGGTTAGTAGTGAGTCCTCCTAGGAGCCATATAGAGATGGCTCAGCGATCCTAAACTGAACGAAAAATATATGTTCTATACTGTGTATAGTAGTTGAAAAGGCAGTAGGCCCGGGCTGAAAGGGGCGGTCCTGTAAAGAAAGGAGAGGCAGTAGGTCTGGAGCCGTTAGGACAGGCGGTCCTGCAGATTTAAAGAAGGGGAATGAAGTTAATTGCCTTATAATGTGTTATAAGAAGGTCTTTAGTGGATTCAGAGTGTACATCCTTAAAGGCAGCGTTGAATTAATGTCTAAAAATTTTGCACTTAGTAGAATACCCGGTTGGGTAAAGAGAGTTATTTATAGAAAAGTTATTTAAAGGTATTTAACCATGTTTGTAACGTTCAAGTGTCCTCACCTCCCATAAAGGGAAGCTCTGTTCAAGTATACTTATTGTTATTGCACTCAACAAAATTGTATGTCTTTTTGCTAACCTGTATTGTTGTTTTCTTCCCAGTCCAGGAGTACTGGATTTAACCGGGGGGGGAGTGCAGCACCCCAGAGTCCTGGTAATTGCAGTACTGTGGCTCCGCCGCTAAGGGGAGCTATGGTACGTCTGATGGCACTGAAGGAGTTCATCTGATCAGGTATCACAGACACCAATACATTTCACAGCCGGGCCTCCAGGGGGAGCTAAGGGTTCTATTCATTAGGCCACTCCTCACATACTGGTAAAACTGGGGGTCAGGCAGGAAGTTAGAGAGAAAGCTGACTGGGTTGGAACCAGGCAACACCTTGTGGCAGAGGGTGTTGTGGGGGAAGATTCGGTAGGGTCCCTGTCAGGGGTGGGATCCTGACAGAGGCCTGGCAATTGAAGAGAACGTAACGGGACCGTGCCTGCTCAGCATAGCGGCGGTGCCCAAGGAAGGATTAGCGAGATAGATTGTGCTGAGTGAGAAACGAGATCAAAGCAACAAGGAGAATACCAGTAGGAGTCGTGCTGTGAGACCGAGGCAACAACCTACTGAGGCGCACAACCGGCGGCCGGAACGCCGAGGAAGTATTTATTAATCTAGCTTCAAGCAATACTTCAAACCAACGGCAGGACAGTCAGTCATAGGCGGGCTGTCTCACCTAAATCACCTACGAAGACATAGGGGGCAACTTGTGGAGAGGGGCGACTCTAGGGTCCCGGAAGAGCTCCGAGCCTACCCATCATATGGGTGCCGTCCTAACCGTAACATCAGGGAGGGACAGAAGATTAGCGGAACATCATCTAATCGAGTTGTGAGGGAACTTAAGAAACAGACACAACAGTTGTGGGGACTTTCCGTAAGCACAGCAGGGAAGGACCGCAACACATAGCGCTAGCAGGAAGGCACAGATTTCCACCTGCAAGGAGAACTCTGGAGGTGCCATCGGACCGGCCGGACTTGCGCAGCCTGGTGAACCGTATTCCGGACTGAGGACCCAGAGGCCTTCAGTAAAGAGGTAAAGAGACTGCAACCTGGTGTCCTCGTTATTTACTGCGACCGGCACTACACCGCACCACTACCACCGTCTACACCTATCATTCACTGTACGTCGCCTCCCCACCAGCAGGGTCACGGACCGGGCCTAGCCACCGTGACAACCCCAGAGCAGAGACTCAGAGGCCCGGTACCGGGTTCCCCTCGGCCCTGCGGCGGTGGGGGCGCTGCACCTGCACATGAGGAAAGAGACATAGCAAATCAGAAAAACTATACTACATTTCTATTTGGAGGTATTTGCTAATATTATTACACCTACTACATATTGGGATAGGATCTTGGAGATGAGAATAACCCTTTAAATCCAGTTATACAGAAACAGGATGAGACTAATTACTAACCTGAAGTCCAGAAAGGCGCAATACAGGTATACATCATTGCTATTGTTGACTGCTTCTACATAGAGTGGCTGAGCCTGCAAAGTAAAGAACAGTATGGTAAAGAAAAAAACATGCATACATTATTTTCACAAACGGATAATTCACTGGAACACCGTTTCTTAATCATCTACTTGTGCAAGCAAATCTATTGATGGTCGGCTGTTTGAACATAAACAGTATCACCAGACTCTACACCACATCTCCTAGTAAAAGTATGTAATGCCAACAATGCCAACAGTATTCATGATATATGGGAACAGGACAAGTGAATTACTGATTGTTCTACTCCCATATGGTTTGTTTTGGCCTGTGTGAATGAGGATCAATCGACTTGTATAAAACCATTGCTCAATAGTTAAATGGGCCTTAAAGGGAATCTGTCAGTCCAAAATTGGCCTATAAACTAAGGCCACTGGCATCAGGGGCTTATCTACAGCATTCTGGAATGCTGTAGATAAGCCCCAATGTAACCTGAAAGATAAGAAAAACAGGTTATATTATACTCACCCAGGGGCGGTCCCGCTGCGGTCCGGTCCGATGGGCATCGCAGTCCGGGTCCAGCGCCTTCCATCTTCATATGATGACGTCCTCTTCTTGTCTTCCTGCGCAGGCGTACTTTGTCTGCCCTGTTGAGGGCAGAGCAAAGTACTGCAGTGCGCAGGCGCTGGGCCTCCTGACCTTTCCAGGCGCCTGCACTCTGCAGTACTTTGCTTTGCCCTCAACAGGGCAGACAAAGTATGCCTGCACCGGAGCCGCAGCAGGAAGACAAGAGGATGTCATCGTATGAAGATAAGAGGCGTCGGACCCGGACCGTGAAGCCCATCGGACCCGGACTGCAGCGGGACCGCCCCTGGGTGAGTATAATATAACCTGTTTTTCTTACCTTTCAGGTTACATTGGGGCTTATCTACAGCATTACAGAATGCTGTAGATAAGCCCCAGATGCCGGTGGCCTTAGTTTATAGGCCAATTTTGGGGTGACAGATTCCCTTTAAGAAAATGCATTGGCACGTGGCAGCACATGGGAATCTTACTGACTATATAATCTGCATAGCAAAGGTTTGTTCTCTGTAAATGATGTTTATACGAAAAGAATAAAATACATTAAGAAAACTGATTATGTTTAATTGGAGATCAAGAGAGCAAGAGTAATGCTTTGATTGCAACATTAGGAAGCCTGTCACGGTCTTGTTTTGTCATGTAGTGTCACTGTAGAGTCAATTGGGGCCACTGATGAAACAAAACAATAAAAAAAAACTCTTTAAGTTTTTCAAACAATTAACTCAGGAGGTGTTCAGCTAAAACCTTTTTACTTTGCAAACAAATTTGTCAGCCAGTTGGCACTGTACAAAGAGGAATTATAGGAAGCATCGCAGTGCTAAATCTGTCAGAAGAATAAAGCTGCAGCAGGATAAAGCAGTGGAGAACTTTTTCATTTAAAAACATTGATCTCCAATCGTTTCCTATTAAGAGAAAACACCAGCGGAGTCTCGATGGAGAGCAAATTGGCTTTTTGTTTAAAATAATATGTTTCTCTGGTTTAACTGAGCATGAAAGTTCATCTGTGAGCTACTTCTGATGGTGTTCCTGTCATTGATTTTATGACAAGACACCGGCAAGCTTTATATAACGCCTTGCACTTTCTGTCATATGGCAAAATCTGTGGTTTTAGTCCATTAACCTATCCAGCTGTTTGGGAAGGATTACATCTTCAAGGAATTCAACGTTGGAGATGGTCATCATAAGCTATAAATATCAGCAGGTTGGGAAAATCTCAAAGATATTTCCTTTACAGATTACATGACTGCAGGATGGTTTATTCTTCTGAAACCATTTCTTATATTGCTTTAGCTAAATTGTGCATTGTTTGGTTAAAGGGAACCAGTCAGGTTTCCGCCCTTGTAAGTGGGATGAGCATGCGGGATGAGTGTGCATTCGCATCATCCTCTTCATGGCGGTGAAAGAAACTATCCTATGCGCATGCGCTGAGCTCCAGCTATTCTGTGATCGCATGAGACAACTGGGTGTGGATAGCGTAGAGGACTCTAAAGTGGACAGCAGGCACCAAAAATGGTCTGGAGATGTCTGTCAGACTACTCTGCATAGTATTTCAGGCTGCATTGGATTAGTAAAAAATAGTCATCTTTAAAATGCAAACATTATACTGGTAATGATTTAGAAACATTAAACCTGATGACAGGTTTCATGTAAGTTCACCTTCATGACATTTTATTTCACAGTTGCAATGCATTTTAAGAGACCAGTTTTTTCTCTTATTTTATTCCTAATATTTTCCTGGGTATTCTGTTTTTTGTCTGTTATAAGCCCACCAAGCAGCTCTAGATATATGGGCTTTTTATTCTGTGCTTCTTTTCATGGTCTTTACAACAAGGAGTGGATCATACAGAGATGCCCCCAAAGAATCCTATAAGCCACGCCCCCTTGGTTAAGTCCATAAAAATTATCACTAGGAAAATGGCCAATATCTCTGAAACCATATGACAGTTTTACAAAAAGAATATTCAGGAGAGCAGCTGGAATAAAATAAGAGCAAAAACTGACCTCTTTTGACAGGTCCTCTTAAACTCTTGATTTGATCAGATGTCATGTGCCCCTAACAGTCGCAGGTGAAATCGCAGCTGTTAACATGGTAAATGCTGCTGCCAATCTCTGATAGTGGCATATAACATGATCCTGCCTGAAGCGTGCCACAAACCATGCCCATCAGCACCCCTGTCACATGATCACGGGGCGCTGATGGGTTGGCGTGACATTCACAGCAGATGATGATTTTTGATACAAATAGCAGGGCTCAAGCCCTGCTATGTGTAGCACAAGTGATCAGAAGATCGCAACTTCAAGTTTCCTAAAGGGACCATTGAAGCAAGTAAAATAGTAGAAAAATAAGTTTTAAAAAATATTGAAAAATTAAAAAAATACAATAGTTCAAATCACCCCCCCTTTTGCCCCATTCAAAATAATATAATAAAAAATACATATTTGGTATCGCTGCATTCACAAATGCCCGACCTATCAAAATATTAGAAGAATTAATCAGATCGGTAAATGGCATAAAAGAGAAAAAAATCAAGACGCCAGAATTACCGTTTTTTGGTCGCCGCAACATTGCATTACCAGGCAATCAAAACATTGTATCTACCCCAAAATGGTTTCAATAGAAATATCAACTCAGCATGTAAAAAAATAAGCCCTCTGCCAGCCCCAGATCCCAAAACATGGAGATGCTACGGGTCTCGGAAAATGACAACAAACTTTGGAATTTGTTTTCACCACATAAATCAAAAAAGAACCTAGACATGTTTGGTATCTGTGAACACATAATGATCTAGAGAATCATAATGGCAGCTCAGGTTTTGCATTTAGTTAACATGATAAAAAGAAAACCCAAAAAACAATTGTGGAATTGCACTTTTTTTTGCAATTTCACCGCACTTGGAATTTTTTTCCTGTTTTCCAGTACATGATATGGTAAAATCAATGGTGTTGTTCAATAATACAACACGTCCTTCAACAAACAAGCCCTCACATGGACAAACTGAAGGAAAAATTTAAAAAGTTATGGCTCTGGGAAGAAAGGGAGTAAAAAATGAAAAAGCAAAAACGGAAAAACCAAAGGTCGTGAAGGGTTTAAAATAAAAAAAAAATATATGCAAATGATTTTGATAAAATATCCTTTAGTTTTATATTTTTGCCTTCTAAGCATATTTCTGTGTGTGTTTGATTGCAGACTACAAGTAAACCCTTTATCGTCTGGTGGAGCAGACATACTACCTTCCAGCTAACTCAGATGTTTTGCTAATGTACATTGGAAAGGTTCTAAGGAACCCAGGTAGACATTTTATTACATAAATGGATGGTCTTATTTTCTAGAAAATGTGAAAGTACAAATAATTTCTATGCCTAAATCAGGAGTGCAGATTCCTAAGCCATTTTGGGTGGCCGGCAACCATTGGAAATTAGGCGTGCTTTTTGTATCCCCATGGTATCTTCGTTAGCCATTAAAAGGTTTCATATTGACAAGATTCTTATTTTTTTTTCTATTGAGAGTATTCAAACCTAAATGGCACAGAAATATGTAGTAGTCAGAAAACAGTGGTAGTATTTGACAGCAGCTCTGTTTCTCATAGTGCAGGACCTGACAGAGCCTTGGGGCTGACAGTAGGCTCTCAGCTACATTGTAAGGTCCTGCACTCCGAGAAGTAGCAAAAAACAAGAAGAGATAAATATTAAAGGCTGATGGCCCAAACAATGAGGGATGTGGCTGCTGGCACCAATCGGAACGCTGTGGCCGGTATTGATGGAAGCAAGGTGATTGTCCCTACTGATGAGGGCATTGAGCTTTCACTTTTATGACAGCAATGCCTGTGACTGCTACATTAAACACAATGATTGTCATCACTCTGAGGGTTCTCTAGCTGTCAATTGTATGGGGAGCACTGGGGCTATAACGGGTAAAGGGATTTTGTCAGCACAGAATGTTCAAACCAAGTACAGGTGCTCGGTGCACCATGGCGCAATCAATCATTTATATATACACATTCCCACCTGCTTGGTTCCCATCTATTTCCATCTTTTCTGGCTCTATGAAACCAGAGTTGTCAATCAAAGACTGAGGGAAAACAAGCAGGTGGGAAGATGTAGTTGAATGATTGGCACCACAATGATGCAACGAGCAACTGTACTTGGTTTGAACAGTCATTCTGTACTGACAAAGTCCCTTTAAGTTACCATTGTTTTTACTGGTATGAGAACATTTTGGTGGTCGCTGGTATGTGATCATTGTGGTTGTCACAGGCATATAAGCACGCTCACAGCTATGTGGGGCACTCACTGTGCATGTTCCTGCTGAATGAAGTTTGAAACTCACAGTCATTTAACTAATGACCAACAGACTGGATCATGTATTCATTTCAGTTTTCTTCTCTTCTTAACAGCATTGTTTTATTTGAGAGAAGTTTTGTTCTTTGACTGTGAGAAAAGACCTCTTCCAAGGATTATTCCAAATGGTCTATTTTCTTTGCTTTAGTACTTAAAGGGATTTGAAAAAAGTACATTTTAATGAATAGATTTTGGAATAGGAATATGTTCAACAAAAGGATGTCTTAATAAAAAATGTTCCTGTGCTGAAATAATCTTATAAATGTGCCCCTGCTGTGTGCTGTGTAATGAATGTGTCTGACCATACAGGAACATGGTCTGATCTTACCACATCTCCTGGGCAGGGGAGGAACCAAAAGAGAGGACACAGACATAACAGCATGGGATCACAGCTGATTCTATCTGTAGGGTAAAACTTTTGCTGCTTATTCTTAAACATGTTTTACCGCAAAGAATAAGCTGTGATCCCATGCTGTAATGTTTGTATACTCTCTTTAGCTTTCTCCCAAGGAGCTGTGGTATGATCAGACCATGTTCCTGCACGGTCAGACACAGCCATTACACAGTACACAGCAGGGACACATTTATAAGATTATCTCAGCACAGGAACATTTATTTTTAATATATCCAATCTTGAAGAAAAAAAATGTATTCTAAGATCAAAAAATTAAAATGTACTTTGTGTGGGAAAAAAAACCCCTAATTATTATTATATCACATTAGTGTAAAACTAATCAGTGCTGACACAAACTAATAAAAATCTAAGCAAAAAAAGTCAATCTTTATTATTATAAGATACAAGCAAGCGTTATAGAAATATTAACAGTTACCAGAAGATACAGCCCAGTAAGATTTTGTCATGTGGGAATGTGACAAATATAAAGCACAAGCTATACTGGAAAAAAGAGAGGCAATATAAGAACATCTTGTAACGAACTTAGAGATAAGGTTGATTTCCTAAAAGCTTTTGCCTAGGGATAGTGAAAAGTCAACATATTACAAAGAAACAGAAAAAAGCTCTCATAAAATATTAGACAAGCATCCTTTCCTTTTAGTCCTTTGCTCTGGGCAGCAGCTGTATTAAGACAAGATGTGAAGAGCTGATAAAAGTATGAGGAACATTACTTCACACAAGGGTCACACTAGGCTGTGTTTGTGTGCTAAATTAACTGTCTGCCGTGAGGTATAATTTTAGGAAAATACCAAGCAAATATTTACAAGGGTTATTGCCTTTATCTTGAGAGATGGCTATAGCCTTTTCCAGCAGACTGCTAGAAGTTCACTGTCCGTCTTGTAAATAACGCATTTTAATCACTACACGTTATTGTAAAGTCAGACGCTTCAAGTTGAAGTCATTTTTTCTTTTCTTGAGATGATTCCTTTTTTGTCAACTATGGTGTGATAAACAAGTATATATTACAGTTTTATATCCAAGTCTCCAATTTAAAGAGCTATTCTGGTTGAGTAAACCATAATATAAGAACAATATTCACAATCCCAAATCATAATGTCATTAAGTTAATTAAGACTATTTCTCTTTTGGCTCTTGACTCTCTGTTACTACAAATGCTATTTCCAGCCAGTTGTCTCCAACCACCCTTGGTAGCTGAGTACATAATCTAAAAAGCCCTTCTTAAGTCATGCACAGGAAATGTTGTGAGCCATTATCTTCTTGCTTTGGCACACGTGTGGTGCTGCAATGAAGCCAGGGCAAGAACACCCTGCATATTTCATAGATCATAGAATTATAAATGTTAGATTTGGATTGTGTCCAACTCACTGCTCAATGGAGCACAGGATTCACTAAACCATCTCAGACAGATGTATGTCCAGCCTCTTTTTGAAGACTTCCATTGCAGGGGAACTCACCATCTCTCGTGGCAGCCTATTCCACTCATTGATCACCCTCACTGTCAAAAAGTATTTTCTAATAACTTATCTATATCTTCTCCCTTTTATTTTTATTCCATTGCATCTTGTGTTTTCATGTGCAAATGAGAATAATGATGATCTCTCTACACTGTGACATCCCTTCAGATATTTGTAGACAGCTATTACGTCTCCTCTTAGCCTTATTTTTTGCAAGCTAAACATTCCCAAATCCTTTAATCGTTCCTTGTAGGACATACTTTGCAGTTCGCATATCATTCTGGTAGCTTTTCTCTGAACTTCCTCCAGTTTTTCAAAGTCTTTTTTTATTCCAGATGCGGCCTGACCAAGGAGGAGTAGAGGGGGATGATTACTACACGTGATCTAGACTCTATGCTTCTCTTAATACATCCTAGAACTGTGTTTTCCTTTTTCTGCTGCATCACACTCTTTACTCATGTGCAGTTTGTGATCTATTAGTATACCCAAATCTTTTTCACAAGTATTGTTGCTTAGTTCTATTTCTCCTATTCTGTAAATGTAATTTTCATTTTTCTTGCCCAGATGTAGAATCTTGCATTTCTCCCTGTTAAATGCCATTCTATTACTCGCTACCCATTGTTCAAGCTTAACTAGATCCATCTGAATCCTTTCTATGTCTTCTCTAGTGTTAGCTATCCCTCCTAGCTATGCATCGTCTGCAAATTTAATCAGTTTACCTTCAGTTCCCTAGATCATCTATAAAAATGTTGAACAACACTGGGGCATGGAGAGAGCCTTGTGGTACCCCACTTGAAACACTCTTCCAATTGGATGTTCAACCATTTATTAGCACTTTGAGTACGATCACTGAACCAGTCATGAATCTACCTAACCGCAGCCTCGTCAATCCCACACTTGGTCATTTATTCAATAAGGATAGTATGAGATACTTTATCAAACACTTTGCTGAAGTCAAGATATACTATATCTACCACATTTCCCTGATCCACCCTGTCAGTGATTCCATCATAGAAGGAAATTAGATTAGTCTGGCATGACTTTCAGGATTGTTAACGATTGTGCGGTGAGAATTTCATTTAGAAAAATCTCCCATCCGTCTTGGAACATTTGATCTTACTTAAAGGCAACAGGTTCTGGGCTAAGCCAACCAAGTCCTTTATCCTAAGTTGCTCAACCACCTTGAACCAAATAGAAGCAAAACAGGTGGAAGTGTTTTAGAGATTAAAAACAGCTAACTAAGTGGTAATTTTTTTCATTTTATAGCATATTTAAAGATTAGCCATAACTAGTGTTGAGCGATACCGTCCGATACTTGAAAGTATTGGTATCGGATAGTATCGGCCGATACCCGAAAAGTATCGGATATCGCCGATACCGATACCCGATACCACTACAAGTCAATGGGACACCAAGTATCGGAAGGTATCCTGATGGTTCCCAGGGTCTGAAGGAGAGGAAACTCCCCTTCAGGCCCTGGGATCCATATTAATGTGTAAAATAAAGAATAAAAATAAAAAATATTGATATACTCACCCTCTGACGCGCCCTGGTTGTAACCGCCAGCCTCCGTTCATAAGAATGAGCGCTTGAAAGTCCTTAGATGACTTCGCGGCCTGTGATTGGTCGCGGAGCGGTCACGTGACCGCTCACGCGACCCATCACAGGCCGCGACGTCATCTAAGGACTTTCAAGCGCTCATTCTTAGGAACGGAAGCTGGCGGTTACATCGGTAAGGTCCAGGCTGCGTCGGAGAGGTGAGTATATCAATATTTTATATTTTTATTCTTTATTTTACACATTAATATCGATCCCGATACCGATTCCCGATATCACAAAAGTATCGGATCTCGGTATCGGAATTCCGATACAGCAAATATCGGCCGATACCCGATACTTGCGGTATCGGAATGCTCAAAACTAGCCATAACTATCTATATTATCTTAAAAGCTGTGAATAGAAAACAGACTGTATTGTTGGATCAGCTATAGTAGCAGTAAAGGGGCACATTAGACTTGTGTGTTGAAATCGCTTGGGCATAACATTGTATTAGTATTTATTCATAAAAGAGCCAATGAGAGTAGTGTGCAGTGCTGCATGAAAAAACATGCAAACTTTTTCCTAATGAAACTCAATGATCATGTTCATAGGAATAGTTAATAAAAGCTAAAGAGTAGCTATATTTTTATGTAATTAATGATCAGGCATTGTAAAGTTATGAATCTTTGTCATACACTTCCCTTCCTTATTTTCCTTCCTTCTATCTTTACCAGGTTTGATCAATAACTAAATTTAAAATAGATAAAATAATTGAATTAGTTACTTTTTAAAGCACCACTACAGCATAACTTTTTTTTCACTAATGTCTGTTTCCTGCCTCTAGAGAAATACTTATGCATATAAATATAAATATAAATAATAATATAATATGTAATATATAAATATTATTAAGGTTTATGAAATATTATTATTATTATTATTATTAATAATAACAATAATAATAAATATTACCTCCATATAAATACCTATGCCATCTTCTGCTGGTCCTGATGCCCCTCCAAATCCCATTCCACCATATTGTGACCATAGCTCCTAACCGGTAGTCAGAGGAAATGGTCACAATCTTTCACCGCAAGTCTATGAGACTGTAGTTCTCATAGATTTACATTGAGTTGTGACTTCCGACTTGCCCACCAAACACTGGGGCAATCCGGCAGGTCACAAGTAGCAGAAGACGACCAGAGCGGCACTGATAACAAATGCATTAGTGATACCACTCCGGTGGTGAAAAGAAAAGATCTGTGGAGTTGAAGAAGGACAGTGTCGAGATCCCGCCTCTGCACAGGGGGAATCTCGAACCATCTCCGCTGCAGTCTCCCATTCTTCTCCAGCCACAGTGGAATCTGCTCAGCGGAGACATCGGTCCCAGCATCTAGCTCAGGCTGATACTGGACGACTGGTTACTGCTGCCTTTCCAGCTTCTGCCATTGTAGCCAGTACTGGGCAGCGGCGAGCAGACGAGTTTGGGACTAAGTCCTGCTCTTCCCTTTCTGAGCATGCCCAGGGCAAGATCTCTCATTGGAGATCAAGGGTCACATGCTTAGATACTGCAGCAAATCCCATTGGTCCTTTAGGAAGGTCCTGAAGGTGTTCTTCTTCTGTGGCTGACTCCGATTGGTCCTTCTGGGAAGGTCCTGTTCTTGCTGCAGCTATAAAAGGTTCGCATGGCCGCATGGCCATGTGCTAGTGTACATTTGGAATCGTGTGTGTGTTGATGAGTGCAAGTCGTTCTTTAAAATCCCCTCCCTTGTGTATGACTGTTCACAAAAGGTGGATGCTTGCTGTCTAGCGCCCAACTAAGCTGTCAACATAAAGACGCACGATACAGCGTCTATTGCTGCCAGTGCGGCGCCGTGCGCTTATAGAGCCCTTTCCTATCTCAAGTCTGGGTGGTTAGTGGCGTCCGCCAAAGCAGCACGCACTCTTGTTCTTTAAGTTATATTTTCTGTTACTTTGACACCCAAGTTGCGGTGTCGAGCGCAAGTGGTCTGAACGTACTCTAACCCTGTGTCTTGGGATAGAGTCCTGAGACTCCTTGCTTGCGCTCTTGGTGCGGTACCGCGGCCCTGTGACGCAACAGGGTTTGCTTCTTTCACACTGGATGAAGTTAACCCGTGTGTGTATCCACATTGTACCACCATATAGTCCGTCATTACTCAGCAGCAGGTTCCATCTCTGCACGGTGGACCCCGGGATGCGAACGCACCTTATACCATCTCTCTTATAATTTAGTGCGTTCCGATAGCCCTAACAGACAGTATGATAAATACATGCACCTTTTTTTACTCACACATGTGATTTCATTTAGTCAGATATTCAGATATTAACCCCTCTGTGACCTTTGACGTACTATCCCGTCGAGGTGACCTGGGCCTATCTGACCCTCGACGGGATAGTACGTCATAGCCGATCGGCCGCGCTCACGGGGGGAGCGCGGCCGATCGCGGCCGGGTGTCAGCTGACTATCGCAGCTGACATCCGGCACTATGTGCCAGGAGCGGTCACGGACCGCCCCCGGCACATTAACCCCCGGCACACCGCGATCAAACATGATCGCGATGTGCCGGCGATGCAGGGAAGCATCGCGCAGGGAGAGGGCTCCCTGCGGGCTTCCCTGAGCCCCCCGCAGCAACGCGATGTGATCGCGTTGCTGCGAGGGTCTTACCTCCCTCCCTGCCTGCTCCAGACCCGGATCCAAGATGGCCGCGGATCCGGGTCCTGCAGGGAGGGAGGTGGCTTCACAGAAGCCTGCTCAGAGCAGGCACTGTGAAGCAGCCTGCACTTCAATCAGATCGGTGATCTGTCAGAGTGCTATGCAAACTGGCAGATCACCGATCTGTATTGTCCCCCCCTGGGGCAAAGTAAAAAAGTAAAAAAAAAATTTTCCAAATGTGTAAAAAAAAAATAAAAAAAAATATTCCAAAATAATGAAAAAAAAAAAAAATATTATTCCCATAAATACATTTCTTTACCTAAATTAAAAAAAAAACAATAAAAGTACACATATTTAGTATCGCCGCGTCCGTAACGACCCGACCTATAAAACTGGCCCACTAGTTAACCCCTTCAGTAAACACCGTAAGAAAAAAAAAAAAAACGAGGCAAAAAACAACGCTTTATTATCATACCGCCGAACAAAAAGTGGAATAACACGCGATCAAAAAGACAGATATAAATAACCATGGTACCGCTGAAAGCGTCATCTTGTCCCGCAAAAAACGAGCCACCAAACAGCATCATCAGCAGAAAAATAAAAAAGTTATAGTCCTGAGAATAAAGCGATGCAAAAATAATTATTTTTTCCATAAAATAGTTTTTATCGTATAAAAGCGCCAAAACATAAAAAAATAATATAAATGAGATATCGCTGTAATCGTACTGACCCGAAGAATAAAACTGCTTTATCAATTTTACCAAACGCGGAACGGTATAAACGCCTCCCCCAAAAGAAATTCATGAATAGCTGGTTTTTGGTCATTCTGCCTCACAAAAATCGGAATAAAAAGCGATCAAAAAATGTGACGTGCCCAAAAATGTTACGAATAAAAACGTCAACTCGTCCCGCAAAAAACAAGACCTCACATGACTCTGTGGACCAAAATATGGAAAATTTATAGCTCTCAAAATGTGGTAACGCAAAAAATATTTTTTGCAATAAAAAGCGTCTTTCAGTGTGTGACGGCTGCCAATCATAAAAATCCGCTAAAAAACCCGCTATAAAAGTAAATCAAACCCCCCTTCATCACCGCCTTAGTTAGGGAAAAATAAAAAAAAAAGTATTTATTTCCATTTTCCCATTAGGGCTAGGGTTAGGGCTAGGGTTGGGGCTAGGGTTAAGGCTACAGTTAGGGTTGGGGCTAAAGTTAGGGTTAGGGTTGGGGCTAAAGTTACGGTTAGGGTTTAGATTACATTTACGGTTGGGAATAGGGTTGGGATTAGGGTTAGGGGTGTGTCAGGGTTAGAGGTGTGGTTAGGGTTACTGTTGGGATTAGGGTTAGGGGTGTGTTTGGATTAGGGTTTCAGTTATAATTGGGGGGTTTCCACTGTTTCGGCACATCAGGGGCTCTCCAAACGTGACATGGCGTCCGATCTCAATTCCAGCCAATTCTGCGTTGAAAAAGTAAAACAGTGCTCCTTCCCTTCCGAGCTCTCCCGTGTGCCCAAACAGGGGTTTACCCCAACATATGGGGTATCAGCGTACTCAGGACAAATAGGACAACAACCTTTGGGGTCCAATTTCTCCTGTTACCCCTAGGAAAATACAAAACTGGGGGCTAAAAAATAATTTTTGTGGGAAAAAAAAAGATTTTTTATTTTCACGGCTCTGCGTTATAAACTGTAGTGAAACACTTGGGGGTTCAAAGTTCTTACAACACATCTAGATAAGTTCCTTGGGGGGTCTAGTTTCCAAAATGGGGTCACTTGTGCGGGGCTTCTACTGTTTAGGTACATTAGGGGCTCTGCAAACGCAATGTGACGCCTGCAGACCAATCCATCTAAGTCTGCATTCCAAATTACGCTCCTTCCCTTCCGAGCCCTCCAATGCATCCAAACGGTGGTTCCCCCCACATATGGGGTATCAGCGCACTCAGGACAAATTGGACAACAACTTTTGGGGTCCAATTTCTCCTGTTACCCTCGGGAAAATACAAAACTGGGGGCTGAAAAATAATTTTTGTGGGAAAAAATTTTTGTTTTATTTTTACGGCTCTGCATTATAAACTTCTGTGAAGCCCTTGGTGGGTCAAAGCGCTCACCACACATCTAGATAAGTTCCTTAGGGGGTCTACTTTCCAACATGGTGTCACTTGTGGGGGTTTTCTACTGTTTAGGTACATTAGGGGCTCTGCAAACGCAATGTGATGCCTGCAGACCATTCCATCTAAGTCTGTATTCCAAATGGCGCTCCTTCCTTTCCGAGCCCTCCCATGCGCCCAAACAGTGGTTCTCCCCACATATGGTATATCATCGCACTCAGGACAACTTGGACAACAGATTTTGGGGTCCAATTTCTCCTGCTACCCTCGGGAAAATACAAAACTGGGGGCTAAAAAAATAATTTTTGTGGGAAAAAATTTTTGTTTTATTTTTACGGCTCTGCATTATTAACTTCTGTGAAGCCCTTGGTGGGTCAAAGCGCTCAAAACACATCTAGATAAGTTCCTTAGGGGGTCTACTTTCCAAAATGGTGTCACTTGTGGGGGGTTTCAATGTTTAGGCACATCAGTGGCTCTCCAAACGCAACATGGCGTCCCATCTCAATTCCTGTCAATTTTGCATTGAAAAGTCAAACGGTGCTACTTCCCTTCCGAGCTCTCCCATGCGCCCAAACAGTGGTTTATCGCCACATATGGGGTATCAGCGTACTCAGAACAAATTGTACAACAACTGTTGGGGTCCAATTTCTTCTCTTACCCTTGGGAAAATAAAAAATTGGGGGCGAAAAATAATTTTTGTGAAAAAATATGATTTTTTATTTTTACGGTTCTGCATTATAAACTTCTGTGAAGTACTTGGTGGGTCAAAGTGCTCACCACACCTCTAGATAAGTTCCTTAGGGGGTCTACTTTCCAAAATGGTGTCACTTGTGGGGGGTTTCAATGTTTAAGCACATTAGGGGCTCCCCAAACGCAACATGGCGTCCCATCTCAATTCCAGTCAATTTTGCATTGAAAAGTCAAACGGTGCTACTTCCCTTCCGAGCTCTGTCATGCGCCCAAACAGTGGTTTACCCCCACATATGGGGTATCGGCGTACTCAGGACAAATTGTACAACACCTTTTGGGGTCCATTTTCTCCTGTTACCCTTGGTAAAATAAAACAAATTGGAGCTGAAGTAAATTTTTTGTGAAAAAAAGTTAAATCTTCATTTTTATTTAAACATTCCAAAAATTCCTGTGAAGCACCAGAAGGGTTAATAAACTTCTTGAATATGGTTTTGAGCACCTTGAGGGGTGCAGTTTTTAGAATGGTGTCACACTTGGGTATTTTCTATCATATAGACCACTCAAAATGACTTCAAATGAGATGTGGTCCCTAAAAAAAAATGGTGTTGTAAAAATGAGAAATTGCTGGTCAACTTTTAACCCTTATAACTCCCTAACAAAAAAAAATTTTGGTTCCAAAATTGTGCTGATGTAAAGTAGACATGTGGGAAATGTTACTTATTAAGTATTTTGCATGACATATCTCTGTGATTTAAGGGCATAAAAATTCAAAGTTGGAAAATTGCAAAATTTTCAAAATTTTCGCCAAATTTCCATTTTTTCTGCAAATAAACGCAGGTAATATCAAAGAAATTTTACCACTATCATGAAGTACAATATGTCACGAGAAAACAGTGTCAGAATCGCCAAGATCCGTTGAAGCGTTCCAGAGTTATAACCTCATAAAAGGACAGTGGTCAGAATTGTAAAAATTGGCCCGGTCATTAACGTGCAAACCACCCTTGGGGGTGAAGGGGTTAATTAACACATATGGGGAAAAAACTAGAAATCAGAGATGTACTAAGCCCAGTATGCTCCAGCAGATCCAGCGCGAGCCCTGAGAAATAGAGCAGATTTCAAATTGTTCTTTAATAAAGTGAATACTATTTCTCTTTTGTGACATTATACTTTTCCAGATAGCATATGATTTGTTTTTACACAGGTGAAAAATGAGTAAAAAGAGCAATAATTGTAATCTGTAGTCAAAGTTTGTGCTTTAATCCCCATTTGGCACAATTAAAATTTCAAGTATTAGGAGATTCTGTCTTAATATATCATGTGGGACTATTTTAGGCCAAAGTAATGTGATTTGTAGGCCAGGTGTCAGCCTTGAGGTGTTTTTTTACTGAACAGCCAAAAATATCCAAAGTATTGTTTTTTTTTAAAACAATATAGGCTGCATAATGAATTCTGAATTTAGGAATTATCCATAGGGAGACCAGAATAGGAGAACAAAACAGGTAACTCATGATGATCACTACTTTTCTTTAAAACCAGTATATTACCTTAAAAAAAGCTGCAATAAAAAGTCTAATTTTCAAACTGGGGCATTAAATAAAGTCATTTCAAAATTTGGGCTCATTTATTCCATACTTATTGTAATCAGAGCTGTTAATTCCCATGAACACTATTTAAAGGGCTACTAATTCCTAACATTTTATACACTTTTGTATAAATTCTCTCCCCTAATAAATTAGTTTGAAATGAAAACTAAAAAAGTTTCAAATTGAGTTTTGATAAATGACCGCTCACAACTAATGCTCAATTGCCAAAGCGTGGTTCTTGTTCTTCATGCATTGTTATTATTTGTTAATGGTAATTCTGTTACATTAGATTTGAGACCTCTCCCAAAGTGACCACAAGCCACCCAAGGAGCAATGACACATTTCAGCGTAGCTGCCAGTGCTGAACATGTGACGGCGGTCCTAAGCACCTATCGTATGAACACTCCATTGTCATTTAGCCATTTTGTAAGCCTTGAAGTCTTTAGGGATTGGGTGGATCATCTAAACAAGCCAAGGGTAAGAACATTCTTCAGAATCATGAATAATATTTTCATAAATTATTCTAACTCTAAAATGCCACATTGTAAGTGACATTTGAGCTGAATCAACAACTCAATACTTGAACTCAGCTCCAAGACAAATTGAAGTGGAAAAGAATGAAAACAGAGGTCTACAACTTGTAGAATTACCAAACCCAAGTGTTCAGTTTTATCATTCCTTCTCCTTTACATCAGAAAGCATGTTAAATAAGAACACTAAACAAGTTGACCATCGTCATTTTGTGATTTCTAATTTCCTAATACATCTTGATATTAATTGGACCTTTGTTTTATTGATAAAAAGCTCCAAATCTCCTGCACAGACATAGATTTAAAACAGCATATGGTGACCACTAAACGGAGCTCATAAGCTGACAGCTGAACTTAATAATAAACATCGGGATGCTAAAAGGCTCCTACTAGTGGCCACATGAATGTAATCATTTAAATCTTTTAAATCTTTTCAATAGATAAAGAGTTCTTTATCTAAAAAAAAGAATCTCCCAAATATACAATTTTGTTTGTAAGAAATAGTACAAAAGTGTCCTCCAAAACCCTGATTTTTCACATTCTATTTGCCTGTTTTTAGCTACATTGATATCAGATTGTATTCATCTGGAGTACAGGTGCTGGCAGTGGAAAAGTCCCAAGTTTGTTTTGCACTATAGCTAGAGATTGGTCTACAGACCATGTGGGCAATGCCCTGAAGGTGTACTTTTTGTATCACCCCTATTTGCTCGCAGATTGTAAGCTTGTGAGCAGGGCTCTCTCCTCTCTTGGTATCTGTTGAGTTAAATGTTATTCTGTAATGCCTTTAATGTCTGTACATGTCCCCTTTAAAATCTAAAATGCTACAAAATATTTTAGCGCTATAGAAATAAAAATTATTATTAATATTGTAATGGTACGGTCATTTCTCCAAAGTGTCCTAGGAGCTATTTTTCAACACAGCAATTTCAGGCCACTTGTTGCTCATGCTACTGTTAACAGCCTGCATGGCCTGAATGTCCTACCGTGGTCGGCAGCATCTCTGGACTTGTCTCCCATCGAACACATATGGGACGTCATTGGTCTGTTCCCTGTTCTGTACATCTAGCTTTATCAATTGAACCTCTGGATTCAATATTCTGCAAACTAGCCACAATTGTAAAAATAATTCTTGCTTTAAATAATAACTCTTGTAAATGAAAAAATATATAAGGTATATAAATATAAAAATATATATGGTATTCAGACACCTTTAAATTTTTCACTCTTTGTTTCATTGCAGCCATTTGGTAAATTTAAACAAGCTCATTTTTTCTCATTAATGTACACTTTGCACCCCATCTTGACTGAAAAAAAACAGAAATGTAGAAATTTTTGCAAATTTATTAAAAAAGAAAAACTGAAATATCACATGGTCATAAGTATTCAGACCATTTGCTCAGACACTCAGATTTAAGTCACATGCTTGAGATGGTTCTGGTTCTACTCCTTCATTGGAGTCCAGCTGTGTTTAATTAAACTGATAGGACTTGATTTGGAAAGGCACACACCTTTCTATATAAAACCTCACAGGTCACCGTGCATGTCAGACCAAATGAGAATCATGAGGTCAAAGGAACTGGCCAAGGAGCTCAGAGACAGAATTGTGGCAAGGCACAGATCTGGCCAAGGTAGCAAAAGAATTTCTGCAGTACTCAAGGTTCTTAAAAGCACAGTGACCTCCATAATCCTTAAATGGAAGAAGTTTGGGACCACCAGAAGTCTTCCTAGACCTGGCCGTGAGCAATCGTGGGAGAAGAGCCTTGGTGAGAGAGGTAAAGAAGAACCCCAAGAGCACTGTTGCTGAGCTCCAGATATACAGTAGGGAGATGGGAGAAAGTTCCACAAAGTCAACTATCACTGCAGCCCCACCCCAGTTGAGCCTTTATGGCAGAGTGGCCTGACGGAAGCCTCTCCTCAGAGCAACACATATGAAAGCCCGCATAGAGTTTGCTAAAAAAAACTGAAGGACTCTCAGACTATGAGAAATAAGATTCTCTGGTCTGATGAAACGAAGATAGACCTTTTTGGGGATAATTCTAAGCGGTATGTGTGGAGAAAACCAGGCACTGCTCATCACCTGCCCAATACAATCCCAACAGTGAAACATGGTGGTGGCAGCATCATGCTATGGGGGTATTTTTCAGCTGCAGGGACAGGACGACTGGTTGCCATTGAAGTAAACATGAGTGTGGCCAAGTACAGAGATATCCTGGATGAAAACCTCTTCTAGAGTGCTCTGGACCTCAGACTTGGCCAAAGGTTCACCACCTTCCAACAACACAATGACCCTAAGCACACAGCTAAAATAACAAAGGAGTGGCTTCAGAACAACTCTGTGATCATCCTTGACTGGCCCAGCCAGAGCGCTGACCTAAACCCAATTGAGCATCTCCGGAGAGACCTGAAAATGGCTGTCCATCAACTTTCACCATCCAACCTGATGGAACTGGAGAGCATCTGCAAGGAAGAAGGTCAGAACCCCCGCTTTGATGCAGGCTCTGGTGGTGAGCCCACATCAAAGCTGGGATATGTCAGCTGTTTTGTACAGCTGACATGTGACCGCAATAGCGGCCGGTGGAATCGCGATCTGCCTGCCGCTATTAACTAGTTAAATGCCCTTGTCAAACGCTGACAGCAGCATTTAACTAGCACTTGCGGCCATCGTACCGGAAATGAGTGCATCGCTGACCCCGTCACGTTATCGGGGTCAGCGATGCATCGGCATGACAACCAGAGGTCTATTGAAGACCGCTCTGGTTATTGATGCCAGATTGCTGTGAGCGCCACCCTGTGGTTGGCGTTCATAGCAATGCAGTAAATCTACCACATAGGAGCGATCTGAGCATCGCTCCTATGTAGCAGAGCCGATCGAGTTGTGCCAGCTTCTAGCCTCCCATGGAGGCTATTGAAGCATGGCAAAAGTAAAAAAAATGTTTTAAAAAAATATAAAAAAAAATAAAAAATATATAAAAGTTGAAATCACCCGCCTTTCGCCCCATTCAAAATAAAACAATAAAAAAAAATCAAACCTACACAAATTTGGTATTACCGCATTCAGAATCGCCCAATCTTTCAATAAGAAAAGGATTAACCTGATCGCTAAACAGCGCAGCGAGAAAAAAGTTCAAAACGCCAGAATTACGTTTTTTTGGTCGCCGAGACATTGCATTAAAATGCATAACGGGCAATCAAAAGAATGTATCTGCACCAAAATCATATCATTAAAAATGTCAGCTTGGCACACAAAAAATAAGCCCTCACCTAGCCCCATATCACGAAAAATGGAGACGCTACGGGTATCAAACAATTGCGCAATTTTTTTAGCAAAGTTTGGAATTTTTTTTTACCACATAGATTAAAAATAACCTATATATGTTTGGTGTCTATGAACTCATAATGACCTGGAGAATCAAAAGGGCTGGTTAGTTTTAGCATTTAGTGAACCTAGCAAAAAAGCCAAACAAAAAACAAGTGTGGGATTGCACTTTTTTTGCAATTTCACCGAACTTGGAATTTTTTTCCCATTTTCAAGAACATGCTAAAACCAATGATGTTGTTCAAAAGTACAACTTGTCCCACAAAAAATAAGCCGTCACATGGCCATATTGACAGAAAAAAAAAAAGTTATGGCTCTGGAAAGGAGGGGAGTTAAAAACGAAAACGCAAAACCAAAAAGAGCTGGGGTCATGAAGGGGTTAATAAATTTGCAAAAATGTCTACATTTCTGGGTTTTTTTTTCAGTTAAGATGTGGTACAGAGTGTACATTAATGAGAAAACAAATAAACTGTTTTGAATTTACCAAATGGCTGCAATGAAACAAAGAGTGAAAGATTTAAAGGGGTCTGAATACTTTCCGTACACACTGTATATGGTATTCACAGGGTAATGATGACTGATTTGTAAAGAGATTCAAAGTTGAAAATTTTTCTTGGGCACCATTCCCTGTAAAAGGTTTAGCAAAAAAGTGACACTTCTCGATGCTGTAAAACTGACAATCTTTGTAATAAAAGTATTGAGAGAAAATGTGTTAAGAGTAGTGTTGAGCGATACCGTCCGATACTTGAAAGTATCGGTATCGGAAAGTATCGGCCGATACCGGCAAAGTATCGGATCTAATCCGATACCGATACCCGATACCAATACAAGTCAATGGGACTCTTGTATCGGACGGTATTCCTGATGGTTCCCAGGGTCTGAAGGAGAGGAAACTCTCCTTCAGGCCCTGGGAACCATATTAATGTGTAAAATAAAGAATTAAAATAAAAAATATTGCTATACTCACCTCTCTGACGCAGCCTGCACCTTACCGAGGGAACCGGCAGCGTTGTTTGCTTAAAATTCGCGCTTTTCCTTCCTTACGTGAAGTCCCGGCTTGTGATTGGTCGCACGCCGCCCATGTGGCCGCGACGCGACCAATCACAGCAAGCCGTGACGTAATTTTAGGTCCTTCAGTATTTTAAAATTACGTTCCGGCGTTGTGATTGGTCGCGGTCACATGGGCGACGCGACCAATCACAAGCCGTGACGTCACGGGAGGCAGGAGACGCGCGCATTTTAAAATGCGCGCGTGTCCAGCCTCCCGTGACGTCACGGCTTGTGATTGGTCGCGTCGCCCATGTGGCCGCGACGCAACCAATCACAGCAAGCCATGACGTAATTTTAGGTCCTTCAGTATTTTAAAATTACGTTCCGGCGTTGTGATTGGTCGCGTCGCGGTCACATGGGCGACGCGACCAATCACAAGCCGTGACGTCACGGGAGGCTGGACACGCGCGCATTTTAAAATGCGCGCGTCTCCTGCCTCCCGTGACGTCACGGCTTGTGATTGGTCGCGTCGCCCATGTGACCGCGACGCGACCAATCACAATGCCGGAACGTAATTTTAAAATCCTGAAGGACCTGAAATTACGTCACGGCTTGCTGTGATTGGTTGCGTCGCGGCCACATGGGCGGCACGCGACCAATCAGAAGCTGTGACGTCACGGAAGGAAGGAAAAGCGCGCATTTTAAGCAAAGAACGCTGCCGGTTCCCTCGGTAAGGTGCAGGCTGCGTCGGAGAGGTGAGTATAGCAATATTTTTTATTTTAATTCTTTCTTTTACACATTAATGTTGTTTCGATACCGATACCCGATACCACAAAAGTATCGGATCTCGGTATCGGAATTCCGATACCCGCAAGTATCGGCCGATACCCGATACTTGCGGTATCGGAATGCTCAACACTAGTTAAGAGTGATATAGAGAAAATCCAATGACGTCTTGTTGTACTTCACACCTCTGTTAACTCTGATCAGAATAAAACGTAACTGAATCTAAAAAACTTGGATGAAAATGTTCTTGTGGCAATAAAAGAATATTTACCTCATGCTGCAAATTAGAATGCATACTTTTCATTAATGGCCAAATCTTCTAACATACAGCTGTTCCATAAAATCCAACCTATGGCAAAGACTCATATTATAAAAATTCTAATTTAATGAAGAAAAGTATCTAAATATAGGCTACTGATAAACCAGAGAACCCCTTGAAAAATGCCCAAAGCAAATTACCGAATGAAAACTCAATTTTCAAAACTTGCCCATTTAAACTAATGTTGCTAAAGCTCAAGTCTGGTGGCACCTGTTAGTCTCTACTTACTTCCCTGCCACTGATCACTTGTGATCCGCCAACTTTGCCTCGGTAGCCTTATGCATACAGTCATCAATGTAGAGGCCAGTGATTGGCTGCAGTGGTTTTGAGCATAAATTATACATGATCACCTACAAGGAAGTAAAGTCACAGCTGCACTGCAAAGCTGACTGTCAAAGTGCCAGGGCGTATTTACAGCCCCTGGTCACTGTATAGTGAGCGATGATCATAGCCTCTCTGACATGCCTGTATTACTAAAAGCCGATGGCTACCGGAATAAACATAACTTTCTCCCATATGAGCACTTTCAGTGTAGCAACCTGGCACCTTCATAATACTGTTAATCTGAAGATTAACACTATATCGGCAGGTTAATAATGTTATCCTACCTCACAGGTTCCTTTTAAATCCACTTAAAAGAATTTACTGGGTAGAAGGGCAAAATGAGCAACAGTACGTACACAGTGCTATATAATGATGATTGCAATATATTAAGAGAAAAACAACTGTGATGCTTCTTTAAAAGGCAAGCTTTTGTTGCAATAGCCTTTTTGACCAACACATGAACCCTCCTTTATATTTTTGGTTTATTCCTTAGTTTTCCAGTGTTGGTTAGCTGGGCTGGCAATAAATTTTGGTAAAGGACCTAAAGGAGTAGTTTCCTTTCAATTAAGATTCCACCTTGACTGCAGTTTGTTATAAAACACCAATATGTGCTGCATTCACAAAGTCAAAAGTTTACATACCCTATATACTTGTGTATAAGCCGAGTTTTTCAACACATTTTTTTGTGCTGAAAATGCCTCCCTCGGCTTATACAAGAGTCATTGTCCCAGTATATCCCAGTTTACAGTGGGGAGGGGGAGCCGCGGGTCACAGGAGGCAGGAGCCGACGGCTGCTGCTAAAGCCTGTTCCCGCTGCTAACGATAAATGAATATTCACTGCACTGGCAATGAATATTAATTTCTCTTATAGCATGCGCACAGTTACAGCCGTAGCCTCCGGCTTCCAGCAGCTGCAGGTCTCTCACAGGTGCCCGCTCATTAAGGTAATGAATATTCACCTCTCTCCAGACCCATAGGCTGGACAGAGGTGAATATTCATTATCTTTATGAGTGGGGACACGTGATTGCCCAGCTGCAGGAGCTGCTGACACTGGAACGAGATGCTGCAATTTAGCGCACAGAAGGTAAGTTGGATGTTTTGGGTTTCCTTGTGACTTTCTCATGGGGGGCAATACATACAAGGCTGGGGATGAGGAACCATGCAGACAGGAATTGGAATAAGGAGCCATGCATACAAGGATGGGAAAAAGGAGTCATGGATGCAAGGATGGGAATTGGAGCCATGCATACAAGGATAGGAATAAGGAGCCATGCATAAAAGGATGGGAATAAGGAATCATGCATGCAAGGATCAGAATAAGGAACCATGCATACAAGGATGGGAATAAGGAGCCATGCATACAAGGATGGGGATAAGAAGCCATTCATACAAGGATTGGAATAAGGAGCCCATACATGCAGGGATGGTAATAAGAAGCCATGCATACAAGGATGGAAATAAGGAGCCATGCACACAAGGATGGGGTTGAGGAACCATGCTTACCAGAATAGGGATTAGAGGACAATGCATACCCGGCTTAAACTTGAGTCAATAAGTTTTCTCAGTTTTTCAATGCAAAATTAGGTGCCTCGGCTAATACTCGGGTGGACTTATACATGAGTGTATACAGTACATTTCATTAGTATTTGGTACCATTGCCCTTAAACTGAATGACTTGGGTCAAACGTTTGGGATATCTGTTGTGTATCCGCTTTTTGGGCTCCCCTGGTGGTTGCTGGTGGTATTGGTGACTTGTTTGCACTTTGCTGCTTCTGTTCACCTGCTTCCATCAGCGTTTGGGAGTTTCCTATTTAGCCTTGCTCTCCAGTCATTTCCTTGCCGGTCATCATTGTAACCAGAGCCTTCGGTTGCATGTTCCTGCTACTAGTCTGCTGATCAGCTAAGTGGACTTTGTCCTTTTGTTTTGTATCTTTTGTCCAGTTTGCAGTTTTTGTAATTCTCTGCAGCTGGAAGCTCTTGCAGGCTGAAATTGCCACTCCTGTGTCATGAGTTGACACAGGAGTCTTAAAGTAATTTCAGGATGGTTTTTGAAAGGGTTTTCAGTTGACCGTGAAGTCCTCTTTTGTATCCTTCTGCTATCTAGTAAGTGGACCTCTCTTTGCTAAATCTACTTTCATACTGTGTATGTCTTTTTATTTCCCTAGAGGTAAGCCAGGTCTGTTTCTTCCTCTACCAGGCGTAGTTAGTCCTCCGGCTGGCGCGTGGCATTTAGGAAGCCGTAGGTATGCTCCCTGGCTACTATTAGTTGTGTGGTAGATTTAGCTCACGGTCAACTCGAGTTTCCATCACCCGAGAGCTCGTTCGTTATTTATATGTTTCTTACGTTCCCTTGCCATTGGGAACCATGACAGTATGACCGGCCAGTGTTAAACTTATTGGCAGAAGAAAAGAGAGAAAAAAGAAGTCTGTAAATTTTTTTTTTTTTCTTTTTCCCTATGCTTGCTCCATAGTTGGATCAGTTGTATTTCAGCTCTAATTACTGTCTTTGCCTTTCTCTCCTTATAATCCTTGAATGGCTCTGAGCTCACCTGTTTAATGATGGATCCTCAGAGTTTGGCTGCAGGTTTAAATAATCTTGCTACGAAGGTTCAAAATTTACAAGATTTTGTTATGCATACTCCTATTTCTGAACCTAAAATCCCTACACCAGAGGTGTTTTCCGGAGATAGATCTCGGTTTCTGAATTTCAAATATAATTGTAAATTGTTCCTTTCTCTCAGACCTCACTCCTCAGGAGATCCTGTCCAGCAGGTTAAGATTGTAATTTCTTTGCTGCGAGGTGACCCTCAAAATTGGGCATTTTCATTGGCACCAGGGGATCCTGCGTTGCTCAATGTGGATGCGTTTTTCCTGGCTTTAGGGTTGCTTTATGAGGAACCTAATTTGGAGATTCAAGCTGAAAAAGCTTTGATAGCCCTATCTCAAGGGCAAGATGAAGCTGAGATATACTGCCAAAAATTTCGTAAATGGTCTGTGCTTACTCAGTGGAATGAGTGCGCCTTAGCGGCAAAATTCAGAGAGGGCCTTTCTGATGCCGTTAAAGATGTTATGGTCGGGTTCCCTGCGCCTACAGGTCTGAATGAGTCCATGACAATGGCAATTCAGATTGATCGGCGTTTGCGGGAGCGCAAACCCGTGCACTATTTGGCGGTATCTTCTGAAGAGACGCCAGAGAAAATGCAATGTGACAGAATTATGTCCAGAAGCGAGCGGCAGAATTATAGGCGTAAAAATGGGTTATGCTTCTATTGTGGTGATTCTGCTCATGTTATATCGGCATGCTCTAAACGTACTAGGAAGGTTGACAAGTCTATTTCAATTGGCACTTTACAGTCCAAATTTATTTTGTCTGTAACCTTGATTTGTTCATTATCAGTTATTACCGTGGATGCCTATGTGGACTCTGGCGCCGCTCTGAGTCTTATGGACTGGTCCTTTGCCAGGCGCTGTGGGTTTGATTTAGAGCCTCTTGAAGTCCCTATACCTCTGAAGGGTATTGATTCTACACCTTTGGCTTGTAATAAACCACAGTTCTGGACGCAAGTGACTATGCGTATGACTCCAGACCATCAGGAGGTGATTCGCTTCCTTGTGTTGTACAATTTACATGATGTTTTGGTGCTTGGATTACCATGGTTACAGTCTCATAACCCAGTCCTTGACTGGAAAGCTATGTCTGTGTTAAGCTGGGGATGTCGGGGGGCTCATGGGGACACTCCTTTGGTGTCCATTTCGTCATCTATTCCATCTGAGATTCCGGCATTTTTGTCTGATTATCGTGATATTTTTGAAGAGCCTAAAATTGGTATACTCCCTCCTCACAGGGATTGTGATTGCGCCATAGATCTGATTCCTGGCAGTAAATTTCCAAAGGGTCGTTTGTTTAACCTATCTGTACCTGAACATGCTGCTATGCGCGAGTATATTAAGGAGTCCCTGGAAAAGGGACATATTCGTCCTTCTTCATCACCTTTAGGAGCCGGTTTTTTCTTTGTCTCTAAAAAGGATGGCTCTCTGAGGCCTTGTATTGATTATCAACTCCTGAATAAAATTACAGTCAAATATCAGTATCCGTTGCCTTTGCTGACTGATTTGTTTGCTCGCATAAGGGGGGCTAAGTGGTTCTCTAAGATTGATCTTCGTGGGGCGTATAATTTGGTGCGAATTAAGCAGGGGGATGAGTGGAAAACCGCATTTAATACGCCTGAGGGCCATTTTGAGTATTTGGTAATGCCTTTCGGCCTTTCTAATGCACCTTCTGTCTTTCAGTCCTTAATGCATGATATTTTCCGTGAATATTTGGATAAATTTATGATAGTGTACTTGGATGATATTTTGATTTTTTCTGATGACTGGAAGTCTCATGTTCAGCAGGTCAGGAGGGTTTTTCTGGTTTTGCGGGAGAATTCTTTGTGTGTAAAGGGTTCAAAGTGTGTTTTTGGGGTTCAAAAAATTTCCTTTTTGGGGTACATTTTTTCCCCTTCTTCTATTGAGATGGACCCTGTCAAGGTTCGGGCTATTTACGACTGGACGCAGCCTACTTCTCTGAAGAGTCTCCAGAAATTCTTGGGCTTTGCTAATTTTTATCGTCGATTTATAGCTGGTTTTTCTGGCGTTGCTAAACCTCTGACGGATTTGACTAAAAAGGGTGCTGATGTTGCCAATTGGTCCCCTGCTGCCGTGGAGGCCTTTCGGGAGCTTAAGCGCCGCTTTTTGTCTGCCCCTGTGTTGCGCCAGCCTGATGTTTCTCTTCCCTTTCAGGTTGAGGTCGATGCTTCCGAGATCGGAGCGGGGGCGGTTTTGTCGCAGAAAAGTTCTGACTGCTCAGTGATGAGACCTTGTGCGTTCTTTTCGCGAAAATTTTCGGCCGCCGAGCGAAACTATGATGTTGGTAATCGGGAGCTTTTGGCCATGAAGTGGGCATTTGAGGAGTGGCATCATTGGCTTGAGGGTGCCAAACATCAGGTGGTAGTTTTGACTGATCACAAGAATTTAATTTATTTGGAGTCTGCCAGGCGCCTGAATCCTAGACGGGCACGTTGGTCGTTGTTCTTTTCCCGGTTTAATTTTGTGGTCTCGTACTTACCGGGTTCTAGGAATGTGAAGGCAGATGCTCTTTCTAGGAGTTTTGAGCCTGACTCTCCTGGGAATTCTGAACCTGCTGGTGTCCTTAAGGATGGAGTGGTTTTGTCTGCTGTCTCTCCAGATTTGCGACGTGCTTTGCAAGAATTTCAGGCGGATAGACCTGATCGTTGTCCGTCTGGTAGACTGTTTGTTCCTGACGAGTGGACCACTAGAGTCATCTCGGAAGTTCATTCTTCTACTTTGGCAGGTCATCCGGGAATTTTTGGCACCAGAGATTTGGTGGCTAGATCCTTCTGGTGGCCTTCCCTGTCTCGAGATGTGCGTGTTTTTGTGCAGTCTTGTGATGTGTGTGCTCGGGCCAAGCCTTGTTGTTCTAGGGCTAGTGGGTTGTTGTTGCCCTTGCCTATTCCGAAGAGGCCTTGGACGCACATCTCTATGGACTTTATCTCGGACCTCCCTGTTTCTCAGAAGATGTCTGTCATCTGGGTGGTGTGTGACCGTTTTTCTAAAATGGTTCATTTGGTGCCATTGCCTAAGTTGCCTTCCTCATCTGAGTTGGTCCCTCTGTTTTTTCAAAATGTGGTTCGCTTGCATGGTATTCCGGAAAACATCGTTTCTGACAGGGGTACCCAGTTCGTGTCTAGATTTTGGCGGGCAGTCTGTGCCAGGTTGGGCATTGATTTGTCTTTTTTGTCTGCATTCCATCCTCAGACCAATGGCCAGACGGAACGAACTAATCAAACTTTGGAGACTTATTTGAGGTGTTTTGTGTCTGCGGATCAGGATGATTGGGTTGCCTTTCTGCCGTTGGCGGAGTTTGCTCTTAATAATCGGGCTAGTTCTGCCACTTTGGTTTCTCCTTTCTTTTGCAATTCAGGGTTTCATCCGCGTTTTTCATCTGGTCAGGTTGAATCTTCGGATTGTCCTGGAGTGGATGCGGTAGTGGATCGGTTGCATCAGATGTGGGGACAAGTGGTGGATAATTTGGAATTGTCCCAGGAGAGGACTCAGCAGTTTGCTAACCGCCGTCGTCGTGTTGGCCCCCACCTTCGTGTTGGGGACTTGGTGTGGTTGTCTTCCCGTTTTGTCCCTATGAGGGTTTCTTCTCCTAAATTTAAGCCTCGGTTCATCGGTCCTTATAGGATTTTGGAGATTCTTAACCCTGTCTCCTTTCGTTTGGACCTCCCGGCATCTTTCGCTATCCATAATGTGTTCCATCGGTCGCTGTTGCGGAGATATGAGGTACCGGTGGTTCCTTCTACTGAACCTCCTGCTCCTGTGCTGGTGGAGGGTGAATTGGAATACGTGGTAGAAAAGATCTTGGACTCCCGTATTTCCAGACGGAGACTTCAATATCTGGTTAAATGGAAGGGCTATGGTCAGGAAGATAATTCTTGGGTAACTGCCTCTGATGTTCATGCCTCGGATTTGGTTCGTGCCTTTCATAGGGCTCATCCAGATCGCCCTGGCGGTTCTTGTGAGGGTTCGGTGCCCCCTCCTTAAGGGGAGGGTACTGTTGTGTATCCGCTTTTTGGGCTCCCCTGGTGGTTGCTGGTGGTATTGGTGACTTGTTTGCACTTTGCTGCTTCTGTTCACCTGCTTCCATCAGCGTTTGGGAGTTTCCTATTTAGCCTTGCTCTCCAGTCATTTCCTTGCCGGTCATCATTGTAACCAGAGCCTTCGGTTGCATGTTCCTGCTACTAGTCTGCTGATCAGCTAAGTGGACTTTGTCCTTTTGTTTTGTATCTTTGTCCAGTTTGCAGTTTTTGTAATTCTCTGTAGCTGGAAGCTCTTGCGGGCTGAAATTGCCACTCCTGTGTCATGAGTTGACACAGGAGTCTTAAAGTAATTTCAGGATGGTTTTTGAAAGGGTTTTCAGTTGACCGTGAAGTCCTCTTTTGTATCCTTCTGCTATCTAGTAAGTGGACCACTCTTTGCTAAATCTACTTTCATACTGTGTATGTCTTTTCCTCTTAATTCACCGTTATTACATGTGGGGGGCTGCTATCATCTTTTGGGGTATTTCCCTAGAGGTAAGCCAGGTCTGTTTCTTCCTCTACCAGGCGTAGTTAGTCCTCCGGCTGGCGCGTGGCATTTAGGAAGCCGTAGGTATGCTCCCTGGCTACTATTAGTTGTGTGGTAGATTTAGCTCACGGTCAACTCGAGTTTCCATCACCCGAGAGCTCGTTCGTTATTTATATGTTTCTTATGTTCCCTTGCCATTGGGAACCATGACAGATATCCTTCCACAAGCTTCTGACAAAAGTTGGTCAGAATTGGGCCCATTCCTCCTGACAAAATTGGTGTAACTGATCCAGGTTTGAAGGTCACCTTGCTCGGACATGCCTTTTCAGCTTTGGCCATACATTTTCAATAGGATTGAGATCAGGGCTTTGTGATGGCCACTCCAAAACATTGACTTTGTTGTACTTAAACCACTTTGTTACCATTTTGGCAGTATGCTTAAGGTTATTGTCCATTTACAAGACCCATTTCCGCCCAAGCTTTAACTTCCTGGCTGATGTGTTGAGATGTTGCTTCAGTATTGCCACATAATCTCCTTTGCTTATGATGTCATCTATTTTGTGAAGTGCACCAGTCTCTCCTGCAGCAAAACAACTTCACAACATGATGCTGCCACCCCGATGTTTCACAGTTGGGATGGTGTTATTAGGCTTCCAAGTTTCTCTCTTTTTCCTCTAAATGTAACAATGGTCATTATTAGTGTTGAGTAGGGTTGAGCGACCTTGACCTTTTTAGGGTCGAGTCATGTTTTGCGAAACCCGACTTTTTGAAAAGTCGAGTCGGGCGAAATCGGCCGATTACTGCGAAAAGTCAAGGATCGGCCGGAACACGAAACCCTATGCACGTCACTGGGGATTTTATTTTATTTTATTTTTTTCTCTCTTTCTCTCTCTCTCTCTCTCCCCTCCGTCCCATATTTCCCTCCGTCCCAGCACAGAAAATCTCGTGTTACACATTGCAAATCCCTACTGCGCACAAGCGATAAAATGATGATAGCCGTGCACGCCCCTAACCCCTATGTCATCACTCTGCCCACACTCCTTCATTGGCTGAAAAAATGGCGCTAAAGGCGTCATACGAAACGCGACTTTGGCGCCAAGATCGCGTACCTCATGGCCGACCCCACATAGGGATCGGGTCGGGTTTCATGAGACGCCGACTTTGCCAAAAGTCGGCAACTTATGAAAATGAACGATCCGTTTCACTCAACCCTAGTGTTGAGCATTCCGATACCGCAAGTATCGGGTATCGGCCGATACTTGCGGTATCGGAATTCCGATACCGAGATCCTATACTTTTGTGGTATCGGGAATCGGTATCGGGATTAATATCAATGTGTAAAAGAAAGAATTAAAATAAAAAATAGGGATATACTCACCTCTCCGGCGGCCCCTGGACTTTACCGCCGTAACCGGGAGCCGTTGTACCTAAGAATGCGCGCTTGAAGGGCCTTAGATGACGTCACGGCGCTCTGATTGGTCTGTAGCCGTCGCGTGACTGCTACGCGACCAATCACAAAGCCATGATGTCACGTAAGGTCTTTCAAGTGCTTGAAAGACCTTAGGTGACGTCACAGCTTTGTGATTGGTCGCGTAGCGGTCACGCGACCGCTACGCGACCAATCAGAAGCTGCGGACGTCTTCTAAGGTATTTCAAGCGCTTGAAAGACCTTAGGTGACGTCACGGCTTTGTGATTGGTCGCGTAGCGGTCACGCGACCGCTACGGACCAATCAGAGCGCCATGACGTCATCTAAGGCCCTTCAAGCGCGCATTCTTAGGTACAACGGCTCCCGGTTACGGCGGTAAAGTCCAGGGCGCGTCAGAGGGTGAGTATATCCCTATTTTTTATTTTAATTCTTTCTTTTACACATTGATATGGATCCCAGGGCCTGAAGGAGAGTTTCCTCTCCTTCAGACCCTGGGAACCATACAGGATACCGTCCGATACTTGGTGTCCCATTGACTTGTATTGGTATCGGGTATCGGTATCGGATTAGATCCGATACTTTGCCGGTATCGGCCGATACTTTCCGATACCGATACTTTCAAGACACTAGTCATTATGCACAAAAAGTTCAATTTTAGTTTCATCAGGACATGTCTAAAAATTTAAGGTCTTTGTTCCTGTGTGCATTTGCAAACATTAATCTGGCTTTTTTATGTTTCTTTTGGAGTAATGGCTTCTTCCTGGCAGAGTATCCTTTCAGTCCATGATGATACAGTACTAGTTTCACTATGGATATTGACACAATCTTACCAGCTTCGGCCATCATCTTCACAAGGTCTTTTGCTTTTGTCCTTGGGTTGATATGCACGTCAGACCAAAGTACGTTCATTTCTGGGACACAGAACCCGTCTCCTTCCTGAGCGGTAAGATGGCTGGACATTTTCGTCTTGTTTGTACTTGCGTATAATTTTATGAGCGACGCACCTTCAGGTATCTTGAAATTGTACCCAAGGATGAGCCAGACTTGTGCAAGTCCACAATTCTCTTCCTGATATATTGGCTGATTTCTTTAACCCCTTAAGCCCCGAGGGTGGTTTGCACGTTAATGACCGGGCCAATTATTACAATTCTGACCACTGTCTCTTTATGAGGTTATAACTCTGAAACGCTTCAACGGATCTTGGCGATTCTGACATTGTTTTCTCGGGACATATTTTACTTTATGATAGTGGTAAAATTTATTCGATATAACTTGAGTTTATTTGTGAAAAAAATGGAAATTTGGCAAAAATTTTGAAAATTTCGCAATTTTCCAAATTTGAATTTTTATGCCCTTAAATCACAGAGATATGTCACACAAAATACTTAATAAGTAACATTTCCCACATGTCTATTTTACATCAGCACAATTTTGGAACCAAAATTTTTTTTTGTTAGGGAGTTATAAGGGTTAAAATTGACCAGCAATTTCTCATTTTTACAACACCATTTTTTTTTAGGGACCACATCTCATTTGAAGTCATTTTGAGGCATCTATATGATAGAAAATACCCAAGTGTGACACCATTCTAAAAACTACACCCCTCAAGGTGCTCAAAACCACATTCAAGAAGTTTATTAACCCTTCAGGTGTTTCACAGGAATTTTTGGAATGTTTAAATGAAAATGAACATTTAACCTTTTTTCACACAAAATTTTTCAGCTCCATTTGTTTTATTTTACCAAGGGTAACAGGAGAAAATGGACCATAAAAGTTGTTTTACAATTTGTACTGAGTACGCTGATACCCCATAAGTGGGGGTAAACCACTGCTCGGAAGGAAAGGAGCGCCATTTTACTTTTCAATGCAAAATTGACTGGAATTGGAATGGGACGCTATGTTGCGTTTGGAGAGCCCCTGATGTGCGTAAACATTGAAACCCCCCACAAGTGACACCATTTTGGAAAGTAGACCCCCTAAGGAACTTATCTAGATGTGTGGTGAGCACTTTGACCCAACAAGTGCTTCACAGAAGATTTATAATGCAGAGCCGTAAAAATAAAAAATCATATTTTTTCACAAAAATGATCTTTTCGCCCCCAATTTTTTATTTTCCCAAGGGTAAGAGAAGAAATTAGACCACAAAATTGTTGTGTAATTTGTCCTCAGTACGACGATACCCCATATGTGGGGGTAAACCACTGTTTGGGCGCATGGAAGAGCTCGGAAGGGAAGGAGTGCCATTTTACTTTTCAATGCAAAATTGACTGGAATTAAGATGGAACGCCATGTTGCGTTTGGAGAGCCCCTGATGTGCCTAAACATTGAAACCCCCACAAGTGACAACATTTTGGAAAGTAGACCACTTAAGGAACTTATCTAGATGTGTGGTGAGTAGTGTTGAGCGATACCTTCCGATATTTGAAAGTATCGGTATCGGACTGTATCGGCCGATATCCGAAAAATATCGGATATCGCCGATACAGATACCCGAAACCAATACAAGTCAATGGGACACAAATATCGGAAGTTATCCTGGATGGTTCCCAGGGTCTGAAGGAGAGGAAACTCTCCTTCAGGCCCTGGGATCCATATTCATGTGTAAAATAAAGAATAAAAATAAAAAATAGGGATATACTCACCCTCTGACGCGCCCTGGTAGTAACCGCGGCAACCGGCAGCCTCCGTTCCTAAGAATGAGCGAGTGAAGGACCTTCGATGACGTGACGGCTTGTGATTGGTCGCGTGACCGCTCATGTGACCGCTCACGCGACCAATCACAAGACCGCGACGTCATCGCAGGTCCTTCACTCGCTCATTCTTAGGAACGGAGGCTGCCGGTTGCAGCGGTTACTACCAGGGCACGTCAGAGGGTGAGTATATCCCTATTTTTTATTTTTATTCTTTATTTTACACATGAATATGCATTCCGATCCCGATTCCCGATATCGCAAAAATATCGGAACTCGGTATCGGAATTCCGATACCGCAAATATCGGCCGATACCCGATACTTGTGGTATCGGAATGCTCAACACTAGTGGTGAGCACTTTGACCCAACAAGTACTTCACAGAAGTTTATAATACAGAGCCGGAAAAATAAAAAATCATATTTTTTTCACAAAAATGATATTTTCGCCCCCAATTTTTTATTTTCCCAAGGGTAAGAGAAGAAATTGGACGCCAAAAGTTGTTGTGCAATTTGTCCTGAGTACGCTGATACCCCATATGTGGGGGTAAACCACTGTTTGGGCGCATGGCAGAGCTCGGAAGGGAAGGAGCGCCGTTTGACTTTTCAATGCAAAATTGACTGGAATTGAGATGGGACACCATGTCGCGTTTGGAGAGCCCCTGATGTGCCTAAACACTAAAACCCCCCACAAGTGACACAATTTTGGAAAGTAGAGCCCCTAAGGAACTTATCTAGATGTGTTTTGAGAGCTTTTAACCCCCAAGTGTTTCACTACAGTTTATAACGCAGAGCCGTAAAAATAAAAATTCTTTTTTTTTCACAAAAATGATTTATTAGCCCCCAGTTTTGTATTTTCCCAAGGGTAACAGGAGAAATTGGACTCCAAAAGTTTTTGTCCAATTTGTCCTGAGTACGCTGATACCCTGTATATGGGGGGAACCTCTGTTTGGGCGCATAGCAGAGCTCGGAAAAGAAGGCGCGCCATTTGGAATGCAGACTTAGATGGATTGGTCTGCTGGCATCACGTTGCATTTGCAGAGCCCCTGATGTACCCAAACAGTAGAAACCCCCAAGAAGTGACCCCATATTGGAAACTAGACCTCCCAAGGAACTTATCTAGATGTGTTTTGAGAACTTTGAACCCCCAAGTGTTTCATTACAGTTTATAATGCAGAGCCGTGAAAATAAAAAATATTTTTTTTTCCACAAAAATTATTTATTAGCCCCCAGTTTTGTATTTTCCCAAGGGTAACAGGAGAAATTGGACCCCAAAAGTTGTTGTCCAATTTGTCCTGAGTACGCTGATACCCCGTATGTGGGGGGAACCACTGTTTGGGCGCATGGCAGAGCTCGGAAGGGAAGGAGCGCCATTTGGAATGCAGACTTAGATGGATTGGTCTGCAGGCGTCACGTTGCATTTGCAGAGCCCCTGATGTACCCAAACAGTACAAACCCCCCACAAGTGACCCCATAATGGAAACTAGACCTCCCAAGGAACTTATGTAGATATGTTGTGAGAACTTTGAACCCCCAAGTGTTTCACTACAGTTTATAACGCAGAGCCGTGAAAATAATTTTTTTTTTTTTTTCACAAAAATGATTTATTAGCCCCCAGTTTTGTATTTTCACAAGGGTAACAGGATAAATTGGACCACAAAAGTTGTTGTCCAATTTGTCCTGAGTATGCTGATACCCCATATGTGGGGGGAACCACTGTTTGGGCGCATGGCCGAGCTTGGAAGGGAAGGAGCGCCATTTGGAATGCAGACTTAGATGGATTGGTCTGCAAGCGTCACGTTGCATTTGCAGAGCCCCTGATGTACCCAAACAGTAGAGACCCCCCACAAGTGACCCCATATTGGAAACTAGACCTCCCAAGGAACTTATCTAGATATGTTGTGAGAACTTTGAACCCCAAAGTGTTTCACTACAGTTTACAACGCAGAGCCGTGAAAATATCTTTTTTTTTCCCACAAAAATGATTTTTAGCCCCCCAAATTTTTATTTTCCCAAGGATAACAAGAGAACTTGGACCCCAAAAGGTGTTGTCCAATTTGTCTTGAGTATGCTGATACCCCATATGTTGGGTAAACCCCTGTTTGGGTGCACGGGAGAGCTCGGAAGGGAAGGAGCACTGTTTTACTTTTTCAACGCAGAATTGGCTGGAATTGAGATCGGACACCATGTCGCGTTTGGAGAGTCCCTGATGTGCCTGAACAGTGGAAACGCCCCAATCCTACCTGAAACCCTAATCCAAACACACCCCTAACCCTAATCCCAATGGTAACCCTAACCACACCCCTAACCCTGACACACCCCTAACCCTAATCCCAACCGTAAATGTAATCCAAACCCTAACCCTAACTTTAGCCCCAACCCTAACCCTAACTTTAGCCCCAACCCTAACCCTAACTTTAGCTCCAACCCTAGCCCCAACCCTAACCCTAGCCCTAACCCTAGCCCTAACTCTAGCCCTAACCCTAACCCTAGCCCTAACCCAACCCTAGCCCTAACCCTAGCCCTAACCCTAGCCCTAACCCTAACCCTAGCCCTAACCCTAACCCTAGCCCTAACCCTAGCCCTAACCCTAACCCTAGCTCTAACCCTAGCCCTAATCCTAATGGGAAAATGGAAATAAATACATTTTTTTAATTTTATTATTTTTCACTAACTAAGGGGGTGATGAAGGGGGGTTTGATTTACTTTTATAGCGTTTTTTTATATCAGATTTTTATGATTGGCAGCTGTCACACACTAAAAGACGCTTTTTATAGCAAAAAAGTTTTTGCGTCTCCACATTTTGAGACCAATAATTTTTCCATATTTTGGTCCACAGAGTCATGTGAGGTCTTGTTTTTTGCGAGACGAGTTGACGTTTTTATTGGTAACATTTTCGGGCACATGACGCTTTTTGATCGCTTTTTACTCCGATTTTTGTGAGGCAGAATGACCAAAAACCAGCTATTCATGAATTTCTTTTGGGGGAGGCATTTATACCGTTCCACGTTTGGTAAAATTGATAAAGCAGTTTTATTCGTCGGGTCAGTATGATTACAGCGATATCTCATTTATATCATTTTTTTATGTTTTGGCGCTTTTATACGATAAAAGCTATTATATAGAAAAAATTATTTTGGCATCGCTTTATTCTGAGGACTATAACTTTTTTATTTTTTGCTTATGATGCTGTATGGCGGCTTGTTTTCAGTGGTACCATGGTTATTTATATCCATCTTTTTGATCATGTGTTATTCCACTTTTTGTTCAGCGGCATGATAATAACGCATTGTTTTTTGGCTCGGTTTTTTTTCCTTATGGTGTTCACTGAAGGGGTTAACTAGTGACATAGTTTTATAGGTTGGGTCGTTACCGACGCGGCGATACTAAATATGTGTACTTTTACTGTTTTTTTTTTTTATTTAGATAAAGAAATGTATTTATGGGAATAATATTTTTTTTTCTTTATTTAGGAATTTTATTTTTTTTTTTACACATGTGGAATTTTTTATTTATTTTTTTACTTTGTCCCAGGGGGGGACATCACAGATCACTGATCTGACAGTTTGCACAGCACTCTGTCAGATCAGCGATCTGACTGACAGCGCTGCAGGCTTACCAGCACCTGCACTGGACCCGGAAGTAATCCCTGCAGGACCCGGATGCAGCTCCGCGGCCATTTTGGATCCGGGGCCTGCAGGGATAGGAGGTAAGAGATGCTCGGAGCAACGCGATCACATCGCATTGCTCCGGGGGTCTCAGGGAAGCCCGTAGGGAGCCCCCTCCCTGCGCGATGCTTTCCTATACCACCGGAACACTGCGATCATGTTTGAATGCAGTGTGCAGGGGGTTAATGTGCCGGGAGCGGTCCGTGACCGCTCCTGGTACATAGTGCCGGATGTCAGCTGCGATAGTAAGCTGACACCCGGCCGCGATCGGCCGCGATCGGCCACGCTCTCCCCGTGAGCGCGGCCGATCGCATATGACGTACTATCCCGTCGGTGGGAATTAAGTCCCACCCCACCTCGACGGGATAGTACGTCATATGGGATTAAGGGGTTAAACTTTCCCATGCTGCTACACAATGAAGCAGTGTGTTTCAGGTGTGCATTAAAATGCAACCACAGATATGTTTCTAATTAACTCAGATGTTGCTAAAAAAAACTATCAGAAGCCTCCAAACACTTGACATCATCATATGGGCAGTCCAGAATTGTTTAAAGGCATAGTAATCTTAGTGTATGTAAACTTTTGACTTTGCAGTAAGTGATACAAATGCCTTAAAACATTCTCTCTCTCTCATTATTCTAGCATTTGACAAATATTAATAATTATGGTAATTCTAATTGACCCAAAGCTGGAAAGGTTTATTCTGATTTCATGTCACATATTGAGAAAAACTTGCGTATGTGCCTTTTTATATAGTGAATGAAAACTTCTGACTTCTGACTCTATATATACACATATATCTATTGGAGTTTGTGCAAATAGATTTGCAGGGCCGGGTCTATCGTCCACCTTACTAACACTTTTTATGCATTAATGCTTTAATGCAAGATCTTCATAACAACCCTCCATTATATGTAAAAGACAAGGCTATTAGAGCCACACCTGGAGTGATGCTGAAAGATTTTCATATTGCTGATGAAGACAATGGCACTAATGGTATATTACACAGAAATCTAGCAGAATACAAGTTCATGGTGTTATTTAAGGTATAGTAATGAAATAAACCCTTTGCACACACTTCCATTACTTTTTCATGTATTACTAAGCACCATCTTTCTTCATACTGCTATTATCTTATAATTGATTCAAGCCCTCTTATGATTAAACAGATTGAAAGCTTTAAAGTCAAGTAGTCTGTAGGTTAAAATAACAGACAAGCACATATGGAATATAGCAATGACTATCATCTGATGAAATTGTCTCGTGAACTTTTGCCATTGCTGCAGTGATAACGAGGGAGAAGGGGGGATACAACACGTAACATTAGATCAGCCCTGGTCAATATTTCATGGCTGACAGGATGACAAAATATTAATTATTTGATGAATGTTTTTAATGGGCTATCTAGCTTCAAAGGAGTCATTCTCTAAACAGTATCAACCAGGTCAGCAATGAAATTATATTTCGGCATGGAATAATTATATATACAGGGATGCAGTCGATCAGAGAGGTCAGATGCAGGTTTCAGTATTAATGCATTGGGATTTGCAATGTGTTATTGTTTTATTTGTGGTTTTATAGATGACTGCAAGTAAGCCAACCATCTTAAGGGGAACTTGTCAGGCGATTTAGCATACCTAATAGAATTGTACCATTGTATGTCAAGGAAAGTTCATTCATATATGTGTAAGGATATGCCAGGGTGGAGCAAGTGTGTGCAAATGAGCCTAGAAGTGCTTTGGAGTGGGTCTGCATTGACTTACCTGCATAGTGCCATCCCTAACTGTTGGATTGACTGCTTTTGGCTACCACTACATAACTTAAAGAGAACCTTTCAGCAGTTTTGGCTGATATAAGATATGGCCATCACCTTTCAGGGCTTCTACACAGGTGCCGGATTAGGTCAAAGAGCCCCAGTATCTGCTCACTGCAGTACTTTGCTCTGCCGAGAAGTATGCCTGTGCAGGAGCGCGATGGCGGGGAGCCTGTGTGGATGATGCAGGGATGCGTCACCCACAACAAGAAGCAAACAGGAGGGCGGCGATCATAAGAAAATGGGAGGCACCAGACCGGGACCAGCGACGCCCATCGGACCGGACTGCCCTGCAGGTGAGTATAATAAAACGTATTGTTCTGTTCTTCCAGGTCGGATTGGGGCTTATATACAGCATTATAGAATGTTGTATATAAGCCCTGAAAGGTGATGGCAGTATCTTATATCAGCCAAAACTGCTGACAGGTTCCCTTTAAGTCACCAGTGGAATCTTCCATATGCCCCATTTGTGCCTGAGGAAACGTGAAGCACTTTAGCCTTTGATCATGGATAGGTAAAAAAGGGTACTCCATTTCATCGCAAGCAGAATATTTCTTAGACAACATTATGTTAACGCCTACAATTACTCATTAGCAATGATGTACTGTACAGTATAGCCCAACATCAATATATATACAATCAATAATATAATTAAAGAAGCACTCCTCCATTCAAAGTTTTTATCGTCTTAGTATAGTACAGTCATCATATTATGTAGCACTGTGTACTTACAATTTATCATTTTGCCTTTCTACTCAGCTAATTCTTCTCTTTTATCTGCTCTATTTAGAAACAGGAAGTCTTTTGTCCCTGCATTTATCATTCCCCTCTTTAACTCCTGACCCACCTGCTTCCTCCTCCCTTTGGCAGGGAATTTTGCAGAGAAAATTAACCTCCTATTTCTACATAGAGTTTAGAAGTATTCAGCTGGTTAGTTGTAGGGGGGTGACTCGGTACATCACATGCCTCTCCTCCTTTGGTTGCTATGCACATGTAATGTATATACTGTGATGCTAATGTAATGTGCTGTCCCCCTATTGTTTATCAATGTGTGTCATGCATTGTAATGTGGTGTATTCAATATGTCTAGGATTAGGGATAAGATAGGATAGAGGTTAGTATAGGATAATAGTGGGGTTAGCTTAAGGGGACACATTAGCGCAAGGCAATAAATAGGTTAGTGAGATACAGGCAGAACAGGGGTTAAGCAGTTGGAAGGGGCTACATAACAGAGCAGCACAGAGCAGGGATATAGGACAAGCACTTCCTGATTAAAGGCAGAAAGCCCGGGCAACTTGCCCAAGGGCATGGAGCAAACTGTTTATAGGATAGCCTCAGACTGTGAAGACAGAGCTGCTATGGAGGGGAGAGGCCTCAGCCTGTAGGACAATGTGAACAGGCACCAGCTCAGTGGAACTATCTCCAGGAAAATTCCGAGGTCTATGATTGGGACAGGAGCAGCTATAAGTGTTCCTGGCACCTTTTCCTATGGAAGCCGGAAAAGGGGATTATAAGGAGTATTTAGACACATGATGTCATGGACCTAATGGAAAACAGAAAAATTACTGGGTAGAAAGACAAAATGAGCAATTGTAAGTACACAGTGAGTATAATATGATGGCTGCAATATATTAAGATGAGAAAAACTTTGATGGGAGGAAGAGTGCTTCTTGAATGGTTACTTTATTAATAAACAATACAAAAACAGTTGCCAAAAGAGATTCTTAAAACAGCCCAATAAAAACCCAGTGTGATCACACATAATTCAAACTAGAAATCTGATGTAATAGCATTAAAATAAATGTTAACTCACAAAGGAAGACAAGTACCTCGATAAATGCAAACACTGAAACAAAGTGAGCACCCTTATTAGTATATGTAATCTATCAATCAATAAATATAATATGTCTATAAAGTGCCATCATGCCGAAAAACTCCATCCATACTCCATCCTGAAAAGTCACATTTATCACATTACCTTATTGCACCCTTCATGTAGTTCTCCATCAAGGAGCACTACAGTAATGCAAAACCATGAAATAGCAGATGTATGCAAGAGAATATTTGCATATTTAAATTCCCAGAAGAGCACTGCATGGCCCATAAGTCTCCTTACACTGGCTTTGCACTCTCCACAGGGAGAAATATTACCCCTTAGCCCTCCTGGCATACTTTGGTATGTAGGGCTTTAGAACTTGCATCTTGTATATGTGAAGTACAGAAACATAAAGTACTGCATGTTAGAAAGTAGTGGAGCATTATTATACTGGAATAAAGCTCAAGGCTTTCTATTATTGCCTTGCTGCACTTCTTCTACGTTCTTTCCATGTTAGATTAGGGTCCCTAAGGTTTCCCCGATTCCTTCAACACTCCAAAAACATGCAGCTAGGTTAACTGAAATCCTATCAAATTGTCCCCCTGGGAATGTTTATGTATAAGTTTGACACATGTGCTGATATTAATGCTGACACTATAAATGTATGTGTAATGTGTTGCTGCTATAGGAATAAATAAGATTACATCAACACTTCTACATCGGTGCTTGGCCTATGCTTACAAGTTTTTCTGTGCTAGTTCCATTACCACTGCTTAATAAAGATTTGTTGCAATTGTACGCTATATGGTACTTTCATCATTTTTTCTCTTCCCTTTGTTCATGCTATGCCATATCATGCATTTCCATTCAATAGGTAACTGCAATTGTGTACAGATCAGCTGTCGGTCATACTTAATTATTGTTTTTTGGATACATTTCAGTATGCAAAATATGTTAAGAAAAAATAATGATGAAATGAAATGTTGGCAGCATAGTTTGTTGCTTTGGCAGCCACTAGAATGTCCTAAGAAGGCAGTGAGGCTATTGCATGCCAGGAAAACCCGCATGTTGCAGTGATCTTTACCAGATAAGCAAGAATAGAATGTACCAGAGAACAGGCCAGCTCTCCCCTTCTAACTAATTTCTAACTTAGACAATAGAAATAAAGTGCTCCAAATAATATGAAACTTAAGAATGAGGAATTTGAGCACTAGAGTGTAAATTCAATCTAAAAAACACTTCATTCAGTATATTATTAGTAGTAGCAGTATTATTATTATTATTATTATTATTATTAACAACTCATTCATTTCGCAAATTCAAAATTACATGATGAGGTTTGATACTTACACATTTATACATTAAAAAAATTAAATGGAAACAGATCACGAATTACACATCTGCGTCATTTGTCATAGCAGAGAATCACGGTACCTAGGTTCTTATGTAATATTAATATGCGATAAAGGACTCCGTTTGTCCCTTCTCTTAGATAGCATAGTTGTCTAATTGTCCATGTTTTACTCAGCACCAAAAGACTGACATTAGGAACTTTAGTGACAGAGTGGTGCCCCAAGGGTCCAGTCGCCACAGAAGTACTGCACCCCAGCCAGAGGTGTGGTATTCCACTCTGGGGTAAGAAGGGGACACTACCCAGTACCCACACACTAACACCCAACACTAGACCTCTCCAGGCCAGGGAGGGACTAGGTAGAAGGTGTGGGTGGAGAGAGTGACAGTTTGAGGAGTTTGAGGAGTTGTCATGGAAACTAGAGGGAGGAGTTAGGGAGTTGGTGAGGAGAATTTGAGGAGAACAGACATGGAGACAGAAGCTCCTGACAGAAAGAAGAGAGAGATGGAGTCCTAGGGGCACGGATAGTGAGGAATCCAACTGTGGGGCCAAAATCCACACCGACCATAGTTGGGTGGAGCGACAAGGTCACAGTGGAGGAACCGGCCTCCAGACTAGTGGAGAACTACCAGCCTCAGCTACCCAGCCAGAGGCTGTGGTATCTGTACGTGCCACAGCCACAACCACACACACTCGCTGAAAAGGCAGCCACATAGGAGCAAGGGGACCAGGAGGATATCGCCTGACAAGATCCAAGACTGCTGCCTTTGGACACTGTGTGTGAAGGCACAGGGCAGGAAAGGCAGAAGCCAGCACAGTGAGACGAACAGGGAAGGAACATAAGAAGGGGGTTCAGGCAAAGTGAAATCCAAATTACCTGAGAGCGGGCTGGACCACAAACCTGGAGGACACAGCAAGCACCCGGCTGGGACTGCATTTAAGAACTGTGAGTAAAAGTGTTGAATCAGCATCCTGCTGTGTCCTCTGAATTATTACTGCGTCACCTGCCCTGCATCACAACATTCACCATCGTTAACTTTAACTCTTTGACTGCCCTAGGGCCCAGCTCTACCCATGGAAAGCCGCAACAACTCTACTGCATCACCATCAGCCCCAGCGGTCCCTTTAAACAGCGTCAGCCACTCATTGCCGAACACCACGGGTGGCATCATGAACAAATCCTATATAAACTTTATTTCCCCTTTCATTTCATAAATTTTATTGGATGTCCAGGGCCACGGACCGAGTCAATGCTGTCATGACAAACCCCCTTAAGAACCGTTGGACCCAGCCCGAGTACCCTACGGTCCTAGTGGGCGCTCCAACAGACTATGCAGCTACTTTGGAGACTGGGGCCCTAAAGGATGTAGAGCCACTTCAAAATCCCATAAATTCATCAAACAATGAGGATTCCCTTTTTCCTGATACAGCAATGTTACCAAACTAAAGTATAAGAATCATGAAATGATGGAGACATAGTCAGTGAACAGATTTTCTTGTACAAGACTTTGGATGTGGTGGTGTTAAGGAGCAGAAAAGGTGGAAATGTTAATCTTTGGTGCAGGGCTGTCTTACATCTAAGTAAACTATTGGCACTTAAAGGGGACTTTCTTATGTTTTCAATCAGAAGCACATTTCTGTGCCTCCTGGCTTCTTGCTTACAGTGTGCTCCTGCTTGATTAGCACTGGCCCGCACACTTTGCACTCTAATGCTGCAAGCAGAGGCAGCTTTTCCTCTAAAGCACTGGAGAAGCACATAACAGGGGCAGTGAAGCTGGCTGAATCCAGTGATCTGACAGCTTCAAAGCAGTGCATACAAGCTCTAAAACAAAGAGCTTGTAAGAGCTATACTCCTTACCTTGTGAAACTAGACAATGTGCAGTAAACTATAAAGTTAAAAATGCCACTGTTTTTGAGAACAAATAAAAAATTAATAAAGGGTAGATCACAAAATTGCTTGTAGGATGAGAAAACCTCTTTAAGGCTTTTTTTTTCTATCCAGAAATGGCACTTGTTCTAATGGCAGGATCTTTTTTGTGCATTCAAAGAGAGGAAAATTATCAAATGTAATACTTGGGCCCATGTGTTGAGCTTTATCTATAGATACACCATTATAGATATAGAAATGCATAAAAGGATCTTCTGATGTTAACTGGCTGGTCTATTTGTAGCTAGCAGAGAAGGGTACCATAATACAGTATAAAGATGAATACACAGTCAGAATTTCTATTTTCTATCACATAACAGACTCATCATCCTTCCTCTACAATCTGCAGTCTCTTTTGGGACTGGGAGGGTAAGGTAACACCCAGAATAAATAGATGTTATTATCTTCCAGACAGAAATTGTGACTGAAAAGTTACCGTGTATACTTGAATATAAGTCAAGCCGAAGCACCTAATTTTGCCACGAAAAACTGAGAAAATGTATTAACTCGAATATAAGCTGGTATGTAGGGTTGAGCGACCTTTAGTTTTCTAGGGTCGAGTCGGGTTTTGTGAAACCCGACTGTCTTAAAAGTCGAGTCGAGTGTAATCGGCCGACCACCGTGAAAAGTCGGGTTTCGGCCGAAACACGAAACCCAATGAAGAAATTTTTTTAATATTATTTTTTAAATCTCTCTCTCTCTCTCTCTCTCTTTCTCTCTCTCCCTAAACGCTGATTTTCCACATCGCTCCCAGAACGCTAATTTTACACTTTGCACATCGCTGTAATGCACGCGAAAAAAAATGCCTGTTGTTGTGTACGCCCCCTAACACCTACGTCAGCACTCTACCGCTCCTTCATTGGCTGCAAAAATGGCGCTAAACGCGTCATACAAAACGCGACTTTCGCGCCTAGATCGCGTACCGCATGGCCGACCCCACACAGGGATCGGGACGGGTTTCATGAGACGCCGACTTTGCCAAAAGTCGGCGACTTATGAAAATGAACGACCCGTTTCGCTCAACCCTACTGGTATGCATGGCTTCCCATTCCTGTCCTTGTATGCATGGCAACCCGTCCCCATCCTTGTATGCATGGCTCCCCATACCAGTCCTTGTATGCATGGCTCTCCGTCCCTGTGTGCTTGGCTCCTTATCCCCATCCGTGTATGCATGGCTCCTTATCCCCTACCTTTGTATGCATGGTTCCTGTAAAAAAAAACCCACACAACCTACTTACCTTCCCTGTGCGCCCTCGCTGCATCTTGTTCCGGCGCCAGCTGCTCTTTTGGCCAAGCAATCAAGTGTCCCTGCTCATTAAAGTAATGAATATTCACTCCATGCCTATGGGAGTGGAGAGGAGTCAAAATGTATTATCTCATTGAGTGGGGGGACACGTGATCGCTCGGCCAGAAGACTGGCACCGGAAGGAGATGCTGCGAGGGCGCGCAGAGAAGGTAAGTAGGATGTGTGCTGGAAGGCGGCAGCTGTGGCTGTAACTGTGCGCACTATAAGAGAAATGAATATTCACAGCCAGCTGCTGCTGGCTGCTGAGGTCATATGTCCCTGACCATATAAAAAGCGGAAATCTTGTTTTGCTAGTGCCATTTTTTAGTAATAGTGTAGAGAAGCTGCTCCTGGTAGTGCTGCAAGTGAACCTGTCAGCTAGATAGCACGCTGTCCTGTGTCAAATCAATCTTTCAGCATCTAACTAGATTGTGCAAAAACTGTGTGACAGTCTCAGGAAGCCCCATTTGCTACCCAAATCATTTGTGATAAAACTGTGTTTTAATGATACATCATTAGGCCAGACTTCCACTTAAAAATAATTATGCCTAATATTGGGGTGCAGCCAGGAGGCCCAATTAGCTAATCCAAATTGTTTGTGATAAAACTGCATTTCACTGACAAATCAGAAGGCCTGATTTCCACTTAAAAATCATTAGGTATAACAGTGTTTTTCATCTAAGAAAATAAATAGTGATTGTTCATTTAGTGAAATGTGACTTACACCTGTAGGTCTAAGGTTGTGAAACAGCAGGTTACAAGAGGGGAAGGCTACATGCAACATGAGTGGGGAAAACCGAGGTCATGGTGGAAGGTGGAATAGGCTTGGTGTTCAACGTGTAGGGGGTTAAGTGTTAATGTTTATGAAAGCTCAACTGAACAAACACCATCTTGTCCTATCCAAAGACTACTGACAACATCTGTTACTGGATGGGCTACTCCATTCACTTTCTTTGGCAGCTGCACAGCAGTACGTCTTGTAGATGAAGCTCAGAAAGTGCTCCAGTGGATGACAAGTGCTGCATCAAGTGCCTCTCCTCCTCTTCCTCCACCTTAACATCACACACAGTACTATCTTCAGAGGTGTCACTCTAATCACTCTTGTTTCCCCCACGTCACAAATTTCCAAATGCCTAACTGACTGTGGGTAACCACAGATAGCCATTTTTGCAGAGCTGTACACACATTCCATTCCATGGGCATAAGAGGTCTGCTCCACAGAATTACAGAATACAGAGGAGTAAACCATGTGTACCGATGCCCAATATTTTTTCATGTATTATCCGGGGCCGGATACAGTAGCATCTGCGCAGAATCCAGATCCTTATCGCCAGACATTAACCACCAGGAGTGGAGGTGATCCTGATGAGACTCACTCAGTACAGACCAAAAGTTTGGACACACCTTCTCATTTAAAGATTTTTCTGTATTTTTATGACTATGAAAATTGTGCATTCACACTGAAAGCATCAAAACTATGAATTAACACATGTGGAATTATATACTTGACAGAAAACTGTGAAACAACTGAAATTATGTCTTATATTCTAGGTTCTTCAAAGTAGCCACCTTTTGTTTTGATGACTGCTTTGCACACTCTTGGCATTCTCTTGATGAGCTTCCGAGGATAAGTTTATCCGAGTACCAGCCTCAGAAATTGCAGGTTAACAGCAGTTCAGATTAGAGACCAGGTCAATGCCACACAGAGTTCTAGCAGCAGACACATCTCTACAACAACTGTTAAGAGGAGACTTTGTGCAGCAGGCCTTCATGGTAAAATAGCTGCTGGGAAACCACTGCTAAGGACAGGCAACAAGCAGAAGAGACTTGTTTGGGCTAAAGAACACAAGGAATGGACATTAGACCAGTGGAAATCTGTGCTTTGGTCTGATGAGTCCAAATTTGAGATCTTTGGTTCCAACCACCGTGATCTGTACTGTATACAAGAGGCACATGCAGACTGTACTGTGGTGTCAGGGCAGTAAGAAGAGGAGTGTGACTCTCATGGTGAGGGGTGTGAAAACAGACAGGATGACAATGAGGTTGTAGATCCCACTTGGTGTGAACTCAAGAGGTACACAGCTGAGTAGCTCAACAGAGGAGGTGGAGGAGGAGGAAGACGAGGATGTTATGTTGCGGCTTCCCACACAGACATGAAGTGATGCAACCACAACAAGCACGGCATCCTCAGCCCAAACTCTGGTTGTGGCCAGCACTGGTCGCGAGTGCTTAGTTCGCAGTGGCAGCAAGGGTTGCCTACCCTGGCATTTTTTGAGACTGCAAAGGATAACCAACTCACATTATCTGCAATTTCTCTACCACTATCCTGGCCTTGGTGCACTGCTGCAGAAAGCATGGTTGCTGTGTGCTCACTTCCGCTGATGGCACCCCCAGGTCATCGACTTGCATTTCCACAAAGGTTTTTCAGCCTATCAATCAGTTAACTGTTTGATTTGTGATATTCTGACACTGTAGAATTCCACTCTGAACATGATGCAGCGACTGTGGCAGAAGCGATGAGCCTTGGTGCAGTATGCCCTTTTGCATAGCCTGGGCAAACACAGTATGGGCGTGGTGCAAATCATGCTTGTGGAGTGTGCACAGATGAAGAACCTCTGCACCCTTCTGCATAGTTTTGAAATAGTTACTAAGATGGCTAGCGCTGACGATGCCATGACCAGCATCACTATTCCGGTCATCTACATGCTGGAACACATTTTAAATAGTCTGTGTGAGCAGGTGGTGGTCCCAGAGGAAAAGGTGGAAGTAGAGGAGGATGCGGAAGGGGTAACAATATTTCATATTTCCGGACTGTCATCGCACAGGCGGGTGCCATTGGAGTGTGGCTTACAAAGATCATAGAGGGCTCATGGTACCAAACAAACTGTTAGTGAAGGTGCAGGGGAAGAGGAACAAATGGAGGAGGATGAGGTGATTGGTCAGGCCTAATCTGGAATACTGGGTCCAGTTGTGGGCACCGCATTTTACAAAAGACATTGAAAAACTGGAACAAGTTCAAAAAAGAGCTACCAGGATGGTGAGCGGACTGCAAAATATGTCCTACAAGGAATGGTTAAAGGGTCTGGGAATGTTTAGCTTGCAAAAAAGAAGGCTAAGAGGAGACTTAATAGCTGTCTACAAATATCTGAAGTGATGTCACAGTGTAGAAGGATCATCCTAAGGCCGGAGTCACACTACAGAGTAATACGACCGAGTGCAATGCGATAAAAAAATCGCATAGCACTCGGCCCAATGTTAATCTATGGGGCAGCTCCTATACGTTTTTTTTCTCGCCTGTATTCAGAATCCGAGGATATAGCGTATCTCGGCCAAGAAGACTTCTCCAGGTGACAGGAAATTGAATCATCCATTATCAGGAAGCTTTGGCATGCAAATTTCTTGGCCACGCTGTAGAGCAAACCAGGATGCACACCTCCACGGAGTGTAGCAGCATGGCCAGGCATATAAATGTAGAGATGCTGATAGCTCTGGTCCATGATAGACCAGAATTATGGGACCAATGTGATGCACATTATGCGGACCGTGCACGTAAAGACGCAGCATGCCTTCATGAGAAAAATGACCATGAACACATCATATGTGATGTGGTTATTAGTGAGGTTACTGTTAAATTCTTGTTTGCGGATGCGAAATCAGCAACATGACACCCAAATATGTGTTACATTTAATAGCAATAGTCCTTTTATATAGGACAAAGGGACTTTTATTTCCCTCTAGGCTCCAGAGTCTGTGTGCGATTGCAAACCGTGTACCTGTTGGAGTTATGTGCTTGATAGTTAAAGCAATTCTTGTGTTTCTTTGCAGTGAATGATGTCAATAGACGCTGGCAGAGTTGCAGGGACCAATACCGGCGTGAATGTCAACTTTTTGGGCGTAGTGGTGATGCAGCCCCCCAAAAAAGAAAATATGTCTATTTTGAACGTCTTAATTTTCTTGCACCGGTGATGGAGCTCAGACCGTAAGTGCATGCATGTCCAAAAATTTATAACACATGTTATAACGTCAATATGATTTTTAAACAAGTTTTTATTTATTTTTGGATTACCAAAACAGAGTCAAACCTTACAGAAAGGGAGACTGCATCTGACTCCGAGGTGGTGATTGACCCCGTTGGGGAAGGTGCCGAAGTGGCTGGCCCATCTGCCCAACCAACAGCTAGCAACCAACCACCACCACCACCACCAGCAGCAGCAGCGTCTTGTGCCACACAGGAGCCCAATCCAGAGGTTGAGGAAGGGGCCCACAGCAGCACTCCAACCTTGGCTCTGGATACATCACTACAGCCTTCTACAAGACCACACCGTGGGCAGCGCAGAAGGGTGCCTTCTACCACTGCCACCAGGAGGCAAGTGGATACAGGGGTGTTGGACTATTTGTCCAGAGCTGCCCATGACGATGGAGAGGAAGCATACTTCCGCAGTCTTGCCCACTACTTGCATCCGATTCCGGGCTCGCTCAGGCTGTGGACCAGAGGTTGTCTACAAATAGTGATAGATGCGGCAACACCCCCAAACAACCCTACTCCTGTGTTTAACTATCTTGAAAGTTGGCAAATGTCATCTAACAACCTTCTTGCAGTGCAAGACCTTCCACAGAAACAAACAGAACCAGTTTCAGCAGCACCCCTGCCACGTATTGCACCACAGCCTGCCCAAACCCACCAACAAACACAACCTAGGCCAATGTATGAGTATCCAGCACCTGCCCAATCTGGCCACTTGAGCAGACACATGTTTGGAGGCTGGTCCCAACATGTGTCTGCTCGACATGGCCATATTGGGGGTTATAACCAAATGGGTCAATCCAGTTCACAGGAGTTAATGTACTTCTACCTTCAGCAACAATTTTTCCCTCAGACACAGGATAGATCCTTGCAACAAAATCCTCCATATATATCTGGCATACCACAGGTTGACAGTCAGGTTGGTCAACCACCTAGGCCAAGTTCCGCACATGCTGGCCACCCGCCATCACCACCCCCAACCTACCAGAACCTGTAATTTGTGTGTAATAGTTATTTGGCTGCCATTGACGGTGTTTTGGGTGTAAGGTTATTTGTGTCCTTGACATGTTACGCTTTAGGCTGGTTTCACACTTGCGTTTTGATCTGCAGCGTTTTTTAAAAAAACGCATTTGGTGAAAAAACACGCGGCAAAATGCCGCGATTTTTAGACACATGCGTTTTTGCATGCAGAAAAAAACGCGGCGTTTTGCCGCGTTTACATGCGTTTTTTCCAGCGTTTGCGTTTTTTAAACGCATGCTGAGAAGTGTGTGACAGCTGCCAATCATCCAAATCAACTAGAAAACCCACTATAAACAGAAATAGCTAGGGTTAGGGTTAGGGTTAGGGTTATGGATAGGGTTAGGGTTAGGATCCCTAGGGTTAGGGTTAGGGGTAGCTTTTTATTAGAAGAATGTCCTGGTCACCAGGTCACTGATAAGCCACCCCCACCATCAAGGTGATAAAGGGATCCAAATCCTAACCCTAACCCTGACAAGCCAACCCCCACCACCAAGGTGATAAAGGGATCCAAACCCTAACCCTAACCCTAACCCTGACAAGCCACCCCCCACCATCAAGGTGATAAAGGGATCCAAACCATAACCCTAACCCTACCCCTAACCCTAACCCTGACAAGCCACCCCCCACCATCAAGGTGATAAAGGGATCCAAACCCTAACCCTACCCCAAACCCTAACCCTGACAAGCCACCCCCCACCATCAAGGTGATAAAGGGATCCAAACCCTAACCCTAACCCTACCCCTAACCCTAACCCTGACAAGCCAACCACCACCGTCAAGGTGATAAAGGGATCCAAACCCTAACCCTACCCCTACCCCTAACCCTACCCCTAACCCTGACAAGCCAACCCCCACCATCAAGGTGATATAGGGATCCTAACCCTACCCCTAACCCTAACCCTAACCCTGACAAGCCACCCCCCACCATCAAGGTGATAAAGGGATCCAAACCCTAACCCTACCCCTAAGCCTACCCCTAACCCTAGGGATCCTAGGGATCCATAGGAATTGGCTATTATGTTGACCTGGTGACCAGGACATTCTTCTAATAAAAAGCTTTGTTCAATGTGGACACCCCAAGATATACGGTATTGCTATAGAGTACTAAAAATATAAACTCGTATTGACTGTCACATAGGGTTAGGGGTAGGGTTAGGGTTAGGGTTTGGATCCCTTTATCACCTTGATGGTGGGGGTGGCTTGTCAGGGTTAGGGTTAGGATTAGGGGTAGGGTTAGGGGTAGGGTTAGGGTTTTCTTGTTTTTTCTTGTGTTTAGGGTTAGGGTTAGGGTTTTCTTGTTTTTTCTTGTGTTTTTCTATAAAAACGCATGCGTTTTTAACGCAAGCAAACGCATGTGCTTAAAAACGCATGCGTTTACATAGACAGCAATACATTTTTTTGCCGCGAATAAACGCATGCGTTTTTTTGCGGCAAAAAAACGCCGCTAGAAATTACTACAGGTTGCATTTCTGCAAATGAACGCACGCATCAAAAAACGCATGCGTTGCCGAAAACGCGTCAAAACGCACGCTAAAAAATGCATGCGCTTTTAATGTTAAGTATAGAAAAAAAAACGCATGCGTTTTTTAGCACTAAAACGCAGCGGACAAAAACGCAAGTGTGAAACCAGCCTAATTGTTTGCTCTGGTTAATATGCCTAAAATGACATATGATGTCAATGTTTTTGGCTACTATATAAATGTTTTGAGCAGTAAAAACGTTTTTTAAATCAATGAGTGTCATGTATTGTTAGGACTACATACATTATGTGAATACTTAACCAAATTTTATTTTATTTTTTTAAACATACAACACAAATCAAACAAGAACATTAGTCTATTTATTAAGTTAGAACAGAGAAAAAAATTAGATAGAAACAGCATTGTTTTGCCAGACAGTCGATCCCTCTGGTGAAACAAAAATTTTTATTAAGACATCACGAACTTTTAGGCCAGAGGACTGACGACGTGAAGGAATAACACGTGTAGTAGACAAGACAGTATTTGCGGATTCAACTTCACCATCAGCAGATGATCGACAATCATGGTATCTTGTAAAGTTGTGAAGAACAACACATGCTTTCATCACGCCATTGACATTGCCTTCACTCAGTTGAATTGCGGACTGCAGTACCCGCCATTTTGCACTGAGAATGCCGAAGGAACACTCTACTAGACGGCGGGCGCGGGAAAGACGCAAATTTAAATTTGCCCCCGGTAGTCCAGGCCTCTCCATGGATAGGGCCTCATGACGTTCCTTGATAATTAAACACCTCTTCTGCTACCATCATGTAAGACATTGCATCCAAATTAGCCCCTGGTATGTGACTTGGGGGTGGGAGATCCAACTCATTATTGTGCAGCCGCCGACCCATAATGGAAAAACTGAAGACTCTAGAGTCTCCAGTTCTCCCATAGGCCCCAATATCTATAATTATAAACCTGTAGTGGCTGTCGACCAGGGCCAACAGCACTATAGAGAAAAACTGTTTATAATTATAGAATTGGGACCCTGAGTTTGGCAGCTTACGCACACGGATGTGCTTTCCGTCCAGAGCCCCAATACAGTGCGGAAACTGGCACGTGTCCTAAAATCCATGGGCTATACGTAACCAGTCTGCCATTTTAGGCTCAGGCATCACCTCTTGATGTAGTTTTGTCCAGATTTCAGAGCATGTATCCCGCACAATGCCTGAGATTGTAGATTTGCAAAGTAAAAATTCTAAATGCAGTGCCGCATATGAAAGGCCAGTGGAAAGGAATCTAAAAGTAAACTTAATGATAATCAAACATTAAAAAATGGAACACATAACAGTGTAATCTTGGCAAAAAATAAGATTATGTAACTAAGAATCCATGTTTCCCAAAAAATTAAGTACATGTGATGGCTTTGATGTTCTAAACACTAACATATTATTATACCACAAATGATGTTGAAGCAACATAACAATTAAGGTTATTTTCCAAAAAAGGGATAAGGCCATGAAAAAAAAACAAAAAGGATGAATACATACCATAATGTTAGGATAAGGCGCTCCTCTGCAGAAATAGATTTGTGCATCCTGGTTTCCTTCTTGGTGATCCCTGGCCGCAAAATCTCCAACAAAATGTCAAACGTTTCAATCCTCATCTGACAATAGTTGAAGAACTTGTCCGGATTTGTCCTCAGAGCAGCATACAGACAGTTGAAATGGCCTTTATAGATCCGTTGCTTCAAAAGTGGATGTACCCACATCCGTCTCCGCCTCCTCGGATCCACAATCACTGGGTATGGCTGCCCAAAATGTTGGGACAGTACCCAGTTGTAAAGCACACGCTCTGTGGTGTTAAAAGTTAGTAGATCTGACATGTTGCTCAGAAAGAAAAAAAACAGCAACACATGCAGGGACTCTACTGCATAGATTGGTGGCTGCCACCTGTTTTAGGGCCATTAAATAGTGTTCTTGATGATGATTTAAATTACTTTCATGTTAAAAAACCGTTATATGTCCATTTTGCAAGCCGGCGAGAAAATCTCGCCATACGGATGCCATACTGATGTCACACGGATAGTTTGAATCGCATCCTCGCACTGCACACAGATCACTGTTTAGGAAACATTTGTGCGATTCTCGTCCGTGTAAAACGGACTGATTTTTTATACGTTGTGTGTGACTCCGGCCTTATTCTCATTTGCACATGGAAACAAGAGAAAGGAAAAAACTGAAAGGAAGAAGATACAGATTACATTTTAGAAAAAAGATTTTTGACAGTGAGGGTGATCAATGAATGGAACAAGCTGCCATGAGAGGTGGTGAGTTCTCCTTCAATAGAAGTCTTCAAAAATAGGCTGGACCGACATCTATCTGAGATGGTTTAGTGAATCCTGCATTGAGGAGGATGTTGCACACAATGACCCTGGAGGTCCCTTCCAACTTGAACATTGTGTGATTCTGTGAAATAGGCATGTATGCTGTAACCCAAGATTACATACCCATACACTTTACATTGTTAACGTATCCCACCATAATAGGTTTAGCAGGCATTTATCTATTGTGTATGGACAGCTTTACCTTCTGTGATTGCACAATTCTTATAATTTTATCACTGATTTTTATCAGTTTCCTGTATGTTAAATTACCATCCCTATATCTTTGTATTGTCATAAATTGTTGTACATGTATTTTTGGAGTTAACTTGGGTCCAGGGGTGTCCAGGGGTACTGCTAGATCAGGTGTCCATGTTGCTTGGTGTGAGGAGGATAGCCGCAAAAATCCTCTGACTTGGCCAAGATATTTAAATACAGCCCTAGGTTAACACATATTCCCACAAAGAAGAATAGCCTAGCTAGCTCAGTAAATGACTGGACAGTTCATCTATAATATTGGGCTCAATTTTATGGCTTAACTATTATGTATCTCTTACTGATTTTAAGGGGTATTGTTTCTCCTTATGGAGAGTGACATACCATCTCTGGCTTGTCAAGGTAAGGAAGCTTATTTGCCGTAAACAGCCCAAAACACCGTGGCTTTTATCCTAAGTCATATTGCACGACTCGTTAGAGGGTTGATTGTGACTTGTAGGATCGCTACTTCCAACAGGTGGCGCTATAGAGTTAAGTCCTCTTTTTCTCAGAAGAGGCAATTTGCATATTACTGATTTTAGTAATTAAATATTATTTTGCATGCATCTTTTAAGGAAGTAGGCAGCTGACAATTATCTTATCACCTAATGGCTGTGCCATAATAATAATAATAATCTTTATTTATATAGCGCCAACATATTCCGCAGCGCTTTACAGTTTAACAGTTTCAAACACAACAGTCATAGGTAACAATGTTAACAATACAGTAATAAAGCAAAATAAGACAAAATAAGACGACCCTGCTCGTGAGAGCTTACAATCTACAATGAGGTGGGGAGATACAAAGTACAGGTGTGTATTTACAATGATGTATTTACAATGATGGTCCAGCCATCTTCAGGGGGTGGGGGTAGATGGAGATAGTGAATGGGCTACACACACACACACAAACATAAAATGACTGATTAGTAGTATTGAGCATTCCGATACCGCAAGTATCGGGTATCGGCCGATACTTGCGGGTATCGGAATTCCGATACCGAGATCCGATACTTTTGTGGTATCGGGTATCGGTATCGAAACAACATTAATGTGTAAAATAAAGAATTAAAATAAAAAATATTGCTATACTCACCTCTCCGACGCAGCCTGGACCTCACCGAGGGAACCGGCAGCGTTGTTTGCTTAAAATGCGCGCTTTTACTTCCTTCCGTGACGTCACGGCTTGTGATTGGTTGCGTGCCGCCCATGTGGCCGCGACGCGACCAATCACAGCAAGCCGTGACTTAATTTTCAGGTCCTCAATGCCTAATTCTAGGCATTCATGATTTTAAAATTACATTCCGGCTTGTGATTGGTCGCGTAGCGGTTACATGGGCGACGCGACCAATCACAAGCCGTGACGTCACGGGAGGCAGGAGACGCGCGCATTTTTTAAATTACGTCACGGCTTGTGATTGGTTGCGTGCCGCCCATGTGGCCGCGACGCGACCAATCACAGCAAGCCGTGACTTAATTTTCAGGTCCTCAATGCCTAATTCTAGGCATTCATGATTTTAAAATTACATTCCGGCTTGTGATTGGTCGCGTAGCGGTCACATGGGCGACGCGACCAATCACAAGCCGTGACGTCACGGGAGGCAGGAGACGCGCGCATTTTTTAAATTACGTCACGGCTTGTGATTGGTTGCGTGCCGCCCATGTGACCGCGACGCGACCAATCACAGCAAGCCGTGATGTAATTTCAGGTCCTGATGCCTATTTCTGCATTCAGGACCTGAAATTACGTCACGGCTTGCTGTGATTGGTCGCGTCGCGGTCACATGGGCGGCACGCAACCAATCACAAGCCGTGATGTAATTTAAAAAATGCGCGCGTCTCCTGCCTCCCGTGACGTCACGGCTTGTGATTGGTCGCGTCGCCCATATGACCGCGACGCGACCAATCACAAGCCGGAACGTAATTTTAAAATCATGAATGCCTAGAATTAGGCATTGAGGACCTGAAAATTACGTCACGGCTTGCTGTGATTGGTCGCGTCGCGGCCACATGGGCGGCACGCAACCAATCACAAGCCGTGATGTAATTTAAAAAATGCGCGCGTCTCCTGCCTCCCGTGACGTCACGGCTTGTGATTGGTCGCGTCGCCCATATGACCGCGACGCGACCAATCACAAGCCGGAACGTAATTTTAAAATCATGAATGCCTAGAATTAGGCATTGAGGACCTGAAAATTACGTCACGGCTTGCTGTGATTGGTCGCGTCGCGGCCACATGGGCGGCACGCGACCAATCACAAGCCGTGACGTCACGGAAGGAAGTAAAAGCGCGCATTTTAAGCAAACAACGCTGCCGGTTCCCTCGGTGAGGTCCAGGCTGCGTCGGAGAGGTGAGTATAGCAATATTTTTTATTTTAATTCTTTATTTTACACAGTAATATGGATCCCAGGGCCTGAAGGAGAGTTTCCTCTCCTTCAGACCCTGGGAACCATCAGGGACACCGTCCGATACTTGAGTCCCATTGACTTGTATTGGTATCGGGTATCGGTATCGGATTAGATCCGATACTTTGCCGGTATCGGCCGATACTTTCCGATACCGATACTTTCAAGTATCGGACGGTATCGCTCAACACTACTGATTAGGGAACGTGATAGGCCACTCTGAACAAATGAGTTTTGAGCGAGCGCCTAAAACTATGCAAGTTGTGGATGGTCCTAATATCTTGGGGTAGAGCATTCCAGAGGATTGGCACAGCACGGGAGAAGTCTTGGAGTCGGGAGTGGGAGGTACGGATTAGTGCAGAGGTTAGTCGAAAGTCGTTTGCAGAGTGCAGCGGTCGGCTAGGCCGATAGACAGAAATGAGGGAGGAGATGTAAGGGGATGCCGCACTGTGGAGAGCTTTGTGGGTGAGAACAAGTACTTTGAATTGTATCCTGTAATGAATGGGCAGCCAGTGTAACGACTGGCGAAGAGCGGACACGTCCGAGTAACGATTAGCCAGATGGACGACCCTGGCTGCTGCATTAAGGATAGACTGGAGAGGGGAAAGTCGCGTGAGGGGGAGGCCAATTAATAGAGAGTTGCAGTAGTCCAGACGGGAGTGGAATAGGGCGACAGTGAGAGTTTTTGTTGTCTCCATGGTGAGAAAAGGGCGGATTCTAGAGATGTTCTTTAGGTGTAAGCGGCATGAGCGGGCAAGAGATTGTATGTGGGAGGTGAAGGAGAGATCAGAGTCAAACATAACACCCAGACAGCGTGCCTGCTGCCTAGGCGTTATTATGGTGCCACCCACGGAGAGGGAAATGTCAGATTTAAGGAGGCTAGTAGAAGGCGGGAGCAGAAGATGTTCAGTTTTGGAGAGGTTGAGTTTCAGATAGAGAGCGGACATGATGTTAGAGACTGCAGACAGACAGTCAGTGGCGTTCTGTAGTACAGCGGGGGTAAGGTCAGGGGCTGACGTGTAAAGTTGTGTGTCATCAGCATAAAGATGGTACTGAAAGCCAAATCTGCTGATGGTCTGTCGAATTGGGGCCGTGTAGAGGGAGAAGAGAAGGGGGCCAAGGACTGAGCCCTGAGGTACCCCGACAGTGAGAGGAAGAGGAGATGAAGTGGAGCCGGAGAACAGAACACTGAAGGAGCGTTCAGAAAGATAGGAAGAGAACCAGGAGAGAGCAGTGTCCTTAATGCCTAGTGACTGGAGCCTAGAGAGTAGGAGAGGGTGGTCAACAGTGTCGAAAGCTGCAGAAAGATCGAGGAGAATGAGCAGAGAGTGGTCACCGTTACATTTTGCTGTCAGAAGGTCAGAAGGTCATTAGTCACCTTGATGAGTGCAGTTTCTGTCGAATGTAGGGGGTGGAACCCGGACTGTGAAGGGTCGAGGAGGGAATGAGTGGAGAGGTAACGGGTAAGGCGGGAGTAGACTAGGCGCTCCAGGAGTTTTGAGATGAAGGGGAGATTGGAGACCGGTCTGTAGTTGTTTGCGCATGATGGGTCAAGGGTGGGTTTTTTTAGTAATGGAGTAATGATAGAGTGTTTGAAGGAGGAGGGGAAAATGCCAGAGGAGAGTGAGAGATTAAAGATTGTAGTTAGGTGAGTTGTGACGACTGGAGAGAGAGACTGGAGGAGGTGTGAGGGAATGGGGTCGGTGGTGCATGTAGTTGGACGAGAAGAGGAGAGGAACTTGGAGACTTCTTCTTCTGTGATGGGATCGAATGTGGAGAGTGAGCCAGGGGAGATGCAGGGAGGAATGGGAGTCATTGCACTTGGTGTCTGGGAGCGGATTTCCTGACGGATATTGTCTATTTTCTCTATAAAGTGGGAGGCCAGGACATCAGCACAAATGTCTGTGATAGGGGCTTGTGCTTTTGGCCTGAGGAGGGAGTGAAAGGTGTCAAAAAGTTTCTTGGGGTTGTTGGATAGTGATGAGATTAGAGTGGTGAAGTAGGTCTGTTTGGCAAGGTGAAGGCCATGACTTTATTTATGAGCTGTGAGACTATAGAGTTATTTGCTAAAATTGTAATGTATTTTGTGCTATTAATTATCCCAGTGCCGGAGAAAATTTAGTATATCCTACGGGGATTCCAATGCGGCTCAAGACAAGGTCAGTTAGTAGTCATGCTGCATCTTAGTGTTTCCCAATCTAAATATATATTTGTTTCTACATTTGATTAATTCTGAGCCTGAAGGGAATTAAATATCTTGATTGCTGTCATGTTGCGTTCCCCTTTCTCTACAGTCAGCACAGATCTAACACAACTGTGAAGTGCCTGTTGCATCTGACAGCCTGATTAACAGGGTATGCAGTCTCAAAGCTACAGCCTTTTCAGTGACGGCACGTTCCTAGCAGACAACCTGTTGGAAATTAGGCAGAGTTTTAGCCTAAAGTGAATCTCATTATGCTCAAGCCACTTTTTGGATCCAAAATTCTTTCATCACACTTTTTCTTTGCTGCAGAACTTCATATCTCCTTGCTTTTAAAAGATAAAAAGATCATTTCCATGCAAGGATCCATTGAAGCGCTGGTTGGTGAGAAACGGCCATCGTCCTCTATGCATTCCATTCACCCCTGCACCCTGATGTCTTAACTTTTCAAACAAAATGAAGACGTTTTAAAGGGTCGGTGAGTGCAATTTTTCCTTCTATTTCTGGTGTTTTCCAGTAAAAGCCTCTCACCTGTCTGCAGTTTGTTTTAAAAAGCAAAATGTTCTTTTCTCATCCACTCTTGGTCCAGCACTGAGTCTCTGCCGCTGCTCCCGAAATCTATTATTCTTCACAGCATTGATGTTACAGCCAATAACAGCTCAGCGGTTCTGCCTGAAATGACGGCATGGGGAGCTGAGCCCACTAATTGGTTGCAGCGCAGTAGACGTGATGTCAGCTGTGCAGATAACAAGAGAAAGGAAACTCAGTGCTGGACCGAGAGAGGGTAAGTAAAGAAGCCTCTAATGGTCCATCAATCAGAAAATTGCGTTAAGAATTTATTCAATACTATGTAATTATTGAGTTCAACATATGTCCAAATCTAAAAAAAAATTGACAGGCACTTCCAAACAGAAAAAGACAAGTGTGAATAGGTGCATGCTAAGAGAGCTAAGGTGCTATTCATATTTACAGTATTTGCCCTCTGACTGAGCTCTCCTTCCATCAGCTTAAGGTGTAAGCTTTTAGCCTGGGAAAGGCATCATGTTAGGTTTAGGTTCCCAACAAAGGGGTATGTCTTGTCACTGGCTGTTGGGCTCACACAAATTGGTCAATTTGTATAATAAGTACCTTCATCTTTTAACATTTTCTACAACAGTTATCCAGTTAAAATGTCATAAATTCAATGTTTTCATAATAGAGTGTTTCAGAGATCATCTTTAATTTGATAGTTATATAGAGTGGCTCTCTTAGCTTGCACCTGTTCACACTTGTCTTTTTTTTATTGCAAGCGCCAGTCAGCTTTTTTGTTATATTTGTAACACACTCCCTCTGATTGAGCACTCCACCCACCAGCCTAATGCGATTTTAAATAGAGCTTGATCCTACCTCCACAAATAATTGAAGGTGTTAAGCCCCGGAGAGGCATCATGTTAGTTTTAAGGGATCCAACAAGGAGTGTTGTGAATTTATCTTTTTGGCTCCCTCTAGTGGTTACTAGTGAATTGACTCTGGGAAGGTCTGCCATCCCTTGTATGCTCACCTGGGTCGTTAGGTCAGGGGTGTTGCTATATAGCTCCCTGGACCTTCAGTTCAATGCCTGGCAACGTTGTAATCAGAGCTAATCTGTTGTGCTCTTGTCCACTGATCCTGGTTCCTGCTAAATTAAGCTAAGTCTGCTTTCTTGCTTTTTGCTATTTGTTTTTGTTTGCATTTTTGTCCAGCTTGTTCATAATCTGTATCCTAACCTTGCTGGAAGCTCTAGGGAGGCTGGAGTTCTCCCCCCGGCCGTTAGACGGTTCGGGGGTTCTTGAATCTCCAGTGTGGATTTTTGTTAGGGTTTTCGTTGACCATATAAGTTATCTTACTACATTCTGCTATTAGTAAGTGGGCCTCTCTTTGCTAAACCTAGTTCATCTCTGTGTTTGTCATTTCCTCTTACCTCACCGTTATTATTTGTGGGGGGCTTCTATCCTACTTTTGGGGTCTATTCTCTGGAGGCAAGAGAGGTCTTTGTTTTCCTCTTCTAGGGGTAGTTAGTCCTCCGGCTGGCGCGAGACATCTAGCGACCAACGTAGGCATGTTCCCCGGCTACTTCTAGTGTTGGCGTTAGGAGTAGATATATGGTCAACCCAGTTACCACTGCCCTATGAGCTGGATTTTTGTACTTCGCAGACTTACTAGTTCCTCTGAGACCCTCGCCATTGGGGTCATAACAGTTTGCCAGGCCAGTATTAAATGTTAAATGCATTGCAGAAGCGGGATTATAAGAAAGAAAGTTCTGAGTTTTTTTTTTTCTCTCTCTCATTTTTTTTTCTTTTCCCCTTTACCTCTGAGTGGCTTGTGTTTGCTGCAGACATGAATGTCCAGACCTTGATTACAAGTGTGGACCAGCTTGCTGCTCGTGTGCAGGGCATACAAGATTATGTTATCAGAAATCCTATGTCAGAACCTAAGATACCGATTCCTGAACCGTTTTCCGGAGACCGATTTAAATTTAGAAATTTCAGGAATAATTGTAAATTGTTTTTGTCTCTGAGACCCTGTTCATCTGGAGACTCCGCTCAGCAAGTAAAGATTGTTATTTCTTTCTTACGGGGCGACCCTCAGGATTGGGCCTTCTCGCTGGCGCCAGGAGATCCGGCATTGGCTGACATTGATGCGTTTTTTCTGGCGCTCGGTTTGCTTTATGAGGAACCCAATCTTGAGATTCAGGCAGAAAAAGCCTTGCTGGCGATGTCTCAGGGCCAGGACGAGGCTGAAGTGTATTGCCAAAAATTTCGGAAATGGTCCGTGCTGACCCAGTGGAACGAGTGTGCATTGGCTGCAAATTTTAGAAATGGCCTTTCTGAAGCCATTAAGAATGTGATGGTGAGTTTTCCCATTCCCACAGGTCTGAATGATTCTATGGCCCTGGCTATTCAAATCAACCGGCGGTTGCGGGAGCGCAAAACCGCAAATTCCCTCATGGTGTTGTCTGAACAGGCACCTGATTTAATGCAATGTGATAGAATCCTGACTAGAAATGAGCGGAAAATTCATAGACGCCAGAATGGCTTGTGTTACTACTGTGGGGATTCTACACATGTTATCTCAGCATGCTCTAAACGTCTTACTAAGGTTGTTAGTCCGGTCGCCATTGGTAATTTGCAACCTAAATTTATTCTATCTGTAACTTTGATTTGCTCACTGTCATCGTATCCTGTCATGGCGTTTGTGGACTCAGGTGCTGCCCTGAGCCTTATGGATCTGTCATTTGCCAAGCGCTGCGGATTTGTTCTTGAGCCATTGGAAAATCCTATCCCTCTTAGGGGTATTGATTCTACGCCATGGGCAAAAAATAAACCGCAGTTTTGGACACAGGTTACCATGTGCATGACTCCCGAACATGGGGAGGTAATACGTTTTCTTGTTCTGCATAAAATGCATGATTTGGTTGTTTTGGGGTTGCCATGGTTACAGACCCATAATCCAGTCTTGGACTGGAAGGCTATGTCAGTGTCAAGTTGGGGCTGCCATGGAATTCATGGAGATTCCCTGCCCTTGTCTATTGCTTCTTCTACGCCTTCGGAAGTTCCGGCGTATTTGTCTGATTATCAGGATGTCTTCAGCGAGTCTAAGTCCAGTGCACTGCCTCCTCATAGGGAATGTGACTGTGCAATAGATTTGATTCCTGGCAGTAAGTTTCCTAAGGGGAGACTGTTTAATCTGTCGGTACCTGAACATACCGCGATGCGTTCATATATCAAGGAGTCTCTTGAGAAGGGGCATATCCGTCCTTCTTCTTCCCCTCTTGGTGCGGGATTCTTTTTTGTGGCCAAAAAGGACGGATCTTTGAGGCCTTGTATTGACTATCGGCTTTTAAATAAGATCACTGTCAAATTTCAGTATCCTTTGCCGCTGTTGTCAGATTTGTTTGCCCGGATTAAAGGTGCCAAGTGGTTCACCAAGATAGACCTTCGTGGTGCGTACAACCTTGTGCGCATTAGGCAGGGCGATGAATGGAAAACCGCATTCAATACGCCCGAAGGTCATTTTGAGTACTTGGTGATGCCATTTGGGCTCTCTAATGCACCTTCAGTTTTTCAGTCCTTCATGCATGACATTTTCCGGAAGTATCTGGATAAATTTTTGATTGTTTATCTGGATGATATTCTGGTTTTTTCTGATGATTGGGACTCGCATGTGGAGCAGGTCAGGATGGTTTTTGAGATTCTGCGTGAAAATTCTTTGTTTGTAAAAGGCTCAAAATGTCTCTTTGGTGTACAGAAGGTTCCCTTTTTGGGGTTCATTTTTTCCCCTTCTGCTGTGGAGATGGATCCAGTCAAGGTCCGAGCTATTCATGATTGGACTCAACCCTCGTCAGTTAAGAGTCTTCAGAAGTTCTTGGGTTTTGCTAACTTCTACCGTCGTTTTATCGCAAATTTCTCTAGCGTTGTTAAACCGCTGACGGATATGACCAAGAAAGGCTCTGATGTAGCTAACTGGGCTCCTGCTGCCGTGGAGGCTTTCCAGGAGTTGAAACGCCGGTTTACTTCGGCGCCTGTTTTGTGCCAGCCTGACGTCTCACTTCCCTTTCAGGTTGAGGTGGATGCTTCGGAGATTGGGGCAGGGGCCGTTTTGTCGCAGAGAGGCCCTGGTTGCTCTACTATGAGACCTTGTGCCATTTTCTCTAGGAAGTTTTCGCCGGCAGAGCGAAATTATGATGTGGGCAATCGGGAGTTGTTGGCCATGAAGTGGGCATTTGAGGAGTGGCGTCATTGGCTCGAGGGTGCTAAGCATCGTGTGGTGGTCTTGACTGATCACAAAAATCTGATGTATCTCGAGTCTGCTAAACGCCTGAATCCTAGACAGGCCCGCTGGTCATTGTTTTTCTCCCGTTTTGACTTTGTGGTCTCGTATTTACCAGGTTCTAAGAATGTGAAGGCCGATGCTCTGTCTAGGAGCTTTGTGCCTGATGCTCCTGGAGTCGCTGAACCTGTGGGTATTCTTAAGGAAGGAGTTATCGTGTCTGCTATTTCTCCAGATCTGCGACGTGTGTTACAGAGATTTCAGGCTGGTAGGCCTGACTCTTGTCCACCTGACAGATTGTTTGTGCCTGCTAGATGGACCAGCAGAGTCATTTCCGAGGTTCATTCCTCGGTGTTGGCAGGGCACCCGGGAATTTTTGGCACCAGAGATCTGGTGGCCAGGTCCTTTTGGTGGCCTTCCTTGTCAAGGGATGTGCGGTCATTTGTGCAGTCCTGTGGTACTTGTGCTCGAGCTAAGCCTTGCTGCTCTCGTGCCAGCGGGTTGCTCTTGCCCTTGCCTGTCCCGAAGAGACCTTGGACACACATCTCTATGGATTTCATTTCTGATCTTCCGGTGTCTCAGGGCATGTCTGTCATCTGGGTGATATGTGATCGTTTCTCCAAGATGGTCCATTTGGTTCCTTTGCCTAAGCTGCCCTCCTCTTCTGATCTGGTTCCTGTGTTCTTCCAGAACGTGGTTCGTTTGCACGGCATTCCTGAGAATATTGTGTCGGACAGAGGATCCCAGTTTGTTTCCAGGTTCTGGCGATCCTTTTGTGGTAGGATGGGCATTGAGTTGTCGTTTTCATCCGCTTTCCATCCCCAGACTAACGGACAGACGGAGCGAACTAATCAGACTCTGGAGGCTTATTTGAGGTGTTTTGTCTCTTCTGATCAGGATGATTGGGTGACCTTCTTGCTGTTGGCTGAATTTGCCCTTAATAATCGGGCTAGTTCCGCCACCTTGGTTTCGCCATTTTTCTGCAACTCTGGTTTCCATCCTCGTTTTTCCTCGGGACATGTGGAGCCTTCTGACTGTCCTGGGGTGGATTCCGTGGTGGATAGGTTGCAGCGGATCTGGAGTCATGTGGTGGACAACTTGAAGTTGTCACAGGAGAAGGCTCAGCGTTTTGCCAACCGCCGCCGCGGTGTGGGTCCCCGACTTCGCGTTGGGGATTTGGTATGGCTGTCTTCTCGATTTGTTCCTATGAAGGTCTCCTCTCCCAAATTTAAGCCTCGTTTCATTGGTCCTTACAAGATATTGGAAATCATTAATCCTGTATCCTTTCGCCTGGATCTTCCGGTGTCGTTTGCCATCCACAACGTATTTCATAGGTCCTTGTTGCGGCGGTACGTTGTGCCTGTGGTTCCTTCTGCTGAGCCTCCTGCTCCGGTGTTGGTTGAGGGTGAGTTGGAGTATGTGGTGGAGAAGATCTTAGATTCTCGTCTCTCCAGGCGGAGGCTTCAGTACCTGGTCAAGTGGAAGGGCTATGGTCAGGAGGATAATTCCTGGGTGGTCGCCTCTGATGTGCATGCGGCCGATTTGGTTCGTGCCTTTCACACCGCTCATCCTGATCGCCCTGGTGGTCTTGGTGAGGGTTCGGTGACCCCTCACTAAGGGGGGGGTACTGTTGTGAATTTATCTTTTTGGCTCCCTCTAGTGGTTACTAGTGAATTGACTCTGGGAAGGTCTGCCATCCCTTGTATGCTCACCTGGGTCGTTAGGTCAGGGGTGTTGCTATATAGCTCCCTGGACCTTCAGTTCAATGCCTGGCAACGTTGTAATCAGAGCTAATCTGTTGTGCTCTTGTCCACTGATCCTGGTTCCTGCTAAATTAAGCTAAGTCTGCTTTCTTGCTTTTTGCTATTTGTTTTTGTTTGCATTTTTGTCCAGCTTGTTCATAATCTGTATCCTAACCTTGCTGGAAGCTCTAGGGAGGCTGGAGTTCTCCCCCCGGCCGTTAGACGGTTCGGGGGTTCTTGAATCTCCAGTGTGAATTTTTGTTAGGGTTTTCGTTGACCATATAAGTTATCTTACTACATTCTGCTATTAGTAAGTGGGCCTCTCTTTGCTAAACCTAGTTCATCTCTGTGTTTGTCATTTCCTCTTACCTCACCGTTATTATTTGTGGGGGGCTTCTATCCTACTTTTGGGGTCTATTCTCTGGAGGCAAGAGAGGTCTTTGTTTTCCTCTTCTAGGGGTAGTTAGTCCTCCGGCTGGCGCGAGACATCTAGCGACCAACGTAGGCATGTTCCCCGGCTACTTCTAGTGTTGGCGTTAGGAGTAGATATATGGTCAACCCAGTTACCACTGCCCTATGAGCTGGATTTTTGTACTTCGCAGACTTACTAGTTCCTCTGAGACCCTCGCCATTGGGGTCATAACAAAGGAGGTAGGCCTTGTCGTTGGCTGTTGAGTTCACACGAATTGGCCAATTTGAGCATAAGTACCTTCATCTTTAACATATTTTCTACAGCAGTAATGCAGTTCCAATTTTATATATTCAATATTTGAATATTAGAGAATTTTAACATCTGTCCAGGCATCAACTTTAAGAAAGGAAAATCCATAAAATGAGGCAAAATAGGTAAGTAAAATCATAAAAGTAAAGCATATTTCTTGCTCAGTGGTAATAACCATGTATTAAAAAAGCAAAAGAGAAAAAAAACACTTTATCAATAACCACAGCCTGAAATTATCCACTTCTACATGCTAGTTTTCACTGTACTTCTGGCAATAAATTAAACCTTTTAACTTTATCTCTATCGGTCTTCCAGTATGAAGTATTCCCTCAGACAGCTCCATTTCAGATGTGTAATATTTATTATTAAAATTCTGCTAGATATCACAGCATACCGAAGTCGTCTCTAAGCACACACATCTCAGTCCTCCAGCAAGCAGAGAGTTACAGTTTTTGAAATTTGACTTTGTACGTATCTGTAGCCATATCAAAATTTACCAAGTGAGTTTGAACTTTTCAGAGTATGTGAACATTGATTAAACTGCCTCACACAGAGATGTTACAAGACATACAGATGGATCTGTCAGACAGAATATGGGATAACCCTTTCACTTAGCTGACTTGCCCTAATGCTGGATGTAAATATCCCAGTGCAGTCTTCCTGGCACGCTCCGTTCCCTGAGGGCTAGGCGCTCATGCACTGAGAAATGTATATGTGTTGCCATGGCAATTAAGACCTGGCTTCATCCCTTCTGATTTTCCAAACCAGAAACAGCTATTTAGTAGAGACAAAAGGCTGAAAAGCTTTTCTGCTCCCTCATAACTGGAAAAGTGTGTAACCTCTGATATCATGGGATGAAAATTAATGCCATTTTTTTATCATTATAACTGTTTGAAATGTCTACGTAATCACTTAGGATCAATTATTTTTTATTCTTTGTCCTTGATGCTTGAATATCAATCAACAGTTCATTTCCTCTGTACATCATTAATTTGTTGATCATTTTTCCTCTGTACTTCAATTTATTTGTTCATTATTTCAAAATTCCCCTCAACCCCTTCCCGGCATGAGCCGTATCTATATGGTGCTGCGGAAGCTGCGTTCCCACAAGGAGCAGTATATAGATGGCACCATGATCACGTGGGCTCACGCTTAGAACTGCCCCTATTGAGTGAAGTTGTCAGCTCTATGTGAGGGCTCACACCATGCAGCGACGCCCACGATTGGTGCTAGCATCGATTGGGGGCGTCTAACCCCTGTGATGCTGCTGTCAATAGTCACTGCGGCATCGCGAGCCATCGCAGAGGGCTAGAGTGCCCCCTGTACTCCTATCGGCATAACACGATGCAATCGCATTATGCCGATGGTCTCAATGATGACCCCAGGCCAAAAAATGGTTGTGGGGTTACCCAGGGACATTGGCCTGTCAGCTCATGCTCATGTTCTGATGCTCTGCAGTCTAGAAGCATTGCTGAGTATTAGATCAGCGATCTGTCAGTTTGAAGTTGATGTCCCATCCTGTGATAATGTAAAAAAGTTTTTAAAAATTGTAAAAATATTTTAAAAAAATCACAAAATAAAGAACAAAAAAAAAGAAAAATATTAATCCAATAAATATATTTATGTAAAAAAAGTTTTAAAGTACACATATTTGCTATTGCCGCGTCCAGAATGTCCCGACCTATAAAACTGTCCAACTAGTTAATCCCTTCAGGGAACACCGCTAAAAAAACTAGGCAAAAAACTGCTTTATCATCACACTGTCGAACAAAAATGAAATAAAACGCAATCAAAAAGTCCAATCCAAATAAAAATTGTATCTTTGAAAATGTCATCTTGTTCCACAAAAACTGCAGTAATCGAGACAGGTGATGATAAGGGCGTACGCTAGCGTTTTTGTGGTTTCATGATCAAGGAATGCATGGATCCGGGAAATATTTTTGAGTTTGAGTCGGCAGGAGGAGGCAAGGGCTTGGATATGAGGCTTGAAAGAGAGGGCAGAGTCGAGGATCACCACGAGGCACCGAGCATGCGGGACTGGGGAAAGTGAGCAGCCATTGACATTGATGGATAGGTCTCGTGGAGGGGCAGAGTGAGATGGGGGAAAGATGATGAATTCTGTTTTGTCCATGTTCAGTTTTAGAAAGAAGCTGAAATAGCAGACAGACATTGTGGGATTTTGGTCAGTAAGGATGTGAGGTCGGGTCCAGATAGGTAGATCTGCGTGTCATCGGCATAGAGATGATACTGCAGACTAAGGCCGCCGTCACACATGCGAGTTTTACGGACGTAAGAGCGCAGAAACTACGTGCGTAAAACTCGCATAACATACGGCACAATGATTCTCAATGGGTCTAGTCCTATCAGCCGTATATTACAGATCCGTAATATACGGCGTTCTACGGCCGTACAAAATCGCAGCATGCTGCGTTTGTCAGCGTATTGCACAAATAATACGCCAATGAAAGTCTATGGGGGTGAGAAAAATACGGATTCCACACAGACCAGCAGTGTGACTTGCGAGAAATACGCAGCGGTGTTAGTGAAAAGTCGGTAATTCAATTGCCGGCTTTTCATTTCTCCTGCCTAAACCCGACAGGATATGAGACATGGTTTACATACAGTAATCCATCTCATATCCCCTTTTTTTTTCATATTCCCCACTACTGTTAGTAGTGTGTGTATGCAAAATTTGGGTGCTGTAGCTGCTCAAATAAAGGGTTAAATGGCGGAAAAAATTGGCGTGGGCTCCCGCGCAATTTTCTCCGCCAGAGTGGTAAAGCCAGTGACTGACGGCAGATATTAATAGCCAGGAGAGGGTCCATGGTTATTGGCCCCCCCGTGGCTAAAAACATCTGCCACCAGCCACCCCAGAAAAGGCACATCTGGAAGATGCGCCTATTCTGGCACTTGGCCACTCTCTTCCCACTCCCGTGTAGCGGTGGGATATGGGGTAATGAAGGGTTAATGCCACCTTGCTATTGTAAGGTGACATTAAGCCAGATTAATAATGGAGAGGCGTCAATTATGACACCTATCCATTATTAATCCAATTGTTTGAAAGGGTTAAAAAACACACACACATGATTTAAAAGTATTTTAATGAAATAAACACAGCGGTTGTTTTAATATTTTATTGCTCTCTCAATCCATTTTCAGACCCTCGCTTGGCAAAACAATAAACACACAATATACATACCTTCTGCTGACCCGTCATGTCCCACGAGGTAATCCATCTGAAGGGGTTAAAATAATTTACAAGCAGGAGCCCTGCAAATGCAGCTGTGCTCGTGCTTGTAATTCCCCGGCGAATGAAGGAAATGTAGGTCATTGACCTACATTTCCTTCAGTCGCGGTGATGCGCCCCTGCTGGATGTTCTCATGAACTGCAGCCTGGGAACTTTTTCCCACCCTCCAGGTCATATGAGGACATCCACCAGGGGGCGCATCACCGCGACTGAAGGAAATGTAGGTCAATGTCTCATATCCTGTCGGGTTTGGGAAGGAGAAATAAAATGAAAAGCCGGCAATTGAATTACCGGCTTTTCACAGATATCGCGCTGTAGTAAATATAAATACAGACTATATATATATACACTCACCGGCCACTTTATTAGGTACACCATGCTAGTAACGGGTTGGACCCCCTTTTGCCTTCAGAACTGCCTCAATTCTTCGTGGCATAGATTCAACAAGGTGCTGGAAGCATTCCTCAGAGATTTTGGTCCATATTGACATGATGGCATCACACAGTTGCCGCAGATTTGTCGGCTGCACATCCCAAAGATGCTCCATACAAGGCAGGATGGATCCATGCTTTCATGTTGTTTACGCCAAATTCTGACCCTACCATCCGAATGTCGCAGCAGAAATCGAGACTCATCAGACCAAGCAACGTTTTTCCAATCTTCTACTGTCCAATTTCGATGAGCTTGTACAAATTGTAGCCTCAGTTTCCTGTTCTTAGCTGAAAGGAGTGGTACCCGGTGTGGTCTTCTGCTGCTGTAGCCCATCTGCCTCAAAGTTCGACACACTGTGCGTTCAGAGATGCTCTTAGGCCTACCTTGGTTGTAACGGGTGGCGATTTGAGTCACTGTTGCCTTTCTATCAGCTCGAACCAGTCTGCCCATTCTCCTCTGACCTCTGGCATCAACAAGGCATTTCCGCCCACAGGACTGCCGCTCACTGGATTTTTTTTCTTTTTCGGACCATTCTCTGTAAACCCTAGAGATGGTTGTGCGTGAAAATCCCAGTAGATCAGCAGTTTCTGAAATACTCAGACCAGCCCTTCTGGCACCAACAACCATGCCACGTTCAAAGGCACTCAAATCACCTTTCTTCCCCATACTGATGCTCGGTTTGAACTGCAGGAGATTGTCTTGACCATGTCTACATGCCTAAATGCACTGAGTTGCCGCCATGTGATTGGCTGATTAGAAATTAAGTGTTAACAAGAAGTTGGACAGGTGTACCTAATAAAGTGGCCAGTGAGTGTATGTGTCTCAATGACATATATATATATATATATATATATATATATATATATATATATATATATATATATATATATATACTGTATATATGTTTTCCCGAACATTTGAGCACATAAATCCATTAGATGTTGGTTTTGCAAGCCTGCGAGAAAATATCGCAGTACGGATGCCATACGGATTACATACGGAGGATGCCATGCGCAAAATATGCTGACACACCCTGCCTACGGATCACTATTTTGGGAACATTTCTCCGTATTATGGCCGTATTACGGCCGTAAAATACGGACCGTATTGTCTTACGCCGAGTGTGATGCCGGTCTAAGGGATTCTATGAGCTGTCCCAGGCTGAAGGTGTAGATGGAGAAGAGCAGGGGCCCTAGGACTGAGCCTTGGGTATCACATTAATCGTAGTGACCCGAAGAATAAAGCTGCCTTATCAATTTTACCACAAGCAGAACAGCATAAAAAAATAATAATGATTTCTGAATTGCTGGTTTTTGTTCATTCTGCCTCCCAAAAATCAGAATAGAAATTGGTTTAAAAAAAACATGTGCCCAAAACTGGTACAAATAAAAACATCAACTCATCCCACAAAAACTAAGCCCTCACATGACTATGTCAGCCAAAATATGGAAAAATTATATCTATCAAAATGTGGCAGTGCAAATTTAGTTTTTGCAAAAAAAAGCGTCTTTTAATATGTGAAAGCAGCCAAACATAAAAACCTGACATGCAACTGGTATCTCTGTAACCACACTGACCCAAAAAATAAAGCCATCTAATCACTTGTACAGCATGAGGAATGGAGTAAAAATTCTTCACCTGCTGTTGATTTTTTCATTCTGCCTACCTAAGATTGCAATAAGGCTCGGCGCACATTTATCCTGCGCCCTGCGCTTCCACCTGGGTTTCTGTGTCAATCTCTGAAAAACGTGATTCTGATGGAATCCTTAGTGGAAGATTCCCTATAATGAGGCAATTGGAGGCACAGTGGATACCACATGGCTGCCTATGATCCAACGCTGACCGTATTTTTAGGCGTGCATAAAAGTGCGGTTGACCACAGTTTTGTGCACTTCTGAAAAGAAGGACATCACCAAACAGAGGCCAGATGGAGTCCAGAGTAACTCTGCTGCTTCAGTATAGTGAATGGATTCCTCAGGGGGTCTCATCTGAATCACGTCACTTGGAGATTTAAATGTAAACGCAGATGTAAGTGCTCAGCGTAGAGCGCCAGATAAATGTGATCCCAAATGTTATGTAAAATGTTCCTTACAAAAACTTCAAATCAATCTTCAAAAAAAGGAAGTCCCCACTGAGGTCCATCATTTGTTAACAGAAATATAGGGGGCTTCCACGTTACTGGTAGTATAAATGCTCTGAAAATGAGCTATAGCTCCTCGCGGCCAAAAGAAATTCAGAAAATTCTGCACTCACAAATCCGAATGCCCCCTACTTCCTGAGCATCACAGTGTGCCTAAATCACATTTAGCATCCATCCACATACTTGGAATTTCTGTAGCGATGACAGACCTCTTAATTTACAAGTGTATATCTCCAGAAGCATGAGCTGGACGCTACCACGTACTGGTGACTACCACGTACTAGTGACTACCACATACTGGTGGCTGCAGTGTACTCGGGACTACAACATATGGGCACCACAATGACAGTTTGCAATTTCCACTCAGCAACATACACTGCTGCTTATTTCTGGAAAATACCCATGGAGTCAAAATTGTCACTACACCTGTAATAAATTCCCAAAGGGATACAATTTCCAAAATGGGGTCACTTGAAGAAGGATTCTGCTCTTCTAGCACTTAGGAACTCTGTATAGGGAGTCCACAAATTGTTCTATGAAAATCTGTGCTCCAGGAGGAAAATAGCGCTCCGTCCCGTCTGAGTAAGAAATACTATACAGCCACATACAGTATGGGGTATTTCCACATTCAGCGCAAATTGTAGGACAAATTTTGGTGCCATTTTTAGCCATTTTCCCTTGTGAAAATGTAAAATTTGGGGCTAAAACAAAATTTTGGTAGTAAAAATGTAATTACCGTATATACTCGAGTATAAGCCGAGATTATCAGCCCACTTTTTTGGGCTAAAAGTGACCCTCTCGGCTTATACTTGAGTCAGTGTCGGCGTGGGGTCGGCGGGTGACGGGGAGCGGCGGCTGTCACATACTCACCTGCTCCTGGCGCTGTCCCTGCATGTCCCATGTTCTCCAGGCAGCTCTTCCTGTGTTCAGCGGTCACGTGGTACCGCTCATTACAGTAATGAATATGCACGCATATTCATTACTGTAATGAGCGGTACGTGACCGCTGAACACAGGAAGATGCCGCCGGCTTCCGGAGACCATCTGACAGTGAGATGCTGCCAGGGACCGCGCCGGGAGCAGGTGAGTATATCAGGGGAGGTGAGCAGTGCACGATAGTCACCTTCCTCATTCCATCGCTGCGCGCTGCTCTGTCTTCCGTCCTCTGGCTGTGACTGTTCAGGTCAAAGGATGCGATGACACAATTAGTGTGCGCCGCCCTCTGCCTCAACAGTCAGTGCAGAGGATGGAAGACAGAGCAGCATGCAGCGGTGGAACGAGGAAGGTGACTATCGCAAGTGCCGGGGGCCTGAGCGAAGAGAGGTGAGTATGTGATTTTTTTTTATTTTAATCGCAGCAACAGCAAATGGGGCAAATGTGTGGAGCATCTTATGGGGCCACAATGTATGGAGCATCGTATGGGGCGACAATGTATGGAGCATCTCATGGGGCCACAATGTATGGAGAATCGTATGGGGCCACAATGTATGGAGCATCGTATGGGGCCACAATGTATGAAACATCGTATAGGGCCACCATGTATGGAGCATCTCATGGGGCCACAATGTATGGAGCATCGTATGGGGCCACAATGTATGGAGCATCTCATGGGGCCACAATGTATGGAGCATCGTATGGGGCCACAATATATGGAGCATCTTATGGGGCCACAATGTATGGAGCATCTCATGGGGCCATAATGTATGGACCATCTCATGGAGCCATAATGTGTGGAGCATCTTATGGGGCCATAATGTGTGGAGCATCTTATGGGGAAGAATGTTTTGAGCATCTTATGAAGCCATAATGTATGGAGCATCTTATGGGCCCATAATGTATGGAGCATCTCATGGGGCCATAATGTGTGGAGCATCTTATGGGGCCATAATGTGTGGAGCATCTTATGGGGAATAATGTTTTGAGCATCTTATGGAGCCATAATGTATGGAGCATCTTATGGGGCCATAATGTATGGAGCAACTTATGGGGCCATAATGTATGGAGCATCTCATGGGGCCATAATGTGTGGAGCATCTTATGGGGCCATAATGTATGGAGCATCTTATTGGGCCATAATGTGTGGAGCATCTTATGGGGCCATCAATCTTTATGCAGCATTGTATGGGGCAAATGTTTCTATGGAGCATCTTATGGGGCCATTATTAACCTTTGTGCAGCATTATATGGGGCATATTTCAATATGGAGCATTATATGGGGCGTATTTTGTATGGAGCATCTTATGGGGTCCATCATGAACTGTATGGAGCATTATATGGGGCTTCTGATTCAATATGAATATTCAAAAACACTTAACCTACTGATGTCTCAATTAATTTTACTTTTATTGGTATCTATTTTTATTTTTGACATTTACTGGTAGCTGCTGCATTTTCCACCCTAGGCTTATACTCAAGTCATTAAGTTTTCCCAGTTTTTTGTGGCAAAATTAGGGGGGTCCTGCTTATACTCGGGTCGGCTTATACTCGAGTATATATGGTATTTTTTCTTCACTGCTCAATGGTATAAAATCCTGTGACAAACCTGTGGTGTCAATATGATCACTGCACCTGTAGATAAGCTTATTGAGAGGTGCAGTTTGTAAAATGAGGTCACTTATGGGGTTTCTGCTATTCTGGCACCTCAATGCTCTACCAATGTGATGTAGCATCCTCAAACCAGTCCAACAAAATCTTAACTTCAACATGGAGCTGCTTCCATTCTGAGCTTTGCACTGTCACTGTGCCTCAAAAGTAGTTTTTGTCCACATATTGGGGAATCGCTGTACTCAGGAGAAACTGAACAACAAATTTTGGGGTCCATTTTCCCCTGTTAACTTTGTGACAATAAAAAAATTTGGGGCTTGAAGAACATTTTTGTGGGGAAAATTTTATTTTTTTTATTTTTATGGCTAAACATTATTAATTTTTGCCAACCACCTGGGGGTTCAAGGTGCTTACCACACAAATAAATACCTTGAGGGTGTAGTTTCTAAATTGGTGTCACTTATGATACTGGCTTCCATTGTTTAGGCACGTCAGGGGCTCTTCAAATGCAGCATGGCGTCCGCTAATTAAAGGGGACCTGTCACCCCCAAAATCGAAGGTGAGCTAAGCCCACCGGCATCAGGGGCTTATCAACAGCATTTTGTAATGCTGTAGATAAGCCCCCAATATATCCTGAAAGATGAGAAAAAGAGGTTAGATTAGACTCACCTGGGCGGGCGGTCCAGTCCGATGGGCATCCCATCTTCTTACGAGGAAGTCCTCTTCTTGTCTTCACACTGCGGCTCCGGCACAGGCGTACATTGTCTGCCCTGTTGAGGGCAGATCAAAGTACTGCAGTGCGCAGGCACCAAGCCTCTCTGACCTTTCCCGGTGCCTGCAGTACTTTGTTCTGCCCTCAACAGGGCAGACAAAGTATGCCTGCGCCGGAGCCACAGCGTGAAGACAAGAAGAGGACGTCATCGTAAGAAGATGGGATGCCCCGGACCGGACTGCGACGCCCATTGGACCAGAACAGAACCGGGACCGCCCCTGGGTGAGTATGATCTAACCTCTTTTTCTCATCTTTCAGGGTTTCATCGGGGGCTTATCTACAGCATTACAGAATGCTGTAGATAAGCCCCTGATGCCAGTGGGCTTAGCTCACCTTCGATTTGGGGGTGACAGGTTCCCTTTAATACAGCAACTTTTACATTCAAAAAATCAAATGGCATTCCTTCCCTTCTGAGCTTTGCCGTGTAGTGGTTTTCCCCTGCATATGGGGTATCGGTGTACTGAGGAGAAATTGCACAACAAATTTTTGGGTCCATTTTGTTCCTGTTACCCTTATCAAAATAAAAAAAAATGGGTATAAAGTGAAATTTTGTGAAAAAAAGTTAAATGTTCATTTTTTCGTTCCACATTCCATTAATTCCTGTGAAGCACCTGAACGGTTAATATTAATAAGCTTCTTAAATGTGATTTTGAACACCTTGACGGTTGCAGATTTTAGAATGGTGTCACTTTTCGGTATTTTCTGTCATATAGGCCCCTCAAAGTCACTTCAAATGTGATGTGGTCCCTAAAAAATGGTTTTGTAAATTTTGTTGGAAAAATGAGAAATTGCTGGTCAACTTTTACCCTTATAACTAGAGTTGAGTGAATTTGTTTGGGTTCCCACTTATTCAGCATGCTATAGCGCTTACCTAATAAGCTGAAGAGGGAACCCGGCTTCCTGGATCGCGCCGACGGATCAGCGCCACAACTGCATGTGTCGCGGCTGTGTCACAGCCCAACATACAGGCTCTCCATACATGTCGTGTGTTGTGAATTCTGTTTGTGGGCTCCCCCGGTGGTGTTTTATGGTATTGCCACTTATTTGCCTTCTTCTATCCTTGATCACCTGTTGACACCCATTAGGGGAGTTTCCTATTTAAGGCTGCTTGGCTGCTGGTCCGATGCCGGCCAACAATGTATCAGTAGCATTCTGTTGCATTCTCCTGCCTCAAGTTCCAGTTCAGCTAAGTTGAATTTTGTTCCTAGTTAATGTTATTTTTTGTCCAGCTATCTGCAATGTTACTCTCTGCAGCTGGAAGCTCTCGTGGACTGAAATTGCCACTCCAGTGGCATGAGTTGTCACTGGAGTTTTAAAGTAATTTCAGGATGGTGTTTTTGAGTAGTGTTTTGAAGTTGACCGTGAAGTAACTCTTTCCTGTACTTCTGCTATCTAGTAAGCGGACCTCACTGTGCTAAATCTGCTGTTCATCCTACGTATGTCTTTTCCTCTTGACTCACCGTCAATATTTGTGGGGGCCTGCTATCTCCTTTTGGGTTCATCTCTGGAGGTAAGGCAGGCCTGTATATTCCTCTGATAGGGGTAGTTAGATCTCCGGCTGGCGCGTGGTGTCTAGGGCATCGTAGGAAACACTCCCCGGCTACTTCCAGTGTCGTGTCAGGTTCAGGTCACGGTCACTTTAGTTTCCATCACCCGAGAGCTAGTCCGTTTGTTATTTTTGATTTCCCTGCCATTGGGAAAATCATAACAGTTTGGCCGGCCCACATGTGTTAAAACTATGCACTAAAGCAGGAAAGGATATGAAAAGGTTTTTTTTTCCTTCTGTGTTTGGAAAGTGCACCTTAGTGCTTATTTGTACTCCTTGCTTAAACTGCAGTCTTCAGCCTTTTTTTTTTCTCCTCTCCTCTTAATCTCTGAATGGCTTTGGTTACACCTGTTTGAATCATGGATCCACAGAGTTTGGTTGCAGGTCTGAATAACCTGGCTTCAAAGGTCCAGAACTTACAAGATTTTGTTATACGTGCTCCAATGTCTGAACCTAAGATCCCTATGCCTGAATTTTTTACCGGAGACAGATCCCGTTTTTTGAATTTCAGAGAGAATTGTAAATTGTTTTTGTCTCTGAAATCTCACTCTGCTGGTGATCCTGCGCAACAGGTTAAAATTGTTATTTCTCTATTGCGGGGTGACCCACAAAGTTGGGCATTTGCATTGTCGCCAGGGGATCCTGCGTTATTAAATGTAGATGCGTTTTTTCTGGCTTTGGGGTTGCTTTATGAAGAACCTAATTTAGAGATTTTGGCTGAGAAAGCCTTGATAGCTCTTTCCCAAGGGCAAGATGAAGCTGAGATATACTGCCAGAAGTTTCGTAAATGGTCGGTACTTACTAAATGGAATGAGTGCGCTCTAGCAGCTAATTTCAGAGAAGGTCTCTCTGATGCCGTGAAGGATGTCATGGTGGGGTTCCCTGTGCCTACAGGTCTGAATGATGCCATGAAATTGGCTATCCAGATTGATCGGCGTTTACGGGAGCGCAAGTCTGTGCACCATATGGCGGTATCCTCTGAGCAAAAATCTGTGCACCATATGGCGGTATCTTTTGAGCAAAAACCTGTGCACCATATGGCGGTATCTTCTGAGCAAAAACCTGTGCACCATATGGCGGTATCTTCTGAGCAAAAACCTGTGCATCATTTGGCGGTGACCTCTGAAAAGGCACCAGAGCATATGCAATGCGATAGTGTATTGTCTAGAGGCGAACGACAGAATTACAGGCGCAAAAATGGGTTGTGCTTCTATTGTGGAGATCCAGCTCATGTTATATCAGCATGCTCTAAACGCATAAAGAAGGTTGATAAAAAGGTTGATAAATCTTTTTCTATGGGTACCTTGCAGTCTAAATTTCTTTTGTCCGTGACATTGATTTGTACTTTATCATCTGTTACTGTGGATGCTTATGTGGATTCTGGCGCCGCTCTGAGTCTCATGGATTGGTCCTTTGCCAAGCGTTGTGGGTTTGATTTAGAGCCTCTGGAGGTTTCTATTCCCTTAAAGGGTATTGATTCTACACCTTTGGCTAGCAATAAACCACAATATTGGACACAAGTGACTATGCATCTTTCCCCAGACCATCAGGAGATTATTCGTTTCCTTGTGTTATATAATCTACATGACGTATTAGTACTTGGATTACCATGGTTACAAATTCATAATCCAGTCTTGGACTGGAGATCAATGTCTGTGCTGAGTTGGGGATGTCGGGGGATTCATGGGGATGCACCTTTGGTTCCCATTTCTTCATCTACTCCCTCTGAGATCCCAGCATTTCTGTCAGATTTTTATGATGTCTTTCAGGAGCCTAAAACTGATTCTCTCCCCCCTCACAGAGAGTGTGACTGCGCTATTGAGTTGATTCCCGGTAGTAAATTTCCTAAGGGTCGCTTGTTTAATTTGTCTGTACCTGAACATACTGCTATGCGGGAGTATATCAGAGAATCTTTGGAAAAGGGTCATATTCGCCCCTCTTTGTCTCCATTGGGGGCAGGGTTTTTCTTTGTGGGTAAAAAGGATGGTTCATTGAGACCTTGTATCGACTATCGACTTCTGAATAAGATTACTGTTAAATACCAGTACCCGTTACCTTTACTGACTGATCTTTTTGCTCGCATAAAGGGGGCGAAGTGGTTCACTAAGATCGATCTACGTGGTGCGTATAATTTGGTGCGGATTAAGCAGGGGGATGAGTGGAAGACCGCATTTAATACGCCTGAAGGCCATTTTGAGTATTTGGTAATGCCTTTCGGTCTCGCGAATGCCCCTTCCGTTTTTCAGTCCTTTATGCACGATATTTTCCGTGAATATCTGGATAAATTTATGATTGTGTATTTGGATGATATTTTGATTTTTTCGGAGGACTGGGAATCTCATGTTCAACAGGTCAGGAGAGTTTTTCAGGTTTTACGAGCTAATTCTCTATTTGTGAAGGGCTCAAAGTGTATTTTTGGGGTTCAGAGAATTTCCTTTCTGGGATATATTTTTTCCCCTTCATCTATGGAGATGGACCCTGTTAAGGTTCAGGCTATTTGTGATTGGATACAACCTACTTCTCTAAAGAGTCTTCAGAAATTCTTGGGATTTGCTAATTTCTATCGCCGATTCATAGCGGGTTTTTCTGCCATTGCTAAACCTTTGACTGATTTGACCAAGAAGGGTGCTGATGTTGCTAATTGGTCCTCTGCGGCTGTGGAGGCCTTTCGGGAGCTTAAGCGCCGCTTTTCTTCTGCTCCTGTGTTGCGCCAGCCTGATGTTTCGCTCCCGTTCCAGGTTGAAGTAGATGCTTCCGAGATCGGAGCAGGTGCAGTTTTGTCGCAGAAAGGTCCTGACTGCTCAGTGATGAGACCATGTGCGTTTTTCTCTCGAAAGTTTTCGCCCGCTGAGCGAAATTATGATGTTGGAAATCGGGAGCTCTTGGCCATGAAGTGGGCATTTGAGGAGTGGCGTCATTGGCTTGAGGGTGCTAGACACCAGGTGGTGGTCTTGACTGACCACAAAAATCTAATTTATCTTGAGTCAGCCAGGCGTCTGAATCCTAGACAGGCGCGCTGGTCGTTGTTTTTCTCTCGATTTAACTTTGTGGTCTCATATCTGCCTGGGTCTAAGAATGTGAGGGCGGATGCCCTCTCTAGGAGTTTTGAGCCTGACTCGCCTGGTGATTCCGAACCTACTGGCATCCTGAAGGATGGGGTGATATTGTCAGCTGTCTCCCCAGACCTGCGGCGCTCTTTGCAGGAGTTTCAGGTGGATAGGCCTGATCGCTGTCCGCCTGGTAGACTGTTTGTCCCTGATGACTGGACCAGTAGAGTTATTTCGGAGGTTCACTCTTCCGCGTTGGCAGGTCATCCTGGAATTTTTGGCACCAGGGATCTGGTGTCTAGGTCCTTCTGGTGGCCTTCCTTGTCTCGAGATGTACGTATTTTTGTGCAGTCTTGTGATGTTTGTGCTCGGGCTAAGCCCTGCTGTTCCCGGGCCAGCGGGTTGTTGTTGCCCTTGCCTATTCCTAAGAGGCCTTGGACGCACATCTCTATGGACTTTATTTCTGACCTTCCTGTTTCTCGTAGGATGTCCGTCATCTGGGTGGTGTGTGACCGTTTTTCCAAGATGGTTCACTTGGTACCTTTGCCCAAATTGCCCTCCTCCTCTGAGCTGGTCCCTCTATTTTTTCAGAATGTTGTGCGTTTGCATGGTATTCCTGAGAATATAGTTTCTGACAGGGGTACTCAGTTTGTGTCTAGATTTTGGCGGGCGTTCTGTGCCAGGATGGGCATCGACTTGTCGTTTTCGTCTGCATTCCATCCTCAGACTAATGGCCAGACTGAGCGTACTAATCAGACCTTGGAGACTTACTTGAGGTGTTTTGTGTCCGCTGATCAGGACGATTGGCTTGATTTTTTGCCATTGGCAGAGTTTGCCCTTAACAATCGGGCCAGTTCTGCCACTTTGGTTTCTCCATTTTTTTGTAATTCAGGGTTTCACCCTCGCTTTTCGTCCGGTCAATTGGAGTCTTCGGATTGTCCTGGAGTAGATGCTGTGGTTGATAGAATGCATCAGATTTGGGGACAGGTTGTGGACAATCTGAAGTTGTCCCAGGAGAAGACTCAACAGTTCACTAATCGTCATCGGCGTGTCGGTCCTCGTCTTTGTGTTGGGGACCTGGTTTGGTTGTCTTCTCGATTTGTTCCTATGAAGGTCTCGTCTCCTAAGTTTAAGCCTCGGTTTATCGGCCCTTATAGGATTCTGGAGGTTCTCAATCCTGTGTCCTTTCGTTTGGACCTCCCAGCATCTTTTACTATTCATAATGTTTTTCATCGGTCATTATTGCGGAGGTATGAGGTGCCGGTTGTTCCGTCTGCTGATCCTCCTGCTCCTGTGCTGGTTGAGGGTGAGTTGGAGTATGTGGTAGAAAAGATCTTGGACTCCCGTGTTTCCAGACGGAAACTTCAGTATCTGGTTAAGTGGAAAGGCTATGGTCAGGAGGATAATTCTTGGGTGACAGCATCTGATGTTCATGCTCCTGATTTGGTTCGTGCATTCCATAGTGCTCATCCAGATCGCCCTGGTGGTTCTGGTGAGGGTTCGGTGCCCCCTCCTTAAGGGGGGGGTACTGTTGTGAATTCTGTTTGTGGGCTCCCCCGGTGGTGTTTTATGGTATTGCCACTTATTTGCCTTCTTCTATCCTTGATCACCTGTTGACACCCATTAGGGGAGTTTCCTATTTAAGGCTGCTTGGCTGCTGGTCCGATGCCGGCCAACAATGTATCAGTAGCATTCTGTTGCATTCTCCTGCCTCAAGTTCCAGTTCAGCTAAGTTGAATTTTGTTCCTAGTTAATGTTATTTTTTGTCCAGCTATCTGCAATGTTACTCTCTGCAGCTGGAAGCTCTCGTGGACTGAAATTGCCACTCCAGTGGCATGAGTTGTCACTGGAGTTTTAAAGTAATTTCAGGATGGTGTTTTTGAGTAGTGTTTTGAAGTTGACCGTGAAGTAACTCTTTCCTGTACTTCTGCTATCTAGTAAGCGGACCTCACTGTGCTAAATCTGCTGTTCATCCTACGTATGTCTTTTCCTCTTGACTCACCGTCAATATTTGTGGGGGCCTGCTATCTCCTTTTGGGGTTCATCTCTGGAGGTAAGGCAGGCCTGTATATTCCTCTGATAGGGGTAGTTAGATCTCCGGCTGGCGCGTGGTGTCTAGGGCATCGTAGGAAACACTCCCCGGCTACTTCCAGTGTCGTGTCAGGTTCAGGTCACGGTCACTTTAGTTTCCATCACCCGAGAGCTAGTCCGTTTGTTATTTTTGATTTCCCTGCCATTGGGAAAATCATAACAGTCGTGCCTGTCACACAGCCGCGACACATGCAGCTGTGGCGCTGATCAGCCAGCGTGATCCAGGAAGCCGGGTTCCCTCTGCACCTTATTCGGTAAACGCTATAGCATGCTGAATAAGTGGGAACCCGAACAAATTCGCTCAACTATAATTATAGCTTCCTAACAAAATTAAAATTATATTTCTAAATGTGGGAAATGTTTTTTATTAACTATTTTGTGTGACATAACTCTGATTTAAGAGCACAAAAATTAAAAGTATTAAAATTGCAAAATTTTCTAAATTTTTGCCAAATTTCCAATATTTTTGCAAATAAATGCAAATCATATAGAACAAAACTGTCTCAGAATTAGTGGGATCCGTTGAAGCTTTCCAGAGTTATTACCACAAAAAGTGACACTGTCAGAATTGTAAAATTTGTACTGATCAGGAAGGTTAAAACAGGCTTCAGGGTGAAGGGGTTAAAGGAGCCATCTACATTTGGCAAACATTTTTTCTTTGACATTGATGTGTCACAGGGCCCCAACTATTCTACCTTTCAAGGGATGATTAACCAAATCTTGTACATAAAAAACAGGTAAAAAAAAATTTGTGTTATGCAATATTTTGGCTCTCATAGACTTATATTAAGTTATGACTTCCAGATCTTGCAGCAAGCACTATAGCAATCCGGCAGAAGATCGACCAGAGAGGAACCAATAAAAGCTCAAGAAAGCATCCGGTAAGTATGATACTAGGGGCAGCAAACTTAGATTAGTTGCACCACTCCAGCATAGCAATGAAAAAATAATGCAGGAGTGGTGCTTTAATAAATTCAGCACATCATACTCCAGCGAGCCAGACCTTCTTTTACTCCGGCATGCACAGCACCAGTATTAATTAATGGGAATATTAGGCTCTATACACAAGGCTGCATAATGTATCTGTTTTCCCATTAAATTTCACAGGATCTCTACTGTAACTCTGGTTTTGTCAGAATCTAACTTTGAAAAGAGTGCATGCTCCACTAGAGAACATATTTACCTGTTCTTCCCTCAAAAATAAATGAAAAGGGTTGCACAATTCTGGGCAGAAATCAAGCTAACAGGCATTTAGTCTACCATGTTCTATAAGCATGAGGTTAGAGTGGTAGTCACAGGCAGGCCTATATAATATTGTATGGCTGGAACCCATCCAGCTAGGTTTATTATATGATGAATTTACCATACTTTCTCAATGGGGGGGGGGGCAGAGTTATGGCTAATTAAGGGGAGAGCATACAGTGAAAAACGAATTTATATATTTAAAGGGAACCTGTCATGATTCTAAATCCAATTAAGAGAGCATGGCTACTGGCTACAAAGAAAAAAATTACTTTATTCCTCCAGGGAGCCAATGGCTTTCAAAGAGGTGTGCCCAGAGCAGCTTCAGCCACCCTTCACAGGACTGAGTGGAGAATTTAGGCACGCCCCAGAACTTTGATTGGCAGCTTGATGCACAGATGCACTGCAGAACAAGCTGTCAAAATGCCAGAATATGCCTACATGCTTACAGTTGCCACTTAAATTGCTGTGAGTGGTCACTGAATCGGCTCCGGACACGCATCTATGGATGAAAACTGGCGGCTCCTGGGAAGAATAAAGTTCATTTTCTCCCAGTAGCTGTGTTTTCAGTACAGACAGTATAATAGCACTATTTACCCACAAATTAACCCTATATATGTATGTTAACAGTGTTTTGGGGCATATGAGATTCCATTTAATAGGGGGGAGGGAAAGTATGGAAGTTATTATGATTATCTGGTCCAAATGAAGAAGAAAAGAAAGAAAATGACACACAGATCTGCTCTGCAGTGTGTTATTAGCAGAGATTAGATAACAGAAGAGAGATGTGCAAAATTCTGAAGAGACCCGCAGTGATGAACTGAGCTTATGAGCCGTCTTCATAGTATTCTGCTCTAATGAAGGGCAGTATAGTCATAACAGATTTGCTATATGTCTGCATTGGACTTATTAGCATCTAGATAGGCTCATAGCAGTCTTAATTATGCATAGGGCCCCCAGATCTGGATTTGAAAGGGAAGGTATGTTAACCCCTTCATGACCTGAGCTTTTTTCGTTTTTGCGATTTCGTTTTTCGCTCCCCTCCTTCCCAGAGCCATAACTTTTTTATTTTTCCGTCAATATGGCCATGTGAGGGCTAATTTTTTGTGGGATGAGTTGTACTTTTGGACAACATCATTGGTTTTAGCATGTCTTGTACTAGAAAACAGGAAAAAATTCCAAGTGCGGTGAAATTGGAAAAAAGTGCAGTCCCACAATTGTTTTTTGTTTGGCTTTTTTGCTAGGTTCACTAAATGCTAAAACTGACCTGCCATTATGATTCTCTAGGTACCACAATTGGATGTGTTGAAATTAAATGTTCCTGTGAGATAATGTTATAAATGTGCCCCTGCTGTGTACTGTGTAATAGCCGTGTCTGACCGTACAGGAACATGGTCTGATCATACCACAGCTCCTGGGCAGGGGAGGACACAGTAGACTATACAGACAAGACAGCACAGGATCACAAATGATCTTTCTTTGAGGCAAATATTGCTCAAAAATAGGCAGGGAAATGTTTACCTCACAGAAAGAATCAACTGTGATCCCATGCTGTAATGACTATATACTCTTTTGCACCCTCCCCTGCCTAGGAGATGTGGTATGATCAGACACAGCCATTACACAGTACACAGCAGGGCCACATTTATAAGATTATCTCAGCACAGGAACATTTTTATTTAGCACATCCAATTGTGGAACTTCTCTGTATCTTTGTATTCCAAGATCTATTGATTAAAAAGAACTTTGTGCGTGAGACAAACCCTTTAAGTAAGTGACTTCTAGCATCCTGTACACCCACATCTTGAGGGAGATGTTTTTACAGCTATTCTATAACCATCCTGCCAGTGAAAATGTGACAAAATGGACAGGAATTCCTTCATATCTTGTAGCTATGGTTGTGTATTTATCGCACTTATTATGTAATTTTTTTACATGCATGTTTTTAATCATTGGTGATAAACTTGCATGTATTTAAGATTCTAAGGCTGTGATGAGGCGTGTGAACTTGTGAAATTGTCAAAGGCCATTGTTTGCCCACATTCTTCTGCCCCTGCATGAATAAAAGAAATGAAATTTAGCAGTGACAAGTACCCGGAATTCTACCTATCCTTTGCTACCTATTTTAATATAGACACATAACTTCAGAGAGCGCCACGTATGTTAATAGCCCCTTGTAACAGAGCTGTATCTGTATTGTTTCATATGGGATATAAGCAGTACTAGTGCTTTCTATATTTGGATAATATAGTGATGCTTTCTCCTCTTCTCAGTGACATCACCATAATTGCGACTAGCCAACTAACTCTATGCATCAGACGGAAGCTTCTTTTACAATGAAAGCCTATGGAGTCTTGTTCTGGTGCACATAGACTTACATTGTAAGGCTGCCGTCACACTAGCAGTATTTGGGTATTTGGTCATTACACATCAGTATTTGTAAGCCAAAACCAGGAGTGGAACAATTAGAGGAAAAGTATAATAGAAACATATGCACCACTTCTGCATTTATCACCCACTCCTGGTTTTGGCTTACAAATACTGATGTAAAATACTGACCAAATACTGCTAGTGTGATTGCAGCCTAAGAGTCACTTCTGGGTCACGCAGACCCGGAGAGTCTGTAGGGCAGTGACGTCTTGGAGGAGAAGAACGGTGTTGGACACTGAAGAGAACAGCGATAGGTTAATACAGTGTCACTACTAGTGTTGAGCATTCCGATACTGCAAATATCGGGTATCGGCCGATATTCGCTGTATCGGAATTCCGATACCGACTTCCGATATTTTTGCGATATCGGGAATCGGGATCCATAATCATGTAAAAAATAAAGAATAAAAATAAAAAATATGGATATACTCACCCACCGACGGCCCCTGGCTCGCAGCGGTGCAACCGGCAGCCTCCGTTCCTAAGAATGCAGTGAGTGTAGGACCTGCGATGACGTCGCGGTCTTGTGATTGGTCGCGTGACCGCTCATGTGACCACTCACGTGACCGCGACGTCATCGAAGGTCCTTCACTCTCTGCATTCTTAGGAATGGAGGCAGACGCTTGCAGCGGTGACAGCCAGGGCTCGTCCGAGGGTGAGTATATCCATATTTTTTATTTTTATTCTTTATTTTTTACATGAATATGGATCCCAGGGCCTGAAGGAGAGTTTCCTCTCCTTCAGACCCTGGGAACCATCCAGGATCACTTCCGATATTTGTGTCCCATTGACTTGTATTGGTATCGGGTATCGGTATCGGCGATATCCGATATTTTTTGGATATCGGCCGATCCAATCCGATACCGATACTTTCAAATATTGGAAGGTATTGCTCAACACTACAGTCACTACATTACATGCATATATACACATTTAATAAAAAGAAAACATAAATGGGAGTGCTTCTTTAAATATATTGATGGACTCAGTGTCCATTTTGCATCAGTAGGTCACCCCTCTTGAACGAAAGTAAGACAAAATGTAAGCTACAATTTAAGGGTCTACTGATAAAAAGAGGAGAATATGGTACAAAAAATACAATAAATACGAGAAATCATGATATAAACACTAAAAAGTGACAGTAAACCAATGTGGACATTATTCACAAATAGGCCATACTATACTTTAACTGCGCAGTAACTGTTTGCATTTAGTTGCTACATTACCCGATAAAAAGAGCATGATAATCACTTACTGCAGAATAAACTGTGAAAATCCCCATTATCAATTCATATTGAAATCTATTGTGTAATTTAGTTCATCATAGCTTAACACAAAACATTTTCCTGTCATTTGACTATTCTTCCAAAGAATGAATCAGAATATCTTCTGTTAAATATAGGAATCGATCAAAAGAATGAGCATGTTAAATAGTTTCACAATATTCACAGGCTTGTGTTTGTTTCTAAAGCTTACATATTTTTGCCATTATGACTGGAATGACTCCAAGGCTTTTTCTCCCTGTAGATCATCAGTTGTAATAAGTGCAAATCTTCTGCTATTAACTATTTATCATCACATAAGATTAAACACTTGGCACACAGCAATAGATAAGAAACAAAGCAGAAGATAAAAGGAAGAAGACAATATAGAAAAGAATAGAGATGACAAAGACCGTACTGCAAGCAAAAGAGAGCAAAATAAATATTATAAAGAAAGAGATCAGAGATATCCCTTTCTCTATATACCGTAATATTTCTCAAATGACAGCGGTCACTGCTGTGGTAAAAGTCATAGGGCACTTATATTAGTTCTTCATTTTTGTTTTATATTCTACACGCCACTTTTTCTGACAGATTTGTCAGTGAAAATACATGCTTCGATAACAATTAATGAAACACTATTATAATCGACAAATCTCTGACTATTTTGTCTCTGAACTAAACGAAATACAACATTAAGAGGTCATCTAAAAAGACTACAGTAAAAGATGGAACTTCTTATTTTTGGCAGTGGAGGTGACTTAACCCCTTCACTCAGAGGCCTGTTTTCACTTTCCTGACCAGGCCGATTTTTTCAATTCTGACCACTATCACTTTATGAGGTCATAACTCTGGAACGCTTCAATGGATCCCACTGGTTCTGAGACTGTTTTTTTCATGTTCATCCATAAGTGACTCCATTTTACAAACTACACCTCTCATTAAATTAATCTAGGGTGCAGTGATCATATTGACACCACAGGTGTGTCACAGGATTTTATGCCATTGGGTACTTAAGAAAAAATAATTAAAATTTTGACCACCAAGATTGTGTGTTAGCCCCAAATTCTACATTTTCAAACTGGTAAATGGGTAAAAATGGCACCAAAATGTGTTACACAATTTCTGCTGAATGTAGAAATACCCACATATGTGGCTGTACAGTACTGCCTAGCCACACGGCAAGACCCGGGATGAATGGAGCGTTATTTGCCTCCAGGAGTGCAGATTTTCCTAGAATAGTTTGCGGACCCCATATACAGAGCCCCTATGTACTAAAAAAGCAGAATCCCCCTCAAGTAATCCCATTTTGGAAAATACAACCTTTTGGGAATTTATCTACAGGTGTAGTAACATTTTTACTACGTGGGTGTTTTCCAGAAACAAGCAGTACTGGATGTTGCTGAGTGAAAATTGCAAACTGCCATTGTAGTGACCAGTTTGTTGTAGTGACAAGTACATTATGCCCAGCTCATACTTCTGGAGACATGCACCCATAAATTAGGTGAACTCCCATCACTGCAGAAATGCCAAACATAAGGGCGCTAAATGTGGTTTCGGCACACTGGGGCTCAGAAGGGAGGGGGCATCTGGATTTGGAGCGCAGAATTTGCTGAATTTCTTTAGAGGGGAGAGGAGCCATTTTGTTTTTCCAGAGCCTTTGTGCTACCATTAACGTAGAAGCCTCCTACATTTCAATTAACAGAAGACAGACCTGAGTGGGGACTAGCTTTTTTTGTGGATCGAGTTGAAACTTTTATTGGGAACATTTTACATAACATTTAGGAATTAATTTATCCGGCACTTTATGATGAGCACTTACTTTGGGGTTTCCATCTAAATCTCCGTGTGATGTGACAGATGAAACCCCTGAGGGATCAATTCCCTATCAAGAGGCAGCAGAGGTACTCTGGACTCAGTCTGGCCTTTATTCAGAGTCTTCCTTCTTTTCAGAAGTGCAGAAAACTGTGGTCGATAGCACTTTTATGCTTATCTTAAAAGACGGACAACGCTGGATCACAGGTCAGAAGGCGTTCACAGTGCTTCCATCTGCCTCATTATAGGGATCTACAGCCGGGGTTTCCGCCTGGATCACATATTTCAGAGATTAACATGGAAACCCCGGTGTAAGCGCTCAGCGCAGATTACAGGATAAATGTGCGCTGAACCTTACTACGATCTTTGGGAGGTCGTATGAAAAAAATCAACAGCAGGTGAAAAATTGGTTGTATTTATTTTTAGCGCCATTCCTCATGCGGTATAAGTAAAATGGCAACTCTATTGCGATTACAGTGATACCCGATTTATATTGGATTTTTATGTTTGGCTGCTGTCTCACCCTAAAAGACAATTTTTATTGCAAAATCTAGGTTTTTGCATCCCCATATTTAGACAGCTAAAATTTTTCCATATTTTGGCTGACAAAGTCCTATGAGAGCTTGTTTTTTGAAGGGCGAGTTGAAGTTTTTATTAGTACCATTTTTGGTACATGACATTTTTTGATCGCTCTCTATTCTGATTTTTGGTAGGTTGAATGAACAAAAACCAGCAATTCAGGATTTTTTTTTTATACCGTTCCACATGTGGTAAAATTGATAAAGCAGCATTATTCTTCGAGTCAGTACGATTACAGTGATACCCCATTTAAATGTGCTTTTTATGTTTTCCCGCTTTTTCACAATAAAAACTACTTTATAGAAAAAATATTTATTAATGACGTCACTGCACGAACACTGCCGGAAAAAGCCAAAGGCTGCTGAGTACAGTGAATACCGCCGGAAGGCAATGAGCGGCCCTGGAAACAGATGCGGCCCGGAAACAGCGGGACGGGAGAACGTGTCGCTGGACAGGTAAGTATAGTTATGAAGTTTATCATTAAGTGTATGCTTTCTTTCACAGCCCCTCGCACCATCCCATATCTGTAAAGTCCAGGTTCAGGGTTCGGCTGCAAATTCGCATCATCTCCGGCCCCGAACTCGAATTTTAAAGAAAAACTCGGGCGAACCCGCAGATCCCGATCTTCGGTGGGTTCGCCCATCACTATTCAGGACACCATCATTTTGCCTCCTTTCTTACACCACTTCAGGGGGGCCTAAATGCTTGGGAATATTCTATATGCTCAAGTATATATATATATATATATATATATATATATATATATATATATATACATGTAGTTTACTTTACTTTATTATTGACTTACTGCTTTGCTCCTTGAACTGTTTAATTCATATATATTTTCTTTTGCTCTATGGGGCATATTCTCTCAGGAATACCTTGTTTGTTTAAGCTCACAGATTCATGCATATAGCCTGTCACTTTATATTGGATTGATTTGCTGTGATTACTCAAACTTTTTTTTCCCAGGAGTGTTTTTGGTGTATTATACTCATATACTATATTATACTATACTATATACATATATATATATATATATATATATATATATATATATATATATATATATATATATATATAATATATACTATATTATACTATATTATACTCATAACATTCCTAGTATATCCTTTCCCAGGTGCACACAGTGGAGGAGTCTGGTTGGTCCTTACATGGTCCTCCAGCTAGTATTCATATTAGCTTCAATGGCTTTTTAATTGTTTTTAAAAGTGTATTTTTTGTCTTGCGTACACATCTGTATTTAAATAAAATTATTGATGTTATTTAACCGTGATCCTAGCCTTGTGTTTGCACACTTCTTTTTCTCCCATGTTTTCCAACGTAGTGGTCCTGCACCACTGCAATCTTTTCACTGCTCTTCACACATCAAGTAACTGTTCCTGAGAAATGGCTGCTTCACCTATAAGATCACAGGGCCGATAATAGTGGCCAAAGGGTCTTGCAGATGAAAATGCTGTTTTCCTGCAAAAGTAAGTGATTCTGCAAGGGAACAGTGAAAAAAGACCTCTGTGACATACAGTAGGTCTACTGTGGATTTAGGCCGCAGCATGGTTACTGCTTGTGAACACAGCCCGAGAATGCAGGTAATAAAGCTTTGGTGTAGTAATATAAAATAAAAGTGTTTTTTTTTATTTTTTTAAAGTTCTCAAAGTAATAAAAAAAACAAAAACTTTTCTTAAATTCAACTAAAGTGTTTAAAAAATATATATCTGGTATCAATTCAACAGTAACCACTGTATAAAAAATAGAAAAGACATTGTATGAATTATGAGCAATCACAAAACTATTTTTTTCCATACGACCACTCAGCCAAACATGAAAGTCAATAATTCATATTTTCCCTAAAATAGTTTTCTTAAAAAAAATACGTTGTCCCCCTAAGAATAACCCACTAATAAATCAATGCAAAACTTATAGAAAAACATTTTTGTGTTTGAAATGTGACAACATAAAGATTTTTTTTAAAGAATGCAATTATTGTGCAAAAGAAGTCAAATATAAAAAAAATATTACATTTAGTTAAATATTATGTAATATTGCCAAACCAACATATACGATAAATTTAACATTTACTTTATGCCAAATGGCAAACAGCACTAAATGTATCTCTAAAATATGTCAAGTGCTGCTTTTTTTTTTTTAAATTCTTTTCAGAAAATGTAATGTAATTAAAAAGTTACAGGATATAAAACATCTACACACCCCTGATAAAATGTCAGTTATTGGCCCTGTAAAAGAAATCATAAAAAGAATAATGTCAGAACTTTTTCCACCTTTAATGTCACCCATAATCTGTACAAATTGAGATAAAAACTGAAATTATTTTTAGGGGAAAGAAAAATAACAAAACTAAAATAATGTGATTGCAGAAGTGTGAACACCCTCTGATAATTCGGGATGTGGTTGTGTTCAGAATTGGCCAATCACGTTAAACTCATGTTAAATAGCAGTCAGTACAGTATACAGCCGCCATCCTTTAAAGTGATTCTACTAAACCCCATCTAAAGTTTAGCCTTTCAGGTAGATTTTCTTGACATTTTCTTTAATTTATGCGACATTTGGCTTTTTCACACCAGTTTCAAGCTGCTCAATCAACAAGGGTGGAGCTGAGGACCAGCCTGGGCGAGAGAAGACATGGCTATGCTTGCCTGTCAAAATCATGGAAAGTGGCAGCATTTTTCATGCCGCAACTGCTACTCTGGTGCAGAAATGTGAATTTCTGGTGAGGCGCAGGAGGACACATGCAACTGATAAAGGTGCATTGAATTCATTAAGTGCTGTGCATCTCTTAATGAATTTGGCACATCTTATACCTGCTTACCTATTATAAAAAGGGGTTTCCCACCAACAAAAGTTGATTTTAATCAATAGATCTTGGAATAATAATATCTTCCACAATTGGATGTGTTTCAAAAAAATGTTCCTGTGCTGAGATAATCCTATAAATGTGCCCCTGCTGTGTACTGTGTAATGGTTGTGTCTGACCATACAGGAACATAGTCTGAATAAACCACAGCTCCTGGGCAGGGGAGGAAGGAAAAGCGTATACAGCCATTACATGGGATCACAGCTGATGACTGGGAAAATTGAAAAAAAGCATCAGCTACATAGAGGTTGTGAAGTGTACAGAAGGGGATGCTACAGAATACTTACTAACAGGATAGTTAATCATAAGCACATTCCAAATACAAGTGTTCTTCATTTTGCCACTATAACAAATGTGAAAACAGTTATGATACATTATCATTGGAAATATATTATATGTAACCTAGTTCCCAGCAAATGTTGCTTTAATTTTCGTTAGTAGACATTTCCATTATTGATATGCCAGCAATAGTGACCAATAGCATCTAAAGCGTCATTTATAAAAGTGTAGCTTCTGGCGTAACAGACATCAGGGAAAATAATAATGCTTTAGCCAAACATGTAAAAACCACAGAAGAGTCATTTATAGAACATCAATCGACTACACACTCTGAAGGCAGACGTTTTGTGGCTGATTCTATGGTTTGCACAATTTTCAAGTTATTTGACCGATGAACGGGTTGTAAAATGAACATTATGCTTAGAATCTAACAAACTAAATCTGTTCCCAACTTTTTCAAAGTAGAGTATATGGTTTAAACTTACTGTACTTTGCTGGACTTAAAAACAAACTGTATATGGATAAAGCAGTTGATGGATGGGTGAGTGGATGAATAAATACTAGATCGATAGATAGATAGATAGATAGATAGATAGATAGATAGATAGATAGATAGATAGATAGATAGCGAGATAGATAGTCTAACATTGTCAGCACTGATTAGACAGATATGCTTTCTAGGTTTGCTCCTAATCTGAATTTGTATGTAAATTGGAACAGGGCCAGGAAAGAAAAAAAAGTTATATTCACCTCGTTCCTGACCACTATATCCACCCACTGCTTGCAACCTACTATCAGGTCATTTTCTTCCCACTGTGGCACACTACATCTCCAGCCTCTTCTCTATAGACTATGACTATCGGCTATGTCCAGGACTTGGAGATTACTGTGCATCAGAGGTTGCAGTGTCAATATTGACCAGAAGTCTTGGAGATGTGGCATGCCACAGAGGAAGATAGTGGATCGGAGAGGTATTATGTATTTTTTAACCAGTACTCACCTCTTCAGCCTTCCTGCAGCTTGTCGTCTTGTCCTCTCCTTTTCACCTTTGGGTGCTTCACATCTTCTCCCTATTTACTATAGTCCAGGACTTTCGACTGCATCCAGGCTGGTATTCACTACGCTCAAAAGGTTGCGATGATGACACGACCTTATGACACACAGCTAGTTATGGACTGGACATGGCCAGGAGTCCTGACCTAAAGTAAAGAGACTGGAGATGTGGCGCGCAATCGCGAAAAGAAGTATATATCGGGCAGCAGTCAGAAAGTCCATTGACGAGGTGATTATTAGGGTTTTTTAACATCTAATGTTCCTAAGTAACCAGGTAAGGACTGGGGATGAAATTCAGTCCTGGCATTTGAAATCACACAGGCTCATGTTGTCCCCATCCCCAGGAACCAGATGGGATATATTACTAATATTACCGTGGATGGAGGAAAGGAAGATTTTCTACAAGACCAATATTTCAAATGCTACCCATGGTCTGCTGGGGTAAGTGACGGAGTCAGCGACTTGTGCTCCGTCACAACTTTTAACGGTATTGGTGTCTTGAGAACACTGATTCTGTTAACAACATAGCAGGCAAGGCAGCACATGACCAGACAGGCCCTTCTGGCATTTGCCAGAATTGCCAGATGGCCAGTCCGGCCTTGTAAGTAAGGGTTGTGTGTAGGTTGGATGCTCATAAGTTGGAGACTGCAATTTCAATTGACTGAAGAATGAACAGGAAAATTGAAAATTTCACTTTCTCTTTACACCATTGTATTTTTGGACTGTTGGTATTTTTTTATGGTTGTGCCTGTTAATTTAAAAGGATTGTCCAGGAGTTACATATCGATGACCTTTCCTAAGAATCGGTCATCAACATAAAGTTGGAAGGTGTCTGTCACCCAGAAATTTTCACCAATCAACTGATATCTGCATCAGGAGCAGCCAGATGTACGTTATGTACAAAGCTGAGTAGCCCAGAGCCATCCATTGTTTAGTGGACGATACCGAGCATTGCATTTTATCTCCCATTCACGTTTATCTGCCTATGGTATGCTATGTATGTACATGACATTGTGTTAGGAATATACCAGCTGAATGTCATATTCCCCTGTGCAGAAAACTTTATTGTGTCTTTCCCTGTAACTTGTATGTGATGCGCATGAAAAGCAGATCATTTGCAATTTTATCATTTACCACTTTATAACCTATGACAAAATGAAACGTCTTCCCAACAGAGTTACAGAAGGTGATGCAGCTACAGATAATAAGAATACTAATAAGAATAATTAGGAGTGATTAAAGTTACTCTTACAATGTTTTCTCATATTCAATTATAAAATAATAAGCCATATGAAAGTAAGAGTTCTGTTAGACTTCTCGCTTTTTTTGCATTACCTACCACGAGCCGCACTTCGTACACCCACACATGAATCATATTCTATATTCTGTGCAGCTACATTTCCCAAGTGTTAATTGTATAGCGCTTCATCTGATCAAAGAAATATTATTAATGGCAATCGTAATTAAAACAAACACAAAGTGCATGCTTGCCAACTCGTCACTGGCATCTATACAGAACACAATCTGTGCAGATTACGTGCCAAACGCTTCCCAGCAAATGAGCTGCAACAGGCAGGCATCACAGTGGGGATTAGACGCAGTCCTTTCACAGCCTGTGTTATCGCTGCAGACTTCATGTTCTAGATCTAGTTTTTTAAATATTCTGCACATTCATCCAAAACGCACTGCATTTTGAATATTAAAGCTTAATTCTAAATATCCCCATGGTATGAACTCTAAAAATTACTTTTATTCTTTTATTTAATTTTATTTCTGGTATATTTATTGAATTTAATTTGATTATGATATATAATAATTTTTTGCTAATTATATTTTTATTTAATTGTATTTGTGCATTTTTTCTGTCCTTCTTTTTAGTCTGTATTTGTTTCATTTTATATATATATATATATATATATATATATATATATATATATATATATATATATATATATATATATATATATATATATATATATATATACACTGTTGACATGAATAAACTTTAGCAATATTATACCCATGTGTGGCAGCAAGTTACTGACAGTCATTTGTCAGCAATGTTATCATTGGATGTTCATAATTTAAAGTCCCATGATCCCTTGTATATTCTTATGACTAAGGGTGTAGTACGCCAGATATGCGTCAGGGTTACTTTTCATGATAGATCCTTCGATTTTAAAGTTTTTCTTATGATTCTTCAATAAACTCATAGACTCATTTTGCTTGACTGGATGGATGTGTTGCTTTTCTTTTTCTCTGCTGAATATTATAACAGCAGTGTAACAATTTCAACCGGTATTTCAAGCGCAAAATCATCAATAACAGACAAAATAAAAATGAATAGGTGAGACCTATTCTCACTAGTGTGATCTTGTTCTGAAATCATTACTTGTAAATCTGGTTGATCTGACAGACCAATATAAAATACTGTGACCATAAGCAATCAGATCCATAATATGCTTACTCCATGGTTATACTATAGCAAGCCTAGATGATCTAAGAATCTGGGATCCCTCTAGTGGCATCTACAAGGATAGAAAATGTTATCCTGTTATTAACCCATAGTCATCATGTATACAGGCTCATGCAGACGGATAGCAATTGTGTCCATGTTACGCTATGGGGCCGTGCACGTGCCTGATTTTTTCCTCGGATAGAGCCGGTCCGGGAAAAAAATCACAGCATGACAGAGTTTGACCAGATAGAACGTACTTAGTCATGCAAGTCAATGAGTCCATAGAATATATCGGACTACATATGCAGGACATCTGACATTTAAAAAAGATACTATAACTAACCTCATGAGTTCCTCTAGATCAGCTTTTTCCAAATTAAGGTCTGAAACCTTCGTCAAAGTTATTCGTATTCGAGCACACAAATCTCCAAGGGTGCCCAAACTTTTTTATCCTAACATTTTCTTTTTTTTTCATTTTTTATATGAAAGAAATGACAATATATTTATTTAACCAAACATAATGATCTATAGCAATCTTTCCAAAACTCCAGTCCTCACAGCCCCCAACACATCATGTTTGGAGGATCTCCTTAGCATTACACAGGTGAGAGAACTTCAAGCCTTAATAATAATTCAATTACCTGTCCTCCCACCTACCCACATATACAGGTCCTTCTCAAAAAATTAGCATATAGTGTTAAATTTCATTATTTACCATAATGTAATGATTACAATTAAACTTTCATATATTATAGATTCATTATCCACCAACTGAAATTTGTCAGGTCTTTTATTGTTTTAATATTGATGATTTTGGCATACAACTCCTGATAATCCAAAAAACCTGTCTCAATAAATTAGCATATTTCACCCGTCCAATCAAATAAAACTGTTTTTTAATAACAAACAAAAAACCATCAAATAATAATGTTCAGTTATGCACTCAATACTTGGTCGGGAATCCTTTGGCAGAAATGACTGCTTCAATGCGGCATGGCATGGAGGCAATCAGCCTGTGACACTGCTGAGATGTTATGGAGGCCCAGGATGCTTCAATAGCGGCCTTAAGCTCATCCAGAGTGTTGGGTCTTGCGTCTCTCAACTTTCTCTTCACAATATCCCACAGATTCTCTATGGGGTTCAGGTCAGGAGAGTTGGCAGGCCAATTGAGCACAGTAATACCATGGTCAGTAAACCATTTACCAGTGGTTTTGGCACTGTGAGCAGGTGCCAGGTCGTGCTGAAAAATGAAATCTTCATCTCCATAAAGCATTTCAGCCGATGGAAGCATGAAGTGCTCCAAAATCTCCTGATAGCTAGCTGCATTGACCCTGCCCTTGATGAAACACAGTGGACCAACACCAGCAGCTGACATGGCACCCCACACCATCACTGACTGTGGGTACTTGACACTGGACTTCAGGCATTTTGGCATTTCCTTCTCCCCAGTCTTCCTCCAGACTCTGGCACCTTGATTTCCGAATGACATGCAAAATTTGCTTTCATCAGAAAAAAGTACTTGGGACCACTTAGCAACAGTCCAGTGCTGCTTTTAAGTGGCTTTACCTGGGGAATGCGGCACCTGTAGCCCATTTCCTGCCCACGCCTGTGCACGGTGGCTCTGGATGTTTCCACACCAGACTCAGTCCACTGCTTCCTCAGGTTCCCCAAGGTCTGGAATCGGTCCTTCTCCACAATCTTCCTCAGGGTCCGGTCACCTCTTCTCGTTGTACAGCGTTTTCTGCCACATTGTTTGCTTCCAACAGACTTACCATTGAGGTGCCTTGATACAGCACTCTGGGAACAGCCTATTTGTTGAGAAATTTCTTTCTGGGTCTTACCCTCTTGCTTGAGGGTGTCAATGATGGCCTTCTTGACATCTGTCAGGTCGCTAGTCTTACCCATGATGGGGGTTTTGAGTAATGAACCAGGCAGGGAGTTTATAAAAGCCTCAGGTATCTTTTGCATGAGTTTAGAGTTAATTAGTTGATTCAGAAGATTAGGGTAATAGGTCGTTTAGAGAACCTTTTCTTGATATGCTAATTTATTGAGACAGGTTTTTTGGGTTATCAGGAGTTGTATGCCAAAATCATCAGTATTAAAACAATAAAAGACCTGACAAATTTCAGTTGGTGGATAATGAATCTATAATATATGAAAGTTTAATTGTAATCATTACATTATGGTAAATAATGAAATTTAACACTATATGCTAATTTTTTGAGAAGGACCTGTACAGTAGATTAGAACCAGACCCCCATGGCAGTGCCCCCCTGCTGGGTGTACTAGTGCACCCCATATTTAAAATAAATGTGTGTTAAGATGAATTGCATACATTCGCTTATAAAATTAATTTGGTACTTTGAGTACTATTCGGTTTTAGAAAGAAAATGTTCGGATGTTTCGCAACCAGAACCAAGTATCTCAGCAACTAAGAGTACACATCAGTGTACATGCAAATCAACTGGAACTCTTTGCACTTTATATCCTTCACACTGAATGTGAACAAACTTTTATACCTTATCTGAAAGTACCGCAGCCATTTCAGAAGGCAGGGTTATCGCTAACTATGGTTAAAACTCTGTACTTCCAGTATACCTATAAAAAATTGGTCTATAGAAGGCATTTTCTTTATTTCTATATTTTATACTGCATTCATTATATATGGTTTATAACCCATCTAATTCTATTAGCACAAATATACTATTATCTATTATATATCATCTCACCCTGCTCTATAACATTTCGCAGATTGGACTGCATTTTCATGGTCATAGGTTCCTTTTAAAACTATGAAACATGAAGTCACCCCATGTAAAAGTGTGTAATGTCAGTTATGTAAAAAAAATTCTCTTGCTGTCTAGTCACTACTTTTCAGAGCTGGAGAAGGAGTGCAATGAAAATAACAGTGTTGAGCAGGGACAGCATACTGAGCATTCATCAATATGGACAACTAGGGCATCCTCACTATAGCAGTGAATAGTCCAGGCCCTGAAAGGATTGTTCCTGATGATGATCCATGTCAGGGTGGAGACAGTAATAAACCAATGTGGTGGCAGTCACCTTATGATGTCTTATTTGGCAATCCCTACTGCATGCCGAGAGACTCAAATGGAACATCATCGGAAGTATTATTATTATTATTATTATTATTATTTATTGTTATAGCGCCATTTATTCCATGGCGCTTTACAAGTGATGAAAACAACACCGAGAGAAGGTTAGCGTAGAGACGAAATGGTAGGAAATTTTTCATTTAAATACATTAGAAAGAAAATACATTTGTATACATTAAATATAGAGTCATATTAAATTCAGTTAGGTTTCGGACAACTCCTTTAAAAAAAACCTTTGTTCATGCCAAGGCCCTTCACTTGGAAGATGAAGAACAGGAGCAGAACTTGAACATGTATATTTTCTAAGAATCATAAGTTACTTAAATAAGTTGCCAGTGTGTACATTTTGTTCTTGGCAAACTTACACAAAATGTGACAGAGAGAACAAAATTAATTCAGTCTAATCTATAGTTTTACATTCACTTGAGTTTTAAAAGCATGTTGCCATCTAATCTTTTCCTTTGACTGGAATCCATATTTTTTCTTGTAGAAAAAGAGGCATTGCGAGCATATGGCATCGTACATGCTATGAATCTCATGTATAAAAAGTACAACAACTAGGTTTACATCATTGTTTCCTTATCTACTGTGTGATGCAGTGACCCATTACAGCTAGGGGGCGCTGCATGTGCTCCTCAGGATATGCATGGAGGCATATCTGTGGTTATAATGGTTGAACTAGCCACCTGCCACCTATGGGGGTGGTTACAAGTATATAATGTGACCATGTGGTCACATGGGAAAAGATGGATGGACCTGAGTGGTCTGTGTGCCAGGTCCTGGAGGGCCTCTGTGTTGGGAGGTCCTGGGAGTAGGACTAGATCCCTGAAGAGCACATGGGGGAGGCCTTGGACCTGGAGGCCTGTGTGTTGGACGGTCCCAAATGGGGATGAACGTCCTGAATAGCGCACAGAGAGGATGCATGTGCAGAGTCCGTGATGGCAATGCGTTTGAGGAAGCTACAGCCCATCTGAGGATCTGGACTGTCAGGTGGCCTGGTGAGCAAGGCACTGCCAGGAACGGTGATCCCAGTTCGGCAGCTTCCCTGAGAGAGTGAGTACTGACAGGAGTCAGCGTATGGAACAGGAGCTCCTAGAAGGTAACCCAGCATATGGGGTGCTATACGGTCGCCCACGGCAACTGGTCAGATAATGATCAGCGTGTTTAGAGACCGCGACCCAATGTCATGTGCGCTATATGACTAGGGACATTGATGAACTGTTCGGCGTACGGACACCCATGGTAACTGGATGAAGTGAGAGGTCCAGCATGTTTAGTGTCCGTGAGATAAAGCCGAATATGATGTGTCTAAAGATAAAGCTGCAACTTAATGTCACCGGTTGGTGCCTATTGTGTTCTATGAAGTGTATATGATGAACTGTGCATAATCAGGTTAGGATGCCATAATAAACCGTGTGGACTGTGTAAGTAGAAAAACCGTGCCTAAGTGCTTGAATCCCGTGCCAAGCGAGTGTCCCCCAATACACTCAGTAAGTGCAATCTTACAACTGATGAACTGGACAATGATTAGTTATGTGTTTGCAGTTATTTCATGTTCTTGGGAGGGGATTCCAGTAGTTAGACCTTCACCATTTATCCACTTATTAAATTTTCAACTGACGCGCCATAAATGCATGCCATGTCTAATTTATTTCCTGTATGGAAACGCACAAAAAGCATCAGTCCTACAACACTATAGTGTCCTGAAAACTGAATAAATATAGTAAAAGGTACAGAGAACAAATAAAGCTGAAATCTGAAATGGCTATGCTGAGTGTTACCAGCAGTTACTCAACATAATCTCCAATCCTAAAGAGCCACGAACAGATCATGTTTTCAGGATTCCCTTAGTTTCGCAGAGGTGATGGAATTATTACACCCTTGAAGAATCCATTTGACCCAATAAAGTTTTCAACTGATTTGACAATTTTCTAGTGTGTTGATAAACTAATCTCAAAATACGAACCTATGCCTACTACCGACTACACATGTGGTTATATCAACTAGCCAAAACATGGCATAGCTCTGAGTAGAAGCAAAAATAGAAGAATGTCCATATCAAATATCAAAATGTTATTCTAATCAAGTAAAGAAGAGCTAAATGTTCCTCCAGATCAGAAGAACCTAATGTTTGTTTCTCACTCCAAACTCTATCCAAAACTCGTTGGCCATTTACCCACAACAATCTAGCTCCTATGAGATGGGAGAGTTCTACACAGGTTTTCACAACACAAAAGAAAAGTGAATGAGACTAACCATGCCTGGGTCCTTCTGTCCATGAGCCCCATAATAACTACATAACTATGGTTTGTATGGCCTTGACTTTGATTGGTTTGTTCTGACACTGCAGAGGCTGCATTCATTTGTGTATACAGTATATGGATATCCAAGAAGTATCGTTTCTCCTTGCGGAGATCGACATGCTAAGCATGCCGAGATGAGGAGATTTAAAGCCGCAATGCTCCTCTAAGTAATATGCTAATTATGCAAATTGTCTCTTCAGAGAGGAAGAGAGCTAGAACTCTAGTGCCACCTATTGGAAGGTAGCAATCCTACAAGTCAATGTCGACCCTTTAACGAGCCTTGTCACGTGACTTAGGATAAGAGACAATTTGCATAATTTGTATATATGGATAGTAGTGTTTCTATCACTATACATAAATCAAAATTATTCCTCTAAATCCTCTGCTAATAGTGGGAAGAATGTCCTGTTATAAGGCTAAGATCAATAAGTTCGATGTATATAAGCAAACCATTTATAATAAAAAAAAATGGGATTTCTAATAAGCTGGAAGTTGTTGCTTATCGTCCTAAAATACAAATTTTCTCTTTCTTTTCTTGTCTCTGTATTAAATGATATTATCTCTCTTCTGTATTTTGTATCAAACTGTTTTCACTTTTCTCAGTTTGTTTGTTATCATCCACTTTTTCAGTGTTATCACCGAGTTTCCATGTTGCTACAATCACCTACAATATGTAGATACAGAATGTCTTATCTCCACTGCCATATGCCTAGAATGCACGCATATTTCACAACCCTCCCTTTATAGACTATGGAATTATGATACCCCTGCCTGCATGTCTTCAAAATTTACTATCCCTAGTTTATTTTTTCCACCACCAGCCCAAAACATTGCGTTCTACCCTGCAGCATCATACACAGAAAATTTACAGCCTGTAGCAGATGAAATATGGAGAGATTAAGAGAGCATAGAATTATTTCTCCATTCTGAGCTGGCCCTGTTGACTCCTGATTTAATCTGCTCTCATTTACCCTTGGCTAATTTACAATGCTGTTAACGAGACCTTGATGGTCATAAAATCAATGGAGAATAGCTTTCATCAAACAATTCCTGGGAGTTGCATTCATCTTCTATAAAGTTTCAACTTCCTAACTATTTGTAAGTTATTGTACAATGTTGTATACTGCAGCTCTGGATGGATGGATGGATGGATGGATGGATGGATGGATGGATGGATGGATGGAAGGATGGATGGATGGACGAACAGATGGAAAATTATTTTTCATTACTAGGTGAAAGCAAAAGCAAAGAAAATGTATTTTCTGTTGTGCTGGTGGTACTAGTTCTATAAGATCTATTGGAAATGATAGCATATTCAACTATACTGACAAAAGTATTTGGACGCGTACCCATGAGACCTAAAAGAGCTTTTATGACATCTTGTTCTAAATCCAGAAACATTAATATGGAGTTGATTCTCCTTCGCAGTTATAACCACTTCCCTTCCTCTGATAAGACTTTTTTACCCATTCATTCAGAAGAGCATTTGGGAGGACACTGACAAAGGAAAAGAAATACAAGCTCACAATTTATGTTCTACTCAATTTCAAGGTATTCTAGGGGATTGAGATCATGGCTGTGTGGGCCAGTCTTGTTCTTACCTATGAAACTTACCAAATCATGGACCTTGCTTTGTGTTGGCCTGAAAAAATGGCCTTCCCCATACTGTTCCTGCAAATACGAGTACCGTATATACTTGAGTATAAGCCGAGATTTTCAGCCCAAATTTTTGGGCTGAAAGTGCCCCCTCGGCTTATACTCGAGTCACGGTCGGCGAGTGAGGGGGAGAGGGCGCTGAGGCATACTTACCTAGTCCCGGCGATCCTGACGCTCCCCCTCCCCGTCCCACGGTCTTCGGTGCCGCAGCTCTTCCCCTGTTCAGCGGTCACATGGGACCGTTCATTAGAGAAATGAATAGGCTGCTCCACCTCCCATAGGGGCGGAGCCGCATAATTCATTTCTCTAATCAGCGGTGCCGGTGACTGCTGACAGAGGAAGAGGCTGCGGCACCGAAGACCAGCTGTCCGGGGGAAGGAGCGGGACGCCGGGAGCAGGTAAGTATTACATATTTACCTTCCCTCGTTCCACCCGCCGGGCGCCGCTCTGTCTTCGCATCCTCTTGTTCTGACTGTTCAGGTCAGAGGGCGCGATGACGCATATAGTGTGCGCGCCACCCTCTGCCTGATCAGTCAGTGCAGAGAGACGCCGGGATGGGACGCTGAGGAGCTGCAAGCAAGAGAGGTGAGTATGTGTTTTTTTTTTTTATTGCAGCAGCAGCAGCAGCAATGACACAGATTTATGTGGAGTATCTATGGGGCAACGGTGCAGAGCACTATATATAAGGCACAGCTTTATGTGGAGCATCTATGGGGCAACGGTGCAGAGCGCTATATATAAGGCACAGCTTTATGTGGAGCATCTATGGGGCAACGGTGCAGAGCACTATATATAAGGCACAGCTTTATGTGGAGCATCTATGGGGCAACGGTGCAGAGCACTATATAAAAGGCACAGCTTTATGTGGAGCATCTATGGGGCAACGGTGCAGAGCACTATATATAAGGCACAGCTTTATGTGGAGCATCTATGGGGCAACGGTGCAGAGCACTATATATAAGGCACAGCTTTATGTGGAGCATCTATGGGGCAATGGTGCAGAGCACTATATATAAGGCACAGCTTTATGTGGAGCATCTATGGGGCAACGGTGCAGAGCACTTTATATAAGGCACAGCTTTATGTTGAGCATCTATGGGGCCATAATCAAAGGTCAAAGGTGCAGAGCATTATATATGGCACAGCTATCTATGGGGCCATAATCAAAGGTGCAGAGCATTATATTTGGCACAGCTATCTATGGGGCCATAATCAAAGGTGCAGAGCATTGTATATGGCACAGCTTTCTATGGAGCATCTATGGGGCCATAATGAACTGTGCAGAGCATTATATATGGCACAGCTTTATGTAGAGCATCTATGGGGCCATAATGAACTGTGCAGAGCATTATATGTGGCACAGCTTTATATGGAGCATCTATGGGGCCATAATGAACGGTATGGAGCATCTATTTTTAATTTTGAAATTCACCGGTAGCTGCTGCATTTTCCACCCTAGGCTTATACTCGAGTCAATAAGTTTTCCCAGTTTTTTGTGGCAAAATTAGGGGGGTCGGCTTATACTCGGGTCGGCTTATACTCGAGTGTATACGGTAGTTACAATTAAAGTTACAATTGTATGACTACAAAGGGCAAAAAAGGACCTCTGAAGGATCATTTTATTTATTATAAAAATCTACCGAGTGGCTGATTGAACAAGACTGTCATTGTACATGTCAGTCTTAATGAATGAGCGTGGTGGTTAAAATGGTCGTCCCACAAAGTGCACTTTAATCAATAGGCCTTGGAATAAAAATAAGTTACACAATCGGATGTGTTAAATAAAAATGTTCCTGTCCTGAGATAATCTTATAAATGTGCTCCTCCTGTGTGATGTGTAATGTCTGTGTAGGAATACAGCCTGTTCATGTCACATCTCGTGGGCAGGGGAGGGAGCAAAAGAGAGTATACAGACTTTACAGCATGGGATCAAGGCTGATTCTTTCTGTGAAGTAAAACATTTGCTGCTTGTTTTTAATCGTGTTTTACCTCACAGAAAGAATCAGCTATGATCCCATGCCGTCATGTCTGTATATTCTCTTGTGTCCTCCCCTTGCCAGGGGATGTTTATGATTAGACTTGCACGGTGAGACATGGCCATTACACAACAGGGGCACATTTATTGTTAAAAAATGTTTAACAATCAAATCACAGATGTCCAGCCCATTTTCATAAGATACTGTATATCCACTGGTATCTGACCTCTGCTGGAGATGCGAGGCATCTGAGGATACCATGCTCCAAATCTGGTTGATTGTCCACCATTTAAAAGACTTTGGAATAAGGTCTTTGAAATGTATTCAAAGGTTTCTGGTGATGCCATTCAAAGTATAACCCACAGTGGGGCCTACTGTCAATGATCGGAGGCTCCTTCAGAAGCATCAAGGTAGGAATCCTAAAACATTGCATAACGGCCACTCATACTATTACTCCTAGGAAGTGACATTCTAAGACAGCCCCCAATATCTGGGATGGGGTAGTTGAAATAGATTTCCTATGTAGGATGGAGAGGCAATCCATCATTAGGACACAGTGTGAGGATACGTTTTACAAAATATGGCGGGAATGGATTATGTTTCACGAATCACCTGAATTCCTAAAACTCTTGGAGACAAATTAGCGGAGTAGGGTAGAACAGAGAGGCAGTTAACACAAACAGAAGAGATTCAATTCTCCTCATACTTCACCCCTCAGTTTCCTTCTCTTCACCCCCTCCCCCCACTTTCTTCCGTCCTCTTAATCCGACCCCCTCTATTTCCTCCTTTCTCTTTTTTTTTATACTTTCTATTACCTGCTCTACACTCTTTTCTTCTTTCCATTCTATTTTGTTTCTCGGATGTTTATGAAGATAAGGAGTATGATACTTAAGACAGCATTATGGCAATGCTCTGGACAATCAATTAATGGTTATTGAGTGAATCCGACTCATGTAAGGCGGTTATGCTTTACTTGATTGTTTTGCTGTTTTACTTGACTGTTTTGCTATTTTTGCTTTTCCTTGTCCTTTACATGGATACTTTACCTTTTGTATGTTATATATGAAAATATTCAATAAAAACTGTTTTAGAAGAAAAACTAAAAAAACAAACAATCAAATTGTGGAAATTATCATTATTTCAAGATCTATGTGTTCTGTGTTTGTGGGAAAACCCCTTTAAAGAATTTGATGCATTTTATTAGTGGTGTGGCCCTTGCTTAAAATGCTACTAAAATCAGAGAATGGAGTGACATTTCTGGTGTAAGTTATTCCTCCAAAGTGGCGTAAATGCTGTTGAATGTGAGGGGTGGGCACAGTCACGCCCCACATCATCCTGCCTCTGATCCACCCAGTGTTTGGTGGAACAGGCTGGGACTGACCTGAAAATGGAAAAATTCACAAGATTTTTGAGCAAATTTGCAACACTCAAAAATGTTGCTATTTTTTAAAATGTTTTATGATATAAAACTGGCATAAAGAGTTTGAGGACTTAGGCCCTAAAACTCTCATTCTAGACATTTCCCTCTTCATGCAAGTACAGTACTATTCCCATACAGATGTTCAGTATGTTTTACAAACTAATTGGATAATGACCACAATGTCACAAGTGCTTGGCATACCTAAATAAATCAGTTTTTTACTGCATATATAAAATGGTAAGGAGTTTTGCTAATGACTGAAAAGGTGGAAAAGTTTATATCCCTGTTCAAATAAACTAGCAAGTGGAAAATCTAGGTAAGACATATCTAATTTCATCATCGTGCTCATATGTGATCGGGTTGGGATATTATTGAAATACTCTTTCTATATAAGTGTAATACAACCAATTCTGCTCACACTCTACTAATGGTTATGTCATTACATCTATTAAAATCTATTTGATGAAAAGGACAATGAAACTCATCATCTTATTGCTGTTCTACTTCAACTTAAAAATCACCAGAAGAACTTTTATCATCAAGTGTTATTTCCTTCATTGACAATCAATGGGACTGCTTTAAAGCCTCGATTTTTTCAGGAACCGCTTAAAATAAAACACCATTTGAAAAGAATATAATTAAATCCGAACACGACTAGTGTAGCAGTGATACCAGTCGGGACCTGTAAACTACACTTGTAGTGTCGGCTCCGAGTCACAATTGGAGAGAAATTACTCATCAAGTTTATCGAATCCACAAATTCCATGAACAATCATAAACAAGTCAGATACTAGTCCAGCAGAATTCTTGGATGAACTCCAGTACCTTGTGCTTCGCTAGGCATCATTTGTCACCTCGCTGTGTATTAATGACAGGGAAGCAATGGGCCTGTATTGCCATCAATACTGCAGACAAATAAATACGTAACTAGTGTAAGGAAGGCGTGTAAGTAAACTGCAGTAACAATCGTAGATGCAAAAGCTGTAAGAAAAAGTTCTATAATGTACATATAATCTATATTAACCCCTTCCCAACATGCCCCGTTCTAGTATGGCGCATGTCGGGTCCCCTGCTTTGATGTGGGCTCTGGCGGTGAGCCCACATCAAAGTCGCGACATGTCAGCTGTTTTGTACAGCTGACATGTAGCGCAATAGCGGCAGGTGAAATCGCAATTCACCCGCTGCTATTAACCTGTTAAATGCCGCTGTCAAACTCTGACAGCAGCATTTAACCGGCGCTCATGGCACACCTGCATTTCAGCTACATAGCAGCGATCTGATGATCTGATGATCGCTGCTATGTAGCAGAGCCGATCGAGTTGTGCCAGCTTCTAGCCTCCCATGGAGGCTATTGAAGCATGACACAAGTTAAAAAAAAATGTTTTAAAAAATATGAAAAAAATTAAAAATATATAAAAGTTTAAATCACCCCCCTTTCGCCCCATCCTAAATAAAATAAAAAAAAAATCAAATCTACACATATTTGGTATCGCCATGTTCAGAATCGCCCGATATATCAATAAAAAAAAAGAATTAACCTGATCGCTAAACGGCGTAGCGAGAAAAAAATTCAAAACGCCAGAATTACGACATTGCATTAAAATGCAATAACGGGCGATCAAAAGAACATATCTGCACAAAAGTGGTATCATTAAAAATGTCAGCTCGGCAAGCAAACAATAAGCCCTCATCCGACCCCAGATCACAAAAAATGAAGACGGTACGGGTATCGGAAAATGGTGCTTTTTTTTTTTTTTAGCAAAGTTTTGAATTTTTTTCTCCGCTTAGATAAAAAATAACCTAGACATGTTAGGTGTCTATGACCTCGTTATGAGAATCATAATGGCAGGTCAGTTTGGGTATTTAGTGAACCTAGCAAAAAAGCCAATCTAAAAACAGGTGTGGGATTGCACTTTTTTTGCAATTTCACTGCACCTGGAATTTTTTTCCCTTTTCTAGTACAAGACATGCTAAAACCAATGGTGACGTTCAAAAGTACAACTCGTCCCGCAAAAAATAAGCCCTCACGTGACCATATAGACGGAAAAATAAAAAAGTTATGGCTCTGGGAAAGAGGGGAGCGAAAAACAAAAACGCAAAAACGAAAAAGGGCCGCGGCGGGAAGGGGTTAATGTTAATAACTTTGAAGTACTGACCTAGCACTACTGCATTACTGAGCAACCGCACACACACAGTCCAGAGCTTCGTTCGTAATACTGGTTGTTTTTGGAAACAGACAACAAACTACCAGGAAACTGTTGAAAATTTCAGCTGTGAGGCTAGCAGAATTTTAAATGCACCCTTGGATTATAATTGTTCATAACTACCCCATAAGTAATGTAATTATTGTCATTAGGTTTTACATAGATAAATATAATTTTAGTATAGTGGTGTTTTCTATAAATGTTATTTGTTGCTTTATATATGTTTTACATGTTTGTTATAGATATATATATATATATATATATATATATATATATATATATATATATATATATATATATATTTATTTACAGTGCCGGGTTCCTGGTGGGTTCTTATCCCACCTAGGACAACATCTGCAAGGAGTTTGTATGTTCTCCCCGTGTTTGTGTGAATTTCCTCCGGGTTCTCCGGTTTCTTCCCACACTCCAAGGACATATTGGTTGGGAATTTAGACACTGTGGGCCCCAATGGGGACGGTGCCGATAATGTCTGTAAAGCGCTGTGGAATTAATAGCGCTATATAAGTCTATGTTCACATTTGCGGTCTGCGCCGCAGCGTCGGGCGCCGCAGCGTCGGGCGCCGCAACGTCGCCGCATGCGTCATGCGCCCCTATATTTAACATGGGGGCGCATGGACATGCGTCGCACTTGCGTTTTGCGCCACATGCGTCACTGCGGCGCACGCGTCTGGGCGCAGAGGACGCAGCAAGTTGCATTTTTGCTGCATCCAAAATCAATCAAAAAAAGGACGCATGCGGCGCAAAACGCAGCGTTGTGCATGCGTTTTCCTGCGTTTTTGTTTGCGTTGTGCGTTGCGGCGCCGACGCTGCGGCGCACAACGCAAATGTGAACGTAGCCTAAGTGAGTAAAATAAGTATATGTATATATATTTCTGAAACACAAGGATATCAAACAAACAGGTGTTTTGATCTTAATCCTAACTTCGTAAATAGGTCATTCAGAGTTTAGGAGTCCAGTAGGTGGCCATAATCAGTGATCACTAAGTAGGACCGCCCACTGGACTCCTAAGTCCAGAATAAGCAGAGATTTCAATGAAGAAGATACAAGTTACACAGAGTTATATTTTAATTTGTTCTGCGCCAGCTGTTCCATGACATGACGCCCATTGATATTTCCAAGCTGATATGATCCCTAAAAAGTGGATGGCAGAACTGTATGTTATATGGTAAATATCTATGAAAAAAAATATATAAAAAATATTAAAATACTCAGGTCGCTTTAATTGTAACCACATATAACAAATCGTGATACCACAATGAGCCGTGTCTCATCGAACCTCAGCTCTGATCTATCTACATATCAAAAAGCATATAAAAGTTGTCTAGAAAACTCTTTGAACATTTGGTAGTTCCATTATTCTTCTGTTCTCTCTATGCTGTTTGAACACCAATCCTTGAAGACTTTATAGCACATTTTCAGAGATATAAGGCTGCTTTGGGAAACTAAAACCAGTCACTGTCACTTTATAACAATATGCCAGAGAGGTTTTGTTAATGAATAAATGTAGCACACTGGGAATTTCTATTTCTACATGTGTTGTTACATCCCTGCTAAATATAGACCTGAAGGAAAAGTTCCACATTCTCATTAATATCCCCCATGAGTCATTTCATATACCGGCAGTCAGGAGCTTTACGTTTATAGCAGCTTTGCTTATTACATGTCTTACTGCGGATAATGATAAGTGCAATTTTTACCACTTTGTTGTGGACACATTTGCAGCGCTCTACAGTGCCTAAAAGTAGCATTCAACCCCCTGCAGATTTAGCAGGTTTAATAAGATGCAAATAAGTTAGAGCCTTCAAACTTCAAACAAGAGCAGGATTTATTAACAGATGCATAAATCTTACAAACCAAAAAGTTTTGTTGCTCAGTTAAATTTTTATAAATTTTAAACATAAAAGTGTGGGTCAATTATTCTTCAACCCCTAGGTTTAATATTTTGAGGAATAACCTTTGTTTGCAATTACAGCTAATAATCGCCTTTTATAAGACCTGATCAGGCCGGCACAGGTCTCTGGAGTTATCTTCGCCCACTCCTCCATGCAGATCTTCTCCAAGTTATCTAGGTTCTTTGGGTATCTCATGTGGACTTTAATCTTGAGCTCCTTCCACAAGTTTTCAATTGGGTTAAGGTCAGGAGACTGACTAGGCCACTGCAACACCTTGATTTTTTGCCTCTTGAACCAGGCCTTGGTTTTCTTGGCTGTGTGCTTTGGGTCGTTGTCTTGTTGGAAGATGAAATGACGACCCATCTTAAGATCCTTGATGGAGGAGCGGAGGTTCTTGGCCAAAATCTCCAGGTAGGCCGTGCTATCCATCTTCCCATGGATGCGGACCAGATGGCCAGGCCCCTTGACTGAGAAACAGCCCCACAGCATGATGCTGCCACCACCATGCTTGACTGTAGGGATGGTATTCTTGGGGTCGTATGCAGTGCCATCCAGTCTCCAAATGTCACGTGTGTGGTTGGCACCAAAGATCTAGATCTTGGTCTCATCAGACCAGAGAACCTTGAACCAGTCAGTCTCAGAGTCCTCCAAGTGATCATGAGCAAACTGTAGACGAGCCTTGACATGACGCTTTGAAAGTAAAGGTACCTTACAGGCTCGTCTGGAACGGAGACCATTGCTGTGGAGTACGTTACTTATGGTATTGACTGAAACCAATGTCCCCACTGCCATGAGATCTTCCAAGAGCTCCTTCCTTGTTGTCCTTGGGTTAGCCTTGACTCTTCGGACAAGCCTGGCCTCAGCACGGGAGGAAACTTTCAAAGGCTATCCAGGCCATGGAAGGCTAACAGTAGTTCCATAAGCCTTCCACTTCCGGATGATGCTCCCAACAGTGGAGACAGGTAGGCCCAACTCCTTGGAAAGGGTTTTGTACCCCTTGCCAGCCTTGTGACCCTCCACGATCTTGTCTCTGATGGCCTTGGAATGCTCCTTTCTTTGTCTTTCCCATGTTGACCATGTTTGAGTGCTGTTCACAAGTTTGGGGAGGGTCTTAAATAGTCAGAAAAGGCTGGAAAAAGAGATAATTAATCCAAACATGTGAAGCTCATTGTTCTTTGTGCCTGAACTACTTCTTAATACTTTAGGGGAACCAAACAGAATTCTGGGGGGTTGAGGGGTTGAATAATAAATGACCCTCTGAAAAAACTTTTCACAATTTTTTAAAAAAATAAACAAAGAAATAACATTCTTTTTTGCTGCAGTGCATTTCACACTTCCAGGCTGATCTACAGTCCAAATGTCACAATGCCAAGTTAATTCCAAAAGTGTAAACCTGCTAAATCTGCAGGGGGTTGAATACTACTTGTAGGCACTGTATATATACGGCATAAACTCATTAACATTCTACTGAAATGTGAACATTTTACTTTGATTTAGATTCATTGTTTATCGCAGTAAGTACTGTGCACCACGCATACAGTAACCCATGACGTGAGGGGTCTTAAAGTGAGGTAAGAAGTGCCACTCTTGACTAGGGGTCATGTCAAGCATTGCGGCATTCTCTATGTAAAGATAATGACTTAAAAGAACAAATAATTCCTAATGAGGTTAGATGGGACTAAGAATATATATGAAATGACAATCTCAGTTTTGTGAAATCTGTATATCTTTATGTAACATTTTAAGGGAAACTCATCATAAGAAACACTATTTACCAGCAGTTATAAAGGTAATATGTAGGCAAATAGCGTTTAAACTCTGTGTAGCCAACTTACCAGAATTGCGACTACAAGGAGAAAATGAATGTATATTCTCCCTGCAGCCCCTCACTCCAGTTAGTGAGACAACGGTGTTACAGACTACAATCACTATAGAGTGAGCGCATTGTAACCACTCCCCGGCACATTGATTGACAGCCTGTTCTGCACACTCTCACACTGCACACACACTGCAGAGCAGGATGTCAATAGAGCTGTAGAACCAATCCAAGGACAAACCATTATTATAATACCTTGTATGCATGAGATGGAGGTGGGAATGAAGCGGTCATGCTCCGAGTCCTCACCCCTCCAACTTTTTTGAAAGCTATCCTTAACAGAATACCCTGATGAATTGCTCAATGTGTAGAGGGAAAATACATTGGGATGAAATATTATTCAGGACTCTGTTTATCAGAATATCAGATGAGCTTTTGCTACTGGTAGGGTAATGGGACATAACTATTAACTACCAGTCGTTAAAAAAAAAAAACAGAAGTCCAGAAGGCAGTCATTGACACACTATACAAGGAGGGTAAGCCACAAGATGTCATTGCTAAAGAAGCTGGCTGTTCACAGAGTGCTGTATCCAAGCATAATAATAGAAAGTTGAGTGGAAGGAAAAAGTGTGGTAGAAAAAGGTGCACAAGCACTGGGATAACCGCAGCCTTGAAAGGATTGTTAAGAAAAGGTCATTCAAAAATTTGGGGGAGATTCACAAGGAGTAGACTGTTGCTGGAGTCATTGCTTCAAGAGCCACCACACACAGATGTATCCAGGACATGGGCTACAAGTGTCGCATTCCTTTTGTCAAGCCACTCCTGACCAATAGACAACGCCAGAAGCGACATACCTGGACCAAGGAGAAAAAGAACTGGACTGTTGCTCAGTGGGCCAATGTGTTGTTTTCAGATTAAAGTAAATTTTGCATTTCATTTGAAAATCAAGGTCTCAGAGTCTGGAGGAAGAATGGAGAGACTCACAATCCAAGCTGCTTGAGGTCTAGTGGGAAGATACCACAATCAGCCGTCTACCAGGACATTTTAGAGCACTTCATGCTTCCCTCTGCCGACAAGCTTTTTGGAGATGGAAATTTCATTTTCCAGCATGACTTGGCACCTGCCCACACTGCCAAAAGTACCAATACCATAAAAACAACAGTATCACTGTGCTTGATTGGCCTGAAAACTCGTCTGATCTTAACCCCATAGAGAATCTATGGAGTATTGTGAAGAGGAAGATGAGAGACACCAGACCCAACAATGTAGACAAGCTGAAGGCTGCTATCAAAGCAACCTGGGCTTCCATAACACCTCAGCAGTGTCACAGGCTGATCGACTCCCTGCCTTGCCGCATTGATGCAGTAATTGATGCAAAAGGAGCCCCGACCAAGTATTAAGTGCATTTACTGAGCATACATTTCAGTAGGCCAACATTTCAGATTTTAAAATCATTTTTCACCTGGTGTTATAAAGTTATCTAATTTATTGAGATAATTACTTTTGGGTTTTTATTGGCTTCATAGCCATAATCATCAACATTAACATAAATAAACACTTGAAATAGATCACTCTGTTTGTAATGACTCTATATAATATATGAGTTTCACTTTTTGTATTGAAGAACTAAAATAAATTAGCTTTCTGACGATATTTTCATTTTGTGAGAAGCACCTGTACCACTTACCATGTTATATTGTTCTTGTACCCCACCGCCTTTTTTTTTGGAAGGATTTATATAAAATAAGTACTGGCATTTGGGATGCAAAGAGGTTATATTTCCCTCCTTTGCTCAGAGGCAGTAATTAATTGAATTCTTTGGGTACCCTTACTGAAGGTTTTTAATACATAATAATAAAAGGCAAGTTTTAAAGGCTTTCTTTTCATACAAGTTTTGATATCTGGGACCCTTTTTTGATTTTCCTCACTGGAATTGTTCTTCATTTTCTCCCTGTAACCACACTTACAGTCGGCTACACAGGGTTCTAAATGCTGTTTACCTGTAAATTACCCCTAGATCTGCAGGTAAATAACATTTCTTATGGTGACAGGTTCCTATAATACTGGGATTTTCCATGATTTGTGTTTTACAATAATCACTTAGCTTTAGCTGAGAACATATGGCCAATCTACGGTATTATTTACATATTACGTCATAGATCTTTATGGTTGTGTCATAATTCACATGTACCGCATCTGGGCTGAAATATAAAGCAATATACAGTGTTAATGTTATTGCTATTTCAAGTTGCCTCTATTTCTGGTATGAGGTTCTCTCCAGTAACTAAATGCATAATTTTCTGCAGTGACAAGAATTTATGTTTCTCTCCTGCTATAACAGCAGATGAATTCGCCAGATAAACACCCGGGTATAGATAACATTCCTTATTTGATGAGCGTTTTCCCTATATTAAATATATATGATCCGTAGAAAGAGTCATAAAAAGCTAGCATATTTCTGTCACTAACCACTAATAAAGTGCACCTGTTACTATAAATTACTTTTTTTTCATATAAAAGTATATTTAAGAAAAACAAAAAAAGCCGTAGCCATGACGGCGGTCTTCTTCTTAGCACGTAGTGCTGCATAGCCAAAGTAAGAACAAAGTAATATGTGGGGACTGGAGATGAGCGAATCAGGCAAAATTTTACCAAGAACTTTAATCTGCAAACAAATTATTCTCCGCAAATATAGTGTCCTTTATTACGTTCTGGTGTCTTTTTAAAGAACCCTTAACCCATCGGTCTGACCACTCCCATTGCTCCCCGTCAGCTCAATGCTCATTTTAGGCCAGGACTTCCAACTGCAAGTAGGCACTGGAGCATGTGAGCTGGAAGCCGCGGAGATGTAATGCTACAGAGGTACGATGGACCGTACAGTGGGCAGGGAGCAGCAAGGTAGGCCGGAGAGGTAAGTGGCCTTGAAAAGCTTAAAGAAAAAACACACTTACTTCGAGGCTCATCTTTCCATCCATCCCCAGTGATCCCTGCCCACAGTCTGGTCACCCGCACCTGTGTTACGTTGTATCTTCAGAATATTTATTTTTAATTCTAATTACTTTTGTTTAGTTTTGTCTTTTGCATCAACATTATGCAAGTGCTTCATGAATTTTGCAAAATGTAGAAATGGTTTTTATTCTGTCTTTAACCGTCTTTGCGACTTTTTAGTGCAAAAAACCCCACATTTTTTAAACTTCAACAAAAATTGCAGGGGGGAGGGGGAAAGGGGATTTGAAAATACATTTTATGTATTTGGAACTACATTTAGCATGTGTTTCCCACACTACAAATCCGAGTGATCCCGATTCAAGGTCCCACATTTCCAGTTTGGACTCACTTCCATGCACCAGCTCAAACATTAGGCCACGTTCACACATTCAGTATTTGGTCAGTATTTTACATCAGTATTTGTAAGCCAAAACCAGGAGTGGGTGATAAATACAGAAGTGGTGACGTGTTTCTATTATACTTTTCCTCTGATTGCTCCACTATTTCAAAAAATACCGAAAATCTGAATTTGGCCTTAGTTTTGTTGTCATTTAGTGGGTTTATTCCTCACAGTTTCTATGTGTAAACTGTGGGAAATAAGTAACAAGCTACTCATTTCCATGGCAGACTTTTTTTTTTTTTTCTGTGTCAGCACCAAAAATCGGTGTGAAAAATTTCAGATGCATATGATCAGGATTGTGGAAATTCAGTTGATGGAGACCAGACTGTGTGTGCCATTGTACAGAGAGCATGAGGAGGCTCATCGCAGAGGCTTATTCCTGTGAGTAAAAAGTGAATCTACCAAAAAGGTAAAGGTTAGTCACCCACAAGGGCTGATGATATACCACATCAATGGGAGTCTACACGGGTGTGGGAGACAGACACATGGCATCTGTGCGAGGATACAAGATTGCCAGGCCAACTACAACCGCCAAATCCTATCAAGAGAGGTGACAGAGAGAGGTTGGGATCTGCACTGGAAGAGAATGTGCCATGCTGTATTGTTAGAGGCACGGAGACTATGCCAGAGTGAAGGAAGAGCGGCTGCTACAATTGTGAGCAAGCTGTTTAAAATATCAAAAGAGCAAGCTCATTATTGTTGTAATACTAGCTTTCTACCTCTATTCCCTCTTATGAGATTTTATGAAGCCATCAATCTCATCGCCTCTGTGCAAGTACAAATCATTATCAAAGGATATTTTAATATATACTGTATATATTTATAACTTGGCACACCACCACTTAACCATTCCTTAGATTCTGGGCAAGTGATGAAAGAAAAAGCTCTACCTGTTGAAATGATGTTGGTTTTAAGTCCACCAATCTATGTCTATTAGTTTTGGAAAAAGGAAAGATGTCAGCACACTGCAGTTTCCTAGTCCCTCCGGAGCACAAACTGAACTTTGCTTCCACCGACTATAATGATCAGAATGTAGTAGAAGAAATCCAGCTATGCAGTACAAAATCTTCAACTTTAATTGCAAGTTGAACAAATGCATAATTAGCCCATAGAGGGGAACATCTGCGTGTTTTTGGTGCACTTATGGGTAAGGGAGCTGAGTGCTCCAGAAATGCGTAGATGTTTCTTATCTTTCGACTAATGATGCATGTGGAGATGTTTTAGGGTATGTGCACATGGTCAGTAATTGGCAAGGGTATTGGAAGCAGAATATGTCTGCTGTGTCCAAAGCACTGCCCACTATTGAACGCAGGTGAATCTGTATGTGTTCACTGAACCGTGTAGATTCACAGCGTCCAATACATTGCATGGGTGAAATTTATCTTGCGGAAGCTTGCATCTCTGCAAGATAGACATACTGCGGTCTGGAAAGACCTGCCGCATGTTGGTCTCCACAGGTGAGCTGTGGGCATCTCTGGATGCATAATGGGCATAGGATTACTTGAAATCCCATCCACTATGCTGTAACGAAGCTGTGCAAGTATGCAGCGTCCAACCCACAGTGTTTACTTATCGCGTGAACATACCCTCAATCATATACAAATAAAGTTGAACATTTTATACCATTGAGCTGGATTTCTTCTACCACATGTTGATTAGTTTTGTAATAAGTGTTTTTACAGTATTTTGAGCCCCATTTTTATTATATTGATCACCAAATAACCTGCAAACAAAGATTTCAAACATAACCCGCTGGCTCGCTTACTCCATCATTCTGATTTCAATGGGTTTTATTGAGTCAATATTGAGTTCAATGGCCTACACTAGCTCCATGCTCCCTTTAGTGAATGCTTAAGGCTGTCAGTGTGTTAGGTTGTAACATAGACCACAGAAAAAGAGAAATAAGTTGGCACTACTATTCTTACAGTTCTTACAGGGAGTATCGACTGGTATCCACATTATTAGAGGTGGTGCTCTGTATCCTTTAGTAACATACAGTAAAGTCAATCATATACAGAAATACTCACGACACTCACCATGATTGACTTCATCCAAAAATTCCATTTATTTAGATAAGTTACATACAAGGTAAAATGCAGGAGAAAAACGAGCAACAGCAGCAACAATTGTTTTGCGTCCTCGGACAAACAAACAGTCGTTGCGGCTGTTGCACATTTGTCTCCTGCACTTTATCCTGTTTGCAACTAATGTAAATAAATGGAACTCTTGGCTTAAGTTAATCCTGGTGTGTGGTGTGAATATTTCTATAACAATTAGGTGTTTTAAATCTAAACTAAATTTGTACGTATGTAGATTTTTAAAAAATCATTTCTATGACAGTTCCTAAAACAAGTCTTGACTGCTGGATCAGTAGCTGAAACATCACTTAGCAATTGGAAGCTTAAATAATAAGGCTACTCTGATCTCCAAGGGGTTTAATGCACATTACACAGTTACTCACTTCTTTGTAAATTCTCCAGTTGTTAACAAGAAAAATCCCCCATAAACTAACTACATAAATTCTGTTTGACTTTCTCTCATTGTAAATCACATTCCTTGATCCATTAAATCTTAGAATTGTCTGATCCCTTGATTTTTGCGTGATATTTGTTTAACAAGACGTTGTCTCCTAATTATATTTAAGCTGCAGAAAGTACGTAATAATGTTTTTCTCTGATTTGCTTTTGCAAAGCTTTCTAATTCTCTCAGCAGAAATCTGCTAAAATGAATGCAGCGCAAAGAACAATAAAAAGCTTTCCATCAGCTCCAATGAAACAGCACCCCTAGTGGCCACGCAAACTCATAAAAATCAGCGAAAATTCAAATGCATCAGATTTGTTTCCAAATTACTTTCTTAGAAGAAAAATAGCACTATCTGTAATAGGAGATAAGAGTTTTCTTCTCACTCATTATTTTGTGTTTTTATGCCTATCCTTTAACATTTTGTCTAACAAATAACAGATCTTTAGAATTTGCTGTAAAATAGAAAGGTCAAAGAGTCAGCCCCCTCCTAAGACTTTCTTCACTTCTATATGTCAAGATCTGAATTTATTGCCCGGCTCTAAAAGCAGAGAAATAAAAGGCAAAAGTAGAAAGGAAATGTATAACTAAATACAATAGAAACATAATGAGAAATAAATAGCTATACAGCTGGGAAAAGGCATCATGTGTACATCCCCATTTAGTCAGGTTATATCCAATGTGTACATTTTCACAATCTTTCAATAAAAGTCAAATGTCAAACTTAATATCTTGGAAAAAAAAACAACTTGGAGGCAACTCTGGTATTTAAAATGGTCACATGACTCATATTTAAAGGAAGTGTCACTCAAATACCATATTCCACTTAGGAGTCAATGATATGTTCCAGTGTATGGAGAAAATGGCATTACTGATTGCCCTAGAATTATGGTCCTGATTGTGAGTCTTGTAGATGCCATTGTATAGAAACCATTATTTGCTCAGTCCCTAGGGTGCCCTGGAACATATACAAAAATCCTGCCTTCTGCTGCCCTCATTAGCATGGTTGCTAAGAAGCTGGCGCAAACAGAGCAGAGCCATGAAAATCACCCATCTGTAACGTGCTTTACACTTTTCATCCCCTGCCTTTTGTCTTGGACTGCAAGTTACTTTTGAGACTTCAAAAAACTATGAACCCCTAGAATCTGCCCTTTATTTCTTCATATATTTTGAAATTTACAAAATATAAGAATAAAATCAAACAAATGAGCTGATAAAAACATGTGCTAAATGTCAGGGTGTAAGGACCTGATGCAAAGACACGTGTATAAATGTCAAGTTGTATATTAACTCCTTGCTTCCCCCTATGCTTGAATAATGCTTTGCATCAGGAAAAGAAGGTTTACATGACCTGAAGCATGACCGCATCAGACTTCCCTACCATCACATAGTATTGCACAGCCAATCCTTGGGGACTATATAAAAGTTGAGGCAGGGAATACAGCAGCGTTTTGTTTAGTGATATCAGGATAGTAAGTGAGTGTCTGAGTTAACAGATCAGCAATAGAGATAGGAAGAGACAGCCCTAAAACATTGGTCAAATACTCCAGACTGCAAAATATTGTACAACTTCTGCAGTGAAAAGAGAGTAGTAATCTGAAAATAATACAGTTGTGGCCAAAAGCTTTGAGACACAAATTTAGATTGTTCACAGTTTGCTGCTTCAGTATTTCAGATCTTCTAGTCAGATGCTTCTACAGTTTGTGAACATTTTTTTTAACTTTTATTGTCAATAACATCAAGTTTATGCAAATTCAATATTTCTTGTGTTGATCCTAATTTTGCAAAACCTCCAATTCACCCTAGCATGCTTGATATCAGCTTCTGGGACAAATCCTGACTGATGGCCACCTATTCTTGACGAATCAGTGCTTGGAGCCATTTATCACTCTTGCCTTGTGACATGGTGCGCCATCATGCTGGGAAAAAACACATTGCTCATCACTAGAGATGAGCGGTGTTCGAATCAAACTGTTCGCCAATTTCAAATTCGAGCTGTTTTGGGCGGTTTTGAGTCGTTCGACGAACCCGAACAATTTGCTAAAAATTTGGCTGTTCAAGTTCGATAAGTGTTCATCCACTAAAAGCCCAGCTTGATTTGCACATTAAAACTGTTTATCATTGTTAATGGACTGCTTCAGTGTATAGTGTGTTATGACCTGGTGGTTAGGAGCACCCGAAGTGACCTGATGGTTAAAACAGAAAACCTGGGACAAGCTCTGAGGAAGTGGTAACTCTACTGACCGCAATCCCTAATCCTATCACACACACTAGAAATAGCCGTGGAGCGTACCTAACTCTCCCTAGACGCCTATTCACAGCCTAAGAGCTAACTACCCCTAAAGATAGAAATAGCAGCCTACCTTGCCTCAGAGAAATTCCCCAAAGTAAAGGTAGCCCCCACAAATATTAACTGTGAGTTAAGAGGGAAGTGACAAACACAGGAATGAAACAGATTTTAGCAAAGGAGGCCGAATCTTCTCTAGAAAGACAGAGGATAGGAAAGGGAACTATGCGGTCAGTATAAAAAACTACAAAAACCACGCAGAGTGTGCAAAAAGACCTCCACACCGACTCACGGTGTGGAGGTGCACCTCTGCACCCCCAGAGCTTCCAGCTAGCAAGGAAATATCATAATAGCAGGCTGGACTGAAACATAGCATGTACTGAAAAATATATTCAAAAACCAATGAACAGCAAATGACTAGCAAGGACTTAGCTTCTGCTGGAGTAGTCAGGTCATCTGAGAATTCCAAGAGAGATCTGAACCAGTACTGAGACATTGACAGCTGGCATGAACTAACAACCTGGGCAGAGTTAAATAGGGAAGCCAGCAGCAGCAATAAACGAGGGCAGCTGAGAAAGCCAACCTCAAAGATCAGCAGTTCCACTCAAAGCCACCAGAGGGTGTCCAAGGACAGAACTCACCAAAGTACCATTCACGACCACAGGAGGGAGCCCGAGAACGGAATTCACAACAGTACCCCCCCTTGAGGAGGGGTCACCGAACCCTCACCAGAGCCCCCAGGCTGATCAGGACGAGCCAAATGAAAGGCACGAACCAAATCGGCAGCATGGACATCGGAGGCAACAACCCAGGAATTATCCTCCTGACCATAGCCCTTCCATTTAACCAGGTACTGAAGCTTCCGTCTCGAAATACGAGAATCTAAAATCTTCTCCACCACATACTCCAACTCCCCCTCAACCAACACCGGAGCAGGAGGATCAACGGAAGGAACCATAGGCGCCACATATCTCCGCAACAACGACCTATGGAACACATTATGGATGGCAAAAGAAGCTGGAAGGGCCAAACGAAACGACACAGGATTGATAATTTCAGAAATCTTTAAGGACCAATGAAACGAGGCTTGAACTTAGGAGAAGAAACCTTCATAGGAACATAACGAGAAGACAACCAAACCAAATCCCCAACACGAAGTCGGGGACCAACACAGCGACGGCGGTTAGCAAAACGCTGCGCCTTCTCCTGAGACAACGTCAAATTGTCCACCACGTGAGTCCAAATTTGTTGCAACCTGTCCACCACAGAATCCACACCAGGACAGTCAGAAGGCTCAACCTGCCCTGAAGAAAAACGAGGATGAAAACCAGAATTACAAAAAAAAGGCGAAACCAAAGCAGCAGAACTTGCCCGATTATTAAGGGCGAACTCGGCCAATGGCAAGAAGGTCACCCAATCATCCTGATCAGCAGAAACAAAGCATCTCAGATAGGTTTCCAAGGTCTGATTGGTTCGTTCGGTTTGGCCATTTGTCTGAGGATGGAACGCTGAAGAAAAAGACAAATCAATGCCCATCTTAGCACAAAAGGACCGCCAAAACCTAGAAACAAATTGGGAACCTCTGTCCGACACAATGTTCTCCGGAATGCCATGCAAACGAACCACATGCTGAAAAAATAATGGAACCAAATCAGAGGAGGAAGGCAATTTAGGCAAGGGTACCAAATGGACCATCTTAGAAAACCGATCACAAACCACCCAGATGACAGACATGCTTTGAGAGACAGGAAGATCAGAAATAAAATCCATGGAAATATGTGTCCAGGGCCTCTTCGGGACAGGCAAAGGCAAAAGCAACCCACTGGCACGAGAACAGCAAGGTTTGGCCCGAGCACAAGTCCCACAGGACTGCACAAAAGAACGCACATCCCGTGACAAGGAAGGCCACCAAAAGGACCTGGCAACCAAATCTCTGGTACCAAAAATCCCAGGATGACCAGCCAACACTGAACAATGAACCTCAGAAATAACCCTACTAGTCCATCTATCAGGGACAAACAGTTTCTCCACTGGGCAGCGGTCAGGTCTATCAGCCTGAAACTCCTGCAGCACCCGCCGCAAATCAGGGGAGATGGCAGACAGAATCACCCCCTCTTTAAGAATACCAGCCGGCACAGGGACTCCCGGAGAATCAGGCAAAAAACTAGAAAGGGCATCAGCCTTCACATTATAAGATCCCGGAAGGTATGAGACCACAAAATCAAAACGGGAGAAAAACAGTGACCATCGAGCCTGTCTAGGGTTCAACCGCTTGGCGGACTCGAGGTAAGTCAGATTCTTGTGATCAGTCAGGACCACCACGCGATGTTTGGCTCCCTCTAGCCAATGTCGCCACTCCTCAAATGCCCACTTCATAGCCAACAACTCCCGATTGCCGACATCATAATTACGCTCGGCAGGCGAAAACTTTCTAGAAAAGAAAGCACACGGCTTAATCAAGGAGCCATCAGAACTTCTCTGAGACAAAACAGCCCCTGCCCCAATCTCAGAAGCATCAACCTCGACCTGAAAAGGGAGCAAAACATCTGGCTGACGCAACACAGGGGCCGAAGTAAAACGACGTTTAAGCTCCTGAAAGGCCTCAACGGCCGCAGGGGACCAATTCACCACATCAGCGCCTTTCTTCGTCAAATCAGTCAAAGGCTTAACCACACTAGAAAAATTAGCGATGAAGCGACGGTAAAAATTAGCAAAGCCCAGGAACTTCTGAAGACTCTTCACAGATGTAGGTTGAGTCCAATCATAAATGGCCTGAACTTTAATAGGATCCATCTCGATAGTAGAAGGGGAAAAAATGAAGCCCAAAAAGGAAACTGTTATGACCCCAATGGCAGAGGGTCTCAGAAATAATTACTAAGTCTGCAAACACAAAAAAACAGCTCATAGGGCAGTGGTAACTGAGCTGACCATATATCTAATCCTAGCACCACAAATAGCAGCAGCCGGGGAACGTGCCTACGTTGGTTCTAGATGTCTCGCGCCAGCCGGAGAACTAACTAACCCTAGAAGGGAAAAGAAAGACCTTTCTTGCCTCCAGAGAAAAGACCCCAAAAGTTGGATACAAGCCCCCAACAAATAATAACGGTGAGGTAAGAGGAAAAGACAAACGTAAGAATGAGCTAGGTATTTAGCAAAGAGAGGCCCACTAGCTAATAGCAGAATATAGTAAGATGACTTATATGGTCAGCAAAAACCCTATCAAAATATCCACGCTGGATATTCAAGAACCCCCGAACTGTCTAACGGCCCGGGGGGAGAACACCAGCCCCCTAGAGCTTCCAGCAAAGTCAGGAATCACATTTAGTACAAGCTGGACAAAAAAAGAGCAAAGCAAATAACCAAAAAACAAAGAAGCAGGACTTAGCTTAATTTTGCATGAACCAGGACCAGCAGACAGGAGCAAACAGAAAGGATCTGATTACAACGATGCCAGGCACTGGACTAAGGATCCAGGAAGTTTATATAGCAACACCCCTGGACTAACAACCCAGGTGGGTGCCAAACTGAGGAAAGACAATCCCAGAGTCATATCACTAGTAACCACAAGAGGGAGCCAAAAAGTCTAATTCACAACAGGAAACCTTCTGAACTCCAAAGAGGCATTTAGAGCCCTTCACAAACAACGCATTAGCACGAAGGACCTGGAACACCATCCTGACCTGCCTTACATGAGACTCCCAATCATCTGAAAAGACCAAAATATCATCCAAATATACGATCATGAACCTATCCAGATACTTCCGGAAGATGTCGTGCATAAAGGACTGAAACACAGATGGAGCATTAGAAAGCCCGAATGGCATCACCAGGTACTCAAAATGGCCCTCGGGCGTATTAAATCCTGTTTTCCATTCATCGCCCTGTTTAATACGCACAAGATTATACGCCCCTCGAAGGTCAATCTTGGTAAACCAACTAGCCCCCTTAATCCGAGCAAACAAATCAGACAACAGAGGCAAAGGGTACTGAAATTTGACCGTGATTTTATTGAGAAGGCAGTAATCTATACAGGGTCTCAGAGAGCCATCCTTCTTGGCCACAAAAAAGAACCGTGCTCCCAACGGCGACGAAGATGGGCGAATATGCCCTTTCTCCAAGGACTCCTTTACATAACTCCGCATAGCGGCATGTCCTGGCACAGATAAATTGAACAGTCGGCCCTTAGGGAACTTACTACCAGGAATCAAATTAATAGTGCAATCACAGTCCCTATGAGGAGGTAGGGCACTGGACTTGGGCTCATCAAATACATCCTGGTAATCCGACAAAAACTCAGGGACTTCAGAAGGAGTGGAAGAAGAAATTGACATCAAAGGAACATCACCATGTATCCCTTGACAACCCCAACTAGACACAGACATTGATTTCCAATCCAGTACTGGATTATGAACCTGTAACCATGGCAAACCCAACACAACAACATCATGCAAATTATGCAACACCAAAAAGCGAATATTTTCCTGATGTGCGGGAGCCATGCACATGGTCAGCTGAGTCCAGTACTGAGGTTTATTCTTGGCCAATGGAGTAGCATCAATCCCCCTTAAGGGAATAGGACTCTGCAAAGGCTCCAAGGAAAAACCACAGCGCCTGGCAAACTCCAAGTCCATCAAGTTCAGGGCAGAGCCCGAATCCACAAATGCCATAACAGAGTAGGATGACAGTGAGCAAATCAGAGTAACAGATAAGAGAAATTTAGGCTGCAAAGTACTAATGGTGACAGACCTAGCGAACCTCTTATTGCGCTTAGGACAATCAGAGATAGCATGAGAGGAGTCACCACAGTAAAAACACAGCCCATTCTGACGTCTGTGTTCTTGCCGTTCAGCTCTGGTCAAAGTCCTATCACATTGCATAGGCTCAGGCCTCCGCTCAGAGGACACCGCCAAATGGTGCACAGCTTTGCGCTCGCGCAAACGCCGATCAATCTGAATGGCCAAAGACATTGACTCATTCAGACCAGCAGGCGTGGGGAACCCCACCATAACATCCTTAAGGGCTTCAGAAAGACCCTTTCTGAAAATTGCTGCCAGGGCACACTCATTCCATTGAGTAAGCACAGACCACTTTCTAAACTTCTGGCAATATACTTCTGCCTCATCCTGACCCTGAAATAGAGTCAGCAAGATCTTTTCTGCCTGATCCACAGAATAAGGTTCGTCATAAAGCAATCCAAGCGCTAGAAAAAATGCATCCACATTAAGCAATGCAGGATTTCCTGGCTCAAGGGAGAATGCCCAGTCTTGCGGGTCACCACGCAACAAAGAAATAACAATCTTTACTTGCTGAATGGGATCACCAGAGGAGCGGGGTTTCAGAGCAAGAAACAGTCTGCAATTATTTTTGAAATTCAAAAATTTAGATCTATCCCCAGAAAACAAATCAGGGATTGGAATTCTAGGCTCTAACATCGGATTCTGAACTACATAATCTTGAATACTCTGTACCCTAGCAGTGAGTTGATCCACACAAGAGGACAAACCTTGAATATCCATATCTACACCTGAGTCCTGAACCACCCAGAGGTTAAGGGGAAAAGAAAGACAAAACAAGCTGCAAAAAAAAAAAATTGACTCAGAACTTCTCTTATCCCTCTTTTGAGATGCATTAACACTTTGTAGGCCAGCTGTACTGTTATGACCTGGTGGTTAGGAGCACCCGAAGTGACCTGATGGTTAAAACAGAAAACCTGGGACAAGCTCTGAGGAAGTGGTAACTCTACTGACCGCAATCCCTAATCCTATCACACACACTAGAAATAGCCGTGGAGCGTACCTAACTCTCCCTAGACGCCTCTTCACAGCCTAAGAGCTAACTACCCCTAAAGATAGAAATAGCAGCCTACCTTGCCTCAGAGAAATTCCCCAAAGTAAAGGTAGCCCCCCACAAATATTAACTGTGAGTTGAGGGAAGTGACAAATACAGGAATGAAACAGATTTTAGCAAAGGAGGCCGAATCTTCTCTAGAAAGACAGAGGATAGGAAAGGGAACTATGCGGTCAGTATAAAAAACTACAAAAACCATGCAGAGTGTGCAAAAAGACCTCCACACCGACTGACGGTGTGGAGGTGCAGCTCTGCACCCCCAGAGCTTCCAGCTAGCAAGGAAATATCATAATAGCAGGCTGGACTGAAACATAGCATGTACTGAAAAATATATTCAAAAACCAATGAACAGCAAATGACTAGCAAGGACTTAGCTTCTGCTGGAGTAGTCAGGTCATCTGAGAATTCCAAGAGAGATTTGAACCAGTACTGAGAAATTGACAGCTGGCATGGACTAACGACCTGGGCAGAGTTAAATAGGGAAGCCAGCAGCAGCAATAAACGAGGGCAGCTGAGAAAGCCAACCTCAAAGATCAGCAGTTCCACTCAAAGCCACCAGAGGGTGTCCAAGGACAGAACTCACCAAAGTACCATTCACGACCACAGGAGGGAGTCTGAGAACGGAATTCACAACAATAGTGGGGGGGGCGGGGGGATAGATCTGTGCTGAAATAACGCCGATCTCCATTTTTTTTTCTTTCCCGCATTTACAGAGGGGCGGTGCAGTCTCTCAGCCTATCAGCAGTGCGCACACACACAGCAATGTGCATGTGATGCAGACAAGCATGGGCATGTGTCATTGGCTGTGTATGTCACATGTCACTCCTTGCCAAATGAGAACCAGCCATTTGCCCCGTCGCCACCATTTCCTCACTACTGCAGCTTAGTGTTAGATGGCACCGCTACTGCTGTGGGCGCTATACAGTCAAAGAGTCTTTTTTTGCAAGCGAATTTTCTGAGAGATAGGTTTAGGGAGTCGGGAGGAGTCGGGACTAGTTATAATATCAGCCCTTTTCAGGGTAGGTTACAGCAGTTCATAGCACTGTTTGCCAGGCAGGTCTGAGCCAGTGCTGTGCAAGTGTTAGTCACAGCATTTGATGTAATCTAGTTCAGCCAATCCTTTTGGGCTAGTAGCATTGTCTGATAGTCATCTGAGTAGCCCGCCTGTTAAGCTAGCTACACCGCCTGTGTATCTCAATTTTTACTGCATCTAACCCAGTAAATCGTTTTGAGCCTAGGAGCAGTGTCTGCACATCAGCAGAGTAGCCCGCCTGTGAAACTAACTACACCGCCTGTGTATCTCTATTTTCACTGCATCTAATCCAGTTAACAGTTTTGGGCCTAGGAGCAGTGTCTGCACATCAGCAGAGTAGCCCACCTGTGAAACAAACTATACCACCCGTGTATCTCAATTTTTACTGCATCTAATCCAGTTAATAGTTTTGGGGTTTTGGGCTTAGTAGCAGTGTTTGCACGTCAGCAGAGTAGCCCGCCTGTGAAACTAACTACACAGCCTGTGTATCTCTATTTTCACTGCATCTAATCCAGTTAACAGTTTTGGGCCTAGGAGCAGTGTCTGCACATCAGCAGAGCAGCCCGCCTGTGAAATTAACTACACCGCCTGTGTATCTCTATTTTCACTGCATCTAATCCAGTTAATAGTTTTGGGCCTAGGAGCAGTGTCTGCACATCAGCAGAGTAGCCCGCCTGTGAAACAAACTATACCGCCTGTGTATCAATTTTTACTGCATCTAATCCAGTTAATAGTTTTGGGGTTTTGGGCTTAGTAGAAGTGTTTGCACGTCAGCAGAGTAGCCCGCCTGTGAAGCAAACTATACCGCCTGTGTTTCTCAATTTTTACTGCATCTAATCCAGTTAACTGTTTTGGGCCTAGGAGCAGTGTCTGCACGTCAGCAGAGTAGCCCGCCTGTGATACAAACTACACTCACCGGCCACTTTATTAGGTACACCATGCTAGTAACGGGTTGGACCCCCTTTTGCCTTCAGAACTGCCTCAATTCTTCGTGGCATAGATTCAACAAGGTGCTGGAAGCATTCCTCAGAGATTTTGGTCCATATTGACATGATGGCATCACACAGTTGCCGCAGATTTGTCGGCTGCACATCCGAAAGATGCTCCATACAAGGCAGGATGGATCCATGCTTTCATGTTGTTTACGCCAAATTCTGACCCTACCATCCGAATGTCGAAGCAGAAATCGAGACTCATCAGACCAAGCAACGTTTTTCCAATCTTCTACTGTCCAATTTCGTTGAGCTTGTACAAATTGTAGCCTCAGTTTCCTGTTCTTAGCTGAAAGGAGTGGTACCCGGTGTGGTCTTCTGCTGCTGTAGCCCATCTGCCTCAAAGTTCGACACACTGTGCGTTCAGAGATGCTCTTAGGCCTACCTTGGTTGTAACGGGTGGCGATTTGAGTCACTGTTGCCTTTCTATCAGCTCGAACCAGTCTGCCCATTCTCCTCTGACCTCTGGCATCAACAAGGCATTTCCGCCCACAGAACTGCCGCTCACTGGATTTTTTTTCTTTTTCGGACCATTCTCTGTAAACCCTAGAGATGGTTGTGCGTGAAAATCCCAGTAGATCAGCAGTTTCTGAAATACTCAGACCAGCCCTTCTGGCACCAACAACCATGCCACGTTCAAAGGCACTCAAATCACCTTTCTTCCCCATACTGATGCTCGGTTTGAACTGCAGGAGATTGTCTTGACCATGTCTACATGCCTAAATGCACTGAGTTGCCGCCATGTGATTGGCTGATTAGAAATTAAGTGTTAACAAGAAGTTGGACAGGTGTACCTAATAAAGTGGCCGGTGAGTGTATACCGCCTGTGTATCTCAATTTTTACTGCATCTAATCCAGTTAATAGTTTTGGGGTTTGGGGCTTAGTAGCAGTGTTTGCACGTCAGCAGAGTAGCCCGCCTGTGAAACTAACTACACCGCCTGTGCATCTCTATTTTCACTGCATCTAATCCAGTTAACAGTTTTGGGCCTAGGAGCAGTGTCTGCACGTCAGCAGAGTAGCCCGCCTGTGAAACAAACTATACCGCATGTGTATCTCAATTTTTACTGCATCTAATCCAGTTAATAGTTTTGGGGTTTTGGCTTAGTAGAAGTGTTTGCACGTCAGCAGAGTAGCCCGCCTGTGAAACAAACTATGCCGCCTGTGTTTCTCAATTTTTACTGCATCTAATCCAGTTAACTGTTTTGGGCCTAGGAGCAGTGTTTGCACGTCAGCAGAGTAGCCCGCCTGTGAAACAAACTATACCGCCTGTGTATCTTAATTTTTACTGCATCTAATCCAGTTAATAGTTTTGGGGTTTTGGGCTTAGTACCAGTGTCTGCACGTCAGCAGAGTAGCCCACCTGTGAAACAAAAAATACCGCCTGTGTATCTCAATTTTTACTGCATCTAATCCAGTTAACAGTTTTGGGTGTAGGAGCAGTGTCTGCACGTCATCAGAGTAGCCCGCCTGTGAAACAAACTATACCGCCTGTGTATATCAATTTTTACTGCATCTAATCCAGTTAATAGTTTTGGGGTTTTGGGCTTAGTAGTAGTGTTGAGCATTCCGATACCGCAAGTATCGGGTATCGGCCGATACTTGCGGGTATCGGAATTCCGATACCAAGATCCGATACTTTTGTGGTATCGGGTATCGGTATCGAAACAACATTGTGTAAAATAAAGAAATAAAATAAAAAATATTGCTATACTCACCTCTCCGACGCAGCCTGGACCTCACCGAGGGAACCGGCAGCGTTCTTTGCTTAAAATGCGCGCGTTTCCTGCCTCCCGTGACGTCACGGCTTGTGATTGGTCGCGTGCCGCCCATGTGGCCGCGACGCGACCAATCACAGCAAGCCGTGACGTAATTTTCAGGTCCTGAATGCCTAATTCTAGGCATTCAGGATTTTAAAATTAGGTTCCGGCTTGTGATTGGTCGCGTCGCGGTCACATGGGCGACGCGACCAATCACTAGCCGTGACGTCATGGGAGGCAGGAAACGCGCCCATTTTTAAAATTACGTCACGGCTTGTGATTGGTTGCGTGCCGCCCATGTGACCGCGACGCGACCAATCACAGCAAGCCGTGACGTAATTTCAGGTCCTGAATGCCTAATTCTGCATTCAGGACCTGAAATTACATCACGGCTTGCTGTGATTGGTCGCGTCGCGGTCACATGAGCGGCACGCAACCAATCACAAGCCGTGACGTAATTTTAAAATGCGCGCGTTTCCTGCCTCCCATGACGTCACGGCTTGTGATTGGTCGCGTCGCCCATGTGACCGCGACGCGACCAATCACAAGCCGGAACGTAATTTTAAAATCCTGAATGCCTAGAATTAGGCATTCAGGACCTGAAAATTACGTCACGGCTTGCTGTGATTTGTCGCGTCGCGGCCACATGGGCGGCACGCGACCAATCACAAGCCGTGACGTCACGGGAGGCAGGAAACGCGCGCATTTTAAGCAAAGAACGCTGCCGGTTCCCTCGGTGAGGTCCAGGCTGCGTCGGAGAGGTGAGTATAGCAATATTTTTTATTTTAATTCTTTATTTTACACATTAATATGGATCCCAGGGCCTGAAGGAGAGTTTCCTCTCCTTCAGACCCTGGGAACCATCAGGGATACTGTCCGATACTTGAGTCCCATTGACTTGTATTGGTATCGGGTATCGGTATCGGATTAGATCCGATACTTTGCCGGTATCGGCTGATACTTTTCGATACCGATACTTTCAAGTATCGGACGGTATCGCTCAACACTACTTAGTAGCAGTGTTTGCACGTCAGCAGAGTAGTCCGCTTGTGAAACAAACTATACCGCCTGTGTATCTCAATTTTTACTGCATCTAATCCAGTTAATAGTTTTGGGGTTTTGGGCTTAGAAGCAGTGTTTGCACGTCAGCAGAGTAGCCCACCTGTGAAACTAACTACACCGCCTGTGTATCTCTATTTTCACTGCATCTAATCCAGTTAATAGTTTTGGGCCTAGGAGCAGTGTCTGCACATCAGCAGAGTAGCCCGCCTGTGAAACAAACTATATCGCCTGTGTATCTCAATTTTTACTGCATCTAATCCAGTTAATAGTTTTGGTGTTTTGGGCTTAGTAGCAGTGTTTGCACGTCAGCAGAGTAGCCCACCTGTGAAACTAACTACACCGCCTGTGAATCTCAATTTTTACTGCATCTAATCCAGTTAATAGTTTTCAACTTAGTACCACAGTTTGGCCACTCAGTTCTGCTCGGTTTTCATTCATCGGTTGTGCCAACAACTACAGAATCAGAGTTGCCAATTAGTTAAGCACTAAAATGAGTGGCAAAAGGCCTGCTGCTGGTGGAATGGGGAATAGGCGTGTTGGAAAGGGAAAAAAAAGTTGTGTCCATGGGGTAGGTGGTAAAGCAACAGTAACATCTGCAGAAGAAAGACCATCTTCCAGCCAAAGTAAGATGTCTACGTCTCTTCGTGGACAATCTGATATGATCCCTTTCTTACGACCATCGCTACAAGCATCACCAAAAATTCCAGATGAGGCACAAAAACAGCAGGTGCTTGAATGGATATCAAATGCTCTCCTCCATGTCAACTTCAACATCACAACTACTCCAGTCCTCAGAGTTGTCACCCCAATCGCACTTGCTTCCTCACAGCTCCCAAGTCTCCAGCTGCCCGTCTGAGCATGGGGTAACACACATGGTTGAGTCTGTAGATCTGTTTACGCATACTATAGCCTGGGAATCAGAGGTCTGCTCCAGAGCTTCTGTGAATCCAGACGAGGAAATGATCTGCACTGATGCCCAGAATCTTTGGAGTCGGATCCAGGCCCAGATGAGGAAGGTTCTGAGCATAATGTAGACCCTCGTTCCCAAACTGTAACTCCTGTTGGTGGAGACAATGAGGAAGATGATGATGAGACTGAGATACCTGATTGGAACGAAAACTTGACTTTTCGGTCGGGGCAGGAAGAGGTTGGCTCTGAGGACGACGGGTGTGAGAACAAACAGGATGATGATGACGAGGTTGTAGACCCCACTTACTGTCCACCCCCAGTCCGCCAGTCCATGAGGTCAGCAAAGGAGGTGGAGGAGCATGCTAGAGATGAGTCTGACGACGAGGTAATGGTGCGCCTTCCTGGACAGAGACAGAGTACTGGAAGCACGTCATCAACTGCATCCTCAACCCTAACTGTGCCTCAGACCAGAAGTCGTGGTGGCTCTTCAGGTCGCACGGGCTCTAAGAATTGCATAGCCTGGGCATTTTTTGACATCGTAAAGGATGACCCAACTCATGTTGTCTGTAAGATTTGTTAACAAAATCTCAGTAGAGGCCGAAAAATTACTAGCTTGAGTGCTTCATGCATGAACCGTCACATGGATATGAGGCATAAGTTGCAGTGGGAAGATCACTGTGCTACAATGCGGCCTAGTGGACCGGGTCAACCACCGTCTGCCCCATCAAGTGCATGCGTGTCCTCTTCATCCTCTGTGACTGTGGGGACAGCAGTCACACTTGGTTTTGGATGCAGACCTTCCACCTATTTACCCACAACAGCCAGTGTGATTGGCAGGTCGTCAGGACATTTGCAAGTGGAAACACCTGCTGGTGTTGAGCGCTCTCCGACATCGACACCACATTTTGATCAAGGCAACATAACATCTCCGCCTGCACCTTCCTCACAGACCAGCAGTTTGCCGGGGACACCCTACTTAACTCTGTCTAAGCACGGCAGCCAGCCCTCAGTCCCTCAGATGTGGACAAGTAAAATACCATTTCCTCCTAGCCATGACAAAGTTAAGGTTGAATTTCTCCATCTGCAAGCTGTTGGCTACAGAAATGCTGCCTTTCCACCTGATGGACACAGAGTATTTTTGAGAACTTATGTCCGTCGCAGTGCCCCAGTACCAGATGCCCAGTCGCCACTACTTCTCAAAGAAAGCTGTGCCTGCGCTACACCAGGATGTCACACACAACATCACCGCTTCATTGAGAAACTCTGTGTGTGACAGGGTGCATTTCACCACAGACACTTGGATGAGTAGACATGGACAGGGGCGTTACATGTCGGTGACTGGGCACTGGGTAACTACGGCGACATCAGGAGAAGGGGCTGCTGTCCAAGTCTTGCCGTCCCCATGAGTTGCTCGTCGATCCTCTGCATCTAGAAGTTCCTCCACTGCTTCTGCCTCCTCAACCTCCTCTCGGTCCTCCACCTGCACCCAAAGCCTGTCTGGTGATGCCACCCACGTTGTAACTGCGCAGAAGGAATCCTGCACACCCCCTCACTATGCTGTCACCAGGGCTCAATGGCAGTGTTTACATTGAAATGTCTGGGAAATGTGAGTCACACAGCTGAGGAGTTGTGGTTAGCTCTGGAGACCGAGTTCCATCAATGGTTGTCTCCACTCAACCTGCAGCCAGGGAAGGCCGTGTGCGACAATGCTGCAAACCTGGGTGCGGCCCTTCGCCGGGGCAATGTCACACACATGCCTTGTATGGCTCACGTTTTGAACCTGGTTGTCCAGCAATTTTTATCCCACTATCCCGGACTAGATGGGCATCTGCAGAGGGCACGGTCGCTGTGTGCTCACTTCCGCCGTTTGCATCCCGCAGCTCGACGACTTGCATCTCTACAGAAGTCGTTGGGCCTGCCAGTTCACCGGCTGAAATGCGATGTGCCCACATGGTGGAATTCAACTCTGCACATGTTGCAGTGACTGTGGCAGCACCGACGAGCCCTGGTGCAATACATTATGACGTATAGCCTGGGCCAACGAGATCAAGAGGTGGGGCAAATCACGCTGCAGGAGTGGTCTCAGATCAGGGACCTATGCACCCTTCGGCACAGTTTTGAAATAGCAACGAAGATGTTTAGTGCTGACGATGCCATTATCAGCATGACCATTCCGGTGATTTACATGCTGGAGCACACCTTACACAGTGTCCGGAGTCAGGTGGTGGAACAAGAGGAGGAGTCGTATGCGGAAGGGATCATATCTCCAAGGTCAAGAAGGTTGGCAGCACCAAGGCGGCTGGCATTGGAGGCTGGGGGAGAGGGATTACCGAGGGCGCATGGTAGCAGCCAAACTGTTGAGGAAGGTGCAGGAGGCGAGGAAGAAGTGGAGGACGAACTGGCGCTGGGCATGGAAGACTCATCAGATGAGGGAGACCTTGATCAAATTTCTGTTGTGCGAGGTTGGGGGGAGAGGGCAGATGAAGAAAGCATGATTCTCACCTTGCCACCACCAATACAACAAGGACTTGGTCCTCCTGGATGTGCAAGACACATGAGTGCCTTCTTGCTGCACTGCCTGCAACATGACCCTCGGATTGTCAGAATCCGAAGTAATGCCGACTACTGGGTTGCCACACTCTTAGATCCCTGGTACAAAAGCAAATTTGGTGAAATAATTCCTGCAATAGAAAGGGATTAACGCATGCAGGAGTATCAGCAGAGACTGTTACAGAATCTAACATCTGCTTTTCCACAAAACACCAGTGGTGCACGTAGTCAATCTCTTAGTTCTAACTTGCCAACCGTGGGACTATCGAGTCATCACTCTAACCGTAACAGTAACATCGTATCTGGTGGTAACAGCAATTTTTTCCAATCGTTTCAAGATTTTTTTAGACCATCCTTTGCAAGGCCATAGGAGACAAGAAGTCTGACGCACAGCCAACGCCTAGAGAGGATGGTACAAGAGTATCTCCAAGTTAACATCGATGCCATGACTGTGGAACTGGACCCTTGCTCATTTTGGGCTTCCAATATTGAAAAATGGCCTGAGCTCGCCACTCACGCCTTGGAGATCTTGTCGTGCCCCGCAGCCAGCGTTCTCTCTGAACGTGTGTTCAGCGCTGCTGGTGGTGTGCTGACAGATAAGCGCACGCGGCTGTCCAGTGACAATGTAGACAGACTAACGTTCATCAAGATGAACAAATCCTGGATCCGCAAGGACTTCTCTACCCCTGTGTCATCTTGGGGAGACTAAAAGCTTGATGATTTTTGAAAATCACCTCACCAACCGTTTTAAAAAACTCTGGCGAAATTGATGCCACTTAAGTGGTGTCTGTGGCCGAATTTTTTGAAAAAATGGAGACTCAATTATTTAGTCCCCTTGCTGAGTTTTACATGACGTTGCCATCGTCAATTCCAGGTGGGTGGGGTCGTCTGCAGAGTTGTTACTCATATTATGGCCTGGGATTCGGAGGTCTTCTCCAAAGCTTCAGTGTCTGCTAGTCAGCAGAGTAGCCCAGCCACCCACCGCCTGTTTACCTAAGTACTATTTTAAACAGCATCTGGCCCAGGAAATCATTTTGCGCCTAGTAGAATTTGGTGCTACTCAGCAGCGTACCCCACCCATGAAGCAAGCTACACCGCCTGGTTACCTAACTACTATTTTGTAACGGCATCTAGCCCAGGAAATCCTTTTGGGCCTAGTAGAATTTAGTGCTACTCAGCAGCGTACCCCACCAATGAAGCAAGCTACACCGCCTGTTTACCTAACTGTTATGGATCCCAATGGCTAGGGGATCGCACTGGACAAGCAAAAAATAACTCAAATAACGGACGAGCTCTAGGGTGATGGAACCTGGGCTGACCGCTGCCCTACTCCTGACAAACACAACTAGAAATAGCCAGGGAGCGTGCCTACGTTGATTCTAGACGCCTCGCGCCAGCCTAAGAGCTAACTAGCACTGCAGAGAAAATAAAGACCTAACTTGCCTCCAGAGAAATAAACCCCAAAGGTATAGTTGCCCCCCACATGTATTGACGGTGAAAATGAGAGGAAGGCACGCACATAGATATGAAAATAGAGTTAGCAAAACGAGGCCCGCTATAACTAGAAAGCAGAAGGATACAAAAGGGGTCTGAGCGGTCAGCAAAAAACCCTAATCAAAAACCATCCTGAGATTACAAGCACCCATGTGCCAACTCATGGCACATGGGGAGCACCTCAGCCCACTAGAGCTTCCAACTAGCATAGAGTAATATTTAGCAAGCTGGACAAAAAACAAAACAACTGAAAAGCATAACTTAGCTTATCCTGAGAGATCTGGAAGCAGGTAGTCAGAACCAAACTGAGCACATCTGAATACATTGATAGCCGGCAAGGGAATGACAGGAAAGCCAGGTTAAATAGGAAACACCCAGCCTCAGATGGACAGGTGGAAACCAGAGACCGCAACCCACCAAAGTCACCCAGTACCAGTTGTAACCACCAGAGGGAGCCCAAAAACAGAATCCACAACAGTACCCCCCCCTTGAGGAGGGGTCACCGAACCCTCACGAGAACCCCCAGGGCGATCAGGATGAGCTCTATGGAAGGCGCGGACCAAATCAGTCGCATGAACATCAGAGGCGACCACCCAGGAATTATCCTCCTGACCATAACCCTTCCACTTAACCAAATACTGGAGTTTACGTCTGGAAACACGAGAATCCAAGATCTTCTCAACAACATACTCCAATTCTCCCTCCACCAGCACCGGAGCAGGAGGCTCAACCGAAGGAACAACGGGCACCTCATACCTCCGCAATAACGACCGATGGAACACGTTATGAATAGCAAACGATGCTGGGAGATCCAAACGAAAAGATACAGGGTTAAGAATCTCCAAGATCTTATAAGGACCGATGAACCGAGGCTTGAACTTGGGAGAAGAGACCTTCATAGGGACAAAACGAGAAGACAACCACACCAAGTCCCCAACACGAAGTCGGGGACCCACGCGGCGACGGCGATTAGCAAACTGCTGAGCCTTCTCCTGAGACAACTTCAAATTGTCCACCACCTGATTACAAATCTGATGTAGCCTGTCCACCACCACATCCACTCCAGGACAATCCGAAGGCTCCACCTGACCAGAGGAAAAACGAGGATGAAACCCCGAATTACAAAAGAAAGGAGAAACCAAAGTAGCAGAACTAGTCCGATTATTAAGGGCAAATTCGGCCAGTGGCAAAAAGGCAACCCAGTCATCTTGATCAGCAGAAACAAAACACCTTAAATAAGTTTCCAAGGTCTGATTAGTTCGCTCCGTCTGGCCATTCGTCTGAGGATGGAATGCAGACGAGAAAGACAAATTAATGCCCATCTTAGCACAAAACGTCCGCCAAAATCTAGACACAAACTGGGATCCCCTGTCAGAAACGATATTCTCCGGAATCCCATGCAAACGAACCACGTTCTGAAAAAATAAAGGGACCAACTCAGAGGAGGAAGGCAACTTAGGCAAGGGTACCAAATGAACCATCTTAGAAAAGCGGTCACACACAACCCAGATAACGGACATTTTCTGTGAGACAGGGAGATCTGAAATAAAATCCATGGAAATGTGCGTCCAAGGCCTCTTCGGGATAGGCAAGGATAACAACAACCCACTGGCCTGAGAACAGCAAGGCTTAGCCCGAGCACACACTTCACAAGACTGCACGAAGGTGCGCACATCCCTTGACAAGGAAGGCCACCAAAAAGACCTGGCCACCAAGTCTCTAGTACCAAATATTCCCGGATGACCAGCCAACACAGAAGAATGGACCTCGGAGATGACTCTACTGGTCCAATCATCCGGAACAAACAGTCTTTCTGGTGGACAATGATCAGGTTTATCCGCCTGAAACTCCTGCAATGCACGACGCAAGTCTGGGGAGACGGCGGACAATATTACCCCATCCCTAAGGATACCAGTAGGCCCAGAGTCTCCAGGAGAGTCAGGCACAAAACTCCTGGAAAGAGCATCTGCCTTCACATTCTTTGAACCTGGCAGGTATGAAACCACAAAATTGAAACGAGAAAAAAACAACGACGAACGAGCCTGTCTAGGATTCAGACGCCTGGCAGACTCAAGGTAAATCAGATTTTTGTGATCAGTCAAGACCACCACACGATGTCTAGCACCCTCAAGCCAATGACGCCACTCCTCAAATGCCCACTTCATGGCCAAAAGCTCCCGATTACCCACATCATAATTGCGCTCGGCGGGCGAGAATTTTCTAGAAAAGAACGCACATGGCTTCATCACCGAGCCATCGGAACTTCTCTGTGACAAAACCGCCCCCGCTCCAATCTCGGAAGCATCAACCTCAACCTGAAAAGGAAGTGAAACATCTGGTTGACATAACACAGGAGCAGAAGAAAACCGGCGCTTAAGTTCCTGAAAGGCCTCCACAGCCGTAGGAGACCAATTAGCAACATCAGCACCCTTTTTAGTCAAATCAGTCAAAGGTTTAACAACACTGGAAAAATTAGCAATGAACCGACGATAAAAATTAGCAAAACCCAAGAACCTCTGAAGACTCTTAACAGATGTAGGTTGTGTCCAGTCACAAATCGCCTGAACCTTGACGGGATCCATCTCAATAGTAGAAGGAGAAAAAATGTACCCCAAAAAAGAAATCTTCTGGACTCCGAAGAGACATTTCGAGCCCTTCACAAACAGAGAATTGGCCCGCAGGACTTGAAACACCTTCCTGACCTGTAGAACATGAGACTCCCAGTCATCAGAAAACACCAAAATATCATCCAAATACACAATCATAAACTTATCCAGATATTCACGGAAAATATTGTGCATAAAGGACTGAAAGACTGAAGGAGCATTAGAAAGTCCAAAAGGCATTACCAAATACTCAAAATGGCCCTCAGGCGTATTAAATGCGGTTTTCCACTCATCACCCTGCTTTATCCGCACAAGATTATACGCACCGCGAAGATCTATCTTAGTGAACCACCTAGCCCCCTTAATGCGAGCAAACAAATCAGTCAATAATGGCAATGGATACTGATATTTGACTGTAATCTTATTCAGAAGGCGATAATCTATACAAGGCCTCAGGGAACCATCTTTTTTAGCCACGAAAAAAAAACCTGCTCCCAGAGGGGACAAAGATGGACGAATATGTCCCTTTTCCAAGGACTCCTTAATATAATTCCGCATAGCAGTATGCTCTGGCACTGACAGATTAAATAAACGACCCTTAGGGAACTTACTGCCAGAAATTAATTCTATAGCACAGTCACAATCCCTATGAGGAGGGAGCGAATTGAGCTTAGGCTCCTCAAAAACATCCCGATAGTCAGACAAAAACGCAGGGACCTCAGAAGGAGTAGATGAAGCGATTGAAATCAGAGGTGCATAATCATGAACCCCCTGACATCCCCAGCTTAACACAGACATTGTTTTCCAATCCAGGACTGGATTATGAGTTTGTAACCATGGCAGACCAAGCACTAGTACATCATGTAAATTATACAGTACAAGGAAGCGAATCACCTCCTGATGAACGGGAGTCATGCGCATGGTCACTTGTGTCCAGTACTGCGGTTTATTCATAGCCAGTGGCGTAGAGTCAATTCCCTTCAAAGGAATAGGAACTTCCAGAGGCTCCAGACTAAAACCGCAGCGTTTGGCAAATGACCAATCCATAAGACTCAGGGCAGCGCCCGAATCCACATAAGCATCGACGGAAATGGATGACAGTGAACAAATCAGAGTTACAGACAAAATGAACTTAGACTGCAGAGTACTAATGGCAAAAGATTTATCAACCTTTTTTGTGCGTTTAGAGCATGCTGATATAACATGAGCTGAATCACCACAATAAAAACACAATCCGTTTTTCTGCCTATAATTTTGCCGTTCACTTCTGGACTGAATTCTATCACATTGCATAGTCTCAGGTGCCTGTTCAGAAGACACCGCCAACTGGTGCACAGGTTTGCGCTCCCGCAAACGCCGATCAATCTGAATGGCCATAGTCATAGACTCATTCAGACCTGTAGGCGCAGGGAACCCCACCATAATATCCTTAATGGCCTCAGAAAGACCATCTCTGAAGTTTGCAGCCAGGGCGCACTCATTCCACTGAGTAAGTACCGACCATTTCCGAAATTTTTGACAATATACTTCCGCTTCATCATGCCCCTGAGAGAGGGCTAATAAAGCCTTTTCAGCCTGAATCTCCAGGTTAGGTTCCTCATAGAGCAATCCCAGTGCCAGAAAAAACGCATCCACACTGAGCAATGCAGGATCCCCTGGTGCCAATGCAAATGCCCAATTCTGAGGGTCGCTCCGCAGGAAAGATATTACAATCTTGACCTGCTGAGCAGGGTCTCCAGAGGAGCGAGATTTCAAAGAAAGAAACAATTTGCAATTGTTCCTGAAATTCAGGAAGGTAGATCTATCTCCAGAAAAAAACTCTGGAATAGGAATTCTAGGTTCAGACATAGGAGTGTGAACAACAAAATCCTGTATGTTTTGAACTTTTGCAGCGAGATTATTCAGGCTGGAAGCCAAACTCTGGACATCCATATTAAACAGCTAAGGTCAGAGCCATTCAAGGGTTAAGAGGAGGTAAGAAGCAGCTAGACAGCAATTAAAGGCTAGGCAGCAAAACTCTGAGGGAAAAAAAAAAAAATTTCCCTTCAACACTTCTTTTTCTCCTGCTTCAGCCCAAACAATTAACACTTTGTGGGCCGGCTATACTGTTATGGATCCCAATGGCTAGGGGATCGCACTGGACAAGCAAAAAATAACTCAAATAACGGACGAGCTCTAGGGTGATGGAACCTGGGCTGACCGCTGCCCTACTCCTGACAAACACAACTAGAAATAGCCAGGGAGCGTGCCTACGTTGATTCTAGACGCCTCGCGCCAGCCTAAGAGCTAACTAGCACTGCAGAGAAAATAAAGACCTAACTTGCCTCCAGAGAAATAAACCCCAAAGGTATAGTTGCCCCCCACATGTATTGACGGTGAAAATGAGAGGAAGGCACGCACATAGATATGAAAATAGAGTTAGCAAAACGAGGCCCGCTATAACTAGAAAGCAGAAGGATACAAAAGGGGTCTGAGCGGTCAGCAAAAATCCCTAATCAAAAAACATCCTGAGATTACAAGCACCCATGTGCCAACTCATGGCACATGGGGAGCACCTCAGCCCACTAGAGCTTCTAACTAGCATAGAGTAATATTTAGCAAGCTGGACAAAAAACAAAACAACTGAAAAGCATAACTTAGCTTATCCTGAGAGATCTGGAAGAAGGTAGTCAGAACCAAACTGAGCACATCTGAATACATTGATAGCCGGCAAGGGAATGACAGGAAAGCCAGGTTAAATAGGAAACACCCAGCCTCAGATGGACAGGTGGAAACTAGAGACCGCAACCCATCAAAGTCACCCAGTACCAGTTGTAACCACCAGAGGGAGCCCAAAAACAGAATCCACAACACCTAACTACTATTTTGAAACGGCATCTAGGCCAGGAAATCCTTTTGGGCCTAGTAGAATTTGGTGCTACTCAGCAGTGTACCCCACCCATGAAGCAAGCTACACCGCCTGTTTACCTAAGTACTATTTTTTAACGGCATCTAGCCCAGGAAATCCTTTTGGGCCTAGTAGAATTTAGTGCTACTCAGCAGCGTACCCCACCCATGAACCAAGCTACACTGCCTGTTTACCTAAGTACTATTTTTTAACGGCATCTAGCCCAGGAAATCCTTTTGGGCCTAGTAGAATTTAGTGCTACTCAGCAGCGTACCCCACCCATGAAACAAGCTACACAGCCTGTTTACCTAACTACTATTTTGTAACGGCATCTGGCCCAGGAAATCCTTTTGGGCCTACTAGAAATTTCTGCTACTCAGCAGAGTACCCCACCCATGAAGCAAGCTACACCGCCTTCTTTCTTTCTCAATCTAACCCCTCGGCTCTGGGGTGTCCACTGTCCCTCCAGCTCTCTCCTTCTCACAGGTCTACTACCGCGTGTTTTCACACTGTGGTGAATCTTTTGGGCCCAGGCATAAGAAGTCGCCGAGGTAATGGATAATATGTGCCACCTTACAAAGGTCAATGACGACTAGTGTTGAGCGATACCGTCCGATACTTGAAAGTATCGGTATCGGAAAGTATCGGCCGATACCGGCAAAGTATCGGATCCAATCCGATACCGATACCCGATACCAATACAAGTCAATGGGACTCAGGTATCGGACGGTATTCCTGATGGTTCCCAGGGTCTGAAGGAGAGGAAACTCTCCTTCAGGCCCTGGGAACCATATAAATGTGTAAAAGAAAGAATTAAAATAAAAAATATCGCTATACTCACCTCTCCGACGCAGCCGGGACCTCAGCGAGGGAACCGGCAGCGTTGTTTGTTTAAAATTCGCGCTATTACTTGGTTACGTGAATTCCCGGCTTGTGATTGGTCAGGTCGGCCATGTTGCCGGGACGCGGACCAATCACAGCAAGCCGTGACGAAATTACGTCACGGCTTGCTGTGATTGGTCCGCGTCCCGGCAATATGGCCGCCCTGACCAATCACAAGCCGTGACGTCACGGGAGGCTGGACACGCGCTCATTTTAAAATGGGCGCGTGTCCAGCCTCCCGTGACGTCACGGCTTGTGATTGGTTGCGCCGCGGTCAACCAATCACAAGCCGGGAGGCTGGACGCGCTCATTTTAAAATGGGCGCGTGTCCAGCCTCCCGTGACGTCACGGCTTGTGATTGGTTGCGCCGCGGTCAACCAATCACAAGCCGGGAGGCTGGACGCGCTCATTTTAAAATGGGCGCGTGTCCAGCCTCCCGTGACGTCACGGCTTGTGATTGGTTGCGCCGCGGTCAACCAATCACAAGCCGGGAGGCTGGACGCGCTCATTTTAAAATGGGCGCGTGTCCAGCCTCCCGTGACGTCACGGCTTGTGATTGGTTGCGCCGCGGTCAACCAATCACAAGCCGGGAGGCTGGACGCGCTCATTTTAAAATGGGCGCGTGTCCAGCCTCCCGTGACGTCACGGCTTGTGATTGGTCAGGGCGGCCATATTGCCGGGACGCGGACCAATCACAGCAAGCCGTGACGTAATTTCGTCACGGCTTGCTGTGATTGGTCCGCGTCCCGGCAACGTGGCCGACCTGACCAATCACAAGCCGGGAATTCACGTAACCAAGTAATAGCGCGAATTTTAAACAAACAACGCTGCCGGTTCCCTCGCTGAAGTCCCGGCTGCGTCGGACAGGTGAGTATAGCGATATTTTTTATTTTAATTCTCTCTTTTACACATTTTAACATTAATGTTGTTGCGATACCCGATACCCGATACCACAAGAGTATCGGAATCCCGGTATCGGAATTCCGATACAGCAAGTATCGGCCGATACCCGATACTTGCAGCATCGGAATGCTCAACACTAATGACGACACATTCGAGGAAGCAACTAAACGCCTCAAATAGTGAGCAGGATATGGAGCACCCCATGGGCAAACAGCGATCTATGTAGTAGGCTCCTTCACAGAAGCAGCCCAATGGACACTATTCGGAGGCACAGGTAGTAACCGGAACACCCCCTCAATGTCTGTTTTGGCCATTAGGGTGCCCCTTACCATCTTCTTGAACCGCCTGATTGCCTCGTCAAAGGAGGTACAGTACATAGTACTGTACTTGTTTCCGCGTCGATGTTGTCGTTTACTGACCTGTCCCTTGGATATGACAAATGGTGGATTAGTCTGAATGTATTGGGTTCATTTTTTGGCACAACTCCCAACGGGGGTACCACTACGTCTTCTAAGGAAAGTGTTCTGAATGGACCCGCCGCCATTCTACTTAAAGATATTTATTTTTTTATTTTTTTTGTCAAGACGTCTGGGTGTTGGTAGAGTGAGTTTAGATTTTTACTCCAGCCTTTCTTGATTTTAGAAGGGCATGACATGCCTATATCTGTGTCTCCTCCTCCTTTTACTCCTCCACCTCTTTTCTTTTCGCATCACTATATGTACTGTAGTTGTGACTTTTCCATGTGTTTGTTGTGTCTTCTGAGCAGTTTGTCAGCTTTTGGACACCTTTTAAGGTGTTTTCTATGTGTTTTCCATGTGTTTGTATGTGTTTGTGTTTGCCTGCCAAACAGTTCGTTGAACATCTCCCTGTTCGATGAACCGAACCGAACCTGAACACTAGGGAGGTGGCTCATCTCTACTCATCACTGAATTGCTATTGGATCGCTGGGAGAAGTTGCCCATGGGGGATAGTTGGGCACCTTCTTTAGTGATCTTAGGCAAAATTGTTTAGTGACTACTCTCTTGGATGAAAAGTAGCCCCACACGTGAATGATCTCAGGATGCTTTGCTGCTGGCATGACACAGGACTCATGGTAGAGCTCTTCAGTACAGAGTCTTTGCATTTTGTGTGCATTTTTGTGAAGAGTGGTAAAACTGTTATTTAGAAATACAAAAAAAATTGATGCCACATGATACCAAATCCGTGGGCAGCATGTATCAGGGACTGGCTATATTATCACAGCCAGGTATTTTTCACTCAAACGCTGTGGCATTTCAGAGAAAACCATAATTTGAAAGACGCTGGAGACCAAGACCAAGCTGTAGATTAGTCAGACCGGTGGGTCTCCAGTGGGGTTTGCATAGGCAGAGATCTGTCAATCAAGGGCAGCGGGCAATCTAGTCTATATAGCGGTCTCTGTCCTCACGGCTTTTAAAGTATGCTTGTATCTGAAACACCGCAGCAATTCAGATTGGGCAGCATTAGTGGGGAGTAACTGATGAGTTATAAAATATATCGCACATTACTCACCTCAGTCATAAAACAAATGGAACGGAGTTATGTAATATAAGGCACATCACTCACTTCAGTCATAGCAGTAGGATGTTACCTCTGACAGTGACACTGTCAGTTTGAGTCAGTTTGTGTCACAGAGAGGTCTGCCTGCTCACAAATGACTGAAAGGGATAATTTTGTAACTGTTTTTTTTTCATTTATTATTAAATGGGATGTTGGTTACAAAGGGGCTACCATTCCTTTCTATTTTGAGTTCTCTTTGGCATTACTAAGGCTTATTTTGTGTTAGGCTGGTTTCACACTTGCGTTTTTATCTGCATGCGTTTTTTTAAAAAACGCATGTGTGAAAAAACGCATGTAAACGCGGTAAAACGCATGCATTTTTTAGACGCATGCGTTTTTATAGAAAAACACAAGAAAACAAGAAAAAACCAAAAAACCCTAACCCTAACCCTACCCCTAACCCTAACCCTACCCCTAACCCTAACCCTAACCCTACCCCTAACCCTAACCTGAAATACGTGGCACTGAAATACGTGGCACTGAAATACGTGGCACTGAAATACGTTTATATACGTATATACGTATATAAGTGCCACGATATTTCAGTGGCCACGTATTTAAGTGCCACGTATTTATGTGCCACGTATATAAGTGCCACATATTTCACGTAAATGCCACAATATTTCAGTGCCACGTATTTCAGTGCCACTCATTTAAGTGCCATGTATTTACGTGCCACGATATTTCAGTGCCACGTATAACCACGTAGTTATAGTATTTATAGTACGTGGCACTGAAATACGTGGCACTGAAATATCGTGGCACTGAAAGACGTGGCACTGAAAGACGTGGCACTGAAATACGTGGCACTGAAATACGTGGCACTGAAATACATGGCACTATGACTGTCAGAAAATGTTCATTAATCGGTTAGGGGTGAGGTTAGGGGTAGGGTTAGGGTTAGGGTTTGGATCCCTTTATCACCTTGATGGTGGTGGGTGACTTTTCAGTGTGTTTTCTGTTTTTTTTCTATAAAAACACATGCGTTTTTAACGCAAACAAACGCATGTGCTTAAAAATGCATGCGTTTACATGACATCAATGCATTTTTTTGCCGCGAAAAACGCATGCGTTTTTTCGCGGCAAAAAAACGCCGCTAGAAATTACTACAGGTTGCATTTCTGCAAATGAACGCACGCGTCAGAACGCATGCGAAAAAACGCATGCGTTTTTAATGTTAAGTATAGGGGAAAAAACGCATGCTTTTTTTGCGTTTTTTAGCGCTAAAACGCAGCTTACAAAAACGCAAGTGTAAAACCACCCTTAAAGAGTTTAAAAGGGGTTGGATATAGTCCTAGGTTACATCAGAGTGTTACACATGTATTTTTCAGGATAATTTGAGTCTATGCAGTATTGTAATTTATAATAATAAAGAAGTTGTAGCATACATCTTACACATATGGAAAAAACAATCTGGATGCACCAAATAAGATGCGGAAAAAATTAAACCATATGAGCATGCTGGGACCAAAAAACGGGACAACTGCACCAACAGATACCCTAAACACCACAGAAAAAGCAGTCACATACATCCCATAAAAAGTCACTTTTATTAAATATATAGTTAAAATATAACAAAAAGGAACAGGTACATAAAAGATAGTGGTAACAGTAAAACACTGTATAGCAGTACATAAAATAGCACATAGGGCTACAGGGTAACACCCACCACACAGATAACCCAGACAATAATAAGCTAAGGCTGCCAGACCATAAATATAGTGCAAAAAGTCATGTGATACAATCATTCAGGAGACAGCCATCGCCATAATAACTTACTAAATTAGAGGCATAATACCTGATGTCTACAGTGGTGGGGGACCCAGAGCCCTCCCCGACGCGCGTTTCGGAGCACAGCAAAGCTCCTTCCTCAGGGGGCGCCACACCCCCTGAGGAAGGAGCTTTGCTGTGCTCTGAAACGCGCGTCGGGGAGGGCTCTGGGTCCCCCACCACTGTAGACATCAGGTATTATGCCTCTAATTTAGTAAGTTATTATGGCGATGGCTGTCTCCTGAATGATTGTATCACATGACTTTTTGCACTATATTTATGGTCTGGCAGCCTTAGCTTATTATTGTCTGGGTTATCTGTGTGGTGGGTGTTACCCTGTAGCCCTATGTGCTATTTCATGTACTGCTATACAGTGTTTTACTGTTACCACTATCTTTTATGTACCTGTTCCTTTTTGTTATATTTTAACTATATATTTAATAAAAGTGACTTTTTATGGGATGTATGTGACTGCTTTTTCTGTGGTGTTTAGAGTATTGTAATTTGCAGTAAATTTATTCACTGTGAATCAAATTTTTTTGGAAGAATTTGTCACACCTGGCGAATCTGAATTTCAAAAGATTGAGTCATCTCTAGGAAAGACTCATCTGTGGAATAGCAGAGACAGAAGCCAAAACAGTGTCCTTTTGGCATTAGCTGGCCTGGTAAACATCAGTATACATAATTTTTCTCTCTATAGTACATAATAGTAGATTACTATATTCAATGTGGGGTCATCCCTAAGAAAAGTAAATCATGCCGGATTTTATTTTCTATAACCTACATTTGTCACGTGTAGCTCTTTTCTAAACTAACCACATTATTGTCACTTCTTACACACACAACATATACAGAATCAGAGATGAACAGTAAATGATAAAATATGTTAACACTTCAGCGCAACACATTTGAATATGGAAGCAGAAATATGAGTCCCAGATTTGTACAAGTTTTGTCTATCCCAAGAAAATTATTGTATCATTATATATTTCTTTTCTAGAAGGTCACAATAAAACTTTGGATGTGATTTTTATATCTCAAAATATACTGATGCCGCAAAGTTTTGTGATGAAAGAAAAAGCATTATATGCAATGTTCGTACGGAGTAATGTATTCTTCTGCTGCATTACAGTGGATCATGTCGAAGTAAGGAAACTTTAACCCTCAAACCACATGTGAAGCTTTAACCTACCAATGAAATGTGTTTTACAAGGTCATTCATATCTAGTTCATGCACTTTAGATTTTAGTACAGAGATCATCAAAACAAAGTGGGAGACATTTGCGATCACTGTAAAAATCACACAAGAAATCGCAGCACTAGAAATAAAATAACAGATCTTCAAAGCTTAACATTTTATAAACAGGTATAATTAAGGAGTATTATATTCTGAAAAATGACAAGATTACAAATGCAGTTTTTCTAGGGCAGATAGCTGTGATTATATTTGCTAACCAAAGAGTTAAACTGACCAGGGTCATGGACACAGCTGTTACCTTCAACAATGTGCTTGAAAAAAAAACAAATTGACTATTGAAATGTGAACATCTGCTGTTCTAACAAGCAAACAAGCAAATAAACAAATAATTTACTGCTATTAACAGATATGACGTTAAAAGGGAGGAGGCATCAATGACCAGATCTGCTAGAGCAAGCACATGATCTTGGGACATGTATTTTTGATAGATAGATAGATAGATAGATAGATAGATAGATAGATAGATAGATAGATAGATAGATAGATAGAAGAAGGTAGAAGAAAATAAGCAGGCAGCACTCCAGCAAATAGTGAAAAGAAGTGGACTTTATTAGGCCAAGGCTTGAGAAAGGCTGGTCACAGCCGAAACGTTGCCACACTCTATAGGTTAATAAAGTCCACTTCTTTTTTTTACTATTTTTCTGGAGTGCTGCCTTTTTTTCTTTTATATTACCTCTGCAAACGGATATTTGTTTGGTGGGCCTTTCACCCCAAATTCCTTTTTATGGTGTGGTTTCATTTTTTTCTGCTTGATAGATATATAAAATAGATGATAGATAGATAGATAGATAGATAGATAGATAGATAGATAGATAGATAGATAGATAGATATAGATAATAGGTGATAGAGAATAGATAGATATTAGATGACAGATGATAGATAGATAGATAGATAGATAGATAGATAGATAGATAGATAGATAGATGATAGATTGATAATAGATAGATAGATAATAGATAGAGCGATAGATAGATAGAAAATCCAGAAAAACTAGGCAGCGCTTCAATAGTTCAGATGCAAAAAAAGCAGTGGTTTATTTGCTCATGTGCAAAACTGTCAACGTTTCGACTGACCATAAATTGATGCATTGTCAAGCCAAGGCTTATAATGTTGTTTCATTATATCACATCAATTGATAGAGTAACATTAATGGGTGTACATCCATTACCATTAAGAACAAGTACCTCTTTTTCTACTTTAGAAAAGATCAATAGACATAAAAGTGGAGGCAGCACACCCAAATTAGAAAAATATGAAAAACATAATGGCCCATAGTAATGGCAACGTTTCAGCCCAGATGAGGACCTCTCAGACATCCATTTTTCACGTACCTGTTATATCTGTTTTTTTTCCACAGATAGAACATGTACTTTATAAATTACATTCCATGGTGCTTTTTACACGTCAGTGCTTTTTAAGGATGATGTGTTTGCAAAAAAATACAGTCAGAGATTCTCCTGCTTCCGGTGGCATGATGCATCACGTCAACAGAGCAGCTCTTGCTCTTTCACTCTGCTATGTTGACAGGGCATCACTGCCAATGTTATATTGATTGACAGCGGGCTCTCTGCTACCTAACTGCAGAACCAAGCTCTGATTCATGGTACCTGTGGTTTAGGAAACATGAGTCAACTGACGATGATCCCTTTAAATCCAAATAAAGGAAGGATGATTCAGCATTCAATGTCAAGCAATTTGACAAAAACCCAGACTTATACTAGGGATCGTAACACTGCTGCTATTTCTGTATTTGTGATGTCATAATAAAGCAAGCTGATCATCAATGGATGCTGAATTCACCTTCTTTTACTTGGATTTTACTTGGGAAAGCGGATTTTCACATTAGGTATGTGTGCGTCTGCATGGTACTGAGGCTTAAACTGAACCAGTCAGCAGAATTTTGCTAAGTAAACTACAGGCATTGTCATGTTGGCGCTGTCACACTGATAAATATGATACCTGGGGTGAAGAAATCCATCTGGTGTTTTTTGTGTAATCAGTGTTAGAAGTTTTCAGTTGATGATATGCCCGAGCTCTGGGGCAGGACTGTAGGCAGAGTCTTATCTTCCTGCTCTAAAGGTACCGTCACATTAAGCGATGCTGCAGCGATAGCGACAACAATGCCAATCGCTGCAGCGTCGCTGTTTGATCGCTGGGGAGCTGTCACACAGACCGCTCTCCAGCGACCAACGATGCCGAGGTCCCCGGGTAACCAGGGTAAACATCGGGTTGCTAAGCGCAGGGCCGCGCTTAGTAACCCGATGTTTACCCTGGTTACCAGCGTAAAAGTAAAAAAAACAAACAGTACATGCTCACCTGCGCGTCCCCCCAGCGTCTGCTTCCTGACACTGACTGAGCGCCGGCCCTAACAGCAGAGCGGTGACGTCACCGCTGTGCTTTCACTTTCACTTTAGGGCCGGATCTCAGTCAGAGCAGGAAGCAGACGCTGGGGGACGTGCAGGTGAGCATGTACTGTTTTTTTTTTTTTTACTTTTACGCTGGTAACCAGGGTAAACATCGGGTTACTAAGCGCGGCCCTGCGCTTAGTAACCCGATGTTTACCCTGGTTACCAGTGTAAAACATCGCTGGTATCGTTGCTTTTGGTGTCAAACACAACGATACACGGCGATCGGACGACCAAATAAAGTTCTGGACTTTATTCAGCGACCAGCGACATCACAGCAGGATCCTGATCGCTGCTGCGTGTCAAACTAAATGATATCGCTAGCGAGGACGCTGCAACGTCACGGATCGCTAGCGATATCGTTTAGTGTGACGGTACCTTAAGCCAGAGAAAACCAAGGAAAGACCTGATTACAGGCCACCCTGAAGCACAAACAGTCTGTCTCTCTCTGTCACTATGATGAGGAACATGTTTGTACTTCGGGGCGGTCTGTGGGAAGGTCTTTCCTTGGTTTCTCTGGCTTAGAGCAGGAAGATAAGGCCCTGCCTACAGTCTTGCCCCGGAGAGCGGGCATATCATTAACTGAAAACTTCTAACACTGATTACACAAAAAACACAAAACGGATTTCTTCACATAAGGTATCATTTTTATCAGTGTATCAGCGGTAACACGACAGTGCCTCTAGTTAACTTATCAAAATCCTGCTGACAGGTTCACTTTAACCCCTTCCCGACATCAGGCATAATAATACGCCAATGTCGGACACCCTTCCTTTGATGTGGGCTCCAACGCTGAGCCCACATCTTTTCCAGCACATGTCAGATGTTTTCAACAGTTTTGAGATCTCAGTATAAAGAGAAAAAAAGTCAAGAAGCCAGAATTACATTTTTTGGTCGCTGCGACGTTGCATTAAAATGCAAAAATGGGCCATGAAAAGATTGTATCTGCACCAAAATTTTATTATTAAAAACATCAGCTCGGCACTCAAAAAATAAGCCCTCAACCAACCCAAGATCATGAAAAAATTGAGACACTACGGATATCGGAAAATGGCGCTTTTTTTATATAACAAAATTTTGAATTTTTTTCACCACTTAGGTAAAAAAGAACCTATGCATGTTGGTGTCTATGAACCCATAATGACCTGGAGAATCATAATGGCAGGTCAGTTTAAGCATTTAGTGAACATAGTCAAAAAAGCAAAACAAAAAACAACTGTGGGATTGAGCTTTTTTTGCAACTTCACCACACTTGGAATTTTTTCTCGAATTTCGAGCACAAGATATATTAAAACTAATTGTGTCATTCAAAAGTACAACTCGTCCCGCAAAAAACAAGCCCTCACATGGCCATTATGACCAAAAAATAAAAAAGTTATGGCTCTTGGAAGAAGAGGAGCAAAAAAACAAAAACACAAAAATGAAAACACCTCCAGTCATGAAGGGGTCAATGTTGTCTCAACGCAAGACTGTTTTTAGGTTCCCTTTAAAGAGTTAATTTTTTTTGCTTTTCTGCATCTAGTTGAATGCCCAATCTTTTTTTAATTAGTATATGTAATATTAAAAAATAGCCTTGTGCATTATTTACGGAAAAACTTTTTTAATTCATTATTACTGTAACAGGAGTACAATAACTGCACAGATATACTGATAATGACTGGTAAGCATTACGGTTTAGCATCAGTCTCAGCTGGTATTAGTCTCATAGGAGCTTTTGCAGGAATGTGTTTAGATATATTACTCCAATGCTCTGGTATGCCCACAGCTACTTTGTGTCTGCTCTATGTCATTCTGGATCGACACTTGTCGTCACTCTTCTGAAGGGGCAGCTTTAAAACCAGAGCATCCCACAGAACAAGAGCGCCCATTTGGCATCCATCCACTCGAGTCCTGATGAAGTAATGCTGTCTAGAGGCCAGTACAGTGCTACAGATGTGTTCTTTATTACAAACAAATGAATAAGGTGCCCTGGGAACAGTTGCCTTAATGCACTAAACAGATTGCACATTGCTCGGCAGTAAGCTGGAGACTGGCTAAAGAAACTGTAGTTTTTTCTGTACAGATCTCTCCCTGCTCTCCGCTAAAGTGATCTTCCCAGTGACAGTTTCAGTACAGATGGGTCTGAGTTGAGGGATTAATTTCAACTCTTCATTAATAACTTAAGTTACAAGAAGCATTTCCTGTGTGGAGGAGGCAGAGGACAAACATGCTTCTCAGTTGTTAAACTGAACTATCATTATATTGCTATGCCCTTCAGCATCTCAACAAAATAAAGAACATGCAGTAATAAGCAACTTGTTCCTGGACAGACAAAGTAATAATAAAAACCATTAAGGGTATGTTATCCTTTGGTGAACCTGCTAGTGTAAGGAGGAGAAATGGGCCGTGGGAACCTGTCCTATGCCAGGTCCGGAACTGTCGGGACTGTCTCCTCTGTTGTTCAGGGGAAGGAGTAAGAGACCGGACAGACCTTTGCACTCAGAAACAGGGGTGTGGCTAAGCGGCAACAGCCACAGAGCGCGCGGAAGCAGTCAGTCTTGGCGTGAACAGGCAGCACGCAGCATGGAGAGAGAAGTGCTCCATGCCTTGAGCATCAGGGCAGCGCCGGCCCACGTCCGTATACTCCCACCGTGACTAGCGGGGATTGCAGAGAGAGAAGTGCAGTGTGTCCGGTAACTGGCAGAGAGTGAGGTGCCGTGCGCTTCGTGACTGTGAGTACAGCGCACGTACCGCAAAGAGAGAACCAGGTACTGGACAGATGTTTGCAGCCCACCTTACCAGCATATACCTTCCCACTCACGGGAGACCGACCGCTGCCACCAGAAGACGGACAGCCGTTACCAACCGAATCTCCTTGGACAAACACCAAGTGGTACCTGCATTCTGAAGAACTCCTGACACGATAAGTGCACAACAGAACAACTGTCACTGTGTTTATTAACCCTGCATATCCTTCATAATTGGACTGCTATTCCCTCGCTTAACCCTTCATCTCCCTGTGAGGAGTTAATACCCTGTTAAATTTAAACTTTTAAGTTTGTTAACCCTTGCTCTGGCTTCTGTCACTGCATCCCGCAACCTGCTTTTATTAGTATAAATTAGGAAGATGCTTGAAAGCCAATCCTCTATGCACCGTTATTTCCCATTTTCACAAAATGTCGCAAAATGTTATGTAATGTGGAAAATGCACAAAAAGGTTACAACTTTTGCCATTTTCAAAGCAGTCCCAGTTAGCTTCCCTAAAATGGGTGGAGAATAGGAAGGATTGGGCATGGCTAGGGCCACAAGTTCATGAAAGTTTACACCACTCTAGCGGAGTAAATTTCACCAAAAATGTACTCTTGTTAATGACTGGAGTACATTTCTACCGGATTGTATGCCAGTTATAAGATTATTCATTAAGAGGCTTGCACATCTTAATAAGTATGGTAATATATTTTAAAAGTTTACCAGGATACATGTGTTACACAAAAATATTTAAAGGGAACCTGTCACCTCGTTTTTTCGGTATGAGATAAAAATACTGTTAAATAGGGCCTGAGCTGTGCATTACAATAGTGTAGTTTGTGGACCCCGATTCCCCCCCTATGCTGCCGAAATACGTTACCAAAGTAGTCGTTTTCGCCTGTCAATCAGGCTGGTCAGGTCAGATGGGCGTGGTGTCTTCCCCCAGATCTTGCGTAGTTTTCCGTTGGTGGCGTAGTGGTGTGCGCATGTCCAAGGTCCCGAATCCTGCACAGGGGTGTGAAAATAGCAGCGATGTCCGTTATACCATTGGTGGTCGGTGGGCGCGGCCATCTTGCTTTGGCCGCGCGTGCGCAGAAGCGGCGCTCTGCTGGCCGCGGCTTCAGGAAAATGGCCGAACTCTGCTTCTCGAAAATGGCCACCGCGATAGCCATCTGCGCACGCGCGGATGCCCGCGGCCATTTTCCTGAAGCCGTGGCCAGCAGAGCGCCGCTTCTGCGCACGCGCGGCCAAAGCAAGATGGCCGCGCCCACCGACCACCAATGGAATAACGGACATCGCTGCTATTTTCACACCCCTGTGCAGGATTCGGGACCTTGGACATGCGCACACCACTACGCCACCAACGGAAAACTACGCAAGATCTGGGGGAAGACACCACGCCCATCCGACCTGACCAGCCTGATTGACAGGCGAAAACGACTACTTTGGTAACGTATTTCGGCAGCATAGGGGGGGAATCGGGGTCCACAAACTACACTATTGTAATGCACAGCTCAGGCCCTATTTAACAGTATTTTTATCTCATACCGAAAAAACGAGGTGACAGGTTCCCTTTAAATGAATGCAATTTCAGAGAAAAATATCACTCTACTGTACTCAAATATAATTCATTAGGAATCGTCTGTCTCCTCTGTGAGTGTATTTATTTTTTAGGTATCGTGTTTTTTTTGCTGAAGTAAAATTATTCAAATTTGGGCTGTTGACTAGAAACAGTCTACAATCAGTAGATGGCAACACTAGATATCCAAGCTCTTGAAGAGATAAGAGTTTCTACAATCAACTGGGCAGAAGTCCTGAAAACATGCGTTTATTTTCTCCATACCAGTGCTTCCACCAAAATAACTTCTCCTGAATCAATTGCCACAGGCAGAAGAGCTTGACTAGCAACTACATCTCAAATTTTCAATTTTCAACAAAAATATTAATATTGCAATTTGTGTTAAATTGCATCACTCCTTCTTCTGAATGTGCCTTCTCAAATATTTAGTCCCATAGTTATCACATTTCTCTTAGTTAGAGATGGGTGAATTGTCTCTAGTCCATTGGCCAGGTCAGCTGTTTCTGGTTACTGAACAGGAGGTTCACAAGTATCTAACCTTCCAGAATTTCAGGTGCAGCTCTTGGTTACTGGGGTTGCCGCAAGTCCTCTGTGTGTCACATTGCACTAATGACATTGCGCCAACCAAGATAATAAAAAGGCACGCTGGGGAACCTGAAAGCTAAGAGATTTTTCAAGCGTCCTGTTCAGAAGCCATAGACTACTGACCTGACTCATGGACCAGAGTACCATGAAACAAAACACCCAGCTCTACTCATAATCATAACGTGAAGATGTTCATATCCTATAGACTCAATGAATGAGATAAATACAGTGCCTTGCGAAAGTATTCGGCTCCCTGGAACTTTTCAACCTTTTCCCACATATCATGCTTCAAACATAAAGATACCAAATGTAAATTTTTGGTGAAGAATCAACAACAAGTGGAACACAATTGTGAAGTTGAACGAAATTTATTGGTTATTTAAAATTTTTGTGGAAAATCAAAAACTGAAAAGTAGGGCGTGCAATATTATTTGACCCCTTTAGCTTAATACTTTGTTGCACCACCTTTTGCTGCGATTACAGCTGCAAGTCGCTTGGGGTATGTCTCCATCAGTTTTGTACATCGAGAGACTAAAATTCTTGCCCATTCTTCCTTGGCAAACAGCTCGAGCTCAGTGAGGTTTGATGGAGATCGTTTGTGAACAGCAGTTTTCAGCTCTTTTCACAGATTCTCGATTGGATTGAGGTCTGGACTTTGATTTGGCCATTCTAACACCTGGATACGTTTATTTGTGAACCATTCCATTGTAGATTTTGCTTTATGTTTGGGATCGTTGTCTTGTTGGAAGACAAATCTCCATTGCAGTCTCAGGTTTTTTGCAGACTCCAACAGGTTTTCTTCAAGAATGGTCCTGTATTTGGCTCCATCCATCTTCCCATCAATTTTAACCATCTTCCCTGTCCCTGCTGCTGAAAAAAAGCAGGCCCAAACCATGATGCTGCTACCACGTTTGACAGTGGGGATGGTGTGTTCAGGGTGATGAGCTGTGTTGCCTTTACGCCAAACATATCATTGTTGCCAAAAAGTTTGATTTTGGTTTCATCTGACCAGAGCACCGTCTTCCACGTTTGGTGTCTCTCAGGTGGCTTGTTGCAAACTATAAATGACACTTTTTATGGATATCTTTGAGAAATGACTTTCTTCTTGCCACTCTTCCATAAAGGCCAGATTTGTGCAGTGTACGACTGATTTTTGTCCTATGGACAGACTGTCCCACCTCAGCTATAGATCTCTGCAGTTCATCCAGAATGATCATGGGCCTCTTGGCTGCATCTCTGATCAGTCTTCTCTTTGTTTGAGATGAAAGATTAGAGGGACGGCCGGGTCTTGGTAGATTTGCAGTGGTATGATACTCCTTCCATTTCAATATGATCACTTGCACAGTGCTCCTTGGCATGTTTAAAGTTTTGGAAATCATTTTGTATCCAAATCCGGCTTTAAACTTCTCCACAATAGGATCACGGACCTGCCTGTTGTGTTCCTTGGTCTTCATGATGCTCTCTGTGCTTCAAACAGAACCCTGAGACTATCACAGAGCAGGTGCATTTATACGGAGACTTGATTACACACAGGTAGATTATATTTATCATCGTTAGGCATTTAGGACAACATTGGATCATTCAGAGATCCACAATGAACTTTTGGAGTGAGTTTGCTGCACTGAAAGTAAAGGGGCCGAATAATATTGCACGCCCCACTTTTCAGTTTTTGAATTTCCACAAAAATTTAAAATAACCAATACATTTCATTCAACTTCACAATTATGTTCCACTTTTTGTTGATTCTTCACCAAAAATTTACATTTGGTATCTTTATGTTTGAAGCATGATATGTGGGAATAGGTTGAAAAGTTCCAGGGGGCCAAATACTTTCTCAAGGCACTGTACGAGGGAGCAATTTTCCATTTTTTGCACTTTCATATTTTTTCCTCCCCCTCTTCTAGGAGCTATAGTTTTTTTTATCCTTTCACTGGCGTAGCAGTTGTAGGACTTGTTTTTTGTGGGGCGAGTTGTGGTTTTGAATGACAACTCTTATTTTACCATATAAAGTACTGATTTCTCGTGAATCAAATCACAAATTGTTTGAAAGAGCTGCTAATTACAGGAAGTTCAACTCAAAGTCGATCTGCAGTGGATCGATCCATTCATATCTACTATTAAAGGGAATCTGTTAGGATCAAATCTCCTAAGCCGTCTATATGGGTATGCAGGTCATAGAATGTTGAATAAAATGAGAACTTGATATCTGTGATCTCATACCTTATTCCAGAAATATCCATTTTTATCTTATATGTAAATGACCTGTTCAGACCTATGGGCTGGACATTGATCTGCATGAGAATCTGCCTCTAGGGATTATTTTTTAATAAAAGGGGGGCATTACCAGCATAAGGCATGTAACACAATACAGTAGAAGCCAGAGCTGTCAATCAAAGAAGGGGGTGGGAAGGTGTAATTTAATGATTGGCCCCATCATAAAGCACTGAGCAGCGGGACTAAAGGTACCTTCACACGAAGCGACGCTGCAGCGATAGCGACAACGATGCCGATCGCTGCAGCGTCGCTGTTTGATCGCTGGAGAGCGGTCACACAGACCGCTCTCCAGCGACCAACGATGCCGAGGTCCCCGGGTAACCAGGGTAAACATCGGGTTGCTAAGCGCAGGGCCGCGCTTAGTAACCCGATGTTTACCCTGGTTACCAGCGTAAAAGTAAAAAAAACAAACAGTACATGCTCACCTGCGCGTCCCCCAGCGTCTGCTTCCTGACACTGACTGAGCTCCGGCCCTAACAGCAGAGCGGTGACGTCACCGCTGTGCTTTCACTTTCACTTTAGGGCCGGCGCTCAGTCAGTGTCAGGAAGCAGAGGCTGGGGGACGCGCAGGTGAGCATGTACTGTTTGTTTTTTTTACTTTTACGCTGGTAACCAGGGTAAACATCGGGTTACTAAGCGCGGCCCTGCTCTTGGTAACCCGATGTTTACCCTGGTTACCAGAGTAAAACATCACTGGTATCGTTGCTTTTGCTTTCAAACACAACGATACACAGCGATCGGATGACCAAATAAAGTTCTGGACTTTATTCAGCGACCAGCGACATCACAGCAGGATCCTGATTGCTGCTGCGTGTCAAACGAAACGATATCGCTAGCCAGGACGCTGCAACGTCACGGATCGCTTGCGATGTCGTTTCGTGTGAAGGTACCTTTAGTCTGAACAGTCATCCTGTGCTAACAGAGTCCCTTGAACTGAGAGGAACCAGCAGATGAGTCAGTTATATTTACACACAGCTCTGCAATAAGAACAGGAGAGCAGAGAGTGTCCATTTCATATCACGCTAGTAATGCCACCTTTCATTTAAAATAATCTCTGGAGGCAGATTGTCAGGGAGATCTACAGTACAGACCAAAAGTTTGGACACACCTTCTCATTTAAGGATTTTTCTGTATTTTCATGACTATGAAAATTGAACATTCACACTGAAGGCATCAACACTATGAATTAACACATGTGGAATTATATACTTAACAAAAAGTGTGAAACAACTGAAATTATGTCTTATATTCTAGGTTCTTCAAAGTAGCCACCTTTTGCTTTGATGACTGCTTTGCACACTCTTGGCATTCTCTTGATGAGCTTCAAGAGGTATTCACCGAGAATAATCTTCCAACAATCTTGAAAAAGTTCCCAGAGATGCTTAGCACTTGTTGGCCCTTTTGCCTTCACTCTGCGGTCCAGCTCACTCCAAACCATCTCGACTGGGTTCAGGTCTGGTGACTGTGGAGGCTAGGTCATCTGGCATAGCACCCCATCACTCTCCTTGGTCAAATAGCCCTTACACAGCCTGGAGGTGTGTTTGGGGTCATTGTCCTGTTGAAAAATAAATGATGGTCCAACTAAACGCAAACCGGATGGAATAGCATGCCGCTGCAAGATGCTGTGGTAACCATGCTGGTTGAGTATGCCTTCAATTTTGAATAAATCCCCAACAGTGTCACCAGCAAAGCACCCCCACACCATCACACCTCCTCCTCCATGCTTCACGGTGGGAGCCAGGCATGTAGAGTCCATCTGTTCACCTTTTCTGCGTTGCACAAAGACACGGTGTTTGGAACCAAAGATCTCAAATTTGGACTCATCAGACCAAAGCACAGATTTCCACTGGTCTAATCTCCATTCCTTGTGTTCTTTAGCCCAAACAAGTCTCTTCTGCTTGTTGCTTGTCCTTAGCAGTGGTTTCCTAGCAGCTATTTTACCATGGGGAGATCAGGGGGATGAGGAATACAGAAGGGTGGTGTCGAATTTCGTGGATTGGTGCAATGGTAACTATCTGCAACTAAATGTTAAGAAAACTAAGGAGTTGGTGGCCAACTATAGCAGGATAAAGATGGAATGCTTACCGATCACTATTGCTGGTCAGGAGGTAGAGCAGGTGGAGAGTTACAAATATTTGGGGGTCCATTTGGATAGCAAACTGGACTGGAGATGCCACTCAGAGTTTGTCTACAAGAAGGGGATGAGCAGATTGTATTTCCTAAGGAAACTGAGGTCTTTTAATGTGTGCAGCAAAATGTTAGAAATGTTCTACCAGTCTGTAGTGGCAAGTGCCATCTTTTTTGCAATCATATGCTGGGGTAGTAGTGTGCGGGCCTCTGATGCTAATAAGCTTAATAAGATTATCAAGAAGGCAAGTTCTGCTGTGGGCTGCAATCTGGACTCTTTTGAGGAGGTAGTGGAGAGAAGAACTCTGAAAAAGTGTATGGCAATTATGAACAATAATGCACATCCATTATATGAGCTATTCATGAGACAGAAGAGCACGTTCAGTAACCGGCTAATACTTCTGAGGTGTAAGAAGGAAAAATATAGGAAATTGTTTGTACCAACTGCTATGGGAATGTACAACAATAACATTAGGGTTAAATCATCAAGGTGAATGTCTGCTTTATTTCTCTACATTTCAATTCACTCGTTGTGTATGTCCTATTCTAATGTATAATGTATAATGTTCTTCTGTCAACTCCACTGTCATGTCAATTAAGTAATTCATTTATGATTTTTATGATTTAAGTTGTGCTGCTGTGATACCATAATTTCCCACGGGATCAGTAAAGTGTATCGTATCGTATCGTATCGTATGAAGGCCTGCTGCACAAAGTCTCCTCTTAACAGTTGTTGTAGAAATGTGTCTGCTGCTAGAACTCTGTGTGGCATTGACCTGGTCACTAATCTGAGCTGCTGTTAACCTGCGATTTCTGAGGCTGGTGACTCGGATGAATTTATCCTCAGGAGCAGAGGTGACTCTTGGTCTTCCTTTCCTGGGGCGGTCCACATGTGAGCCAGTTTCTTTGTAGCGCTTGATGGTTTTTGCCACTGCACTTGGGGACACTTTCAAAGTTTTCCCAATTTTTCGGACTGACTGACCTTCATTTCTTAAAATAATGATGGCCACTCGTTTTTCTTTACTTAGCTGCTTTTTTCTTGCCATAATACACATTCTAACAGTCTATTCAGTAGGACTATCAGCTGTGTATCCACCAGACTTCTGCACAACACAACTGATGGTCATAACACCATTTATGAGGCAAGAAATCCCACTTATTAAACCTGACAGGGCACACCTGTGAAGTGAAAACGATTACCGGTGACTACCTCTTGAAGCTCATCAAGAGAATACCAAGAGTGTGCAAATCAGTCATCAAAGCAAAAGGTGGCTTCTTTGAAGAACCTAGAATATAAGACATAATTTCAGTTGTTTCACACTTTTTTTGTTAAGTACCGTATATAATTCCACATGTGTTAATGCCTTCAGTGTGAAGGCACAATTTTCATAGTCATGAAATACAGAAAAATCTTTAAACGAGAAGGTGTGTCCAAACTTTTAGTCTGTACTGTATGTCGGGGCTATAGTTCTTAACAGCTCATTTACATATAAGAAAAATGTGGATGTGTCTGTAATAAGACAAAGGATCATAGATATCAAGGTATCTTTTTATTCAGCTTCCTATAACCTACATACCTATATAAACTGCGTTGGATAGTTGATCCTACTGACAGATTCCCTTTAACTTATCATCAAGTATCTAATGTACATTTTTTATTACTAATTATAACTAGTGTTGAGCATTCCGATACCGCAAGTATCGGGTATCGGCCGATACTTGCGGGTATCGGAATTCCGATACCGAGATCCGATACTTTTGTGGTATCGGGTATCGGTATCGAAACAACATTAATGTGTAAAATAAAGAATTAAAATAAAAAATATTGCTATACTCACCTCTCCGACACAGCCTGGACCTTACCGAGGGAACCGGCAGCGTTGTTTGCTTAAAATGCGCGCTTTTACTTCCTTCCGTGACGTCACGGCTTGTGATTGGTCGCGTGCCGCCCATGTGGCCGCGACGCGACCAAGCACAGCAAGCCGCGACGTAATTTTCAGGTCCTCAATGCCTAATTCTAGGCATTCATGATTTTAAAATTACGTTCCGGCTTGTGATTGGTCGCGTCGCGGTCACATGGGCGACGCGACCAATCACATTATTTGTCAATATCCTAATTGGTTGTGTATTTGTTTAGTGTGTGTGTAATACAGAGCTGGGATAGGCTCTGTGCAGTGTTGTTATTTTAGTCATTTTGGATTGTCAGTACATTATATGAAGCTGTATTTTGTATATGGCCGTGGTTTTTGTTGTTTGGCCTTAAAGTGCTTTCAGAGTGTCAGTGGACACTGCTGCAGTTTTATTTATATAGAGTTGTGTTAATTCCAAAGTGCAAAATGGGCAGGCTGTGTGAGCCTTGTATGTATGTATGTATGTATGTCTATGAGAACCTCTTAATGAGATAAGAGGTGGAGTGATTGAGATAAGGGATTTTCTTCTTGTAAAATCAACTGAAAAGTGAAAGGAAAAAAGGAAAAAAAACAATCCCTGAATGAGCACGTATGAATGAGTTATCACATAAGTATCATTGCTTATCTAACTGTTGTTGAGGGTCCAGGATGAATGCGTTGTGGATATTTTTAATGTACATTTAATTACATCTGAGATTCAGTGAAACCCGTGTTATATATGGTTTGATACTGGATAGGTTTCTATATGTGGTTTGGCCGGACGCGATCAGAATCAGCTTATTCAAGTTGTGCAGTGATTTGCCTGTATAGAGAAACTGTTTTTAATTCCGAGAGGATGAATGTTTTGTAGAGATTAAGTCTGAAAACTGCTGTATTCTGTTTCTGTGTGTGTGAGGCACCAAGCTCTTATCTGTGCAGAATACCTGATGGGAGGAGGGAAGCAAGTCGCTGCGCGAATTGCTTATTATCGCTCCTCTCTGTGCCATGTGCCAGAGGAAGGGGGGGCATAGAGCTGCACTCAAATATTCTGTCCTTGGTTTAGTACATGCTGAGAGATTTGTGTTTAAAGCAATAGAACTGTGCCTAGTTTAGAAGGAAACTTGTAAGTGATTGAAAAGATTGGTAAAAAGATTCTCCTGCTTCAAGTTGAGTGATTGATATATAGCAAATTGAGGATCAACAGAGGAGGTAGCCAACTGCACGGCTGATGTAGTAGGTGGAGTAACCTGCTACAGTCAGCCTATGGCACATAGGTGGTGTAACCTTGCCGTTACATGGAGCTGTGCTAGCCAGCTGATCTACCGAGTGGTAGGTGGTGAACCTGCTCGCTAAATCCTTTAGGTCTACCGGGTAATAGGTGGATGTAACCATTCCCGCTAAATCTTGACACTCGCTCTGACTTGCTATGTGTGGCCGCCCGTAGATGGTAAGGCACACTAAAATGGGCATTTGCAGAATAAAGGTGAGTTGTTTGAGTGGATAAGTTGAAGCCATGGGCAACTTATTCTGTGTGCAGTCAGGGCCCCCAATGGGATCCAAAAACCGCTGTACAGATTGGAAAAAGGAAGCAGTGAAAGATGTGAAACCAATATTGAAAAAGGCAAAAATGCCAGTGTGTGGATGTTTGGATGTACAAAAAGGCACAGACAAGGGAAGAAAAATAGCAAGTGAATAAATGGCGTCTGAGAGAGTGCAGCAGGACGGAAGAAAGGTGTATTATGAATGTTTTGATGCTCAAAAGTCCGACTATGACCGACTGTCATGTCGGACGCTGTTCATACTAGGGCGTTCGACAGACAGCGGTAATTCCGCTTTTGTCCACTATTCGCTCAGTGGCGTCGGCTAGATTTTATCTAGCTGGTCCGGGGTTAATTTAGCTGGTGCTCGGATTGGAAGCTGGGTCACGCTCACTGCCTTTAAATTGTTCTTCTGAACATTGGGCGTCGCCGATTATAGCTTCTGTCTTGTGCTTGGTTATCTCGGTCTGGAGTGGTGGTCTAGGAAAAGGAGTATAGTATCTGGTGGTGTATATTTCCCTTTGTCATATTTTCCTCCTTCCTATATTTGTATTTATTTTGCCCTGTGCACTTATTGTGTATTCCTGAGTGACTGCGGCGTGGTGTATATTTTCCGTTATCCTTGTCTGTGCTAACTGTGGGTATTGGTTAGTGGTCTCTTCACTAGAGGTGGGTGGTGGTTTCAGCCAGAGGTTGTAACAGGAGATAGGGGGAGGATGGAGGCCCAGACATGCACACCATCAGTGTAAACTCTGGGAGAAGGGTCAGTCAGGGTTTCCCAGAGTTGAGGGAAATCGCAGGGGCTCGGGTTATTAGCTCTTGCCTACCTAAGTTTCCAGTGACACCTAGGTTTCCCGTGACATTATAATCAGCCAACATTATTTGTACTCCATGCATCCCATGACTTCCATAACCCGCCAGTTGGAGGCGCTGTCCCTACAGGTCACTGAGTTGAGGGGGGCAGTGCAGCAACAGGGACTAGCTTTATCTAATGTGTTTGTAAAGTTTCCTTTGCCTGAAAGGTTTACTGGGGAACACAGTAAATTTGTTACTTTTTGTGAAGCTTGCAAACTTTATTTTCGTATGCGCCCGATCTCCTCAGGTAATGAGGCTCAGCGTGTGGGCCTAGTGTTGTCTTTACTAAATGGGGATCCTCAAGCATGGGCGTTTTCTTTACCTTCTGATTCTGCTGCATTTAACTCAGTGGAGAGTTTTTTTTCTGCTCTTGGACACATTTACGATGATCCTGACAGAATGGCTCTAGCAGAATCTAAGATACGCGCTATTCGACAGGGGGAGCGTGTTGCAGAGGATTACTGTTCTGAATTTCGCCGCTGGGCGGTCGACACACAGTGGAATGATCCCGCGCTGCGGAGTCAGTTTATTCATGGGGTTTCTGGAAGGGTTAAAAAAGCCCTTCTGATGTACGAGACTCCTGCTTCTCTAGATTCCGCTATGAGTCTTGTTGTCCGCATTGATCGCCGTTTGCGTCAGGGGTAGCATGAGATGACGCCTATGGGAGAAGGTGTAGGTTCACGTGAGGTTGCTGCAGGTGAGCCCATGGAGCCTATGCAAATCGCAGGGGTGTCACATGTTAAGCGTCAAGCCCCTGTGCTCAAGAAGCAGGGAGCCTGTTTTTACTGTGGTAAAACTGGTCATTTTGTTAACATTTGTCCTCTGCTGTCTAAGAAAAACGCAACGGCGGAAAACTTCTAAGCTCAGAGGGTGTGGAGGAGGCCAATCTGAGCTTATGCATATCCTCCATTGTGGTTTCTCAATGCATGCTCCCTGCCAAAGTTATCATCGCTGGCAGAGAGCTGCCAATCACTGTTTTTGTGGATAGCGGTTCTGCCACAAATCTCATTGATGAGGAGTTTGCATGCACAGCAGGTTTTAGGATTGAAAAACTGCCTCATCCTATCCGCGTGGTCACCATCAATGCAGCTCCTCTCTCACAGGGGGTGATTACTGAGTTTGTGGCTGAGGTGAAACTCCACATTGGGGTTCTACATTCCGAGCAGGTTACATGTAAGGTGCTCAGGAATCTTCCTGCACAGGTGGTTTTGGGTTTCCCATGGTTGTCTATGCACAACCCGGTTATTGATTGGAAAACTCAGGACATAATTCAGTGGAGCGAATTCTGCCAGGAGAATTGCCTGGCCACATGTGTGTCTGCTGTGACTTCAAGCGTTCCTGAGTCACTTCTGGATTTTGCGGATGTGTTCTCTGAGAAGGGTTGTTCAGAGTTGCCACCACATCGCTCCTATGACTGTACTATCAGGTTTAAACCAGGGGCCAAATTGCCTAAAGCAAGGATGTTTAACATCTCCGGTCTGGAGAGACAAGCGTTAAAGGATTACATTGCTGACAGTTTGAGCAAAGGGCACATCGGGCCTTCATCTTCGCCTGTGGCAGCGGGGTTCTTCTTCGTTAAGAAGAAAGATGGCGGACTACGCCCGTGTCTGGATTTCAGGGAGTTGAACCAGATTACGGTTCGTGATCCATACCCTATGCCACTGATACCAGATTTGTTCAACCAGGTGGCAGGTGCTAAGTGGTTTACCAAGCTTGACCTCAGGGGGGCGTATAACCTCATAAGAGTCCGTCAAGGTGATGAGTGGAAGACGGCTTTTAATACCCCTGAGGGTCATTTTGAAAATTTGGTGATGCCATTTGGGTTGACAAACGCACCAGCAGTGTTCCAACATTTCATAAATGTTGTGTTCTCACATGTTTTGGGGAAATTCGTTATTGTATACCTGGATGACATTCTCATATATTCTAGCGACCGTGATACTCATTTAGATCATGTCAGGCAGGTGTTACAGCTTCTCAGAGAGAATAAGCTCTATGCAAAACTTGAGAAATGTGTATTTTCGGTTCAGGAGTTGCCTTTCTTGGGTTATATTGTGTCTGCTTCTGGGTTTAAAATGGACGCCGCTAAGGTGCAAGCGGTGTTGCATTGGGAACGGCCTGATAACCTAAAAGCACTTCAGCGGTTCCTTGGGTTTTCAAACTACTATAGGAAGTATATCAAGGATTTTTCTATCATTGCTAAACCGCTAACAGACATGACTAAAAAGGGTACCAATTTCTCCGTTTGGCCTGAGGCCGCTGTGCGTGCATTTGAGTTTCTTAAGAACAGTTTTGTTTCGTCCCCCATTCTTGTGCAGCCAGACGTATCGAAACCTTTTGTTGTGGAAGTCGATGCGTCTGAGGTTGGTGTGGGGGCGGTGTTGTCACAAGGCTCATCCTTGAGCGATTGGCTTCCTTGCGCCTATTTCTCCAAGAAACTGTCGTCTGCCGAACGTAACTACGATATCGGCAACAGGGAGTTGTTGGCAATCAAGTTGGCCTTTGAGGAATGGCAACACTTCTTGGAGGGGTCGGTTCATCAGGTTACTGTAATTACCGACCATAAGAATTTGCTTTATTTGGAGTCTGCCAAGCGTCTATCTCCCAGGCAGGCTCGCTGGGCATTGTTTTTCACGCGGTTCAACTTTGTTGTTACTTACAGACCTGGGTCTAAAACACTAAGGCGGATGCTCTGTCCAGGTGTTTTCCGGGGGGGGGAACCTCGGGAAGATCCGGTACCCATCCTCCAAAAGGGTGTTGTGGTTTCGGCTCTCACAACTGAGGTTGAGGTTGAGATTGCCAAGGCTCAGGAGGAGGGACCACCAGAGCTTCCCATCAACAAATCGTTTGTACCGCTTCATCTCCGCTTAAAGGTTTTGGCGGAGCATCATGATGCTGTCCTGGCTGGCCATCCAGGGGTCAGGGGTACTTTGGAGTTGGTGTCACGTCGGTTTTGGTGGCCCAAAATCCGACAGGACGTGGTCTCATACGTGTCAGCTTGCACCACGTGCGCTAGGGCTAAGACGCCCCGCTCCTGTCCTGCTGGCACACTACTTCCTCTCGAGGTACCTAGTAAGCCATGGACGGAGATCTCCATGGATTTTATCACAGACTTGCCCTCCTCAGCTGGGAACACGGTCATTTTGGTGATTGTTGATCGGTTCTCAAAAATGTCGCACTTTGTGTCTTTGCCTTCGTTGCCTAATGCTAAGACTCTGGCTCAGGTATTTGTGCAGGAGGTGGTCAGACTTCATGGGGTTCCGTCTGACATCGTTTCCGATAGAGGTACTCAGTTTGTGGCAAAATTTTGGAAAGCGTTTTGCTCACGGCTGGGGATCAAGTTGTCTCATTCTTCAGCGTTTCATCCTCAGTCGAATGGTCAGACCGAGCTTATGAACTAAAATTTGGAGCAGTACTTATGCTGCTTTGTTTCTGATAACCAGGAGGAGTGGTCGATGTTCCTTCCTTTGGCTCAGTTTGCCATCAATAATCACCGCCAGGAGTCTTCTGGGGAGTCTCCGTTTTTTTGTGTTTACGGGCTACATCCTCAATTTTGTACTTTGAGTCAGGGGGGCTCTTCCGGCATCCCGGAGGAAGACCAGTTAGGAGCACAACTGTCATCAGTCTGGAGGAGAGTTAAACAGCGCTTGTTGAGCGTGGGTGCTAGGTACAAACATGTGGCTGACAGAAGGCGTGTGCCAGGTCCGGACCTGAGTGTGGATGACTGGGTGTGGTTATCCACAAAAAACATAAGACTCAAAATACCATCCCTTAAATTGGGTCCTAGCTTTATTGGTCCATTTAAGGTCACCGCTGTCATTAACCCAGTAGCTTACTGATTGGAGCTTCCTACGGTGTATAAGATACACAACGTGTTCCACAGATCGTTGCTAAAAAAGATGGTGGTCTTGTGGATGCGACACCGATGCCTTCTCCAGTCTTGGTGGATGGTAATTTGCAATTTGAAGTCTCCAAGGTGGTTGACTCTCGTGTAGTGCGCCGCACCTTACAGTACTTGGTACACTGGCGTGGTTATGGGCCGGAGGAGAGGTCTTGGGTACCAGCCTCGGACATTCATGCTGGTGAGTATGTTTCACCGCCGTCATCCGGACAAGCCGGGTCCTATAAGTCGTGAGGTCCCTGGGGTCCCTCGTAGAAGGCGGGGTACTGTCATGTCGGACGCTGTTCATACTAGGGCATTCGACAGACAGCGGTAATTCCGCTTTTGTCCACTATTCGCTCAGTGGCGTCGGCTAGATTTTATCTAGCTGGTCCGGGGTTAATTTAGCTGGTGCTCGGATTGGAAGCTGGGTCATGCCCACTGCCTTTAAATTGTTCTTCTGAACATTGGGCGTCGCCGATTATAGCTTCTGTCTTGTGCTTGGTTATTTCGGTCTGGAGTGGTGGTCTAGGAAAAGGAGTATCGTATCTGGAGGTGTATATTTCCCTTTGTCATATTTTCCTCCTTCCTATATTTGTATTTATTTTGCCCTGTGCACTTATTGTTTATTCCTGAGTGACTGCGGCGTGGTGTATATTTTCCACTATCCTTGTCTGTGCTAACTGTGGGTATTGGTTAGTGGTCTCTTTACTGGGAGGTGTGTGGCGGTTTCAGCCAGAGGTTGTAACAGGAGATAGGGTGAGGATGAAGGCCCAGACATGCACACCATCAGTGTAAACTCTGGGAGAAGGGTCAGTCAGGGTTTCCCAGAGTTGAGGGAAATCGCAGGGGCCTGGGTTATTAGCTCCTGCCTACCTAAGTTTCCCGTGACACCTAGGTTTCCCGTGACACCGACACATTACTGCTACCGTTATACCTTTGTATAACCAGAGACCCAGACAAAACAGATGGATCTCTAAACACTGTCTTCAGACAAACCCAGACTGGAGAAATACTTGTATGATCCGTGCTGCAACCCGACCTAAGAGAATTGCACTGAATCCTGTCCAGGCAAGATCACATGTAGTGACATAAGAAGCTGACACAGGATTGTGGTTGGTGGATAGTGGGGACATTAACTTTTGGGAGTAGGCTGACAGTAATCCTTTTTGGAAGGAGCTGTAGACCAGCATGTCATGTCACCCCCAACCGGTCATCTAGTCACCCCCACCACCAGAGAACCAACCACATCAGGTAGGGTAAAACAGATACAGAAGTATTATCCCTGGAGGCCCTCTGACTAGCTAGCTACGCTAAAACAATTGGCTGACCCTGAGAACCAACCTTTTCCATTTTACAGACAAAGACAATATGATGGACGTATAAGTACACCTGAGCAGACCTAGAGAGTTGGTGAACACAAAAGCAGGTGACGTACTAGGACACATAATTAAGACTTTTACAGATGTGGCAAAAGGAGAGAGTGTAGAGATGTACTTTGGACGGTTATAGCTGAAATGGGCAGACATGGGGTACAATCCCATAAACCCACTTGATGTTAAAATATTGGTAAATGCATTCATTGACGGTATGACCAAAGGCTTACGAGACGCAGTACAGACAGCCAGACCTGAATGGAGAAATGTAGATCCAAAAGACCTGAAGGTTCCTAAAAGAGTTGAACAAACTAGGACAATAAGACGACGTGTCATGTATGCTGGAGTACAAGGAAAACAGTAGAGACGTAGTAAGGGACCTAAGGACTTAGAAACAGTAAAGTGCTGGAATTGTGGAGAAAATGGACACTCAGACCAATCTTCCACCTCCTTCACATTCAGACTAGGAAACTGACAACCCAGTGACAAATGTGTGCCCTGTTCTTGTCCCCTCCGGACCTGGTCCTGCCTTGATGGCCACCATAACAATGCCGGGAGGGAAGGAGACAGAATTCTTGATTGACACTGGGGCAGCCAGAACTGTAGTACACAAAGACTTGATAACGCCAGACATGATTACTGACGAGACTGTGGAATACGTGAGTGTAGAGGGACAAGCGACTGAAGCCCCTATGACTAAACAAATAAGACTAGAATCACGAGACAGCCAAGAGGTGCTTACAAACTTATTGTTAGTGACAATACCCCTATGAATTTGCTGGGAGCAGAGTTGAGTGCTGGCTAGGCCACCATACAGTACTCTCCTGAGGGTATTACAGTCACAAGTCCCCTTTCATATAAACACTTGGGGCAGAGGGACGCCAGGGTCTTTCATGTGCACATTATACCACAGGTAAATCATGCCCTATTATAGTTACTCTTAATTCCATTCATTTGCCAGTTTAGTAGTTTCCTTACACAAGATGGTATAGTTACCATGTATTTCTAGGTTGTCTTCATATGATATACAGGTCCTTCTCAAAAAATTAGCATATAGTGTTAAATTTCATTATTTACCATAATGTAATGATTACAATTAAACTTTCATATATTATAGATTCATTATCCACCAACTGAAATTTGTCAGGTCTTTTATTGTTTTAATACTGATGATTTTGGCATACAACTCCTGATAACCCAAAAAACCTGTCTCAATAAATTAGCATATTTCACCCGTCCAAACAAATAAAAGTGTTTTTTAATAACAAACAAAAAAACCATCAAATAATAATGTTCAGTTATGCACTCAATACTTGGTCGGGAATCCTTTGGCAGAAATGACTGCTTCAATGCGGCGTGGCATGGAGGCAATCAGCCTGTGACACTGCTAAGATGTTATGGAGGCCCAGGATGCTTCAATAGCGGCCTTAAGCTCATCCAGAGTGTTGGGTCTTGCGTCTCTCAACTTTCTCTTCACAATATCCCACAGATTCTCTATGGGGTTCAGGTCAGGAGAGTTGGCAGGCCAATTGAGCACAGTAATACCATGGTCAGTAAACCATTTACCAGTGGTTTTGGCACTGTGAGCAGGTGCCAGGTCGTGCTGAAAAATGAAATCTTCATCTCCATAAAGCATTTCAGCCGATGGAAGCATGAAGTGCTCCAAAATCTCCTGATAGCTAGCTGCATTGACCCTGCCCTTGATGAAACACAGTGGACCAACACCAGCAGCTGACATGGCACCCCACACCATCACTGACTGTGGGTACTTGACACTGGACTTCAGGCATTTTGGCATTTCCTTCTCCCCAGTCTTCCTCCAGACTCTGGCACCTTGATTTCCGAATGACATGCAAAATTTGCTTTCATCAGAAAAAAGTACTTGGGACCACTTAGCAACAGTCCAGTGCTGCTTCTCTGTAGCCCAGGTCAGGCGCTTCTGCCGCTGTTTATGGTTCAAAAGTGGCTTTACCTGGGGAATGCGGCACCTGTAGCCCATTTCCTGCACACGCCTGTGCACGGTGGCTCTGGATGTTTCCACACCAGACTCAGTCCACTGCTTCCTCAGGTTCCCCAAGGTCTGGAATCGGTCCTTCTCCACAATCTTCCTCAGGGTCCGGTCACCTCTTCTCGTTGTACAGCGTTTTCTGCCACATTGTTTCCTTCCAACAGACTTACCATTGAGGTGCCTTGATACAGCACTCTGGGAACAGCCTATTTGTTGAGAAATTTCTTTCTGGGTCTTACCCTCTTGCTTGAGGGTGTCAATGATGGCCTTCTTGACATCTGTCAGGTCGCTAGTCTTACCCATGATGGGGGTTTTGAGTAATGAACCAGGCAGGGAGTTTTTAAAAGCCTCAGGTATCTTTTGCATGTGTTTAGAGTTAATTAGTTGATTCAGAAGATTAGGGTAATAGGTCATTTAGAGAACCTTTTCTTGATATGCCAATTTATTGAGACAGGTTTTTTGGGTTATCAGGAGTTGTATGCCAAAATCATCAGTATTAAAACAATAAAAGACCTGACAAATTTCAGTTGGTGGATAATGAATCTATAATATATGAAAGTTTAATTGTAATCATTACATTATGGTAAATAATGAAATTTAACACTATATGCTAATTTTTTGAGAAGGACCTGTATAGTTTTTTAGCCATTCATTATATTGGCTCAAACCATAGCCACTGTTTATTTGTCTTTTCCACTTCTTATACCTTATCGCAAGCAACTGGCATTGATATTTGGTATTTTTCAAATCCCTTCTTTTTATATTTGGAACTGTTAGTTATGGATTTATATAGGGCTGCTACCTTCTTAAAATAAGCTTGTGCTTTGCTGTGCCCTATGGCATTGTGCTCCCCCATTTTATGACTCAGTATTTTTCGTAAATATATATTTTCATATATATAATTTTCTTTTGGTAACATATTTTGTGAATCAAATTTAGTTCTTAAGAGGTACTCTACCCAATCAAATATGGGTATAAATAATATTTGGACATTAGTGTCTGATTTATATAAACACTTGTGTAATAATGCAGAAATGGTGTATATGGCAAGAGTAGTGAAAGTAACACCTGACACCAGAATGTCTGAGGACAGGGAAAAGAGTCAGGTACCAGACACCGTTTGGGCAAGGGGAAAATCTGATGTGGGTCGGTTGCCCATTCCCCCTGTCATGATTAAATTAAAAGAAGGAACCACTCCTCTTGGTTAAAGCAATACCCCTTGAGCCTAATCAAATCAATGGCCCTGAGCAGGGATATTAAAGAGTGTTAAGGCAGGGGTTCTAGTGCAGAGATCTTCCCCCTGCAACACACTTTTGTATCCCATTAAGAAGAAAAAAAAAGGACCCAAGGGTTCCCCTAGCGCTTACAGAATGGTTCATGACTTAAGGGCTATTAATGAGGTTACAGAGAGTATGACTTCAATTGTCCCTAACCCCTGCACTCTGACTGTCAGTATCTTTTCTCTTTTACTCATGAAGGTAAACAATACTGTTGGACGGTCCTCCCACAAGGGGGAAAGAACTCCCCAACCATCTATTCTTGCTCTGCTGCCCAGACCAGACATCCTGCAAGGAAGCTCCAGTTCCCTTGCTGTGTTTTTTTGGCAGAAAAGGGTTGCAAGGTCTCACGTGACAAATTACAGTATTGCAAACAAAAGGTGACATTTTTAGGACATTGTATTGCTGAAGGTACAAGACACCTGACTGAAGACAGAAAACAGGCAATACAAAATCTCCCTTTACCCAGGTCACACCAGCATCTACGCATTTTCCTAGGTTTGGTGACCTACTGTAGGCCTTGGATAAGGTCTGCTTCACAAATGATGCAACCACTCTATGACAGGTTGTCATCAGACCCCTACAATCTCACTCAAGAAGCAATTGATTCCTTCTATTCTCTGAAGCTGCTCATTGTGTCAGCCCCGGCCTTAGGCATTCCAAACTATGATCAGCCATTTTTCTTATTTTGCAAAGAGCAGGGAGGACATGCTACCGCAGTACTGACACAACAACATGGAGAGAAACAGAGACCAATAGCTTACTACTCAGCACAATTAGACCCAGTGATTAGAGGGTCTCCTACGTGTGTCCGTGTTGTAAGAGCTGCTGTATTACTGCTAGGCATGTGAGCTCACACTGACTTTTTCTTTTGACAATTTGTTCCCCACATGACATTAATGCCATACTCGTACAAGTTCAACCAAAACGCCTGTCTATGGATAGACAGATCAAACTTGAATGTGCTCTAATACTAATTTAATGAATACGTCACCCTCAAAAGATACAATGTTCTGAATCCAGCCACTCATCTGCCTGTGGATTCAGAAAAGGGGGAATTGGTGACAGCATTAGAAAAAAAAAAAAAGTACTCTGGTACGTTGACATGACGCACATGACTGCATAGGAACTGATGAGTCAGGAGACAGTGGGTTTTACATATGTTCATGGAAAAAAAACCTGTTCCTAATGCATATTCTGAGGTTTTTACTTTTGTAGATGGCTCCAAATACCACCAGGATGGGCGATTCTACACTGGACATGCAGTAGTATCCTCAAATGAGGTAATCCGAGATGAACCACTCCCTCCTCACATGTCGGTGCAGGAGGCAGAGTTGAAGGCACTCACTGAGACATGTAGAGCTGCTGCAGGTAAAGTCGCTAATATTTACATAGATTCGAATTATGCATGGGGAATATCCCATGATTATTGCCCTATCTGGAGAAGCAGAACGTTTCTTACATCAGCCGGTAAGCCCATTAAAAATGCAGAGCTGGTGAAACAATTAGTGGAGGCATTGACTTACCAGTCCAGGTTGGCATCGTCAAGGTAAAAGCACGCACGGACGGTGACTCTGTGGAGGTAGAGGGCAACAGAAGGGCGGACGAGGCTGCTAAAGTAGCAGCAAGGCAGCCTAGGGAGCAGTGAACGGTGGCGGAGAGTCAGCATATTCCAGCCACACTGAGCCTAGATGTCCTGAAATCCCTCCAGCTGCCCAAACAGAGAAGGAGTTTTGGGAGAATAAGGATAAATTGTATATACCAAGGTCCCTGTTCCTAATTATGGCACAAGCAACACCTGGCCCCACTCACACCTCAAAATGTCACATGTGTCCATGGTAGATGCCTTCCGGATCGCTCCTGGTTTCAGTTACACAGCCGCAAAGCTCGTACGGTCATGCCTCATCTGTGCACAGCACAAACCAGGTAAAACAGTAAAAATCCCTAAGAAAGCGACACCCAGGCCTCTCTACCCGTTTCAAAGACTGCAGACTGGCTACATACAGCTACCCAAGGTAGGAGTGTGTGGAAAAAAAAAATATCCTAGTATGTGTAGATCTCTTCTCTGGTTGGCTGGAAGCCTATCTGGTAAAATGTGCAAATGCTAAAGTGACTGCAGACAAACTGATGAAAGAACTAATCTGCAGGTATGGTGTCCCAGAAACCATAGAGAGCGATAGGGACACACACTCCATGGGAGAAATAATGAGGGAAGTCATGCAGGCCCTGGGAGTACAGCAAGCATATCATGCACCATATAGACAATAAAGTAGTGGGAAAGTGGAAAGACTAAATGGGACACTTAAACTGAAAATTCAAAGGCCATGGCAGACACAGGAAACAGCGGGGTAGAGTGCTTGACTCTTGCACTCTTGTCAGTCAGACACACTCCAAATAGAAAGACAGGCTCTTCTCCTTTTGAAGTCCTGTTTAATAGTTTCCAGAGACTGGTCTGTACTTCCCACAGTTGCTACAAATACAACACGGTGCTATGACAGCCCATGTCCAGGCCTTGCAGAAAAGACTTAATGTGGTGCATAAACATGTGTTTTCATCCATTCCAGATCCTAATGCCAGTGCAGACGTACATCAGCTGAATCCAGGTGATTGGTGGTCATACACAGACACGTGAGAAGGAGCCTAGACCCACTGTTTGACGGCCCATTTTAAAGTCCAGCTGACCACATTCACCTCAGTGAAACTTGAGGGAAAGCCCACCTGGATCCATGCCAGTCATTGCAAAAAGATCTTTTCACTAGCAGAAAGACGGTTCTCCTAATCACCTTGCTGGCAGTGGTAGGATGTCTGCACCTTACAGAGACACTGGATACACTTTTAAATGATGACAATGACAACAACGTATTCAACATCTTGCTTTTCTTATAAAAGACGTGGAAGGACAAAAACTGCTGGACTGTTGAATCTGTGTACACAGCCCAGTATTTGTAAGGACTATGCTGTACTTAGCCTTACCCCTGGAGCCAAGGAAGGTATTAACACCACACAGCATACCCAATGAGACTTGGACTCAGATTTTCTAGGTTCCTTAAGGCTCTTAATGAGACTAATACAATATAGAGACTCCTTTTTAAATCCAGCCGATTGGCTTAGCGGCCTAGCGGGATGGATTATTTTTGGTATTTTTCAGACTTGTATGCAAATCTTGTTGCTTTGCTTATTGTTTTATGTAGCCGTAAAAGCGCTAATATATGTATTACCTATGGCTGAACATTCTGTAGTGTATCATAGGCCCCGTATAGCCACTGCTGACGGGGGATGTGAGTGTCCACACTGAGGGTGGATGGGCGAAGCAGGTAGAAAGCCCCCTTATGGGTACTAGACCCATGAGACAGTAGCTTCTTTGTGGACATCAGCTGACCCCGTAGCAGAAGTTATACCATTTACAAAAGGGGGAAATTGATATAGAAGGGTTAATAGTTTGCCTTTAAGGGCCTCTTGCCTTTAATTGCTAGAATTACTAGAATCTGTTAATGCAGTAGTCTGATGGTCTCCCCTTCAAGGAGACTATACTTCTTATCATGTATGTTCTCAATAGTCAGCCATAACATGTTCTGGGTTATGGTAAATAAAGTATGACCCTGGGTGATGGTGGGGGCTACATGACTTACATTGAAATGCATTTGTTGTAAATGGTATAAAATATTGCCTTTTGCTGCATTACATCAGATAAAAGTGAATATCACACAGAACAACGTGTGTGATTCTTTTGTCTCCAAGCGCTTGTCAATTAAGGGCGTAATTCCTCAATTTGGTCTCACTGGTGATCTGGCATACTGACATTGGGTCAGAATGAAAACAGCTACGACAGGAGCAAAAAATGAAAATGCAAAACCAAAAATACCTCTGGTCATTAAAGGGTTAAAGAGAAAGGTTTTACAACTGTACATGAGGATCTAACTGCACTGTAGCTATTTTATTTTCCAACAAAGCCACAATTTAATCCCAGTTTATAAATTCAGCCTTTAAATTGTTGTGATCCATTTACAATATTCTGCAGACTCCAAACACAGATTCCCTAACTAGACACTCTTATATGCTCAAATGGGAGGACATCTGGGTAAAACACCGTGATAGAATGGAGAAATGTTTCGACCAGAGCAGCCAAGGCTACATCTTGTATTTCATGCAAAGAAAATAAGTACAAAATCCTTCATCTCTGGTACCATACACCTTTATTTTTACATAAAATGGACCCATCTATTCCTCCCCTTTGCTGGCGGTGCGTCCTTGCTAGAGGTTCGGTTTGTCATATTTTTTGGCACTGCCCTTTGATTACACCATTTTGGGTGAAAATCCAACTCCTCATTAAGCAAGTTTTTGGAGTAGATTTCCCTCAAGATCCTCAGCTCTTTCTATAAAATATTTCCCCTGAGTCCATATCTAAGAGATCCATTAAATAGCCCTTACATATGTTAACAGCAGCACACTGATTGCCTACCACTGGAAGCAAACCTCTCCACCTTCCCAATTAGATGTATATTCTCGCATCAAGGATATCAGGAACTTTGAGTATCGGGCAGCCCTTAATGACAATACTGTAGAGATATTTAACCTTATTTGGTCTCCTTGGGTTTCCTTTTGGGCCATGTTAAAAATATGACCTATATGAGCTGGATGTTAATAGGTCACAACATTCTATATCATATCCCCCTTTACCTTTTGTCTGAGCCTGTGTTTGTTTGTTCGTGAGCTTTTACTCTTTATATACTTGAAAATATTTAACCGAATGTTAAAGCATTAATATAGCATATGATTGGTTGACAACCTGCAAATGATAGTGAAAAATTTAAAATGGCTAAAAAAAATGTTCTTTTCCTGTAAAAATTAAAAAATGTATTTCAATAAAAATTACAATTTAAAAAAAATTGCTGTGATCCAAATATCTATTCCTAGAAAGAGCGCTAAATATTTTACGACTAACTGCAAGCATTATATCTTCATAATGATTTGACGTTTTGTTTTACATTTTTATTGCTTTATGTATGTAGTTTTCTTTCCCTGCCCTTTTCCAACCACAGTGTGTTACTTTTTTTGGCACCTTCAGCAGTGAGGTTGGTATTACTATAGCTCATGCTTTACAGCATTAAAAGCTTTTCAGACTCTGAATTAGTTACTCTCATGAGTCAGTGTCTTAATAGTTTTATATTGTTTAGTATCACTGAAAATCATTTCTGCAATTATTATTCATTGTCTTCTCTTCTGCGGCTCTGACATTTACTTTATAGGTCATTAGATATGTCTGAGCTTCAAAAATTCTAGTTAGCATGGAAGGAAAAAATACTGAGTATTTTTTTTAAAAAAAAGGAAACTGGAAATTGAAATGCCCTTTAACCCTTCATTACACACTGAATCTGTGTAGATTTTATGGCACATCTAATTTAGATTATACAACATTCAATAATTTACTCTTGAGTTTTGTTGAGACACATCACATTGTGCTATCATTATTTGAACTTCTCAGATGATTCATCAACCCGAACCACAGGCAGCTTGAATCAGAGATTGGTTCCTGCATAGCAGACATGTATGTTTTAGGCTATATTCACATTGTTACATGACTTATGATAAAAGCCAAAACCAGAATCTCAATTTGCAGACACTGTGTTTCGGGGTACTGCCCCTTGTCAGTGCAAAGTGTGAGATCTGGTTTGGCTCGATAAAGGGTCGACATTGACATCTAAGATTGCTACTTCCTATAGGTGGCACTAGAGTTCTAGTTCTCTTCCTCTCTGAAGAGACAATTTGCATATTTACCAGAGGAGAATTACGGCCTCAAGTCTCCTCATCTCAGCATGCTTAACATGTCACTCTCCGCCAGGAGAAATGTTACCTCTTGGATCCACAAGTCAGTAATTCAGTTACGGCTTATGTCTGAAGCCTCAGAAAATGAGATTTGGTGTATTTGGAGACAGTGACCTTGACTGTGCTGATGCAGACAGAATCGCTGTGTGCCTTGTTGCACGCCATTTTCAGCTGTATCCTTGGTGCCGGCCTCAAATAGGCTAATATGGCTGAAAATGATGTCCGACAGAGCACACAATGACTTCCCCTACATCATTAGGTTACATTTCCACGTTCAGGATTTGATGCAGTTTTTGATGCTACATATTTATACAGCATTAAAATCGCAGTGTCCAGATGTCACAGAATAGTGGATGGGATTTGTAGAAATCCCATGTCCACTGTGCGTCTATGTGCACCTGTGGATCACCTTGATCCTCGCACAAGTTATACGGCAATCTGTCTGCCCTAAGAGTCACCCTCAGAACCTGTATCATGTGATTCAATAGTGTCATGTCACTTGCACACAACTTTTTCAATGATTAAGAGCTAGTGAAGCACAAAACGCGTCGACTGCTAACATTTTTTTTAAATTTTACTTTTTAATGTTTTAATGTACAAATAAATGTGATGTTTTAATTAATTTTGCGATTGCTGGATTTTCCACTTTTTTTCACTGTTTACTTGCTCAGGAAACCAGTCTAAAGCGTCCATGCACCGTCATTCCCGGCATTTCTCAACCCGGTGAGCTGATGATTGCTGCATTGTGTTTTTCACAACTTTTTTCATGTTCTAATGGCTGATTAATTATATTTTGTGAGTATAAATGAATGTGTTTGTTTCTCACATGTTGCTGGCAATTTCAATAAACCTTTCCTAGTTGCATACATGCCCATTATGCTGATTTTTTTAATTTTGTATATACTCGGAGTTATCTGCAAAGTTTATAAACAGATGATTTTGGTAGTCATTCCTACCCAGCTATTCTCTGTAAATGAAAACCTTATAGATCATAAAATAGCACCCGCAATATGTTAATGGTGATCAACCAGATAACACCTCCATTTACAGAGATGATTTTATTATCCCATGTGTTCATTAAAGGGCAATCACTTAATTTTGAAAGCCCTTTAAATCCATTAGAGATCCATTAAATTGTGGTATCACAGCTGCACATTAGGTAGTCAATGAGCAGCAATGTTGTCCAGCACTTCACACTAATCTCTGCAGGGAAAGAGCTTTTATTAAAGTCAGGGTATGTGAGTGGAAAAAGATGCAGCAATTACAAGCCTTCATGAGATCTTTCTTTTGTAAGCAGTAACCAAGGTCTATTCTCTATTATTTTGACATATAGAGGTCTATAGCATTGCATTTTAGCTATTTTGAAGCTATCATGTGAAGCTGCATGCCAGGTTTTTGTCATCTAAAATAATCATACCAAGAAAAATAATTTCAGAACCTTTCCCCCTTTTATTGTCACCCATAACAAGTACAAATCCATTGAGAAACAAACTGAAATCATTTTGAAGGGAAAAATAAAGATAACAAAACTATAATAATGTGGTTGCATAAGTGTGAACAGCGTCTTATAACTGAGGATGTGTTTTTTTTCTTAGTTGCTATTCACAGCAAAAGCCATGATACATAAACATCTTACAACACAGCAAAGGCATCTCATTGTTAAAACCTATAAGTCAGGGGAAGAGTACTAAACAAATTCTAAGGCCCTAGATTCATCATTGAATAAACACTGTGAAGACGTCATCAAGAAGTAGCTTAAATTTGACACAACAATGGCATTACCTAGAACTGGCCTCAAAGTTTGATGAAAAGACAAGAAGAAATTTGTTTTGTAAGGCTTCCAAAAGGACAAAAGCAACTTTAAAGATGGTGCAACATTTTCTGCAATATACTCATTGTTTACTGCATGTTACAACAATCTCACATATTCTTTATATGTTTTGGGGCGAGAGAGAAGCCTTTTTTAACAAAGAAAAACATTCAAGCCTGGCTATGTTTTCCTAAAACCTAAGCACGTGAGATAATATGTTATGGTCTGATGAGAAAAAGGTTGAACTTTTTAGACATTATTCCAAAAGCACAACAATAGAACACACTGGCGCTACTAGGAAAAACAGACCGAGTGCTGCAGGTATTAAGGCAGATCTGTGTGCATTCTGCCACAGGAACAAATAAACCACTTTACAATAATAAATACCGCGCTACAAGGGTCTAGAAGATAGTTGGAAATGTTCCAAAAGTTAGATACTAATTCGCCTTTAACCAGCAAGTTTAGCAACATATAGGGAATGTTCAGCACTAGTATCAAAACAGCCGTTGGCTGCGACTAATGTAACCTGCAATTAAAATAACTCACAATTGGTGCATGCATTAAATACAATTGGAGTAAACAACTAATGAACCACATACCATGCTGGCTTAGCTGATGGCTTAAGGTAAAAGTACCCCCAGATGTATACGGTGCTTCACTGCGGTGGACCGAGGGTCTGTTGATGAGGGTGGTCCTTAAAAGCGGTAGCGGTAAGGAGGGTACACACCGGTACCGCTTATCCAGCAAGAGGACCGGGTGCCGATGCACAGTACAGAGCCAGGAACCGTCCCGGCCGGAGGCGATCCTGGTTGTACTGGAATAATGGCCGGCGCTGCTAGGCAGCGTGTGACGTCACAGGCCTACGGAGTCTCGTTTAGGGCAAAAAGCAAACCGACGCGTTTCGGAGTGTAACGCACTCCTTCCTCAGGGTTACCGCCCCAGATGACTGACTCCATATTTAAGCGCATGCAGTAGACACCCTGCTAGTTAATATTGAGCGCACAGCAGGGTGTCTACTGCATGCGCTTAAATATGGAGTCAGTCATCTGGGGCGGTAACCCTGAGGAAGGAGTGCGTTACACTCCGAAACGCGTCGGTTTGCTTTTTGCCCTAAACGAGACTCCGTAGGCCTGTGACGTCACACGCTGCCTAGCAGCGCCGGCCATTATTCCAGTACAACCAGGATCGCCTCCGGCCGGGACGGTTCCTGGCTCTGTACTGTGCATTGGCACCCGGTCCTCTTGCTGGATAAGCGGTACCGGTGTGTACCCTCCTTACTGCTACCGCTTTTAAGGACCACCCTCATCAACAGACCCTCGGTCCACCGCAGTGAAACACCGTATACATCTGGGGGTACTTTTACCTTAAGCCATCAGCTAAGCCAGCATGGTATGTGGTTCATTAGTTGTTTACTCCAATTGTATTTAATGCACGCACCAATTGTGAGTTATTTTAATTGCAGGTTACATTAGTCGCAGCCAACGGCTGTTTTGATACTAGTGCTGAACATTCCCTATATGTTGCTAAACTTGCTGGTTAATGGCGAATTAGTATCTAACTTTTGGAACATTTCCAACTATCTTCTAGACCCTTGTAGCGCGGTATTTATTATTGTAAAGTGGTTTATTATTCCAAAAGCTATGTTTCACACAAATCCAACACCGTACATCACAGAAAGAGCACCATATCCAAAGTGAAGCATGGTGGAGGAGGCAGGTTTAGATTCAATTATTATACCATTTTGCAAAAAAAAACCTTTGGGCTGCTGCTAAAAAGCTAAAGAAGAGGAATTTCATCTTTCAGCATGACAAGAATAATCATACCTCTCAATAAACAAATGAATGACTTTGTTGACCTGAAGAGGGTGCTGTACACAGAAGATCCACTCGCACCTATGTGACGTAGGCAGAAGAGCTGTGGGAAATTTTCCCACGGTGCTTGCGCTGACATCAGACAGGTGAAGTGAGTTCATTGGCCATGAACTCACTGGACCTGTAAGATGGCACCACGAGCAGAACTTTCTCATGCTAGTGGTGCCGTCAGATAGGTAATAGGAGTTCAAAGGTAGACACTGAGCACATGGTGCTCAGTGTGTCTGCTAGATGACAGGCTGCATTGTCGCATCATGCAACCATGCAGCTTGCCATCTAGATGCAGCAGAGCTGGACTCGTCGTGGGACAAATGTATTAGCAGCATCTCTGCAGAAAGGTGAGGAATATTGTTGTTTGTTTTTTTAACTCTTTTGCAGATGACGAAGACATCGGGGGAATAGGTGAGGTTTTAAGTATGGCTTAATTAAGATTAATAAAGGAGTCTGTGTATTTCTTTCAATTAAAGGACTTTTTTCTGGGTGTTTGTTTTCTTACAATGTGACTATGCAGTTAGTAGTGGGGGCGTCTTATTGACGCCTCTCCATTACTAACCTCGGGGCTTGATGTCACCTGACAATACAAAGGTGAAATCAACCCCCCTCAACTATCACCCCACTTGCCACTGCTACAGGGCAAGTGGGAAGAGCTAGGCTAAGTGCCAGAATTGGCACATCTTAGAGATGTGCCTTTTCTGTGGCGGCTGAGAGCTAGGCTATTAATTTCAGCCCACAGCTGGCTGCATACCCAAGGCTTGAGAAAGGATTGTATCTGAAACGTTGCCACGCCATTTGGGCAAATAAACATCACCTTTTTTTTCTGGAAGTTTGCTGCGCTGTTTCCCCCTTTTTTTCTACTATTACAAGGAGCCTTCTGAGATTGCTGGCTGGGGATGCATGCACTTTGTTAAGGTACTGTGTTTGGCGCTGTTCCAATTTTTTAACTCATATATATATATTTATATATATATATATATATATATATATATATATATATATATATATATATATATACAGTATATATGTGTGTGTGTGTCACTGACATCTACATTTGTGCTCAAAAGTTTACATACCCCAGCAGAATTTTTGCTTTCTTGGCCTTTTTTCAAAGACTATGAATGATAACACCAAAACTTTTTCTCCACTCATGGTTAGTGGTTGGGCGAAGTCGTTTATTGCCAAACTACTGTGTTTTCTCTTTTTAACTCATAATGACAACCCAAAACATCCAAATAACCCTGATCAAAAGTTCACATACCCTATGTCTTAATATTTCTTAATACTGTGTATTGCCCCCTCTAACATCAATGACAGCTTGAAGTCTTTTGTGGTAGTTATGGATGAGGTTCTTTATTTTCTCAGATGGTAAAGCTGCCCGCTCTTCTTGGAAAAAGCCTCCAGTTCCTGTAAATTCCTGGGCTGTCTAGCATGGACTGCATGCTTGAGATCTCCCCAGAGTGGCTCAATGATATTGAGGTCAGGAGACTGAGATGACCACTCCAGAACCTTCACTTTGTTCTGATGTAGCCAATGACAGGTTGACTTGGCCTTGTGTTTTGGATCGTTGTCATGTTGGAACATTCAAGTACATCCAAGTGCAGCTTCAAGGCTGATGATTGCAAATATGCTTCTAGTATTTGCTGATAACGTGCTGCATTAATCTTCCCTTCAACTTTGAACAAGTTTCCTGTGCCTTTGTAGCTCACACATCCTCAAAACAAAACATCAGCAATCCACCTCCGTGCTTTACAGTAGGAATGGTGTTTCTTTCATTATAGGCCTTGTTGACCTATCTCCAAATGTAAAGTTTATGGTTGTGGCCAAGAAGTAAAAATTTTGGTCTGATCACTCCAAATTACCTTGTTCCAGAAGTTTTGAGGCTTGTCTCTGTGCTGTTTTGCGTATTGTAAGTGAGATACTTTGTGGCATTTGCGCAGTAATGGCTTTCTTCTGGCGACTCGACCATGCAGTCCATTTTTCTTTAAGTGCCTCCTTATTGTGCATTTTGAAACAGCCACACTGCTAGTTTTCAGAAAGTCCTGTATTTCAGCTGATGTTATTTGTAGGTATTTCTTTGCACCCCGAACAATTTTCCTGGCAGTTGTTGATGACATTTTTGTTAGTCTACCTGACCGTGGTTTTGTTTTTACAGAGCCCCTGATTTTCCATTTGTTAATCACAGTTTGAACTCTGCTATCAATTCCTTGGATATCTTTTTGTATTCCTTTAATGTCTTATACAATTCAGCTACCTTTTCCCATAGATCCCATGACAATTCTTTTGCTTTCCCCATGACTCACAATACAGAAATGTCAGTGGCTGGATGAAAGATGCAAGAGTCTGTCTGGATCCCAGAAACTCACTCAGCTTTTATGCATACACACTGATTATATTAAACAGTTCACAGGTGAGGATGTTACCTATAGTTGCCATACAAAACTATTTGTGTCAACTTCTGTGCATGTTATCAGGCCAAAATCACCAGGGTATGTATACTTTTGATCAGGGTCATTTGGATGTTTTGGGTTGTCATTATGATTTTAAAAGAGAAAACACAGTAGTTTGACAATAAATGGCTTCATCCAACCACTAACCATGAGTGGAGAAAAAGTTTTGGTGTTATCATTCATAATCTCTGAAAAGAGGCCAAGAAAGCAAAAATTATGCTCAGGTATGTAATCTTTTGAGTACAAGTGTATATATCTATGTAGTCTATGTGTATATATCTATGCTATCTATTCTATTCTTACCTGTCAGTGTGATTTTACTGTATGTGGCACATGAATTGCTGGATTGTCAATGGACACCGGTGCACAACAATAGGACAACACTCACTTGGTCCAATTTTTTTCTGGCACCCATAGGCTTGCATTGGCGAGTCTCGGACGAGTCTCGGTGACAATCGCAGCAATCTGCGATTTTACATGCATGCTGAATACGCCCGAAAAAATAAACGCTGATGTGAGATGTCCCATAGATTAACACTGGTCCGAGTGCTATGCGATGTTTTCTCGCATAGCACTCACCTGTATTCTACGATAGTGTGACACATAGGAGAGCTCAGCACAGAGAGTTCTCCTGTGAACAGAATGGCTGAGATAGCTGCCGGATGCACGATCAGCCAAACCAACATATGACCAACAGCTATCTACACTATATAAGGGGTTTAAGCATAGTATATGTTGGCGCACACTGAATAATGTTGATATGGCTGACCAGTCCATGGAATGAAGAGCAGCCATGACCCCATTACTTTATCTTATTTTTCCCTGATGTATTACAACTAGGTAAGAGCGGACCCATGGAAGTTTGGTTTCTGGTACCCAACCCGAACTTTATTTGAAAGTTTGGTTCAGGTACCAGAACTATGCCCGACCTTGAACCAGAACCCGAATCCCATTGAAAAGAATTGGGACCCAAACTTTTACTCTGGAAAACTCTCTCTCTCTTTCGACTTCCCCGGAACACTGAAATATTGCAACAGACTTCTGGGAGAAGTCCGTGTTCGGCGTTTAGCACCAGACACTAACTGTCCAGTACGAACACCGAACGTTTAAGTTTCCGTTCGCTCATCTCTAACTATGACTAAAAATACAGGTTTATTTTAATGAGAATGGAGAAACTAGTCACTGCCACATATCTGGCAGTAGGTTATTTCCCGGCAGAAAAATGTTTGTGCTGGGAAGCAGGAAGGTCCTGTATGTGATAGACCCTCATCTGATCTCACTAATTTCCAGCCCATCTGTGCTGTGGACTGTGTCTATATTGGAACACCATTCAGATGGAGGACACAACTTACCATCCATCGTTAGGTTGCTAAGCTGTAAGGCTATGTTCACATGCAGCATTTTTGCTGCATTTTTTCTACAGACAAAACCTGTTCTCTTGGCAGTAAAAACATTGTGTTCAAAACATTGGCTTTGCTGCATTTTCACAGCTTTTTATGCTGTGTTTTCTTGGTACGGATTTCATATGTTCTTTGTCCACAGTACATGTCAAATACACTTTCTGCATTGTTTTTGCACATTCTCATTGCTTTCTATGGGTGAAAAACCCTGAAAGAATTAACATTCTGCAGATATAAAAAACGCTGTAGTTTTCAAATTCAGTCAGGAAAAAACAAGTGTGGGCTTGAGATTTCTGAAATCCCATAGCTTTTGCTGATACTGTAAAACACAGCTTCTCATTTGCATGAAAAAAGCAGCGAAAATGTTGCTTGTGAACATAGCCCAAGGGTATCTTGTAATGGATAAATATGACACAATTATAGGAGCTGCATATGCTATAGTGACTCATTCCTTTTACATCTTAAATTGTCTTAAAGCTCTTCTTGTACACGTGTAAAATATGCCAACTGTGCAAAAGAATTCCAAAGGGGTGGCTAAACCAAAGACCTTGTAAGTATGTACATACAATCTTATTTTAGGCCTCAGTTTTCCCTATTTATGGCTGTGCTTTTTGCAGAGTCTCAGAAAGGATTGACATTTGAAAGTTATCATTTCTTAACCCACACTGAGAAAAATGCATTTCTTCAAGACGTTATAGCACGAAGAACGACATAATAAGATGTTGGCAGTGTGGTATATCATTTTGAATGCACTTAAAATTATTACCTATATTTCTACACTATGAAGCTACGTTAGAGACCAGGGCAAGTTTTGATCTAAAGAATATATACTCCACTGAACTTCTATAACATGTTACCCAACCATATGTTATGGACTACTGTACTCAAGTTCATCTACAAAGAGAATTCTCTTTTTCAATTTATAATTTATAACATTCTGCTCCAACTAAAGAACTTACAGATATCATCAAGCATCCCAATAGTAACTTATCTCGTAAGTGACTGAGCGAATAAATAGATATTTTTTGCACATTTCATCCCCTTGAAGATTCAGCCATTTTTCTTTTTTTTTTACTTACTAATTTTTCTTTCTCTGCTTTCCACATGTGATAACTTTTTTTCAGTTGACGTAGCTGTTTGAGGGCTTGTTTTCTGCACACCAAATTGCAGCGGTGAATGACACCTTTCATTTTCCAAAAAAATGTTCTCGAAAATATGAAAAAAAAATGTGGGGGGGATGTCAAATTGAAAAAAAAACCTGCAATTCTCTTATTTCAATTTTTGTTGAGCTGTTTTTTTAATTTCAGATATAGTCAACCATACTGGTCTCAGGAGCTATTAGTCGTGTCAAGATCAAGAAGTGTTTAAACACAAACATGCATACGGTATATTAGAAAGGTTCCTCATACCGAACTGGGGGGAAACAGCTGCGGTCAATAAATATTACTTCGCAATATTATAATTTGTATTTTTCAAAAAATGAGACAATATATATACAGCATATAGAACTACATGGAGTCAGTAAGGAAGTCAGAACAGGGCTACAAGCAAAAAATGCAAAAATACAGTGATTAATATTTATCCATGATTACTGAATACTGCCATTGCACAGAGAGATATCTAATATATAATTGCCTAGAATACTACTTCCTGCAATTTGTGCCAACTTCCGTGGCTTTGTCCGGAGCTAATGTCCGGAGCTAATGTCCGGAGCTAATGTCCGGAGATAAGTGACGTCACCAGTGTCCTACACCCAGGCAGAGCACAGGGGCCCCAGGCAGCATACGGGGCCCAAGGCAGAGCACAGTGGCCCCAGGCAGAGCACAGGGGCCCCAGGCAGCATATGGGGCCCCAGGCAGAGCACAGTGGCCCCAGGCAGAGCACAGGGGCCCCAGGCAGCATATGGGGCCCCAGGCAAAGCACAGTGGCCCCAGGCAGCCTATGGGGCCCCAGGCAGAGCACAGTGGTCCCAGGCAGCATATGGGGCCCCAGGCAGAGCACAGGGGCCCCAGGCAGCATATGGGGCCCCAGGCAGAGCACAGTGGCCCCAGGCAGAGCACAGGGGCCCCAGGCAGAACATGGGGCCCCAGGCAGAGCACAGGGGCCCCAGGCAGAGCACAGGGGCCCCAGGCAGCATATGGGGCCCCAGGCAGAGCACAGGGGCCCCAGGCAGAGCACAGGGGCCCCAGGCAGCATATGGGGCCCCAGGCAGAGCACAGGGGCCCCAGGCAGCATATGGGGCCCCAGGCAGAGCACAGTGGCCCCAGGCAGAGCACAGGGGCCCCAGGCAGAACATGGGGCCCCAGGCAGAGCACAGGGGCCCCAGGCAGAGCACAGGGGCCCCAGGCAGCATATGGGGCCCCAGACAGAGCACAGGGGCCCCAGGCAGCATATGGGGCCCCAGGCAGAGCACAGGGGCCCCAGGCAGCATATGTGGCCCCAGGCAGAGCACAGTGGTCCCAGGCAGAGCACAGGGGCCCCAGGCAGCCTATGGGGCCCCAGGCAGAGCACAGTGGCCCCAGGCAGAGCACAGGGGCCCCAGGCAGCATATGGGGCCCCAGGCAGAGCACAGGGGCCCCAGGCAGCATATGGGGCCCCAGGCAGAGCACAGTGGCCCCAGGCAGAGCACAGGGGCCCCAGGCAGAACATGGGGCCCCAGGCAGAGCACAGGGGCCCCAGGCAGAGCACAGGGGCCCCAGGCAGCATATGGGGCCCCAGGCAGAGCACAGGGGCCCCAGGCAGAGCACAGGGGCCCCAGGCAGCATATGGGGCCCCAGGCAGAGCACAGGGGCCCCAGGCAGAGCACAGGGGCCCCAGGCAGAGCACAGGGGCCCCAGGCAGCATATGGGGCCCCAGGCAGAGCACAGGGGCCCCAGGCAGCATATGGGGCCCCAGGCAGAGCACAGTGGCCCCAGGCAGCATATGGGGCCCCAGGCAGAGCACAGTGGCCCCAGGCAGAGCACAGGGGCCCCAGGCAGAGCACAGGGGCCCCAGGCAGAGCACAGGGGCCCCAGGCAGCATATGGGGCCCCAGGCAGAGCACAGGGGCCCCAGGCAGCATATGGGGCCCCAGGCAGAGCACAGTGGCCCCAGGCAGCATATGGGGCCCCAGGCAGAGCACAGTGGCCCCAGGCAGAGCACAGGGGCCCCAGGCAGCATATGGGGCCCCAGGCAGAGCACAGTGGTCCCAGGCAGAGCACAGGGGCCCCAGGCAGCTTATGGGGCCCCAGGCAGAGCACAGTGGCCCCAGGCAGAACACGGGGCCCCAGGCAGAGCACAATGGCCCCAGGCAGAGCACAGGGGCCCCAGGCAGAACATGGGGCCCCAGGCAGAGCACAGGGGCCCCAGGCAGCATATGGGGCCCCAGGCATAGCACAGGGGCCCCAGGCAGAGCACAGGGGCCCCAGGCAGCATATGGGGCCCCAGGCAGAGCACAGGGGCCCCAGGCAGCATATGGGGCCCCAGGCAGAGCACAGTGGCCCCAGGCAGAGCACAGGGGCCCCAGGCAGCATATGGGGCCCCAGGCAGAGCACAGTGGTCCCAGGCAGAGCACAGGGGCCCCAGGCAGACTATGGGGCCCCAGGCAGAGCACAGTGGCCCCAGGCAGAACATGGGGCCCCATGCAGAGCACAGGGGGCCCCTGTGCTCTGCCTGGGGCCCCAGGCAGCATATGGGGCCCCAGGCAGAGCACAGGGGCCCCAGGCAGCATATGGGGCCCCAGGCAGAGCACAGGGGCCCCAGGCAGCATATGGGGCGCCAGGCAGAGCACAGTGGCCCCAGGCAGAGCACAGGGGCCCCAGGCAGCATATGGGGCCCCAGGCAGAGCACAGTGGTCCCAGGTAGAGCACAGGGGCCCCAGGCAGCCTATGGGGCCCCAGGCAGAGCACAGGGGCCCAAGGCAGCATATGGGGCCCCAGGCAGAGCACAGGGGCCCCAGGCAGCATATGGGGCCCCAGGCAGAGCACAGTGGCCCCAGGCAGAGCACAGGGGCCCCAGGCAGAACATGGGGCCCCAGGCAGAGCACAGGGGCCCCAGGCAGAGCACAGGGGCCCCAGGCAGCATATGGGGCCCCAGGCAGAGCACAGGGGCCCCAGGAAGCATATGGGGCCCCAGGCAGAGCACAGCGATATTTTGGACCACTGTGCGGTGTTTCAGACCCCCTGTGTGATGTCTGGGGCCCTGTTCTTAAGTATATTAAAGATTAAAGTAACGTATATTAAAGTATATTATAGATCAAATTTGACACGTTTATGAGCACCATTGAGTGATATACTCAAGAATGACATAATTTTACAACATTTTATGGTTTCAAACTGTAAACACTCAGAGTTTTTTTTACTTCAACCAGAAAACCTTAACGGTTCATAAAAAACTTGACTGTTCAGGATATGATAAAAGTCATAGTATTCTGAATCTTTAACTTATAAAGATACCTTTACATGGGGTGATTATTGGTTCCAGAGAGGCTTTCGGCCGATAATCGTACACATGGCTGGTGACAGGACAATACAATATAAATGTTCAAAGGTAAACACTGATAACATTAAAATCTAATATATAATTGCCTAGAATACTACTTCCGGCAATTTGTGCCAACTTCCGTGGCTTTGTCCGGAGATAATGTCCGGAGATAAGTGACGTCACCAGCGTCCTACACCCGCTCAGGGTGGACAAAGATATATGCCTTCGTGGTGCGCAGCACTTTTCTGATTGGTTGCCGCCTGCCGCGAGCGACCAATCAGAAATGTGCCGTACTGTCAAGAATTGTCAAGAGCTGGTGAGTGCAGCCATTTTTTGTTCTTTCTTACTATTATTTATTAATTGTATTATTCTTACATTTGAATAAATAAAGTATATATGGATTCTAGACTCCCGATTCTTTAGAATCGGGCTGCCATCTAGTACCAAATATATCCCTGTATTAGTTATCAAATTGTTGATAGAATGATTTTTATATTCCCACACATGCCATTCCTAATGCTGCCATACTACTGACTTGTTTGTAAATGATTGCACAGATAGTAAAGAGGTAGCCAACACCATATGGGTAAGGAAAAATATGTATTACCAAAGTAAAGAAATCACGGTTGGCACAGGGATGGTGACAGCACGCTGACTCTCCTCACCACGACAGATGCTTCTTCCTGGGAGCGTGTAGGGATGGGAAGTAACGTCACCGCTATTAAAGCAGCCGCCGACCTATCAGAAGGTTTGCTAGGGTTCGATTGGGATCCACCCATTGGGAGAGGGCCAATTCCAGCATAATGCTCTATGCATATTTAAATTAGACAGCATCACGCAGCTGATGGAATCCACCTACTAACATGAGATCCTACGAGTGATTGTGTCAGTATAAAAGATATGCCTTGATGCTCGGCCACCGCAGCAGGGAGCCTCTGTGTAGTAATACGTTCTCCTAGCATTATGTATATTTAGATTGACATGTCCGTTAGTTTTAGCTAACTACCATTAAGGGGGCAAGCCAGCCTATAGAGGCCGGGTCAGCAAAAGCACTCACATATGCATTTCTCCTACCGATGTTTACATCCACGTATGGGCCAGCAGGGAACATTACTAGTGCAGCATAGTTGCCGCATGTTAGTGGGCGGAAATCGGTTAGGAATGGCAGGTGTGGGAATATAAAAATCTTTCCATCAACAATTTGTTAACTAATTCAGGGATAGATATTTGGTATATCTTTCAGTGCAATGCATTTTTTGCTATTAGCCCTGTTTCCACTTCCTTACTGACTCCGTGTAGTACTATAGGCTGTATATCTACTTTGCCTGATTACCTCATTTATTGAAAAATACTAATTATAATATTTATGAGGTACAGTAATATTTATTGACCGCAGCTTGATGCATGATGCACCTTACTAATATATGTATGTTTTTATATTGTTACAATAAACAGTTACATTTTACTTTATCTGTTTGTGTTTAAACACTTCTAATAGCTTTTGGGACCAGTATAGTTTACTAGTTTATATACGAATACTTGTTTTGTCTGCTTAATCTACCATTTCTCTGCATGCTGAGCTCTGTATAACCCCACCCACTCAACTGATTGACAGGATTCTGAGTTCACTGTGCATAGACAGAAAGCTGCCAATCAGTGGTGGGGGCGGAGTTATACTGAGCTCATGAATATGAAGGACTGCATGGCGGAACATTTGTAGTCCTTTAGTGATAATCTCTTGCTGATAAAATTGTGATTTTTATAAAAACTACAGCAAGCAGTACATTAAAGCGAACCTGTCACCCCCAAAATCGATGGTGAGGTAAGCTCACCGTCATCAGGGGCTTATCTACAGCATTCTGTAATGCTGTAGATAAGCCGCCGATGTTACCTGAAAGAGAAGAAAAAGACGTTAGATTATACTCAACCAGGGGTGGTCCCGCTCCGATGGGCGTCTCAGGTCCGGTATAGCGCCTCCCATCTTCATTCCATGACGTCCTCTTCTGATCTTCGCGCCGCTGCTCCGGCGCAGGTGTACTTTGTCTGCCCTGTTGAGGGCAGAGCAAAGTACTGCAGTGCGCAGGCGCCGGAAAGGTCAGAGAGGCCCGGCGCCTGCGCACTGCAGTACTTTGCTCTGCCCTCTACAGGGCAGACAAAGTACGCCTGCACCGGAGCCGCGGCGTGGAGACCAGAAGAGGACGTCATGGAATGAAGATAGGAGGTGCCGGAGCGGACCTGAGACGCCCATTTGACCGCGGACCAGCAGCGGGACTGCCCAGGTGAGTATATTATAACCTCTTTTTCTCCTCTTTCAGGTAATATCGGCGGCTTATCTACAGCATTACAGAATGCTGTAGATAAGCCCCTGATGCCAGTGAGCTTACCTCACCATCAATTTTGGGGGTGACAGGTTCCCTTTAAATGATACATCACAAGAATCAAGACCGGGATCGGAGGTTATGTATGTGTTATACATACTCCCGGCCAATGGGCGAGACCTCGCTTCCATACACTTGTATGCAGTGAGGCCATGCTCTCTAGTCTGCCATGCCTACTGGACGGCTGCATCACTAGATGGGCTCTGCCCGAGAGTATGTATAACACATACATGGTCCGGGGTCAGAATTCGGTGAATCCCCCAGCGCACAGTGAGTGACTGCAGACTTATCGATTTGACTGGACAACCCATTTAACATTATCAATACCAGATGATAAATGAAGCTTCGGAAAAAAAATTAAATACACCTGAAGTAAATATTGGTCTACATCTCAGGTTACTAAGTCCTGAAATACATTACAATACTAATTCTATACAACGGAAAATGGCAATTTGGGAAGAATAGAACAAAAACATGAATCTTTGATGCCAAACCTAAATTTAAGTGCATTGTACACCATAGATTTCCTCTGAAAAATACAAAAAACGAAAAAGCACAAGGAAACAACGATATGAAAGGAGGAGATGGCTGTATATAGTGAACCTCTAAACATTTATGTCCCAGCACTGTTTTTCCGTTAATTAACCTTCTTACATGACTGGATACAGCAATATTTTCTGAGAGTAATATTCTATATTTAAACCAATGTCATGTACATAATTATCTTTCTCGTATTGTCTTGACACCAGCATTCAGCTTTTGGCCCTGAAAATGAGTCCAAGAGACAAAAACAACTTTGAGAAATTAATCTTATTAAACTCCTACAACATTAGGTAACGCTGAAGCCAAAACTTCTTAGAAAATAATAATTCTTTTTCACTTAAAGTGTTCAAAACTGATGTTTCTCTTGAAATGTTCCAACAGTCTAGAAACTACACAGCCACAAAGAGAGCGTTTATCGTGTGTAGTGGATAAATGGACAGGCGCGGCAAAGGAACCATTACACTTAGAGTTTGACTCATCTATTCGTTAATAATTTGTCTACACTTGAAGTTGATATTTCCAAGATGTGATCCTAGTGACTCATACCTGTCCTCGTAAACACAAGTTATGGCCAGGTCACTAGGGTTGAGCGAAACGGATCGGACAAATTGAAAAATCGCCGACTTTCGGCAAAGTCGGGTTTCATGAAACCCGACCCGATCCCAGTGTGGGATCAGCCATGCTGTCAGCGATCTTCGCGCCAAAGTCGCGTTTCGTATGGCGCTTTCAGCTCCATTTCTCAGCCAATAAAGGAGGACGCAGAGTGTGGGCAGCGTAATGACATAGGTCTCGGTCCCCACCATCTTAGAGAAGGGCATGACAGTGATTGGCTTGCTTTCTGCGGCGTCACAGGGGCTTTAAAGGGGCGTGCACGCCGACCGCCATCTTACTTCTGCCGATCGGAGCATAGGGAGAGGTTGCTGCAGCTTCATCAGAAGCAGGGATATTGTTAGGGAGCAAAGATTAACCCCCAAACCGCTTGTGCTGTAGCGATTTCCACTGTCCAACACCACCTTTTCTTTGCAGGGACAGTGGAGGCTAGTTGTTTGTGCATCAGCTCTGTAGCTTATAAGGCTCCCTGATAGCTGCATTGCTGTTTGTACACCACTGTGAAAACCAACTGCTTTTTTAAAAGCAAAAATCCTGTTGCTCCTTTCTGCAGAGTTCTATTGTTTATTTGTCCACACTTTTGTGTGCAGCAGTCCTTTTTATTACTGGCTGCCATACTTGTCCTGAGATCATTGTAGGGAGATTGTTATTGTAGTACAGTCCCTTGTTTTATATATATATCTTCCAGCCACTTTCTGCCACTTATACTGTGTAGTGTAATACAGTGGGCCTGAATTTTATTTGCAGGAGTCTCCCACACATAAAAAGGGAGATTTATATTGCCACTAAGTGCATCTGCATCAGTTCTGTTTGGCGTATATCTGCCAGCCACTTTCTGCCACTTATACTGTGTAGTGTAATACAGTGGGCCTGTTTTTTATTTGCAGCAGTCTCCCACACATAAAAAGGGAGATTTATATTGCCACTAAGTGCATCTGCGTCCGTTCTGTTTGTCGTATATCTGCCAGCCACATTCTGCCACTTACATTGTGTAGTGTAATACAGTGGGCCTGGTTTTTGCAGCAGTCTCCCACATAACAAAAGGGAGATTTAAATTGCCCCTAAGTGGATCTGCGTCAGTTCTTTTTGTCGTATATCTGCCAGCCACGTTCTGCCACTTACATTGTGTAGTGTAATACAGTGGGCCTGGTTTTTGCAGCAGTCTCCCACATAATAAAGGGAGATTTAAATTGCCCCTAAGTGGATCTGCATCAATTCTGTGTGTCGTATATCTGCCAGGCACGTTTTGCCACTTACATTGTGTAGTGTAATACAGTGGGCCTGATTTTTGCAGCAGTCTCCCACACTAAAAAGGGAGATCTGGTGGTAGTGGGAAAAGCAAACTAGCACCTAAGGCTCGAGTTGTTCAGACAGCGTCATCGTCTGGCTACACAAGGCCTCGAAGGCTCCCTTATCTGGGAGTAGGAAAACCGCTTTTAAAGCCGGAGCAGCAGGAACAAGTTTTGGCTTTAATTGCTGACTCTCGCCTCCTCTTCAGAAAGTTCGAAATATAAAAGCAGTGAGTCGTCAGTAGATGCTACCAGTCAGGAACAAGTCGCTTCCTTGTGTCCTTCACCCAAAGCAAAAGTGAAGGATGCGGCAGGCGACACTACAGTTTATTCCATGGAGCTCTTTACACATACTGTGCCAGGGTTAGAAAGGGAAATAGTTAACAGCCCATTACAAGATGAATCGGACATGGAGTGCACAGATGCACAGTCACAGCTAGATTATTATGCTGTTCCATTGACTCAGATTACTACATTGCCCTCGCAGTGTACTGAGCCATAATCTGACCCTGATGAGACTATGGTGCCCCGTCCAGAACGCTATAGCACCTTACACGGTGACACAGAGGAAGGTGCACAGGACATTGAAGAGGAGGTGATAGATGACCCAGTTGTTGACCCAGATTGGCAGCCATTGGGGGAACAGGGTGCCGCTGGCAGTAGCTCTGAAGCGGAGGAGGATGATCCGCAGCAGGCATCAACATCACAACAGCTTTCATCAGGCAGGCCTGTATCAGGCCAAAAGCGTGTGTCTAAAACAAAAACAGTTTTAGGACAGCATGGCCATCCGGTGAAAGTAGCACAGCATGCAATGCCTGAAAAGGTATTCGATAGTAGGAAGAGTACAGTGTGGCAATTTTTTAACCAAGATCCGAATGATCAGTGCAAAGTTATCTGTAAGAAATGCTCAAAGACCTATAGCAGAGGGAAGAATCCCCTAAATTTAAATACAACGTGCATGCGCAGACATTTAACCAGCATGCACTTGCAAGCCTGCACTAACTACCAAACGTCCCGTAACGTTGGTGCACCCGCTCAGAATGAAAGTAGTCAGCAATGCTATACTGCTTCCCTCACTGTAAGCCCACCGTTTAGGACACCACCAGCAGCCAATGCGGAGGTATCGTCGCAAGGCCAAGGCAGTCAGGGAATCACCAGGTTCTTGGTAGGAAACACTGTATGTAGGCCAACATCAAGAATACCATCACCAACCCTCTCTCAATCTGCCATGTCCACCACCACCCCCGCTAGTTCCACCATATGCAGCTCTCCAGTCCAGCTCACCCTACAAGAGACTCTCATTAGGAAAAGGAAGTACTCATCCTCTCATCCGCGTACACAGGGTTTGAACGACCACATTGCTAGACTAATCTCGTTAGAGATGATGCCCTATCGGTTGGTTGAAAGCGAAGCTTTCAAAGCCCTGATGGCCTATACAGTACCACACTATGACCTACCCAGTTGACACTTCTTTTCTAGAAAAGTCATCCCAGCCCTCCACCAGCATGTCAAAGACCGCATTGTCCATGCACTCAGGCAATCAGTCAGTAGAAAGGTGCACCTCACAACTGATGCATTGACCGGTAGGCATGGCCAGGGACGTTAAGTGTCCATCACGGTGCACTGGGTTAATGTGGGGGATGCAGGGTCCACAGGGGACAGCCATAGTGGGACAGTTCTCCCTAGCCCACAGTCTAGGAAACAGTTGGCAATAGGCGTTCGACACCCCTCCTCCTCCTCCTCCTCCTCCAGAAGCGAAAGCTTGTCCACAGAGCGCAGTTGCCCTACCACTCCATCCGCAGCTGCCAGTGTTGCACACGAGGTGTTATAGAACAGCTAGTGGTAAGCATCAGCTGGCTGTGTTGGAAATGAAGTGTTTGGGCAACAACAGACACACTGCGGAAGTACTGGCAGAGTACTTGCAGCAAGAAACTCAGTCATGGCTGGGCAGTGTACATCTTGAGGCAGGCAAGGTAGTCAGTGATAATGGAAGGAATTTTATGGCTGCCATAGCCCTTTCATAACTGAAACACATACCTTGCCTGGCTCACACCTTGAACCTGGTGGTGCAGTGCTTCCTGAAAAGTTATCCGGGGTCACCAGACCTGCTCCTGAAGGTGCGAAGACTGCTCGCACATCCGCCGGTCGCCTGTACACTCCAACCGTATGTAGAACCATCAGCGATCGCTGAAGCTTCCCCAGCACCGCCTAATAATTGATGTTGTAACAAGGTGGAACTCCACACTGCACATGCTTCAGAGGCTGTGCGAACAGAGGCGTGCTGTAATGTATTTGTGGGAGGATACACATACACGGGCAGGCAGTTGGATGGCAGACATGGAGTTGTCAGGTGTGCAGTGGTCGAAGCTACAATACCTCTGTCAAGTCCTTTAGTGTTTTGAGGAATGCACACGGCTGGTAAGTGCAGACGACGCCATCATAAGCATGAGCATCCCACTAATGCGTCTGCTGATGCAAAATTTGACGCACATTAAGGAGCAGGCGTCTGCAGCCGAGAAGGATGGAAGCCTTGATGACAGTCAGCCATTGTCTGCTCAGGGAACTCTCCTGGACGAGGTGGCGGACGAAGAGGAGGAGGAGAAGGATGATGGGGATGAATATTTATGTGAGGAGGATGCTTCTCAGGGGGCAATACACTGTGTTTCAAATTACTATGCAAATAATATTTCCTCATATTTTCTCAAACTTACCTATCTGAATTGCAGTCATTGTTATTTTCCTGTCATCTACTATTCTAGTATAATTGCAATGTTTTGGAACAAACTGCCTATGAATACAGTATCTTTTTTAAAAAAAATAAAGACTCAAAATGCATGTTCCAAATTATTATGCACAGCAGAGTTTTCAACCTTTTTTTTTATTTTGAACCAAAAAATGGTCAATTGTGAAGTTATAAGCATTATCAGCTTATTACAAAATGAAATCAAACAGTTTTCAAGTGAAAACTTTATTCTAGGTGATGTTACATTTGCACATGGGACCCCTTGTTCGAAAGAAGCTTCTGAACTCTCTCATCCTTTGAATTTGTCAGTTTTTGGATGGTTTATGCTTCAATTGTTTTGCATGTGGACAGAATACCCTCCCAGAGCTGTTGCTTAGATGTGAACTGCCTCCCGCCATCATAGACACTCCTTTTGATGATGCTCCAGAGGTTCTCAATGGGGTTGAGGTCAGGGGAAGATGGTTGCCACACCATAAGTTTGTCCTCTTTTATGCCCATAGCAGCCAGAGATGCAGATGTGTTTTTTGCAGCATGAGACGGTGCATTATCATGCATGAAAATGATCTTGCTGTGGAAAGCACGGTTCTTCCTCTTGACCATGGCAGGAAGTGTTGTTTTAGAAACTCCACATAGATTATGGAGTTCATCTTTACCCCTTCAGGGATCATAAAGGGGCCGACAATCTCTCTCCCCATGATTCCAGCCCAAAACATTACTCCACCTCCTCCTTGTTGGCGCCTTAGCCATGTTTTCATGGGGTGTCCATCAACCAGCCATCCTCCACTCCATCCATCTGGACCATCGAGCGTTGCACGGCACTCATCGGTGAACAAAACAGTTTGGAAGTCAGTCTTCATGTATGGTTTGGCCCACTGGAGCCGTTTCTGCTTGTGTGCAGTAGATAGAGGTGGTCGACAGGATGGCTTACGCACAGCTGCAAACCTCTGAAGGACCCTGCATCTTGTTGTTCTGGGGACGTTGGAGGCACCAGCAGCTTCAAAAACTTGTCTGCTGCTATGACAAGGCAGTTTTGCAGCTGCTCTTTTAACCTTAAGCGACTGCCTGTTGGAAAGAGTCCTCAATTTTTCCTTATCAGCACGCACACGTGTGTGCTGGGAATCAGCTACATACTTCTTGATTGTGCGATGATCACGATGAAGTGTCTTGGCAATGTTGATTGTAGTCATGCCTTGACCTAAATACTCCACAATTTGTTGCTTCTCAGCAGCCGACACATCCTTTTTCTTTTCCATTTTGGCAAAAAAAGTAGGCTGCTTAATAATGTGGAACAGCCTTCTTAAGTAGTCTTGCCTTTATTTGGACTCACCTGCCAAACTAATGTGCACAGGTATCTGCAATTGCTTTCAGTGATATAAGGAGCCCTGACACACATCGCCATCAATGAGTTTAAATGACAAACAAAAAAATTCTAACCGTATCACTCCTAAACTCTTTGTGCATAATAATTTGGAACACAGTGTAGAAACTGGTGGCGTTGCAAGGTCAGGTACAGGGTTTTTGCGGGAGACAAGTGATGTTGATTTGCAAGAAAGTGCTCCTCAACCAAGCACAAGCAGTGAATTGACACCTGGAACATTGGCCCACATGGCTGATTATGCCTTGCGTATCCAAAAAAGGGACCTCCGCATTATCAAAATGATGACCGATGACGATTACTGGTTGGCCTGCCTCCTGGATCCACGCTACAAAGGGAAATTACAAAATATCATGCCACATGAGAACCTTGAGCAAATATTGGCTACCAAACAAGCAACTCTTGTAGACCGTTTGGTTCAGGCATTCCCAGCACACAGCGGCAGTGATGGTTCTCACGTGAGCTGCAGGGCAACATGGCAGAGGTGTTAGAGGTGCACAAATCAGAAGTGGCGTTGGACAGAGGGGTTTTATGACCAGGTTGTGGAGTGATTTCGCAATGACCGCAGACACGACAGGTACTGCTGCATCAATTAAAAGTGACAGGAGACAACATTTGTCCAGTACGGTTACGAACTATTTTTCCTCCCTTATCGATGTTCTCCCTCACACATCATTCCCCTTTGATTACTGGGCATCTAAAATAGACACCTGGCCTGAATTGGCAGAATATGCATTACAGGAGCTTGCTTGCCCAGCTGCTAGTGTGCTATCAGAAAGAGTCTTTAGTGCTGCTGGTGTTATGACCCCAGTGGACAGGGTCTCAGAGGAACGTGTAAGTCTGCGAGATTCAAAAATCCAGCTCATAGGGCTGTGGTAACTGGGTTGACCAAATAGCTACTCCTAACGCCAACACTAGAAGTAGCCGGGGATCATGCCTACGGTGATCGCTAGATGACTCGCGCCAGCCGGAGAATCTAACTACCCCTAGGAGAAGAAAACAAAGACCTCTCTTGCCTCCAGAGAAAGGGACCCCAAAGCAAGATACAAGCCCCCCACAAATAATAACGGTGAGGTAAGAGGAAATGACAAACACAGAAATGAACCAGGTTCAGCAAAGAGAGGCCAGCTTACTAATAGCAGAATATAGCAAGATAACTTATCTGGTCAACAAAAACCCTATAAAAATCCACGCTGGAGATTCAAGAACCCCCGAACCGTCTAACGGTCCGGGGGGAGAACACCAGCCCCCTAGAGCTTCCAGCAAAGGTCAGGATACAGATTGGAACAAGCTGGACAAAAATACCAAACAAAACAAAAGCAAAAAGCAAGGAAGCAGACTTAGCTTGAAATACAGGAACCAGGATCATAGGACAAGAGCACAACAGATTAGCTCTGATTTCAACGATGCCAGGCATTGAACTGAAGGTCCAGGGAGCTTATATAGCAACGCCCCTGAACTAACGGCCCAGGTGAGGATATAGGAAAAGACAGAAGCTCCAGAGTCAAATCACTAATGACCACTAGAGGGAGCAAAAAGCAAAATCACAACAGTACCCCCCCCTTAGTGAGGGGTCACCGAACCCTCACCACGACCACCAGGGCGATCAGGACGAGCGGCGTGAAAGGCACGAACTAAATCGGCCGCATGAACATCAGAGGCGACCACCCAAGAATTATCTTCCTGACCATAGCCCTTCCACTTGACCAGGTACTGAAGCCTCCGCCTGGAGAGACGAGAATCCAAGATCTTCTCCACCACGTACTCCAACTCGCCCTCAACCAACACCGGAGCAGGAGGCTCAGCAGAAGGAACCACAGGCACAACGTACCGCCGCAACAAGGACCTATGAAACACGTTGTGGATAGCAAACGACACAGGAAGATCCAGGCGAAAGGATACAGGATTAAGGATTTCCAATATCTTGTAAGGACCAATAAAACGAGGTTTAAATTTGGGAGAGGAAACCTTCATAGGAACAAAGCGGGAAGAAAGCCACACCAAATCCCCAACACGTAGTCGGGGACCCACACCGCGGCGGCGGTTGGCAAAGCGCTGAGCCCTCTCCTGTGACAACTTCAAGTTGTCCACCACAAGATTCCAGATCCGCTGCAACCTATCCACCACAGAATCCACCCCAGGGCAGTCAGAAGGTTCCACATGACCCGAAGAAAAACGAGGGTGGAAACCAGAGTTGCAGAAAAACGGCGAAACCAAGGTGGCGGAACTAGCCCGATTATTAAGGGCAAACTCAGCCAACGGCAAGAAGGTCACCCAATCGTCCTGATCAGCAGAGACAAAACACCTCAAATAAGCCTCCAAAGTCTGATTAGTTCGCTCCGTCTGTCCATTAGTCTGAGGATGGAAAGCAGACGAAAACGACAAGTCAATGCCCATCCTACTACAAAAGGATCGCCAGAATCTGGAAACGAACTGGGATCCTCTGTCTGACACAATATTCTCAGGGATGCCGTGCAAACGAACCACGTTCTGGAAAAACACAGGAACCAGATCGGAAGAGGAAGGCAGCTTAGGCAAAGGAACCAAATGGACCATCTTGGAGAAGCGATCACATATCACCCAGATAACAGACATGCCTTGAGACACCGGAAGATCAGAAATGAAATCCATGGAGATATGTGTCCAAGGTCTCTTAGGGACAGGCAAGGGCAAGAGCAACCCGCTGGCACGAGAACAGCAAGGCTTAGCTCGAGCACAAGTCCCACAGGACTGTACAAATGACCGCACATCCCTAGACAAGGAAGGCCACCAAAAGGATCTGGCCACCAGATCTCTGGTGCCAAAAATTTCTGGGTGACCTGCCAACACCGAGGAATGAACCTCGGAAATGACTCTGCTGGTCCACTTATCAGGCACAAACAGTCTGTCAGGTGGACAAGAATCAGGCCTACCAGCCTGAAATCTCTGCAACACACGTCGCAGATCTGGAGAAATAGCTGACAAGATAATACCATCCTTAAGAATACCAACAGGTTCAGCGACTCCAGGAGCATCAGGCACAAAGCTCCTGGAAAGAGCATCGGCCTTCACATTTTTTGAACCTGGTAAATACGAGACAACAAAGTCAAAACGGGAGAAAAACAATGACCAGCGGGCCTGTCTAGGATTCAGGCGTTTAGCAGACTCGAGATACATCAGATTTTTGTGATCAGTCAAGACCACCACACGATGCTTAGCACCCTCGAGCCAATGACGCCACTCCTCAAATGCCCATTTCATGGCCAACAACTCCCGATTGCCCACATCATAATTTCGCTCCGCAGGCGAAAACTTCCTAGAGAAAAAGGCGCAAGGTCTCATAACAGAGCAACCAGGGCCTCTCTGCGACAAAACGGCCCCTGCTCCAATCTCTGAAGCATCCACCTCAACCTGAAAGGGAAGCGAGACATCAGGCTGGCACAAAACAGGCGCCGAAGTAAACCGACGTTTCAACTCCTGGAAAGCCTCCACGGCAGCAGGAGCCCAATTAACCACATCAGAGCCCTTCTTGGTCATATCCGTCAAAGGTTTCACAATGCTAGAAAAGTTAGCGATAAAACGACGGTAGAAGTTAGCGAAACCCAAGAACTTCTGAAGACTCTTAACTGACGAGGGCTGAGTCCAATCAAGAATAGCTCGGACCTTGACTGGGTCCATCTCCACAGCAGAAGGGGAAAAAATGAACCCCAAAAAGGGAACCTTCTGTACACCAAAAAGACACTTTGAGCCCTTGACAAACAAAGAATTTTCACGCAAAATTTTAAAGACCATCCTGACCTGCTCCACATGCGAGTCCCAATTATCAGAAAAAAACAGAATATCATCCAGATAAACGATCAAAAATTTATCCAGATAGTTCCGGAAAATGTCATGCATAAAGGACTGAAAAACCGAAGGGGCATTAGAGAACCCAAAAGGCATCACCAAGTACTCAAAATGACCTTCGGGCGTATTGAATGCGGTTTTCCATTCATCCCCTTGCTTAATGCGCACAAGGTTGTACGCACCACGAAGGTCTATCTTGGTAAACCACTTGGCACCTTTAATCCGGGCAAACAAGTCAGACAACAGCGGCAAAGGATACTGAAATTTGACAGTGATCTTATTTAAAAGCCGATAGTCAATACAAGGCCTCAAAGATCCGTCCTTTTTAGCCACAAAAAAGAATCCCGCACCAAGAGGGGAAGAAGACGGACGGATGTGTCCTTTCTCCAGAGACTCCTTGATATATGAACGCATAGCGGTATGTTCAGGTATCGACAGATTAAACAGTCTTCCCTTAGGAAATTTACTGCCTGGAATCAAATCTATTGCACAGTCACATTCCCTATGAGGAGGCAATGCACTGGACCTGGACTCGCTAAAGACATCCTGATAATCAGACAAATACTCCGGAACTTCTGAAGGCGTAGAAGAAGCAATAGACACAGGCAGGGAATCCTCATGAATACCACGACAGCCCCAACTAGACACTGACATAGCCTTCCAGTCAAGGACTGGATTATGGGTCTGTAACCATGGCAGCCCCAAAACAACCAAATCATGCATTTTATGTAGAACGAGAAAACGTATCACCTCGCGGTGTTCAGGAGTCATGCACATGGTAACCTGTGTCCAATACTGCGGTTTATTTTCTGCTAATGGCGTAGCATCAATACCCCTAAGAGGGATAGGATTTTCTAATGGTTCAAGAATAAAACCACAGCGCTTAGCAAATGAGAGATCCATAAGACTCAGGGCAGCACCTGAATCTACAAACGCCATGACAGGATAAGATGACAGTGAGCAAATCAAAGTTACAGACAGAATAAACTTAGGATGCAAATTACCAACGGTGACAGGACTAACAACCTTAGATATACGTTTAGAGCATGCTGAGATAACATGTGTAGAATCACCACAGTAGTAGCACAAGCCATTCCGGCGTCTATGAATTTTCCTCTCATTTCTAGTCAGGATTCTATCACATTGCATCAAATCAGGTGTCCGTTCAGACAACACCATGAGGGAATTTGCGGTTTTTCTATCACATTGCATCACATCAGGTGTCTGTTCAGACAACAACATGAGGGAATTTGCGGTTTTGCGCTCCCGCAACCGCCGGTCAATTTGAATAGCCAGGGACATGGTATCATTCAGACCTGTGGGAATGGGAAAACCCACCATAACATTCTTAATGGCCTCAGAAAGGCCATTTCTAAAATTAGCGGCCAGTGCACACTCGTTCCAATGTGTCAGCACGGACCATTTCCGAAATTTTTGGCAATACACCTCAGCCTCGTCCTGGCCCTGAGACATAGCCAGCAAGGCTTTCTCTGCCTGAATCTCAAGATTGGGTTCCTCATAAAGTAAACCGAGCGCCAGAAAAAACGCATCAATATCAGCCAATGCTGGATCTCCTGGCACCAACGAAAAAGCCCAATCTTGAGGGTCACCCCGTAAGAATGAAATAACAATTTTTACTTGTTGAGCAGAGTCTCCAGACGAACAAGGTTTCAGGGACAAAAACAATTTACAATTATTCCTGAAATTCCTAAACTTAAATCGGTCTCCTGAAAACAGTTCAGGAATCGGAATCTTGGGTTCAGACCTAGGATTTCTGGTAACATAATCTTGTATACCCTGCACACGAGCGGCAAGCTGGTCCACACTTGTAATCAAGGTCTGGACATTCATGTCTGCAGCAAGCTTAAGCCACTCTGAGGTAAAGGGGAAAAGAAAAAAAAAAAAAAAAATGAGAGAGGGAAAAAAAAACTCAAAATTTTCTTTCTTATAATCCCACTTCTGCAATGCATTAAACATTTAATACTGGCCTGGCATACTGTTATGACCCCAGTGGACAGGGTCTCAGAGGAACGTGTAAGTCTGCGAGATTCAAAAATCCAGCTCATAGGGCTGTGGTAACTGGGTTGACCAAATAGCTACTCCTAACGCCAACACTAGACGTAGCCGGGGATCATGCCTACGGTGATCGCTAGATGACTCGCGCCAGCCGGAGAATCTAACTACCCCTAGGAGAAGAAAACAAAGACCTCTCTTGCCTCCAGAGAAAGGGACCCCAAAGCAAGATACAAGCCCCCCACAAATAATAACGGTGAGGTAAGAGGAAATGACAAACACAGAAATGAACCAGGTTCAGCAAAGAGAGGCCAGCTTACTAATAGCAGAATATAGCAAGATAACTTATCTGGTCAACAAAAACCCTATAAAAATCCACGCTGGAGATTCAAGAACCCCCGAACCGTCTAACGGTCCGGGGGGAGAACACCAGCCCCCTAGAGCTTCCAGCAAAGGTCAGGATACAGATTGGAACAAGCTGGACAAAAATACCAAACAAAACAAAAGCAAAAAGCAAGGAAGCAGACTTAGCTTGAAATACAGGAACCAGGATCATAGGACAAGAGCACAACAGATTAGCTCAAATCACTAATGACCACTAGAGGGAGCAAAAAGCAAAATCACAACATGCTGGTTCAATACTGACCGAAAAAAGGACTCGTCAGGCTACCCAAAATGTTGATGATCTAACCTTCCTTAAAATGATCCAATCATGGATTTCAAATTATTTTGCCCCACCTTCCCCTGCTGACACGTAGCTTGCCTGAAAAATGTCTTGCTTTTGGCCTCCTCTTACTGACTGCTCCAATTCCTCCATTTGCAGCTGCTGAATGTCCACCATTTTTACCTCCCTAAATGGGCTGACTCCCCCCACAGGGCCGTGGTCACCACTTAGCGCAAGCACCCGTGCGAGTGCCGTTTGCCTGGACAGGTGGGTGTGCCCACTCTTGGGCGACAGCACTGGCACAGGGTCCCTCATAGTACAATGAAGTGCCACCTGTTTATTTTGGAAAAAAATTTTGGCAGACATTTACCTCACTTTATTATTTTGGCCTACTAACTGTGTCAGCCACTCCTTACAGTTGTCCTCCACTGAACAAAGCTATGCCGCCAGTTTACTGCTGTTACCAATTTTGAACTGCATTTAGCCTACTTACTTTTTTGGGCCTACTAACTGTGTCTACCACTCCTTACAATTGTCCTCCACTGAACAACGCTATGCCGCCTGTGTACCCCTGTAACCAATTTTAAACTGCATTGAGCCTACTTTTTTATTTTAGGCCTACCTGTGTCTGTCTGCGCCATTCCTTACAATTGTCCTCCGCTGAACAATGCTATGCCGCCTGTATACCCCTGTAACCAATTTTAAACTGCATTGAGCCTACTTTTTTATTTTAGGCCTGCTATGTCTGTCTGCGCCACTCATTACAATCATCCTCCGCCGAACAACGCTATGCCGCCTGTGTACCCCTGTAACCAATTTTAAACTGCACTGAGCCTACTTTTTTATTTTAGGCCTACTACCTGTGTCTATCTGCGCCACTCCTTACAATTGTCCTCCGCTGAACAAAGCTATGCCGCCTGTGTACCCCTGTAACTAATTTTAAACTGCATTGAGCCTACTTTTTTATTTTAGGCCTAATAAGTCTGTCTGCATCACTCATTACAATCGTCCTCCACCGAACAACGCTATGCCGCCTGTGTACCTGTTGTGAACTCCGTTTTCAGGCTCCCTCTTGTGGTCACAGATGGTATTGTGTGACTTTGGTTTTTTGGCTCCCCCTGGTGGTTTGGTTTATTATCCTGCGGGTCTGCTGGATCAGCTGCCTCTTTATTCACCAGGGAGGCTCCTATTTAGCTCTGCTTCACTTCCACTTGTTGCCGGCTGTCAATGTATTCAGTGCTATTCTGATTACTCCTGATTATCTCGTTTTCTGCCTCTTCAGGATAAGCTAAGTTCTGTTTGAATATTTTTTGCTCATCTGCCTGCAATATGATTTCTGTGTATGATGAGTCTAGTCCAGCTTGCTAACATGTGATTTCTTTTTGCTGGTAAGCTCTGGGGTACGGAGTTGCTTCCCCCGCACCGTTAGTTGGTGCGGGGGCTCGAGCAATCTCTGCGTGGATATTTTGAATAGGGTTTTTTATTGACCGCACAGTTTCCTTCCTATTTTCTGCTATCTAGTATTAGCGGGCCTCATTTGTTAAATCTGATTTCATCTCTGCATTTGTGCTTTCCCCTTAACTCACCGTTAATATTTGTGGGGGGCTATTCTATATCTTTGGGGTCTTCCATTGAGGCAAGTGAGGACTTACTTTCCCTCCAGGAATAGTCAGTTTCTCAGGCCGTGACGAGACGTCTAGGATTTTTTAGGTAACGTTCCACGGCTGCCTATAGTTGTTTGCGGATAGGATCAGGTTGCGGTCAATCTAGTTACCACTTCCCCAGAGCTAGTAGTCTGTTCAGTTACTTAGCTAGTCCGACCTGCGATCCTTGCCACTAGGATCATAACAGTACAGCCGGCCTATAAAGTGTTAATTGCATGGCAGAAGCAGGAGAAAAGAAGCTTGGAGATATTTTTTTTTTTTTTTGCTGCCGTGTGTCTAGCTGCTGTGTGTCTGGCTTCTCTCCTCCTCTTAATCTTGGTGTGGCTCTGAGTTCAGCTGCTGATATGGATATCCAGAGTTTAGCCTCCAGTGTAGATCATCTTGCTGCAAGGGTACAAAGTATTCAGGATTTTGTTGTGCACAGTCCTATGTCAGAGCCTAGAATACCTATTCCGGAGTTGTTTTCTGGATATAGATCTAGGTTCCTGAATTTTAAGAACAATTGCAAATTGTTTCTTTCTTTGAAACCTCATTCCTCTGGGGATTCTGTTCAGCAAGTTAAGATTATTATTTCTTGCGTGGCGATCCTCAAGATTGGGCTTTCGCATTGGCTCCAGGGGATCTTGCGTTGCTCAGTGTGGATGCGTTTTTTCTGGCCCTTGGATTGCTTTAAGAGGAACCTAATCTTGAGAACCAGGGGCTGAAAAAGCATTGTTGGCCCTCTCTCAGGGGCAAGATGATGCAGAGGTGTACTGCCAGAAATTTCGGAAATGGTCGGTGCTTACTCAATGGAATGAGTGTGCCCTGGCTGCAAATTTCAGAAAAGGTCTTTCTGAAGCCATTAAGAATGTCATGGTGGGGTTTCCTACGCCTGCAGGTCTGAATGAGTCAATGACTCTGGCCATTCAGATTGATCGGCGTTTGCGGGAGCGCAAACCTGCACACCATTTGGCGGTGTCTTCTGAACAGACACCTGAGTCTATGCAATGTGATAGAATTCTGACCAGAAGGGAACGGCAAAATTATAGACGGCAAAATGGGTTGTGATTTTACTGTGGTGACTCAGCTCATGTTATCTCAGCATGCTCTAAGCGCACAAAAAAGATTGATAAATCTGTCACCATCGGTACTTTACAGCCTAAGTTTATTTTGTCTGTCACCCTGATTTGTTCCCTGTCATCTTACCCGGTTATGGCTTTTGTGGATTCAGGTGCTGCCCTGAGTCTGATGGATTTGTCATTTGCCAGGCGCTGTGGTTTTGTTTTGGAGCCTTTAAAATTCCCTATTCCACTAAGGGGAATTGATGCTACACCATTGGCTACGAATAAACCTCAGTACTGGACACAAGTGACCATGTGCATGACTCCTGTTCATCAGGAGGTGATTCGCTTTCTTGTATTGCATAATTTGCATGATGTTGTCGTGTTGGGCCTGCCATGGTTGCAGACTCATAATCCAGTCCTGGATTGGAAAGCAATGTCTGTGTCAAGTTGGGGTTGTCAGGGAATTCATGGCGACGCTCCTGTGGTGTCAATTGCTTCATCCACTCCTTCTGAGGTCCCTGCGTTTTTGTCAGATTACCAGGATGTATTTGATGAGCCCAAACTCAGTTCTCTACCTCCTCATAGGGATTGTGATTGTGCTATAAATTTGATTCCTGGTAGTAAGTTTCCTAAGGGACGACTTTTCAATTTGTCAGTGCCGGAGCATGCTGCTATGCGGAGTTATATAAAGGGGTCATAGGAGAAAGGACTTATTCGCCCCTCCTCCTCCCCTCTTGGTGCGGGGTTCTTTTTTGTGGCTAAGAAGGATGGTTCCTTGAGACCTTGTATTGATTATCGCCTTCTAAACAAAATCACGGTCAAATTTCAGTATCCTTTGCCATTGTTATCTGATCTGTTTGCTCGCATTAAGGGGTCTAGTTGGTTCACCAAGATAGATCTTCATGGTGCGTATAACCTTGTGCGTATTAAGCAGGGTGATGAATGGAAAACTGCATTTAATACGCCCGAAGGCCATTTTGAGTACTTGGTGATGCCTTTTGGACTTTCTAACGCTCCTTCTGTCTTTCAGTCCTTTATGCACGACATCTTCCGCGAATATCTGGATAAATTTATGATTGTGTATCTGGATGATATTCTGTTTTTTTCGGATGATTGGGAGTCCCATGTTAAGCAGGTCAGGATGGTGTTTCAGGTCCTGCGTGCCAATGCTTTATTTGTGAAGGGCTCAAAATGTCTTTTTGGAGTCCAGAAGGTCTCTTTTTTGGGTTTCATTTTTTCTCCTTCTGCTATTGAGATGGACCCAGTCAAGGTTCAGGCTATTCATGACTGGACTCAGCCTACATCTGTTAAGAGTCTTCAGAAGTTCTTGGGTTTTGCTAATTTTTACCGTCGCTTCATCACTAATTTTTCTGGTGTTGTTAAGCCATTGACGGATTTGACCAAGAAGGGTTCTGATGTTACTAATTGGTCTCCTGCGGCTGTGGAGGCCTTTCGGGAGCTGAAGCGCCGGTTTTCTTCGGCTCCGGTCTTATGTCAGCCAGACATCTCCCTTCCTTTCCAGGTTGAGGTTGATGCTTCTGAGATTGGAGCGGGGGCTGTTTTGTCGCAGAGAAGCTCTGATGGCTCTGTGATGAAGCCATGTGCTTTCTTTTCAAGAATGTTTTCGCCTGCCGAGCGGAATTATGATGTTGGTAATCGGGAGTTGTTGGCTATGAAGTGGGCATTTGAGGAGTGGCGACATTGGCTCGAGGGAGCTAAGCATCGTGTGGTGGTCTTGACTGATCACAAGAATTTGATTTATCTCGAGTCGGCCAAGCGGCTGAATCCTAGACAGGCTCGTTGGTCGTTGTTTTTCTCTCGTTTTGATTTCGTGGTCTCATACCTGCCTGGTTCGAAGAATGTGAAGGCTGATGCTCTTTCTAGGAGTTTTGTGCCTGACTCTCCTGGTGATTCAGAGCCAGCTGGTATCCTCAGAGAAGGGGTGATTTTGTCTGCCATCTCCCCAGATTTGCGACGAGTGCTGCAGGAGTTTCAGGCGGATAGACCTGACCGTTGTCCACCGGAGAGACTGTTTGTCCCGGATAGATGGACCAGCAGAGTTATTTCCGAGGTTCATTCTTCGGTGTTGGCAGGCCATCCTGGGATTTTTGGTACCAGAGATTTGGTGGCTAGGTCCTTCTGGTGGCCTTTCTTGTCGCGGGATGTGCGTTCCTTTGTGCAGTCTTGTGGAATTTGTGCTCGGGCTAAGCCTTGCTGTTCTCGTGCCAGTGGCTTGTTGTTGCCTTTGCCTATCCCGAAGAGGCCTTGGACGCACATTTCCATGGATTTTATTTCAGATCTCCCTGTCTCTCAGAGAATGTCGGTCGTTTGGGTGGTGTGTGATCGTTTTTCTAAAATGGTCCATTTGGTGCCCTTGCCTAAGTTGCCTTCCTCCTCCGAGTTGGTTCCTCTGTTTTTTCAAAATGTGGTTCGTTTGCACGGGATCCCTGAAAATATTGTTTCCGACAGAGGATCCCAGTTTGTGTCTAGATTTTGGCGGACCTTTTGTGCTAAGATGGGCATTAATTTGTCTTTTTCGTCGGCCTTCCATCCTCAGACGAATGGCCAAACCGAGCGCACTAATCAGACTTTGGAAACCTATTTAAAGGGAACCTGTCACCACGTTTTTGGAAGATGGGATAAAAATAGCGTTAAATAGGGGCAGAGGTGGGCGTTACATTAGTGTGTGTGTTATGCGTTTATTACCCACCTAAGTTGCCGAAATAACTTTGCAAAGTCTCCGTTTTCGCCTGTCAATCAGGCTGGTCAGGTCGCATGGGCGTTGTCTTCCCCCAGATTTGGCGTAGTTTTCCGTTGGTGGCGTAGTGGTGTGCGCATGCCCAAAGTCCGGAATCCTCTTCCAGGGGATTTAAAATAGCGCGGTGTTCGTTATTGCATTGGTGATCGGTGGGCGCGGCCATCTTCCTTTGGCCGCGCGTGCGCAGAAGCGGCGCTCTGCTGGCCGCGGCTTCAGGAAAATGGCCGCCGCGATATCCATCTGCGCACGCGCGGCATCCCGCGGCCATTTTCCTGAAGCCGCGGCCAGCAGAGCGCCGCTTCTGCGCACGCGCGGCCAAAGGAAGATGGCCGCGCCCACCGATCACCAATGCAATAACGAACACCGCGCTATTTTAAATCCCCTGGAAGAGGATTCCGGACTTTGGGCATGCGCACACCACTACGCCACCAACGGAAAACTACGCCAAATCTGGGTGAAGACACCACGCCCATGTGACCTGACCAGCCTGATTGACAGGCGAAAACGGAGACTTTGCAAAGTTATTTCGGCAACTTAGGTGGGTAATAAACGCATAACACACACACTAATGTAACGCCCACCTCTGCCCCTATTTAACGCTATTTTTATCCCATCTTCCAAAAACGTGGTGACAGGTTCCCTTTAAGATGTTTTGTTTCTGCTGATCAGGACGACTGGGTGACTTTTTTGCCATTGGCCGAGTTTGCCCTTAATAATCGGGCTAGTTCTGCTACTTTGGTTTTGCCTTTTTTTTGTAATTCAGGGTTTCATCCTCGTTTTTCCTCGGGTCAGGTGGAGTCTTCTGACTGTCCTGGAGTGGATGTTGTGGTGGATAGGTTGCATCAGATTTGGAATCATGTGGTGGACAATTTGAAGCTGTCACAAGAGAAGGCTCAGCGCTTTGCCAACCGCCGTCGCTGTGTGGGTCCCCGACTTCGCGTTGGGGATTTGGTGTGGTTGTCTTCTCGCTTTGTTCCTATGAAGGTCTCCTCTCCTAAGTTTAAGCCTCGGTTTATCGGTCCTTATAAGATTTTGGAAGTCCTTAACCCTGTGTCATTTCGTTTGGACCTCCCGGCATCGTTTGCTATTCATAATGTGTTCCATCGGTCGTTGTTGCGGAGGTATGTGGTGCCTGTGGTTCCTTCGGTTGAGCCTCCTGCCCCTGTGCTGGTTGAGGGAGAATTGGAATACGTGGTGGAGAAGATCTTGGATTCTCGTATTTCTAGACGGAGGTTTCAGTATTTGGTTAAGTGGAAAGGCTATGGTCAGGAGGATAATTCCTGGGTTGTCGCCTCTGATGTTCATGCGGCCGATTTGGTTCGTGCCTTCCATGTGGCTCACCCTGATCGCCCTGGGGGTTTTGATGAGGGTTCGGTGACCCCTCCTCAAGGGGGGGGTACTGTTGTGAACTCCGTTTTCAGGCTCTCTCTTGTGGTCACAGATGGTATTGTGTGATTTTGGTTTTTTGGCTCCCCCTGGTGGTTTGGTTTATTATCCTGCAGGTCTGCTGGATCAGCTGCCTCGTTATTCACCAGGGAGGCTCCTATTTAGCTCTGCTTCACTTCCACTTGTTGCCGGCTGTCAATGTATTCAGTGCTATTCTGATTACTCCTGATTATCTCGTTTTCTGCCTCTTCAGGATAAGCTAAGTTCTGTTTGAATATTTTTTGCTCATCTGCCTGCAATATGATTTCTGTGTATGATGAGTCTAGTCCAGTTGCTAACATGTGATTTCTTTTTGCTGGTAAGCTCTGGGGTATGGAGTTGCTTCCCCCGCACCATTAGTTGGTGCGGGGGCTCGAGCAATCTCTGCGTGGATATTTTGAATAGGGTTTTTTATTGACCGCACAGTTTCCTTCCTATTTTCTGCTATCTAGTATTAGCGGGCCTCATTTGCTAAATCTGATTTCATCTCTGCGTTTGTGCTTTCCCCTTAACTCACCATTAATATTTGTGGGGGGCTATTCTATATCTTTGGGGTCTTCCATTGAGGCAAGTGAGGACTTACTTTCCCTCCAGGAATAGTCAGTTTCTCAGGCCGTGACGAGACGTCTAGGATTTTTTAGGTAACGTTCCACGGCTGCCTATAGTTGTTTGCGGATAGGATCAGGTTGCGGTCAATCTAGTTACCACTTCCCCAGAGCTAGTAGTCTGTTCAGTTACTTAGCTAGTCCGACCTGCGATCCTTGCCACTAGGATCATAACATGTACCCCTGTAACCAAATTTAAACTGCATTTGGCCTACTTGTTTGGTTGGGCCTACTAACGGTGTCTGCCGCTGCTTGTTGTTCTACTCCACTGAACAAAGCTGAGCTTAAATTTTCAGCCTATATCAAATATTAAACTGCATTTGGCCTACTTGTTTGGTTGGGCCTACTAACGGTGTCTTCCGCTGCCTGTTGTTCTCCACTGAACAAAGCTGAGCTTCAATTTTCAGCCTATATCAAATATTAAACTGCATTTGGCCTACTTGTTTGGTTGGGCCTACTAACGCTGTCTGCCGTACCTTGCTTTTCTCCTCCACTGAACAAAGCTGAGCTTCAATTTTCAGCCTATATCACATATTAAACTGCATTTGGCCTACTTGTTTGGTAGGGCCTACTAACGGTGTCTGCCGCTGCTTGTTGTTCTCCTCCACTGAACAAAGCTGAGATTCAATTTTCAGCCTATATCAAATATTAAACTGCATTTGGCCTATTTGTTTGGTTGGGTCTACTAACGGTGTCTGCCGCTCCTTGCTTTTCTCCTCCACTGAACAAAGCTGAGCTTCAATTTTCAACCTATATCAAATATTAAACTGCATTTGGCCTACTTGTTTGGTTGGGTCTACTAATGGTGTCTGCCGCTCCTTGCTTTTCTCCTCCACTGAACAAAGCTGAGCTTCAATTTTCAGCCTATATCAAATATTAAACTGCATTTGGCCTATTTGTTTGGTTGGGCCTACTAACGGTGTCTGCTGCTCCTTGCTTTTCTCCTCCACTGAACAAAGCTGAGCTTCAATTTTCAGCCTATATCACATATTAAACTGCATTTGGCCTCCTAGTTTGGTTGGGCCTACTAACGGTGTCTGCCGCTCTTTGCTTTTCTCCTCCACTGAACAAAGCTGAGATTCAATTTTCAGCCTATATCAAATATTAAACTGCATTTGGACTACTTGTTTGGTTGGGCCTACTAACGGTGTTTGCCGCACCTTGCTTTTCTCCTCCACTGAACAAAGCTGAGCTTCAATTTTCAGCCTATATCAAATATTTAACTGCATTTGGCCTACTTGTTTGGTTGGGCCTACTAACGGTGTCTGCCGCTCCTTGCTTTTCTCCTCCACTGAATAAAGCTGAGCTTCAATTTTCACCTTATATCACATATTAAACTGCATTTGGCCTACTTGTTTGGTTGGGCCTACTAACGGTGTCTGCTGCTCCTTGCTTTTCTCCTCCACTGAACAAAGCTGAGCTTCAATTTTCAGCCTATATCACCTATTAAACTGCATTTGGCCTCCTAGTTTGGTTGGGCCTACTAACGGTGTCTGCCGCTCCTTGCTTTTCTCCTCCTCTGAACAAAGCTAAGCTTCAATTTTCAGCCTATATCAAATGTTAAACTGCATTTGGCCTACGTGTTTGGTTGGGTCTACTAACGGTGTCTGCCGCTCCCTGCTTTTCTCCTCCACCGAACAAAGCTGAGCTTCAATTTTCAGCTTATATCACATACTAAACTGCATTTGGCCTCCTAGTTTGGTTGGGCCTACTAACGGTGTCTTCCGCTGCCTGTTGTTCTCCTCCACTGAACAAAGCTGAGCTTCAATTTTCAGCCTATATCAAATATTAAACTGCATTTGGCCTACTTGTTTGGTTGGGCCTACTAACGCTGTCTGCCGCACCTTGCTTTTCTCCTCCACTGAACAAAGCTGAGCTTCAATTTTCACCTTATATCACATATTAAACTGCATTTGGCCTACTTGTTTGGTTGGGCCAACGGTGTCTGCTGCTCCTTGCTTTTCTCCTCCACTGAACAAAGCTGAGCTTCAATTTTCAGCCTATATCACCTATTAAACTGCATTTGGCCTCCTAGTTTGGTTGGGCCTACTAACGGTGTCTGCCGCTCCTTGCTTTTCTCCTCCTCTGAACAAAGCTAAGCTTCAATTTTCAGCCTATATCAAATGTTAAACTGCATTTGGCCTACTTGTTTGGTTGGGTCTACTAACGGTGTCTGCCGCTCCCTGCTTTTCTCCTCCACCGAACAAAGCTGAGCTTCAATTTTCAGCTTATATCACATACTAAACTGCATTTGGCCTCCTAGTTTGGTTGGGCCTACTAACGGTGTCTTCCGCTGCCTGTTGTTCTCCTCCACTGAACAAAGCTGAGCTTCAATTTTCAGCCTATATCAAATATTAAACTGCATTTGGCCTACTTGTTTGGTTGGGCCTACTAACGCTGTCTGCCGCACCTTGCTTTTCTCCTCTACTGAACAAAGCTGAGCTTCAATTTTCAGCCTATATCACATATTAAACTGCATTTGGCCTACTTGTTTGGTTGGGCCTACTAACGGTGTCTGCCGCTGCATGTAGTTCTCCTCCACTGAACAAAGCTGAGCTTCAATTTTCAGCCTATATCAAATATTTAACTGCATTTGGCCTACTTGTTTGGTTGGGCCTACTTGTTTGGTTGGGCCTACTAACGGTGTCTGCCGCTCCTAGCTTTTCTCCTCCACTGAATAAATCTGAGCTTCAATTTTCACCTTATATCACATATTAAACTGCATTTGGCCTACTTGTTTGGTTGGGCCTACTAACGGTGTCTGCTGCTCCTTGCTTTTCTCCTCCACTGAACAAAGCTGAGCTTCAATTTTCAGCCTATATCACATAATAAACTGCATTTGGCCTACTTGTTTGGTTGGGCCTACTAACGGTGTCTGCCGCTCCTTGCTTTTCTCCTCCACTGAACAAAGCTGAGCTTCAATTTTCAGCCTATATCAAATATTAAACTGCATTTGGCCTACTTGTTTGGTTGGGCCTACTAACGGTGTCTGCCACTCCTTACAGTTGTCCTCCGCTGAACAAAGCTATGCCGCCAGTTTACTCCTGTTACCAATTTTGAACTGCATTTAGCCTACTTACTTTTTTGTGCCTACTAACTGTGTCTGCAACTCCTTACAATTGTCCTCCGCTGAACAAAGCTATGCCGCCAGTGTACTCCTGTTACCAATTTTGAACTGCATTTAGCCTACGTACTTTTTTGGGCCTACTAAATGTGTCTGCCACTCCTTACAATTGTCCTCCACTGAACAAAGCTATGTCACCAATTTTGAACTGCATTTAGCCCACTTTATTATTTGGGCCTATATCTGTGTTTCCTCCTCATCCTGCCCATTGCCCAGCCACTGCTAGATGAGTCTGCTGGTACATTGACTCAGACCACTACATTCCCCTTGCATTCTACACAGCCAGAATCTGACCCTGCTGAGAGTCAGGTTCCCCTTTCCGCATACTATACCACCTTACACGGGGACAAACAGGAAGGTGCAGATGAAAGTGCAGGTTCCTTCATCAGGTGGGGAGGCATACTCGTTGGCAACGTTACTGGCACAAGACCCCTCATAGTACACAAAAGTGTCTCCACCGGTGGGAGGCACCCCGCCATCAAACACACCGCCATACTTTGAGGGGCACTGTGCCAGTGCCAATGCGAATGAGTGGGCCCCCCGCTTGCTCAGGATCACAGCACTTGCAAAGTTGAAATACTTACCTCTCCCTGCTCCACCGCCGTGATGTAGTCCGCGTTTCCTGGGCCCACAAAAAACTTGAACCAACCCTACCCCCCCCCACATCTTTAGCCAAATGACCCCCAATGTTCAATGCCTAACTATTATTATAAAGTAAATTAAGATTGACAAGCTTCAGTAATAAGAATTGATGTTTTGGGCATTAAAATAGGCACTGTAGGTGTTTTCCTGTCCTCCACTCTCTGCCGACTTTGATTCCCCATTGACTTGAATTGGGTTTCGTGTTTCAGTCGGCCCTCGACTTTTCGCAATAATCGGCCGATTTCACTCTACTCTCAACTCTACAGGTCACCATGTAACACCTCCACGCTAGTGTTTCAACTACACTGGTTGGTATCTGTACACTACAAAATAATGGGACTTTCTGCTTAAAAATTCTCCTCTAGGCTGTAATGATTGACAGGAGAATCAGTTTACATATATGTACTGTATACACTAAAAATCCCTTAATACTGTACATACTAGTATCTAGAATAGCAACTGACAGTGGATCATCTTGAGCAACACGTTCCGTATATTGAAGTAATTCTATTGCACTATGGGAGCTCCACGGTGCAGATATCTGTCTCAGGCCTAATTCAGACATCTGCTATACATGTTCTATTGCATTATTTTTGTAGATAGAGCACATGCTATAGTCTAGGAGCATGTTCATGTGTCCATTTCTTGCAGATCAGTTGTCCACAAAGCAAAAAAGGAGACATGTCTGTTATCTATTGTTTTGCAGACCAAACTCACCCTCTCAAGCGATTAGGTCAATGAAAAAAAGGATAGCACTCGTATATGATTTATTGTTTAATGGTTCAAAGAAGCTTTACATTTTTTTTTCCTTGGAAGAAAAATGGCTACCACATTCATGGTAAAAAAAAAAAGAACACAGACCAAAAATGGTTAAAATCTGGAATCAACCGATGAAAAATTATTAATTTCCTCCATACACCCCCCAAAAATGTACATCTAAATGAGGCTTTACAAGAGAGATCATTGTTCAATATATAGTCTCACATGGTCATAGTTTTAGTTTTTTGGGACAAACATATTTCCAAATAGATGTGACAGTCACACGGTTATATCTTATTCTATACTGTCTTGCATTGCTACATGGCTATAATTATTGTAATGTCTTATAATTATATATAATATAAACTGTATATTATAATATATTTAATATAATATATAATATAAAATTATATAATTATAATGTTATTATAATTACAATAGTTGGTTCTTAAGGTAACAAACTTTTTTTTATGATTTAAAAGAAATAAAGTACAATCACTATTCATGACTGAGTCATCTAAAGATCCACTATACAGTGGGCAAAATAAATATTTGATCCCTTGCTGGTTTTGTGAGTTTGCCCACTGACAACGAGATGAACAGTCTATAATATTAAGGGTAAGTTAATTTTAACATTGAGATATAGAATATCAAAAATAAAATCCAGAAAATCACAATGTATAAATTACATAAATTTATTTGCATTTTGCAGTGAGAAATAAGTATTTGATCCCCTACCAACCATTAAGAGTTCTGGCTCCTACAGACCAGTTAGACGCTGCTAATCAACTCGTTACCTGCATAAAAGACAGCTGTCTTACATAGTCACCTTTATAAAAGACTCCTGCCAACAGACTCAATCAATCAGGCTCTAAACTCTACAACATGGGCAAAACCATAGAGCTTTATAAGGATGTCACGGACAAGATCATAGACCTGCACAAAGCTGGAATAATAAAGTAAATTATATATATATACAATAAGTAAGACGCTGGGTGAGAAGGAGACAATTGTTGATGCAATAGTAAGAAAATGGAAGAAATACAAAATGACTGTCAATCGACATTGATCTGGGTCACCATGCAAAATCTCACCTCTTGGGGTGTACTTGATCATGAGGAAGGTGAGAGATCAGCATAAAACTACATGGGGAACTTGTTAATGATCTCAAGGCAGCTGGGACCACAGTCACCAAGAAAACCATTGGTAACACATTACGCCATAAAGGTTTTAAAATCCTGCAGTGCTGCAAGGTCCCCCTGCTCAAGAAGGCACATGTGCATTCCTGTCTGAAGTTTGCCAATGAACACCTAGATGATTATGTGAGTGTTTGGGAGAAGCTGCTGTGGTCAGATGAGACAAAAATTGAGGTCTTCGGCATTAACTTAACTCGCTGTGTTTTGAGGAACAGAAATGCGGTCTATGACCCAAAGAACACCGTCCCCACTGTCAAGCATGGAGGTGGAAACATTATGTTTTGGGGGTGTTTCTCTGCTAAGGGCACAGTACTACTTCACCGCATCAATGGAAGAATGGATGGAGCCATGTACCGTAAAATCCTAAGTGACAACCTCCTTCACTCCGCCAAAACATTAAAAATGGGTCGTGGCTGGGTCTTCCAGCAAGACAACGATCCAAAACATACAGCAAAAGCAACAAAGGAGTGGCTCAAAAAGAAGCACATTAAGGTCATGGAGTGGCCTAGCTAGTCTCCAGACCTTAATCCCATAGAAAACCTATGGAGGGAGTTGAAGCTCCAAGTTGCCAAGCAGCAGCCTCAAAATCTTAATGATTTAGATATGAGCTGCAGAGAGAAGTGGACCAAAATTCCTCATGACTTGTACGCACATGTCATCAACTACAAAAACCATCTGACTGCTGTGCTTGCCAACAAGGGTTTTGCCACCAAGTATTAAGTCTTGTTTGCCAGAGGGATCAAATACTTATTTCTCACTACAAAATGCAAATAAATGTATATAATTTATGCAATGTAATTTTCTGGATTTTATTTTTGATATTCTGTCTCTCAATGTTAAAATTAACCTACCCTTAAAATTATACTGTTCATGTTTTTATCAGTGGGCAAACTTACAATATTAGCGAGGGATCAAATACTTATTTCCCCCACTGTTTGTTATAAGAGAAATCTGCTTCTTTCTCCTGCTGGACTGATCATTCACTTTGTTCATGGGTAAAATGTAAATAATCTGTTTTCACTGAAGACAGACGTTCACATGACTAAGATAGGGTATAACAGTTGGTGTTTGTAAAAGTCTATGAGTTAGACACAAAGCTTGAGTTAGACACAACGATTTTACTGCAAGTTCTCCGGAAATGACAGTAACACATTAACTTTTTTTATTTTACATCTTTTAAAAATGTAACTGGCATTTAAGAACTTGCATGTCTGTGTCTAACTCTAGCTCCTCGCTTCGCCCCTCTCCCCTTCTTCATAGAATCTTATGAGCACCAAATGTCACCTATTTTCTTCATAATGTGAACAATTTTCTTCACTGAACACAGATTTTGAATAATAAGGAGAATCAAGAGTTTTTGCGTATAAATAGTATATATTTTATTACATATAATATTAATAAATGTTCATCATTATAAATACAAAGACAATCTGTCAATATGGAAAAGTAGATGATCCAGCTTGGTGATAGCGCAGCGTGATCGCTGAAAAACAGGGCTGACTATGTGCTAAGATTCCTGAGCAATTACCAACTACCAGGTGGGCGTGTACCAAATAGCCCTGAATAGACCTCTATTGAATAAGTATGACAACAAAAAGTATAGCGGTGCTGACCGTGCTGTTTCAAATAGCAGCGCTGATCCAATAAACCATAAGTGTCACATCTAATATCCAAAAGAGGAGGAACCGCACATAAAAAGTATCAGGATTATTTACCCATGTTGTAGAAAAGTCAGACCTGGGAGCGATCACTCTCCCCGACGCGCGTTTCGCGAGAAGGACTCTCGCTTCCTCAAGGGGGCGTGGTCTTACAGGGGTACGCGTCAGCATTAAATACCACAATTTTCCGATCACATGATAACCGACCGGCCAATAGCATGACGCCTCTGATCGCCGGTGTAAGTGTCGTTCCCAAGCTCTATGAACACAGATTTTACAGCTTTTAAACTTCAATTGAGATCAGAGGATCACTCCAGGTGGAGAAAGAAGCAGATTTCTCTGAAAATATATATCCCAAATGTGATTCTTTCAAATGTACTATTGATTTATGAGATAAAATTATAATAACATTTATTCATTATAAATAAAAATTTTATAGCTGAAAATGCCACCTTGTCCGACAAAAAACAAGGTGTTATACAGCTCAATCAGCGGAGAAATAAAAAAGTTGCATCTTTCAGGATATAGCAATGCAAAAAAACCTATTTTTCTATAAAATAGTTTTAATTGTGTAAAAGCGGCAAAACATAAAAAAATTATATAAATGTGGTATCATTGTAATTGTCTGGGCCCAAGGATTAAAGCTGCCTTATTAAATTTACCACACAGAGAACAGCACTAAAAAAACAAAATGAACAATTCCTCAAGTTCATTTTGCCTGGCAAAAATAGGACTAAAAAGCAGTCAAAAATGTTATGTGACTGAAAATGGTACCAATAAAAATGTCAACTCATCCCACAAAAAAACAAGCTCTCGTATGACTGTCAGCAGAAATATGAAAAAATTATAGCTCTCAAAACACAGAGATGCAAAAACTTTTTTTGTGAAAAAACTGCATCTTTTAGTGTTCAATAGCAGCCAAACATTAAAATTTTTTTAAAATCTGGTATCTCTGTAATCGCAGTGACCCGAGGAATCAAGTCACCTAATAAATTATAACATATGAGGAATGGCGCAAATAATAAATAAAAACAGCTATTGACTTTCTATTGATTTGTTCATTCTGCCTCCCAAAGATCGCAGTAAGGCTCGGCTCACATTTATCCTGCACTCTAAGCTGAGCACTTACTCCGGGTTTTCTGTGCAAATTTATGACATACGTAATTCAGACAGAACCTCCGGTGAAATATTCCCTATCATGAGGCACATGGAGGCACTGTGGATGTCCCCTGGCCTATGACCTGGCGGTGTTCCTTTTTTTTAAGCATGCATAAAAGTGCAAATCGACACAGTTTTGTGCACCCTGAAAAGAATACACCGTTGGAGTACAGGATAACTCTGCTGCCTCATTATAGTGAATGGATCTGCAGGGGGTTTCATCTCAATCACATCACTCATAGAGTTAAATGGAAACTCAGATGTAAGTACTCAGTGTAGAGCGCTGAAAAAATGTGATGTTATGTAAAATATTCCCAATAAAAACTTCAATTCAATCTACAAAAAAAGAAAGACCCAGCTCAGATCCATCATCTGTTAATGGAAATAAGAGGGGCTTTCACATTACTGGTAGTACAAAGGCTCTGGAAAAGCAAAATGACTCCCGCAAAGAAATTCAAAAAAATTCTGCACTCCCAAATCAAAATACCTCCCTTTCTTCTGAGCCCCACAGTGTGCCTAAAACACATTTATCATCAACATGTTTGACATTAATTTTATGGGGTCCATGACTCCAGAAAATGAGTTGGGCATAATGTACAGGCACTACAATGTACTGTGCACTACAAGGTACTGGGCACTACAAATGTACGGCCTTTACAATAGCAGATTGCAATTTTCACTAGGCAACATCTACTGCTGCTTGTTTCTGTAAATCACCCATGGAGTCTACACCTGTAGATAAATTCTCAAAGAGGTAGAATTTCCACAATGGGGTCACTTAAGCGGGAATTCATCTCTTCTGGCATTTAAGGGCTCTGTACATGAAGTCTGTAAACTATTCTAGGAAAATCAGTGCTCCAGGAGGCAATAGCGCTCCTTCCCTCCCAAGTCTTTTTGTGTGGCTCAGCAGCACTGTACAGACACATATGGGGTATTTCCATGTTCATCAGAAATTGAGTGACAAATTTTGGTGCCATTTTTACCCATTTCCCCCTGGGAAAATATAAAATCTGGGACTGAGCCAAAATTTTTGTGACAAAAATTAATTCGTTTTTTTCTCCACTGCCCAATCCTGTGACACACCTGTGGTGTCAATACGATCACTGTCCCCCAAGACGCATTGATTGAGAGGTGTAGTTTGTAAAATGGGGTCACTTATGGGGAATTCTGTTCTGGCAATTCAGGGTCTCTTTCCGTGGGTCATGGCACAAACCATATAAGTAAAATCTGCACTATAATATGGTGCTCCTTCCTTTCTGAGCTTTGTGAAAAGTATTTCCTGATTACAAGTAAGGTAAGACCACTCTCAGGAGAATTGCACAGCAAACTGTGAGGTACATTTTTTAGCCTTTATCAAATTAAAAATTTGGGGTAAAACAAAATTTTAGTGGTAAAAAATGTAATTTATTCTTTCTTCCCTGCCCAATGGCATAAAATTCTGTGAGACACATGTGGTGACAAAACGTTCACTATTGGCGTACTAAGGAGAAAGTGCATAACAAATTGTACTGTTCATTTTCTCCTATTATCCCTTTTGAAAATTAAAAATGTGCGGCCAAAGCAATGTTTTAGTGGAAAAAAATTGTAATTTTAGTTCTGCGAATCGCCTGAAGGTTAAAAATGCTCACTATAACCCTAGATGAATTCCTCAAGATAGTTTCCAAAATGGGGTGACTTGTGAGAGTTTCTGCTGTTTTGGCACGTTAGGAGCTTTTCAAATGTAAAATTGCATCTGCAATCTGTTCTAGCCAAAATTGAGCTCTAGAATTCAGTTGACACTCATCCCTTCCGAACACTGCCGTGCACCCAAATAGTAGTTTTCCACCACATATTAAGTATCTGTGTACTCAGGAGAAATTGCACAACAAATTGTATAGTCCATTTTTCTCCTGTTACCCTTGTTAAAAAAAAATGAATGAAACTGAAAAATTTGGGGTAAAACCAACTTTTTTTGTGGAAAGAAAATGTTTTTTTTCATGTCTCAACACCATAAAATTCTGTGAAGCACTTGTGAGTTCAAACTTGTGAGCTCCATAAGTAAAACGGTGCTCCTTCCCTTCCGAGTCCCGCAGTGAGCCTACACAGTAGTTTTTTTTACCACATATCGGGAAACAGCGTGCTCAGAAGAAAGTGCACAACATATGGTATGGTTTATTTTATCCTGTTGCTCTTGTTAAAATGAAAAATTTGGGGCAAAATCAAAATGCTTGCGGGAAAAGTTTATATTTTTTTTCACTGCTCAATATTATAAATTTCTGTGAAACACCTGTGGGTTCAAGTTGCTCACCACATGTGTAGATAAGTTCCTTAATGTGTGTTGTTTCAAAAATGGGTTAACGTGTGGGGGGTTTGCACTATTTACACATGTGTCCGCTATCTTTTCCAGCCAATTTTTCTCTCTAAAAGTTAAATGATGAGCCCAAATAGTAGTTTTCCACCACATACAGGGTATGGGCATACTCAGAAGAAATTTCACAACAATTTTGGGGTCTATTTTCTTCTATTACCCTTGTGAAAATACAAATTTGAGGCTAAATCAACATTTTTGAGGGAAAAAGTAAAATGTCCAAATTTTTTTAAGTAGACATGTGATAAATGTTTTTATTATCTGTTTTGTGTGATATAAGTCTCTGGTTTAAGGGCATAAAAAAATAAACTTTAATTTCAACATTTTTACTAAATTTCCAGTTTATTTCACAAATAAACACAAGTCATTTTGAACATATTTTACCACTATCATGAAATTCAATATGTCATGAAGAAAAACAATCTCAGAATTACTAGAATACGTTGAAGTGTTACAGAGTTATTAAATCATAAAGTGACACTGGTCAGAATTGAAAAATTTGGCCTGGTCAGAAAGGCGAAAACAGGCTAGGGGGGTAAAGGGATTAAGCAATGAGTGTAGCTCAACAACTACAATGGGGGAATAGTAGCATTTCTCCATGAAAACCAGTCAGGTCACAGCTTTTAGTTTTATTTTCATCTTGCAAACAACTTAAAAAAAAATGAAATTTATGTGCAACACCTCCAATTTTTATTTCATTGGCTTTAATAAATCTCCCCCAATACTTCTGAATTATTCCCTTTTTTGATGAATTTGTACTAGAATGGTGAGATGTATTTAATTTTTTTAATTAATTACAGTATTTGTAAAATGTGTATTAGCATCTAAAATAATTTCTTTGTTTCACCTCAAAGTTTAATGTTCTAATTCTCCAAAAATTGGTATACGAAAACATTATATGTTTAGTTCTAATGCACATTTCTTCAGTTCCTGCTAAGATACTTAGACTTGATTCTTTGTGAAACATTTTCAAATAGGAAAGCATTGGGTAGGTCACAAGAGCTCATAAATGCTTTGATTTATTGAGTAATTTCATCATGGTCACATCATATTTATAAGATGCCGCGGAAAATGTCCCTCACATCAGAGCTGATAAACACTGGTTTTATAGTGACCCACGCATAAATGATTGAGTAATAATCACCAGAAAAGACATCTACGACTCATACTACAATCAGTTTTTCATCCTTATCTCTATAATTAAAAAGATTAATTGCCCAAGAATTTCATTCAATACAGATACGTGAACTTTATTACTCATGGGTAGGCACACCACTAAATCGTGGTTAAGGGTAAGGGACTTTTTTATCATCTACTTTACAATGCTAAAGCCAAGACTTGGACACAGAGAGACATAATTATATGTGAAAATGTTAGAAGAAGAAGGCCAGCAGTAAACAAACTTTATCTACTCATTTGAATATCATTATGTAGGAAAATACCATCAAACATTTATATTAAATTACTTGACAGATCATTTTTCTGAGTTTCAATGGATGTTTTAGTATTTTTTAATGTCCATCCTCATTCTTTGTTGGCCTGTCATGTAGAGATACTGAACAAACAGATAACCAGATCAATGAAAACACCATGAGAACAAGGGTTATTCCATAAACAACATGTGTCACCTATCCACAGATAAATATATGATCACTGGGATTCCAACTACTAATACCCCCAATGATATTGAAAACAGAATACCCAAAGTTGCTGTATATGTGAATGAGGCTTTAGTGAGTATATCTGGCAAAATCAATAGACAGTTAATGAACAATGAATGAAGAAGTGATTGTACATAATCAACATTGAGTCATTGGCACAGAGGTTTTGGAACTCTTGTGATCAGTTGGAGTCCCAGTGGTCAAATTCCAATAAAATCAACATTTATCACCCAACTAGTGATGCTGTCTATGGGACAACCTCTGAGTCAAATGACTTGTGCCATGTGGCCTGATAGTTTGCTCCATCTAGACAACCAACCGGCTTCCATACAAATGTAGGAGTCATGACCGCACTTAAAAAATTCAGGTTCCACTTGAGGAAACTAGATGATATCTTAAAAAACACCTTTTCGATATATCAGAAAATGTGTAAAAGTCTGTCTTCACACCAACTTTTATTCTTCTCATGAGCTGAAGAATATAAACTTGACAAAAAGCAAAGTATCAAGATGTTCATTAAAATGGCTGAAGATGTCCTTGAATATAAAGACAAAAAGCCTGTTCATTGACAGTTCAGCATGTTATACTAAACCAATGTTCTTAGTACAACAGCCATTTGCAAACATTTCTGTGTACATCGCTTTGATCTACTTTTATGCACAACAACATCGGTCAAGTGCAAACAAATAATCTTCAAAAACTGGAATCAATTATTTATCCAACCTAAATGGCTCAGTCAGTTCACAACGTAATTGTCTCTTAGCGGAAATGTATTATTCATTTCCCTTGCTTCTAATGATGTCGGGATAAAGCGGTGTTAACATAAAATAAATGTTACATTATTTTATAAATCATGCTATACTTTGGGAGAATGTTGGATACACTAACTTCAGGGGGACTTCTACTTCTACTTTACAAAAAAACTGGATTCATTTCAAGCAAATCAACTACATTTTCCCAGGGCTTTAGAGGATAATTCTGCAAAACCGAAGTTTTCATTAATCATAATAAACTCATAACCATCGTCATAAATAATTTTCCTTGTTAGGTTATCTACATAGGAAGATATAAAAACACAATAGTTGCAGGGTGAAGTAAAATCACTATCTAAACTAGGAAACATTCACATATCTCTACAGCCTGAAAGTAGCTGTTCTGTACCTTTACTAATTTATAATGGACACCATTCAAAGATAGGGCTACAAACCTGCTAGAATACATAACCCACAAATCAGTCACAATAATACATTCTTTATTAACTTATATACCTTATGCTTTGGATTATAAGGCGCACATTTTTTCCCCAAATTTTTTGGGGGAAATGGGGGTGCATCTTATAATGTGGATATACCTTACCGATACCATTGCTGTAGGCTGCAGGCTGGAATGAGCAGGTGTCCAGTGCTGCTGCATGAGTCTGGTCCTGCGGGGCACTTGGTGGTGCTGCAGGGGTGTCTGGCGGTGCTGCGGAGGTGTCGGGTGCTGCTTCCGGGGTCTCTGAGGCTTTGGGGGGCTCTGCCGACATTTTGTGAAAGGCCAGAGTCCCCTGCACTTCCATGGTTTCCTGGACTTTCAGAAAATGTTGGCAGAGACCCCCGCAGCACAGGAGACACCGGCGGCAGTACCGGAGACACCGGCAGCAGAATTGGACACCCCCGGCAGCAACACCGGCACCCCGCAGCGCGGGACACAAGCAGCAGCAACAGACACCAGCAGCATAACTGGACACCCGAAGCGGCACACCGCACATGGGAACACCCCCTCATCCCAGCCTGCGGCTTGCAGCATCACCCCACTCCTGCCTCCTCCAGCAGCGACCCTAGGACCCCGCTTCACCGCAGCCACCACCCCCAGTAAGCAGTAAGACACTTGGATTATAAGAAGCACCTCCTTCTGATTCACTGTCAATCTTCATGCTGTGAGACTTCAAGCAAAGGAGCAGTCAGTCAAGGAGGTGGTGTTGGGTGGAGTTTAGAACCAGAGTGACAGAAGCTTGGAAGGAGGTTACAGACACAGAAGGCACTTCAGCCTCATTGCATTTACATATCATTATAGATTTCTCAGTAACCATATGTAGCAATACATTAGGCAAGTTGGAACTATGGACAGTGAAACAGATTGGAAATTACTTAAAGAGGATCGGTCACAAGCTCAAAAATGGCCAGTTTTTGTTCTTATTTTATTTCCAATGCTCCCCTGAGTAATCCAGGTTTATAGTCCAGTTACCCTGGTAAATTCCCCTTTCATTTAAAATAATCACTGGAAACAAATTCTCTCTAATATCTCTCAGAATCTCTATGTCCATCCCAGAGATTTTAAAAGTTCATTTACATATTAAGAAAAATGTGGATTTCTCTGGCATAAGACATCAGATCTTAGATATCAAGGTATCATTTTATTCAACTTTCTATGACTTTCTATGACTATAACAGAGTATGATCCAAAGACGACCTACAGTAATTTATCATTAGAACTTTCTGATGGCTTTTACATGCTTCTTCTTCTGTAAACAGCCATGTTTGAACTGTCCCTGAAAAATTCAACCCTCTGCTGCCAGTTTGAAGGCTTTGTACCCGACTGAAGGTTAATATAAATGCAACTAGTATGATTTCCCGGTCTTATGGATTTTACAGGTCTTTAGTGGTGAAAGTACGGAAATAATTCGCATTACAGGAATGTCTAGAACGGCCAGTGCTACCCAGAAAAGAAGCTGCAGACGGTAATGTGAAAAAGAGCTAGTTGGTTCAGCCAATCTCATCTAAATAATAGCACCTCCGATCAGAAACACATGTTTATCATTAATGAAGTGCAGAAAGTCTGGGTTGTTACCATGTGGCATTGACTCATAGCGCTTTTGTAAAAACACACCTTCCCCCGTAAAGAATGGTCCTTCTTGGCTGTCGCTGTGACTGATTTGTTTGTAACTCTTAATCTATCTAACTTACATTATTTAATTCCTTAAAACAATAATGAAATATGATTTCCCATTTTGAATTAGCAATGAAAACTCTGTTGATAGGTTTACAGTGAAATTCCACCAGTTCTGAAAATAACTTTTTACAGTTTTTTCCTGAACAGTCATGTTTCTGACACTCTGGCTGGCAGGAAACGTGATTGTAGCTATGCAGTCGCTAGATCCAGATACATCATTGTGCCCCTTCATTCTAAACATTGGTCCAGGAGTTTGTTGCCCACCAAACAGAAATCGATTAGGAATACCCCTCTAACTTAATGTTGACTTTAGAAAGTCAGAAAAACAAACCCTTACTTTACATAGTATTGTGAAAAATAACATAGCGGTAAAAGAAATAATGAAGGGATTATCCAGTTTTAGTAAGAAAAAAAAAGGCAAGAAAAATTCAGTAGATGTGAAAAAAAACTGTACTCTCATTTTATGAGATCTAGTTCAGCAGCTCCAGTGGGGCTCCTGTCTCGGTTTCCAAGAGGCTGGCATTTTTTGTTTTGTTTGTTTTTTTTCTAACACTGGATGACCCTTTAACTTTAAAACTATGTTTAGAGTAAGTTTGTGTTCACAGGGGAAAGAGTTAAAAAGTAAAATGGCAATGCAAGAAAAGAGGTCTGATGCATTTCAGTACTTTATTATAACATTCCCAACACCTTGTTGCCTGGTTGATTTATTGGTTGTTCAATTGGTTGTAAACTAATATAAGCAAAATTGATCTACCGGGTGTTATGATATCCTGAAAAGGTCAAGAGCATGGTGTGATGTAAGGAAGTACTCCCTCTGTTTTGGGCAAACATTAAAGGGAGTCCACAATGGTTTTTTGCCTCCCCATCTGGGAGCAGCATGATGTATGGGGCAGAGACCCTGATCCCAACAATGTACAGGTGCTTCTCACAAAATTAGAATATCAGCAAAAAGTTAATTTATTTCAGTTTTTCAATACAAAAAGTGAAACTCATATTATATAGAGTTATTACAAACAGAGTGATCTATCTCAAGTGTTTATGTCTGTTGATGTTGATGATTATGGCTTACAGCCAATGAAAACCCGAAAGTCATTATCTCAGTATATTAGAATAATTAACGAAAAACACCTGCAAAGGCTTCCTATGCATTTAAAAAGGTCCCTTAGTCTGTTTCAGTAGGCTCCACAATCATGGGCAAGACTACTGACTTGACAGATGTCCAGAAGGCAGTCATTGACACACTATACAAGGAGGGTAAGCCACAAAAGGTCATTGCTAAAGAAGCTGGCTGTTCACAGAGTGCTGTATTCAAGCATACTTATGGAAAGTTGAGTGGAAGGAAAAAGTGTGGTAGAAAAAGGTGCACAAGCAACCGGGATAACCGCAGCCTTGAAAGGATTCTTAAGAAAAGGCCATTCAAAAATTGGGAGATTCACAAGGAGTGGACTGCTAATGGAGTCATTGCTGCAAGAGCCCCCACACACAGATGTATTCAGGACATGAGCTAAAAGTGACGCATTCCTTGTGTCAAGCTACTCATGACCAATAGACAACACCAGAAGCATCTTACCTGGGCCAAGAAGAAAAAGAACTGGACTGTTGCTCAGTGGTCCAAGGTGTTGTTTTCAGATGAAAGTAAATTTTGCATTTCATTTGGAAATCAAGGTCTAGTGTGAAGATTCCACACACACATCAGCAGTGCCACAGGCTGATCACCTCCATGCAATGCCACATTGATGCAGTAATTGATGCCAAAGGAGCTCCGACCAAGTATTGAGTGCATTTACTGAACATACATTTCAGTAGGCCAACATTTCAGATTTTAAAATCATTTTTCAAGCTGGTGTTATAAAGTATTCTAATTTACTGAGATAATGACTTTTGGGTTTTCATTGTCTGTAAGCCATAATCATTAATATTAACAGAAATAAACACTTGAAATAGATAACTCTGTTTTAATGACTATATATGAGTTTCCTTTTTGTATTGAAGAGCTGAAATAAATTACCGTATATAATCGAGTATAAGCCAAGATTTTCAGCCCAAATTTTTGGGCTGAAAGTGCCCCTCTCGGCTTATACTCGAATCATGGTCGGTGGGTGAGGGGGAGAGAGGACCGTCGCATACTCACCTGCTCCTGGCGCTCCTAATGCTGTCCCTGCCTGTCCCATGGTCTTCCGCGCTGCAGCTGTTCCTCTATTTAGCGATAACGTGCTGCCGCTCATTAAAGTAATGAATATGGAGTCCACTCCCATAGGGGTGGAGCCGCATATTAATTACTGTAATGAGCGGTACCTGTGACCGCTCATTACAGGAAGAAGCTGCGGTACCATGGGACAGGGCAGGGACAGCGTCAGGAGCGCCGGGAGCAGGTGAGTATTTCATAGTCACCTGTCCACGTTCCATCAGCCGGGCGCCGCTCCGTCTTCTCGTGCTCTTGCAGTGACTGTGCAGGTCAGAGGGCGTGGTGACGTATTAGTGTGCGCGCCGCCCTCTGCCTGAACAGTCAGTGTGGAGAGACGGGATGCTGAGGAGCAGCGACAAGAGGTGAGTATGTGATTGATTGCAGCAGCAGCATTACATGTGGCACAATGCTGTATGGAGCGTCTATGGGGCCATAACTGCCTGGAGCATTATATGGGGCATCTTATGAGGCCATAACTGCATGGAGCATTATATGGGGCATCTATGGGGCCATAACTGCATGGAGCATTATATGGGGCATCTATGGGGCCATAACTGCATGGAGCATTATATGGGGCATCTATGGGGCCATAAAGAACGGCATGGAGTTTATATGGGGCATCTATTGGCCATCATGAACTGCATGGAGCATTATATGGGGCTCCTGATTCAATATGGATATTCAAAAACACTTAACCTACTGATGTCTCAATTAATTTTACTTTCATTGGTATCTATTTTTTTTTTAATTTACCAATAGCTGCTGCATTTTCCACCCTAGGCTTATACTCGAGTCAATAAGTTTTCCCAGTTTTTTGTTGCAAAATTAGGGGGGTCGGCTTATACTCGGGTCAGCTTATACTCGAGTATATACGGTAACTTGTTGATGATATTCTAATTTTGTGAGAAGCACCTATATCACTTACTTTGATGGTTGCTGCAGTTTTGATAAAATTACTGTTTCCTCTGCTGCAGTTCTAGCAGTTTTCTGCATGCTGAGCTCTGTATAACCCAGCCACACCACTGACTGACAGCTTTTTCTGTACACTGTTCTGCACTCCAATGTCTTCAGCCAATTCTTGCTCTCTGCACTGCTCAGCGCAGACAGTTTGCTATAGTGACATCAACGTGCTCTCTGTCCTGAGACAGAAAGAGTCTAGAGCTACGGTCACCAGGGAACGAGGAGAGGTAAGTATTTCAAACAGTTTAAAGCACCAGGGGAACCCGGTGCAAGCACCGACACTGGGCCCCTTGGCTCACCATAGCGTGTCAGTGTCCCCAACGGTGAGTGGGCTGGGGGGCTTGCTCATGGCCCCAGCACCTGCCCAAGTGGTGATGCTAGCTCTGCAAAGCAGACAACCTCCTCCTCACATTTGTAGTGAAAGAACCTATGTGCGATTACAGGTGCAGTCTAAACTTTCTATAATATTAAAGGGGTCATCCATTATTCAGATAACCCCTTCTAAATCACCATGTTCCATCCTTAAAAAAAAATAATAGCAGCTATACTCACAATTTCACCGGTGTTGGCATTGGTTCTCCCTAAGCTCTTGCGGCATTCTTATGTTGCTCAGGCCCTGCACCCAATCAGCAGCCACTTAACTCTGCCCTCCTCCGAGTCAATTTTGTCCAAAGGAGGGGAGAATGATGTAGCCCCTGACTGGTTGCACGGCTCACGTGACATAACAATGTCATGCGATCCTCGAGCAACCAGTACCAACACCGCCGTTATGGCAATGCTACTGAAGGGGGGTACAGCTGTTATTATGATTGAAAAGGGTGTTGTCCAAGTAGTGAACAATGCCTTTAATCCACAATAGCCAGACATATACAGTACATCTTAGTGCAAGACTCTCTGTTACTGTATAGTTAAGGTATTAGTAGTAAAGTATTGCAGTATAGACTTTTTTCCCCAAGATAAATTTGTAATTGATTGCTTATGTAATTTCAAAAAAGTCTGTTTGGATTTGTTCAGATGTATTTATTTCAATCAGTGTGCTGTCCCTGTACACAGCATCACTGACCAATTGTAAGGCAATGTGCTAGTGCAGGTGAGTGATTTTCCACATGGACCAATCATGCCATCATGCATCATCAATCCCATCATACACTCTCAAGACAATGCAAGTTTCAGTGGCTCCTAGTGATGAGGACTAGCACACAAAGCTGAGCATCTACGCTGTCACCTCCGCAATTTGCAGATGTGACTGCCTGGCCCATAAATTTAAATGTTCTTCAAAATATAGATCCAGGTTTACTACTTTTACCAAGGCTGTAAATAAAGTAAGTCCTCTATGATCTTTCTAGTGGAAATTATACATGTACAGTAAAACTACACTGCCCATAGAAAAGTAATTATATTGGTGGTATGTGCTATTTTTGTCCACAGCAGCAACGTGTAGTTGTAGTAACTTCTGGATATTTATTACCATCGAAGAATTGAGATTGCTTTTCTTAAGAAATAAAACCATGTAGGATATAATTAAACATCCACTAGATTTTAAATCATACCCTTTAATATGTAATAAGCTCAATGTACCAGAATCTGGAGCATTGTCAATTTCAGCAATGTCAGTAAATTCATTCCAAGGCAAATGAGAAGAGGCTCCTCAGAAGAGTAGGGCGAGTTTATGACCTGAGGAAACTGTAATTTATATGATTAATCAAACTTTTAAAGAAAAACAAAACAAAAGGTTTATAAGTAATTAATGAGAACCAGTCACGTGCAGTAAACAAAGGAGATTTTACTATCATTTGATGAAATGCACCATAGATGAACAAATTGTAGGGGACATGTGGAAGTAGGTATAATTGTAGGATCAGACTATAAAGGGATTGTTTGTGGTCTGTAATTATGGAGAGCTATATAAATAAAAGCAGCAGCACACTGCACTAAGCTATATGTGACCATCGAGGAATAGGAATTTTGAACTGCATTACTGCTATGTAGACTATGGGGGGCGATTCATCAAGACCGGCACCAGGCAAGGCGCATAGTGATGTGTGTGGCTATGTGCGCCTCGCCACTATTCTTACTCCAGCTTCTGCTGGAGCAAAAACTGTGGCGTGGAGAGCGTCGACACTTGTCATGAATTTAACAAGCGGGAATTGACACGTCCCTGTCCCAGCTCCTCTGTTGCAGCTGGGATGAGAAAATGACAGAAGTCACGTTTTTCTGTGCAACCTCTCGTTGTTCAAAAAATGGCAAAAGTTCAAAGCTTTCTTTGACAGAAATCTGACTAAAAAGCTTTGATGAATTGCCCAAATGCATATAGAATTAAGGCACTAATTGGACAATTTGTATGGGCCCATCTGTTAGGGGGCCCATTTCCACCTCCAAAGAAGTTGGAATTGTTCATTATGATGAGCTGTTTGACGGCAAAGGGTCCATATATTGATCTTGCTCAGGGGCCCTTTCCTGGTTGTGTGAGCCAGTCGAGGTGGGACTGAGCCAGTCGAGGTGGGACAGCTTTATGCTTTTTTTTTAATCAAAAACAGTGTTTACTAAATACCCTATGTTAATTACTTGCACTTGCTTTTCTACCTATTTATTTTCATTAGGGTAAATGCACACATTGTCTTTTCTTTGGTTTTGTGCGTTTATGCAGTTCTTATTCATAACTTAGGTTTGACTCAATGGCACAAACCTTATAGCCCGTGATTAAGAACCTGCCCCATCACATGACAATGCCAGAAATGTGGGCGTAGTCATAATACAATAATATGGAAGAAAAAAAATATATATATATATTCAGTGGGGGAAATAAATATTTGATCCCTTGCTGATTTTGTAAGTTTGCCCACTGACAAAGACATGAGCAGTCTATAAATTTTAAGGTTGGGTTAATATTAAAATTGAGAGATAGAATATCAAAAATACAATCCAGATAATCACATTGTATAAATTATATAAATTTATTTGCATTTTGCAGTGAGAAATAAGTACTTGATCCCCTACCAACCATTAAGAGTTCTGGCTCTTACAGACCTGTTAGATGCTCCTAATCAACTCGTTACCTGCAATAAAGACAGCTGTCTTACATAGACACCTTTATAAAAGACTCCTGTCCACAGACTCAATCAGGCAGACTCTAACCTCTACAATATGGGCAAGACCAAAGAGCTTTCTAAGGATGTAAGGGACAAGATCATAGACCGGCACAAAGCTGGAATGGACTACAAAACCATAAGTAAGACGCTAGGTGAGAAAGAGAGAACTGTTGGTACAATAGTAAGGAAATGGAACAAATACAAAATGACTGTCAATCGACATCGATCTGGAGCACCATGCAGAATCTCCCCTCGTGGGGTATCATTGATCATGTGGAAGGCGAGAGATCAGTCTAAAACTACACAGGGGGAAATTGTTATTGATCTCAAGGCAGCTGGTCACCAAGAAGACCATTGGTAACACATTACGCTGTAAAGTTTTAAAATCCTGCAGTGCCTGCATGGTCCCCCTACTCAGGAAGGCACACGTGCAAGCCCGTCTGAAGTTTGCTAATGAACACCTGGATGATTCTGTGAGTGATTGGGAGAAGTTGCTGTGGTCAGATGAGACAAAAATTGAGGGCTTTGGCATTAACTCAACTCGCCATGTTTGGAGGAAGAGAAATGCTGCCTATGACTCAAAGAACACCATCTCAACTGTCAAGCATGAAGGTGGAAACATTATGTTTTCGGGTGATTCTCTGCTAAGGGCATGTGACTACTTCTCTGCATCAATGGGAGAATGGATGGAGCCATGTATCGAAAAATACTGAGTGACAACCTCCTTCCCTCCGCCAGGACATTAAAAATGGGTCGTGGCTGGGTCTTCCAGCAAGACAATGACCCAAAACATACAGCCAAGGCAACAAAGGAGTGGCTCAAAAAGAAGCACATTAAGGTCATGGAGTGGCCTAGCCAGTCTCCAGACCTTAATCCCATAGAAATCTTATGAAGCGAGTTGAAGCTCCGAGTTAATGATTTAGAGATGATCTGCAAAGAGGAGTGGACCAAAATTCCTCTAGACAAGTGCGCAAACCTCAAACAACTACAAAAAGCGTCTGTTGCTGTGCTTGCCAAAAATGGTTTTGCCACCAAGTATTAAGTCTTGTTTGCCAGAGGGATAAAATACTTATTTCTCACTGCAAAATGCAAATACATTTATATAATTTACACAATGTGATTTTCTGGATTTTATTTTTGACTAGATGGTGGCCCGATTCCAACGCATCGGGTATTCTAGAATATGTATGCATAGTGTATAGCACAGCCCATGTAGTATATTGCACAGCCACACAGTACATTGCGCAGCCCACACAGTAAATTGTGCAGCCCACGCAGTACATTGCGCAGCCCATGCAGTACATTGCACAGCCCACGTAGTAGATTGCACAGCCCACGTAGTACATTGCGCAGCCCACGTAGTACATTGCGCAGCCCATGTAGTATATTGCGCAGGCCACGTAGTACATTGTGCAGCCCACGTAGTATATTGTGCAGTCCATGTAGTATATTTCACAACCCATGTTGTATATTGCGCAGCCCATGTTGTATATTGTGCAGCCCACATTGTATATTGCGCAGCCCACGTTGTATATTGCACAGCCCACGTAGTATATTGCGCAGTCCACGTAGTATATTGCGCAGCCCATGTTGTATAGTCACGTAGTATATTGCCCAGCCACGTAGTATATAGCACAGCCCATGTAGTATATTGCCCAGCCCATGTAGCATATTGCCCAGCCATGTAGTATATAGCACAGCCCATGTAGTATATTGCTCAGCCACGTAGTATATAGCACAGCCCATGTAGTATATTTCCCAGCCCACGTAGTATATAGCAATGTGGGCATCATATCCCTGTTAAAAAAAAGAAATAAAATAAAAAATAGTTATATACTCACCTTCCAGAGCCCCCGGATCCAAGCGAAGCGGTTACTGACGCTGCTCGTGCACTCCAGTCTGAAGAGTGAATTGCGGTGTCGCGAGATGATGACGTAGCGGTCTCACGAGACCGCTACATCATCATCTCGCGAGATCGCAGCATGGACCGGTTAACGGAGCGTCGCGAGCAGGAAAGGCCTGTTGTCGATCCGGGGGCCGACAGACAGTGAGAATATAACGATTTTTATTTATTTTTATTTTTTTAAACATTAGATCGTTTTACTATTCATGCTGCATAGGCAGCATGAATAGTAAAAAGTAGGTCACACAGGGTTAATAGCTGCGGTAACGGAGTGCATTATACCGCGGCATAACACGGTCCGTTACCGCTGCGATTAACCCTGTGTGAGGGCAGACTGGAGGGGAGTACGGAGCGGGCTGACTGTGGGGGGGGAGGAGTGGCCATTTTTCCGCCAGACTGTGCCCGTCGCTGATTGGTCGTGGCTGTTTTGCCACGACCAATCAGTGACTTGGATTCCATGACAGACAGAGGCCGCGGCCAATGAATATCCGTGACAGAAAGAAAGACAGAAAGAAGGACAGACAGACAAACGGAAGTGACCCTTAAACAATTATATAGTAGATATTCTGTCTCTCAATTAACCTACCCTTAAAATTATAGGCTGTTCATGTCTTTGTCAGTGGCCAAACTTACAAATATCAGCAAGGGATCAAATACTTATTTCCCCCACTGCATAGCCTTCATATTTATTAAAAGGTAGAAAACAAGATTCAAGATCAATCTGAAATCTCCCAGAAATACTTCACACCTTTTGCTGAGTCTGCCCTTTTTGCAGAACAATTCGTGACACTCATGACACCAAGACTCCATTTTACTAGGCAGTAACATGCAAGCCCCTCAATTACTAAAATAAATTCTTATTCTCATCGCCTCTATTATTTCGTATTCAGTCACTGTTACGTAAATACTTTTAAGTTGAGAATTTAGCACAAAATGACCTCCTCATTTAAGGTTCCATATTAAAATGTTATTTCATGCACAATGCGTACTTCAGTTCCTCGTGTTTCTAGACTCAATCTCTATGAGGATGCCAGTGGCTCACTGCATCGCTACGAAAACAGTAATTGCTATGTGCAGCATAAAGTTGTCAGGTACATGATCTTAAACTGAAGTTCATACTCAGCCACAGGCCCCTAATTTAGGGCCTGACAGAAATGCACGGTACAGAGTCTGTACTGTCTGAGACCTTTATGAACATTTTTAATAAAATGATTTTCAGTATTTTATGAACATATGATATAAGCAATTTTCACGCTTGGTTACATCTAAATGAGAAAAGCACTTTATGAGAAAATTACTTCTCATTTCACCATACCTTCATCTAAATCCAAGAAAAAATTATGTCAGTCTCCCTATTTACTGATGATGATGTGCTAAAACTATCCTTCCCTGGTGATTACAAGAGAACATCGTGTTTCATTTAAGTAACATGTCATGTATGTATGGATATTCAGTGCACAAAACTATCACTGTGCAGTGAGATTTTATTACTTACCCTATTTTGAAGCTTTCCAGAAAATGTTGTGCTTGAAGGTATAAACGAGTCCATAGGGAAGGCAGGGATTTAGAATCAAGTATTGGGATTGCTTGTACCATTTGGATTTAGAAACAGTATGTTGCTCATATTCAGTGCAAGACTTAGCAAATACTTGAGCCTATATTTTTCTTGTCCCCCTTTCAAGGGCAACAAATCTATATTTTAACTTATTTTTTTTTGTTTAAACATAACTATTAGTGCGTATGGTGCTTAATAATGGATGAAATTCCTTGCAAAAACTTTGCTTTTGTTCAGTGACATGACACAGCTATTACCTAATTAATGTGAAAATCTGATTTGCTAGATTACACACTGTGGGTGTATATAATGATCCGAAAGCATTGTGTTTGTATACACTTGCCTGAAGAAGGAGCTGAAACAGCTCAAAAATGCATAGCAAGTCAATAAACTTTTAAACTAGTCATCACTTCAGTGGTATTCCATATATCATATCCTCAGTAGTGCTATCTCAACCACCCTCATCCTCCCTTTGTTGTACATTTTTTCAAGTTACACCCACAAACTTAAAAGTATTTTATAGGAATTTTATGCAATATACCAACACAAAGTGCCAACACAAAGTAGCATGTATTTATGAAGTGTAAAGGAAATGATACATGGTTTTCTAATTATTTAAAAAAAGTAAATCTGAAAACTGTGATGTGCATTTGTGTTCACTCACCTGTAGTCTGATACCCCTAAATAAAATCCTGAGTGACCAATTGCCTACAGAATTCAAATAATTAGTAAATTGAGTTCCCTATATGTCATTTATTCTCAGTATAACTACAGCTGTTCTGTTGATATTAGATATCAAATAACATCATGAAAACAAAGGAACACACCAGATAGGTCAGAAATTAAGTTGTAGAGAAGAGTAAAGCAGGGTCAGGATATAAAAAAATATCCCAAGCTCTAAAAATTTCAAGGAGAACTGTTCAATCCATCATAAAAAAAAATGGATGGAGTATGGCAGAAATGCAAACCTACCAACAAATGGCCATCCATCTAAACTGACGTTCCAAGCAAGGAGAGCACTAATTAGAGAAGCAGCCAAGATGTCCATGGTCACTCTGACAGAGTTGCAGAGATCCACAGCTCAGGTGAGAGAACCTCTCCACAGGACAACTATTATACTCCATAAATCTGGCATTAATGAAAGAGTGGCAAGGAGAAAGTCATTTTTAAAAGAAAGCTATAAGAATTCCCATTTGCAGCTTGAAAAAACATATACGAGACACAGCTAGCATGTGGAAGAAGGTGCTCTGGTCAAATAAGATGAAAGTAGAAATCTTTGTGTTAAATGGAAAACGCTGTGTGTGGTGAAAAACTAACATTGCATATCACCCTGAAAACACCATCCCCACTGTCAAACATAGTAGTGGCATCATCATACTGTGGGGGTGTTTTTCTTTAGCAGGGACAGGGAAGCTGGTCATGGTTGATGGAAGATGGATGGAGCTAAATACAGAGCAATCCTGAAGGAAAAACTGTCAAAGGCTGCAAAAGGCTTGAGACTGGGGCATACAGTAGGGAGAAAAGTATTTAGTCAGCCACCAATTGTGCAAGTTCTCCTACTTAAAAAGATGAGAGAAGCCTGTAATTGACATCATAGGTAAACCACAACTATGAGAGTCAAAGTTAGAAAAAAAATCCAGAAAATCACCTTGTCTGATTTGGCAAAATTTATTTTGCAAATTATGGTGGAAAATAAGTATTTGGTCACCTAAAGACATGCAAGATTTCTGGCTCTCACAGACCTGTAACTTCTTCTTTAAGAGTCTCCTCTGTCCTCCACTCATTACCTATAGCAATGGTACCTGTTTGAACTTGTAATCAGTATAAAAGTCACCTGTCCACAACCTCAAACAGTCACACTCCAAACTCCACTATGGTGAAGACCAAAGAGCTGTCAAAGGACACCAGAAACAAAATTGTAGCCCTGCACCAGGCTGAGAAGACTGAATCTGCCACAGGCAAGCAGCTTGAAATCAACTGTGGGAGCAATAATAAGAAAATGAAAGACATACAAGACCACAGATAATCTCCCTTGATCTGGGGCTCCACGCAGAATCTCACTGCTTGGGGTCAAAAGGATCAGTACAGTGAGCAAAAATCCAAGAACCACATGGGGGACCTAATGAATGACCTGCATACCTACTGTGAAGCATGTGGGTTGCAACATCATGTTTAGGGGCTGTTTCTTTGCAAAGGGACCAGGACGACTGATCTGTGTACATGAAAAAATGAATGGGGCCATGTATCGGGAGATTTTGAGTGCAAACCTCCTTCCATCAGCAAGGGCATTGAAGATGAAACATGGATGGGTCTTTCAGCATGTTAATGATCCCAAGCACACCGCCAGGGCAACAAAGGAATGGCTTCGTAAGAATAATATGAAGGTCCTGAAGTGGCCTAGTCAGTCTCCAGATCTCAACCCCATATAAAACCTTTGTTTTCCATGTTGCCCAGCGACAGGCCCATAACATCACTGCTATAGAGGAGATCTGCATGGAGGAATGGGCCAGAATACCACCAACAGTTTGTGCCAACCTAGTGAAGACTTACAGAAAACGTTTGACCTCTGTCATTGCCAAAAAAGGATATATAACAAAGTATTGAAATGAACTTTTGTTAATGACCAAATACTTATTTTCCACCATAATTTACAAAATAAATCTTGCCAAATCAGACAAGGTGATTTTCTGGATTTGCTTGCTCATTTTGACTCTCATAGTTGTAATCTACCTATGATGTCAATTACAGGCCTCTCTCATCTTTTTAAGTGTGAGAACTTGCACAATTGGTGGTTGACTAAATACTTTTTTCCCCACTGTAGTTTCCGAGAATATTCACCTTCCAGCAGGAATGGTTTAGATCAAAGCATATTCATGTGTTTGAATGGCTCATCAAAGTCCAGTACCAAATCTCAATCAAAATCTGTGGCAAAACTTGAAAATTGCTTTTCACGGATGCTCTCCATCCAATCTCAATGAGCTAGAACAAGTTTGCAAAGAAGTCCTGTGCTTCACAAAGGTGAGACAGTTGTCTGTGTTAGCACATTGCCATGCCTGTTTGTGAAAGGAGCCTGCTGACACAGAAAATGTTCTCTTGTGCTGAGGACATTACCAGAAGTGAAACTTTGGAACCCAAAACAATTTCATCCAAGTACGGTAATTATTTTTAGAAGAATAACCTTTTAATTTATGGAAGGCATTTTTTTGCTATTTTTTCATTACCTCAATAACATATATAATATTTCTTGATTATATCATTGATAGTGAAACGTCACCTTTCTACTGTAAGTCCCCTGAAAGGAACATATGTACATAAAAGTTTGCCAAAGCCACTTCAATAACATTTCTGATTGTTTCATTAGGTCTTGAAATAATTTTCGGGGGAAACAATACTGTAACTCCCGGACACAAATTTACAGACATTTATGTTAACAGGTAAAGGAATATAAGTAAGGTCCCAATTGCAGGTATGATTAATGAACAAATAAGTAGGGATGAATTTACCCGTAGAAGTTTGGTTTCTGGTACCCGACAAAACTTTACTCCAAAGTTCGGTTCAGGTACCAGAACTGTGCTCAAACTTCAACCAGAACCCAAACCCCATTGAAATTAATGGGGACCCGAACGTTGGAGCTGGAAAATCTCTCTCTCTCTGAACTTCACAGTTTGAGTTCGCTCATCTTTATAAATAAGAATGGCAATGTTCCTTTTTTCATGATCACACTGCTAGTAGTACATATAGTAAGACACACATGTCAATGCAATAGTGAAACAAAGTAGAAGGGCATAGGTTCATAGCTATAAGATTCTCCAAGATTGTTTGTGTGATGGTGTGATATGCTATGTGGTATCATTTTTGTGTATATTTCTATTTTACTTATTTTCATGGTGTTCTCTTGTAGAAGGAGTTAATTGCTAATTGATGAATGGCTGTTGCTGCCATCTCATATCAGCCCCCACAGCACTGTATTGTTTACTAATATGCTAATGACATGTTGACCTAGCTTGTTGAAACAATGAGCCCCTGAGTCCTTCCCCCTCCTGACCTGTGAATGTGGAGGGAGACTTTTAAAAATATCAGGGAGGTGAGACACAGATCAGTCCTGTGTGGAATGATGATGTGTTCACAGCATCTCAGAGAGAAAGAAGAGTATATGGACTATGCTATCCTCTGTCTGCTGGATTGTTGGACTTTTATCCTGTTACTGAACTGCATTCGTGTTCTGGATTATTTTATCCTTTGTGCATTTTGTTAACTGATAAAAATAACTATTAACACTTCTATATTTTAAAGCATTCTTACGTTGCAGCATTTTTTCCATGCCTGCCTACAACTTATCCATCTGGAGCTTTAAAGGGGTAATCCGTGTCTACTCCCTTCAGCCTCAGAGGTGAGCAGGGTCATCGACGTCACATCTATAGATCTCTGCTGGCTCGTGTGTGCAAGCAGCAGGTGTACTAGGAACCAGCCAGTTAATTACTGTCAGCAGTTACATGGGCTAGTAGTGTTGAGCATTCCGATACCGCAAGTATCGGGTACCGGCCGATACTTGCGGGTATCGGAATTCCGATACCGAGATCCGATACTTTTGTGATATCGGGAATGGTATCGGGATTACTATCAATGTGTAAAAGAAAGAATTAAAATAAAAAATAGGGATATACTCACCTCTCCGACGCAGCCTGCACCTTACCGAGGAAACCGGCAGCCTTCTTTGCTTAAAATGCACACGTTTACTGCCTTCCGTGACGTCACGGCTTCTGATTGGTCGCGTGCCGCCCATGTGAACGCGACGCGACCAATCACAACAAGCCGTGACGTAATTTTCAGGTCCTGAATGCCTAATTCTAGGCATTCAGGATTTGAAAATTACGTTACGGCTTGTGATTGGTCGCGTGCCGCCCATGTGACCGCGACGCGACCAATCACAACAAGCCGTGACGTAATTTTCAGGTCCTGAATGCCTAATTCTAGGCATTAAGGATTTGAAAATTACGTCACGGCTTGTGATTGGTCGCGTGCCGCCCATGTGACCGCGACGCGACCAATCAGAAGCCGTGACGTCACGGAAGGCAGTAAACGCGTGCATTTTAAGCAAAAAAGGCTGCCAGTTCCCTCGGTAAGGTGCAGGCTGCGTCGGAGAGGTGAGTATATCAATATTTTTTATTTTAATTCTTTCTTTTACACATTAATATGGATCCCAGGGCCTGAAGGAGAGTTTCCTCTCCTTCAGACCCTGGGAGCCATCAGGGATACCGTCCGATACTTGAGTCCCATTGACTTGTATTGGTATCGGGTATCGGTATCGGATTAGATCCGATACTTTGCCGGTATCGGCCGATACTTTCCGATACCGATACTTTCAAGTATCGGACGGTATCGCTCAACACTATGGGCTACCAATCTTGATTGAAAAAAATTATTATAAGGATGTATTCTATCAGTCTGCTCTTCCGTATTTTTATCGGATGCATTCTACTGTATATTAATGCAAAAATCTGATTAACTTACAGCTAGTGAAAAGTGACTGTAAGTAACTATAATTTCACATGAATAATTGCACTACTTGGTGCTCTCGACTGAGATTGGCTTTCCATATATTCCGTTTTCAAAATGGCTGCCACAGGGACAAGGGGTTTGTAGTTATATGTTTAAACCACGCTTATCCCTCCTTTACTACCCAACAGCAAAGGAGGGGCAAAGAAGGTGTGATTTAGACTTACCACTGAACTCCCCATGCCAGTGTGGCAGCAGGAGAAACTGAAGGCTGATTTGAGAAGAGGAAACTGCAGAAGACTAACAGAGGACATCAGGTAGGGTGACAATACATGTGAAAAGTATGGTTACTTTTCAATCCCAGGATGGAGAGTAAAATCAAATATTTGAATAACATATTTCCACCTGGCCATTGGATTTGGGTCTCTTTCCATTCTGTATGGCACTGAGTGCACTTTCCAATACAGAGGATCACTGCAAAAAATGCATTAAACAGTCAATCCTACGGAGTTTTAGCTGTGTATGACACTAATTAAAATCTCTCTAAATACTAATAAATATTCATAGACTGAAATATAAATTTACCCTGGGAAGGTTATTTTGATCACTCAACTGCATTTTGCAGAAGTAATGGTCAACTCTGAGGTTCTTAAATAACCTGCCAACATTTGATATTTCTGCCATGAGGAAATTACAGTGCTCGCTTCGTAGCTCTTGCTGTACAAATCCACTGTCAGTCATTTTGCTTTCTTTTTTTCTAATCTCAGAAAAGGTTTAAATAGCACTCATGCTTTTCAGAGAAGTTAGGTATTGAGCACAACAAAGAGGCGAAAACGTCAGAAGGATGTTTACAAGTGTTGTTATTTGGGAGTTTCTGGGTGGAATATATAATTCATTTTTATCTATCTGTTCCACCTGTTGTTGACAGAAGGCAGACCTGGTACAGATGACCATGAACCATGCGGAAAAACAAGGTTAAATACATGGTGAGGACATGAACAATAAGTCACGTCTAATACACAAATACATGTATAAATCCTTGTGTGTCTAACAATCTTGATAACGCCATGTACCTGTCACTCAATGCATCAAGATCGAATCTCTGAATCAATGTTATTTGCCTTATTTTATACAAAGCTTTGGATTTTATAGCAGTTAATCCCTATTTTCCAATCACCCTTCAATCCTCCTTTCACCTCAAAGTCTGATCAGGGTCATAAAGACTGATAGCAATAATATCCTCACCGAATACCCGAATACCTCTCCTTTGGATGGACAGTCCCTTCTTCCAACTCAAAGCCCTCTTTCCATTTTAAGTCCTTAGATAAATCTTCTCTTTAAACCAGTGACTAGCTAAACAATAAGAAATTAAGTATTTTGATCAAGAGAACTGGTCCTTAAAAGCTTTTTGTACCCCAATATGATGATTAAAATATAATTTCATGCATTTTAAACATTAAGATTTTATATGTTGAGACTTTGAATTTAGTGATAAATTATAAGTGAAAAACTATTCCATTGTATAGAGATGCTTAAAAAAGACATTTTTGACACCTTGACCAATGCGTTCCTTTTTGATCATCCAAAAAGGTTTGAGATATATTAATCTTTTTCACACTAGAGATCTACTTTAGTTGCCTAGTGCTTGCAGAGCCGACAATAGAAGAAAAGAGAATTATATAACCTCTGTGTGCACAAGAACAACTGAGGCAATTCCCCCAGGTTTCAGCATGGACCCCTAAAAAGTTATTCTACAGTTATCTGTTGAGCGGCGCATGGGTTCCCAGTCACTTTCACTTCCTGGTTTCTGGCAGGTTGGGCACTCCTCTTTACATGACAGCTCTGGTGAATGGTAGAGTAATAGTATTAGTAGAAGTATAAAGTTCAGCACAAGGTTTGCTGTAACACATTCAACTATTAGTGGTTTGTTTTGGAGTGCATACTGCTATCACTACACAGTGGGTATGGAAAGTATTCAAACCCCTTTAAATTTTTCACTTTTTTTTTTTCATTTCAGCCATTTGGTAAATTCACAAAAGTGTATTTTTTCACATTAATATACATGCTGCACCCCATCTTGACTGAAAAAAACAGAAATGTAGAAATTTTTGAAAATTTAATTAAAAAGAAAAACTAATATATCACATGGTCATAAGTATTCAGACCCTTTGCTCAGACACTCATATTTAAGTCAAATGCTGTCCATTTCCTTGTGATCCTCCTTGAGATTGTTCTACTCCTTCATTGGAGTCCAGCTGTGTGTAATTTAACTGATAGGACTTGATTTGGAAAGGCACTCACCTGTCTATATAAGACCTCACAGCTCACAGTGCATGTCAGACCAAATGAGAATCATGAGGTCAAAAGAACTGGCCAAGGAGCTCAGAGACAGAATTCTGGCAAGGCACAGATATGGCCAAGGTTGCAACAGAATTTCTGCAGTACTCAAAGTTCCTAAGAGCACAGTGGTCTCCATAATCCTTAAATGGAAGAAGTTTGGGACCACCAGAAGTCTTCCTAGACCTGGCCATAGAGCCAAACTGAGCAATCGTGGGAGAAGAGCCTTGGTGAGAGAGGTAAAGAAGAACCCCAAGATCACTGTGGCTGAGCACCAGAGATGCAGTAGGAAGATGGGAGAAAGTTCCTCAAAGTCAACTATCACTGCAGCCCTCCACCAGTTGGAAGCCTCTCCTCAGTGCAAGACATATGAAAGCCCGCATAGAGTTTGCTAGAAAAAACACATGAAGGACTCCCAGACTATGAGAAATAAGATTCTCTGGTCTGATGTGATGAAGATAGACCTTTTTGGTGATAATTCTAAGCAGTATGTGTGGAGAAAAACAGACACTGCTCATCACCTGCCAAAACAATCCCAACAGTGAAACATGGTGGTGGCAGCATCATGCTGTTGGGGTGTTTTTCAGTTGCAGGGACAGGACGACTGGTTGTCATTGAAGGAAACATGAATGTGACCAAGTAGAGAGATATCCTGGATGAAAACCTCTTCCAGAGTGCTCTGGACCTCAGACTTGGCCGAATGTTCACCTTCCAACAAACAATGACCTTAAATACACAGCTAAAATAACAAAGGCGTGGCTTCAGAACAACTCTGTGACCATTCTTGACTGGCCCAGTCAGAGCCCTGACCTAAACCCAATTGAGCATCTCTGGAGAGACCTAAAAATGGCTGTCCAGCAACGTTCACCAACATTCACCATCCAACCTGACAGAACTGGAGAGGATCTGCAAGGAAGAATGGCAAAGGATCCTCAAATCCAGGTGTGAAAAACTTGCTGCATCATTCCCAAGAAAACTCATGGCTGTACTAGCTTAAAAGGGTGCTTCTACTCAATACTGAGCAAAGGGTCTGAATACTTATGACTATGTGATATTTCAGTTTTTCTTTTTTAATAAATTTGCAAAAATTACTACATTTCTGTTTTTAGTCAAGATGTAGTGCAGAGTGTACGTTAATGAGAAAAAAAATGAACATTTTTGAATTTACCAAATGGCTGCAATGAAACAAAGACTGAAAAATTTAAAGGGGTATGAATACTTCCCGTACCCACTGTATTTACACATAAAGATAGCAAGGCATTTGAAAAAGCACACAGGTCTAGACAGTGAGAGCAGTGATTAGAAGACCTGATCTGAAAGCAGCCGATGCTGGGACTGGTGGTTTTGTGAGATTTAAAACAGCAACTTGTCAGAATCTGAGAGGGAGGTAGGGGATAGAGCATCTAACTGCAGAATGCAAATCTATGGACTATAGAGAGGTGTCTGGTATGTTAGGAGTTATCCCCTCTACAGGAACATAACTAATGTGCACTCTCACTCAGGTTTTCGGTCAACACTAAGTGACCAAGCTCCATGTAAACCAGTTTTACACTATGGAAGGAAAATAACAGCGGAGAGAGAAAGTAAGTCAGTTGCAAACTTGCTTATTTTCATGTGGTCTAAGTAACTAAAGCAACTTATTAACTAGAGAATACCCTTTAGGCATGACAGTGAAACATTTTATGCTTGAATAAAACTGTACCATAATGTGCAGTAGGATACATGCAGTTTAGAGAAAAATTGTAAATGTAAACTTCCTTAAATCTATACCAGATTTGTATGCATCATATGCTTCCACTGTCTAATGCTGTATTTTACCAGCTTGTAATCATATTATTATTATTCAGGTCACACTGTGGCATTTCCATTTGGATCATTGTACATCTGGCATTTTGAAATGGCAACATTTGTATAGTTCCCAATCCTAGGAAACACGAACAAGATTTAGAAATATGTCTACCAGTCAGTTTTAGTATGTGTTATTCCTTCTATACTTTATTATAATGCCATTCTATGACATTAATCCTTGCTTTATAAAGCATATGTCTCCATTACACACCCAAAAATGGTTGCATAGTAATGTTTACGAGCTAATTCAATTTTTAATAACCAAATCGCAGGAAAGTATTTTTATTTCACTTTGCATTCTTTAGTATTTCTACTTGAAAAGGTGGATTTTATTCTACTTAATGAATGAAATCTGATTGTATCTTAGGAGTTATGCTTAAACACTCATGTAGATGAGTACCTTAAAGTGGATTTCCATTTAGAAATGTTTGAAGCCTATCAACTTCTTCTTGTTTAAAATAAGAAATAGATCTGTGCCTACTGACCCCGTCTCCAGTGCTGGTTCACTGTCGCTGCTCTAAGTGATCGTTTAGAGGCTGAAGTGGTGATATCATGTCATGACTACAGTGCACATAACAGCTGCTTCAAGAACCGCTCGCGTTGGAATCATCAGACCTCACACACCATTCCAGGACTTCTGGTTATCATAAGGGCCTGGAGGGTTCTGCACAGGTGTGCTGAAAGTCACAGCGCTATGACATCATGGTGTGCTTAGTGACCTTCCGCGTGCATCTGGAGATTCCAGAACAAGCAGAGCAGATCAGAAGATACGACAAGGACATGTGCCGGTGAGTAACGGAGGGGACGGAGAGGTGAGCAGTAAGGTAACAGGTTTTTGTTCATTTTGTTTATCTTTGATGGCCCTTTATGGCTAAAATAAAATGGAGGAAAGAGGTCTACATTCTGCTGAATCCCCATGAAAGGGAATGACAAAAACTCTGCATGTGCCTGTAATTGTTCGCACTATTAAACTATACTGTGTTCGAAATTATTATGCGAATTGGATTTAAGTGTCATAAGAATGTAATTTTTTGTTTTTTTAAATAAATTCATCAATGGTATTGTGTCTCAGGGTTCTTTGGATAAGAAAAATCAATCTCAAACACCTATGATGATTAGTTTGCCAGCTGAGCCCAATTAAAGGAAAACCACTAAAGAAGAACATTCCACATTATTAAGCAGGCAAAAGGTTTCAAGCAATATGGGAAAGAAAAAGGATCTCGCTGTGGCAAAAAAAATCACATAATACAATGCCTTGGAAAAGGTATGACATGACATCTTAAACATTGTATTATGAAGAGATTTATGGCTGATACAGGGCCTAGATTGGTTTGTGGAGATAAAGACAAAATGAGGAAGGTTTCTGACAGACACATTCATCAGGTTAAGAGACCAGCTGCTAAAATACCATTACAAAGCAGCAAACAGGTATTTGAAGCTAACTGTGCCTCTGGAGTCCCACAAACCTCAAGATGTAGGATCCTCCGGATGCTTGCAGTTTGCATAAACCTGCTGTTTGGCCACCCTTAAACAGGGCTTACAAGCAGAAATGGTTTAAGTGGGCCTAGATAAATGAAGACTAATTCTAAAACAATCTTGTTTACAGATGAGTGCCATTCATCTTTGGATGATCCAGGTGGATGAGTTGTGTATGGTTGATGGATGGCCACCATGTCCCAATAACGCTGTGATGTCAGCAAACAGGTGGTGGAGTCACTGGGAGAGAGCTGGTGTTAGGTGTCGAGTTCCCGCCGCTGCACAGGGGGAATCTCAAACCACCTCCGCTGCGGTCTCTCATTCTCCTCCAGCCGCAGCGGAGCCTGCTCAGCAGAGACGTCAGTCCCAGCACCTGGCTTGGACAGATACTGCATGTTTGGTTACTGCTGCCCTTCCAGGTTCAGCCTTTGTAGCCAATACTGTTTAGCGGCGAGCAGGCGCTCCTGGGACTAAGTCCTGCTTTTCTTCTTCTGAGCATGCCCAAGGGAATACCTCTCATTGAAGGTCGGGGGTCATATGCTCAGGCCCTGTAGCAGCTCCTATTGGTCCACTAGGAAGGTCCTGGAGTGCTGCAGCTATAAAGGGTTCGCATGGTCGCTTGGCCATGCGCTAGTATAAAATCAGTAATTGTGTGTGTGTGGATGTATGCCTGTTCTGGTGAAAGCTCCGAATCATTCCCATCCCTAGAGTTGATGAATGTTTGTGAATGTTGGAGCTGTCTAGTGCCAGATATTGCCATCCAGCACCAGGCACAATCTATACCGCGTCTAACCAGCAGTGACCGCCAGTGCGGTGCTGTACGCACTCTGTGCGGCTATCTCCTGTTTCTCCTGACAATCCATCAGTGTAGGGTGGGAACTCCCACTTGATCCCAGCATCTGACTCAGGGCATCCTCAGGCACGGGCTCAAAAGCCACCGAGGGTCAGAGCAGGATCAATCACCAGCATAGTGAGGGTGAATTGCAGGGATCCCACTAGTATCCATTTGCTGCACCCTGTGACTGCTAACAGGGCACAGCGTTACCTTTATTCCCTGTGACTCTGTGAAGCAACAGAGTTCGCTCCTATACAGACCGGGTGACGGAACCTGTGTCTATTCTTGCATAGTATTGCCATATAGTACCACCATATAGTGCCGCCATTAACTAGCAGCAGGTTCCACTCCTGCAAGGTGGACCCCGGGCTGCGAACGCACCTTTACTATCAATATATTTACTCGGTTTGTTCTGCCATTCCTAATAGTATACTATTGCCAGGGTCTGGCTAGTAATGGCGGACAATCAGCATCTGCAAAGGTACATCCAGCAGCTGGAGAGTAGGTTGGCGGATCTTGAACGCACAACCTCGACCATGGATGTCACCGCAGTCGCTGTTCAGGCTGCTAGCGTAGCTGCAGCCAGTTTGTCCACTGCCACCCCTGCTCCGACATTATCCCATCTCCCGTTACCAGACAAGTTTGCTGGTGACAGTAAGCTGTGTCGGGGATTCATGATCCAGTGTGCCATACATCTAGAGCTTCCGGCTACACGTTTTCCCATGGAATGGGCTAAAGTGGGATTTATTATATCCCTTCTGTTGGGCAGGGCGTTGGCAACACCGCTGTGGGAGTGCGATGATCATGTGGTGCAGAGTGCTCCTTGCTCCCTGGATTCTCTGAAACAGAATCTGTATGGGACCTCATGTCACCCATGATACGGCGCTCCAACTGCTGGCATTGACACGGGTCTCGTCCATGGTCAGTCAATTCGCCGTCCACTTCCGGACTTTGGCATCTGAGCTGGAGTGGCCGGATAAACTCCTTATCCCGGTGTTCTGGAAGGGACTGGCTGACCATCAGTAAATATGACGTCTTAATGGTGCAAATTTAACAAATGACCATTTTTACAATTCTGATGTGCATAATAATTTGGAACAGAGCATTTTGAGTTTTTTTAGTTTTTAAAAAAATATTGTTATCATGGAAATGTATACAATACAATTTGATTTATACTCTAAGGGATGATGATTTGAACATTATACTGACTTATTTGCATCAACCATTTAACAAAATCAAAGGAAAAATAGCATTTGCATAATAATTTGGAACACAGTGTAGTTTTAGTTTACGTTATAGGCATATTTGCAGTCTTAGGGGTAAAGTCATGGTATAAATTTATAGATATGAAAATGCAAGGAGTTAAGAGCTGCTAAAATATAATAAAACAAGTATAGCGAAAATGCCACAGATGTGCATTTTACAGAGCATACTCCTGGTAACAGAACCGTAATGAACATGGAAATAACAGTATATCTTATAATAATTAGAGTGATAAATCATGGCTGAGACATGTTTACTAGGTGCCTTGCTAAGCCCATAACTAACATAAATACCTTCAAAAGACTTAATATAGATTCGATTAATGATATCATTTATTTTGTTCTTTACCGGAGGCAGGCTCACTTTACTTAACACAATTACACATCCTGGTCTGTCAAACAAGGTCTTTATTATATCTTCCTGGCTGGGTAACATTTGGGAATTGACAAGGAGATTTTGAAAGCATGTCGAGCTTGCATTGATTGGTATCGTCAATTAAAGTGAAACCATTAAAAGCTAGTATCAATAGGAAAGTTTTTGAAAAGTGCATCTAATTGGCATTAATTATTGTATGCCCCATTGGCAACAATATAAGACACAGTATTAAGTAAGACCCTTTCCTTCTAGGTTAAGATTAATTGGATAATTAGATTCAGTGGCGCTTTTTGTGGGCATTAATAAGGGTAGGAATTTTTACCAATGTCAAAACTTGAATATCCATTTTTTTTTATAGAATAAGGAATGCTGTACAACAGCTGGGAATTGCCCATAGGGGAAAGTAGCACTCGCTATATAAAAGTGCGGAAAGAGAAGAAACACCCACCTGAAGACGTTATAGAGCTGATTATTATACACTTTTATAGCGCCATTTATTCCATGACGCTTTACATGTAAACAGGGCAAATATAGACAAGTACAATAAGCATGAGTAAAACAAGGCACACACAAGTACAGGAGGAGAGAGGACCATGCCCGCGAAGGCTCACAGTCTACAGGGGATGGGGGATGATACACTAGGAGAGGGTAGAGCTGGTCATGCGGCGGTTCAGTAGACTGGGGATCACTGCAGGTTGTAGGCTTGTCGGAAGAGGTGGGTTTTCAGGTTCCTTTTGAAGGTTTCAGTGGTAGGCGAGAGCCTGAGGTGTTGGGGTAGAGAGTTCCAGAGTATAGGGGAAGCACGGGAGAAGTCTTGGATGCAGTTGTGGGAGGAAGACATGAGAGAGGAGTAGAGAAGGAGATCATGAGATGATCAAAGGTTGCATGTAGGTAGGTACCGGGAGACCATGTCACAGATGTATGGAGGAGTCAGGTTGTGAATGGCTTTGTATGTCATTGTTAGTGTTTTGAACTGTAGCCTCTGGGCAAAAGGAAGCCAGTGAAGGGCCTGGCAGAGAGGAGAGCCTGGGGAATAATGGGGAGACAGGTGGATTAATCGGGCAGCAGATTTTAGAATGGATTGGAGTGGTGTCAGAGTGAAAGAGGGGAGGCCAGAGAGTAGGAGATTGCAGTAGTCGAGGCGGGAGATGATAACGGCATGTACTAGTGTTTTTGTGGTTTCATGGTCAAGGAATGCATGGATCCGGGAAATGTTTTTGAGTTGGAATCGGCAAGAGAAGGCAAAGGCTTGGATATGTGGCTTGAAAGAGAGGGAAGAGTCAAAGATCACCCTGAGGCATCGAGCGTGCGGGACTGGGGAAAGTGAGCAGCCACTGACATTGATGGATAGGTCGGGTGGAGGGGTAGAGTGAGGTGGGGGAAAGACGATGAATTCTGTTTTGTCCATGTTCAGTTTTAGAAAATGAGCAGAAAAGAAGGATGAAATAGCAGACAGACATTGTGGGATTTTGGTCAGTAAGGAGGCAAGGTCAGGTCCAGATAGGTAAATCTGCATGTCATCAACATAGAGATGATATTGTAAACTGTGGGATTTTATGAGCTGTCCCAGGCCGAAGGTGTAGATGGAGAAGAGTAGGGGTCCTAGAACTCAGCCTTGGGGAACACCGACAGACAGGGGGCGAGATGAGGAGGTGGTGTGGAGAGGGAGACACTAAATGTCCGGTCTGTTAGGTATGATGAGATCCAGGATAGGGCCAAGTCTGTGATGCCAAGACATGAGAGAATCTGTAACAGGAGGGAGTGGTCCACAGTCCAGGAGGAGGAGGACAGAGTAGTGTTGCTTGCTCTTGGCAGCTAGTAGGTCATTGGTCACTTTAATTAGGGCAGTTTCAGTTGAGTGATGTGGTCGGAAGCCAGATTGTATCCGGTCAAAGAGGGAGCAGGAGGAGAGGTGGGAGGACAGTTAAAGATGGACATGCTGTTCCAGTAGTTTTGAGGCATAAGGGAGAAGGGATATCGGGCAATAGCTGGACACAGAGAATGGGTCGAGGGAGGGGTTTTTTGAGGATAGGTGTGTTGATGCGTGTTTGAAGGATGAGGGGACGACACCGTTTGTAAGTGAGAGGTTGAAGAGTTGTGCTAGGGTTGGGATGAAGACTTTTGCGAGGTTAGGGATGAGGTGGGACGGAAGCGGGTCAAGCATGCAAGTGGTGAGATGTGGTCTTGACAGAAGGATGGAGAGCTGATCATCTGTCATGGTGGAGAAGCTGGCTTTGGAACAGGGCTGAGAAGTAAAGAGGAGGGCCATTAGGGGCTGCGGGCTAAAGCTTTGTCTGATGTTATCGATCTTCTGCTTAAAGAAAGAGGCAAATTCTTCAGCAGAAAAGAGAGGGGAGGGAGGAGATGCTGGGGAACGGAGTAGATAATTGAAAGTGTTGAAGAGCTGTTTAGGGTTGTGAGTCAGGGAGGATATGAGAGATGAGAAGAAATTTTGCAACCCGGGGTCCACCGTGCGGAGATGTGAAACCGCAGCTAGTGAACAATGGCGGAAGTGTGCGGGAAGCAATCTAGAAAGCACATGGGGTTAAATGTCACCCGGTGTGTACAGAAAGTAATTATCCAGCTCTGTTAGCTTCACAGAGAGAGGGGTAGAAACGGTATGGCATGGATAGATGCCACGCTAGTGGAAATGGTGCTATGAGAAATCCCCTGTTACTTCACAGGTGAGTGCTACCCTCTCAGGGGCAAGGGAACAGGTAGTGAACAGACACAGCATATGCACTCACACGAACTCCTCTCTGGAGGTGCCGGAATTCTAAAGGCTGTACGCCAATCCTGTGCACATGCACGAACTCCTCTCCGGAGAAGCCGGAATTCTAAAGGCTATACGCCTGCCTTGAGAACACACAAAATAGTCCACACCACTGTAGTGTTCCACACACGCATGTAACATAAATGATCTTAGCACACCAATGGGCACGCCAAAGATCCTTTTATAGATTGTGCCAATCAGACAGGACCTTGCTCGCAGGCCAATCCGGAGCTGGCACAGGACCTGAGCAGCTGACGGCCGACCACCAATGAGAAGTCGACTCACGAGTATGCTCATTGGAGTGATTTCTGGACTTAGATCCAGGAATGTCTGTTTGCTGCAGCCTATTGCTAGTTACTATAGCTGTAACTGGAGAGCCAGCAGTAACTAGACGAACAGTATGAGTCTGAGCAAGACGCTGAGACCGAGGTCTCTGCTGAGCATGCTCCACTGCGGATGAAGAAGAATAGGAGACCGCAGAGGGAGACAAGGTTTGGGATCCAACTCGTGCAGTAGGAGAATCCTGGCGCATAACATTACCCCCCTCCCTAGCGCCCCCCTGGCGAGCCTCGCTAACCTCAAAGGCTGCAATAGACTGGGGGGTACGAATGTGCTCAACCGGCTCCCAAGTCCTAACCTCTGGACCATGACCCTTCCAATCAACCCCCAAAAATTTGTTGCCACGCACCAGCTTGGCACCAGCAATAGCATTTACCTCAAAATCATCCGAAGATTAACCCAAAGTCCCAGCAGAAGACTCAGAAAACCGAGACATATGAACGGGTTTTAAGAGGGAGACATGAAAGGTGTCAGTGATATTCAGGCGCAGCAGAAGGAACAGGCAATATACTACAGAATTAACCTGTTGAAGGACTTTAGAGGGACCCAGATAGCGGGGAGGAAACTTAGAGGCCTCTATGCGCAACTTGATATTACAAGCTGAAAGCCACACCAAGTCACCGAAGGTGAAAACCGGAGCGGGACGGCGATGCGCATCAGCAGAGGCCTCATTCTCTCCTTAGAGGCCTGAATGGTATCCTGTGTGCGGGCCCAGATGTCACGAACCTCCACAGCCCAGTCTACCACCCTAGAGTTGGAAGACGAAACGGGCATGAACACGGGAACACGAGGATGCTGACCGTAATTAAGGAGGAACGGTGTCTGCCCTGTAGAATCGGCAACGGCAAACTCTGCCCATGGTAGCAAGGATGCCCAGTCATTATGCCTGGCAGAGACAAAGTGCTATAAATATGTGATCAGAGTCTGATTGGCCCTCTCCACCAATCTGTTCGTCTCGGGATGATATGCTGAGGAGAGATTAAGCTCAATACTGAGCAGCCGACAGAGAGCTCTCTCCAGAACTGAGAAGTGAACTGGGGACCCCGCTCACTGACTATTTTATCAGGCATCCCGCGAAGATGGAAGACATGCTTCTTGAAAAGCATGGCCAGAGCCCATGCTTACGGTACATGCGGAAGGGGAACAAGATGTACCATCTTGGAGAAATAATCGGTGACTTCTCAGATGACAATATTGTTACGGGACTTGGGCAAGCCCACAATGAAGTCCATCCCGACCATCTTCCAAGGCCTATCTGCCACTGGTAAGTGATGTAATAAGCCCGCAGGCCTCTGCAGGGAAGGCCGGTTCTTGGCACAAGAAACACATGCCTGATCATATTCCCTAATGTCATGTGCCATCCGCAGCCACCAATATGACCTCACCAGAAGCTCAGTAGTCCTCTTGGTCCCGAAGTGCCCATCCAACTTAGATGTGTGAGCCCAAGAGAGGACCTCTGGCTGCAGGTTTGGTGGTACAAGAGTCTTGCCCGGAAGGCACTGACTCTAGCAAAACTAGCGCCACCGTTCGCAGAGTCTCTGATGGAATGATTAGCCGTGGTTCATCCCCTTCTTCGGAAGAGACGATGGAATGGGATAAGGCATCAGCCCATAAATTCTTCTCCCCTGAGAGAAAGTGTAAACATAAATCAGGAGAAGAATAGAAACCACTTGGCCTGGCGAGAATTTAGCCGTTGGGCCATCTGCTGATAGAGCAGATTCTTATGGTCCATAAACACCTGGAAAGGATGCCGAGCTCCCTCCAGGAGATATCTCCATTTGGAGAAGGCCAAATTCATGGCCAGTAGCTCCCTGTCCCCGATGGAATAATTGTTCTCTGCCAGTGAGAAAGACTTAGAGAAGGAGCACAGCTCCTGCACCGATGGAAGAGGCATACCCCTCTAGAATAAAGGGCTTATCCACATCTGGCCAATGCAACACAGGAGCCCTAGCAGAATGGGACTTTAAGGAGACAAAGGCCTCAGATACCTCCGTGGACCATAGCTTAGGGTTAGCTCCCTTCTTGGTAAGAGCTACCAAGGGAGATGCCAGAGTAGAGAAGTGGGGAATGAACTGGTGATAGTAATTAATAAATCCCATAAAGTGCTGCACCACTTTAAGGGAATTTGGCTCCTGCCAGTTCAACACCGATTCCACCTTGGCAGGATCCATAGCCAAACCCTTGGCTGACATTTTATAGCTAAGAAATGGTAGAGACTCCTGCTCAAATACACACTTCTTAAGTGTGGCGTAGAGACAGTTGGCACGCAAGAGTTCAAAGACTCTGGCCACATCTTTACGATGAGTATCCAGATTGGGAGAGAAAATAAGGATGTCATCCAAATAGACGACTACTGAAGTGGATAACATCTCCTGAAAGATGTCATTGATGAAGTCCTGTAAGACGGCCTGGGCATTACAGAGACCAAATAGCAGTACCAAGTATTCATAATGCCCATCCCGGGTGTTAAAGGCCGTCTTCCATTCGTCACCCTCGTGAATGTGTATTAAATTATAGGCGCCTCGCAGATCTAACTTGGTAAATATCCTCGCACCCCGCAATCTGTCAAACAGCTTGGAGATAAGAGGTAGAGGATATATATTCTTGATGGTGATGGCATTCAGACCCCTATAATCTATGCAGGGATGGAGCTCCCTGTTCTGCTTTTGGACCAAGATGAACCCAGCTCCCGCAGGAGACACCGATTTCCTAATAAAACCCCTTTCCAAATTCTCCCTTATATCCTCCAACATTGCCTCAGTGTCCGGGAGCGACAAAGGGTAAACACGCCCACGAGGTGGCTCAGCCCCAGGGATGAAGTCAATCGGGCAATCATAGGTATGATGGGGAGGAAGAGTGACATTCTTGGAAAACACGTCCGCATACTGCCAATAATGCTTGGGGAGCGAAGTTAGATTCGCAGGAGGAACCTCAGACGACCCATCCTAAACCTGGGCCTTGAGACACTGACCCTGATATGCCTAACTCCAACCTTGTATACTCCCCATGGCCCAATTGATATGAGGTGAATGAAACAGGGGATACCCAGCAACACCTCATCGATACCCTCGTGGAAAATGAACAAGGAGATTAACTCCTGATGTCTTGGAGAAACCTCTAGGGAAAGGGTAATGGTTTGATGGGTGATCTGAGTGGGTAATGTAGAATCATTAACCACTTTAACTGTAACCGGACTGGAGAGCATGACCAGGGGTATTGCGTGCTGTAGGGCGAAAAAAGAGGACATGAAATTACCCTCTGCCCCGGAATCCACGCAAACCTCTGCAGAGAGAGAGCTTGACCCATGGGACAGTGTCACCTTAAACGTAATTTTGGAGGACAACACCACCGTGTCTAGTGAGTCTCCTCCAATAGCCGCTATATGCGGTCATTTCCCTGCCACTGGGGACACTTGTTGGCATAATGACCAGGCTGCCTACAAAAATTGCAGATCGGAGGTGCTCGAGCGAGATGAGACTTGGATACTGCTCAAGAAATCTCCATGCCGTCCTGTGGCTCCAAAACCTGGGCCGGAGATTCTAGAGGCTTGACAAAGTTAGGAGCAGGCCAAAACTTCTGTCGACACTGGGCTCGCTCCAACCCTCGCTTGGAATGACGAATGTCGATGCGAGTGGAGACAGAAATTTATTCCTCCAGTGTGGCAGGAATCTCCCTAATAGCCAGAGCATCCTTTACATGATCAGCCAATCCCATCCAGAAGACAGGGATAAGAACTTTATCCGGCCACTCCAACTCAGAGGCTAGTGTCCGGAAATAGATGGCATAATGGCTGACCATGGAGAAGCCCTGGGTTAAAACCAGAAGTTGGAGCACGGTTTTGTGGGTGACACGAGGCCCTAAAAAGACCTGCTTTAGGGCGCTCAGAAAACTCCAATGCTCTGTCCGTTAACAGGGAGATCACAAATCCCACCTCAGCCTGTTCGAATGGGAAATGTGACGCCAGTAGCTTCAAATGTATAGCACAGTGGTTCAAAAATCCTTTACAGGTTTTACTGTCACCCATGAACTTTTCGAGCTGAAGGAGATGAGAGAAGGACAGAACAGAGGTGACAGTGTGGACACCCGAGATGCAGCTTCACAGTCTGCATGAGCTGCTACCACGGAAACATCCACAGCTGAGGTCGCGCGCTCAAGAGCAGACAACCTGGTCACCAGCTGCTGAATGTATCGCTGTAAACGCTGCTCAGAGGCGTAGCTAGGGTTTTGGTCCAGGGGGGGGCGAAGCTTCTGAGTGGGCCCCTAACCAGGTAACCTTCATTACAATTTAGTGATGCGCCCTAATAGTGGAGGAGAACCTCAGCAGATGACCGCGCTGTTACTGAAGATAATCTCTATATAAAGACCAACACTGATATTACCGCCATATGGTCAGTGGTAGATACCAGTCCTACAGAACATATAACAGATCACTGCACAGTTACAGATAATGACTTACCTCTGACGTTCTTTCTGATAGAATTGTTCATTTTTCCCATCTTTTCCATCTGGCCCAAACCGACATGACAACTTCTTCCAGCTACAACTCATCTGCAGAGAATACAACAAAGACACGTTTCACTTCTCACATTCCAGCACCATCACCATCTATTCCCAACTTGCACAACCTCCTCATCCTGCTGATACCGCAATACTGAGCCGCCGCTGCCATATGTGTCCCTATTAGTGCACCAGCTGTGTGGTTCTCTGTGCCCTCTAAATTCTAAAGCACCCCTCTATAATATAGTAATGCCGGGTGCAAGTGCCCTAGAAAACAGTGCCCACATTTTGTCCCCTAGAAAGTAATAATGCCCTCTGTGTGTGACCCTTTGATAGTCACGGTAACCTGAGTTCCCTTGTAAGAATAAGTGCCCACTTTACATTTAATAAAGTCCCAAGTCTCCCCCACTGTACAGCTCCCCTATACACAGTATGATGCCCCCCACTGTATATACTAACCCGTTAATATCCTCCAAACTGGCTCCAACACTGTATGATGGCCCCGTCGCTGTAATCTCCACACTGAATGATGGCCCTCTAGATAGCCTCCATATAGCATAATACACCGGATAGTCCTCAATATGGTATAATACATTCCCCATAGGCCTCCATATACGGTAGTATCATGCACTCCCCATAGGCAGACCCTATAGTATAATGCCCTTCACATAGGAAGACTATATAGTATAATGCAGCTCCCATAGGCAGCCTCTATAAGGAAGGCTGTAAATGTGTCCCCAATCCCCTCCGCAAGGCATAAAAATGACCTCTCATTATACTCACCAATGGCTCTCACCAAGGCATCGCTGGTCTTGACTTAAGATCGCCATCCTCCATTACTGCTTCATCTGTATGACACATCCTACGTCATCCACACAGTGTCACCCATCACGCTCCTGTGCAGGCACACTTCTCTCTAGGCTGCTGAAAGCAGAGCCAAGTACTGTAGTGCATGTGCGCTGGGAAAGGCCAAAGGGCGCTGATTACCTGGAAAGCTGGCGCACGCGCACTACAATACTGTGCTCTGACTTCAGCAGGGCAAAGAGAAGTGCGCCTGCATGGGAGTGCGATAGAGGACACTGAATGCATGATGTAGGACGCGTCTTCCACACGAAGAGGGACAGCGATCACAGGAAGAGGGTCAGCGCCCAGACTGTGCCATCCGTGATTATAATAACAGCTCTTTTTTGTGCCTTGCATAGAGGATTGGGGACACAGAGAGCATTCTAGAACACTATGTGAGGGCGTACAGATGCTGGCCGGACCTTATATGGTGACAGGCTCCCACATGTAAAAGCCGTCCTGCAAGATTCCAGCCGCTCGCAAACTTAAGAAAGTAATCATTCTCCTTCTCATAAGCTAATCAGCAGTAAATACATTATGTGCAAGACACTTATCGATCACATGTCAGTGTTCAGTGTCTGTCCAGATTGCAGGATAAACAAGTTTAAAGGGAACCTGTCACCCCGTTTTTTAAAGATGAGATAAAAATAGCGTTAAATAGGGGCAGAGCTGTGCTTTACATTAGTGTCTTTTGTGTGCCTTTATTCCCCAGCTATGCTGCCGAAATACCTTTGTAAAGTCGCCATTTTGGGCTGTCACTCACGCTGGTCTGGTCAAATGGGCGTGGTGACATCGCTGTTTCTTCCCCCAGACCTTGCTTATCTGTCCGTTGGTGGCGTAGTGGTGTGCGCCATCTTCCTGAGGCCGCGCGTGCGCAGATGGAGTGCTCGGCTTCCTGGGGCTTCAAGAAAATGGCCGCCGCGATCTCCATCTGCGCACGCGCGACATCCCGCAGCCATTTTCCTGAAGCCCCGTGCAGCAGAGAACTCCATCTGCGCACGTGCGGCCTCAGGAAGATGGGCGCCCCCACCGATCACCAGGGGAACAGCGCAGATCGCGCTCTTTTCCTTCACCTGGGCAGTGGATTCGGCAGCTGGACATGCGCACACCACTACGCCACCAACGGACAGATAAGCAAGATCTGGGGGAAGAAACAGCGCTGTCACCACGCCCATATGACCAGACCAGCGTGAGTGACAGCCCAAAACGGCAACTTTACAAAGGTATTTCGACAGCATAGCTGGGGAATAAAGGCACACAAAGACACTAATGTAAAGCACAGCTCTGCCCCTATTTAACGCTATTTTTATCTCATCTTTTAAAAACGGGGTGACAGGTTCCCTTTAAGAACCTTCATTGCTTTACATACTGTGCCTGTATGTATGTATTCAAGGCAACAGATCAGACATATCAATTAGCAAATGACATGTGCCAAGATACTCAACATGCTGTGTGGAGAGTGTCCTCTGGTCCTGGGGGCTGCTCCTCAGGCTCCTCCAAGTCAGATGCTGCAGACATCATGTGTAGGCAGTGAGCTCAGGTCACAGTCAGAGGCAGAGTCCCCCTTTGTCCCCGCCTGCTGGAGCTGATCACTTCTCTGCAGCACAGGAGCTTTGAAGCAGAGCGCGCTCAGCCGGGATTGGGTGAGTGGCCTCCCTTCCCCCTCTCCTCCACAGACTGCAGAAGAGCGATCACATGACTCACTCCCTGCACTCTGATTGGAGGCCTTCTCTTCTCTCTGCTGACTCCCTGTGAGTGTTTGTACTGTGCATGTTACTTTAGCTACATACACAGTACAAACACAGGGGAAACTAAAGCTAAACATTGACTGGAGGCAGGGGCCCCTAACGCCGGCCCTGACAGTAGCGTAGCTCCGGGTGGGCCCCCTCAGAGCACAGGGCCCGGGGTGACCGCCCCCTCTGCCCCCCTGGTAGCTACGCTACTGACGCTGCTCGTCCATCACTTCTAGCAAGACCCTGGCGCTAAGATACTGTTAGGGTTGGTGGATCGCAATAAATATAAATAAAGATGACGTGCGATCGCAACCCAGGGTCCACCGTGCGGAGATGTGAAACCGCAGCTAGTGAACAATGGCGGAAGCGTGCATGAGCATGCTCAGTGGAGTGATTTCTGGACTTAGATCCAGGAAAATCTGTTCACTGTCACCTATTGCTAGTTACTATAGCTGTAACTAGAGAGCCAGCAATACCTAGACGAACAGCACGAGTCTGAGCAAGATACTGAGAAAGACGTCTCTGCTGAGCATGCCCCACTGCGGTCGAAGAAGAATGGGAGACCGCTGAGGGAGACAAGGCTTGGGATCCACCTCGTGCAGTAGAAGAATCCCGGCATCTAACAGTGGCTATCTGCCCAAGATCAGGATATAGCAGCGTTTTTGGCGTATTTCCGCTGCCTCAAAAACGCTGAGTACTAATCACGCAAGTAAATCCGCATGTATTCAGTGAACCATATCCACATGAGAAAAAAAGATGATATCATGTCAGTAATGTACAAAAGAAGTAACAAATTTTATTATAATTAACATAGACAAAGGTGAAGGGAAATGAATATACAAGACACCACTGCACCATGTGTATCGTGCAGGCGTGCAACAACCAGGAATATCCAGCAGTAGTAAATGTTAAGTATACAAAGCCATACTCCCATGTATGTAGCTAAACTAAATGGAGTACATACACAGTGTATAAAGCAAATAACAAGAGGGAATGGCTAACTGCTGGAACCTAAACTACAATGCCCACCGCTCCATAGTATAATCAGCCTCCCATACAGACATGTATGTAGGAGTACCATCATAAAGGAAAAGTAAGACCATAATCCTTACCAGCAGCAGGATGTAGGCTAGGTATCCAGGAGGCGCGCCCCAATGCGCGTTTTGGTAAGTTACTTTCGTCTGGGAGCGTATTCAGTGAACCATGCAGATTTACTGCATCTAATGAATGGCTATGGGTGAGAGTAGCATCTCCGCTGCAGATAATTTACATGCTAAGGCTTGTAAACCCGCACCGCAGATGAGTTTAGGCAACGTCAAATAGAAGCACAGTGGGCATGGGATTTCCATGAATCACATCTACTGTGCTTGTAACCTAGAATGCAGCACTTTGGAAGCAGCGCAGGTGAGCTGCGTCCAAAATGCTGCTGTTCCGGATCGTGGGCACATACCTCTGTACATCCCTGCAGAAGGAAGGAGTTTGGCCTCAGAAGAGAGTTACTTCCTAGATGAAGTGGGTCTGCAGGTAGTAGTGAAGAGAGTGGAGCAAGTCACAGTGATATAAGGAAGAGATTTTCTGAAGTAGTATGCCCTGTAACTGTACTGGAAAAAGTGGCTGTCTGCATCTTAAAGGAAATCAACCCTCCAAAGTTGTCTATATGAACATGCAGGTCAGAGAAAGCTGAATAAAATGATACCTTGATATCTGGGATCCAATGTCTTATTCCGTGGAAATCCACATTTTTCTTATATGTAAATTACCTCTTCCAGGCTATGGAGAGAATGTTTCCTGGAAGACAACTGCTTCTAAAGCTTATTTTAAATATAAGGTACCAGTGTGAGACATGTAACTATCATGGAACAGGAGAAATGAAATGTGTCTTCTTGCAAACATTTTTTGCAGCTCTCTGAGCTCTGCTGTATTGTAACACTATTGCAATCCTGTCTGTCTGTGAGGTGGAAGCTGAAGCTGAGAGGAACCTGCAGACGTGTCAAATATATTCACACATAACTGCTGTGAAATTGGGAGAGTAGAAAGCGGCCATTACACATCACACTGGTAACTCCCCCTTCATGTAAAATAAGCTCTGGAGGCAGAGTTATCTTCCAGGCACCATCCTCCCCATAGCCTGGAAGAGGTCATTTATATAACGTGATTAAAGATGATTTATCAATAACATGGCATCTGCTACAAAGCATACAGGGATGACTTTTTTCAGCAATCTACAACCTGCATACAACCTTTAATATTGCTGGAATATCCTGGATCCTGAGAAGTGAAACAGACAGGAAGGAGATCTCCACTTCAATGGGTACAGCTGGGAGCTCGAGGAGGTACAGATGCATGCTGTGGGTAACCCTGAGTACTAGTGAAATAGGGCTGAAGAAGCAATGAGTAGGCCGGACCTGGGAGTCATAATGAAGAAATACTGGACATGCCAGGCTGCAGCACAGGTACTGCACAGAAGAGAGCTGTGGTCGGTCAACTACAGGAACTCCATTTCAAATACAGTCACTGCAGTTGAAATAGAGTATTCAAGTCAGACATACCTTATTGCTGAAATATTGTTGCTAAAAACTGATGTGCAGCCACGTGTCACCATTATGCCTGATGACTATACATCAAGAATATAAATTGGGCCACAGTGGATAAAGTAAAATTCTCCTTTCTGAATTACAGTCAGTGCAATTTTTTGCAGGTGAAAGACATTAGCCCACCAGCTTAAAAGTACCACCATGACAGAGAGACAGTGCAAAGATTTTCACAGCACAGGGGATTAGAAAGGGTTATTCCCGAGTGAAGACTGCATTTGCCAGCGTAGTAAAAGCCAGCGCACCAAGACCATGGAGATACTCACTTCAGAGGGAGTCTGTATGCTGATGCCTGACGGTTAGGAAAACTCAGAACATAAATAAATTCAATGATACACATGCATCATGCTTGCGTGGGTTTCCTCCGGGTTCTCCGGTTTTCTCCCACATTCCAAAGACATACTGATAGGGAATTTAGATTGTGAGCCCCATCGGGGACAATGATGATAATGTGTGCAAACTGTAAAGTGCTGCGGAATATGTTAGCACTATATATATAAAAATAAAGATTATTATTATTATGATCCATAGGTATGTAACAAAAATATACACCAATTTACACATTATTTATACTAGGAGCATTCTTTCCTTCCCGGCATCCATGCACTATAGCACTTTATCTACGGTTTAGAGGCACAAATGCATGCTAACATACTACCCCATAGTTTAAATACCAGGATCTTTTACTCTGCTGCTTCATTTTATGTTATCTTAGACATTTGATGATTTTGTATCCACATTGATAATCGTCTATTAACTATAAGCATTTTCTGTGAAACCTTGGATTCATTATATTTGGTATTTATTGTTTATGACATACCTATGGATCATGTGACACACTTTGATTTGGTTGTTCCCACTCCCTAGGTGCACCAATATCTTGATATAATAAGGCGTGACATATTTTTTTGCACCATTTTGGCCTTTATTCGGTTTCTCTCTCTCTCTCTTGGTTCCAATGATGCCTGACTGTGATGCCTGACTATGAAAAGGAGGGCCTTGTTATAGATAGTGAAGACTTTGGTTCCTGGGTGCGAGGGACTAATGCTCAGTAACTGTGAGAATAGGATTCTGAAGTGCACAAGCTGCTAGACCTGAACTGTCAGTGATATAGAGCCTGTGCATCTTAAGTAAAAACTTGCTGAATAGATTACCAGCAGGCTGTGTAGAGTGTTGCGATTGACATCTCATCATTGATGCCTGCCTTCATTTATACTAAGCAGTTGCCAACTATAAGATTGCTGGGACAACTTAGCTTGTTGCCTCTTGAAAGACTATAAAGACCAGAGGTGTTACCTCTTTCTGTATAAAGTTGTTAATAAACCGTCCTGTGTAGACCTACATTCCTTCTGTTATCTCCGAGTGGACTACCACTTTACCACCAAGGAGCACTGTAAGTTGTATACTTTAGCAGGCACATCGAACACCAACAACTAATAACTCTAGTCTACTGGGTGACCATGAAAATTATTTCATAACAAAGCATTACAGTGATTTCTTTTGCTTGAACCTTAAACTGGATCCTACTGGAGGATCAATGGTGACTCTGCTAAATTGCACAAAAGAAAATACTGAATTGGTGCTGAACACACTATCTCTTCAAGTGACAATTAGGAGTTACCTGTCTTCTATTTCATAAAACAATATTTGTTCCACTTTGCGGTTATGAAATGTGCAGATCTAACAATGTTTGGTCAGATCAAAATGGTACAGAAATCAACAGATAGCCTCGACTTGAATATTGTAAAATGTATGTAAAATACAATCATACAATAAAACACTTGAATTACAGCGTTTGCTGCATGACTTTCATCTTGAGCAACCTAAGGATAAGGATTATTCAACTGGAAAAAATATTCATGTTTATTTCTTATTCCTACTTGTAATGAGTTCTAAATTTAGTTGGTGAGGAGTAATGAATAGATTATTGGCTTTCTCTGGAGTATGGGGATTACATTAGGAATCATCATAAATCATAAACAGTTCCTCAAACAAAAAATCTGGAATTTCTATAACCAGTGTAGAAGTGTAGATGTTGGATTACTCGAAACTGAAACTTCAAGCCTGAACCTCACCCAACATAAACAGAATGTTATTTCACAGCCCTTCCCCAAATTTATTAAATCCTTAATGAGAAATTCCAAGTTTTTAACCCTACCATACACGCAAGATAAGGTCATTTACTTTAGGTTACAGCTGATAACGTCCAACATGTGACTCTTTAGTTGTTACAAAACTACAACTTCCAGCATTGCAGTAAAGACTGACCAAATATAAGCCATTACATGATATTTTTCTCTAACTTGATGATTAATTCATGACTTACCAGGATGTGCGTGAGCTGGATTGTAATAAGAGGTGAGCCAGATAAGTTTCGACACAGGTATGGAGGTGGCTCCACCTTCAAGGAGATGAGGTAACTGGCCGCTGAAATCATGTGATCCTTAAACTGATTTGCCCCTGAGATTCTTTAAGAAGAAAAAAACAGTTATTCTAGGTTCTTGAAAGAAATCCATACAGCAAATGCACACTGGAGCAATTTGAACAGATATATACAAAAAAATCGAAAAGTGTCAACAGCTCACTTCTCATGAGTTAAAGATACGTATCTCAGGAGACTTCCAAGGTGATTAGTATGTGGTTTGGGGGTGGTGCACAGAGTATGTACTGGTTGGGCTTCCAGGTCAAATAGCTCTCAATGGTCCAAAAGGGGACATTCTCCAGCACCAAAGAAAGTAGTTAAAACTTAACCTTTAATCATATAGAATAACAAAATAGGAGAATATGCACATATTTTTTACCCTAGGGTTAAGTTTTAACTACTTCCTTTTGGAGTTCGAGAACATCCCGAACATCCCCATTGAGAGCCCCCTGATGACAGCCCTGTTAGTGCATGAATCTACACAGCCTTCATGCTCTGATATACCAGCTGTGTTGGAGTACATGTGTGACAGGCAGATGCTGCACTGTTGATTTAGAATCATCCAGCAACTATAGGGGTTAAAATGGTTACAGCCATCAGGGAGAGGTTAGCTCAGCCCCAGGGGATACTGGGAAAGTTGTTATTGTTTCCTGGACATCTAAGAGGAAGGTGTGTGTTAGAGAGTCTCCTGTTAGACTGAAATCAGTCAAGCTGTATCAACCAGTTTTCCAGAGAAGGGGTTGCTCTAATCATAAAAGCAGTCAGGGCAGCCAGGAGCACCTTTATTACCTCAAGATAAAAGTGAGAGAGCTACAGCACCAGACTCATTCCCCTCCCCCTCCTTCTGCTTATATTAAGACACTCTGTGCAAAGAGAAGTGATTTGTGAAGAGAAGTTATATGTGAAGACTTTCATATATGTTGAAGTATTTCATGAAGATAAGTGATCCTGTGTTATGAAAAGAAACTTGAATAAAACCCTTGTGATCAGCTTCTGCTAAGAACTGTGTCATAGCTGTGGGTCTGTAAACCGTTACCTCCCCTCTACTGTGAAGAATTATAATTAATCGTCGCCCTGAGTAACATTTCCCCAGGATTCCAAAAAGAAGTCATGTTTCCTTTGTATTGCCTTCATATAGTGAGTCCTGTACATGCAACACATGTGTATATACATATGGTGTCACCTGGGGTATGGTTCACATTCGGTAGGTATGCTTTCATATGAAATTACAGATGAAAGCTCATTGACCACTACAGAGGTAATCTTATGGCTCTATGCAAAACAAAGCCGTAAGAAGGCATTGTGCACTAGCCCCTAACAAATATGAGACTATCCCTGCTGCCACAAATAAAAGTGGCTAAGGTGTTAGCATTTTATACAAAACGTAATATTTATACAAAATTGATGAACACTGTGATGCATTCACCTTTTTTTTTGCATTTAGAGCAAGAAAAGTGCCCCCTATTATTGACAATTTTAACATATCAATGCATCTATTTAATCTAACTTCTAATACCCGATTCAAAGAGCAAAGATGGGTAATAGTAGTAGTGTATAACACAGTCTGCAGGGCTACATTTGCCAGAAAAAAAAAACAGAATCTTAATAGACTCCATTAAACTCAAAGGTGTCTGCTAGAATTTTTCGAACTCCTTTAAAGGGAACCTGTCACCCCCCAAATCGATGGTGAGGTAAGCTCACCGTCATCAGGGGCTTATCTACAGCATTCTAAAATGCTGTAGATAAGCCGCCGATGTCACCTGAAAGAAGAAAAAAAGGCGTTAGATTATACTCACTCAGGGGCGGTCCAGCTCCGATGGGTGTCTCAGGTCCAGTACAGCGCCTCCCATCTTCATTCCATGACATCCTCTTCTGGTCTTCACGCCGCGGCTCCAGCGCAGGCGTACTTTGTCTGCCCTGTTGAGGGCAGAGCAAAGTACTGCAGTGCGCAGGCGTCAGAAAGGTCAGAGAGGCCCGGCGCCTGCGCACTACAGTACTTTGCTCTGCCCTCAACAGGGCAGACAAAGTACGCCTGCGCTGGAGCCACGGCGTGAAGACCAGAAGAGGACGTCATGGAATGAAGATAGGAGGCACCGTAGCGGACCTGAGACACCCATCGGACCGGACCACAGCGGGACCACCCCTGGGTGAGTATAATCTAACCTCTTTTTCTCCTCTTTCAGGTAACATCGGGGGCTTATCTACACAATTCCAGAATGCTGTAGATTAGCCCCTGATGATGGTGGGCTTACCTCATCATCGATTTTGGGGGTGACAGGTTCCCTTTAAACAGATCCAGCAAAGCGGAAGTCACCGTGTTTTAAGCTGAAGCAACAATATCAGCAGAAACTGAGCTTAAAAAGAGGACCTGTGAGCAGGATATTCGACCGCTAACTAAAGACATGAGTGTAATGCCTATTAAATACTTATTGCATTTATACCTTTATTGTATTATTTCGTTGGAGCATTTTTGAGAAATCTACTTTAGTTTTAATCAGTTCAGTCGGGCGGTCACTGCACTTGTAGCTCTGTTGTGCTCTCTCTTTTGTTTCCCCACCCATCGCCGGCTTCCAGGTCACTCTTCTCTCAGAAAAAAAGTGAGCTATCACACAAAGATCCACAGTGGATGTGGAAAAGAGAGAGAGCACAGCAGAGCTAGAAGTGCAGTGCCCACCCCACTGCCCTCGTGATTAAAACTTCAAGGATGTATTCCTCAAAAATACACCAACAAAAGACTACAAGCAAGGTATGAATTTAATAAGCGTTAAAGGGACTTCACACTTTTGTCTTTATGGGTCAAATATCCTGCTGACAGGTTCTTTATGGGAGGACCCGTCACTTGTTAAAAAACTGAGTTAAATATCCTGTAAAATTCCCTGAACTCCCCCAAATCTGCCACTTTTTACACTTTGTGCGGTGTCGCTCCATTGCAAACATACTAAAATTTCATTCTTCACAAGTGAAATCTCTGCTTGCAAACCAACTGGCTGTTTCTTCACAGTCTTCTTGTGGGATGTCCGCTTTCACCCCTCTCTTCAAGATGCTGCCCATCGCAATTTGGCAGCTGATCTAGCAGTCTTTCAATCCCAGATGCTGCAATGATTGGCAGCATCTTGGAGAGAGGGGGGAAAGTGGACGCCCCTTGAGAAGACTGAAGAAAGGACAAGTTGGTCTGCAAACAAGTTAACTCCATTTTTTGGAGCAAATGACAGGTACTCTTTAATTGTAACACTACTGTGCCAAAAATGGTCTCCACTGAAAACCTAATTGCAGTAATGGGTGGAAACAAATAAAATGTTTAACGTGAGCTTGTCAGGTTATTCCACACTACAGGCATTGATAATTCATTGTGGACCAGCCCCAGTGATTAGTCCTCTAGGTCTTCCCAATTTAGGGAATCTGTCCCCGATTTAATCTGCTCACTTTGGGTAGTTTGAATCACCTGACACCTTTCATTTTTAATGCTTTGTACTCACATAATTTAATATATAAAGCATTCTGCAATTAACAAGATGCAAGTATATAAATTCTCAGTCAAATTGTACAGAGACATAGTAAAACTTCACTTTGCAGGTCTTGGCTTTGAAGTAGACAGAAGACAATTGTTTTTTTTATTTCTACTCCATGAAAGTATATAAATCTGCTAAGTGAAAACTTGAATCAATTGATTTAAACACATTAATTAAATCTCGTAGTCATGGCAGCAAGTGTTGTTCCCAGATCTGCATTGACACAAGCTCAAATCATAACTTATTCAAGGTTATATTCACATGTGCATAGCCAGACAATTGCAGTATACGCTTATGTTCATCGTACACTAGTATTAAAAGAAAAAAAATACAATACACGACGCCAGGGCGTGGACAAAGAACTTTGGTACGCTAGGCAGATGAAGTCAATGGTGCCCCACCCCAAAGCAAAGAATGTCTCAGGGACTAAGGTAACAGGACCCCTAATGCACATCCCCCTTTCCCTTTGATGGGTTAGGTAGCACACTCTTATGACCACTTCCACTAGAATTGTTACCTTTTTTACACAAAAATTTTATCAAAAGTGAAAAACAGTTGATGTACTTTAGGGATGTGACTTCACAGGGAGTCCAATTTCAAAGTTAAATAGAAAATAAATAATTTTTTTGTAGACCATTAACACAATATTGTGGAAAAATAGCTATAGTCATCCCTATTGTCCAATATTTTAAATGTAGGACCCAGGGCTAGTTATGGAAACTAATAAAGCGTATCTATAATCAGGGCCATTTGGTTTTTATTAAGGTGTCCAGCATTTGACAACTACCCTAATGGAAAATAAACAGACCCCCATTATAAATAAAGGGAGGCTCTGGTGGTGTATTCCAGTTCTGGTAACATATTCATGTAGTGATGGTTGTTCTGGTGCTGTATTCATCAGTGATGATGATTTTGGTGATATATTCATCAACAGAACCATGATCAGTACATAAATATGAAGCTAAAATTATCATCAGTACATAATTAGAGCACCAGAGCTATCAAAAGTACATGAATATGAAACATCTTTAGTAAATAAATACATCACCAGAACCACAATTAATACATGAATGTCACCAGGATCACCATGAGTACATGAATACATTACCAGAACAACCATGAGTACATGAATGCATCATTCATTATATTCACCATCAGTACATGAATACATCAACAGACCCACCATCAGTACTTGACTATGTCTCCAAAACCACCATCAGTAAATTTATGCCTCACCAGAACTTCTTTCAGTACATGAATACATCACCAGAACCACCATAAGTACATGAATATTTGACCAGAACAAGAGTAATTGAACCTCTATGCAGATGACACTCAGATCTACCTCTCTGGCCCAGATGTCACCTCCCTGCTGTCCAGAATCCCATAGTGTCGATCAGCCATATCCTCCTTCTTCACCTCTCGCTTCTTAAAACTCAATGTAGACAAAACCAAACTCATCATCTTTCCTCCACCTCGCATATCTCCCCTACCCGATTTATCTATTATGGTAAAAGGCATCATGCTCTCTCCCGCACCTGTAATCCTCTGCCTCGGAGTAACTCTCGACTCTGCCATGTCCTTCAAACCACACGTCCAAATTCTTGCCACCTCATGTCGCCTCCAACTCAAAAATATTGCTAGAATCCGTCCCTTCCTCAGCCCTCAATCTACTAAAACTCTTCTGCATGCCCTCATCATCTCCCGCCTCGACTACTGCAACACCCTCCTCTGTGGCCTCCCTGCTAACTCTCTTTCACCACTCCAGTTTGTCCTCAACTCTGTTGCCCGCCTAATCCACCTCTCTCCTCGCTACACCCCTGTTTCTCCCCACTGCAAATCCCTCCACTGGCTCCCAATTCCCCAACGAATCCAGTTCAAACTACTAACACTCATCTACAAAGCCATCCACAACCAGTCCCCTCCCTATATCTCTGAACTAATCTCCCAATATCTTCCCTTACGCAATCTTTGATCCTCCCAAGACCTCCTATTCTCCACCACACTTATTTGTTCCTCACACAACCGCCTCCAAGATTTCTCCCGAATATCCCCATCCTCTGGAATTCCATGCCTCAACACGTCCAATTATCCACCACCCTTGGATCCTTCAGACGGAACCTGAAAACTCATCTCTTCAGGAAATCCTACAGCCTGCAATAACCATTCTGCTGCCTCACCACCACCCGAGCTGCCACCTCACCAACACCAGAGCTGCTGCACGCCCGACCTTCTGTCTCTTCCCCATTATCCCGTAGAATGTAAGTCCGCAAGGACAGGGTCCTCTCCCCTCTGTACCAGTCTGTTATTGTAAATTTATTTACTGTAAACGATATCTACCACTCTGTGTGTAACCACATTCTCATGTACAGCTCCATGGAACTAATGGTGCTATATAAATAAATAATAATAATAATAATTGAACAAAGCTTAGTACAACAATCAATTGTAATATCAAGTCAGCTGCATAAACAATTGTATCACTTGAACTACAAGTCTGAAGCTCCCAGTATTTCCTTAACAATGGTAAGGAGGTAATAAGAACTTGCAGTAACAGCCATCATCAGACTTCAAACCATACAGGAACCAGAGTACTGATGAGAATTAGTCAGTATCACAAATAACCACTTACATCCAGGAACCTTATAGATTACATGATACAGTCATTTCTTTATTTCCATCTCCATCTTGTCTAGATGCCATGATGACTTTTCACCACCACAGCTGTTTCTTGCAGACCTTCCTCTTTTCCAGTCTTTTGCAGCATATCCCAACACAGTGCCCTTAAAATTAAGAGTGTTATTAAAATGCCCTTTGCATGAAAATATCATTTCATATTATGACCTAAATAAGCCTTCTATGTGATATGACCTCCAACCTGTCTACCACTATCAGTTATAACCACTATACCATCCACCCTTATGAACCACAGCATATATCATGGTTGTCTCCTCTCCAATTTTCCATTACACATTCTATATTTCCACACTGTTCCCGCACCATGCTAATCCCTCTCCATATTGTGCCTCCATTTCAGGCTGCCACCTCTCAATATCCATTCTGTGGCAGCTCTTCACACTGTGCCCTCATACTGAGCACCACACTGCCCTCTTCAAACTCTAACCACTCCTTACACTGTTCCCCTACACAGTATGATGGTCACAGCTGCTCATACGGTATGATATCCACAACAAGCCGCCAATATATAGTACTAGATGGTGGCCCGATTCTAACGCATCGGGTATTCTAGAATATGCATGTCCACATAGTATATTGCCCAGCCACGTAGTACATTGCCCAGTCACGTAGTATATTGCCCAGTCACATAGTATATTGCCCAGCCACGTAGTATATTGCCCAGCCACGTAGTATATTGCCCAGGCACGTAGTATATTGCCAAGTCACGTAGTATATTGCCCAGCGACGTAGTATATTGCCGAGTGACGTAGTATATTGCCCAGCGACGTAGTATATTGTTCAGCGCCGTAGTATATTGCCCAATTACGTAGTATATTGCCCAGCGACGTAGTATATTGCCCAGTTATGTAGTATATTGCCCAGTGACGTAGTATACAGCACAGAGCAACGTAGTATATTGCACAGCGAAGTAGTATACAGCACAGAGCTGTTATGACCCCAATGGCAGAGGGTCTCAAAAGTACATACCAAGTCTGCAAACACAAAAAACCAGCTCATAGGACAGTGGTAACTGGGCTGACCATATATCTAATCCTAGCACCACAAATAGCAGCAGCCGGGGAACGTGCCTACGTTGGTTCTAGACGTCTCGCGCCAGCCGGAGAACTAACTAACCCTAGAAGGGAAAAGATAGACCTTTCTTGCCTCCAGAGAAAAGACCCCAAAAGTTGGATACAAGCCCCCAACAAATAATAACGGTGAGGTAAGGAGAAAAGACAAATGTAAGAATGAACTAGATATTTAGCAAAGAGAGGCCCACTGACTAATAGCAGAATATAGTAAGATGACTTATATGGTCAGCAAAAACCCTATCAAAATTTCCACGCTGGATATTCAAGAACCCCCGAACCGTCTAACGGCCCGGGGGGGGAGAACACCAGCCCCCTAGAGCTTCCAGCAAAATCAGGAATCACATTTAGTACAAGCTGGGCAAAAAATAAGAGCAAGCAAATAACCAAAAAACAAGGAAGCAGGACTTAGCTTAATTTTGCAAGATCCAAGACCAGCAGACAGGAGCAAACAGAAAGGAACTGATTACAACGATGCCAGGCACTGGACTGAGAAACCAGGAAGTTTATATAGCAACACCCCTGGACTAACGACCCAGGTGGGTGGCAAACTGAGGAAAGACAATCCCAGAGTCATATCACTAGTGACCACAAGAGGGAGCCAAAAAAGTCTAATTCACAACAGTACCCCCCCTTTAAGGAGGGGTCACCGAACCCTCACCAAGACCACCAGGGCGATCAGGATGAGCAGCATGAAAGGCACGAACTAAATCGGCCGCATGCACATCAGAGGCAACCACCCAGGAATTATCCTCCTGACCATAGCCCTTCCACTTGACCAGATACTGAAGCCTCCGCCTGGAGAGACGAGAATCCAAGATCTTCTCCACCACGTACTCCAACTCGCCCTCAACCAACACCGGAGCAGGAGGCTCAACAGAAGGAACCACAGGTACAACGTACCGCCGCAACAAAGACCTATGGAACACGTTGTGAATGGCAAACGACACCGGAAGATCCAAGCGAAAGGACACAGGATTAAGGATTTCCAATATCTTGTAAGGACCAATGAAGCGAGGCTTAAATTTAGGAGAGGAGACCTTCATAGGAACAAATCGAGAAGACAGCCATACCAAATCCCCAACACGAAGTCGGGGACCCACACCGCGGCGGCGGTTGGCAAAACGCTGAGCCTTCTCCTGTGACAACTTCAAGTTGTCCACCACATGATTCCAGATCCGCTGCAACCTATCCACCACGGAATCTACCCCAGGACAGTCAGAAGGCTCCACATGTCCCGAGGAAAAACGAGGATGGAAACCAGAGTTGCAAAAAAATGGCGAAACCAAAGTAGCGGAACTAGCCCGATTATTAAGGGCAAACTCAGCCAACGGCAAGAAGGTCACCCAATCATCCTGATCTGCAGAAACAAAACACCTCAAATAAGCCTCCAGAGTCTGATTAGTTCGCTCCGTTTGTCCATTGGTCTGAGGATGAAAGGCAGACGAAAACGACAAATCAATGCCCATCTTAGCACAAAAGGATCGCCAGAACCTGGAAACAAACTGGGATCCTCTGTCAGACACAATATTCTCAGGAATGCCGTGTAAACGAACCACATTCTGAAAGAACAAAGGAACCAGATCGGAAGAGGAAGGCAGCTTAGGCAAAGATACCAAATGGACCATCTTGGAAAAGCGATCACATACCACCCAGATGACAGACATGCCCTGAGACACCGGAAGATCTGAAATGAAATCCATGGAAATGTGTGTCCAAGGCCGCTTCGGGACAGGCAAGGGCAAGAGCAACCCGCTGGCACGAGAACATCAAGGCTTAGCTCGAGCACAAGTCCCACAGGACTGCACAAATGACCGCACATCCCGTGACAAGGAAGGCCACCAAAAGGACCTAGCCACCAGATCTCTGGTGCCAAAAATTCCCGGATGCCCTGCCAACACCGAGGAATGAACCTCGGAAATGACTCTGCTGGTCCACTTATCAGGAACAAACAGTCTGTCAGGTGGACAAGAGTCAGGTCTACCAGCCTGAAATCTCTGCAACACACGTCGCAAATCCGGAGAAATGGCTGACAGGATAACTCCCTCTTTGAGAATACCAACTGGTTCTGCGACTCCAGGAGAGTCAGGCACAAAGCTCCTTGAAAGAGCATCAGCCTTCACATTCTTTGAACCTGGTAAATACGAGACCACAAAGTCAAAACGGGAGAAAAACAATGACCAGCGGGCCTGTCTAGGATTCAGGCGTTTAGCAGACTCGAGATACATCAGATTTTTGTGATCAGTCAAGACCACCACACGATGCTTAGCACCCTCGAGCCAATGACGCCACTCCTCAAATGCCCACTTCATGGCTAACAACTCCCGATTGCCAACATCATAATTCCGCTCAGCAGGCGAAAACTTCCTAGAGAAAAAAGCACATGGTCTCATTACAGAGCAACCAGGGCCTCTCTGCGACAAAACGGCCCCTGCCCCAATCTCAGAAGCATCCACTTCAACCTGAAAGGGAAGTGAGACATCAGGCTGGCACAAAACAGGCGCCGAAGTAAACCGGCGCTTCAACTCTTGAAAGGCTTCCACGGCTGCAGGAGCCCAGTTAGCAACATCAGAACCTTTCTTGGTCATATCCGTCAAAGGTTTAACAACGCTAGAAAAATTAGCGATAAAACGACGGTAGAAGTTAGCAAAACCCAAGAACTTCTGAAGACTCTTAACTGACGTGGGTTGAGTCCAATCATGAATAGCTCGGACCTTGACTGGGTCCATCTCCACCGCAGAAGGGGAAAAAATAAAACCCAAAAAGGGAACCTTCTGTACTCCAAAGAGACACTTTGAGCCCTTAACAAACAAAGCATTCTCACGCAAAACCTGAAACACCATCCTGACCTGCTCTACATGCGAGTCCCAATCATCAGAAAAAACCAGAATATCATCCAGATAAACAATCATAAATTTATCCAGATACTTCCGGAAAATATCATGCATAAAGGACTGAAACACTGAAGGAGCATTAGAGAGCCCGAAAGGCATCACCAAGTACTCAAAATGACCTTCGGGCGTATTAAATGCAGTTTTCCATTCATCTCCTTGCTTAATGCGCACAAGGTTGTACGCACCACGAAGATCTATCTTGGTGAACCACTTGGCACCTTTAATCCGGGCAAACAAGTCCGACAACAGAGGCAAAGGATACTGAAATTTAACAGTGATTTTATTCAGAAGCCGATAGTCAATACAAGGTCTCAAAGATCCGTCCTTCTTGGCCACAAAAAAGAATCCCGCACCAAGAGGGGAAGAGAATGGACGGATATGCCCCTTCTCCAGAGATTCCTTGATATACAAACGCATTGCGGTATGCTCAGGTACAGACAGATTAAATAATCTTCCCTTAGGAAATTTACTACCTGGAATCAAATCTATAGCGCAGTCACAGTCCCTATGAGGAGGAAGAGCACTGGACCTGGACTCGCTGAATACATCCTGGTAATCAGACAAATACTCAGGAACTTCCGAAGGAGTAGAGGAAGCAATAGACACCGGCGGGGAATCACCATGAATTCCCTGACAGCCCCAACTTGACACAGACATTGCCTTCCAATCCAAGACTTGATTATGGGTCTGTAACCATGGCAGACCCAAAACGACCAAATCATGCATTTTATGCAGAACAAGAAAACGAATCACCTCCCGATGTTCAGGAGTCATGCACATGGTTACCTGTGTCCAAAACTGCGGTTTATTTTCCGCCAATGGCGTAGCATCAATACCTCTAAGAGGGATAGGATTTACCAACGGCTCAAGAACAAAACCACAGCGCTTGGCAAACGACAGATCCATAAGACTCAGGGCAGCACCTGAATCCACAAACGCCATAACAGGGTAGGAGGACAATGAGCAAATTAAAGTCACAGACAAAATAAATTTAGGTTGCAAATTACCAATGGCGACAGGACTAACCACACTAGTTAGGCGTTTAGAGCATTCTGATATAACATGTGTAGAATCACCACAGTAAAAACACAACCCATTCTGACGTCTATGATTTTTCCGTTCATTTCTAGTCTGAATTCTACCACATTCCATTAAATCAGGTGTTTGTTCAGACAACACCACCAGAGGATTCGCTGCTTTGCGCTCCCGCAAACGCCGGTCAATTTGAATAGCCAGCGCCATGGAATCATTCAGACCTGTAGGAATGGAGAAACCCACCATCACATTCTTAATGGCTTCAGAAAGGCCATTTCTGAAATTTGCGGCCAGAGCACACTCATTCCACTGAGTAAGCACGGACCATTTCCGAAATTTTTGGCAATACACTTCAGCTTCATCCTGACCCTGAGAAATAGCCAGCAAGGCTTTTTCTGCCTGAATTTCAAGATTGGGTTCCTCGTAAAGCAATCCGAGCGCCAGAAAAAACGCATCAATATTTGCCAATGCCGGATCTCCTGGCGCTAGCGAGAAGGCCCAATCCTGAGGGTCGCCCCGTAAGAAAGAGATAACAATTTTTACTTGCTGAGCTGAGTCTCCAGATGAACGGGGTCTCAAAGATAGAAACAATTTACAATTATTCCTGAAATTCCTAAACTTAAATCGATCTCCAGAGAACAGTTCAGGAATAGGTATTTTAGGTTCAGACATTGGACTACTGGTAACAAAATCTTGTATGCCCTGCACACGAGCAGCAAGCTGATCCACACTTGTAATCAAAGTCTGGACATTCATGTCTGCAGCAAGCACAAGCCACTCAGAGGTAAAGGGGAGGAAAAAAGAGAGGAAAGAAAAAAAAAAAAAACTCAGACTTTCCTTTCTTGTAATCCCACTTCTGCAATGCATTAAACATTCAACCTTGGCCTGGCATACTGTTATGACCCCAATGGCAGAGGGTCTCAAAAGTACATACCAAGTCTGCAAACACAAAAAACCAGCTCATAGGGCAGTGGTAACTGGGCTGACCATATATCTAATCCTAGCACCACAAATAGCAGCAGCCGGGGAACGTGCCTACGTTGGTTCTAGACGTCTCGCGCCAGCCGGAGAACTAACTAACCCTAGAAGGGAAAAGATAGACCTTTCTTGCCTCCAGAGAAAAGACCCCAAAAGTTGGATACAAGCCCCCAACAAATAATAACGGTGAGGTAAGGAGAAAAGACAAACGTAAGAATGAACTAGATATTTAGCAAAGAGAGGCCCACTGACTAATAGCAGAATATAGTAAGATGACTTATATGGTCAGCAAAAACCCTATCAAAATTTCCACGCTGGATATTCAAGAACCCCCGAACCGTCTAACGGCCCGGGGGGAGAACACCAGCCCCCTAGAGCTTCCAGCAAAATCAGGAATCACATTTAGTACAAGCTGGGCAAAAAATAAGAGCAAGCAAATAACCAAAAAACAAGGAAGCAGGACTTAGCTTAATTTTGCAAGATCCAAGACCAGCAGACAGGAGCAAACAGAAAGGAACTGATTACAACGATGCCAGGCACTGGACTGAGAAACCAGGAAGTTTATATAGCAACACCCCTGGACTAACGACCCAGGTGGGTGCCAAACTGAGGAAAGACAATCCCAGAGTCATATCACTAGTGACCACAAGAGGGAGCCAAAAAAGTCTAATTCACAACACAGAGCCACGTAGAATATTGGCCAGTCACGTAGGATATTGCCCAGCCACGTTTGTCACAGGTTAAAAAATAAACATATACTCCCCTTTCCGAGGGCCCCTTGTAGTCTACGGCAGCTTCCGGTCCCAGGGTTGGTCTGAGCGCAGGACCTGTGATGACATCGCGGTCACATGACCGTGTAGCGGTCACATGACCATGTAGCGGTCACATGACCGTGACGTCATGTCAGGTCCTTTCCATGCAGGTGCGCAGGACTTGTGATGACGTCACGGTCGGTCCTTCTGCCATACCATCTTTGCCACTGCAACCTGCAATGGAAGATGGCGGGCGGCGCGAGCAGCTCAGCGGACTACAGAGGGTGAGTATATCAGGTTTTTTTTTTATTTATTATTTTTAACATTACATTTTGTACTATTGATGCCGCATAAGCAGCATCAATAGTACAAAGTTGGGGACACACAGAGTTAATAGCGGCGGTAACGGAGTGCGTTACCCGCGGCATAACGCGGTCCATTACCACCGGCATTAACCCTGTGTGAGTGGTGACCAGAAGGGTGTATGCGGGCGCCGGGCAGTGAGTGCGGGGAGTAAGGAGCAGCCATTTTTTTCCGGACTGTGCGCGTCGCTGATTGGTCGCGGCAGTCATGACAGGCAGCTGGCGAGACCAATCAGCGAACGAATAACCGTGACAGACAGACAGAAGGACAGACGGAAGTACCCTTAGACAATTATATAGTAGATGGTCACCACCACATTCCCCCATATATAGTATGATGTCCACCACAGACCCCCATAAATAGAATGATATCCAAAACAGCCCCCATGTACACTATGATGATCCCGACAACACCCCATAGACTATTATGGCCCACAAACACCCCTAACAGTATGATATTCACCACAGACCTCTATGCAGTATGGTAATCAGAGCCCCAGTATAATGACCTCTATGGCCCCATATACAGTATGATCACCACAGCCCCTCATTTCATGGTCCAAATGCACATCCCCTCATTTCATGGCCCCCGCACTGCCCCTCATAGTATACCCCCCGAACAACCCCTCATCTTATTCCCCCTCTACACAGCCTTTCAATTTATTCCCCCACCTGCACAGCCTCTCAGTTTATTTCCCCCATCTACACAGTCCCTCAGTTTATTGACCCACCTCCATAGCCTCTCAGTTTATTTCCCCATCTGCACAGCCCCTCAGTTTATCCCCCCAGAAACTTTCCCACGGTACAGTTCATATGAGTTCATGCAGCTAGGGGGTGGAGCTTCGGTGACGGCACCACTAGAGCCGGGAGCAGCCGCATTAGCAGCGCTCCTGGTTGTAAATGTATTCAACCCTCTGAGATGGATTATTGCGTGAGACATGACTGTATGGCGGACAGGTATGGGATATTGTTTCTTTTTTATTTTGCATTTTTTTCAGAAGAATGAGGGCTTTGCTTTGGATTGAGCATATAACAAAGATGGTAAAACCTGTGTGTTTCTTTCTTTCATTAAAAGATTTTATTCTTAAAGGGTGTGTGTATTTTTAACCCTTTCCTACTTTTGGATTAATAATGGATAGGTGTCTTATTGACACCTCTCAATTATTAACCAGGCTTAATGTCACCTTACAATAGCAAGGTGACATTAACCCCTTATAACCCCATATGCCAATGCTACAGGGCAGTGGGAAAAGAGAGGCTTAAGTGACGGAATAGGCGTATCTTACAGATGCGCCTTTTCTTGGGTGCTGGGGGTAGTTGTTTTTAGCTAGGGGGGGCTATAACCATGGTCCCTCTCTAGGCTATTAATATCTGCCCTCAGTCACTGACTTTCCCTCTCTGGCAGAGAAAATTGCGCGGGAGCCCACGCCAGTTTTTTCTGTGAATTAACCCTTTAATGTAACACCTACAGCTCCCAAATTTTACACACACACTACCAACATTATTAGGGAGGGCTATATAAAAATCTAACGGATGTGAAATGGTTTACTGTATGTAAACCATGTCTCATGTCCTGTCGGGCTCGGTAGTGATTTAGCAAAAACTGACAATTGAATTACCGGCTTTTCTGCTATCTATCTCTGTATTAAATATAAATATATATATACATATGTGTGTGTCAATGACATATATATATTTATATATCTACCTATACTATGTGTAGACATTTATTTTATCTATTCTAACCTGTCAGTGTGATTTTACTGTACGCCGCACTGAATTACCGGCTTTTCTATAGGACACTGGTGAGTATTTCTCGCAAGTCACACTAATAGTTTTTCTCGCACCCATAGACTTTCATTGGTGTTTCTCGGCCGATATACGGTGAAAATCGCAGCATGCTGCGATTTCCCTCGCACGTATAATACGGCCGAGAAAACAACGGATGATAGGAGCTGTCCCATAGATTAACATTGGTCCGAGTGCTATGCATGCGTTTTTCTATCGCATAGCACTCGTCCGTATTACGGTCTAGAGTGACTCCGGCCTAAAAAAGACGCTGAAGTGGTGATGTTCTCCCCGTGTTTGTGTGGGCTTCCTCCGGGTTCTCCGGTTTCGAATGTAGATAGGGATGTAGATTGTAAGCCCTAATGGGGACAGTGCCGATAATGTCTGTAAAGTGCTGCGGAATAAGATAACACTATGTAAGCAAAGCATAATAAATAAATAAATTATTATTGGGTATTAGTATAAAAACAAGCATCTAATTCTGATTTTGGTTTTAAAACATTAATGAAAAATAGTACTCAAATCTGCAAAGGATGTTTCTGAATAAAACGTATTTTGAGAGAACAAGGCAGTTCGTGTGTTAAAACCTCAACTATTCAGAAGCAAAACAAATTAATATATGACTGTGACCCAGACTAGTTCTGGTGATTTTTTTTCTGTTTTGTGGTCCGCGCCACACTAGTCCCTGTGTGACCCTTTTCTCTAAGAGCTGCTTCGCTGCAGGTGCTTCAATTATGAAGTATTAGCACAGCGCAAGGTTTCCACTTGTAACAGCGCATGAATATAATAATTCATAACTAGCGTTGGCCCGTTGCTAATACATTTTCTATGGCTGGGAATGGGATATTTCTGCGTTTTCTTTGATAAGATGGATGAAGAATTGCTTTTTATAGCTCAAAGCCGGATCATACAATGATTCCATTTTTGGTCTCTGGATCTGTCATATGCCCACTAAAGGCAGTAAAGTGTGATCTCTCAGATCTGCAATCTCATCAGCAGGGAACCAAATGCAAACAAGCAAAGCCGCTGCTCTGTGATATATATTTGTCACTAAGCATGCGTATAAACACACATCCACGAGGGAACATGAAGGAGAATGCTGAACAGCCCTCAGAAAATGAAATAATGATAAGCAAGTAATTGAAGTGTCTGAAAAACAAATTATGGATTCCCCACGTAGTAAAGTTAGTGCTCCTGCATTGAAGAATGATATGAATAGGTTAGATCTCTTACATGGTGCAGAAAGCTGGATTATACTGTATATTAAGAAGAGACTTCAGGGGAAGCCATCCCTGTGAAATATAGTGGCAAACATCACTTTATAAACCAGTATAAGGCTGCAATCTATGACAAGAAAAAGCTTAACTACCTCATTGTCACAGCAGAGAAAAACACCCATGTCTTGTGGTTGTAAAAGTGTCAAAAAACGATAATTTGGAGAAAATGAGCAAATGCAGAAAAAAGGATTTCCAGTCTTATATTACAGTATTCCAGAGAGAAGAAGAAGAGGACGGGCATTGACAATGCTTCTATTTCCAACCATTGTTAGAAGGTAATTTCATATTAGACTTTTTTTTTGCAGCTACTTTGTCACTTCTATTGAAAAGATACTGACGTTGTATCATGGACACTGTGATTTTATCGTAAGTGGAGGGATTTTATCATAAGCACATTCCCATAAATTGTTCTAAATTTGCACAGACAGAAACTGGATGTCTAGTAATAAAAAGTGTGTTCAATTCAAAATTCTTTCTTTAAGGCCTCATTCAGACATTCATGAGTCATGTACGTGTTTTATCTGTGCTCATAATAGATAAAACATGGACCGGTATATGTGTCTGCTCAGTCACGAGTCCATTTCTATTTTTTGCCGATTTAGTCATCTGCCCAAATCACAGAGAATTGTTAGCTGTTGATCTGGGTCACAGATCAAAATTGCCCGTACAAATCTATGGGTCTGTGAAAATCATGGACAGCAAGTGTACGGCATCAGTATTCAGTCCATATTCTCTCCGTGATTAAAGTTGAAATGTATAGAAAAAGATTTGCACTTTTCTTTTCATCGGTGAAAACAACCAAATAAATATCGATGGTAAAAATTGACACTGACCAAACACTGATGGTAAAAACTGACACTGACCAAACACTGAAGTAACACTGATGGTAAAAACTGACACACTGACCAAACAGTGATGGTAAAAACTGACACACTGACCTAACACTGACGTAACACTGATAGTAAAAATGGACACCGACCAAACACTGATGAGAACTGGATCCAACACACTCATGATCAATGATCCGAGGACTGAGGTCCAAATAGAAAAAAATATTGCAAAGTTAAAATTATTATGGGGCACAAGTACGCTGATTCATGCAGATGTTTACGAAGATGAAAATGACTAAGCAGTCGATTCACCAAGACAGTGAGCTCTGTCCAGACCGGCAATGAGAGAGCTTGCTCTATACCAGTCTTATCCGAGAACGTGGCACTGAATTCATAAGGAGGCACATTCCAGTTAGAGAATTCGTTGCTTCTAGTAGGCGGAGTGTGACGCTATGTGATGCACCACAAATGTTACTGTGAAAGAAAATGCCAGCAGATTTGATGAATTTATCATAGCCATGTTGCCGCAGAGCCGTCCATTTCAGTAGAGCTGATCTACAGTATAGTGGCATTGCACAAAACTTTTATAGCGTAAAAACTTTTATGAATCGGCACTAACATTTTAATATCCTGTGCAACCTTTCAAGTTTAGGGTCTTCTTACTTGTTTGCTAGATTTGAACCTTTAGGCCACATTCACACGTTTCGTATTTGGACAATATTTTATATCAGTATTTGTAAGCCAAACCCAGGAGTGGGTGATAAACGCAGAAGTGGTGACGTGTTACTATTATACTTTTTCTCTGATTGTTCCTTACCTGGTTGTCACTTACAAATACTGATATAATATACAGACCAAAAACTGAACGTGCGAACTTGGCCTAATAGATGGTGAAAATCTCATCTCCATCCCATAATGGCCCCATGGTTGTCTCCTCAATATACACTGCACACAAAATAAGTCAAACTGATCATGTATGTGTACATTTCCAATATAAATCAATCTACGCTGCTCTTTTTATGTACAGTGATGTACAGTAAATATACCAGGTACCAAGGTGGTATTTGCACTGGGCACATAAAGTAGCCTGGAACCATCAGTCACATAAGAAACCAACACTATTAAAAGTGGCAGGTGTTAGGTATAGGGCTTTTTTTACATATTTTGTTCTTGGCCCCGGAATTCTCAAATGATGCCCTGGGTATGGTTCATTGTTATCCACTGTAGAGTTAAAAATTCCTATCTCCTTGAATCTGGGCAGAACAATAATTCACATTGCACTGGATAAAGAGCATGGGGTGGATGATGTTACATTTATACATCCAGCGAGCAAAGTACCAATCATTAATTGATTACACTGCACATTTACATATCTGCTTCTTATATAATCTGCTTGAATGTAGGTTTTTTGGAGGAGAACATTTAGGAAGTCAAAATTACTTGATAACTCCTCAGGTTTTTAAAAAATGTCCCCTCTAAATAATTCTTAGGATAAAAAAAGATATTAAGAAAAGGTGAAAAATATGTATGAGTACAAGCTACTCACAAGATTATAATATCCAGTCATGGATGAAAGTGTTGCCACCCTTGAAATTGTTCCAGAAAATAAAATATTTCTTCCAGAAAATTATTGAAATTACATGTTTTGCTATTACAAACATTTATGTCCTTTGTGTGTATTGGAACAACACAAAAACACAGAGAAAAAATGACAAATTGGACATCATTTCACACAAATCCCAAAAATGGCCTGGACAAAATTATTGGCACCCTCAACTTAAAATTTGGTTGCTCATCCTTTGAAATAAATAACTGCAATCAATCGCCTCCCATAACCATCAAAAAGCTGGAATTTTGGACCACCCTTCTTTTGCAAACTGTTCCAGGTCTCTCATATTTGAAGGGTGCGTTCTCCCACTTCAGAACTCTCCAGCACTTTGTTTCCATCCATTTCTGGCTGCTTCTTGAAGTATGTTTGGGGTCATGATCCTGCTGGAAGACCCATGGTCTAGTACACAAACCCAGGTTTCTGACACTTGGCACTACATTGCAACCCAAAATCCTTTGGTATTTTCAGATTTCATGATGTCTTGCACACAGAGAAGGCACCAAGTGCCAGAAGCAGTAGAAAACAACCCCAAAACATCTTTGAACATTCACCAAATTTGACTGTAGGTAATGTGTTATTTTCTTTTTAGGCTTCATTTCGTTTACGGTACAGAGTAGAATGATGTGCTTTACCAAGAAGCTCTATCTTGATCTCACCTGTCCACAAGACTCTTTCCCAGAAGGATTTTGGCTAACTCATGTACATTTTTGCAAACTGCAGTGTAGCTTGTTTATGTATCTGTGTCAGCAGTGGGGTTCTCCTGGATCTCCTGCCATAGCGTATAATTTCATTCAAATGTCAATGAATAGTTTGCGCTGACACTGATGCACCCTGATCCGGCAGAACAGCTTGAATTTCTTTGGAACTTGATTGGGGCGGCTTATCCACCATCCGGACTACCGTGCATGGAAACCTTTCATTAATTGTTCTCTGCCGTCCACATAAAGGTAAATTAGCTACAGTGTCAGGGGTTGTAAACTTCTTGATTGTGTTGTGCAAAGTGGGCAAAGTAACATCAACATCTATGGAGATGGACTTATAACCTTAAGATTGTTGATATTTTTCAACAATTTTGGTTCTCAAGTCCTCAGACAGTTCTCTTCTCCTGTTTATCTTCTCTATGCTTAGTGTGGCACCCAGGCAGACAATGCAAACATTGTGTCAACGTCTCCCCTTTTTATCTGGTTTCATGTGTGATTTTCATATTGCTCACACCTGTTACTTGCCACTGGTGACTTTGAACGATCATCACATGCTTGAAACAAAGTTGCTTATTCACAATTGTGGAAAGGTGGCAACAATTTTATTCAGGTCATTTTGGGGGGTTTGTGTGAAATGATGTCCATTTTGCCTTTTTTCTCTGTTTTTTTGTGTTCCTCCAATGCACACAAAAGAAATACCAAACATATATATATGTATAACAAAACACGTGCAATTGCAATCATTTTCTTGGAGAAATAATTCATTTTCCGGAACAATTTCAAGGGTGCTAACAATTTTGAACATGACTGTATACTAGTCGTCGTCTATTATATTCTTGTGAGTGGCTAGTACATATTTTTGACCTTTTCATCACCTATTTTTTCCTGTAGGGGTATGTGCACACGTTCAGGATTTCTTGCAGAAATTTCCTGACAAAAAATCGAACATTTCTGCCAGAAATCCGCATGCGTTTTTTTTTGCCTTTTTGACGTGTTTTTTGCACGTTTTGATGCGTTTTTTTGCACGTTTTTTCCCAATGCATTAAATAGCGTGAAAAACACGAAAAATCCACAAAATTAATGAACACGCTGCTTTTTCTTACCGCGATGCATTTTTTCCGCGAACCATGTGCACGAAAATTGCGGAATGCATTCTAAATGATAGGAATTCATATGTATGCGTTTTTTTATGCGTTTTTATCACTAAAAAATGTGAAAAAAAGCGAAAAATCATGAACGTGTGCACATACCCTAAGTCTTCTTTTACACATACCATTGTTTTGTGGCCCGTTTTTGCAGCCCCAATAGATTTCTATGGGGCTGCAAAAACGGGCTGCAATAATTTCACGGTGCGCCATGCACCGTATGGCCGTGAGGGCTTTATTTACGGCCGTGAAAAAAGATCAAGCCTTCTCAATCTTTTTCATGGCTTATGGACACGGCCACTATTGAAAATCAATGAGGCCGCAAAAACAACGGAAGTTTGTCTTTTGCGGTGCACTGTGACTTCCGGTTTTGCGGAACGCCGTTTTTTCCAATACTATTTCCATAGTATTGGAAACCCGAAAAACGGTGATCGGCAAGTTTTTTGAGGTCCATTATTGCGGTAGACCGTGAAAATTGCGGCTATACGGCCTGCAAAAAAGGCCCGCAAAAATCACGGCAAGTGTAAAAGAAGCCTAAGGCTAATAAACATAATATATATATATATATATATGTATATATATATATATATATATATATATATATATATATATATAGTGGTAGATCAGCTCATTCGGCTGTAAACTGAGATAGACATGGGAACACTGTCACTTTAAGAATGTCCTTGATTTATTAGATGAGGCACAGCACTAAGCACAGTCCTTGAATTAGCGGGGATCAGTCCGCTCTGGGCTAGTAAGACCCACAGTTGAGGCACTGAACCACTAATGCCTCTGGAGGCCGGCTACTTAAGCCCCAGACCACACCCTGTGGTGGAGATAAGGTGGACATCCTCCCACTCGCTCTATGGATGTCCACATAAAACTCAGCCTATTATACAAATTAGCTGTTAACCCTTCACCACCCAGTGTGCTCTGGGTGTTATATCACTGAGACTATTAAGCGCTGTGAAACGTACCTTCCCTCCAGCATTTTACCAGTGACTTCATCACAATATATACACACACATGACTATAATGCATGACTAAAAGCATACGCCACAAGACTACTGAGACCTGCTCATATCACTGTAGGAGTTCATCAAGAAAGGCTTTCAACGCTTCAGGTAGCTGGGGAGACGCTCTAGTTCTAGCACAATCCAACAGTCATTTTATAGGCAGGAATTACTAAGTTAAGATAAACATGTTGAGCTGGGAACATTTGCTTTTCTACTCTTATTTGCTCTTATTTTCTATGCTAAAATGTTTTCTGTACTTTATGTCCTTAGAAAAATCCATTTCTACAGTGCTGTTTTCTGTCATCTCACTCATGGGATCAGCTGTAAAAGTTTAAGAAAAATATTATAAATATGTATGAAAAATAGAAAGTTGCATGGCGCTACTAAACAGCTAAAAACAGCAGACCATTCTGATCTATACAGTTTTTCCTTCCATAATAAATTTGCCGATGTAGTAAAAATGGTAACAACCGGTATCGTCTTGTTAAGGTTCATTCGGTCTATAAAAAGGATAAGTATAAAATAATTATATTTTATCCATCTATTCCTGGTGTTTTCCCCTACAAATGGCAAATGGCACCTCCATTCACGATTATCTTGCTGGGCTGAATATTCTTGTATTTTAATGGGGAAATTAGCGGTAATAGTTGTCCATGCTACATATGAGAACAGTGGTGTTGGGGATGATCACAAATCATTTTCTTTATTATTATTATTTATTATTATTTATTATGATAGCACCATTTATTCCATGGTGCTTTACATGTGAGGAGGGGTATACATAATAAAAACAGGTACAATAATCTTGAACAATGAAAGTCAGAACTGGTACAGGAGGAGAGAGGACCCTGCCCGCGAGGGCTCACAATCTACAAATGTACAGATAATAACTCACTCATTACTATTACTAATGTGAAAAATCTTAAATTCTTTTTTGCTGGTTATCTATAAGGTCTCAAATCTAAAAGATAAAAGAAGTATTATAATCAGGCCAGTTTAATACAACCATGAAATGTGGACTTGGACTGGAATACCTAGTCTAATCTCCAGGCCTCCAGACTTGAGCTACCTGCCTCAGATAGGACTATGGGACAGTTCACACTGAGGAGACCCTGCAGTTGGGTCAGTTATTTTGATCCAAGTTCTTGTTTGACACCAGAGTTAAACTGACCTTACTCATGACAAAAATGATGAACAGATATTGATATTGCAGATGATACAAAACTATGTAAAGCAGTTAATACAAGAGAAGATAGTATTCTGCTACAGATGGATCTGGATAAGTTGGAAACTTGGGCTGAAAGGTGGCAGATGAAGTTTATCAATGATAAATGTAAGGTTATACACATGGGAAGAAGGAATCAATATCACCATTACACACTGAATGGGAAACCACTGGGCAAATCTGACAGGGAGAAGGACTTGTGGATCCTAGTTAATGATAAACTTACCTGGAGCAGCCAGTGCCAGGCAGCAGCTGCCAAGGCAAACAGGATCATGGGGTGCATTAATAGAGGTCTGGATACACATGATGAGAGCATTATACTGCCTCTGTACAAATCCCTAGTTAGACCGCACATGGAGTACTGTGTCCAGTTTTGGGCACCGGTGGTCAGGAAGGATATAATGGAACTAGAGAGAGTACAAAGGAGGGCAACAAAATTAATAAAGGGGATGGGAGAACTACAATACCCAGATAGATTAACGAAATTAGGATTATTTAGTCTAGAAAAAAGACGGCTGAGGGGCGATCTAATAACCATGTATAAGTATATAAGGGGACAATACAAATATCTTGCTGAGGATCTGTTTATACCAAGGAAGGTGACGGGCACAAGGGGGCATTCTTTGCGTCTGGAGGAGAGAAGGTTTTTCCACCAACATAGAAGAGGATTCTTTACTGTTAGGGCAGTGAGAATCTGGAATTGCTTGCCTGAGGAGGTGGTGATGGCGAACTCAGTCGAGGGGTTCAAGAGAGGCCTGGATGTCTTCCTGGAGCAGAACAATATTGTATCATACAATTATTAGGTTCTGTAGAAGGACGTAGATCTGGGGATTTATTATGATGGAATATAGGCTGAACTGGATGGACAAATGTCTTTTTTCGGCCTTACAAACTATGTTACTATGTTACTATGTTAGATAACCTCCATATATTATAGAGTTGTCCACTGCTAGGCCAACACCTTCTTAAACAAAATGTTCGGCCCCGATAAAATAAACAAACCTATACTCACCTCCTGTGCAGTCTCTGGCCCCGATAAAATAAGCAAACCTATACTCACCTCCCGTGCAGTCTCTGTTCCAGCGGTATCGGCACTTGCGGTTCCGGGACTGTGATGCGTTGGAATGACACATGATGACCATAGCCAAATCTGCGGTGTAGTGGACAACCACTTTAAGGACTCATACCCATTTGTGCGAGAAACGGATGAGTGCAATCCAATAACTTGTGAACATAGTCTTAAAGAGAATCGCTTCCCAGGTTTTTGCTATCCCAACTGAGAGCAGCATAACCGTGATTCCAGTGATGTATCACTTACTTTACTGGTTGCAGCAGTTTTGATTAAATCTATTTTATCTGCTGCAAATCTCACAGTTCTCTGAATGCTGAGCTCTACATAACCCCACCCACATCACTGATTGACAGCCTTCTATGTACACTGTGCATAGGCAGAAAGATGCCAATAAGAGGTGGGGATGCGGTTAATTTCCAAGGCAGGAGGCCAAGTAGTCCTCCAGTGATAATCTCAAGCTGATAAAACAATGATTTTACTAAAACTACACTAGGCAGTCTAGTGAATGACACATCGATGAGATCAGAGTCTCTGCCCCTACAGTATGCTGCTCTCAGATTAAGTAGCAAAACATTGGTGACAAGTTCCCTTTAATAGACTTACCAACTCTGACCAAAATTCAACAATGGTAGCCCGGTTATAGGATGTTTCGACCCCAGCAGTTCGCCCGGGGTACATTTTGCCCCCGCACATTTCCTCCCCAGCATTTGGCCCCCAGGATGATACTTACCTGTTGCAGTTGCAGCTCCTTGGGTCACGGAGTGCGGTCTAGCAGTTCCCCATGACGCCAGATGAAAACAGTTGATTTAACATGTCACAAAAGTGCAGCACTCTGTACAGTACTTTTGTGACATGTGGATTGATAACGGACGGGAATTCATGAACCACAAGGGCAAACGGGGGCGAACTGCTGGGGGGAAAACCTCCAAATCCCGGTAGCCCAGCCATTACCTCAAACAGTGAAATACCTGAGCTTTCAGTGGGCCACATTTGGGGCACTGCTGCTTTGAGTCAAATGTGTAATATTCAAAAGGGAGGTTAAATGCACATCATCTTCCTATTCAGTGTAAGACACATTAATAGAGGCACAGTAATGATGTTCTTTTTCTACATACTGCGCTTTTATTCACAGATTATCCTCCTTTGATATAGGAATGCCATATAAAGATTAAAATTAACAAATAATCTCTTGATATAATGAATATGACAAAGCAGTAAAGAACTAGATCCTTATCGACCACCAGAGAGTTAATACATGTGGCTGACTCAATATATTAAAATTATGGTAGATCAGTTATTCTAGGCGCACATCACGTCTTGCATTGCATTAGAGTCTGGCTAGAACATTCTCCTGAAGCAAAAATCCAAAGTGCACAAATACTATTATTTGTATATGTGTAAGGAGGTGGTGGGGACCCTCACGTGCCTCCTCTCTCCTATACACCGAGCACATGTGTCATATGCGGCACCCTGATGGTTCACTAATGTTTTATATGGTAATGTCATTATCATATGTTGAATCCTAAAATGTGCATGTACTTGTATATATGTAGTTTAGGGACAAATTGAGTTAAACTGTTGGGAGAAGTTAAAAAGAGGGATGGTGCAAAGCCTCTGGACTTAGGGAAGGCACTTCCTGCTCTGGGGCCAGAGCCCGGGTAGACTTGCCAAGGTCGTGATCTGCACCATAGTGTGGGCAGAGGATCCCCCGGATGGGTGGATAAAAGCTGTCCTAGCTTGTCGGGCAGCATGTACGGACACTGGCTCGTCTTGATAGTTCCCAGGAGAACTACGGGGTTTGGGACCAGGATAGGAGTTAGTGCCATGCAACACACGGAGGCTTCAGGGAAAGTGCAGGAAATATTGTCTTGATTGCACCGTGTTCAGTAAAGTTCTACTGTTGGAGCAGAACTGTGAATTGTGGTGTCCCGTGTAACCGAAGTGACTGTGTGCTGAAAGTAACTGACCGTACCACAGGACTGGGACTTCACCCGTCTTTTGATGTGCCAGGTGGCGGGGTGCTCACTGACGGTGACTTAATAAACTCACCCACGACTACCACCCCGTGCCACCTTGTTAAATATGCCCAGTTTCCCTTTGGTAAATGCTTTGATGGTAATACTCAGAGTACATTTGCCATCAAGTGTTAAATACACTTTTAATATACTGTATGCAAACTAAAATGTTATATACTTTTATAGAATGTTAGAGTTGGAAGGGACCTCCAGGTACATCGTGTCCAACCCCCTGCTCAACGCAGGATTCACTAAACCACCTCAGACAGATGTCTGTCCAGCCTCTGTTTGAAGATTTCCATTGAGGGAGAACTCACCACCTTCGTGGCAGCCTGTTGCACTCATTGATCCCTCTTAGTGTCAAAAAGTTTTTTCTAATATCTAATCTGTATCTTCTCCCTTTCAGTTTCATTCCATTGCTTCTCATGTTTCCTTGTGCAAATGAAAATTAATAGGACTTTCTACACTGTGACATCCCTTCAGATATTTGTAGACAGCTATTAGGTCTCTTAGCCTTCTTTTTTGCAAGCTAAACAATCCCAGATCCTTTAACCGCTCCTTGCAGGACATAGTGTTTTTAAAATGTGATGCCCAGAACTGGACACAGAATTCCAGATGAGGTCTGATCAAGCAAGAGTTGAGAGGGATAATTAATTCAAGTGATTTAGACTCTATGCTTCTCTTAATACATCCCAGAACTGTGTTTGCCTTTTTTGCTGCTGCATCACACTCTTGACTCATGTGCAGTCTGTGATCTGTTAGTATGAACAAGTCTTTTTCACACATGATGTTGCTTAGTTCTATTCCTCCCCATTCTGTAGATGTCATTCTTTTTCTTGCCCAAATGTAGAATCTTGCATTTATCCCTGTTAAATCCCATTATATTAGTTACTGCCCAATGCTCAAGCTTATCTAGATTATCCTGAATCGTTTCTATATCTCCTCTAGTGTTAGCTATCCCTCCTAGCTTTGCACCATCTGCAAATGTGATTAGTTTACCTTCAGTACCCTTATTTAGATCATTTATAAAAATGTTGAACAACATTGTGGCCAAGACAGAGCCTTGTGGTACTCCACATGAAAAACTCTTCCGATTGGATGCACAACCATTTATTACCACTCTTTGAGTATGATCACTGAGCCAGTTATGAATCCATCTAAACATAGCCTTGTCAATCCCAAACTTGGTAATTTTTTCAATAAGAATAGTATGAGATACAGTACTTTATCAAAAGCTTTGTTGAAATTAAGGTATACCAAATCTACCGCATTTTCCTGATCCACTCAGTCAGTGATTCCATCATAGAAGGAAATTAGATTAGCCTGGCCTGACTTGTTTGCTACAAACCCATGCTAGCTCTGGTTAATTACTGTATTCTTATCTGAACACATTTGTTAATCACTATTAGCTAAGTGTTCCCTCACCATCTTTCTGTTTAATGATAGTGTGAATTATTTTATTCCTTCAATAGTATAGTGAAGATCAGTTGATGTTACATTTTCTGTCTTAGACAGCACAGAAGCAAAATAGGAATGTAAAAGTTTGGCTTTATCAGCATCATTCTTGACTGCTCCACTCTTTTCATCCTGTAAAAATCCTATATCATCTTTTACTTTTCTTTTGCTTTAGACCCCAAATCCTTATTTTCTGCTTTTGGTCTCTTTTGAATAGCTCACTTCATTACTGCCCTGCATTCCCTCTAATGCTTGCCCTGCATTCCCTGCAAACAGCATTATATTCTTCTTTAGATATGCCACCCTCTTTCTATTTGATATATAGATTTCATTTTTCCTTTTTAGTAAGTGTTTAAGTTCTGTGTTCATCCACCCTGGTCTCTTTAAATGCTTTCAATTCTTTCTTTTTGGGGATTGTTACTGTTGTGCAGTGAAAAATTCATTTAGCAAAATCTCCCATCCTTCTTGGACATTTCTATCCTTTAGAACATCCAGCCATTGGACCTTTTTTACCCTCTTTTTGAGTCCATTAAAATCTGTCCAACCATAAAGTTGAGTCTTTGCGGGTCTTCCTCCTCTTGTAATCCAAAATTTGTGGATAGCATGATCGCTGTCTCCTAAATACCCAGCCACCTTTATTTCCTCAACCATTTCCTCCCTGTTCATAAGAATTAGGTCCAAGATGGCAGATCTTTCTGTTCTCTCTTCTACCTTTTGAAAGGTAAAGTTGTCAGTGAGTGAAGATAAGAATTTTCTGGACCCACTACATTTGATAGATATTCCCAACAAATATCTGGATAGTTAAAATCCCATGATCCTATGTCGTACTGTTTTGAGAACAAAGACATCTGATGTAAAAAGAGTTCATCCGTATATTCTGTCTGTCTAGGTGGTTTATAGTAAACACCTACAATAGTGTCCTTTCTGTCCTTCTCTTGTATTCTTATTTAACCCCTTAATCCCGTATGACGTACTATCCCGTCAAGGTGACCTGGGACTTAATTCCCGGTGACGGGATAGTACGTCATACGCGATCGGCCGCGCTCACGGGGGGAGCGCGGCCGATCGCGGCCGGGTGTCAGCTGCCTATCGCAGCTGACATCCGGCACTATGTGCCAGGAGCGGTCATGGACCGCCCCCGGCACATTAACCCCCGGCACACCGCGATCAAACATGATCGCAGTGTACCGGCGGTATAGGGAAGCATCGCGCAGGGAGGGGGCTCCCTGCGGGCTTCCCTGAGACCCCTGGAGCAACGCGATGTGATCGCGTTGCTGCGAGGGTCTCCTACCTCCTTCCTGGCTGCAGGTCCCGGATCCAAGATGGCCGCGGCATCCGGGTCCTGCAGGGAAGGAGGTGGCTTACCGAGTGCCTGCTCAGAGCAGACGCTGGTAAGCCTGCAGCCCTGTCAGTGAGATCGGTGATCTGACAGAGTGCTGTGCACACTATCAGATCATCGATCTGTGATGTCCCCCCCTGGGACAAAGTAAAAAAGTAAAAAAAAAAAAATTTTCCACATGTGTAAAAAAAAAAGAAAAAAATTCCTAAATAAATAATAAAAAAAATATATATATTATTCCCATAAATACATTTCTTTATCTAAATAAAAAAAACAAAACAATAAAAGTACACATATTTAGTATTTCCGCGTCCGTAACGACCCAACCTATAAAACTGCCCCACTAGTTAACCCCTTCAGTAAACACCGTAAGAAAAAAAAAAAAAACGAGACAAAAAACAACGCTTTATTACCATACCGCCGAACAAAAAGTGGAATAACACGCGATCAAAAAGACTGATATAAATATCCATGGTACCGCTGAAAACGTCATCTTGTCCCGCAAAAAACAAGCCACCATACAGCATCATCAGCAAAAAAATAAAAAAGTTATAGTCCTGAGAATAAAGCGATACCAAAATAATTATTTTTTCTATAAAATAGTTTTTATCGTATAAAAGCGCCAAAACATAAAAAAATGATATAAATGAGATATCGCTGTAATCGTACTGACCCGTCGAATAAAACTGCTTTATCAATTTTACCAAACGCGGAACGGTATAAACGCCTCTCCCAAAAGAAATTCATGAATAGCAGGTTTTTGGTCATTCTGCCTCACAAAAATCGGAATAAAAAGCGATCAAAAACGGTCACGTGTCCGAAAATGTTACCAATAAAAACATCAACTCGTCCCGCAAAAACAAGACCTCACATGACTCTGTGGAGCAAAATGTGGAAAAATTATAGGTCTCAAAATGTGGAGACGCAAAAACTTTTTTGCTATAAAAAGCGTCGCTGGTTTCACACTTGCGTTTTTGTCTGCAGCGTTTTTTGCACAAAAAAAGCATGCGTTTTTCCCCTATATTTAACATTGAAAACGCATGCGTTTTTTTGTACGCGTTTGGTCGCGTTTTCAAACGCATGCGTTTTTTTTCTGCATGCGTTCATTTTCAGAAATACAACCTGCAGTATTTTCTTGCGTTTTTAAGCACATGCGTTTGTTTGCGTTAAAAACGCATGCGTTTTTATCGAAAAAAACAGAAAACACACTGAAAAGCCACCCACCACCATCAAGGTGATAAAGGGATCCAAACCCTAACTCTACCCCTAACCGTTTAATGAACATTTTCTGACAGTCATAGTGCCACGTATTTCAGTGCCACGTATTTCAGTGCCACGTATTTCAGTGCCACGTATTTCAGTGCCACGTATTTCAGTGCCACGTATTTCAGTGCCACGTATCACGTATTTCAGTGCCACGTGTTTCAGTGCCACGTATTTAAGTGCCACGTATCACGTATTTCAGTGCCACGTATCACGCATTTCAGTGCCACATATTTTAGTACCACGTATTTCAGTTGCACGTATTTCAGTTGCACGTATTTCAGTTGCACGTATTTCAGTGCCACGTATTTCAGTGCCACGTATTTCAGTGCCACGTATTTCAGTGCCACGTATCACGTATTTCAGTGCCACGTAATTAAGTGCCACGTATTTAAGTGCCACGTATTTCAGTGCCACGTATTTCAGTGCCACGTATTTCAGTGCCACGTATTTCAGTCACGTTTAGGGTTAGGGGTAGGGTTAGGGCTAGGGTTGGAGGTAAAGTTAGGGTTGGGGCTAAAGTTAGGGTTGGGGCTAAAGTTAGGGTTAGGGTTTGGATTACATTTACGGTTTGGATTAGGGTTGGGATTAGAATTATGGGTGTGTCAGGGCTAGGGGTGTGGTTAGGGTTACCATTGGGATTAGGGTTAGGGGTGTGTTTGGGTTAGGGTTTCAGGTAGAATTGGGGAGTTTCCACTGTCCAGGCACATCAGGGGCTCTCCAAGCGCGACATGGCGTCCAATCTCAATTCCAGCCAATTCTGCGTTGAAAAAGTAAAACAGTGCTCCTTCCCTTCCGAGCTCTCCCGTGCGCCCAAAAAGGGGTTTACCCCAACATATGTGTTATCAGCGTACTCGGGACAAATTGAACAACAACTTCTGGGTTCCAAGTTCTCTTGTTATCCTTAGGATAATAAAAATTTGGGGGGCTAAAAATCATTTTTGTGGGAAAAAAAAGATGTTTTATTTTCACGGCTCTGCGTTATAAACTGTAGTGAAACACTTGGGGGTTCAAAGTTCTCACAACACATCTAGATAAGTTCCTTGGGAGGTCTAGTTTCCAATATGGGGTCACTTGTGGGGGGTTTGTACTGTTGGGGTACATCAGGGGCTCTGCAAATGCAACGTGACGCCTGCAGACCAATCCATTTAAGGCTGCATTCCAAATGGCGCTCCTTCCCTTCCGAGCTCTGTCATGCACCCAAACAGTGGTTCCCCCCCACATATGGGGTATCAGCGTACTCAGGACAAATTGGACAACAACTTTTGGGGTCTAATTTATCCTGTTACCCTTGTGAAAATACAAAACTGGGGGCTAAAAAATCATTTTTGTGAAAAAAAAAAAAAGAATTTTTATTTTCACGGATTTGCGCTATAAACTTTAGTGAAACACTTGGGGGTTCAAAGTTCTCAAAACACATCTAGATAAGTTCCTTGGGAGGTCTAGTTTCCAATATGGGGTCACTTGTGGGGGGTTTGTACTGTTGGGGTACATCAGGGGCTCTGCAAATGCAACGTGACGGCTGCTGACCAATCCATTTAAGGCTGCATTCCAAATGGCGCTCCTTCCCTTCCGAGCTCTGTCATGCGCCCAAACAGTGGTTCCCCCCACATATGGGGTATCAGCGTACTCAGGACAAATTGGAAAACAAATTTTGGGGTCCAATTTATTCTGTTACCCTTGTAAAAATACAAAGCTGGGGGCTAAAAAATCATTTTTGAGAAAAAAAAAAATTATTTTCACGGCTCTGCGTTATAATCTGTAGTGAAACACTTGGGGGTTCAAAGCTCTCAAAACACATCTAGATAAGTTCCTTTGGGGGTCTACTTTCCAAAATGGTGTCACTTGTGGGGGGTTTCAATGTTTAGGCACATCAGGGGCTCTCCAAACGCAACATGGCATCCCATCTCAATTCCAGTCAATTTTGCATTGAAAAGTCAAATGGCGCTCCTTCCCTTCCAAGCTCTGCCATGCGCCCAAACAATGGTTTACACCCACATATGGGGTATCAGCGTACTCAGGACAAATTGCACAACATTTTTTGGGGTCCAATTTCTTCTCTTACCCTTGGGAAAATAAAAAATTGGGGGTGAAAAGATCATTTTTGTGAAAAAATATGATTTTTTATTTTTACGGCTCTGCATTATAAACTTCTGTGAAGCACTTGGTGGGTCAAAGTGCTCACCACACATCTAGATAAGTTCCTTAGGGGGTCTACTTTCCAAAATGGTGTCACTTGTAGGGAGTTTCAATGTTTAGGCACATCAGGGGCTCTCCAAACGCAACATGGCGTCCCATCTCAATTCCAGTCAATTTTGCATTGAAAAGTCAAATGGCGCTCCTTCCCTTCCAAGCTCTGCCATGCGCCCAAACAATGGTTTACACCCACATATGGGGTATCATCGTACTCAGGACAAATTGCACAACATTTTTTGGGGTCCAATTTCTTCTCTTACCCTTGGGAAAATAAAAAATTGGGGGCAAAAAGATCATTTTTGTGAAAAAATATGATTTTTTATTTTTACGGCTCTGCATTATAAACTTCTGTGAAGCACTTGGTGGGTCAAAGTGCTCACCACACATCTAGATAAGTTCCTTAGGGGGTCTACTTTCCAAAATGGTGTCACTTGTAGGGAGTTTCAATGTTTAGGCACATCAGGGGCTCTCCAAACGCAACATGGCGTCCCATCTCAATTCCAGTCAATTTTGCATTGAAAAGTCAAATGGCGCTCCTTCCCTTCCAAGCTCTGCCATGCGCCCAAACAATGGTTTACACCCACATATGGGGTATCAGCATACTCAGGACAAATTGCACAACATTTTTTGGGGTCCAATTTCTTCTCTTACCCTTGGGAAAATAAAAAATTGGGGGCGAAAAGATCGTTTTTGTGAAAAAATATGATTTTTTATTTTTACGGCTCTGCATTATAAACTTCTGTGAAGCACTTGGTGGGTCAAAGTGCTCACCACACATCTAGATAAGTTCCTTAGGGGGTCTACTTTCCAAAATGGTGTCACTTGTAGGGGGTTTCAGTGTTTAGGCACATCAGGGGCTCTCCAAACGCAACATGGCGTCCCATCTCAATTCCAGTCAATTTTGCATTGAAAAGTCAAATGGCGCTCCTTTCCTTCCGAGCTCTGCCATACGCCCAAACAGTGGTTTACCCCCACATATGGGGTATCAGCGTACTCAGGATAAATTGTACAACAACTTTTGGGGTCCATTTTCTCCTGTTACCCTTGGTAAAATAAAACAAATTGGAGCTGAAATAAATTTTGTGTGAAAAAAAGTTAAATGCTCATTTTTATTTAAACATTCCAAAAATTCCTGTGAAACACCTGAAGGGTTAATAAACTTCTTGAATGTGGTTTTGAGCACCTTGAGGGGTGCAGTTTTTAGAATGGTGTCACACTTGAGTATTTTCTATCATATAGACCCCTCAAAATGACTTCAAATGAGATGTGGTCCCTAAAAAAAAATGGTGTTGTAAAAATGAGAAATTGCTGGTCAACTTTTAACCCTTATAACTCCGTCACAAAAAAAATTTTGGTTCCAAAATTGTACTGATGTAAAGTAGACATGTGGGAAATGTTACTTATTAAGTATTTTGCGTGACATATGTCTGTGATTAAGGGCATAAAAATTCAAAGTTGGAAAATTGCAAAATTTTCAAAATTTTCGCCAAATTTCCATTTTTTTCACAAATAAACGCAAGTTATATTGAATAAATTTTACCACTAACATGAAGTACAATATGTCATGAGAAAACAATGTCAGAATCGCCAAGATCCGTCAAAGCGTTCCAGAGTTATAGCCTCAAAAGGGACAGTGATCAGAATTGTAAAAATTGGCCCGGTCATTAACGTGCAAACCACCCTCGGGGCTTAAGGGGTTAAGCAAGTTCTATAGAGCTGCTGTTTTCTGAAGTTTGGATCTCTGTTCCTAACATATCATGCAACACCTCTTGCCCTCCTGTTATGGAAGTCAATGGCATAGATACATAACTGTACGGGCATACTTAAAGATGAAAGTTTCAAAAAGTAATTTTAGATGTAATGTGCACATGACGCAAATGTCTGGATTATACAGAGTCACCAGACACTAGGTTATATAAATCTATAGTCTGAATCTCTTAGCTCTTTCATCTGTCTAAAAAAGACCGTAACTGCTGCATCCAATCATTTTGAGATTTTGTTGGGGAAAAAAAGCATGGTTTACTTGAAGTGTGTACAACTTTAATTAAAAGTGACTTTTGAAGGTGGAACATTTTTGGCACAGCTGTATACCAAGCATATGGTGGCATAAACAGATTAAAGAAAGCGAAGTTCCAGCAAAAAGATCCTTTAGAAACACTTTTTATTGCGACATATTAGAATCCATATAGCAAAAAATCCATTCATTACTATAGGAAAAAGCATACACGTTTCAAACAGATGCTTAGTAGTGATGAGCGAGTGTACTCGTTGCTTGGGCTTTCCCGAGCACGCTCGGGTGACCTCCGAGTATTTATGACTGCTCGGAGATTTAGTTTTCATCACCACAGCTGCATGATTTACAGCTGCTAGCCAGCCTGAGTACATGTGGGGGTTGCCTGGTTGCTAGAGAATCCCCATATGAAATCCAGCAGGCTAGTAGCTGTAAATCATTCAGCTGCCAGATGAAAACTAAATCCCCGAGCAGTCAAATACTCGGAGGTCACCCGAGCGTGCTCAGGAAAACCCGAGCGACGAGTACACTCGCTCATCACTAATCCTTAGTCGTTGCCAATACGACTGTTAGAGGTAGATCATGGTTGAACAAATCAGCCATCATCTGCAGGGGAAGATGCAGGCTCATTTTTCGAACCTGCATCAAAGACCAGATTCTGAATCTAAATGTGCAGCTGGCAACACTGAGATCCATTGACAATATGGAAAGGAGTCTTCTGCTCACTGAGCAGACGCTCAATGGGATAGATGAGGGGGGGATGGTAGGACGGAGATGCAGCACAGTGGAGCAACAAGCTGGATGACAGTTAGAAGGCCGGGTAGAGGGAAGAGTGTCAGGGAGGCTAGTCCTGATCTGGCACACCCCAATAACTTTGCTAAGTTGGCAGATGAGGGGGGTGCCAGTACAGGGGTAGCACTGCTGCAGCCAGGCATGTCCTCTGAAAGCCGGAGGAGTGACTGCTCCAGTAAGGAGGGAAATAGGAGAGCAGGGCAGGCCAGACAGGTGCCGGTAGTGGGGACTCAATTATTAGGGGAACAGATAGGGCAATCTGTCACAAAGACAGAGATCATCGAACGGTGTGCTGCCTACCTGGCGCTCGAGTCCGACACATCGCTGATCGGGTGGACAGATTATTGGGAGGGGCTGGTGAGGACCCAGCGGTCATGGTGCACATTGGCACAAATGACAAAGTTAGAGGTAGGTGGAAGGTCCTTAAAAACGATTTCAGGGAATTAGGCTGCAAGCTGAAAGCAAGGACCTCCAACGTGGTATTTTCTGAAATACTGCCTGTACCACGTGCCACGCCAGAGCGGCAACGGGAGATTAGGGAGGTTAATAAGTGGCTCAAGAATTGGTGTAGGAAGGAGGGGTTTGGGTTCCTGCAGAACTGGGCTGACTTCTCAGTTGGCTACAGGTTCTACGGTAGGGACGGGCTGCACCTCAAAGGGGAAGGTGCAGCTGTGCTGGGGGGAGAAAATGGCTAGAAAGTTGGAGGAGTGTTTAAACTAGGGAATGGGGGAGGGTATTCATTTTATAGGAGGGGAAGATAGTGCAGATAGAGACCTGGGCACAAATAAGGAAGTTGGGGGTGGCAGTGGCATGGGGGGTGGGGTTAGAGCAATGAATAATTTAAGAAAGAATAGAGGTACAGAGAGATACATAAAGAGCATGTATACTAATGCCAGAAGCCTCGCCAACAAAATGGACGAGTTAGAATTAATGTTGTTGGAGCATAATTATGACATGGTGGGGATATCTGAAACATGGCTGGATGAGAGCCATGACTGGGCTGTTAACTTGCAGGGCTATAGTCTGTTCAGAAATGACCGAACGGATAAGCTAGGGGGAGGGGTGTGTCTATATGTAAAATCATCCTTAAAACCCATACTGCGTGATAATATAGGTGAATCTAATGAAAATGTGGAGTCCCTGTGGGTGGAGATAAGGGGAGGGGGGAAAAATAATAAATTACTGATAGGGGTTTGTTATAAGTCTCCAAAAATAATGGAAGCAATGGAGAATATCCTCGTAAAGCAAATAGATGAAGCTGCGACTCAAGGAGAAGTCATTATTATGGGGGACTTCAACTACCCTGAAATAGATTGGGGAACAGAAACCTGCAGTTCCAGCAAAGGTAATCGGTGTCTGACAACTATGAGAGACAATTACCTTTCACAACTGGTTCAGGACCCAACAAGAAGGGGGGCACTGCTAGACCTAATATTAACCAACAGGCCAGACCGCATAGCAAATATAAGGGTTGGGGTTCACTTGGGGAATAGTGATCACAAAATAATAAGTTTTCATGTATCCTTCAATAAGATGTGTAGTAGAGGGGTTACAAGGACACTAAACTTCAGGAGTGCAAATTTCCAACGAATAAGAGATGATCTTGGTGCAATTAACTGGGACGATATCCTGAGACATAAAAATACACAAAGAAAATGGGAGACGTTTATTAGCATCCTGGATAGGACCTGTGCACAGTATATACCGTATGGGAATAAACATACTAGAAATAGAAGGAAACCAATATGGCTAAATAGAGCTGTAAGAGGCGCAATAAGTGACAAAAAGAAAGCATATGGAGAATTAAAGGAAGTATGTAGTGATGAGGCATTAAATAAATACAGAAAATTAAATAAATTCTGTAAAAAGCAAATCAAGGCAGCAAAGATTGAGACAGAGAGACTCATTGCCAGAGAGAGTAAAAATAATCCCAAAATATTCTTTAACTACATAAATAGTAAGAAACTAAAAAATGATAGTGTTGGCCCCCTTAAAAATAGTCTGGTGAAATGGTGGATGAGGATGAGGAAAAAGCCAATATGCTAAATGACTTTTTTTTCATCAGTATTTACACAAGAAAATCCCATGGCAGACAATATGATCAGTGATAACAAAAATTCCCCCTTAAATGTCACCTGCTTAACCCAGCAGGAAGTACGGCGGCGTCTAAAAATCACTAACATTGACAAATCTCCGGGTCCGGATGGGATACACCCCCGAGTACTGCAGGAATTAAGTACAGTCATTGATAGACCATTATTTTTAATCTTTAAAGACTCCATAATAGCAGGGTCTGTACCACAGGACTGGCGTATAGCAAATGTGGTGCCAATATTCAAAAAGGGGACAAAAACTGAACTCGGTAATTATAGGCCAGTAAGCTTAACCTCTACTGTGGGTAAAATCCTGGAGGGCATTCTAAGAGATGCTATGCTGGAGTATCTGAGGAGGAATAACCTCATGACCCAATATCAACATGGGTTTACCAGGGATCGTTCCTGTCAGACAAATCTGATCAATTTCTATGAAGAGGTAAGTTCCCGACTGGACCAAGGGAACGCAGTGGACGTAGTGTATATGGACTTTTCAAAAGCTTTTGATACGGTACCATACAAAAGGGTGATACCTAAAATGAGAATAATGGGGATAGGGGAAAATATGTGTAAGTGGGTTAAGAGCTGGCTCAGGGATATGAAACAAAGGGTGGTTATTGTTGTGAATTAGACTTTTTGGCTCCCTCTTGTGGTTACTAGTGATATGACTCTGGGATTGTCTTTCCTCAGTTTGGCACCCACCTGGGTCGTTAGTCCAGGGGTGTTGCTATATAAACTTCCTGGATCCTTAGTCCAGTGCCTGGCATCGTTGTAATCAGATCCTTTCTGTTTGCTCCTGTCTGCTGCTCCTTGTTCGTGCAAAATTAAGCTAAGTCCTGCTTCTTTGTTTTTTGGTTATTTGCTTTGCTTTTATTTTTGTCCAGCTTGTACTAAATGTGATTCCTGTCTTTGCTGGAAGCTCTAGGGGGCTGGTGTTCTCCCCCCGGGCCGTTAGACGGTTCGGGGGTTCTTGAATATCCAGCGTGGATATTTTGTTAGGGTTTTTGTTGACCATATAAGTCATCTTACTATATTCTGCTATTAGCTAGTGGGCCTCTCTTTGCTAAATACCTAGCTCATTCTTACGTTTGTCTTTTCCTCTTACCTCACCTGTTGTGGATTCTGTTTGCGGGCTCCCTCTGGTGGTTACTGCGGGTACTGGGTGACTTTGGTGGGTTGCGGCCTTTGGTTTCCATCTGTCCATCAGAGGCTGGGTGTTTCCTATTTTACCTGGCCTTTCTGTCATTTCCCTTGCCGGCTATCAATGTGTTCAGATGTGCTCTGTTTGGTTCCTGCCTACCTGCTCCCAGATCTTTCAGGATAAGCTAAGTGCTGATTTTCAGTTGTTTGGTTTTTTTTCCAGCTTGCTTAGAATGTCTCTTTGTTAGCTGGTTGCTCTAGTGGACTGAGGTTCTCCCCATGTGCCATGAGTTGGCACATGGGTTCTTGTAATCTCAGGATGGTTTCTTTGATTAGGGTTTTTTGCTGACCGCTCAGTCCCCTTTTGTGTCATTCTGCTTTCTAGTTTTCAGCGGGCCTCTATTTGCTAAAGCTATATACATCATCTCTATGTGTGTGCCTTCCTCTCATTTCACCGTCAATACATGTGGGGGGCAACTATACCTTTGGGGTTAATTCCTCTGGAGGCAAGTGAGGTCTTTGTTTTCTCTGCAGTACTAGTTAGCTCTTAGGCTGGTGCGTGGCGTCTAGAACCAACTTAGGCACGCTCCCTGGCTATCTCTAGTTGCGTTTGTCAGGCGTAGGGCAGCGGTCAGCCCAGGTTCCATCACCCTAGAGCTCGTCCGATATTTATTATTACTTTGCTTATCCTGTGCTATCCCTAGCCATTGGGGATTCATGACAGTATAGCCGGACCACAAAGTGTTAATTGTTTGGGCTGAAGCAGGAGAAAAAGAAGTGTTCAAGGAAAATTTTTTTTTTTTTTCCTTCAGAGTTTTGCTGCCTAGCCCTTAATTGCTGTCTAGCTGCTTCTTACCTCCTCTTAACCCTTGAATGGCTCTGATCTTAGCTGTTTATCATGGATGTCCAGAGTTTGGCTTCCAGCCTGAGTAATCTCGCGGCAAAGGTTCAAAACATACAGGATTTCGTTGTTCACACTCCCATGTCTGAACCTAGAATTCCTATTCCAGAGTTTTTTTCTGGAGATAGATCTACCTTCCTGAATTTCAGGAACAATTGTAAATTGTTTCTCTCTTTGAAATCTCGCTCCTCTGGAGACCCTGCTCAACAGGTCAAGATTGTTATATCGTTCCTACGGGGCGACCCTCAGAATTGGGCATTTGCATTGGCACCAGGGGATCCTGCATTGCTCAGTGTGGATGCGTTTTTTCTGGCATTGGGATTGCTCTATGAGGAACCTAACCTAGAGATTCAGGCTGAAAAGGCTTTATTAGCCCTCTCTCAGGGGCATGATGAAGCGGAAATATATTGTCAGAAATTTCGGAAATGGTCGGTGCTTACTCAGTGGAATGAGTGCGCCCTGGCTGCAAACTTCAGAAATGGTCTTTCTGAGGCCATTAAGGATATTATGGTGGGGTTCCCTGCGCCTACAGGTCTGAATGAGTCTATGGCTATGGCCATTCAGATTGATCGGCGTTTACGGGAGCGCAAACCCGTGCACCAGTTGGCGGTGTCTTCTGAACAGGCACCTGAGATTATGCAATGTGATAGAATTCAGTCCAGAAGTGAACGGCAAAATTATAGGCGGAAAAATGGTTTGTGTTTTTATTGTGGTGATTCAGCTCATGTTATATCAGCATGCTCTAAACGCACAAAAAGGGTTGATAAATCTTTTGCCATTGATACTCTGCAGTCTAAGTTCATTTTGTCTGTGACTCTGATTTTTTCACTGTCTTCCATTTCCGTCGATGCCTATGTGGATTCAGGCGCTGCCCTGAGTCTTATGGATTGGTCATTTGCTAAACGCTGCGGTTTTAGTCTAGAGCCTCTGGAAGTTCCTATTCCTCTGAAGGGAATTGATTCTACACCATTGGCTATGAATAAACCGCAGTATTGGACACAAGTGACCATGCGTATGACTCCCGTTCATCAGGAGGTGATTCGCTTCCTTGTACTGTATAATTTACGTGATGTACTAGTGCTTGGTCTGCCATGGTTACAAACTCATAATCCTGTCCTGGACTGGAAAACAATGTCTGTGCTAAGCTGGGGATGTCAGGGGGTTCATGATGATGCACCTCCGATTTCTATCGCTTCATCTACTCCTTCGGAGATCCCTGTGTTTTTGTCGGATTATAGGGATGTTTTTGAGGAGCCTAAGCTCAATTCGCTCCCTCCTCATAGAGAGTGTGACTGTGCTATAGAATTGATTCCTGGCAGTAAGTTCCCTAAGGGTCGTTTATTTAATCTGTCACTGCCAGAGCATACTGCTATGCGGAATTATATTAAGGAGTCCTTGGAAAAGGGACATATTCGTCCATCTTCGTCCCCTCTGGGAGCAGGTTTTTTTTTCGTGGCAAAAAAAAGATGGTTCCCTGAGGCCTTGTATAGATTATCGCCTTCTGAATAAGATTACAGTCAAATACCAGTATCCATTGCCATTATTTACTGATTTGTTTGCTCGCATTAAGGGGGCTAGGTGGTTCACTAAAATAGATCTTCGTGGTGCGTATAATCTGGTGCGGATAAAACAGGGTGATGAGTGGAAAACCGCATTTAATACGCCTGAGGGCCATTTTGAGTATTTGGTAATGCCTTTTGGACTCTCCAATGCTCCGTCAGTCTTTCAGTCCTTTATGCACAATATTTTCCGTGAATATCTGGATAAGTTTATGATTGTGTATTTGGATGATATTTTGGTGTTTTCTGATGGCTGGGAGTCTCATGTTCTACAGGTCAGGAAGGTGTTTCAGGTTTTGCGGGCCAATTCTCTGTTTGTGAAGGGCTCAAAGTGTCTCTTCGGAGTCCAGAAGATTTCTTTTTTGGGGTACATTTTTTCTCCTTCTACTATTGAGATGGATCCCATTAAGGTTCAGGCTATTTGTGACTGGACACAACCTACATCTGTTAAGAGCCTTCAGAAGTTCTTGGGGTTTGCTAATTTTTATCGTCGGTTCATTGCTAATTTTTCCAGTATTGTTAAACCTTTGACTGATTTGACTAAAAAGGGTGCTGATGTTGCTGATTGGTCTCCTGCGGCCGTGGAGGCCTTTCGGGAACTTAAGCGCCGGTTTTCTTCTGCTCCTGTGTTGTGTCAACCAGATGTTTCACTTCCTTTTCAGGTGGAGGTTGATGCTTCCGAGATTGGAGCGGGGGCGGTTTTGTCACAGAGAAGTTCTAATGGCTCGGTGATGAAGCCATGTGCTTTCTTCTCTAGAAAATTCTCGCCCGCCGAGCGCAATTATGATGTGGGTAATCGGGAGCTTTTGGCCATGAAGTGGGCATTTGAGGAGTGGCGTCATTGGCTTGAGGGTGCTAAACATCGCGTGGTGGTCTTGACTGATCACAAGAATCTCATTTACCTTGAGTCTGCCAGGCATTTGAATCCTAGACAGGCTCGTTGGTCGTTATTTTTTTCTCGTTTCAATTTCGTGGTTTCATACCTGCCAGGTTCAAAGAATGTGAAGGCAGATGCTCTTTCCAGGAGTTTTGTGCCTGACTCTCCTGGAGACACTGGGCCTGCTGGTATCCTTAGGGATGGGGTAATATTGTCCGCCGTATCCCCAGACTTGCGACGCGCATTGCAGGAGTTTCAGGTGGATAAACCGGATCGATGTCCACCAGAAAGACTGTTTGTTCCGGATGATTGGACCAGTAGAGTCATCTCCGAGGTCCATTCTTCTGTGTTGGCTGGTCATCCTGGAATATTTGGTACAAGAGACTTGGTGGCCAGGTCTTTTTGGTGGCCTTCCTTGTCTAGGGATGTGCGTACCTTTGTGCAGTCTTGTGAAGTGTGTGCTCGAGCTAAGCCTTGCTGTTCACGGGCTAGTGGGTTGTTGTTATCTTTGCCCATCCCGAAGAGGCCTTGGACGCACATTTCCATGGATTTTATTTCTGATCTCCCGGTTTCACAGAAAATGTCCGTTATCTGGGTTGTGTGTGACCGCTTTTCTAAGATGGTTCATTTGGTGCCCTTGCCTAAGTTGCCCTCCTCCTCTGAGTTGGTTCCTTTGTTTTTTCAGAACGTGGTTCGTTTGCATGGGATTCCGGAGAATATCGTTTCTGACAGGGGATCCCAGTTTGTGTCTAGATTTTGGCGGACGTTTTGTGCCAAGATGGGCATTGATTTGTCTTTCTCGTCTGCATTCCATCCTCAGACGAATGGCCAGACGGAGCGAACTAATCAGACCTTGGAAACTTATTTGAGGTGTTTTGTTTCTGCTGATCAGGATGACTGGGTTGCTTTTTTGCCACTGGCCGAATTTGCTCTTAATAATCGGGCTAGTTCGGCCACGTTGGTCTCTCCTTTTTTTTGTAATTCGGGGTTTCATCCTCGTTTTTCCTCTGGTCAGGTGGAGCCTTCGGATTGTCCTGGAGTGGACGTGGTGGTGGACAGGCTACATCACATTTGGAATCAGGTGGTGGACAATTTGAAGTTATCTCAGGAGAAGACTCAGCAGTTTGCTAATCGCCGTCGCCGCGTGGGTCCCCGACTTCTTGTTGGGGACTTGGTGTGGTTGTCTTCTCGTTTTGTCCCTATGAAGGTCTCTTCTCCTAAGTTCAAGCCTCGGTTCATCGGTCCTTATAGGATCTCGGAGATTCTTAACCCTGTATCTTTCCGTTTGGATCTCCCAGCATCGTTCGCTATTCATAATGTGTTCCATCGGTCGTTGTTGCGGAGGTATGAGGTGCCTGTTGTTCCTTCGGTCGAGCCTCCTGCTCCGGTGCTGGTGGAGGGAGAATTGGAGTATGTTGTTGAAAAGATCTTGGATTCTCGTGTTTCCAGACGCAAACTCCAGTATTTGGTTAAGTGGAAGGGTTATGGTCAGGAGGACAATTCCTGGGTGGTCGCCTCCGATGTTCATGCGACTGATTTGGTCCGCGCCTTCCATAAAGCTCACCCTGATCGCCCTGGGGGTTCTCGTGAGGGTTCGGTGACCCCTCCTCAAGGGGGGGTACTGTTGTGGATTCTGTTTGCGGGCTCCCTCTGGTGGTTACTGCTGGTACTGGGTGACTTTGGTGGGTTGCGGCCTTTGGTTTCCATCTGTCCATCAGAGGCTGGGTGTTTCCTATTTTACCTGGCCTTTCTGTCATTTCCCTTGCCGGCTATCAATGTGTTCAGATGTGCTCTGTTTGGTTCCTGCCTAACTGCTCCCAGATCTTTCAGGATAAGCTAAGTGCTGATTTTCAGTTGTTTGGTTTTTTGTCCAGCTTGCTTAGAATGTCTCTTTGTTAGCTGGTTGCTCTAGTGGACTGAGGTTCTCCCCATGTGCCATGAGTTGGCACATGGGTTCTTGTAATCTCAGGATGGTTTTTTTGATTAGGGTTTTTTGCTGACCGCTCAGTCCCCTTTTGTGTCATTCTGCTTTCTAGTTTTCAGCGGGCCTCTATTTGCTAAAGCTATATACATCATCTCTATGTGTGTGCCTTCCTCTCATTTCACCATCAATACATGTGGGGGGCAACTATACCTTTGGGGTTAATTCCTCTGTAGGCAAGTGAGGTCTTTGTTTTCTCTGCAGTACTAGTTAGCTCTTAGGCTGGTGCGTGGCATCTAGAACCAACTAAGGCACGCTCCCTGGCTATCTCTAGTTGCGTTTGTCAGGCGTAGGGCAGCGGTCAGCCCAGGTTCCATCACCCTAGAGCTCGTCCGATATTTATTATTACTTTGCTTATCCTGTGCTATCCCTAGCCATTGGGGATTCATGACACTCACCGTTATTATTTGTTGGGGGCTTGTATCCAACTTTTGGGGGTCTTTCCTCTGGAGGCAAGAAAGGTCTTTCTTTTCCCTTCTAGGGTTAGTTAGTTCTCCGGCTGGCGCGAGACGTCTAGAACCAACATAGGCACGTTCCCCGGCTGCTGCTATTTGTGGTGCTAGGATTAGATATATGGTCAGCTCAGTTACCACTGCCCTATGAGCTGGTTTTTTGTGTTTGCAGACTTAGTAATTATTTCTGAGACCCTCTGCCATTGGGGTCATAACAGGTTATTAATGGAGCAACTTTCGGACTGGGTCGCGGTTAGCAGTGGGGTACCACAGGGGTCAGTATTGGGCCCTCTTCATTTTAACATATTTATTAATGACCTTGTAGGGGGCATACAGAGCAGAATTTCAATATTTGCAGATGACACTAAACTCTGTAGGGTAATCAATACAGAGGAGGACAATTTTATATTACAGGATGATTTATGTAAACTAGAAGCTTGGGCTGACAAATGACAAATGAGCTTTAATGGGGATAAATGTAAGGTCATGCACTTGGGTAGAAGTAATAAGATGTATAACTATGTGCTTAATTCTAAAACTCTGGGCAAAACCGTCAATGAAAAAGACCTGGGTGTATGGCTGGATGACAAACTCATATTCAGTGGCCAGTGTAAAGCAGCTGCTACAAAGGCAAATAAAATAATGGGATGCATTAAAAGAGGCATAGATGCTCATGAGGAGAACATAGTTTTACCTCTATGCAAGTCACTAGTTCGACCACACTTAGAATACTGTGTACAGTTCTGGTCTCCAGTGTATAAGAAAGACATAGCTGAACTAGAGCGGGTGCAGAGAAGAGCGACCAAGGTTATTAGAGGACTGGGGGGTCTGCAATACCAAAATATGTTATTACACGTGGGGCTATTTAGTTTGGAAAAACGAAGGCTAAGGGGTGATCTTATTTTAATGTATAAATATATGAGGGGACAGTACAAAGAGCTTTCTGATGATCTTTTTAATCATAGACCTGAGACAGGGACAAGGAGGCATCCTCTACGTCTGGAGGAAAGAAGGTTTAAGCATAATAACAGATGCGGATTCTTTACTGTAAGAGCAGTGAGACTATGGAACTCTCTGCCGTATGATGTTGTAATGAGTGATTCATTACTTAAATTTAAGAGGGGACTGGATGCCTTTCTTGAAAAGTATAATGTTACAGGTTATATTACTAGATTCCTTGATAGGGCGTTGATCCAGGGAACTAGTCTGATTGCCATATGTGGAGTCGGGAAGGAATTTTTTTCCCCAATGTGGAGCTTACTCTTTGCCACGTAGTTTTTTTTTGCCTTCCTCTGGATCAACATGTTAGGGCATGTTAGGTTAGGCTATGGGTTGAACCAGGTGGACTTAAAGTCTTCCTTCAACCTTAATAACTATGTTACTATGTTACTACGAAAGACGAAACCAACTGTACGTCATATGTTGTGAAGGAGTTAAGCATTTGGCAAGGGACATGTTTTGAGTCATGCACATAGAAATTGTGGCCTACTGAAGCCCCATAGTGTTTTCTCTGACTATGATATCTCATTTATAGCCCTGATACAGTATGATAAATGTCCCTCATATATAATATGATACCCAATCATGAATTCTTTTGCTCAATTTGTCCCCACACAATCCTCCCCACATGCAGAGTATGACCTCACAGCAAGCCCTCAAAGTATAATACCTATAGAGTGACTCCACCACCATAACACTGTACAGTATGATGTTCACACAGTCCCTTACACAGTATGATCTCTTCCACATTCCCCCCACAAAGTATGAAGATCCCCACAGTTCACCATACCCCCCCAGTATAACGTCCTCTACAGCCCCTCCACCACTCACCACCCCACAGCATAATGACCATCATATCCCCCCAAATAGTATTAGAGTCCCCACAGCTCAAAATAAAATATAATGACCACAACAGTTGCCTACGCAGTAAAATGGCTTCCACAGAGCTCCGACAGTATGATGACCACCACATTACCACACAAAATAATGATAGCAACAGCCCCCAAACAGTATAATGCCTCCCACAGATACAAATAAAGTATGATTACAGCCATATTCATCCACACAGTATAATGGCCTCCACAGCCCTCCAAACAGTATAAAGGCCCCCACAATATCCCACACAGTATAATGGTCTCCGCAGTCCCACGCGGTATGATGGCAATTACCGCCCGCACATAGTATGATGGACACCACAGCAGCCTATCAGTCTATCAGATTTTTCTGACTATTGAAATACAGTGCAACACAGCACCAATGCATGTGTGATGCTATGACAATAAATAGAAAAATACAATTTTACCGAGTGACATTTGATGGAGAGGAATGATGGATTAGATAGATCCAGGGATAGCTTAGCAGTAGCTGTGGATGTAGTGTATAGATGCTGGTATGGAAGTACAAGAGATCCTAGATAAGAAGAATGTTTTCCAACATTCCAGAGAGAACAAAGTAAAGGCGTAGACCTGATTTCTGAAAGTGTGGGCACTAATTAGGCAAGAACCCTGTTTACCAGTGAGGAGAAAGCTTTTCCCTCTGTGGTGAGCCAGGAGTCAGAATTCATGATAGGGAGTATCATAGAATCATAGAATGGTAGAGTTGGGAGGGACCTCCTGGGTCATCTGGTCCAACCCCTTGCTCAGAGCAGGATCCACTAAATCATCCCAGGGAGATGTCTGTCCGGCCTCTGTTTAAAGACTTCCATGGAAGAACTCACCACCTCTTGTGGCAGCCTGTTCCACTCATTGATCACCTTAACTGTCAAAAAGTTTTTTCTAATATCTAATCTGTGCCTCCTCCCATTCAGTTTTACCCCAATGCTTCTAGTCTTTCCTTGTGCAAATGAGAATAAAGACATTCTACAATGTGACAGTCCTTGAGATATTTGTAAACAGCTATTAAGTCTCCTCTCAGTCTTCTTTTTTGCAAGCATGTCCTCATAGGACACGGTTTGCAGACCGGTCACCATTCTGGTCACTCTTCTCTGAACTTGCTCGAGTTTGTTGACGTCTTTTTTAAAATGTGGTGGCCAAAACTGGACACAGTATTCCAGATGAGGTCTGAGCAAAGAGGAGTAGAGGGCAATAATGACTTTGCCTGATCTAGACTGTATGCTTCTCTTAATACATCCCAGAATTGTATTTGCCTTTTTTTGCTGCTGCATCACACTGTTGACTCATGTGCAGTTTATGATCTATTAGTATATTCAAGTCTTTTTCACATGTGCTTTTGCTTAGCCCTATTCTTCCCATTCTATATATGCTTTTTTAATTTTTATTGCCCAGATGTAGTACTTTGCATTTTTCCCTATTAAAAACCATTCTGTTAGTTGCTGCCCACTGCTCCAGTTTATGTGAAAAAGGATTGTTTGCCTGAGAATGAGCAAGCCCGGGGAAGGAAGCTACTTTGTCAAGTAGGACCTTCAATGTGTGTCATGAATGGATGCTGAGATTCCAAAGTGACCACTAGTCATCTGTGAGTCTAACCTGCCGCTTCACTGTATTGTGTGAACTAATGCTGAAGTGAGGTCAGCAGAAGCTTGTGGACAGCTGAAATGCTTTCCTGTGCGTAGCGTTCTGATGTTATGGAAATGTAGATGGTACAATCTGCTGAGCTTAGCGATTGGCTGCAGCGGTGGTGTGCTGTAGTCATTAGATCATCGCTGCAGCCTGTAAACAATTATCAGATCATTGACACAGAATCAGCACTGAGCCTGTAAGTAACAGGCTCTTTTTATTTTCACCTAAAACTGACCAAAATGCTAAATAACACTATTCCCCCCAAAAAACTTTTAAGATTCAAGGCCAAGGTGGAAAGGTGTGAGCCGATATGGATGGTCCTGAAGTGTGGTATAATTGTCTAAGGCTTGAATCACAGTAGCATATAGCATGTGATATGATATGCTAATAACCCTCGCCTCCTCCTCTGCTGTGAGCGTGAGCCAAGTGTCAGTCCTCTGTGCTCCGATTCTCTCGCATGAGAGAATAACAGGGAAAGTCATTTCTCCATCTCCTCCATTGCCTGACTCTGCGTATATCGGACTGCACTGAGATGACATCTGAGTGCAGTCCGATGTTTCAAATAGACCCATAGACTTGTATGAGAGAGTGCGAGCCGAGTCTTGCTGCCCATCGCAGCATGCCGTATCAGCATGATAAAACAATCACAGATCTAGATTGCCCCATAAAATAACATTGGTCTGAGTGCTATCCGATAAAACATCACAAAGCACTCGACCGTGTTGTACGCTCCTGTGAGCGAGGCCTAATAGTGAGATTTCCTACTGGATTCCAGGAGTAAATATAGGAATCTCATAAGCAGAGTCTGGGACAGCAAGGTAAAGACTTTACCTTACAAGGTAAAGCTAAAGAGTAGGAGAAAATTAAAAGCCATCACTGGATACATAACAGAGGTTGTCATCTTGGTGTGGAAGGAACTGTGTGAAGAAACAAGGTGTTGGTGTAATCCTTATGAGGCCGGGATCACACATAAGCGAGATACGGCCGAGTCTCGCAGGTGAAAACCCAGCTCTGGCGCCGGCACTCCAGAGCGGAGCATGCAGCTCCATGTATTGCTGTATGGCTGCACGCTCCACTCCGGAGTACCGGCGCCAGAGCTGGGTTTTCACCTGCGAGACTCAGCCGTATCTCGCGTATGTGTGATCCCGGCCTCAGAAACATAAACTTAAAGAGATTAGCTAATTGTTTTTATGTTTATTGGTTTGGTTTGTTCTGAAACATCTAGATATTGTTTTGAAACCAATTATTATGTTGTGACCTGGAAGTTACAATAGACAAAACTCATTGTATATAGCTGATTGTTTCAATTTTTGTTGGTCTGCAATTGTTTCCTTTCAAAGAGGAACCACTCAAGAGCCTGAAGCTCCAAGTTGCTCACAAAACTTATTCAGTGTTCCCTATCCAGAGACTCAGGAACGCCATTCTCAGGCCCCCTTCTTGTGACTCCCCACCTGTTGGCACTTACAGATAGCATTGTGGATCTTTGACACATTTTTACACCATAACTAAAATTAGATCCATTATTATAAGGACTTATTACTGACAACTGAAATGTAGCAATGGCTCTTTGTAGAAATAGGATCAAGTATTGATTGGCGCTCTCCCCATGGCCTGGAACAACTCATGTACGTATAAGAAAAACATGGATATCTCTGGAATAAGACATCAGATCACAGATATGAAGGTATCACTTTCTTCAGCTTCCTATGTCCTACGTGACCATATTAAGGGTTGATCCTACTGATAGATTCTGGGGTATCTTTTAGGCTGATCATTATTACAATGTGAGCTATGCCCATCTTGGAAAAGACATAGCATTAAATCAAAAGACCCATATCTCGATAATTGTGAGGAGGAACAGTGAGAAAAAAACATAAGAGCAGAAATTGCCACTTCTGAACTTGGGACAGGTATCTGTAATGAAGTTACATATACCCCAACTGATAATTCCACTAATCTTTATTCATGGCCATCTGTCCCCTGGGATAATACTTACATAGTAGCTCTTCTTGGTGGTAACCTATTGAACATTACATTTTTTACACCTGAGGAAGCATCTTATGCGAAACTCACGTAAAAGGATGTATTTAGGTAAATATATGTCCATATTTGTCATCTCATGAACATAATACTTTACGGTTTTCTAGTACAATTCACTGCTCCTGGATTTGGGCATTAGCCGTTTTATTTTTTACTTGGAGTAATGATTGTTTTGCAGACCACTATCTGTTCAATATGCTTTGTGGACCCGGGCCTATGAATGTACTGCCACTTTGTAGCATGCGCACTTATTTTCTGTGATATATGTTTTTGCAGTGACATATTCATATCCCCTATGCCATATGCACTTTACAGGTGTTACTTTGTATGCCCTGTCACTTTATTTACCTGTCTGTACTATTCATGTTATGATTATTATCTAGTCAATCACTTATAAGTATTTGTAATCTCAAAAATGTTTGTAGATAAATTAGGTTTTACCTTTGGGCTATGGCATATTAATATTTGGATGGTACCTTTTTTGGGGATCAATTTATTAATATTCCCTCTTTTTTCTAAATGGGCATATGAGATGTCATGTAGCTGCTCATACAAACTTTAAACTGATTTTCTGATTAGTTTGGGACTAATCATAGATATATTTACCCCATGATCTTTTCTCAGTATGATTTCTCCCTTTTTACTTGTTTTTATATAATTGTTAACTGTTTCAATAGAATTTGTATTTTATAATGACTTGTTGTCTGTGGGAGTATATTGTAGGTCGCATTATTTCTGTTGAAGTGTATTCCGAATTACATATATTTCTAACATGCTCTATTGTACATAACCAATAGGACGGAAAAAGGTATTCAAAATGACCCCGTTCAGGAAATGCAGCTTTGTTGGCATTTATTGCTCAGTTTTAAGCTTTTATTACAAAGCAGAACAGAGCTTTGGCTCTATACCATTACTGTTAACAGATCAGCTGAACACGATGAATGGCATCTACTGTAATCTACCGTTATATAATCAAGAAACAGTAAAAAAAAAGTGTCTAAAAATGGATTGAAAAATGGTTTGCAATTGCAGCCAACTGATAACAATAATTGTTCTGTCCTGTTTTGTTTCAGTTGGTTTCTTGTTCTTCAGTAGGAGCCAGAAAGGAAAAATCATGATACATACAGTAAGAATAATCCCAAATCTTCCTTCAGTAATTTGAGATTTGAAATAAAATACTGTGTTTTATGATTGCACACATACCTGGTATCACTGGGTTTAATCTGAGTGTAGTGGCGATGCATCGTGTGGTACAACAATCCGACAATGGTGGTTCGGGCTGAAACAAATAAGAAGTAAAAAAGAGACATTACACACAGGTCTCACCCAACCATGAAATATTCCAGTCATTTCAGGACATTCCCTTGTCATCACATCACATCCCCGTCATAATTGGTGCCACTGGGTTGTGAAATTCAGGCTCCCTGCATTCCCGACATGTTAGTGGTCCTACTGTTGGCTCTCCGTCTCCGCCAGCACTGCTCAATATGGACGGCTAAGTCGGACTGACGGATGCTCCCAGCTCCTTAATCTGCCCAGGAATAGAAATATCAGGACAATTTTTAAACTCTACAAACTGGAAGCAGTAAATGAGAGGGAACGATATAAAACATGCCATGAAATTGCTTTCCACAGAGTCTAATGAGACAGAAAGCGATGGGGACAGATGTTTATTTTTTAGAGAGGAATGTGAACACTTTGCATGAACTCGGAAGTGCAGGCAGAAAACCGAAATGATTTATGAACACCATGGGGCAGAGATAAGTGGTTTCCACTCTGACCGGAACATATTGACAGGAGCCACAGCATCCAGCTATATCTGTTAACCATTTATCAGCTGCAGCTGCAATCAGAAATACATTAGGGGGTTGCTTCTCATGTCAGCATTAGAAAAGAGGTCCATACACCCGGGCCCACATTCATCAGTGTCTCTGCAACTTAAAAGTGGCTTTGTGACATTAATAACATTTGTGCAAAGATTTGTGACTTTTCTCCGCACTTGTGACATGTAATAGGTGACAAAATGTGGGCAAAGTGTGCACAAAGATTTACTTTAGACCACTTTTATGAATAATCCAAGGATATACAGTGCCTTGCAAAAGTATTCGGCTCCCTGGAATTTTTCAACCTTTTCCCACATATCATGCTTCAAACATAAAGATATCAAATTTAAATTTTTGGTGAAGAATCAACAACAAGTAGAACACAATTGTGAAGTTGAATGAAATGTATTGGTTATTTTCAATTTTTCAATAAGACCCCTATCCATTATTAATCCAATAGTGGGAAATGGCTAAAAATACACACACACATTAGGAATAAAGTCTTTAAATGAAAGACAAATATTATTTTGTGCAATATTATTCGGCCCCTTTACTTTCAGTGCAGCAAACTCACTCCAGAAGTTCATTGTGGATCTCTGAATGATCCAATGTTGTCCTTAATGCCTAATGATGATAAATATAATCCACCTGTGTGTAATCAAGTCTACGTATAGACGCACCTACTCTGTGATAGTCTCAGGGTTCTGTTTGAAGCACAGAGAGCATCATGAAGACCAAGGAACACAACAGGCAGGTCCGTGATACTGTTGTGGAGAAGTTTAAAGCTGGATTTGGATACAAAATGATTTCCAAAACTCTAAACATCCCAAGGAGCACAGTGCAAGCGATCATAATGAAATGGAAGGAGTATCATACCACTGCAAATCTACCAAGACCCGGCCGTCCCTCTAAACTTTCATCTCAAACAAGGAGAAGACTGATCAGAGATGCAGCCAAGAGGCCCATAATCACTCTGGATGAACTGCAGAGATCTACAGCTGAGGTGGGACAGTCTGTCCATAGGACAACAATCAGTCATACACTGCACAAATCTGGCCTTTATGGAAGAGTGGCAAGAAGAAAGTCATTTCTCAAAGATATCCATAAAAAGTGTTGTTTAATGTTTGCAACAAGTCACCTGGGAGACACACCAAACATGTGGAAGAAGGTGCTCTGATCAGATGAAAGCAAAATCGAATGCTTTGGCAACAATGCCAAACGATATGTTTGGCGTAAAGGCAACACAGCTCATCACCCTGAACACACCATCCCCACTGTCAAACATGGTGGTGGCAGCATCATGGTTTGGGCCTGCTTTTCTTCAGCAGGGACAGGGAAGAAGGTTAAAATTGATGGGAAGATGGATGGAGCCAAATACAGGACCATTCTTGAAGAAAACCTGTTGGAGTCTGCAAAAGACCTGAGACTGGGACGGAGATTTGTCTTCCAACAAGACAATGATCCCAAACATAAAGCAAAATCTACAGTGGAATGGTTCACAAATAAACGTATCCAGGTGTTAGATTGGCCAAGCCAAAGTCCAGACCTCAATCCAATCGAGAATCTGTGGAAAGAGCTGAAAACTGCTGTTCACAAGTGATCTCCATCAAACCTCACTGAGTTCGAGCTGTTTGCCAAGGCAGAATGGGCAAGAATTTCAGTCTCTCGATGTACAAAACTGATAGAGACATACCCCAAGCGACTTGCAGCTGTAATCGCAGCACAAGGTGGTGCAACAAATTAAGTTAAAGGGGCCAAATAATATTGCACGACCCACTTTTCAGTTTTTTATTTTTTACATAAATTTTAAATAACCAATACATTTCGTTCAACTTCACAATTGTGTTCCACTTGTTGTTGATTCTTCACCAAAAATTTACATTTGGTATCTTTATGTTTGAAGCATGATATGTGGGAAAAGGTTGAAAAGTTCCAGGGAGCCAAATACTTTCGCAAGGCACTGTAATTGGGTAAAATTATGGTGCCTGTTCATAACATCTACATTTGCTATTTTTATTTATATGAATGTACAAGTGTGACAGAGTAAGGCTGGAGTGAGACACCCCCGATATTTGGTCTGAGTACAGAAAGCTATTTCCAGACTGATCCCAGACCTCCAGAGCTGAACTCCTGAACTGCCTCATAGTTTATTAGGAACTGTCGAGCTTAGGTAAGGAGACCCACAGCTTGGGTGGAAACAGACCGAGAAACTTGAATGTGTGAAGCCGGCTTAAATAGTTACCCTTGTTTTAATTTTTAGTTTTATAAATCAATAGCACTCATTAAAATGAGAAACATTGTGATATATCTTATCAGAGAACTTTGTTTCTTTTTTCTCATCAGGATGGAGGGCTTATGTACTATGGAATACTCTTGTTTCGCTGGTCAACCCAGCTACCCATGTTCAGCATGGTGTGCCTACAGTTCATAGCGCCTGAAGTTCCTAACGCCTGAAGCTCTTGATGCCTATGTTTTGTTACTGCATTGGTTTAATAATGTCAGAGTCATGTGAACACTGAGTACTCACTGCTTGTTTTTATGTTTTAGGGTAAAATTTAAAAACAAAATCTTGAAAGCAGGCAATCACCTTTATAAGTATCTATTTTTCCCGTGTGTTGTGAGTCTTGTCAGCTCATATGTGTGAAATTCTTAATATCTCAGGTTTAGTATAAAGATAGGAGGTACAGAGCTTAGTAGCAGTGTCACCTTGGATCTGATGACTGAAGGGGATATAAAGGCCCTTCTGCCACATAAGAAGATGGGGGGTCTTGTTACAGATTATACTTTTGAGACGTAGAGTTAAAGAAGACCTGTCACTTGCTCCAAAACATTGAATTAAATACTTTGTAAACAACCCTAAGTTTATCTGTTTCTGCGCAGTGTCGGTCCACTGTAGTGGTATTCACATTTCTTTCTTCTGGAGAGCATTATGTGAAATCTCTGCTTGCAGTCCAACTGTGTGTTTCTTTAGCGTCTACTCTGGTTGTGTGTGCTTTCACCTCTCCCAGCAGGCACTTCCAATCACAGTTCAGCAACATATGAGACTGTTAGACCAGGTTCACACGTTCAGTATTTGGTCAGCATTTCACATCAGTATTTGTAAGCCAAAACCAGGAGTGGGTAATAAATGCAGAAGTGGTGACGTGTTTCTATTATACTTTTCCTCTGATTGTTCCATTCCTGGTTTTGGCTTACAAATACTGATGTAAAATACTGACCAAATACTGAAAATCTGAACGTGAACTGTCAAATTAACTGCCAAACTGATATTGATAGCTTCTAGGAGGGAGGGGTGAAAGCGCACACCTCCAAATAAAATTCTGAAGAAATGTAAGCAGAGATTTCACATGCTGTGCTCCAAAAAGGCAAATGTACATATCTCTGCAATGGAGTGATGCAATACAAAATGGAAAACAACAGCAGAATCGGGGAGGTCAGAGATTTTTACATGGTATTAATCTCAATGTTTTGAACACTTAAAGGGAACCTGTCACCAGGTTTGGCCGATAAGATAAGGCCATCACCTTTCAGGGCTGATATCCATTCTATAACGTGGTACATCTGCCCTGAAAGGTGATGGCCGTATCTCTTATCGGCTAAACCTGGTGACAGGTTCACTTTAACTGGTCCTCTTAAAGCTAGATCGTTATATGCAATTTTATAACCTGTATCAATTCCTATTTTTACTAATTTGGTAAACATATTAGCAAGCAGACTAAATGATAAAATACAGGGCAAGTTTTTGATCAGCCAAAAACATGCTTTTTTGCCATCTATATCCGCATCACCATGTGAATTAATAGCACAACTATGAAGGAGCTATGCTTCATTTCTCCCATTGCACCACTAACAAATCTATCCATTCTGTTTTACATAGAAGCTGTCTTGTGATTGTGGGATGACAAGCTTTAAGTTCACATAAAGTGCTAGAGAGCCCTCATTAATCAGGGACATATAACAGAAAATGCAAACATAATGACACCTTAGATTAAATACATCACAGCTACTGTGGCCTTAAAGCCATGGTATGATTTAAAGAAAAGTGGGAAAAAAAGAGTCAATTTTTCCTTCAACAAGTTCATTGCCCTTCTGATGAAGAAAAGGTTAGGTTTGAAAAAGATATATCAAGTGCTAAAGCGCAAGAAGATATAAATGATTTAAATTACTTTTTCACTGCTGGGACGTACCAGATCATCACATAATGTACTGAGAGATAAAGTAGGACAATTGTTTATGCCACTAGACATATAATATGAATTTTACTGAAAATGTACCAAATAACTAAAAAAAATTAGAAAACTGTTTAATTCTTATTTCTAAAAATTTTAAAATAATTTGGGTGTTTGCGCCGATAGAGCCTGGATGAAAGACAAAGAATGCCATGTGCATTGGAAACTCGTTGCTGCCATGCTGTCCTTTTACTGATTTTTGTACATATTTTTTGCACCTTCTCCTATAAAATAAAAAAAAAATTTTGGCAAAAAATTCTGGAAGCTGCATCAACCCCTCATTTTGTCCACATGTGATTGCATCTTGTCTTATGGATCTCGTGCCTCCAACCGCCTAGGGCGTGGGTGAGCTGGTATTTCTTTATTGACTATAATGGTGCTGAAGGAGTCACCATGTGCTCTGTCGTGCATCATTTTTGGGCATCCAGGCATAGTGGAGGTGGGCACTAAGACGTTGTAGACTGTTTCTGAGTGTCCGCCTCCAATAAGCATATACACCCGAGAATGATGCACGATAGATATGGTGACTCCATTTGCACCACTATAGTCAATGGCCCTGTCGGCACGTACGTCCGACTCCCTCTTTGCGAGGGGTTCGGATATAAGCTCTGATGGGACAAACAAACGTAGGACAAAGCTCAGTGTGAAAAAAACCTTACAGATTATGAGGTGGCTGCAGATTATGTAAAGCAAGCTACAGCACTGCTAAAGCACCCAGCGGGCTTAAAGAGTTACTAGAACAGCAAATGATTATGGCTGTCCATTGGGAAATCACAGTGCGTGCATAGTTCGCGACACTTGGATGTGTGAAATTGACCCTACTGTGATGGATATATTTATCTAGTTTCTTGCACATGAAGATAAGAAATAACGTTCTGAGTTATACCCAATGAGGATATTTGCTTGATTTGTTGACATTGTAAGCCCTATTGTCCCTCATAAATTTATTTTACACATGATTCCAACTGTGTTCAGTATGAAATGCAGACAGTGACCATGATGTCAGCAGCAGAATACTGTCATATCCAGTAAGCACTCTAATAGTACGCGTTATTGTGTTCATCATGGACACAGGCTTCAACATCTATGACGTGAAGATGGATCTGTATAATTAAGGCCACTGGGGCTGCCATGTAATGAGAGTATGGTCTCTACAGCTTCACTGACATTGAAGATGCGACATAAAATTGTCAACTTGTGGACTACAATACAATCTAAAGAAATAAGACTGACATGCGAAAAGACCCATTAAGGGACATCACTCCATTTACAAGTACATTGCATTTTCTGAAAACAGACTCTTATTTATTATTTAGCAATCTTTTTCTCTACCATTATCAGCAGCAGATAGAAGACATTCTTATAAACTGATAGCAGGGTGACCTGAACTTACATTTGCTCATGAATGCTTCTCCGGGAACAGAGATGTATGAATGCCCTTCAGATGGAAAGCGGTAGTGAGGCAAGCTCAACATCTGAGGCACCTTCACCATGGCATAATCTGAAAGAATCACAGAAAGTGACCATAAATCACATTTGCACAGATATGTGACAAACTTAAATGTTCAAATGTGGAGAAAATGTCTCTAAACACTTCTTGACATTACAGTAATAACATCATTTAGGACAATTGCTTCCGTGCAGTAAATCGATGTCTATCTAATCTGACATAAGATGCTTGTATAAGCAAGCCATCTTACATCAATGTTCTGACCTAGAAAGAATAAAGTATGTGAGTCAGCATTGCAAACCTGCGCTTGAGAGCTACAAGCAAATCCGCACAATAGCATCATGTCTGACAAAAGCTTGCTTCAATTCATGTATACTGTAACTATGTGCAAAATACAGCTATTGTTCCGGTTCTGGAGGCACAGTGCACCAGTACAAAATTTCATTTTCAGCTCTGGCTATTTTTTCTTCAGTTAGTGAACTTCAGACATTATGGCCCCAAGTCATTTAGACTTAGCAATACGACTACCATATGTATCCGAAACACCAAGGTTTTAGAGGAGGAAAACAGAAAAAAATTGAAACAAAAATGTGGGGTCATTTCTGTACTAATATACCCCATCCTGGTGTATATATGTCCCCAATGCAGGTATACATGGTCCTCTCATCACCATCCTGGTATACATGGCCCCCTCAACTCCTTCCTATTATACATGGCAACCTCATCCTCATCCTGGTATATGTGGTCTCCTCATCCCCATCCTGGTATACCTGATCCCCTCATCTGCATCCGGGAATACATGGCCCCATCATCCCCATCCTGGTATACGTGGTCTCCTCATCCCCATCCTGGTATACATGGCCCCCTCATCCCCATCCTGCAGTACATGGCCCCCTCATCCCCATCCTGGCATACATGGTCCCCTCATCCCCAGCCTGGTACGCATGCCTACCTCATCCCCATCCTGGTATGCATGGTCCCATGATTCCCATCCTGATATGCATGGCCTCCTCATCCTCATCCTGGTATGTATGGTCCACTCATCAACATTCTGGCATGCATGGCACCCTCATTCCCATCCTGGTATGCATGGTCCCCTCATGCGCATTTTTGTATGCATGGCCCCTTCATCCCCATCCTGTTATACATGGCTCCCTCATCCCAATCCTGGTATACATTGTCCTCTCATCCCCATCCCGGCATACATGGCCCCCTCATCCCCATCATGGTATGCATGTACCCTTTATCCCCATACTAATATACATGTACCCCTCATCCCCATCCTCGTATGCATGTACATCTCATCCCCATCCTGGTATGCATGGTCCCCTCATCCCCATTCTATTATGTATGCCCCCTCATCTCCATCCTGGTATGCATGGTCCCCTCATCCCCATCCTGGTATACATGAACCGCTCATCCCCATGCTGGTAAACATGGCCCCTCATCATGATGCTGGTATACATGGTCCCATCATCCCCATCCTGTTATACATGGCCCTCTCATCTCCATCCTGGTATGCATGGCCCCTCATCCCCATCCTGGTATGCATGGTCCCCTCATCCCCTTCCTGGTATACATGAACCACTCATCCCCATGCTGGTAAACATGGCCCCTCATCCTGATGCTGGTATACATGGTCCCCTGGTCCCCTCATCCCCATCCTGGTATACAAGGCTCCCTCATCCCCATCCTGGTATGCATGGTCCCCTCATCCCGATTCTGGTATGCATGGTCCCCTCATCCCCTTTCTGGTATGCATGGCCCTCTCATCCCCATTCTTGTATATATGGCCCCCTCATCCCCATCCTGGTGTACATTGTCCTCTCATCCCCATCCTGGCATACATGGCCCCCTCATCCCCATCATGGTATGCATGTACCCTTTATCCCCATACTAATATGCATGTACCCTTCATCTCCATCCTGGTATGCATGGTCCCCTCATCCCCATTCTATTATGTATGCCCCCTCATCCCCATCCTGGTATGCATGGTCCCCTCATCCCCTTCCTGGTATACATGAACCCCTCATCCCCATGCTGGTAAACATGGCCCCTCATCACAATGCTGGTATACATGGTCCCATCATCCCCATCCTGTTATACATGGCCCTCTCATCTCCATCCTGGTATACATGGCCCCTCATCCTGATGCTGGTATACATGGTCCCCTCATCCCCATCCTGGTATACAAGGCTCCCTCATCCCCATCCTGGTATGCATGGTCCCCTCATCCCCATTCTGGTATGCATGGTCCCCTCATCCCCATTCTGGTATACATGGCCCTCTCATCCCCATTCTTGTATATATGGTCCCCTCATCCCCATCCTGGTATACATGGCTCCCTCATCTCCATCCTGGTATACATGGTGTCCTCATCTCCATCCTGGTGTACATGGTCCCCTTATCCCCATCCTGGTATATGTGGTGCCCTCATCCCTATCCTGGTATGCATGGCCCCCTCATCTCTATCCTGGTATGCATGACCCCCTCATCTATAGCTTGGTATACATAGCCCCCATCCTGGTATGCATGGCCCCCATCATAAAAACAAAAAAACCCTAAGCCATTCTACTAACCTTCCCTGGGTTCCCTAACGGAGTCCTGTTATGATGCCAACAGCTGATTTATGCTTGCATGTGCATGACATTCGCTGCTTACAAGCCAAGGAGAGCTGCCGGTATACTCATTGCTCCGCACACCCAGGACTATGGGAGTGTGAAGCAGTGAATATTAGTTTCTCTTTAATAGCAGGCACACTGTTAACTGCAGCCACCGGCTTCTTGCAACGGCTAGGCGATCATGTGTGCCCGCTACTAAAGAGAATGGATAGTCAATGCTCTCCACTACGATGGGCGTTGAGAGCAGTGAATATTCATTCTCTTTAAAAACAGCCACCCATGATCGCCTGGCAGGTGCGGCTACACTGTGTCCACTATTAAAGAGAAGTGAAAATCCAAGAAGAGAAAATAGAAGTGGCACTCACCCCGATGTTGCTATGAATCAGAGTCCTTTATTCATATTACGAAGGAACAAACATAATATGGAGAGGCGGCTGGTGAGAATAACGGTGCAGGAAGGAGGAAGAAAGGACCCACTATACGATCATGGCCGTGATCGTATAGTGGGTCCTTTCTTCCTCCTTCCTGCACCGTTACTCTCACCAGCCGCCTCTCCATATTATGTTTGTTCCTTCGTAATATGAATAAAGGACTCTGATTCATAGCAACATCGGGGTGAGTGCCACTTCTATTTTCTCTTCTTACATAGTTACATAGTTATTAAGGTTGAAGGAAGACTGTAAGTCCATCTAGTTCAACCCATAGCCTAACCTAACATGCCCTAACATGTTGATCCAGAGGAAGGCAAAAAAAACCCATGTGGCAAAGAGTAACTCCACCATGGGGAAAAAAATTCCTTCCCGACTCCACATACGGCAATCAGACTAGTTCCCTGGATCAACGCCTTATCAAGGAATCTAGTGTATATACCCTGTAACATTATACTTTTCCAGAAAGGCATCCAGTCCCCTCTTAAATTTAATTAATGAATCACTCATTACAACATCATACGGCAGAGAGTTCCATAGTCTCACTGCTCTTACAGTAAAGAATCCGCGTCTGTTATTATGCTTAAACCTTCTTTCTTCCAGACGTAGAGGATGCCCCCTTGTCCCTGTCTCAGGTCTATGATTAAAAAGATCATCAGAAAGGTCTTTGTACTGTCCCCTCATATATTTATACATTAAAATAAGATCACCCCTTAGTCATCGTTTTTCCAAACTAAATAGCCCCAAGTGTAATAACCTATCTTGGTATTGCAGACCCCCCAGTCCTCTAATAACCTTGGTCGCTCTTCTCTGCACCCGCTCCAGTTCAGCTATGTCTTTCTTATACACCGGAGACCAGAAATGTGCACAGTATTCTAAGTGTGGTCGAACTAGTGACTTGTATAGAGGTAAAATTATGTTCTCCTCATGAGCATCTATGCCTCTTTTAATACATCCCATTATTTTATTTGCCTTTGTAGCAGCTGCCTGACACTGGCCACTGAATATGAGTTTGTCATCCACCCATATACCCAGGTCTTTTTCATTGACGGTTTTGCCCAGAGTTTTAGAATTAAGCACATAGTTATACATCTTATTACTTCTACCCAAGTGCATGACCTTACATTTATCCCCATTAAAGCTCATTTGCCATTTATCAGCCCAAGCTTCTAGTTTACATAAATCATCCTGTAATATAAAATTGTCCTCCCCTGTATTGATTACCCTGCAGAGTTTAGTGTCATCTGCAAATATTGAAATTCTACTCTGAATGCCCCCTACAAGGTCATTGATAAATATGTTAAAAAGAAGAGGGCCCAATACTGACCCCTGTGGTACCCCACTGCTAACCGCAACCCAGTCCGAGTGTGCTCCATTAATAACCACCCTTTGTTTCCTATCCCTGAGCCAGCTCTCAACCCACTTACACATATTTTCCCCTATCCCCATTACTCTCATTTTATGTAACAACCTTTTGTGTGGCACCGTATCAAAAGCTTTGGAAAAGTCCATATACACTACGTCCACTGGGTTCCCTTGGTCCAGTCCGGAACTTACCTCTTCATAGAAGCTGATCAAATTAGTCTGACATGAACGGTCCCTAGTAAACCCGTGCTGATACTGGGTCATAAGGTTATTCCTCTTCAGATACTCCAGTATAGTATCCCTTAGAATGCCCTCCAGGATTTTACCCACAGTAGAGGTTAAGCTTACTGGCCTATAATTACCGAGTTCAGTTTTTGCCCCTTTTTTGAATATTGGCACCACATTTGCTATACGCCAGTACGGTATATACTGTGCACAGGTCCTATATTCTTGGATTTGCATAAATATCTGACGTTGATCACCACTCATGAGTTGTGGTTACACATGTGCCATATGTGTCTTAATTAGGATCCTACGTCTACCACTGAACTAGTTGTTTTTCAATCTGCCTAGTGCCATTCTTACTTTAAGTTTTCTTGTGTTATAAAGAGAAGTGAATATTGACCGCTCCCCAAGCCCATAGTCCTTCGGTGCTGGCTTCCCTCAGTGGGATGGATTATGGGCATGGAGAGCAGTGAATATTAATTTCTCTTAAACAGCAGACCCCAGCGGTTTGCCACAGCAGCCTGCTCCTGCCTCCTGTGACCAGATCATCCTCCACACCCCCACATGATTCACAGCAGGTACATCCAGACCATAAGACACACCCCCATTTTCCTTCAAATTTTTGGAGGAAAAAAGTGCATCTTATAGTCCAAAAAATACGGTAAATATAATATCTATGCAACATTCTATTACATACACTTGACTTGTTATTTAGCAATTAAACAATGGTTAATGCCTTTATGTCTCAACTTCATAGGCGTCACTCTTAGCACTAGGCTCGTCACCATTGTAGTCTCTATAAACACCTCTGATCGTTGCACTGGCCCTAGCGGGACTTACTGGTATTTCCCACTGAGCCACAAGTCCTTGATATGCTAGTCACCGGGTATGCAGTGTGCTTGTCGCACTGGTAGTCTCTATTCCCTGAAGCACAGCCCCAGCCAACACACTGAACCGTACGTCTACATTGGAAGTAGTGGCCCACAGGAACTGTCCTCTTATACAGCCGCATTGTCTCTCAAGTCTGGTTCAGATCTGGTCATGGTCTTCTACTGGTGCTGCTTATGGATCAACTACTAATTAGAGTTTGATCAGTGTCATTAGAACAATCGACCCAATTCTCATGGATGATAGAATCTACGGTCGTAGCCAGAAAGTCATTTTATTGTGCATATAGCAGGGCTGTGGGAGGCACAGATATGGCAATGGGACCTCTAACCTACATCTCTTCTTACAAAGATTGGAAATGGTTAAGTTTGGGTGTTGTACCCTGCTCTGTGCTAACAATGGGCAAGGACCAAGAACATAACATTGTACACTGTCCAAAATCTTCAACCCGACACACAAATACTGCTAGTCTTCAATATTATTGGTATAATCATATATACCATTGGGACCTTTTAGGCTTCCTCTAGCTCCAATGTACAAGCGCGATGGCCACCCCTGCACCAACTATAGTTATGGCACAGGAAAAGACCCTGAGACAGCTGGTAATAGATGATTGATTTGCTTGGCTGATATCAGAGTTTCCCTCCGAATGGAGAAGGACTAATTTGCATACTCTCTTTCCCATGGAGAATTGCCATTTAAGTTTCCATACAACAGCCAGATCTCGTCAATGAGAACCAACACTCCCCAGAGCTAATTTAACTAATGTATCTTCTATATTGCATAATAGCAAACGACCAGCAATAGCAAACATAGTCTATTTATCTCCCAGCATCTCTATGTTCCCACACAACGGCAGAACTGTGAATGACATAGCCATGCATACCGCTTGTCCGTACATCAAACATCACTTTGGCTATATATTACACTTCAAAGGAGATGTTTGTATACATATTACCAGCCGTGGAATGCTGCCATATATAACTTCACATGAAACTTTCATTTTAATGAAATAATGATAATGGAAATTCTTCTGGTAAACCAGGATGAACTGCTAAAGCTGGAGAAAGTGTTCACAGCAGCGTTCTACATGATTGTGTACAAGATATGTTTTCCTTGGTTTCCAGTAAAAAAATATTAACTCTACATCAAAATTGAGATGCCTAAGGGAACATTCATACAAAACAGATTTCTTGCAGAAATTGTTTTTAGTATGCCATTACTGTGAATCCATTCAGATGTATGGAGTGGATTTTCAGATTTCTGCTATGAATCAGTTGTGTGCAAACCATAAAGAATAATGCGTTTAATAGAAATGTGACCTTTAAGTAACATTTTATAGTTTAAACATAGATATAATCTACATAAAACTTGAGAAGCCTTGTCTACACATCGCATTCCTTATCTCAGCCAGTTGTATTATCCTGAGCTGTATTCACAATTCTGCTTCTTGGGATTGATAACACATTAAAGTGCTTGTTGGCTGACACACGCCTCTAAAGATTAGCTAAGCGCTGATAATAGTAGAGGAAGTGTTAAGGTGGATTTACACCACCCACGACCACAGATCAGTATAATAGCCTGCTCATCAGATGCACAATACATTGTTCAGCGTGCAAAAGGTTCCATTCTTCTTGGATGTGCAGATCTTGTTCACGCAGACCGATGTGCTGCCCAGAACGAATATACAAAAGATCAGTAATAATAAGAGAAAAAAACAGCTTACTATACCGTGCAGTGTGAAGTCCTGGTTCGATGTGTTCCTGAAGGTGCTAGTCCAGCCGGTGATTGCGGCAATGTAGAACGGAAGGGGAGGATGAAGCTCAGCACAAACTTCCAGTGAATAAAAATCCAAAATTTATTAAGTGAAAAACATGATTAAAATCAAAATCTGACGCGTTTCATTTTATACATTTTGGATTTTTATTCACTGGAAGTTTGTGCTTAGCTTCATCCTCCCCTCCTATGATAGAAAAGATCATTTCACTCGATACATCAAATCGGATGCTTGGCAGTCTGTTTAGTATGCAAAATTATTGTGCAACAAGCTTTCTTATTCACAATAATCTTGCCAGTGTAAATGCACCCTTAGTAGCCCTACATCAGATTACCGTACACTTAGCATTCGCAAGAAATGCTGCGAGATCTTAGCTCTGAAACCTGCAAAAATTTAGTATGCAGCTCTGGACTACAGTGAAGGATGCATATCAAGAGTAATGCAAAGTATTTTGTTGAAAAACATCAAACAAAGAATTGCTCTCATGGAAGACTACTGTGACTCCCAGAGAAATTTTAAGGCTGCACACAAAAAAATGCAGGCGTCTGTAATACCCATAGGCACTCCATCTACCACCATTATGGCAGAGAAAAATGTCACTTTATGAAACAAAGCACACCAGACTATAGGGTGATATGGTGATATATTGGATCCAGCTAATGTGCCCACCTGAACGAGTTGTGTCTGTATAACGGTTGCTGCTGCCCCATGGTTGGATGAATTCCACCAGGATGATTGAATAAAAACACAATTCACAGTTTGGGCTGCACTAACCGAATGAAAATCATCAGGGCCGGACTGGCCATCTGTCAATTTTGGCAAATGCCAGAAGGGCCTGTCTGATTGTGGGCTGCTTTGTCTGCTACCTTGTTAACAGAATCGGTGTTCTCAAGACAGCCATACTGTTAAGAGTTGTGACAGAGCACAAAGTCACTTACCCCAGCAGGCCATGGGTATCATTAGAAATATTGGTCTTGTAGTAAATCGTCCTTTCCTCCATGCAAGGTAATATTAGTAATATATCCCATCTAGTGCTTGGGGACGGGGACAACATGGGCCTGTGTGATTTCAAATGCCAGGGCTGAATTTCAGTCCCAGTCCGTACCTGAAAATCATTGATCCATTAACATAAAGAAGCGTTTTTTATTCCACAAGGCGTTTCCGTGCTGGACTGGCGTCTTTCTCAAGTGTACAGTTGTCTGATGCCAGTTCGGCATGGAAACGCGTTGTGGAGTAAAAAGCACTTCTTTATATTATTGGATTAAGGATCTTGATTTCGGTTAGCGCAGACCAAACCATGATTTGTCTTTACCACCAAAGTTCATTATCTGTACAGAACAAAATGATTTTGATCTTCAGCTTTGCAAGGCCTGATAACTTACTGTTACATGTGACATGTCTTCATATTGTAGCTTCTTGAAGCCTATGTCCCATCCCTTGATGCTGCTGCTAGCGCAGTGAAACATACCGGGTGTTATACACTTTATAAATATAAATTGGCAGGGATACTGCATAAAATAACTGCAGACTTCTGAGACAGATTAGGGACAAAACATTTTATAACCTCTGTATATTCTTTATTTTAATAAATAGAAATGAAAGTTAAATTTTATGGTCTTCTAGTGAAGGTTTATTTGGGGTTCTCAACAATTTGGAAATTATATACCGTATATACTCGAGTATAAGCCGAGATTTTCAGCCCAAATTTTTGGGCTGAAAGTGCCCCCTCGGCTTATACTCGAGTCACGGTCTGTGGCAGGGTCGGCGGGTGAGGGGGAGAGGGCGCTGAGGCATACTTACCTAGTCCCGGCGATCCTGTCACTCCCCCTGCCCGTCCCACGGTCTCCGGGTGCAGCAGCCTCTTCCCCTGAGCGGTCACGTGGGACCGCTCATTAGAGAAATGAATAGGCTGCTCCACCTCCCATAGGGGCGGAGCCGCCTATTCATTTCTCTAATGAAGCGGTGCCGGTGACCGCTGACAGAGGAAGAGGCTGCGGCACCGAACACAGGCAGGGGGAAGGAGCGGGACGCCGGGAGCAGGTAAGTATGTCATATTCACCTGTCCGCGTTCCACACGCCGGGCGCTGTCTCCATCTTCCCGGCGTCTCTCTCTCCTCACTGACTGCAGGCAGAGGGCGCGATGACGCATATAGTGTGCGCGCCGCCCTCTGCCTGATCAGTCAGTGCAGGGAGACGCCGGGAAGATGGCGCCGAGAAGCTGCAAGCAAGACAGGTGAGTATGTGTTTTATTATTTTTATTGCAGCAGCAGCACAGCTATGGGGCAATAATGGACGGTGCAGAGCACTATATGGCAGAGCTATGGGGCAATGGTGCAGAGCACTGTATGGCACAGCTATGGGGCAGTAATGGTGCAGAGCACTATATGGCACAGCTATGGGGCAGTAATGGTGCAGAGCACTGTATGGCACAGCTATGGGGCAGTAATGGTGCAGAGCACTATATGGCACAGCTATGGGGCAGTAATGGTGCAGAGCACTGTATGGCACAGCTATGGGGCAATAATGGTGCAGAGCACTATATGGCACAGCTATGGGGCAGTAATGGTGCAGAGCACTATATGGCACAGCTATGGGGCAGTAATGGTGCAGAGCACTGTATGGCACAGCTATGGGGCAATAATGGTGCAGAGCACTATATGGCACAGCTATGGGGCAGTAATGGTGCAGAGCACTGTATGGCACAGCTATGGGGCAATAATGGTGCAGAGCACTATATGGCACAGCTATGGGGCAGTAATGGTGCAGAGCACTGTATGGCACAGCTATGGGGCAATAATGGTGCAGAGCACTATATGGCACAGCTATGGGGCAGTAATGGTGCAGAGCACTGTATGGCACAGCTATGGGGCAATAATGGTGCAGAGCACTATATGGCACAGCTATGGGGCAATAATGGTGCAGAGCACTATATGGCACAGCTATGGGGCCATAATGAACAGTATGGAGCATCTATTTTTATTTTTGAAATTCACCGGTAGCTGTTGCATTTTCCACCCTAGGCTTATACTCGAGTCAATAAGTTTTCCCAGTTTTTTGTGGCAAAATTAGGGGGGTCGGCTTATACTCGGGTCGGCTTATACTCGAGTATATACGGTATATATATATATATATATATATATATATATATATCTCCCTCCGATGACCATCATAGTTCCTCCACTATTTTTGCTATATTACTGCTTAGTGTCACGGAGTGACTGACCCGGTATAAAACGACCCAACCGTAGGTCTGTCACGAACAACACAACACACAAGGGAACACCGGGGACACAATTACAACGGTGGGCCCTGTCGGTAGGGACTGGGGGAATGAGCACCTCCTGCACTGGCCTGCAGATGTGCCCTGATCTTGCTACCATCCCTATACGGGTTCTTTCAACCCGTCGCCGACCAGGATACCTAGTCCCTCACTTGCCCTGCACCTATCCCTAAGTAGGGAACTGGCAGGTGAGAGCACTGGTCCCACCGCTGCACTAATACAACACAGGGTAAGGAAATACAGACAAGGTAAAGGAAAACAACACTTAGCTTAATGCTGCAAGGCACAGCACAGCAGGAAGAAACACCAGATTCACTGGACACAGCAGTAGAACAACAGTTCCCAGCAAGCTCCTACTCCCAGCTTGGTCGCTGAAGAATGAACTAACACCGACAGTCAGCTGATGAACCAGGTGACCTCTTAAAGGATGGAGGGAGTGGTCACCACAAACATCAGCTGACCCAGCAGCAATGCAATAGCACCAGCGGCCACCGGGGGGGGGGGAAACTGCATTAACCCCCGATGACCAGAAAGGAAAAAAGGTCTTAAACTGAGGCAAACCAGATCTGCCACAAATCCAAAATTGGATCATGACACTTAGGCTCTGTTCACACCATTCAGCCTGTATGTCTGGAATAGATGCCTCGAAAACTGTCAGTCTATGGGTGCGAGTGACAGCGCACATCACTCGGATATCCTCTGAGTGCGGTGTGATATATGCCGACGCCGCCAGTGGAGGAGATGGAGAGATTACTTTCTCCGCCTCCTCCGCAGCTGTGCTCCGATCCTGTCTGTGCGAGAGGCTCAGAGCACAGGCACATGACACTCGGCTCCCAATCGCAGCAGAGCAGGAGCTGAGGGTCATTAGAATATCGCATCCAATGCTCTTGTAACGGATGCCGTACACTAGTGTGACCCCGGCCTTACAAAAAGTTATGCTGATGTAGCGTGCTCAGATATATGCCAAAATAAATGTTTTTGGTACACTGAATATCTGCCCGATTGTAGGCCATGAATACTTTTAGTGCCATTATTGTAATAAAGTTCCATAGAAACTGACAATTACCTGCTACTGACGAACTGCCTTCCAGTGTAACAATCCTAGATGGGTTTTCCAAGAGGTTTTTTGTTATATGCCCCATAACTTTATCAACAGTATCAATGAGTCCTCCAACATCTGGGGAAGCCTGCAAAAAAATAAAATAAAATTCTGTTTTGAAATGCATTTGATAGCTCTACTTTTATTTGCTAGCATTTTATAAGCCTTTAAAACCATGAAATCCATTTACATAGTGTGCTGGTTTTAAGCAGAATTTCAGTTAGAGTAAGCCATTCTGCTGGAAAAGTGAAAGGCTGAATGTCAGAGAGAGGAGGGCAGAATGTCAATTAAACAGCAATAATATCATACTTTTTACACCAACCATCCTGATAACGGCATGAAAGATCCATGATGATTCAACCCTAAACTGACATCCCGGCAAAATTCCTTAAATGTTTTAGACATTTTAAAGCTGGAAGCAATTTTAGCAGATGATAACTTCACATTACTGCATATTTTATCATCAGTTCTGGGTAAATGGGATGCAGACCTTATGTTTAGTTACCATAAGGAAAAAGCTGCTAGACAGGCTTCATATATATCGAAATTTCTGATAGATTGTGACCTAAGGCCTAAGCTATCCTGACCTTCAGCTACGCTTTTGAGAAGAAAGCTGATAATATTACAGAATGCTATACTATTTAATGTAGAAATCTGAGTATGGAAGACTTTGTATCTTTCATCTGCATTCGGCTGGATTACAAGAGTCTCTATAAGGTTGATGTCGACCATATAAATTGTGAAGTCATCCGGTGCAATCATGCTCTAATATTTTATCTGAGAAAACTCTACTGCAAAATCTCATTCAATCTTTTGTACTCACAACCTTGAGCTTGGCCTTTTACCAAGATCATTTACTGTTAAATGTTGTATACAATTGGATTCATTGTTGCCTTAGACCTACCTAACCCACCCAAAAGATTAAAGTAAGAGACGTTCAACCCATCTGTAATAACACTACCAAAGCTTTCTTCAGGGTGGGCTCAGAGAGGGAAGCAAAGTCTGAAGTAGCCGGAAAGATCTTTCAGGCTTCTATTACGGATGAAGCAAATGCTGATGATACTGACACTGCATTATTTCATGTATTTCTACTTCTGATCCTCCACTCCTCATATTTTGCACAATCCCTCACACACCACCAACAGTTCACTTTAGAAATGCATCATTCCTAAAGGTGGCCATTAGACAACTGATGCAGAACCAACCAGTTTTTGTAGAACATATCAACCATATAATATTTGGGATTCCTGACAACTATCTAAAGATCCCCATACACATTAGCCATCTGAACCAATATTCTTAGGATCGTCCGACAATCTAGAGCCTATTGAATTTCCCCCATTTGAATTTTAAGGAGCAACCCTTTTGTTCTCCTCGGTGATGAGCCCCCTTACTAGCCGTGTCTGGTTTTTCCACTGTCCCTTTTGGAAACATCCTAGCTGAAAGTTCATGTGTGAGAAATAGTCAGGAAAGATAGTCCTATAGATGCCACCTATTTTATGTGGATAAAAAGCTTAAGGGTCAGTCCTTTTAGATCTTTTTGTTCTCACCTGGGATAAGTCACCGCTAGTGGAGTCTGGCAGTGGTTTACACCTTGGTAATAATTGAAATACATGCACTCTTGGTAAAGCTGGGCATGGATTTGTAAGAAGATGTAGGAGTAATAGCTGTTGGCCAAATGTTTGTTATACAGTTTAGGTTCTGCTTGTAAACCAGAAAGCCACTTACTAGGCCCCTGAGTCATATATATATGCCTTGGATTGTAAAGTCTTTCTCAATGAGTCTACTCTATGCCATGGACATAGTGTAAGGGACGGGTAGCTATTATGGGACTCATCGTCTTTGGTGGGACAAATCCAGCATAAAATTTACACTGAGAGGGAAAGTTTACTGTGATTGCTGCTGATGAAGTAAGTAAAGACGTAGGCCCTGGTTCGTTAAAGGAAATCTGTCAGCAGGTTATTTTCTACCTCATCTGAGAGCAGCATGATCTAAGCAAAGTGACCCTGAATCATACAATGTATCACTTAGTTTTCTGGGGGCAAGAGTTGTGACACAATCAGAGGCTTTAGATTAGCATGAAGCAGAGCAGAGAAAGCTAATCTCGCCCCCACCAGGCTCTGTATGTACATAGCTGCTTATCACATGAGGGGGCAGAGTCATACTGTACAACAAACCTGGCAGTGATAATGTCCCAGTGATAAAACCTTCATTGCAAGTAAACACAGCCTAATAAGTGACACATCACTGAATTATGTGTTTTAACCTACCTCATGGTGTCCTGAGATTATATAACAAAAACCTGCTGACAGATTCCCTTTAATACTGGAGTTTCATATGTCAGTCTTAATGAGGGGTATGTAGGGAATTCAATCACTTAATGAATTTGGCACATCTTCTGAGTGGCAGGTGCCTTCATGCTCCTCACCAGAAATGTCCTAACATATGAAAGGCCACCACTTTTGAAGATTTTGACAGGTAGGCATAGCCATGCCCAGTACAACCCTGGCGTTTACCCAGCTCCTCACACTTGCTCAGAGCTGGGGCAAAAGTCACAAACTTTTTACGCAACTTCATTTTGCTCAAAAATTTAGCAATTTTTCAGAGTGTTTTACGCTAGAACATTGATGTAGAGACTTTGACGAACTTGAGCCATAATTGAGTATTCAATAGAAGGAAAAGAAAGACAGAGAATGATGGAATAATCATAGTAACGTGCCTTCAATGCTAAAGATACAACACTACTATACTTACTATTGGCATATCACCCCAGGTAGGTAAAGAAAGAACTTCTCCCACAGTGTTGAGGAAGGCCTAAAAGTATACAATGCAATTAATCAGATTATACTCATGCATATTCCCAACAGATGTTTCCCAGCAAACGAATCCTGAAGCATAACAAATGCCTTGCCGGAAATACATGCATCCTCAGCATTAAAGTTCCTGGTTTATGTCTACTTAGTTTATAGGTATATTACTTAACCGATTAATTATAATGGAAAAATACATGGGAATGATACAGTGCTTCAATTAGGCTATAACATAGGCCAATGAATCTAGCATTTGTTGTAGTGGCATTTTACTGCGCTTCTGCAGAATCGCCTCTGCTCACAGATAAATCTTTTACAATACCAAATGCACAACACTGCAAAATGGAGAAAGTCATTTTTTTATGTCGCATTAAAGATTCTGTAGATTTTTAATACAAAAAGAAGTGTTAGTAATTTGCAATCCCTTGACTAGAAATTGGAAGAGATTATGTAAAAGGAGAAGTAAAATAAATGGTGGCACAAAGTCCATGTTTATTTGCTTCAATTTCAGACCCATGGTTTTGGAGGTGGCTTTATATCTACACAATAAATCACAATGGAACCTATAATTTACATTGTGGAATAGCATGATTGTTATTGCATCAAATCATGAGTAATAAAGGTGTTTTCTTGGACTTTAATATGAATGTCCAAGTGACACCTCTTCATACAATGTGTATGGTGCTCCAAGCTTCTCCAGTACACTTGTATGGGAGATAGCTTGTAGTACCAATCATGGCCACAACACAATGCATGGAGCTGTGCGGTGTCCAGCGACTGTGGTCCCGCTGATCAGCTGATCGGCATGGGTGGCGGGAGTCAGACACCCACCCATCTTATATCGATGACCTATGCATAGATCAACAATGGTAAAAATCATAAATACAGAAAATCTCTTTAAATATTGAACTATGATTGGATATAATATTTTAAGGTAAATTGCTATTTGTCAAAACTATTAAATGGTGACAGCTTAATAATGATAAGTAGAAAAATACTGTATAATCTGTTCTTATATTAATGTAGAATGCAGAAAGTAATGGAAAAACACGACACTGGTGAATCTAAAGAAATTATATATTTCAGCAGATCAGTGTCACTATATCCAGCACGCAGGAGGGCTAGTGCCCACCCCGCAGGTGACGTCACCGGTCTCTGTTGGGCACAGTGACACCTCTCTGCTGATGGCTTATTACTGTTGAGCTAATCAGACAGCAGACCGGAGGCTGCGCTCCTCGCATACGGCAGAGGGGGAGACTGTGAATGGGGGGAGACGCTGTACAAGGAAGACACTCAGGGACAGAGCAGGGACCAGCCCCCGTCACTTATGATGCTTCATTTCAGGGCGGCAAATGAAGCATGGGGAGTGTCAGGATGCCCCAGCCCCCCTGCTGACGCTTTGTTTCAGGGTGGAAAGGGAAGTGACAGCAGTTTCAGCCATCAGATGACGATTTGTTTGAGTATCCCATCGTGCACTAAGGATTCTCAAACGAATCATCATAGGAAGAACAGAACCCTAAGTTACAGTACAGAGTGAATGGCAGAGAATTTTACCATGACTTGGAGTACAAAAGTTACTTGCTTTCAAAGATTTATTAACTGATATTTACTTTTGGGTTTCGGACCAGCCCTTTAAATATGAAATATGTGACTTCACATAATGCTCACATAAAGGATACTCTCACACTAGCGTAGATTCTATCATTCGAGAAAATCGGGCCCATTATGCTAATGTCACTCGGCTCAAACTTTGTCCGAGTTTGAGCCGAGTGTCACCTTAGTGTAGTCTGATTCTATCACAGGGGAGGAAAAGACAGAGAACTTAATTTCTCCATCTTCTCCAATAGATAAAAATCCCTTAGGTTACAGGTAAGAAAGGAACCTTATTCTAGTAATAATAACAAGATGACGTCCTCAGGAACATCAAAGTGTAGTATGTGAATTTCCATACCCTTGGATATACCTGACAAGTCATTTTTGTAACCTTACCGGAATAAAATTCCAGTTTTACCAGGAATCAGGGCTGGAGGAGTTTTTCTATTTTCTATTGGATTTACATGGTGTCACATTCAGCAGAAGTGGCTTCCTTCTATGCCGAGGATCATCGCATTGGTGAGCTGGTTCCATACCACTACCACAGGCTGGTACCATAAGGCCGGACAGCTCCTTTAATGTTCTCCAATGTCAAAGCCAAAATTCTGATAACAATCAAATTGTTACACGAGCAGAAATTTTTTACTTTTTAATTTTACAGTTAGAAAAAAGGCTTTCTTAATGAGGTTGTCCAGTGCAATAAGATGTCCCCCAAAGTATTTAATTTAGTAACTTAACAACTTCATGTTTCAAAAGTGTCCCAGACTTCAGCCATGAGCTTTAGTTCCTTGTCTCAGCAGATCCTCTTCCTTTTCCTGCCTGATACATTTACTTTATTGGCATGTGACCCGAGCTATATGGAGGGGCCTGGCTGACTTTTTATTCAAGCCAGACCTCTTTTCTGCCTATACATCAACTGTAACAGAGAAGGGGGCTGGCTTAGCTATTGATTGAGCATTTAACATTTTCAAACTAGTATGTGCTGACACAGGAAATGCTGTAGTGCGTCAGGCACAAATTGAAAAGGGATCTCTCACTACATGAAGTATATTAGTAAGTTAAATAAATTATTTAGTTAGGCATATCCGAGGCTATTATTTTGCACTGGAAAACCTATAGTAATATTAGTAATATTTATACTGTATTGTTCATATAAATGTTAGAAACTGAAATGAACTGTACTCTAGTACTTATATGGTTGTTCGACAGTGAAATCATTTTTTTCGCCATTCTACTGATTCACTCTCTCTGGTAGGGATTAGGCCTTGGGTAACGTTCACACAGGCAATGCACTTTTGGTCCAAACATGTGCAGTTTTTATTGCTTTCCACAGGTTGCACAGCACCAAAACAAACTCATAAACATAAATCCCTAGCTTTGTCCAGACGCTAACAAAGCAGAATAGACCCAGGCTACTCATACATGGTTGAGCTAGCCCCAGCACATTCAAACAAAACAGCTATTGTCCATAGCAATCACTGATACTTGTGGTTCTCTGCATATGGCCTGTGCAGTCTCTTCTTAGAGAGGGATGCTGGCCTATTTCTCTCTCCAGCTCCATGACACATCCAGTCTGGTCATCTTCCCAGAGCTGACTGACTAAGGAGAACAGCTAGCCTGGTTATATGCAGGGCTAGCCAGGTGATCTAATCAAAACCTGTAGAGTTAGGACTTAACCTTAGCCTACCTGACATTGCTACATCATGGAATGATTAAAAATAATAGAAAGAGGCATACTCACCAATATTTTACTGTCAGTCACCCCCTTCACGTGCCAGTTATCTAATTTATGTTCTAATTTACTGTGATATGCCCATATTTCCATTATTTATCTCTAAAGTATGCATAGACTCTGGCATACTACTGAGATGTCCAACAGTCCTGTAGAAACCGGCACAACAGAAGGGCATGTAGATACAGATTTGTGAGTCAGCCGTATAGATTATAGGCAGCGTTACCTGAGTCAAGTTGCCGGCTGTGTCTTCTGTCAAGGATATATTGGGCAGGATCTGTGAGACATCTTCCAAGTAGCCTAAGACAGGCTGTGAGTGGGAAGATCGTCTTCTGTCTTGGGTCAGATTTGTTATAATGAGATCATAGGTATCAGTAGAGACCTGGTAATAACAAACATAAGAAAGATAGTATGAAAATATCAGTCATCCGCAACCTGAAACAAGGTATTTCACTACTGAAATGTACATTACAATCTGATATTCATACGTTCTATACAAATCAATGTTTCAAGTACAAAATACAGTGGAAATTTAATAAGATGTAAAAAAAAAATGTTGGTCTATTACTGTAATGTTCTTAGCTAACCATGGGCAACCTGAGCTGGTAGCCACACACAATATGTTAAAGCCAAACCCAGACTGCCAATCTAACATGGGCAATCTGAGCCTGAAGGTTATGGTAAGAAGTTCTATCATTTGGATGGAGGCAATAGCATGCAGGAAAAGTCTAATGCTCATTCAGGTTACTTATCTGGTAAAGCATTTCCATTATTTAAGTCACCTTAGTACAGAGCCACCAAGGGGTATCAAGCATATACATAAAAGAATAGCTAATTTTTAAAGCGAACCTAACAGCTTTCCCAGGTCTGCAAGCTGCCAACATATATAGTATTCATTGGTCTGTTAATATCCTGCCTTATTGCCTAATTAATTTCTGAATATGACAAAAAATAAAATTATTAATAGGTTGGAGATATGCTAATTAGTAATTGACTAGTTAAGGGGGGGTGTTGTTCTCCGGAGACTAGTCATCCCATTAATCATATTATCATGCCCCTTGCGGGTGTGAGTAGGATGATTTCCACCACCATTGCCTCCCTGTGCATGTGCAGTGTGTTGATGAAGATGGGTGCGTACACCCAGCTTACTGTGCATGCTCATGGAGGCAGAGATATGCAGAGAGGCGGCAGTGACGCTGCTATTGTAAATCATATTACTCACATTATAGGGATGTGATAACATGGTTAGTTGGGCTATTACTGCAGGGAAACAATACACCCCCACAACTAGTAGCCCACTAATTAGCACATTAACAGCGTAGTTATAAAATAGTTTTTTTGCCATATGCAGAAATAAATTACACAATAAAAATGTCTTCTTAGGCAGGGTATTAACAGAGCAATAAATACATGAGACCTGGCAAGTAGTCAGATAGGTGCCTTCAAGAAATCCACCAAACCTTATCAACTTAAAATCACCAATATTTTTCTTACCGTGGGGTGTAATGTTCCTGGAGCACTGGATATTGTTGCGGTGGGAAATGATTCATCCCCTGACAAGAAACTGACAATTAATAAAGGAGCATTCTGCATTCAGAACAAGCAGTGTAACTAGTCAGGGCACAGTTGAGCATCATTTAAAAGGGTTGTCCACTACTAGGACAACCTCTTCTTAAACTAAATGTTCGGCCCCCATAAATTACTAAAGCCTATACTCACTTCCCTTGCCGGCACCATTCGCGCGGTCTCGGCACTCACTCTACCCTTAGCTGTGATTTGGTGGAATGACATGTGACGCTGGTGCTAAATCAGAACTGGGGTCACTGTCTCTGTCACTGAACATGAACAGGAAGCCAGGGCAACAGCTCATCCCGGACTACCTCTTCGTGTTTAGTTTGTCCGCCGGTGGAGACAGTGATGCCAATGCTGATTAGGCATCACATGTCATTCCACCGCATCACAGTCCCAGGACCGCGAGTGCCGACACTGTTGGAAGGGAGCCGGGAGGTGAGTATAAGCTTTATTATTTATCGGAGCTGAACATTTCCTTTAAGTAGGGGTTGTTCCTAGCAATGTACAATCCCTTTAATGGCACGTATTATCACAGGAAATTAAACACATGGAATTTCAAGCATTTTATATATTTAAAGTGATACTCTCGTACATGAGGGTTTACACCGACAACGCACCACCAGAACTATACCACATCTGAAAGGCTTAATAATGTAAGTACATTATATTACACATTATAACTACTATACTCATGGCTGCCAACCATCCATAAATTTGTGGAGAGTCCAATATAATAAAATATGGTTTCTGTTAACTTGGAGGAGCTAGCACAAATTATAACTTTTACACGAAATTCTGCCTTAAAGAGGGACTCCGATCTCTCCTTCACATCCCATATACAATCTCTTGCCCGCTCGTGCCGCTTACACCTAAAGAACATCTCTAGAATCTGCCCTTTTCTCACTATGGAAACGACAAAAACCCTCACTGTCGCCCTGATCCACTCCTGCCTGGACTACTGCAACGCTCTATTAATTGGCCTCCCCCTTACTCGACTTTCCCCTCTCCAGTCCATCCTTAATGCAGCAGCCAGGGTTGTCCATCTAGCTAATCGTTACTCAGACGTGTCCGCTCTTTGCCAGTCGTTACACTGGCTGCCCATTCATTATAGAATCCAATTCAAAGCACTTGTTCTCACCCACAAAGCTCTTCACAGTGCAGCACCGCCTTACATCTCCTCCCTTATTTCTGTCTATCAGCCTAACCGACTTCTGTGCTCTGCAAATGACTTCCGACTAACCTCTGCACTAATCCGTACCTCCCACTCCCGACTCCAAGACTTCCCCCGTGCTGCGCCAATCCTCTGGAATGCTCTACCCCAAGATAATAGGACCATCCACAATTTGCATATTTTAGGCGTTCGCTCAAAACACATTTGTTCAGAGCGGCCTACCACTTTCCTTAATCAAAGTCATTTTATGTTTGTGTGTAGCCCATTCACTATCCCCATCTATCCCCCACCCCCTGAAGATGGCTGGACCATCATTGTAAATACATCATTGTAAATACACACCTGTGCTTTGTATCTCCCCACCTCATTGTAGATTGTAAGCTCTCACGAGCAGGGTCGTCTTATGTTGCTATTTTGTATTGTTAACGTTGTTACTTATGACTGTTGCGTTAAACTGTTAAACTGTAAAGGGCTGTGGAATATGTTGGCGCTATATAAATAAAGATTATTATTATTATTATCACTTGCCAGATTTTTTTTACCTGGTGTAAAATCCATTATTTTCCTGAATTTTACATTTTTTATTTTGTTACTGTGCAAATGACAGGTCTTCTCTAAAAACCACCCAGTATTTCACTAATAGGTTCGATTTATCAAAGTGAAATATGAGGTAAAATGCTTTGAAAAGTTGCTACATGTTTGCACAGTACGAGGTTCTAAAAAAATGTTGCTACTTTTGGCACTTCCAAGCCAGCTTTGGCCAGGTCTGCCACAATCGGTGGAACTAGGGCAGGAGAGAGCGTTTCGTCTAGTTCATGAACGGTTGTGATGTACCTTACACTACAAATTTTACTCCAGCCACTTTTAAGATGCGCCTCTAACTCCACCACCCCCTCATAACCACCGGCATGAACATCACTAGTCTTGATTAATTGGGCCCATAATCTTTACGAAACAGTATGATTCACCGAAGTGTAAGATTGCAACTTCTGTGTGAATTAAGCATTAAATGTCCAGAAAATATGGTAAATTAAGGGTGGAAATTGTGACCAAAGTCAAAGTTCTTTTCATTGACCAGTAATTCCATAACAAATGTCTAAAAAGGTAAAAAGAACATGGGGCACCCATGATGTGAACATAAGCATTGTGTTTTTTTAAACCTTTTTTTAATGCATTTTTATCACATTTTTAATGCTGCATTTTTTTACTTCCTGGTATTTGACTTTGACCAAACTTTATTAATACAATCATGTCTATATTACAAGCAGATTTTATGCATATAATTCAATTCTATAAAGAAAATCTGCACATAAAACTCATCAAAATCAGAATACCCACAAGAGAAATTGACAAGTGGAGGATTTCATACACGCACTGCAAGTCAGTTTGTAATATGAAAAGCACAATGGCATGAGTTTTCTATAAATCTCATCCACTTTCCTGGAACTGTAAGGCTATGTTCACACGTTGCATTTTTGCTGCCTTTTTTCTGCTGGCAAAACCAGCTCTCTTAGCAGTAAAGGAGCTACTTACAAAACGCAGGTTTCTGCTGCGTTTTAGCTGCCTTTTTTTTGTGTCTTCTGCATGCATGTAAAGTTTAACCCCCCCCAAAAAAAAAAAAACATGATTCAACTTCCTTAGGCTTTTGCACCAAAAACGCAGCAAAACCTGATACCTGCGCTTTTTTATTCGTTTTTGCATTTACCCATTGCTTTCTATGGGTGAAAAACCGTTGCAAAAATTCTGAAAATATGCTGAGAGAAGTGACATGCTGCTTCTTTCAAAAACGCAGCAGTTTTCTAATTCATTCAGGGAAAAAAAAAAAAGTGCACACAATTTCTGAAAACGCATAGACTTTGCTAAGTCTACGTTCACATTAGCGTTCGGCGCCGCAGCGTCGCCGCATGCATCATGCACCCCTATATTTAACATGGGGGCGCATGGACATGCGTTGTGCTGCGTTTTGCGACGCATGGCCGCAAGCGTTGGGCGCAGAGAACGCAACAAGTTGCATTTTTTTTGCGTCCAACTGCCGGCCAAAAAGGACGCATGCGTTGCAAAACGCAGCGTTTTAGTGTGCGTTTTGTTGCGGTTTTGTTTGCGTTGTGCGTTGCGTCGCCGACGCTGCGGCGCACAACGCAAATGTGAACGTAGCCTAATACTGTAAAATGTAGCTTAAAATATACATAAAAAAACTAGGCAAAAAAGCAACGTGTGAACATAGCCTAAGACGCTGTGTTTTTGGTGCAGTGAAAATACTCAGTAACAAAAACTCACCAAAAACTCATCATGGGAACTTAACCTTAAACTTCAGAAACCTGCGATACAGAGCCGTTCCCTTGACTCGCAGCAGGCAAGGAAGCACAATCACAATAAAAGCTGTTTTTTGCTACTATGCCTGGTCAGTTCGGCATTAGAATACCTCGCAGAGCATGCTGGGAATAATATAATACAGGACCAGGTAGGGGGGGTTTAGGGGCTCAAAGAAAAGTGACAGGTTCTCTTTAAGAATGTTCTAAGAAGAATGAAAAAAACAACATGTGCTGTTACTCTGCGCTGTTCTGGACTATAAAAATGCTGGTGCTACAAAGGTTAATATTAGCACAAAGAATAATCGTTCTCGTGCATGTTTAATAAGTGCCAACAGGAGAGCAGTGCGGAAATTCCTGAATCCTGCGCTGGCTGAACAGTTCTCCAGCTGCAGAGAGACATCTGCAGAAGTGCAGCAGCATAGATGCTACGTTCATACTGCCTTTAAAAGGGAAAATAGACGTTTTTCATACGTGCTGAATGGTTTCTTTCATGTTCCACCTAGTTGTAACTATTGCACAGATAAAGTATAACTGACGTTAATCCTGTTCTGTAATAACTAAAAGAAAGAAATGCAAATCTCTCAATCCTGTTATTTGTCACAGCTTTACATAACATCATCTTCACTATTGCAGCAGCTATTCCTGCTGTCCAAACTGACATTTTCAAGGGTCTATCCGAATGATGTGCTGTATTGCGAGACTTGAAGTTAAGTAATAATAAAAGGAGTATAACAAGCGCAGAGTCTAAGGTATTCATGGGGGAGAGTGTGAGCCAAAAAAATATTTCCAAAATAGAAAGAAAACATTGTTACAAGCACCAATGACTCCCTCACACACTAAACAATCAGTAAGTGCATGAATATACAAAAGTGTGCGAAAACCCCATAAACAGCATCAGCAGTATCACCAAAATCAATGAAGAATGTAACCTGTCAGTCTGATCAATGAAATGACACCAGGGGCTGCTATAACGGGTAAATTGGCAGCCTTTGTATGGATGAGCAAACTTTACCCATGCCAATCATCTGGCCAGCGCTGCTTCAGGGATCGGTCACTGTCTCCACAAAGTTTTGATTAATGTCCCTCCAAGCATTTGAAACTGGGTCAGACGGAATGTCAATTAACGGTGAGGGGGCTCACAGTGTCTTTGGCTGTGACCGGACATACGGGATAGCAGCATGTCCCTGATTTGGATATAGATCAGACTAACAGGTCCCCTTTAAGATTCTATTTCGCTAAACTGTTGTGCATATTCACTTACTGGGGTATGTATGTGAGTGTAAGCACAACCTACTTTTACAGCTATATCAGAGAGCGCATCAAACCTTCCATAAAGGTGTCCTCTAAGTAAGAACAATAAGCTGAAAGAGTAGACTTAATTGTGCTAATGAAAAAACCTCTACACTGCCATTTAAAGAAGCACTCCTCTTTCCATCAACTTGTTTATACTCTTAATATATTGCAGTCATCATATTATATAGCACTGTGTACTTACAATTGCTCATTTTGCCTTTCTACCCAGCTAATTCTTCTCTGTTCTCTGCTCTATGTAGAAACCAGAAGTCTCTTGTCCCTGCAAAAATCATTCCCCACCTCCACTTCTGACCCAGCTGTGACGTCCTCCTTCTGACAGGGACTTTTGCTGTGATTCATGACTCATACAGGGAAAATGAATGTCCTCTTTCTACATAGAGTTTACAAGGATGCAGTTAGTCAGTTAAAGTGAACCTGTCAGCAGGATTGTGCACAGTAAGGCTACGTTCACATTTGCGTTGCGTCGGGCGCAGGTTCGGCGACGCATAGCGACGCATGCGTCATGCGCCCCTATATTTAACATGGGGGCGCATGGACATGCGTTGTCTTGTGTTTTGTGACGCATGCGTCATTTTTGGCGCAAGCGTCAGGGCGCACAGGACGCTGCATGTTGCATTTTTTTGCGTCCAAAATCAAGCCAAAAATGAACGCATGCGTCATAAAACAATGCGTTTTTGCATGCGTTTTGCATGCGTTGTGCGTTGTGTCGCCGACGCAACACCCAACAACGCAAATGTGAACGTAGCCTAACCTATAGACCATGTCAGGTCGGTGCCGTTATACTGATTAAAATTATACCTTGGTTGATGAAATCTGTCTTGTGGTTGTTGTTTCATCTTTATTTTCAGTTTTCAGTTAATGATGTGCTCGTGCTGCGGGGCGGCCTGTGGGGGGTCTTCATGTGGTGCTCTGATTAGTTATATAGCGATGATCAAATAGCTGCTACTGCGTAGGTGCCGACAGCGCCATCTTGGAAGAGGAAAATGTTTTTTTTCTCTAGCAAGATAGTGCCGCCGGTGCCTGTGCAGTAGCAGCTATTGGATCACCTCTATATACACCAAAAGCTGTCACTGCGCAGACGCGGCAGCGCCATTTTCACCTTTTTCAAATGGATGTTTTTTGGTAATATTAGGATAATCTCAATCATATTAATTATATACACAGTACACATGCGACTGGGTTCCATGGCTGGTGCCTGCCAGTATGTACAGTATATACATATAATATTTATTATGTAAACTAGAGGGCAGGCCACTGAGAGATCAGTGACCTATCAGCAGGCTGCATTATGAATACCTAATCAGAGCACCACATGAAGACCCCCCACAGGTCCGCCCCAGAGCACGAGCATATCATTAACTCAAAACTGAAAATAAAGATGAAACAACCACAAGATGGATTTCATCAACCAAGGTATCTTTGTAATCAGAATAACGGTGCTGACCTGACACTGTCTGTAGGTTACTGTGCACAACCCTGGTGATGGGTTCCCTTTAATGATGTGATGTAATAGACCTAATGGAAAACAGAAGAATTAGCTGGGTAGAAGGGCAAAATGAGCAATTGTAAGTGCACAGTGCTGTATATGATGACTAATATATTAAGAGGATGAAAACTTTGATAGGAGGAGTGCTTCTTCAAGGGGCAAAAGAACATACCTACCAAAATGAAAAATTCATTTTGTTTAACCCCTTAAAGACCGCCGATACACCTTTAAACAGCGGCAGTTAAGGGTACTTATTTCTCAGCACTGCTTTTTAATGGCGCAGACAAATAAGAGTATAGCACACCCCAGCATCAGAAAATGTCCTGGGTCTCAACTACCAGGGGTAGCTGAGACTCCGGAAAACATGATTCGGGGTGGTTTTTACCATCCCCAGTGTTGCGATTGCCGTTATTCACCGAATAACGGCGACCGAAAAGAAAAGACAGATTTCCCATTTAGTTCTCTCTTATCTGATATGATCTAGCACATCAGAGGAGAGAGTAATGAGGCCCCCTGACACACTCCGGTACCGCCGGCACCTCTGGCATCCCTCGATCCTTCCAGCTGTTTCCCTGGCCCTCGTTGTCTTCTCTTGGGAAGAAAATGGCGGTCGCAGGATTGGGGCTAGTGTTAGGGTTGGAGCTAGGGTTGGGATTGGGGCTAGGGTTGGGGTTGGGGCTAGGGTTGGGGCTAGGGTTGCGGTGGGGTTACGGTTTTGATGTTGGGGTTAGGGTTGTGGTTAAGGTTATGGTTAGGGTTGGGATTAGGGTTAGGGGTATGTTGGGATTAAGGCTGTGTTAGGGTTGGATTTAGAATTGGGGGGGTTTCCACTGTTTAGGTACATCAAGGGGACTCCAAACGAGACATGGCTCTCCCATTGAGTCCAGCCAATTTTGCATTAAGACAATCAAACTGCGCTCCCTCCCTTCTGAGCCCTGCCATGCGCCCAAACAATGGCTTTCCCCCACATACTGGATATCGGCGTACTTAGGAGAAATTGCACAACATAGTTTGTGGTCCATTTCCTCCTGATACCCTTGTGAAAATAAAAATGTTTGGTTCCAAAGTAAATTTTTTGTGAAAAAAGTTAAATGTTCATTTTTTCCTTCCATGTTGCTTTAGTTCTCGTGAAGCACCTGAAGGGTTAGTAAACTTCTGGAGTGTGGTTTTGCACACCTTGAGGGGTGCAGTATTTAGAATGGTGTCACTTTTGGGTATTTTCTGTTATATTGACCCCTAAACTCCCTTCAAATATGAGGTGGTCCCTAAATTTTGTTGGAAAAATGAGAAATCGCTGGTCAAATTTAACCCTTATAACGTCCTAACAAAATAAACTTGTTTCCAAAATTGTGTTTATGTAAGGTAGACATGTGGGAAATGTTATTTATTAACTATTTTGTGTGATATGACTCTCTGATTTAAAAGCACAACATTTTAAAGTTTGAAAATTGTAAAATTTTCTAAATTTTTTGCCAAATTTCAGTTTTTTTCATAAATAAACGCAAGTTATATCGAAGGAATTTTACCACTAACATAAAGTGTAATATGTCACAAAAAAAATCTCAGAATCAGTGGGATCCATTGAAGCCTTCCCGAGCTATAACCTCATAAAGTGACAGTGGTCAGAATTGACAAAATTGGCTCTGTCACTAAGGAGTTAAACCCTACCCCTGCCTGTACTATTTTGGAACACATCAAAACATAACCACATTCGGGTGTGTTTTTGCTAACCCAAATCAGTCATGCAGTCCAATTCTAATTCTCCCTGTGTCTATAAATGTTCAAAGTTTTCTCAATAACTTGATGTTTTATGGTCTGTTCTGTCCAACTTGCGTGTTTATCTTGAATAATAATGGGTGCCCTCATCTCTTGTTAATTTCTTAATTATTTAACAAGGTAAATTGGTGCTAGATCCTAGAAGATAAGAAGATACTTCCTATCTATTCATATCTGGCTTAGAGATAGCACTTGTGCTGGTGGCACTTGTACAATATCTTTCTAAGTGCAATATTTTTCAAATGCATGCAGTTAAACATGGCAGTTTGACAGGACAAGAGACAGATAAGCTATGCCAGATCCTTAGGCTACGTTCACATTTGCGTTGTGCCCCGCAGCGTTGGTGACGCAACGCACAACGCAAACAAAAACGCAGCAAAACGCTGCATTTTGCGAAGCATGCGTCCTTTTTTTGGTTGATTTTGGACGCAGCAAAAATGCAACTTGCTGCGTCCTCTGCACCCGGACGCGTGCGCCGCAGTGACGCATGCGTCGCAAAACGCAAGTGCAACGCATGTCCATGCGCCCCCATGTTAAATATAGGGGCGCATGATGCATGCGGCGACGCTGCGGCGCCCGACGCTGCGGCGCCGACCGCAAATGTGAACGTAGACTTAAATAGACATGCTTTTTGTTCAGTTGAATTGCATTATTTATTTTCCCTATCTCTTTGTTTCATCAATATCTAGCTGCTACTTTCTTGCATATCTGCCGCCCTTTTACAAATTCTGCACACTCTCTCTTTTGTCTTCTAGCTCCTGGCAACACCTCCCCTAATCCTGGGCCTCTTTCCACTAGTATTAACATCTCATCAGCACTCAGTGCTCACCTTCAACTGTGTCTTTTAATTGTGCTCTCTGTAACTCACAGTCAGCATGCAGCAAACTCCCCTACATTCACAACTACTTCCTTTCTAATTCCCGTAACCTTCTGTCTGTAACTGAAATCTGTATCCAGCAGTCAGACACCACCACCGCTACTGCTGTTCTCTTGTATTGTAGACTACAATTTTCACATAATCTCAGACCTGAGAGCCAAAAAGGTGGAGGTGTTATTCTGCTCCTGTAATCACAATGTGCTTTAAAAGTTGTCTCCCCAGTACCTTCACTTATGTTTCCCTCCTTTGAAGTCCACACGATCAGATTCTTCAAGCCCTTCTCCCTGTGAGTGGCAGTTGTGTATCACCCTCCAGGCAAATCCAGCCAGGTCCTGCTTTACTTTACTTCCTGGCTTCCACATTTTCTATGCTGTGACATCCCCACTTTCATCATGGGTTACTTTAACATCCCCATTGATGATTCGCTCTCCACATCTGCCACGCATCTTCTTTAACTTCATCCTTCTGCCTTTCAAAAATTGCTAACTCTCTTACATATGAAGATGGGAATACTCTGGACCTGTTCTTCCCACGGCTGGTATGATTTTACTAACTCCCCTCTCCAACTCTTTGACCCCAACCTTCTTTCCTGCTCTTTGAACAATTTTCTCACACCCAGGACTCCCCCACTTATCACACATCCAGAAATATACATGCCATTGCTGGTTAGAGAACTACAAGTTCCAGTGACCAAGTGATTGCTGCTGAGTGGAGCGGGGGCTGCAGATAGTGCATAGTTAAACACAATATCATAGTTTAACAAAAGAGCATAGTTTGGTGTTTTTCTTACTGGCTTTCCATTGTTTTTCTGCTTTTATCTGCACTGTTTATTCCCTTTTACTATGTGCTCCAAGGACAATGGGCAACTTGTGAGATGTATGCATGCCTTTTGAGGGTAAATATGTCTGTGAGTTACATGTTTGGAAGCCCAGGTAATGGATCTAAATATGCAGCTTGCAACACTCAGGAACATTGAAAATCTGGAGAGGAGTTTAGAGCACACTGAGCTTGCCCTGGATGGGGCCAGTGATATGGAGGAGAGTGGATGAGGGGAAGATCAGGACCCAGAAGTAGATAGGTGGGAACAGTGCCAGCCTGTTTGGCTGATATTAGGAATGCAGGCCCAGGACTAGGATCACTACAGCAGAATGTTGCTGTTATGATCCGTTCCAGGGTTTAATCCTGTCTGTCCTTTTTCTGGGTGGATCATGTCAAGGGTTAACTTTGCTCTGCCTCATTCTGGGTTCAGGTTTGCTATTTAGCTCCCATGCATCCTGCTGGCGGTGTCAGCTATAGTTCTGCCTTCGGAGTGTGAACCTGACTCTGGTAGCTCTTGATTTGTCCTGCCGTGATCCCTGACTTGCCCCATGTCTGTTGACTGCCTCTGTCTCTGGTTTCTAACTTTGCTCGTATTCGGACTTGCTTCTGCCTTCTGACTTTGTCTTATCCGCTTCTGACCGCTGCTGAATCTCCTGGATTGTTCCTGACCACGTTTACTGCTTATTCTTTTGGTACTTCTGCCTCTGATTGTATTTTGACTCGGCTTGTCTGTCCACTCTCTCGCCACTTGGTGGTGCCTGTGCTTCTGCTCTGTGGTGCTTCTCTGTGTGCACAGTCTCATCTGCCTCTCAAGCTCCCTCTGGTGGAGGTTGCGTTATACTGCACTGCAGCAGCATGACAGTTGCTTAGAACAACCAGGAAAATGACTACTGTAGGAAGGAGTGAAATAGTAGTGCAGCAAAGGTCAGACAGATGTTGGTGATAGGGGACTCTATAATTAGGTAGACAGACAGGGTCATCTGCCATCGAGACCATGAATGCCGAACAGTGTGTTGTCTGTTGGGTGCTTGAGTTCGGCATATTGCAGATCGGATAGCGATAAACAGATTGCTGGGTGGGGCTGGGGTAATCCCAGAGGTCATGGTACACATCAGTACCAATGACAAAGTTAGAGAGATGTGGTAGGTACTTAAGAATGATTACAGGGAACTAGGAGAGAAGCTGAAGGTCAGGACCTCCAAGGTGATGTTTTCAGAAATACTGCCAGTGCCATGAGCATCACTAGAAAGAAAGCGGGAGCTTAGGGAAATAAATAAGTGGTTTAGAAATTGGTGCAGGAAGGGAGGGTTTGGGTTCATGGAGAACTGGGCTGCCTTCTTTGTTGGCTACAGGTTCTACGATAGGGATGGGCTGCACCTCAATGGAGAGGGTGCAGCTGTGCTGGGGAAACAATGGTCACAAGGCTGGAGGAACTTTTAAACTAGGATCTGGGGGAGGGATGGTACTTGTGTAAATATGAAGATAGATAGAGTAGACAGACAGAGTGAGACAATAGGGGTTAATGAGGATGTGGGGGGCTGGGATATGAAAGGAAAGAAGGGAGGTGAGTAGGAGTAATAAATGTGCTACCGTAATAGTATTAAATGTCTGCTGACAAATGCAAGAAGTCTTACAAACAAAATGAATGAATTGGAGACTCTTATGTCAGTCACAGATTACAATGTGGTGGGTGTTATGGAGACCTGGCTGGACAAGAGCCATGTCTGGGTGACAAATGTATTTCCTTATAGATTAAAAACTTGCATGCAGGGCTCTTACTCCCTCTCTAACTGTAATGTGTTACTTTGTCTTGCCTTTATTGTCTTAATTGTAAAGTGCAGCAGAATATACAGTATGTTGGCGCCATATACTGTAAATAAAATTATTATTTTTATTATTATTATTATTATTATTAAGATTGTTGTGGGTAAATCATAATTGTTAAGAAGTATGCAATAAGAGGTCTACATTAGAACAGCACTTTCTATTTTCCAGCATTTAAGGGTATCTTCTCATGTGGGTGAAGTTGGATCTTCATTACAAAGGTTTTTCCACCATTGCTAGAATTTACCATCAATCTGTGGGGATTAGCTGCCAAGACCATTAGGGTATGTCCACACGTCTGGATTTCTTGCAGAAATTTCCTGAAGAAAACCGGAAATTTTCTGCAAGAAATCCGCATATTTTTTTTTGCGTTTTTTTTCCCGGTTTTTTTAGCATTTTGCAAGCGAAATTAGCTTGCAGAATGCTAAAGTTTTCCAAGCGATCTGTAGCATCGCTTGGAAAACTGACTGACAGGTTGGTCACACTTGTAAAACATACTGTTTGACAAGTGTGACCAACTTTTTACTATAGATGCTGCCTATGCAGCATCAATAGTAAAAGATAGAATGTTTAAAAATAATAAAAAAATAAAAAAAATGGTTATACTCACCTGCAGACAGCTGATCTCCTGGTGTGTGTGCAGGACCTTCCATGACGTCGCGGTCACGTGAGCGGTCACATGACCAGTCTCGCGACCAATCACAAGACCGCGACGTCATTGCAGGTCCTTCACCGCACACCAGCTATAGGAACCGAAGCGGCAGCATGCACCGGAGAGGCGGGAAGACTCCGGAGGCCATCGCAGGTGAGTATATCACTATTTTTTATTTTAATTCTTTTTTTTGACCAATTATATGGTGCCCAGTCCGTGGAGGAGAGTCTCCTCTCCTCCACCCTGTGTACCAACCGCACATAATCTGCTTACTTCCCGCATGGTGTGCACAGCCCCGTGCGGGAAGTAAGCAGATCAATGCACTCCTAGGTGTGCGGAATCCCCGCAATTCAGCAAATTTAATGAACATGTTGCTTTTTTTTCCGCGATGCGATTTTTTCGCGGAAAAACATACAACATTTGCACAAAAAATGCGGAATACCCTGAAAATAATGGGAGGCATATGTTAGCTTTTTTTTGCGTTTTTTTTTGCGTTTTTATCACGTTTTTATAGCGAAAAAACGTGAAAAAAATGCGAAAAATACTGAACGTGTGCACATGGCCTTACAGTTTTTCAGAGTGTTCCAACTTCTTCACAGTGTTGCTCAATCGCTGTGCAGGTAACTGAGTCCCATTTACTTGAACAGAGCAGTGTTACAATTCTCTGAATCTCAAAAAGCTCGATATCATTGGAGGGTCATGTAAGTATGTAACAGAGTTATGCCATAACATTCTACCAAATTTGTTTTGCCAATGGTACGGTTTTTAGACATTGATTACAAAATGTTGCAAATGAAGGCTGCTCATTCTCATGTTATGATGATGTCCCAATCAGATCAATTATAGATAATGCCATATAAACATTTTCATCTAAATTTAAGTTGCATAAATAAATATTTGACTAAGCTCAATTATATGCATGAATATACATGTAATCAAGAAGCGACATACACTGATGTTGCTTACCAAAATAACATACCAATGGCTGCTGTAAAATAGTGGTGGATTTCCTGTGGATTCAGTGCTCTCTCCCATATGATGAATTCATCGAATGCTCCATTCATGTAATGTTTGGAATGATCACTGCTTGTTCCGACAACCAAGTTGTCATTATTATCCCCATAACTTTGGGACACCTGACCTGTAGAATCACTAGCATTGAAAGTTCCATTTACAAAAACCTTCAGTCCTTCACTGGAAGTCCAAGTAAACAGGACGTGTGTCCAGTAGGGACCTTAAAGACAAAACAGACAAAAAAAAACCCAGAAAAACATCTTAGTAATGTGCTCATTGGGTAAAATAATATCAGACAGATACTGTTATTCTAAGATGCTTGATCCCTTCGGCGCTGAACATAGAAGTACTTCTCTAAAGTACACCTATTCTGTAGGCAACCTCAGGTGCTAAACTGAAGCCAATATTCAGAAATGCAATATCGGGAAATAGATGAGTAAGGGTACTCACCAAAAAAGTTTTATGCTTTATAACCATTCAATGCAATGGGTAGTATAATAATGTATATAAAGTGCTTAGCAAAAGTTTTAGGCAGTCCATAACACCATCTGCAATTTTTCTCCACCTCAGTTCCTATTCCTTTTTGTGCATAGTTCAGTCGATTAGTCTTTTTTCCATGTTGAATGTATGAATTTTGGGTGTAGCTGGGCCCACTGATTGCTGCTAGCTTTGAGCTGATGGCACTCCTCTACGTCCTTCAATTTCGATGGAAGTGAGGATGATGTATCTTTCATCTGCTGCACCTAGTTTCTTTGGCTGGTGATGACTGTATTTACGCTCCATGTCCATCTGTTTTGTACTGAATGCTGACAAATACAGGCAGATACTTGTCCGTCATGAAATACAATCAGGAAGGTTCTGATGGGCTCCAAATTAATTCTGCAGCAGGACTATGATCTCAAACCTACATCTAATACTATTAAGAACTACCTCCAGTGCAAAGAAAAATGAGGAGTCCTTTAAGTGATGATTTGGCTCCAAAAGAGCCCTGATCTCAACATCATCTAGTCTGTCTAGGATGACACGAGGAGACAGAAGGATTTGTGCAAGCCTACATCCTCAGAAGATCTGTTGTTAGTTCTCCAAGATGTTTGAAACAACCTCCCTGCCAAGTCCCGGCAAAAAGTGTGTGCAAGTCTACCTAGAAGAGTTGGTGCTTTGATACTGTTTTAAAGGCAAAGGGTAGTCAAACCAAATATTGATTTGATTTAGATTTCTCTTTGGTTTATTCACTTTGCATTTTGTTAAGAGCTACAAGTAGGCTGTTAATACTTCTATGTGTGAAAGCATTCTTATTTTGAATAATTTTTTCCACATCTGCCCAAAACTTTTGCACAGTCCTGAATATACAAGTATATAAATTATGTATATTTTTATATAAGTATAAAAGCAAACACATGCACAGTTGTAGAAAGATTGATCAACTTTGTGTGGCAAACTACTACCAGATGTAGCAGCGTCAAAGATATCTTTTACTGCAGCTATAATTAACACAATGTTTTATTTGTAATTCATGCTTAGGATTGAGATAAGGCCACTGCACTATTCATCTATGAACAGTCTCATACATAGACTTTGTATATTGGCACATGAGCTCTTAGTTATGGGGAAACCAAGACTTTGCGCAATGGCAAACATCAGCTGGAGGAATGTAAATGATGCCACCAATGGACCATCTGAAAGTCTGATGGATGATTCTTGATTTCCCGAATATCCAATAAAAAGCCATCCTCCTGGAATTTACAGCACCTGCGGTAAAATTTGGTGAAGGAGGAATAATATTGCTTTTCACTGTTTGGGCCAGACCCCTATTTTTTAGTAAAAAGCAAAGTTACAGCATACAAGAATATTTTAGACAAATGTATGCTATAAATATGACTATGGCTAAGCCCCTTCGCCCAAAGCAAGTCAATGAAGACATGGTGTGGTGATGTGTTTGGTGAGGAAGAGCAATGGCTACACTAAACCCTGAACTTAACTGAACCCCATCAAACACCTATGGTATGAACTCAAACAACAATTGTGAGCCAGACCTTCACATCAAGTGGAGAGGCTTAACCAGTGCTGCCTCTCCATTGCTGGTCCTGATCTTCACTGACACAGCTGTAGCGGAGATATCATGACAACAGCAATAGACCACTGCAGTCAATCACTAAGCCTAGCAGTTATGCCAATGTTATCTTTACCCATCGAGAGCCTTTGGGCTAAATAAAAGTTGCACTTGAGAAACTCCTTTTCAAGTTAAAGGTTTTGGAATAGAATAGCTAACAAGCTGATGTTGCTGTGGTAGTTATGTGGGCACCAAGTTTTGCCATTAGCATCTAATACTAAACGTATATCTTCACCTTCACTGCAAATGAGCAAAATTCAGAGCAACTGGGATGTGACTGACAACTAGGTAGAAATTACTATAAAAGAAACCATGTGTTGTGAAATCTGCTGCTACCATTATTATTTTAATAAAATGTATTTGGATGGAAAGCATTGAGTATCCCACTGTGGTTCACTGCATATAAATCTCCTTTTATTAAAAGAGAGAATAGATTTAATATAATTGTCAATTCAACCCTCATTTACAATGCCCCAAACTTGGAATAATAACCTACATGATTTTTTTTATTTTAAATGTCAAGTCTCAGAGGAATAAAGTAGAGAATAGAGAATATGGTGCAATTTCCAGCTTTGGAAGCTCTTCTGGTTCATGAATAGTCACAATAACTATTTTTAATTCACAACTTACTATATTTTTGGACTATTAGATTTATTTTGTGGCTGGAAAAACTTTGCTGAAAGGTTTGTGTGTCTATTACATTGAAAGGTATGGCAGCAGTAAAGAAAGCATATAGCATAACCACAAAACTATCCTGATTGTAGAAAACATCTGAAATACAGGCATGTGATAACTATTATATTACACATATATTGGAACATAGGTAAAGAGAAGGGACCCATGGAAAAGGTTAAAACAGGGTCGTTCTTGTAGTATTAATTGAAGCCACCACACACCAAACCAACTGGCAGAGGAGAAATTTATCTAAGTCTACTTTCTATGATCTTTGGGTTGGATCTTCAGTCTTATTTTCAAACCTTGCATAGGTGCCCACCATCTACTGAATAAGGTTGCACATCCAACTGTAGTTGGATCTCCAATCTCCGGTGGGGTCTCATAGCATAATACTGAAGAACATGTACGTTTGAACACACTCAGGCCAATTTATGAAAACTATAAGACTAAGGGCGACCAATACCTGGAGATTTAATGCTGGCTTTCCAGACCTTGGAGTTACCACGTGTGTAAACCTCCACATAACCATCATGTTCATCTGAATAGATTTCAAAACCATAAGAAGTTACTTTTTTTCCAAAGGCCTTATGGCCTCCTTGCTGAGAAGAGGTATGATAGTTATTGTGGGCATAGGTATCCTGTTGTTTCTTTTGCTCTTGGTCCTGGATTTTCCAAAAAAATGAGAATGACACACCTTGTATTGAAATAAAAAAGAATTACAAATTACAAGACATGAACTGTAATAGAAGATCAATAATGTTAAATATAGAGAACATGACTGATAATACATATAATATAAAAAATAAGTATAAATACATACTCTTCATAAACATATATGTGACCGCCTTTGATGAAAGAGATGACCCTCAGAAGGCATAAGCCTAGGTGCAATAACAGGCACTACCAAAAATACAGAGCCGTGCTTGGTATACAATGGGGAGAATGCAGAGCTCACTGTCCAGTCACACCCAGTACATTGACTGATCAGTGGTGGCGCCAGATGTTGGACCTCCACCAATCTTATATTGATGTCTTATCACTTATCCTAAGGGTAGCATATCAATAGGGTAAAACCCCCTTAACTTCCTGTGATAATAAATAGTATTGATAAAAAATGGATTTATGATCTGATAATGTTGCTTTTTTCCACATTAACAATATAAGAGTTCAGCAACAAAAATCTATGTGTCTTAAAAGGGTTATCTAAGTCTTACTTAAATAAGGCTTAAAAGGATATGTAAACTTAACAGATAGGTCATCAATATTGGATTAGTGGGGTCTGACAACAAGCACCCTTAGAAATTAGCAGGAACCTGCTGCCCAGTGCACTACTTAGGGTACCGTCACACTGAGCAACTTTTGAACGAGAACGACAGCGATCCATGACGTTGCAGCATCCTGGATAGCGATCTCGTTGTGTTTGACACACAGCAGCGATCAGGATCCTGCTGTGACATCGCTGGTCGGAGCTAGAAGTCCAGAACTTTATTTAGTCGCTGGATCACCCGCTGTCATCGCTGGATCGGCGTGTGTGACACCGATCCAGAGATGTGTTCGCTTGTAACCAGGGTAAACATCGGGTTACTAAGTGCAGGGCCGCGCTTAGTAACCCGATGTTTACCCTGGTTACCATTGTAAATGTAAAAAAAAAAAACCACTACATACTTACATTCCGGTGTCTGTCACGTCCTTCGCCGTCAGCTTCCCGCACTGACTGTGAGCGCCGGCCGTAAAGTAAAAGCAGAGCACAGCGGTGACGTCACCTGTGCTTCACCGCTGTGCTGTGACGTCACTGTGCTTTACGGCCGGCACTGACACAGTCAGTGCGGGAAGCTGATGGCGAGGGACGTGGCAGACACCGGAATGTAAGCATGTAGTGGTTTTTTTTTTTTACATTTACAATGGTAACCAGGGTAAACATCGGGTTACTAAGCGCGGCCCTGCGCTTAGTAACCCGATGTTTACCCTGGTTACCCGGGGACTTCGGCATCGTTGGTCGCTGGAGAGCTGTCTGTGTGACAGCTCTCCAGCGACTACATAACGACTTACCAACGATCACGGCCAGGTCGTATCGCTGGTCGTGATCGTTGGTAAATCGTTTAGTGTAGCGGTACCTTTAGAGACTGCTCTCAGGTAATAAAATGTAAAGTGTTGCGGAATATATTGATGCAATAGAAATAAAAATTATTATTATGTAATCGCAGATTAGCTCCTTTTCATCCATATAGGAACTGATCTGCTATACCTTAGGATTTGTCATCAATGTTAGATTGATGGAGATTTGTCACCTGGCATGTACACTGATCTGATAACGAATGAGATTAGCAAATCTGTGAAAATTCTAATTCAACAGATTTGCTCAAATTTGGCCAGTTTGATTTGTGTAAAATTTATTTTATATGAATTGAATATGCCTTATTACAGTATTTTCTGAGGTTTCTCCAGACCTCAGAGCACAAACTTTGGTTTGAAAAAAAATAATGCTCTCCTTGCCTTGGTCCTCACCTGTCCCACGCAGCTCACTATCCAGCCCTCTGAATAACTAGTCCCCTGTCAGGTCATCCATGTCCACAGTAAACTTCAGGGCCACCCGCACTGATTAGGCCTCATGCAACATCATGACATCGTGAGGTAACTCATGTTATGATATCACATGAAGCCAAGCCACTGTCAATGGCTAGGCCTCTCGCGACGTTATGATGTAGATCACCCTGTTATATCATCACTACCTGTAGAAAGGATGGTGTTGAGGGACAGATGAAGTCCTGGATGAGGTAATCATAATGTATTTTAACTAGAGTTCAAGTTCTCTTCATCTCTGAAGAGGCATTTTGTATATGCGTTTCAAGAGACTCCAGGTGTTTTAGGTAGGTATAAGGAGGAGAGTGCACTACAGGGTAGAGCAGCCATAGACTACTACATTGTAGTGGTATCCAGTGTGGGACTGGGGTGCCAAGGGCCCACCATTAACATTGACTTTGGTGGGGGCCAACTTTTCACCTGCATACAAATATTACACTACCCTCGTTCACAACTTTACCTATATTTCTAGCTGAAGAGCCCGGTGTTGCTTGGGCATAGTAAATATCTGTGGTTATAGCACCTCGCTTCTCTCATTTTCCCATCATGCCTCTCATTTTCCCCCTCGCATCTTTCATTTTCCCCCTCACATCACTCATTTCCCCCTCACTCCTCTTATTTTCCCCCTCACTCCTCTCATTCCCCCCTCACTCCTAATTCCCCCCTAACACTTGTCATTTCGACCTGACATCTGTCATTTTCCGATCACTCCACTATTTTCCCTCACTCCTCTCATTTTGCACTCACACCTTTTCATCTTCACCTCACACCTGTCATTTTCACCTCACACCTTTCATTTTCCCCTCAGTATATACATGTTTGTCAGCTCCCTTATATATTGTATACACCTGTATGTCATCTCCTGTATATAGTATATACCTGTATGTCATCTCTTCTGTATATAGTATATACCTGTATGTCATCTCCTGTATATAATATATACCTGCTGTATGTCATCTCCTCCTGTATATTGTATATACCTATGTGTCATCTCCCCCTGTATATACAGTGGGGCAAAAAAGTATTTAGTCATTCAGCAATAGTGCAAGTTCCACCACTTAAAAAGATGAGAGGCGTCTGTAATTTACATCAAAGAGGAGGAAAGAGGAGACTCTTAAAGAAGAAGTTACAGGTCTGTGAGAGCCAGAAATCTTGATTGTTTTTTTCTGACCAAATACTTATTTTCCACCATAAAATGCAAATAAAATGATAAAAAAACAGAAAATGTGATTTTCTGGATTTTTTTTTCTCAGTTTGTCTCCCATAGTTGAGGTCTATCTATGATGTAAATTACAGACGCCTCTCATCTTTTTAAGTGGTGGAACTTGCACTATTGCTGACTGACTAAATACTTTTTTGCCCCACTGTAGTATATACCTGTATGTCATCTCTTCTGTATATAGTATATACCTGTATGTCATCTCCTGTATATAGTATATACCTGTATGTCATCTCCCCTGTATATAGTATATACCTGCTGTATGTCATCTCCTCCTGTATATATCTATGTGTCATCTCCTCTTTTATATAGTGTAAACCTGTATGTCATCTCCTCCTGTATATAGTATATACCTGTGTGTCATATCCTGTATATAGTATATACCTGTATGTTATCTCCTCCTATATATAGTATATACCTGTATGTCATCTCCTCCTGTATATAGTATATACTTGTAAGTCATCTCCTCCTATATATAGTATATACCTGTGTGTCATCTGCTCCTGTATATATTATATACCTGTGTGTCATCTCCCCTGCATATAGTATGTACCTGTATGTCATCTCCTCCTGTATATAGTATATATCTGTGTGTCATCTCCTCCTGTATTAGACCTCGTTCACACGTTATTTGGTCAGTATTTTTACCTCAGTATTTGTAAGCTAAATTGGCAGCCTGATAAATCTGCAGCCAACAGGAAGCCCTCCCCCCTGGCAGTATATATTAGCTCACACATACACATAATAGACAGGTCATGTGCAGGGCCGGCGTTTGGCACAGGCAGACCAGGCAGATGCCTGGGGCCCCCACCCAGAAAGGGGGCCCCCTGCCTCTGCAGCCCCTGTATGAAGTGCCCAGAGGGTGTACAGCAGTGCTGGGCATTGCTCTGTTGTTCTGGAATGCCTCTCCCAAACCCCCCTTGAGACCCCCTCAGTGCAGTGATTTACTCACTGTGGTCCCAGAGCTCTGTGCTGTTTGCTGTAGGATCAGGTTTCACAGTCACATACAGCAGGGATCAGCATAGGCTCTGACCAGTAACTAAATCATTGCTTGTAATCTGACAGGGCGACCTGCTGTCAATACTGTCTGGATGACACAAGACAGGAATATTGTCTGCTTAGTCAGAGTATTTATTATATAGAAATAAATGAATTCCCACGTGAAACAATAAGGGTAAACTATGCACATATGCAGCGCCCCAGAGACCTGGTCGTTGCAGTAACATCGCTCTGCCACTAAGGGGAGTGATGGTACGTCTGATTGCACTGAAGGAGTTCACCTGACCAGGTATCACAGGCACCAATACACTTCACAGTCTGGCCTCCAGGGGGAGCTAAGGGTACTATGCATTAGGCCACTCCTCACAATCTGGTAAAACTGGGGGTTGGATAGAAAGTGAGAGAGAAGCTGACTGGGTTAGAACCAGGCAACATCCTGTGGCAGGGGGTGTTGCAGGGAAAAGATTCAGGGGGGTCTATGTCAGGGGTGGGATCCTGACAGAGGCCTAGCGAACAAGACAGAGCGTTAAGGAACCGCACCTGCACTACATTGCGGCGGTATCTCAAGAAAGGACAAGAAGCGAGGTTTATTGTGAAGAGTGAGAAACGAGATCACAGCAAAAAGGAGATAACACCAGTAGGAGTCGTGCCGTAAGATCGAGGCAACATCCTACTGAGGCGCGTAGCCGGTGGCCGGAACGCCGAGGAAGTATTGGGCTCCAAGCATTACTTCAAACCAACTGCAGGACAGTTAATTATAGGTTGGCTGTCTCACCTAAATCACCTAAGCAGACATAGGGGGCAACTGTGGGAGAGGGGCATCACTAGGGTCCCGGAAGAACTCCAGGCCTACCCGTCATACGGGTGCGTCCTAGCCATATCATCAGGGGGACGGAGAAGAACATCAGAACAGATATAAGTTGTGAGAAAGAACATCAGAAACAGACACAACAGTTGTGAGGACTATCCCGTGGTGCTCAGCAGGGAAGTACTACAACACACAGGCGCTAGAAGGTAGGCACAGATTTCCACCTGCAAAGGGAACTCTGGAGGTGCCTTCGGACCGGCCGGTCTCAGCCAGCCCTGTTAGCAGTGCTCTGGATTGAGGATCCTGAAGCCTTCAGTAAAGAGGTAAAGAGACTGCAACCCTGTGTCCTCGTTATTCACCGCAACCTACACCACACACCATCATCACACCTTTCATTGGATGCCCCTTAGCAGGGTCACGGACCGGGTCTACCACCGTGACAACCCCAGAACCGAGACAGAGAGGCCCGGTACCGAGTACCCCGCGGCCCTGCGTCTGGGGCCGCTCCACATATATAATAGGAATCAGCGTTTTGGTGCATTTTTTTTTTGCAGCCAAAGCCTGCTCTCTTGGCAGTAAAAACACTGCTTTCAAAGCACCTATTTTTTAGTGTATGTGCAGAGGATCTGGAAATGGCAGCCCTTTGGACGCAGTGGACATGTGCGGCGTCCAAAGTGCTGCCAAATTTTGAACACAGGTGATTCTGCGTGTGTTCATTGATCTGTCCGGAATCACCGCGTCCTATACATTGCAGGGGTGAGATTTCTCTTGTGGAGACTTGTGTCTACGCCAGATAAATTGGCCTGCTGGGGTCTGCAGAGACGTGCCGCATGTCCATCTCTGCGGGTGAGGTGCAGGTGATAGTGCACATATAGTAGAGATGGAATTTCTTGAAATCCCATCCACTATACTGTAACATGTGGCCACTGCGGGTTGGACGCTGCACAAGTACACAGCAGCCGACCTGCAGCGTTTTCTGATTGTGGACACATACCCTTAGAGCTTTTGCTGTTTGTTTTTTACAGTATGCATTTTGTCTACAGTACATGTTTAATAAAGTTAGTGTTATTCACAAAAAACGCAGCGAAAAACAACGTTGCAACATTTGCAGCATTTTTTAAACTTTTTCATTACTTTCTTACGGGTAAAAAAATTGCTGAAAGAAGTGACATGCTGCAGATTTAAAAAACACAGCAGTTGTGAAATTCAGTCAGGGGAAAATAAAAGGGTGTGCAGGAGATTTCTGAAAATCTCAGTGTTTGCTTGTGCTGTAAAATGCTGTAAACTCATTATTTGCAGTAGAAAAAGCTGCAAAAATTCTGCATATGAACATGGCGAAAAGCTGCTTTTCAAAGTGCCAGCAGTGACCCTGCGTACAGCTAATAGTGGCAGACCCGTTGGCCGATATAAGGCCCCTAAATATAGTGCAATGTTATCATTTGGGGCCCCGACTTTAAATTTTTGCCTAGGGCCCCACTTTGTCTAAAACCGGCCATGGTCATGTGACTGACAGCTGCCGTATTTCCTATATGGTACATTTGTTGCTCTTGTAGTTTGTCTGCTTATTAATCAGATTTTTATTTTTGAAGGATAATACCAGACTTGTGTGTTTTAGGGCGAGTTTCATGTGTCAAGTTGTGTGTGTTGAGTTGCATGTGGCGACATGCATGTAGCGACTTTTGTGAGATGAGTTTTGTGTGGCAACATGCGTGTAGCAACTTTTTGTGTGTCGAGTTGCATGTGACAGGTTAGTGTAGCAAGTTGTGTGCAGCAAGTTTTGCGCATGGCGAGTTTTGCGTGTGGCGAGTTTTATATGTGGTGCGTTTTGAGTATGTGCAAGTTTTGTGTGAGGCAACTTTTGCATGTGTTGCAACTTTTGTGCATGTGGCAATATTTCCGCGTGTGCAAGTTTTGCGTGTGGCGAGTTTTCCATGAGGTGAGTGTCATGTCGGACACTGTCCAGACCAGGTTGTCTGACAGACAGCTGTAATTCCGCGTTTGACCACTGTTTGCTCATTGGCATCGGCTAGTTTTCGTCTGGCTGCTCCGGGGTTAATTTATCTGATCCTCGGATTGGAAGCTGGGCCATGCCCATTTCCTTTAAATGGTTCTCCTGATCTTTGGGCGTCGCCGATTATAGCTTCTGTCTTATCCGTAGTTATCTCGGTCCGGAGTGGAGAGCTGGTTGTTGGGGAATCGTTGCTGGTGGTGTATTTTCCTTTGTCTTATTTACTCCTTCCTATATTTGTTTTATTTTGCCCTGCACCCTTATAGTGTATTCCTGATTGACTGCGGCGTGGTGTATATTTTCCTTTATCCTTGTTTGTTATACCTGTGGGTATTGGTCTATTGCATTCACTGGGTGGTGGGCAGTGGTGTTCAGTCTAGGGCTGAATCAGGAGTCAGGGTGAGGGTGGAGGCCTGAACATGCACACCTTCAGTGTAAACTTCAGGTAGAGGGTCAGACAGGGTTTCCCTAGTCTGAGGGAAATTGCAGGGGCCCGGGTTATTAGCTCTCGCTGTCATGGTTCTCAATGGCAAGAGACCGTAGTAAAGCATACAAAGGACTAGCTCTTGGAAGATGGGAACTCGAGCTGACTGTGAGCTAAACCTACCGCACAACTAACAGTGGCCGGGTAGCGTGCCTACGTTTTATCCCTAGACGCCCAGCGCCAGCCGGAGAACTGACTGACCCTAGCAGAGGAAAATACAGACCTGGCTTACCTCTAGAGAAATTTTTCCCAAAAGGCAGACAGTAGCCCCCACATATAATGTCGGTGATTTTAGAGGAAATTGACATACGAAGTATGAAGATAGGTTTAGCAAATTGAGGTCCGCTTACTAGATAGTAGGAAGACAGAAAAGGGAACTACACAGTCAGCTGAAAACCCTTTCAAAACACCATCCTGAAATTACTTTAAGACTCTAATATCAACTCATGACACCAGAGTGGCAATTTCAGCTCACAAGAGCTTCCAGCCTCAGAAATATTCAAACACAGAGAACTGGAACAAAAATGCAAAACAAACTTAGGACTCAAAGTCCAACTTAGCTGATAGTAGTCTAGGAGCAGGAACATGCAACAGAAAGGCTTCTGGTAACATTGTTGGCCGGCATAGAAATGACTGAGGAGCAAGGCTAAATAGACAACTCCCACATCCTGATGGAAACAGGTGAACAGAGGAGATAAAGCACATAAGTGCAGTACCACCAGAAACCACCGGGGGAGCCCAGAAACCAAATTCACAACAGTACCCCCCCCTCAAGGAGGGGGCACCGAACCCTCACCAGAACCACCAGGGCGATCAGGATGAGCCCTATGAAAGGCACGGACCAAATCGGAGGCATGAACATCAGAGGCTGTCACCCAAGAGTTATCCTCCTGACCGTAGCCCTTCCACTTGACCAGATACTGAAGTCTCCGTCTGGAAACACGGGAGTCCAAGATCTTCTCGACAACGTACTCCAACTCACCCTCAACCAACACCGGAGCAGGAGGCTCAACGGAAGGCACAACCGGTACCTCATACCTGCGCAACAATGACCGATGGAAGACATTATGAATAGAAAAAGATGCAGGGAGGTCCAAACGAAAGGACACAGGGTTAAGAATCTCCAATATCTTGTACGGGCCGATGAACCGAGGCTTAAACTTAGGAGAAGAAACCTTCATAGGGACAAAACGAGAAGATAACCACACCAAGTCCCCAACACAAAGACGAGGACCAACACGACGACGGCGGTTGGCAAAATGCTGAGTCTTCTCCTGGGACAACTTCAAATTGTCCACCACATGCCCCCAAATCTGATGCAACCTCTCCACCACAGCATCCACTCCAGGACAATCCGAAGACTCCACCTGACCGGAAGAGAAACAAGGATGAAACCCCGAATTACAGAAGAAAGGAGAAACCAAGGTGGCAGAACTAGCCCGATTATTGAGGGCAAACTCCGCCAAGGGCAAAAAGGCAACCCAATCATCCTGATCCGCAGACACAAAACACCTCAAATAAGTCTCCAAGGTCTGATTAGTTCGCTCGGTCTGGCCATTAGTCTGAGGGTGGAAAGCAGACGAAAAAGACAAATCAATGCCCATCCTAGCACAGAACGCTCGCCAAAATCTAGACACGAATTGGGTTCCCCTGTCAGAAACGATATTCTCCGGAATACCATGCAAGCGCACCACATTTTGAAAAAACAGAGGAACCAGCTCGGATGAGGAAGGCAATTTAGGCAAGGGAACCAAATGGACCATCTTAGAAAAACGGTCACACACCACCCAGATGACAGACATCTTCTGAGAAACAGGGAGATCAGAAATAAAATCCATGGAGATGTGAGTCCAAGGCCTCTTCGGAATAGGCAAGGATAACAACAATCCACTAGCCCGAGAACAACAAGGCTTGGCCCGAGCACAAACATCACAAGACTGCACAAAACCTTGCACATCTCGCGACAGGGAAGGCCACCAGAAGGACCTAGCCACCAAATCCCTGGTACCAAAGATTCCAGGATGACCTGCTAACGCAGAAGAATGGACCTCCGAGATGACTCTACTGGTCCAATCATCAGGAACAAACTACCAGGCGGGCAACGATCAGGTCTATCCGCCTGAAACTCCTGCAAGACCCGTCGCAAATCTGGGGAAACAGCAGATAATATCACTCCATCCTTAAGGATACCTGTAGGTTCAGAATTACCAGGGGAATCAGGCTCAAAACTCCTAGAAAGGGCATCCGCCTTCACATTTTTAGAACCCGGTAGGTAAGAAACCACAAAATTAAACCGAGAGAAAAATAACGACCAGCGCGCCTGTCTAGGATTCAGGCGCCTGGCGGACTCAAGATAAATCAAATTCTTGTGGTCGGTCAATACCACCACCTGATGTCTAGCCCCCTCAAGCCAATGACGCCACTCCTCAAAAGCCCACTTCATAGCCAAGAGCTCCCGATTACCAATATCATAATTTCGCTCAGCGGGCGAAAACTTACGAGAAAAGAACGCACAAGGCCTCATCACGGAGCAGTCGGAACTTTTCTGCGACAAAACCGCCCCAGCTCCGATTTCTGAAGCGTCGACCTCAACCTGAAAAGGAAGAGTAACATCAGGCTGACGCAATACAGGGGCGGAAGAAAAGCGGCGCTTAAGCTCCCGAAAGGCCTCCACAGCCGCAGGGGACCATTCAGCAACATCAGCACCCTTCTTAGTCAAATCAGTCAACGGTTTAGCGACATCAGAAAAACCAGTTATAAATCGACGATAAAAATTAGCAAAGCCCAAAAACTTCTGAAGGCTCTTAAGAGAAGAGGGTTGCGTCCAATCACAAATAGCCTGAACCTTGACAGGGTCCATCTCAATGGAAGAGGGGGAAAAAATGTACCCCAAAAACGAAATCTTTTGAACCCCAAAAACGCACTTAGAACCCTTTACACACAAGGAATTAGAGCGCAAAACCTGAAAAACCCTCCTGACCTGTTGGACATGAGAGTCCCAGTCATCCGAAAAAATCAAAATATCATCCAGATACACAATCAAAAATTTATCCAAATATTCATGGAAAATGTCATGCATAAAGGACTGAAAGACTGAAGGGGCATTTGAAAGACCAAAAGGCATTACTAAATACTCAAAATGGCCCTCAGGCGTATTAAATGCGGTTTTCCACTCATCCCCCTGCTTAATTCGCACTAAATTATACGCCCCACGAAGATCAATCTTAGAGAACCACTTGGCCCCCTTTATTCGAGCAAACAAATCAGTAAGCAGTGGCAAAGGATACTGATATTTAACCGTGATTTTATTCAAAAGCCGATAATCAATACACGGCCTCAAAGAGCCATCTTTTTTAGATACAAAGAAAAAAACGGCTCCTAAGGGAGATGACGAAGGACGAATGTGTCCCTTTTCCAAGGACTCCTTAATATATTCCCGCATAGCAGCATGTTCAGGCACAGATAGATTAAATAAACGACCCTTTGGAAACTTACTGCCCGGAATCAGATCTATAGTACAATCGCACTCTCTGTGCGGAGGCAGTGAACCAATTTTAGGCTCCTCAAAAACGTCACGATAATCAGATAAAAATTCCGGAATCTCAGAGGGAATAGATGACGAAATGGAAACCAAAGGTACGTCCCCATGAGTCCCCTGACATCCCCAGCTTAACACAGACATTGCTTTCCAGTCGAGGACTGGGTTATGAGATTGCAGCCATGGCAATCCAAGCACCAACACATCATGTAGATTATACAACACAAGGAAGCGAATAATCTCCTGGTGATCCGGATTAATACGCATAGTTACTTGTGTCCAGTATTGTGGTTTATTACTAGCCAATGGCGTGGAGTCAATACCCTTCAGAGGTATAGAAACTTCCAGAGGCTCTAAATCAAACTCACAGCGTTTGGCAAAGGACCAATCCATAAGACTCAAAGCGGCGCCAGAGTCGACATAGGCGTCCGCGGTAATAGACGATAAAGAGCAAATCAGGGTCACAGATAGAATAAACTTAGACTGTAAAGTGCCAATTGAAACAGACTTATCAACCTTCTTAGTACGTTTAGAGCATGCTGATATAACATGAGTTGAATCACCACAATAGAAGCATAACCCATTTTTTCGCCTAAAATTCTGTAGTTCGCTTCTGGACAGAATTCTATCACATTGCATAATCTCTGGCGCCTTCTCAGTAGACACCGCCAAATGGTGCACAGGTTTGCGCTTCCGCAAACGCCGATCAATCTGAATAGCCATTGTCATGGACTCATTCAGACCTGTAGGCACAGGGAACCCCACCATAACATCCTTAATGGCATCAGAGAGACCCTCTCTGAAATTCGCCGCCAGGGCGCACTCATTCCACTGAGTAAGCACAGACCACTTACGAAATTTTTGGCAGTATATTTCAGCCTCATCTTGCCCTTGAGACAGGGCCATTAAGGCTTTTTCAGCCTGAATCTCTAAATGAGGTTCCTCATAAAGCAGCCCCAAAGCCAGGAAAAACGCATCCACATTGAGCAACGCAGGATCCCCTGGTGTCAAAGCAAAGGAAATTACAATCCTGACCTGCTGTGCAGGATCTCCAGCGGAGCGAGATCTCAGAGACAAAAATAATTTACAATTATGTTTGAAATTCTGGAAGCGAGATCTATCCCCGGAGAAAAATTCAGGTAAAGGAATTCTAGGTTCAGATATAGGAGCATGAATAACAAAATCCTGTAAACTTTGAACCTTCCCAGCGAGATTATCCAAACCTGTAGCTAAACTCTGAGGATCCATATTAATCAGGTGAAATCAGAACCATTCAAGGATTAGAAGGAGAGAGAGACGAAGGCTGCAGTAAGCAGAGATGCTAGTGAATCAACTAATGAGCAAACTCAGGAAAAAAAAAAAAAAATTCTCTGCAGACTTCTTTTCTCTCCTTATTTCTGCCAATTATTTTAACCCTTGGCCGGCCAAACTGTCATGGTTCTCAATGGCAAGAGACCGTAGTAAAGCATACAAAGGACTAGCTCTTGGAAGATGGGAACTCGAGCTGACTGTGAGCTAAACCTACCGCACAACTAACAGTGGCCGGGTAGCGTGCCTACGTTTTATCCCTAGACGCCCAGCGCCAGCCGGAGAACTGACTGACCCTAGCAGAGGAAAATACAGACCTGGCTTACCTCTAGAGAAATTTTCCCCAAAAGGCAGACAGTAGCCCCCACATATAATGTCGGTGATTTTAGAGGAAATTGACATACGAAGTATGAAGATAGGTTTAGCAAATTGAGGTCCGCTTACTAGATAGTAGGAAGACAGAAAAGGGAACTACACAGTCAGCTGAAAACCCTTTCAAAACACCATCCTGAAATTACTTTAAGACTCTAATATCAACTCATGACACCAGAGTGGCAATTTCAACTCACAAGAGCTTCCAGCCTCAGAAATATTCAAACACAGAGAACTGGAACAAAAATGCAAAACAAACTTAGGACTCAAAGTCCAACTTAGCTGATAGTAGTCTAGGAGCAGGAGCATGCAACAGAAAGGCTTCTGGTAACATTGTTGGCCGGCATAGAAATGACTGAGGAGCAAGGCTAAATAGACAACTCCCACATCCTGATGGAAACAGGTGAACAGAGGAGATGAAGCACATAAGTGCAGTACCACCAGAAACCACCGGGGGAGCCCAGAAACCAAATTCACAACATCTCGCCCTCCTTGTATCCCCGTGACATTATAATCGGCCTAACAAAAAAAATAAAAGGGGTTCCTTTTTTTTTCTCTTCTCTGTGTTTTGTCATGGATCCCATGACTTCTATAACCCGCCAGTTGGAGGCGCTGTCCCTACAGGTCACTGAGTTGAAGGGAGCAGTGCAGCAACAGGGACTAGCAGTATCTAATATACAGGCTGGAGCAACAGGAGGAGTTAATGAGCCCAAGTTTCCTTTGCCTGAAAAATTTGTTGGGGAACGCAGTAAATTTGTTTCTTTTCGTGAAGCTTGCAAACTGTATTTCCGTATGCGCCCGATCTCCTCTGGTAATGAGGCTCAACGTGTGGGCCTGGTGTTGTCATTATTGAGCAGGGATCCCCAAGCATGGGCATTTTCGTTGCCGTCTGATTCTGTTGCATTTAACTCAGTGGAGAGTTTCTTTTCTGGTCTAGGACACATTTACGACGATCCAGACAGAATGGCTCTAGCAGAATCTATGTTACGCACTATTTGCCAGGGGGAGCGTGTTGCAGAGGATTACTGTTCTGAATTTCGCCGCTGGGCGGTTGACACTCAGTGGAATGAGCCAGCATTGCGGAGTCACTTTATTCATGGAGTTTCTAATAGGGTTAAAAAAGCCCTCCTGATGTATGAGACTCCTGCTTCACTAGATTCCGCTATGAGTCTTGTTGTCCGCATTGATCGCCGTTTGCGTCAGGGGAATCATGAGACGCCGCCTGTGGGTGAAGGTTTAGGTTCACATGAGGTTGCTGCAGGAGAGCCCACGGAATCTATGCAAATCGCAGGGGTGTCACATGTTAAGAATCGTACCCCTGTACTCAAGAAGCAAGGAGCCTGTTTTTTCTGCGGTAAAACTGGTCATTTAATTAATATCTGTCCTCTGCTGTTAAAGAAAAACGCAACGGCGGAAAACTTCTGAGCTCAGAGGTTGTGGAGGAGTCCAATCTGAGCTTATGTATATCCTCCATGATGATTTCTCAGTGCATGCTCCCTGCCAAAGTTGTTGTTGCTGGCAGAGAGATACCAATCACTACTTTTGTGGATAGTGGTTCCTGTTGTGAATTCTGTTCTCGAGCTCCCTCCTGTGGTTATGAATGGTACTTCGGCGAGTTCTGTTCATGGACTCCCTCTGGTGGCTGTGAGTGGAGCTGCTGGTTCTGAGATTCCTTCTCCAGCTGATCTCGTTCAGGTCTTGGCTGGCTGCTCTATTTAACTCCACTCAGATCGTTACTTGATGCCAGCTGTCAATGTCCTAGTACTGGTTCAGTTCTCTTGGATCTTTCAGATGACCTGTCTACTTCAGCAAAAGCTAAGTCCCTGCTAGCTTATTTGTTACCATTGTGTTTTTGTCTTGCTTGCTATTATATTTAATCTTGTTAGCTGGAAGCTCTGGGATGCAGAGTGGCACCACCGCGCCGTGAGTCGGTGCGGTGGTTTCTTTTGCACACTCTGCGTGGTTTTTTTGTTAGTTTTTTATGCTGACCGCAAAGATACCTTTTCTATCCTCAGTCTGTTTAGTTCAGTCTGGCCTCCTATGCTGAAACCTATTTCATTCCTGTGTTTGTGACTTCCATCTTAACTCACAGTCAATATATGTGGGGGCTGCCTATTTCTTTGGGGAATTTCTCTGAGGCAAGGTAGGCTGTATTTTCTATCTTTAGGGGTAGTTAGCTCTTAGGCTGTGAAGAGGCGTCTAGGCAGAGTCAGGAACGCTCCACGGCTATTTCTAGTTGTTGTTGATAGGATCAGGGGTTGCGGTCAGCAGAGCTCCCACTTCCCAGAGCTCGTCCTGTATTACTAGTTTGCTCATCTGGTCATTTCTAGTGCTCCTAACCACCAGCCCAACATAACAGGTTCCGCCACAAATCTCATTGATGAGGAGTTTGCGCGCACTGCTGGTTTTAAGATTGAAAAACTGCCTCATCCTATCCGTGTGGTCACCATCAATTCTGCTCCTCTTCCACAGGGGGAGATTACTCAGTTCGTGGCTGAGGTTAAACTCCACATTGGGGTTCTTCATTTCGAGCAGGTCACATGTAAGGTGCTCAAGAGTCTTCCGGAACAATTGGTTCTGGGTTTTCCATGGTTGTCTACACACAACCCGGTGATTGACTGGAAAACTCAGGACATAATCCAGTGGAGTGATTTCTGTCAGGAGAATTGCCTGGCCACATGTGTGTCCGCTGTACTTCAAGCGTTCCTGAGTCACTTCAGGATTATGCGGATGTGTTCTCTGAGAAGGGTTGTTCAGAGTTGCTGCCACACCGCTCCTATGACTGTTCTATCAGGTTTAAACCAGGGGCCAAGTTGCCTAAAGCAAGGATGTTCAACATCTCCGGTCCGGAGAGACAAGCGCTCAAGGATTACATTTCTGAAAGTTTGAGCAAAGGGCACATCAGGCTGTCATCCTCGCCGGTGGCAGCAGGGTTCTTCTTCGTGAAGAAGAAAGATGGCGGATTACGCCCGTGTCTGGATTTCAGGGAGTTGAACCAGATTACGGTTCGTGATCCATACCCTATGCCACTGATACCTGACTTGTTCAACCAGGTGGCAGGTGCTAAGTGGTTTACCAAGCTTGACCTCAGGGGGGCGTACAACCTCATAAGAGTCCGTCAAGGTGATGAGTGGAAGACGGCTTTTAATACCCCTGAGGGTCATTTTCAAAATTTGGTGATGCCTTTTGGGTTAACTAACGCACCTGCAGTGTTCCAACATTTCATCAGTGATGTGTTCTCGCATGTTTTGGGGAAATTCGTTATCGTGTACCTATATGACATCCTCATATATTCTTGCGACCGTGATGCTCATTTAGATCATGTCAGGCAGGTGTTACAGCTTCTCAGAGAGAATAAGCTGTATGCTAAACTTGAGAAATGTGTATTTTTTGCTCAAGAGTTGCCGTTCTTGGGTTATATTGTGTCTGCTTCTGGTTTTAAAATGGACGCCGCTAAGGTGCAAGCGGTGCTGCATTGGGAACGTCCTGATAACCTGAAAGCACTTCAGCGGTTCCTTGGGTTTTCTAACTACTATAGGAAATTTATCAAGGATTTTTGTATCATTGCTAAACCGCTAACTGACATGACTAAAAAGGGTACCAATTTCTCCGTTTGGCCTGAGGCTGCTGTTCGCGCATTTGAATTTCTCAAGAACAGTTTTGTTTCAGCCCCCATTCTTGTGCAGCCAGACGTATCTAAACCCTTTGTCGTGGAAGTCGATGCATCTGAGGTTGGTGTGGGGGCGGTACTATCTCAAGGCTCATCCTTGAGTGGTTTGCGTCCATGCGCCTATTTCTCAAAAAAACTGTCGTCCGCTGAACGTAACTATGATATCGGCAACAGGGAGTTGTTGGCTATTAAGTTGGCCTTTGAGGAATGGCGACACTTCTTGGAGGGGTCGGTACATCAAGTCACTGTTATTACCGACCATAAGAATCTGCTGTATTTGGAGTCTGCCAAGCGTCTGTCTCCCAGGCAGGCTCGCTGGGCATTGTTTTTCACGCGGTTCAACTTTGTTGTCACTTACAGACCAGGGTCTAAAAACACTAAGGCGGATGCTCTGTCCAGGTGTTTTCCGGGGGGAGAACCTCAGGAAGATCCAGTACCCATCCTCCAAAAGGGTGTTGTGGTTTCGGCTCTCACTACAGAGGTTGAGGCTGAGATTGCCGAGGCTCAGGAGGAGGTACCATCTGAGCTTCCCATCAACAAATCTTTTGTACCGCTTCATCTCCGCCTAAAGGTGTTGGCGGAGCATCATGATACTGTCCTGGCTGGCCACCCAGGAGTAAGAGGTACTTTGGAGTTGGTGTCACGTCGGTTTTGGTGGCCCAAAATCCGACAGGACGTGGTCTCATATGTAAACAAAAACCGTGTGCACTGCTCAAATGACTGGTGCCCAGGTAGGTTCCAAAACCGTGTGATTCATATAGTAAAAAACCTGGCACTCAACTCGCATAAAGATGCTTTTTAATAGATGCAAGCGGGAATACAGTGACAGCAATAGCAAAACGTTTCGGTCATGTATGTCTGACCTTCATCAGTTGCAAATAAAGTCTGCCGATAGTGTGAATGTTGTCACTAACAGGTGATATGTGGTACTGATCACCCTTAAACGGAAAGGTACTGTTTGGTATAATATGTCATGGACGCAGCCCTGCTGTGGCGCTGCCTGACGCGGAGTCCACCGCTTGTCTGTCTCATATGTGTCAGCTTGCACCACGTGCGCTAGGGCGAAGACGCCCCGCTCCCGTCCTGTTGGCACACTGCTTCATCTGGAGGTACCTAGTAAGCCATGGACGGAAATCTCCATGGATTTCATCACTGATTTGCCTCCCTCAGATGGGAACACGGTCATTTTGGTGATTGTGGATCGGTTTTAAAAAATGTCGCACTTTGTGTCTTTGCCTTCTTTACCTAACGCTAAGACTCTTGCTCAGGTGTTTGTGCAGGAGGTGGTCAGGCTTCATGGAGTTCTGTCTGACATCGTGTCAGATAGGGGTACTCAGTTTGTAGCAAAATTTTGGAAAGCATTTTGCTCACGGCTGGGGATCAAGTTGTCTCATTCTTCTGCGTTTCATCCCCAGTCAAATGGACAGACCGAGCGTATGAACCAAAATTTGGAGCAGTACTTGTGCTGCTTTGTCTCTGATAACCAGGAGGAGTGGTCTACCTTTCTTCCTTTGGCTGAGTTTGCCATCAATAATCACCGCCAGGAGTCGTCTGGGGAGACTCCGTTTTTTTGTGTTTACGGGCTACATCCTCAGTTTTGTACGTTGAGTCAGAGAGGCTCTTCCGGCGTTCCGGAAGAAGACCAGTTAGGAACACAATTGTCATCAGTCTGGAGGAGAGTGAAACAGCGCCTGTTGAGTGTGGGTGCTAGGTACAAACGTGTGGCTGACAGTAGGCGTGTGCCAGGTCCAGACCTGAGTGGGGATGACTGGGTGTGGTTATCCACAAAAAACATAAGACTCAAGATACCATCCCTTAAATTGGGTCCACGGTTTATTGGTCCATTTAGGGTCACCGCCGTCATTAACCCAGTAGCGTACCGACTGGAGCTCCCTACGGTGTATAAAATACACAACGTGTTCCACAGGTCTCTTCTTAAGAAGGTGGTGGGTTCTGTGGACGTGGCGCCTATGCCACCTCCATTCTTGGTGGATGGTAACCTAGAATTTGAAGTCTCCAGGGTGGTTGACTCTCCTGTGGTGCACCGCACTTTACAATATTTGGTACACTGGCGTGGTTATGGGCCTGAGGAGAGGTCCTGGGTACCAGCCTCGGACATTCATGCGGATCGGCTGGTCAGGTGTTTTCATCGTCGCCATCCGGACAAGCCGGGTCCTATAAGCCGTGAGGGCCCTGGGGTCCCTCGTAGAAGGCGGGGTACTGTCATGTCAGACACTATCCAGACCAGGTCGTCTGACAGACAGCGGTAATTCCGCGTTTGACCACTGTTTGCTCATTGGCGTTGGCTAGTTTTCGTCTGGCTGCTCCGGGGTTAATTTATCTGATCCTCGGATTGGGCCATGCCCATTTCCTTTAAATGGTTCTCCTGATCTTTGGGCGTCGCCGATTATAGCTTCTGTCTTATCCGTAGTTATCTCGGTCCGGAGTGGAGAGCTGGTTGTTGGGGAATCGTTGCTGGTGGTGTATTTTCCTTTGTCTTATTTACTCCTTCCTATATTTGTTTTATTTTGCCCTGCACCTTTATAGTGTATTCCTGATTGACTGCGGCGTGGTGTATATGTTCCTTTATCCTTGTTTGTTATAACTGTGGGTATTGGTCTATTGCATTCACTGGGTGGTGGGCGGTCGTGTTCAGTCTAGGGCTGAATCAGGAGTCAGGGTGAGGGTGGAGGCCTGAACATGCACACCTTCAGTGTAAACTTCAGGTAGAGGGTCAGACAGGGTTTCCCTAGTCTGAGGGAAATTGCAGGGGCCCAGGTTATTAGCTCTCGCCCTCCTTGTATCCCCGTGACAGTGAGTTTTGCTCGTGTAGCGAGTTTTGTGTGAGCCTAGTTTTGCATGCGGCGAGTTTTGCATGTGGCGAATTTTGCGCATGGCGGATTTTGAGTGTTGAGACTTTTGTGTTTTGACTTTTATGTGGCGAGGTTGGCGTATGTGTGGTGAAATGTGTGCTGAGGGTGATATGTGTTCAAGCACGTGGTAGTGTGTGGCGCATTTTGTGTGTGTGTTCATATCCCCGTGTGTGGTGAGTATCCCATGTCGGGGCCCCACATTAGCAACTGTACGGTATATACTCTTTGGAGACATCGCTCTCATTCTTTAAGTCCTCCTTGTTCACATCTGGCAGCTTTCAATTTGCCTCCAACACTTTTCCTTTCACTTTTTCCCCATTATGTGGATAGGGGCAAAATTGGTGGATTGGAACACGCAGGGTTAAAATTTCACCTCACAACATAGCCTATGACGCTCTCGGGGTCCAGACGTGTGACTGTGCAAAATTTTGTGGCTGTAGCTGTGACGGTGCAGATGCCAGTCCCGGACATACACACATATATACATACATACATACATGCATACATACACACACACACACATTCAGCTTTATATATTAGATGATAATAAACTGGGTAGTTTGGTTAATGAATGATATACTGCTTTTTCTTTGTACAGTGAATCAAGTGAATTATGCCAAGCACTGCCCATACAGTGGTGTTGGGGGCCCAGACCTGCACAGGGGCCCACCAGGAGATTCTCCTTTTTCCCTATGGGCCAGCACGAGCCTGGTGGTATCAGAAATTTTAGACAATAATGGTGGAGGAAGAATGACCAAAGCAAAGACATATTGAGGAAGACTTTGGGATCTTTGGGGATGACACCTAAAAGAAATGCAATGTGAACAGTTTGTATTAGAAGACCCTGTTAAATCTAACATGTTATAGTCAAATAGTAATCAAAAATATTCTTGAAATATCCCAGCACTAACCTTCTGGCCCACATAGGCTGGGATCACTTATACAAGAGTTTTTAGAACTTCCAAAGTAAAGCAGAGTAACTCCTTTCTGCTCATTAAGGACGATGCCATGATTGACTGTTCCTTCTACAATATCTGAAGAGAAAGCAGACACATTTATCCAACCTGCAATCGGATAATATCACAGCAAAAGTCCCATGAAACGCCCAGCCATAAAGTAATGTCATGCAGGGGCATTAACACAACACACACAAACAAATAAACACATAAAATACTAAGTATTCCTCTCCCTGCACCTATAAAGCACGATGTAGCCATAAATGATGTGCACATCTTTACTACCGCAATGGACATAATACAGAGCCGCGGATCTAGATCTAGTGCGCTTCACATGTGCAATGCATTAATATTCATCCATATTTATTGACTTTTTTATATGTGTGCCAATAAACGCATTCATCTGTTCTTCCTTTAGGTTGTGCAAATGCAAATACTGCTCCTTGGGCATTTCTAATATCCGTTTCCTATTATGCTGTTTGTTCGTAGCTATAGATGTGTAGACGAGAAAATTCATTTCAAGCGAATAATTTGTGTAATCAATTTGTGGAATGACATTGAACTTTCCTTCCATCTTATAAAGAATAATCATAGAAATACAAGTTGCTCCATATGAAAAACATATTCTCCCCAAACGGCCTCACTAAAGTAAAATGAGTACATTTTTTTCAATCTTATCGTTTATAACAATTATTTCTGTGTATTAATATTTAGTAACCTATAGTACCGGCTTTGATGTTTTGTCAGTGAATACATTTTCATATACACATGTTCCAACTGAGCAATTTTCATATTCACTTTTATATATGTTACCCAAATATATGACAGATAACTCTAAAACCACAACATATTTCATATTTTCAACCCAAAAGTACTTGAATAGAATTGAATATGTTCAGAACTATTAGCCTATGCTAATGGATGACAGTGAAAGACTAAATAATTTATGCTGAAATTCCTTCCATTAAAATTACTGTTCAAATCAAGCATAGCTGCATAAGCGATTGGTGCTGAAACTGACAATGTAACTTCGCACTTACGGTACTTGTTTCCCAACTCTTTCCATCCTTGTCTAGCTCCTGTAAAGCTGTCAATCAAGGAACAGGAGTGAAGGTGCACTGTACTGATCGATCGCTTAGGGTGCACCAAGCACATGTGCTTGGTTTGTACAGTCATCTTCTAACAGACTAGCTTTAAAGTTTGTCAAGAATGCCAGCTTAAGAAACCCAAAACATTCTTATAAACAGCGGCATAGATATAGGAGGTGCGGTGGTATTCGGTACATATAGTATGGTGTAGGTGCCATATGTGGATCCAAATTCCCATTAGCATATACCGTATTTTTCGGACTATAAAACGCACCGGACCATAAGACGCACCCCAAATTTAAATAGGGAAGGGAAAATAGGGAAAAAAATAATGTGTCAAATGGGGGTCCGCCTTACATTCCGAATTCAGCTTACCAGTGAAGGGATTAGCACAGGCGGAGGAGTCATCACAGGGGTCATTCAGTGGTCCAGGCTGGTGCGGTAGCTTCCGGGAAATCCCATCCCATGTTGGTGCTCTGTGATGGGGCAGGGGTGGTGGCTCTGTGCTGCTGGGTTGTTACCCTCCTACGGCCCCCTCCACATCTCCTGGTGTACTGGCCTGTCTCCTGGTAGCGCCTCCAGCCTCTGGACACTACGCTGACAGACACAGCAAATCTTCTTGCCACAGCTCGCATTGATGTGCCATCCTGGATGAGCTGCACTACCTGAGCAACTTGTGTGGGTTGTAGAGTCAGTCTCAGAGCGGGAGCTGACACGCCTCCTCCCCTGTCTGTAAGACGCTACATTGCAGAAGTAGTGCAGAGTATCAGATCAGCGATCTGATGCTATACAGCAATGTCCCATCCTGGGACAATGTAAAAAAGTTTTAAAAAAAATTATTAAATTATTAAAAGGTGTAAAAATATATATTTTTTTAAATCCCAAAATAAAGAACGAAAAAAGAAAAGTATTAATCCGATAAATGCATATATTTAGGTAAAAAAAGTACACATATTTGCTATTGCCGTGTCCAGAACGATTATTGTTCAAGCCAATAACAGTTCCGTGAGTTTTGACATAATGCTACCGTGACTTTAGAAAGCAGCCACTTCTGGCCACAATGGTCAGCCAAGGTAGATAGCATGAAGCAGTTGAGGTCATAAATTGTAGGTGGGACATCACTGCTGCAGGAAAGACCCGAGACAGCCATGGATGGGCAGCGATGGAGAAGAATTGGTTTCTACTTCTAAGGACCAGGCTCTCAGGTGCCCCTTCAATAGTGACAAGTAATCCGCCTGACTATAAATCACCACCAGGTACTGAGCAAACTGCCTGTCATGGTCTGAACACTGACACTCACTAGTGCCTGAAGTTCCAAGGCCGGACTGGCCATCTGACAATTCTGGCTCCAGAAGGGCCTGTCTGGTCATGGGCTGCCTTGTCTGCTATGTTGTTAATAGAATCGTTGTTCTCAAGACACCCGTACTGTTGAGTGTTGTGATGGAGCACAAAGTTGCTAACTTCGTCACTTACCCCAGCAGGCCATTAGAAATATTGGTCTTGTTGAAAATCTTCCTTTCCTCCATCCAGGGTAATATTAGTAATATATCCCATCTGGTTCATGGGGATGAGGACAACATGGGTCTGTGTGATTTCAAATGCCAGGACTGAATTTCAGCCCCAGACGGTACCCTCTGAGAACCATCCTACCTGCTCAACTTGGGCTGAGAATTACTCCACTTCCGTGCCTATGATGTGATGGCAGTGGAGTGGAGACAGGACAGGCGTCCATACAGGAATGCTGTATATTTGCCTAAACTATAAAAGTAATACCCAAGACAGTATAAGTCCTTAGGCCAGAGGCTCAGGGCATCATGTATCATACCTGTGTCTGAGAAAAAGGTATCATGTCAACAACATAAAATTCAGCTCCCAATTGTACTTGAAAAATGTGGGTCCATATTGGTTTATATGAACAATACAACAATATGATACATGAATGTCTCTGTGTAAAATAAATCTGTGCTATCAGTTTAGCTCTGACAGCAAGAATGATGGGAATGAGAAATGGAAACGGGCTGTAGATACAATTAAATATTGAAAATAAAAGAGGAATTTGAATAATTTTAATGAACATTAAATCTTGCATCCTCCATGATTATGAGAAGTTCTGATGCGGAATATATAAAAATGTCTGGAACACGTCATGTATTCGGATTTTTAATTGTGTGGCTATCATGTCTATGATTGTTGCCAAATACAAGCAGCAGTATTCCTCATAAATATGCATGTAATGCATAAAAATGCCCTCGCTGAAGTATTGATGGCTCCATAAAGAACACATGAAAAGCTGTCCTTTGGGTCACTGGTTTATTTTTTCCCCTTTGTTCTTTCATTCCAGTTCCTCAGTGATTTCGATCATAGTTACTTTGGCAACTGTTTCCTTTTACTGAGCCATGACTAATCTGATGAAGGCCCAGGAGGACGTAAATATAAGTGATTGAACAATATCTACAAGTTTATACCTTCACGTACATAAAAGACTGAGCTTACAAGTCGTGTTTGTCATGAATATTTTACCTACAGGCATGAGACCCTTTTGTTGTGAGTTCAGTTTGGAGAGCTGTCATTCCCCATCACATGCTTCCTTTGTGCATACCTTCTAGAAAGGTTAATGTGTTCATGCTTACCATACATCTTTGAAGATATATTGGTCTCAGATTGATTTATTGTGATGGTGATAAAATGAACTTTACTGTGCAATAATTTCCAGCTTTTAACCTCACAATATGATGCTCCACAGGGATGATGTTAGACACGGATGCCAAGGACCTACCTAAAATTTATTTTGGAGGCCACCTTTACAGCTACAGTGGCATGAAAATGTTTGGGTAATCCTGGTCAAAATTACTATTATTGTGAAAAGTTAAGGAAGTTGGAGATTAAATGACCTCTAAAACAGGTAAAGTTAAAGATGACACATTCTTTTATATTTTAGGCAAAAAAAAGTACACTGCTCTAAAAAATAAAGAGAACACTAAAATCCCAAATCCTAGATATCACTGAATGAAATATTCCAGTTGTAAATCTTTATTCATTACATAGTTGAATGTGTTGAGAACAATAAAACCTAAAAATGATCAATGTAAATCACAAGTAATATCCCACGGAAGTCTGGAGTTGGAATGATGCTCAAAGTCAAGGTGGAAAATGAAGTTACAGGATGATCCAACTTCAGTGGAAATGCCTCAAGACAAGGAAATGATGCTCAGTAGTCTGTGTGGCCTCCACGTGCCTGTATGACCTCCCTACAATGCCTGGACATGCTCCTGATGAGGCAGCGGATGGTCTTCTGAGGGATCTCCTCCCAGACCTGCTCTAAAGCATCCACCAACTCCTTGTCTGTGGTGCAACATGACGTTGGTGGGTGGTGCGAGACATGATGTGCCAGATATGTTCAATAGGATTCAGGTCTGGGGAACAGGCAGGCTATTCCATAGCTTCAATGCCTTCATCTTGCAGGAACTGCTGCCACACTCCAGCCACATGAGGTCTGGCATTGTCCTGCATTAAGAGGAACCCAGGGCCAACCACACCAGTATATAGTCTCACAAGGGGTCTGAAGATCTCATCTCAATACCTAATGGCAGTTAGGCTACCTCTGGCGAGCACATGGAGGGCTGTGCAGCCCTCCAAAGAAATGACACCCCATACCATTACTGACCCCCTGCCAAACCGGTCATGCTGAAGGATGTTGCAGGCACAGATCGCTATCCACGGCATATCCAGACTCTGTCACGTCTGTCACATGTGCTCAGTGTGAACCTGCTTTCATCTGTGAAGAGCACAGAGTGCCAGTGGCAAATTTGACAATCCTGGTGTTCTGTGGCTAATGCCAAGCGTCCTGCACGATGTTGGGCTGTGAGCACAACCCCCATCTGTGTACATTGGGCACTCAGACCATCCTCATGGAGTCAGTTTCTAACCATTTGTGCAGACACATGCACATTTGTGGCCTGCTGAAGGTCATATTACAGGGCTCTGGCAGTGCTCCTCCTGTTCCTCCTTGCACAAAGGCTGAGGTAGCAGTCCTGCTGCTGTGTTTTTGCACTCTTATGGCCCCCTCCACATTTCCTGGTGTACTGGCCTGTCTCCTGGTAGCAGGAGCCTCTGGACACTATGCTGACAGACACAGCAAACCTTCTTGCCACAGCTCGCATTGATGTGCCATCCTGGATGAGCTGCACTACCTGAGCCACTTGTGTGGGTTGTAGAGTCAGTCTCATGCTACCACGAGTGTGAAAGCACAACCAACATTCTAAAGTGACCAAAATGTCAGCCAGAAAGCATTGGTACTGAGATGTAGTCTGTGGTCCCCACCTGCAAAACCACTCCTTTATTGAGTGTGTCTTGATAATTGCCCATAATTTCCATCTGTTGTCTATTCCATTTGCACAACAGCATGTGAAATTGATTGTCAAATAGTGTTGCATCCTAAGTGGAGAGTTTAATTTCACAGAAGTTTGATATACAGTGGGTACGGAAAGTATTCATACCTTTAAATTTTCACTCTTTGTTCCATTGAAGCCATTTAGTAAATTCAAAAAAGTTCATTTTTTTTCTCATTAATGTACACTTTGCATCTCATCTTGATTGAAAAAAACAGAAATTTAGTAATTTTTACAAATTTAGTAAAAAAGAAAAACTGAAATATCACATGGTCATAAGTATTCAGACCCTTCGCTCAGTATTGAGTAGAAGCACTCTCTTTTGAGCTAGCACAGCTATGAGTCTTCTTGGGAATGATGCAACAAGTTTTTTACACCTGGATTTGTGGATCCTCTGCCATTCTTCCTTGCAGATTCTCTCCAGTTCCGTCAGGTTGGATGGTGAACGTTGGTGGACAGCCATTTTCAGGTCTCTCCAGAGATTTTCAATTGGGTTTAGGTCATGGCTCTGGCTGGGCCAGTCAAGAATGGTCACAGAGTTGTTCTGAAGCCACTCCTTTGATATTTTAGCTGTGTGCTTAGGGTCAGTGTCTTGTTGGAAGGTGAACTTTTGGCCAAGTCTAAGGTCCAGAGCACTCTGGAAGAGGTTTTATCCAGGATATCTCTGTACTTGGCCGCATTCATGTTTCCTTCAATGACAACCAGTCATCCTGTCCCTGCAGCTGAATATGGCATGATGCTGCCACCCCCATGTTTCACTGCTCGGATTGTACTGGGCAGATGCCTGGTTTTCTCCACACATACCACTTAGAATTATCACCAAAGAGGTCTATCCTCGTCTCATTCGACCATAGAATATTATTTCTCATAGTCTGGGAGTCCTTTATGTGTTTTAAGCAAACTCTGTGCCGGCTTTCATATGTCTTGCACTGAGGAGAGGCTTCCGTCGGGCCACTCTGCCATAAAGGCCTGATTGGTGGAGGGCTGCAGTGATAGTTGACTGTGTGGAACTTTCTCCCATTTCCATACTGCATCTCTGGAGCTCAGCCACAGTGATCTTGGGGTTCTTCTTTACCTCTCTCACCAAGGCTCTTCTCACATGATTGTTCAGTTTGGCTGGATGGCCAGGTCTAGAAAGACTTCTGGTGGGCCCAAACTTCTTCCATTTAAGAATTATGGAGGCCACTGTGCTCTTAGGAACCTTGAGTACTGCAGAAATTCTGTTGTACCCTTGGTCAGATCTGTGCCTTGCCACAATTCTGTGTGAGCTCCTTGGCCCGTTCCCTTGACCTCATGATTCTCATTTGGTATGACATGCACTGTGAGCTCTTATATAGACAGGTGTGTGCCTTTCCAAATCAAGTCCTATCAGTTTAATTAAACACAGCTGGACTCAAATGAAGGAGTAGAACCATCTCAAGGAGGATCACAAGGAAATGGACAGCATGTGACTTAAATATTAGTGTCTGAGCAAAGGGTCTGAATACTTATGACCATGTGATATTTCAGTTTTTCTTTTTCATTAAATTTGCAAAAATGTCTCCATTTCTGTTTTTTTTCAGTCAATATGGGGTGCAGAGTGTACATTAATGTTAAAAAAAATTAACTTTTTTGAATTTACCAAATGGCTGCAATGAAACAAAGAGTGAAATACTTTCCGTACCCACTGTATATATATATATATATATATTTTTCTTCTTTTATATTTGAAAAATTGCAAACAGGAAAATGGGCCGATGCAAAAATGTAACCCCTTTCCGACATCGGGCATAACAGTATGCCAATGTCTGACTCACTCCCTTTGATGTTGGCTCTGGCGCTGAGCCCACATCTTTTACGGCTGTTTTGAACAGCTGACTTGTGCCATCCAACCGTGGCTGTTAACTAGTTAAATACCGCTGTCAATCTCTAACAGCGGCATTTAACGCGAGCTTATGGCAAGCGTGCCGGAATTCACGGATGGGTCGGCATGACAACCAGAGTTCTCCAGCAGACCTCTATGGTTGTCACTGCCGGATTGCTATGAACGCCGCCTAGTGGTCAGCACTAGTGTTGAGCGATACCGTCCGATACTTGAAAGTATCGGTATCGGAAAGTATCGGCCGATACCGGCAAAGTATCGGATCTAATCCGATACCGATACCCGATACCAATACAAGTCAATGGGACTCATGTATCGGACGGTATTCCTGATGGTTCCCAGGGTCTGAAGGAGAGGAAACTCTCCTTCAGGCCCTGGGAACCATATTAATGTGTAAAATAAAGAATTAAAATAAAAAATATTGCTATACTCACCTCTCCGACGCAGCCTGCACCTTACCGAGGGAACCGGCAGCGTTGTTTGCTTAAAATTCGCGCTTTAACTTCCTTACGCGAAGTCCCGGCTTGTGATTGGTCGCGCGCCACCCATGTGACCGCGACGCAACCAATCACAGCAAGCCGTGACGTAATTTCAGGTCCTTCAGGATTTTAAAATTACGTTCCGGCGTTGTGATTGGTTGCGTCGCAGTCACATGGGCGACGCGACCAATCACAAGCCGTGACGTCACGGGAGGCTGGACACGCGCGCATTTTAAAATGCGCGCGTCTCCTGCCTCCCGTGACGTCACGGCTTGTGATTGGTCGCGTCGCCCATGTGACTGCGACGCAACCAATCACAACGCCGGAACGTAATTTTAAAATCTTGAAGGACCTGAAATTACGTCACGGCTTGCTGTGATTGGTTGCGTCGCGGTCACATGGGCGACGCGACCAATCACAAGCCGTGACATCACGGGAGGCAGGAGACGCGCGCATTTTAAAATGCGCGCGTGTCTAGCCTCCCGTGACGTCACGGCTTGTGATTTGTCGCGTCGCCCATGTGACTGCGACGCAACCAATCACAACGCCGGAACGTAATTTTAAAATCCTGAAGGACCTGAAATTACGTCACGGCTTGCTGTGATTGGTTGGGTCGCGGTCACATGGGCGGCGCGCGACCAATCACAAGCCGGGACTTTGCGTAAGGAAGTTAAAGCGCGAATTTTAAGCAAACAACGCTGCCGGTTCCCTCGGTAATGTGCAGGCTGCGTCGGAGAGGTGAGTATAGCAATATTTTTTATTTTAATTCTTTATTTTACACATTAATGTTGTTTCGATACTGATACCCGATACCACAAAAGTATCGGATCTCGGTATCGGAATTCCGATACAGCAAATATCGGCCGATACCCGATACTTGCGGTATCGGAATGCTCAACACTAGTCAGCACTCATAGCAAGTTAACAATTCTGCTACATATAGGCGATTTGATCATCGCCTATAAGTAGCAGAGCCGATCGGATTATGGCAGCTTCTAGTTTCCCATGGAGACTACTGAAGCATTTAAAAAAAAATGTTTTTAAAAATATAAAAAATAAAAAATTTCAAATCACCCCTTTTTCGCCCCATTCAAATTAAAACAATAAAAAAAATCAAACATACAAATATTTGGTATCGCTGAGTTCAGAATTGACCGCTCTATCAATATAAAAAAAGAATTAAGCCGATCTCTAAACGGCTTAATGAGAAAAAAGATAAGATGCCAGAATTAAGTTTTTTTGGTCGCCTCAACATAGCATTAAAGTGCAATAACGCGTGATCAAAAGATCGTATCTGCACCAAAATGGTATGATTAAAAGCATTAGTCTAAGAGAGGACTCACATACAGATGAAGACTTTATTCTAAGAGAGGATTGGCATTGTTAGGTCCTGGAAACGAGAAATGCCTTACCGTGGCTTCCAGGTACACATGAATTAACCAATTTATTCGCTAAGCTTTCTCAATTTTTCATATTTCTAATGCAGTAATGCAATTCAATTTTCATATTTCATGTTTTCAAGCTATGGAGCTACAGAGTGCTGCTTTATTTATTTGATTGTATATGTGTTGATGACTCTAGGTTAGCACCTGTTCACACCTAGTCTATGTTTGGATGTGACAGTCAGTTTTTTGAAATTTGTATTCATTAGCCTTCTGACCGAGCACTCCACCTCTTAGCTTCAGGTGTTTTTAATCAAAACAGGACCCTACCCCTCTGCAGAGGTATAGATTTCAGTCTAAGAGAGGACTTTATTCTAAGAGAGGATTGGCATTATTAGGTCCTGGCAATGAAAAACACCTTACCGTGGCTTCCAGGTACACATGAATTGGCCAATTTATGCACTAAGCTTTTACAATTTTTCATACTTCTAATGCAGTAATGCAATTCGATTTACATATTTCATGTTTGCAAGCTATGGTGCTACAGAGTGCTGCCTTACTTATTTGTTTGAAATTTGAAATTTAAAAACACAAATAATAAGCCCTCTCCCAACCCGAGATCACAAAAAATGACACTATGAGTATCAGAAAATGGCGCGGTTTTTTTTATTTGCAAATTTTGGAAATTTTTTTACCACTTAAATAAAAAATAACCTAGACATGTTTGGTGTCTTTGAACTCGTAATGACCTGGAGAATCATAATCCCAGGTCAGTTTTAGCATTTATTGAACATGGTAAAAAAAAATGTGGGATTGCACTTTTTTTCGTCATTTCACCGCACTTGAATTTTTTTCCCGTTTTCAAATACACTATATGTTAAAACCAATGATGTCGTCCAAAAGCACAACTCATGCCACAAAAAAACAAGAACTAACATGGCCATTTTGACCAAAAAGTTAAAAAGTTATGGCTCTGGGGAGAAGTGGAGCAAAAAATGAAAATGCAAAACCAAAAATACCTCTGGTCATTAAGGGGTTCAGCACCCTTGGAGATTTGTGTGCTCAGGATGGCTTCTACAAATGGATAATGATCTTAAACACACATCAAAATCTACAATAGACTACCTCAAAAGGCGCAAGCTGAAGGTTTCACAATGGCCCTAACAGTCCCCTGAACTGAACATCATTGAAAATCTGTGGCTAGACCTCAAAATAGCAGTACATTCAAGGAATCTCATAGAACTGGAAGAAGTTTCCAATGAAGAATTAAAGGACTCTTGTCTAGCTACAAAACGTGTTTACAAGCTGTGATTCTTACAAAAGGGGGCACTACTGAGTACTAACCATGGAGGGTGCCCAAACTTTTGCATTGGCCTATTTTCCTTTTTCTAATTTTTAAAATGTAAACAATGAAATTTATTTATTTTTTTTCCTTAAAATTCAAAGGAAATGTGTTATCTTTAACTTCAGGCCTTTTAAAGATCATTTAATCTTCAACTTGCTTAACTGTTCACAATAACAGTATTTTTGACCAGGGGTGCCCAAACTTTTACATGCCAATGTACATGAAAGTAAAACCTGACCCTTGTTAGCAAATTCCTGATTGACGCATGTTATGGACATTAGAACCGAAAAGTGGTTGTATTTGTGTAATGAGATGAACAAATGAGAAATTTCCACAGTTTGAGGTTTAATAGAGTGTCGACAAGAAGTCACTGTCATCTACTGGTTAAATATTGCAGACAAAAGAGAATGTAGCACGAACTGCAGCAGCAGGAACTGTAGGACAATGTACATGGTTCTTGAGGGGAAGAGATTGAAGGAGACACCAGGTCAGGTGACAGCTGTGGCACAGTTATTAATTATAAAAGCCCCAGGAGGGCAGGGAAGAGAGGAGTTGGCACACAAACCTGTGTCAGGATGGATGTGCAGTGCCTTACAGCTGCCATTATGAGTAACCAGGAGCAAGTAATCAGATTTGAAAAAGGAACCTAGCAACAAGAATCAAGTAACCAGTGATGGTAGCATGTTCTCTGTCTATATAGAGCAGTACATCTCATATAGAGGTTGTCAACCAACAATGTTCAAAAAAATTCTTAAGCAATTTAGTTAAAGGGGTTGTCCCCTTTCAAAAAATTCCCATCATCGAGAATGGTTTGTCATAAAGAAAACCAATCTGCTCTTTATTGCCCATCCCTGAGTCACCAATATCACATCTGCCCTGCTTAGAGCCACTTTAAAGGGGATTGTACATAATTAGGAAAACTGGTATTGTGATTCAGCCCTATTAAACTGAATAAAATCTTTCTGCAATACAGCATAATTTATGGTCAGATATTGTGCTGTTTCTAAAAGAAAGCAGTCATGTTTTAAAATCCTGGACAACCCATTAAAAAAAAGTCAATCATATGTATCCTGCATTTGACTGAGAATGTAATGAACAGTGGATGATGCTAGAGAGCCGAGTAAGACAGTTGTCTACAAAGTGTTAAGCCGTCTTACAGTAAAATCTGATATAAAAATGTGTGGACCATCAATCCAGATGAGTGAAGTTCAGCTGATCGTTACATGACTGCTCGTAATTATGTCCAGGGCAGCTGTAAGCTTGGCCGATGGCTTTCCTATTCAGTAAATAAATATTTTATTTTGTTCTGAGTTGTCAGCATAGGAAAACTGTTTGACAGAGTGAAGACACGTTGATGTGCGCTGTACAATACCTACTCCGCTTGTCTCCAAATGTCACAACAAAGCAGTACTTGAAGAAAAACAAAACTTTTGGGGGTTTTCAATCACTCTAGATTTCTTTTGACTGCAGCTCAAAATGATGTCTTTCTACTTTCTGTTCTATCGTCTTAGCAATTTAATCAGCAGAGGATTCATACAAGTATTTCAGCAAAATTCAACCACAAAAATATGCACGACTGTGCTTTCTAATGTGATAGTGATTGTATCCTCCAGTCAAATGTAAACGTAGATGTTAGATGCTTCTGGAACATACAGCGTTCAGCATAAATGATTACACCCCCTTTGAAAAGTAACATTTTAAACAATAGATCACTGAATACAAGAACAATTTAAAAAATGTTGACAAGACTGAGTTTCATACAACATTTTAGACCCGTAACTAGTGTTGAGCATTCCGATACCGCAAGTATCGGGTATCGGCCGATACTTGCGGGTATCGGAATTCCGATACCGAGATCCGATACTTTTGTGGTATCGGGTATCGGTATCGAAACAACATTAATAAAAAAATGTGTAAAAGAGAGAATTAAAATAAAAAATATTGCTATACTCACCTCTCCGACGCAGCCTGCACCTTACCGAGGGAAGCGGCAGCGTTCTTTGTTTAAAATTCGCGCTTTTCTTTCCTTTACGTGAAGTCCCGGCTTGTGATTGGTTGCGTCGCAGTCACATGGGCGACGCAACCAATCACAGCAAGCCGTGACGTAATTTCAGGTCCTTAAGGATTTTAAAATTACGTCCCGGCTTTGTGATTGGTTGCGTCGCAGTCACATGGGCGACGCAACCAATCACAGCAAGCCGTGACGTAATTTCAGGCCCTTAAGGATTTTAAAATTACGTCCCGGCTTTGTGATTGGTTGCGTCGCAGTCACATGGGCGACGCAACCAATCACAAGCCGTGACGTCACGGGAGGCTGGACACGCGCGCATTTTAAAATGCGCGCTTGTCCAGCCTCCCGTGACGTCCCGGCTTGTGATTGGTTGCATCGCGGTCAACCAATCACAAGCCGGGAGGCTGGACACGCGCGCATTTTAAAATGCGCACTTGTCCAGCCTCCCGTGATGTCCCGGCTTGTGATTGGTTGCATCGCGGTCAACCAATCACAAGCCGGGAGGCTGGACACGCGCGCATTTTAAAATGGCTTCCCGGCTTGTGATTGGTTGACAGCGACGCAACCAATCACAAGCCGGGACGTCACGGGAGGCTGGACTCGCGCGCATTTTAAAATGCGCGCGTGTCCAGCCTCCCGGCTTGTGATTGGTTGACAGCGACGCAACCAATCACAAGCCGGGACGTCACGGGAGGCTGGACTCGCGCGCATTTTAAAATGCGCGCGTGTCCAGCCTCCCGTGACGTCACGGCTTGTGATTGGTTGCGTCGCCCATGTGACTGCGACGCAACCAATCACAAAGCCGGGACGTAATTTTAAAATCCTTAAGGACCTGAAATTACGTCACGGCTTGCTGTGATTGGTTGCGTCGCCCATGTGACTGCGACGCAACCAATCACAAAGCCGGAGCATAATTTTAAAATACTGAATGACCTGAAATTACGTCACGGCTTGCTGTGATTGGTTGCGTTGCGGTCACATGGGCGGCACGCGACCAATCACAAGCCGGGACTTCACGTAAGGAAAGAAAAGCGCGAATTTTAAGCAAACAACGCTGCCGGTTCCCTCGGTAAGGTGCAGGCTGCGTCGGAGAGGTGAGTATAGCAATATTTTTTATTTTAATTCTTTATTTTACACATTAATATGGTTCCCAGGGCCTGAAGGAGAGTTTCCTCTCCTTCAGACCCTGGGAACCATCAGGAATACCGTCCGATACATGAGTCCCATTGACTTGTATTGGTATCGGGTATCGGTATCGGATTGGATCCGATACTTTGCCGGTATCGGCCGATACTTTCCGATACCGATACTTTCAAGTATCGGACGGTATCGCTCAACACTACCCGTAACATGAAAGTAAATATTTCACTTACACAAATTTTTAGTTTTACTCAGTAGGTGAAGCAAAAATGAATAAACCCCACATCAAAAACTACTACATCTTGTATTTTGTATGACCTCCACGATTTTTAAGAACAGCACCAAGTTTTCTATTCATGGAATTAATAAGTTGGCCACATATGCAACATCTATTTTTTTAAATTTTTCAAATATGGCCTCTTTTCACATTCAGGATGTTGGATGGAGAGTGATGCTCAACTTGTCTCTTTAGAAATCCCCACAGGTTTTCAGATCAGGAGACGTAGTTTTGGAACATTGTCAAATTGGAAAAGTGCATGTCTACCAAGGGCACGGCGTGATGGCATCTTTTCTTTCAGAGCAGTACATCGGTGAATTAATGATACCATCAATGATATGTAACTCCCTGACACTAGTAGAATCATGCTGCCATATATAAGGGCACTGCCTCCATATTTCTCTGTAGGCACTATGCATTTATAAAAAATAAATGTCTACCAAGGGTATCCAGTGATTGTAGCAAATTCTTTCATTGTTGATCTGTACATATGATAATTCCTGATAACATCAATGAAATGTAGCTCTCCAACATCAGCAGCTACAGATAAGGACATTGCCAACAGCATATTTCACTTTTGGCACCTTGTATTTAAAAAAACAAATTTAGAAAAATGTATGGGGGCAGTATCTTTATGTGAGTGCGGCTGATGTTGGAGAGCTATGTGATCAGGAATTTTCAGATGTACAGATCTACAATGAAAGAGAAATTGATACAATCTTGCATTGTCCTTTGTAGACATGTATTATTTTATAAATGCATAGTGCCTACAGTGAAACATGGTGGCAATGCCTTTATATGTGGATGCATGAGTGCTGCTGGTTTCGGTGAGCTACATTTTATCATGACTTCACAGATGTACTGCCCTCTATTGAAAGATAAGATTCTACTTTCACTCTATGACATTTCTGAAGACGAACAGGTTTCAGTGGCCAAGTAGATCTCCTGATCTGAACCCAATTGAACAATTAGGAGAATTCTGAAGAGACAAGTTGAGCATCACTCTCCATCCAACATCAAGGCTCTAAAAGAGGTAGTTTTTTGAAGACTAGAAAAGGATAGATGTTGCACTATCTTGCCCATTTGTTCATTCCATGCCTAGAGGGCTTGATCCTTAAAATTAATGAAGGTCATACAAGATACTAGATGAGTTTTTTTATGTGGGGTGCATTCATTTTTGCATCAACTAATTTGAATAAGGGCTCATGCACACGGACATATTATTGATCCGAGTGCGACCTGACAAAACAACAGATCGCACTCAGCCCAATGTTAGTCTATGAAGCTGTGCATATGTCCGATTTTTTTTTTCCTCAGACAGAGCTGATCCGGTGGAAAAAATTGCAGCATGCCCGAATTTAATCCGATATTTGGATCACACTCATCCATGCAAGTCAATGAGTCTGTGGAAAACATCGGACTGCACTCAGATGACATGTGAGTGCAGTCTCATTTCCATAAACTGACAGAACGGAGAAGATGGAGAAATTATTTTCTACATCTTTCACTCTTCCGAGAGAATCAGAGCACACTGCGATCACACTCTGATCAATCACTGATCAGAGTTTGATCAGAGTGTGAATAGCATAATCGCTCTGATTCCCTTGGATTAGAGAATATACACTAGTGTGACACTAGTCTGTGTGTGTGTATATACAGGTCCTTCTCAAAAAATTAGCATATAGTGTTAAATTTCATTATTTACCATAATGTAATGATTACAATTAAACTTTCATATACTATAGATTCATTATCCACCAACTGAAATTTGTCAGGTCTTTTATTGTTTTAATACTGATGATTTTGGCATACAACTCCTGATAACCCAAAAAACCTGTCTCAATAAATTAGCATATCAAGAAAAGGTTCTCTAAATGACCTATTACCCTAATCTTCTGAATCAACTAATTAACTCTAAACACATGCAAAAGATACCTGAGGCTTTTAAAACACTCCCTGCCTGGTTCATTACTCAAAACCCCCATCATGGGTAAGACTAGCGACCTGACAGATGTCAAGAAGGCCATCATTGACACCCTCAAGCAAGAGGGTAAGACCCAGAAAGAAATTTCTCAACAAATAGGCTGTTCCCAGAGTGCTGTATCAAGGCACCTCAATGGTAAGTCTGTTGGAAGGAAACAATGTGGCAGAAAACGCTGTACAACGAGAAGAGGTGACCGGAACCTGAGGAAGCAGTGGACTGAGTCTGGTGTGGAAACATCCAGAGCCACCGTGCACAGGCGTGTGCAGGGAATGGGTTACAGGTGCCGCATTCCCCAGGTAAAGCCACTTTTGAACCATAAACAGCGGCAGAAGCGCCTGACCTGGGCTACAGAGAAGCAGCACTGGACTGTTGCTAAGTGGTCCCAAGTACTTTTTTCTGATGAAAGCAAATTTTGCATGTCATTCGGAAATCAAGGTGCCAGAGTCTGGAGGAAGACTGGGGAGAAGGAAATGCCAAAATGCCTGAAGTCCAGTGTCAAGTACCCACAGTCAGTGATGGTGTGGGGTGCCATGTCAGCTGCTGGTGTTGGTCCACTGTGTTTCATCAAGGGCAGGGTCAATGCAGCTAGCTATCAGGAGATTTTGGAGCACTTCATGCTTCCATCGGCTGAAATGCTTTATGGAGATGAAGATTTCATTTTTCAGCACGACCTGGCACCTGCTCACAGTGCCAAAACCACTGGTAAATGGTTTACTGACCATGGTATTACTGTGCTCAATTGGCCTGCCAACTCTCCTGACCTGAACCCCATAGAGAATCTGTGGGATATTGTGAAGAGAAAGTTGAGAGACGCAAGACCCAACACTCTGGATGAGCTTAAGGCCGCTATTGAAGCATCCTGGGCCTCCATAACATCTCAGCACTGTCACAGGCTGATTGCCTCCATGCCACGCCGCATTGAAGCAGTCATTTCTGCCAAAGGATTCCCGACCAAGTATTGAGTGCATAACTGAACATTATTATTTGATGGTTTTTTTGTTTGGTATTAAAAAACACTTTTATTTGATTGGTCGGGTGAAATATGCTAATTTATTGAGACAGGTTTTTTGGGTTATCAGGAGTTGTATGCCAAAATCATCAGTATTAAAACAATAAAAGACCTGACAAATTTCAGTTGGTGGATAATGAATCTATAGTATATGAAAGTTTAATTGTAATCATTACATTATGGTAAATAATGAAATTTAACACTATATGCTAATTTTTTGAGAAGGACCTGTATATACAGTATATATATATATATATATATGGATATATATATATATATATATATATATATATATATATATATATATATATACCGTATTTTCCGGCGTATAAGACGACTGGGCATATAAGACGACCCCCCAACTTTACCAGTTAAAAAATAAAATCTTCTTAAAAGTCGGGGGTCTTCTTATACACCGTATGTCGTCTTATAGGGCTTGTGAATATGTGCCTTTTGGGGGGGGGGAGTGATCCTGATGACGACGAGGGGGCATCTCACAGGAAAGTGAGTATCCCCCATTACCTTATCATAGCGCTGCAGCGTGGGGTCTCTGTGCTGGGAGCGGCGGCTGCTGTGCTGTGGTGCGGCGGCTCCTCTTCTGCAGTGTGGGGCCTCTGTGCTGTGGGGTGGCGGCGGCGGCGTATCTTTATGCAGTCGGGGCTCCTCCGGCATCTCATTAAAGCCTGGAGGCCCCGCCGGCAACTCCATCGGTACAATGCGGTGGCCTCCGGGAAAATGGCCGCTGCTCAGATTCAGATCTCGTCCCGAGATCTCGGGAGACGAGATCTGAATCTGAGCAGCGGCCATTTTCCCGGAGGCAGCTCAATAGGTGCGATGCGGTGGCCTCCGGGAAAATGGCCGCTGAGGGCTGCGCATGCTCAGATTCAGATCTCGTCCCGAAATCTCGGGACACGAGATCTGAATCTAAGCAGCGGCCATTTTCCCGGAGGCCACCGCATTACACCGATGGAGTTGCCGGCGGGGCTTCCAGGCTTTGAGTTGCCGGAGGAGCCCCGACTGCATGAAGATACGCCGCCGCCACCGCCCCACAGCACCAGAGGCCCCACACTGCAGAAGAGGAGCCGCCGCACCACAGCACAGCAGCCGCCGCTCCCAGCACAGAGACCCCACGCTGCAGCGCTATGATAAGGTAATGGGGGATACTCACTTTCCTGTGAGACGCCCCCTCGTCGTCATCAGGACCACTCCCCCCCCCCACCCACCATATACACCCGGCGTACAAGGCGATTCCCGGCGTACAAGACGACCCCCGACTTTTAAGAAGATTTTCAGGGGTTAAAAAGTCGTCTTGTACGCCGGAAAATACGGTATATATATTGTGATGCAGTGACCCCTGCTGCAGCTAGGGGGCGCTGTATGTGCTACTCAGGATGCGCATGGAGGCGGATCTGTGATTATGATGGTGAAACAGTGACCGGCAGGATTGTAAATGGCCAGTATGTGTCGCAGAGGGAGTCTACGCTCTAAGCCAGTAATGTTTTTGTTCTGGGACCTGTAATCCCACAAGTATTTTTATAGTTGTTAATGGAAGCTTACAGGGTTAGTTTGAGAGCTGGGCGGGTCGAGCTATGGGAGTGGTTACAGGTTCATAATGTGACCATGGTGTCGTCACATGGTCTCTGTAGTGGACAGTGTTTAGATGTGTATGGTCCGTGTGCAAGGTTCTGGAAAAGCCTATGTGTTGGGAGTGCTATCTCCCGGAAGAGCACGTGGTGAGACTTTGGGACCTGGTGGCCTGTGTGTTGGTGGGCTCAGGTGGGGACAGATGTCCTGAATTGCACATGGAGAGGCCATGGCCTGTGTGTTGGGAGGTCCTGGGAGTAGGACCGGATTCCTGAATAGCACACTAAGAGGTCGTGGACCTGGATGGCCTTTGTGTTGGATGATCCTGGGAGTAGGACCGGAGTCCTGAAGAGCACGGGGTGAGGCCATGGTCCTGCAGAATCAGTGACGACTACTGTATTGGGGGAGCTACAGACTATCTGAGGATCTGGACTGTCAGGTGGCCTGGTGTCCTGGTGGCCTTGTCCGGGACGGTGATCCCAGTTCGGCAGCTTCCCTGGGAGAGAGAGAACTGACCAAAAGTCAGCAGGTGGAGCAGGAGCTCCCATAAGGTACCTCCACAGACTGTTGGTGCTTATTGTTTTCCATGGACATCGATGAACTGTTCGGCGTGCGGTCACCCATGGTAACTGGACAAAGTGAGAGGTCCAGCATGTTTAGTGTCTGTGAGTTAAAATCGTATAAAATGTATATAATGAACTGTGCATGGCACGGTTTATGCTGCATAAAATAAACTGGATAGTCTGTTTAAGTGGAAACCCGTGCCTGTGTGACTATGCTAGGCGAGTGTCGCCCAACTCACTCAGGTAGCGCTATCTTACATATGGTGCTAGACTGCGGGCAACAGTTCAGAAAGCACATGTGGAGTTGATTGCTGTAACTCGGAGGGGTTACGAAGTTTGCTGTGGATCGGCGGGTCCACAAAGCTTACAAGCGTCTGTTTGTAACTCGGTAAGGTTACAAAGTTTTGCTGTGGATCGGCGGGTCCACAAAGTCTGGAGAGCGGAGCCATGCAGAGCCTTGTGGAGAGGAGCTGCAGTTGCAGCAAGAGGTTCTGCAGCAGCCGGAGCTGCAGTGGCAGCAGCAGCGGCTTGTGATCGGCAGCTGGAGGAGCCGATGGCTTGTGACTGCAGAAGGAGCTGTGGTAGCGCCAGCAGGAGCTGTGCCGGAGGAGCCGATGGCTTGTAACTGCAGCAGGAGCTGTGGTAGCACCAGCAGGAGCTGGTGAGGTATCGTTAGAGCACATTGGTCCAGATCGTGCAGACTCTTAAAGGGCCAGTGCCAACCCAAAGAGACTTTTTTTTGTACTGTTCAACTGGTGTCTGAGAGTACCGTGAGGAGTCCACGGGGTGTACCCCAGAAAAGGGGTAGAGTCCCTAAAAGGGATGGCTCCCTAAAATTAGGCAGTAACCCAAACAGGGATAATTGCCCAAAAAGGGGTGGAGTCCCAAAAGGGGGCGGAGCATCCCAAAGGGGTGCCACAGAAGAACTGTTGCCAGGGGCAATTGTACTATGTGTGTCCAATCTGCTCTAAGAACTACCCACCTGACAAGAGGCTACGTGGGTGTGCCTTGCAGATGAATGACGAAGATGTGTTCGGACTGGTCGATTCTAGGATCTCGGTGACTCTGGTGAGGGTTGCACCCAAGGGATGGGTAGTGCCAAATGGGAAGATCAGTGTCATCTGCATCTATGGGTGCACTAAGGACTATCCAATGGCCAGGGTGATCCTCGAGACAGCCAGGGACATTGCATTCCATGATGTCGCTATAGTCCCAAACTTAACCTGTCTGGTGATAATAGGCTGGGACTCTAGGTTATACTCAGACTTGTGGGAGAAGGGAACTCCTCTGCAACAGGAGAATGGAGGGCTCTCAGGCTCAGCTGATGGGGTTGCGTACTTTAAAGCATTAATACCTTCCAAAATTGATGGGTCAGACATGGGGTTGACCAGTGGGAAGGGTGCGTCTGCCCAACTGACAGACATGATATCACCTGACGTGTGCCACAATATGACTGATAGTGGTGTGGTAGATAAAACAAGAGGAGCTGACACCCAGTTAGAGAGTCACTTGAGGGTTCACCATACTGTGGGGTGTGACACAGACTCCGGGGGTGACTGTGACATATCATTGCCAGTAGCAACCGCTAGGGCTGAGTATAACGGTGTGCAGACCGAAGCACTGACACAGTGGAACAATAGTGCTCCACAAGGTGAAGTCAGGATGACGGTGGTAGCCATACCAGAAAGTATGACCAGACGGAACTGTGGGTCTGACCAACTCTAGGACTTGGCAGAGGTGACCATGGAAGACGAGGAAGCTCCAGGAATGGGGTCCGACACCATTAGAAATAGGGACCGCTGGTTCCAGGGTGACCGATCGGGTGGTGGTGACTCCCATTCAGACGGTGACGAAAGTGGAAAAGAGTGCAGTAAAGCTGACTCGGGTACAAGTGGCAAGTCATCCTCCCATCGTCGGAGATGAAAAAGAGGCAAAGGGGCTGTACAAATTGCACCCTCTGAGAGGATTGATGCGGAGGAGCTGGGGTACTCAGATACCCAAGAGAAAGCTGAACCTGTTGATGAAGGAATAGGTAAAACTCTGAAGCGGCAGAATGTGGGTGAGCAAGCTGGCCCATCTGAAAATATATTTAAAGAAGTTATGGTGCAACACGTGCTAGCCAAAAGAGAACAGGATCATGAAATAGAACTGATTAAAGAGAGTGAAAGACCATGTCGAACGAGAAAGGATCCTGATTCCTGAGACAAGTGGCTGAGCACAGGGTGGATGAGCTGGAGAAGGAAGTCTCTGATCTCAGAGGTCACCTGTCCACATGGCAAAGTCTGCATAAGGCCTTAAGGGAAGATGTGGAAGTGTTCAGAGAAGCATTAAGAGGTTTTCCGCCAGAGGAGAAGATGGTGGTCGCAGACTTACAGCGGCAGTGCCAGAGTGGTTGCGAGGTGAAGCTGCCAATGCCCATCTTGGCCAGGGGTCTGGAAGAGTGTAAAGTGGAGAAAGAGTTGGCGCTAAAAGCAGAAAAAGACAGTCACCTGGTCGTGGCAGATGTCTTCATGGAAATGTCTGAGGCAAAACTGGAGCCATCCGTCCATGAAGAGAATGAGACTTTGCTCTTCAAGTGCGTGATAGATGTACACGAGGACATGCGGGATCATGTACCAATGAGGGTGTGCATGAGGCTTTTAAAAAGACAGTAGAAGCCTGTAGTGTGAACTGTTCACCAGAGACAAAACAATTGGCGATACTGTCAACTAGAGAAGACACAGTGAAGCGGGTGGCTATCCTGAGGGATATGCACCTACAGTGCCTCCGCACAAAACAGATGAACCTCTTGAGAAATAAGGAAGCCACTCAACGTTTGGAGCAGGCCAGGAAAGCTCAAAGTCAGCTGGGCTTTGTGGAAGACATTGTTTTGGTACCCAGAAATTTGGTGTCATCAGAAGATTTGAGAAAGTGAGGCAGGAGATTGTGAATAGATCCGGTGAGAAGAGACTGAGGATTCCGGCTGATGACGAGGCCCAGGTTGTGGGTGAAGATGGAATGGTTCCTTTCCATGTTGTCAGGTCCATGGAGAGTCTTGGGAATATCCGAAGGTTCCTGGGGTCTCGTGTGGCGTACCTGAAATACAGCAGCTAAGAATGGACCAACTGCAGGTTAATAAACAGCTGCAGAACATAAGGTGGTGGCCGCCTACAACCCAAGGTAAAGGGGACAGAAAGGACCCTCCAAATAATGGAATGGCTGACAGCCAAAGACGTTCAGCAAGAAGATGCCTGGGAGGCAGAGAATCTGAAAGTGGCAGTTCTCTTAGTACAACGCTAAGGGACATGGACAGTAGCCCCTGTAGCGGACGTAGTAACAGAGTCAGACTCAGATCAGTCACTAGGCTCGACTGGACGGTGGACTCATGACCACAGTAACAGTGGGTGGCGGCCATAGAAAGAAAGGTCACGTGAAGGGGCACGCTTGGGAAGTGTGGTGACTAAAGGTCTGGTGACACAGACAGACTGTGATTTAAGGGCCACAACTCAAGGCCTACGTGTTGACCCCTAGGGGCGGGGAAAACCTAACAAGGATGTGATGATGTATGATGCTCAAAACCGACTGAGACGGTCCTCTTGACTGGTAGGGCAAGGTAGCATGTGTGACCTGTCTCGAGACCCCGGGTGTATGACAGGTGGTCAACCCCATGAGTTTGAATAGAGGGAGTATGTGATGCAGTGACCCCTGCTGCAGCTAGAGGGCACTGTATGTGCTCCTCAGGATGCGCATGGAGTGTATCTGTGATTATGATGGTGAAACAGTGACCGGCAGGATTGCAAATGGGCGGCATGTGTTGCAGAGGGAGTCTGCGCTGTAAGCCAGTAATGTTGTTGTTCTGGGACCTGTAGTCCCACAAGTGTTTGTATAGTTGTAAAGGGAGGCTTACAGGGTTTGTTTGAGAGCTGGGCGGGTCAAACTAACCACACACCACTCACCTATGGGAGTGGATACAGGTTCATAATGTGACCATGGTGTGGTCACATGGTCTCTGCAGTGGAGAGTGTTTGGATCTGTATGGTCCATGTGCAAGGTCCTGGAAAAGCCTATGTGTTGGGAGTGGTATCTCCCTGAAGAGCATGTGGTGAGGCTTTGGAACCTGGTGGCCTGTGTGTTGGACGGTCCCAGGTGGGGACGGATTTCCTGAATTGCACATGGAGAGGCCGTGGCCTGTGGGTTGGAAGGTCCTGGGAGTAGGACCGGATCCCTAAATAGCACACTGAGAGGCCGTGGACCTGGATGGCCTCTGTGTTGGATGGTCCTGGATGAAGTCCTGAAGAGCACGGGGTGAGGCCATGATCCTGCAGAGCCGGTGATGGCCACTGTATTGGGGGACCTACAGACCGTCTGAGGATCTGGACTGTCAGGTGGCCTAGTGAGTAAGGCCTTGTCCGGGATGGTGATCCCAGTTCGGCAGCTTCCCTGGGAGAGAGAGTACTCACCAGGAGTCAGCGGGTGGAGCAAGAGCTCCCATAAGGTACCTCCACAGACTGTTGGTGCTTATTGTGTTCCATAGACATTGATGAATTGTTCGGCGTATGGTCACCCATGGTAACTGGAAGAAGTGAGAGGTCCAGCATGTTTAGTGTCTGTGAGTTGAAGCCGTATAAAATGTATATAGTGAACTGTGCATGACCCGGTTTATGCTGCATAAAATAAACTGGATAGTCTGTTTAAGTGGAAAACCATGGCTGTGTGACTGAATCCCATGCTAAGCGAGTGTCCCCCAACCCACTCAGGTAGCGCTATCTTACAGTTTTTTTATATGTATTTCCTATTATCATCTGACTACAAGCATTAGCTATCTGAATAAATACATAGTAGCAGAAATAAGATTCCAAATCTTCGTCTGTGTTCACACTGCCAGCAGAGCATTCATTGACAGCTCTTTTACATTATCCAGCAAGAGTAACACATAATAATAACACTTTATAGCTATAAAGCTACTGGTTATATTACCTTGCAAAAAAAATGCTAATGTAACTAATGGTGATCAAATGATACCTACCGGCTGCATTCACATGCCGCTGTCAAGCTGCGGCTGAAAACCGCAACAGCCTTGTGCCGCTACAGTCTTTCCACTGTCTCCATGAACAATCACTTTACTGCCATAGAAAATTAGTCATTACTCTTGCATGGAAACAACCGTTTCACCAGCAAAACCGAGGGGCCATTTTGATCAGCAGTATATGAAACCGTTTCCCTGCAGGATAAAATGATTGTGCAGGAAAACAGTGCAAAGACCACAGCGGCACATCGCTGCTGCAGTATTCAGCTGCAGCACTATCAGTCAATATAAAAGCAGCCTTAAAGGAGTTCCCAGAGTTAGAAGAGACCGAATTAGAGAAGATCGTTTCTAATTGTAGAAAATTCCTCTTTTCACATGAATGCAAGAATGCACCTGAACACCTGAACAGCATGAGATCTAGGACGGAGTTTACACATTGCAGATGCATTGTAGAAAACATGCACCCGCATTTCATTGGAAATCTGAGTCATCGGGCAGATCAGGGCACGTTGATTGCAGGTACTAGCACTTTTCCGTGCCGTGCAGCCATAATCAGAGCGCTTTTAGCTGCCATTTTGAACTTCAAAATGGCTGTAAAGTGTGAACTCAGTCTTCATTGCTCATATTAAATATTATTCATCTTACTACAAACACTGCAGACCTCCAACTAATGGCAATCTTTGTAAATTATTTCCTGCATTTGACAATTTTCATATTAAAGAAATTAAGGTCGAGCAGACAAAGGAGATGAAACCATTAGCCTCCATGTCTCTGTGTTCAGATGATACTAAGCAGTGCGCTGTGACATCTTGGCTTAGAAATGACAGCCTGGGTTTCGTCACCTTTGATCAGGAGAATCTGCACTTGTCAACTGTTAGTACAGTCAGAGTCCTGATATTAATATTAGATGCTCTGTAAATGCAGCTTTTCCTCAGGCTATGTAAGGTTATACAGGGATCTGGTGTATATAGGCAACTTTGACTCTAGGGACCAGTGTCCGGATGAAGGCGAAAAGAACATATTCTCGCTCTTACAACATTATAAAATGCAATACTGCACCCACAGTGGGCCCTTAAATTAACATACCAGTGAATTTATTCCGTAAAGTTAGGAATTGTTGCCTGTAACCCTGGACACAAACAAAAACTTCTAGATAGAAAAATGGCACACTGTGAAGTTCTCTGAATCTTCTTTATCTACTAACGTAGGTATGTGTCACCACAAGGAAAAGCTTTCCCTCCTCTCAGGTCTTTCTGCTCTGTCTTCCTTTGGTCCGGCCAAATTGCTTTTGCGGACACAAAGGACATCTCCACAAATTCTTCCCCACGGTCATTCAGCTTAAATAGTGTGATCATGCTCCAAATGCCCAAACCCCAAGGAGTGTTGCACAGAATCATGGAGCACATGGTGACTGGGATGAGACCCGCTGTGCTCCTGTATGTGGCACTCCAAAGCCTTGCTCACCCTAACATTTTGGCCTGAATGGAGTATGCATGTAACAATAAAATACAATACAATGTGGCATGGACATTGGGGAACTTGGCATAAACTATAGTACATCAAGGAAGGTTTCCAAATCAATCTATATCAATGGGCCACCACCTGTTACACACCTATACAGCCCAACAAGGAGACAGCAGAACTTCTCCTATAGTGTGCCAGCCAACTGTAGAACTGGCATTCAGAGGATGCCAATTCTTAGTATGTCCTCCATGATAGTACCCTAATGATACACAACCTACACATCAATGAAGACCTTTAGATTTTCAAGTTCATCATTTCATCTAGAATACTATCCTTTTTAGTGTAATGAAATAATGTTTTTTCAAGAGACACAGGATGGTATCTTGGAATCTCTTAAAAAATGAAGTAAACCCTATTCTCATCATCGGTGTGGTTACTTCCGATCAGACCCAGCAATCAGCAAGTTATCAAAGCTGTCACCTGTAGAGGCATCGCCACATTAGAAATAAAGCATTTCTTGGTCTAATGCACTGATGTGCTATCATGGGTCTGTCTAATGCACTGGTGTGCTATCATGGGACTGTCTACTGCACTGATGTGCTATCATGAGTCTGTCTACTGCACTGGTGTGCTATCATGGGTCTGTCTACTGCACTGGTGTGCTATCATGGGTCTGTCTACTGCACTGGTGTGCTATCATGGGTCTCTCTACTGCACTGATGTCCTATCATGGGTCTGTCTACTGCACTGATGTGCTATCATGAGTCTGTCTACTGCACTGGTGTGCTATCATGGGTCTCTCTACTGCACTGATGTGCTCTCATGGATCTGTCTAATGCACTGATATGCTATCATGAGTCTGTCTACTGCACTGATGTGCTATCATGGGTCTGTCTACTGCACTGATGTGCTATCATGGATCTGTCTAATGCACTGATGTGCTATCATGGGACTGTCTACCGCACTGATATGCTATCGTGGGTCTGTCTACTGCACTGATGTGCTATCATGGTCTGTCTACTGCACTGATGTGCTATCATGGGTCTGTCTACTGCACTGATGTGCTATCTTGGTCTGTCTACTGCACTGATGTGCTATCATGGGACTGTCTACTGCACTGATGTGCTATCATGGTCTGTCTACTGCACTGATGTGCTATCATGAGTCTGTCTACTGCACTGATGTGCTATCTTGGTCTGTCTACTGCACTGATGTGCTATCATGGGACTGTCTACTGCACTGATGTGCTATCATGGTTTGTCTACTGCACTGATGTGCTATCATGGTCTGTCTACTGCACTGATGTGCTATCATGGGACTGTCTACTGCACTGATGTGCTATCATGAGTCTGTCTACCGCACTGATGTGCTATCATGAGTCTTTCTACTGCACTGGTGTGCTATCATGGGTCTGTCTACTGCACTGGTGTGCTATCATGGGTCTGTCTAATGCACTGATGTGCTATCATGGGTCTGTCTACTGCACTGATGTGCTATCATGGGTCTGTCTACTGCACTGATGTGCTATCATGGGTCTGTCTACTGCACTGATGTGCTATCATGGGTCTGTCTACTGCACTGATGTGCTATCATGGGTCTGTCTACCGCACTGATGTGCTATCATGGGTCTGTCTAATGCACTGATGTGCTATCATGGGTCTGTCTACCGCACTGATGTGCTATCATGAGTCTGTCTACTGCACTGGTATGCTATCATGGGACTGTCTACTGCACTGATGTGCTATCATGGGTCTGTCTACCGCACTGATGTGCTATCATGGTCTGTCTACCGCACTGATGTGCTATCATGGTCCTGTCTACCGCACTGATGTGCTATCATGGGTCTGATGTTCTAGGTGCAGAGACAGAGATGCTTTATTTACCACCATCCTCCATTCTGTGTAACTGTGGACAGTCTAAAACACGAGACCCCTTAATTGTTAGCTCAGAATTACTTAGTGGGGCATTTGAAAATAGATTTTATAATACACAAAAAACTTTACAGTGAAAACTGTATGACTTTTACAATCATGACAACCCTCTTTAAATATCTTTTTATGATTTCTAATCACTTCATATTAAGCAACTTGTATTTCAGATGTATTTGTATAAATAAAACTGCTACAAAGCTGGAGCGTGGTGATAAATTCAGAACTGGTGTGAAACACATTGGCAGTGCGAATACATGTTCTAATGAGAATTCCTTTGTGAAAACCTAATGCTTTAAAATAGAATTGGAAATCAAGACCCGTGCTGTTATTCACACTGTACAGGACAAAGATTTTATATGTTTTTGCAATATCTCATTTAAGAAAAATAGCTACATTATACTAAAAAGCACAGTAACACATAGTGTATATATACATAAGGGTATGTATATATACGCACACTGAGTCACGGGCAGCACATACAGACATGATTCTCACCTACAGTTGCAGACAAGTTAGAGAAGGCAGAGTCATTGCTACTGACTAAGGAGGCGTTATGGTAAGGAAGCACAATGTGGTTGTGGATGATGACTGCTGCAATGGATAAAACACAAGCAAAGTGACAATGGTGAACAGACATGGAAAACACTTTGTATCTCTCAACAAATAAGCAGCTTTCATTTCGGTCGCCTTTAGAAAGGAGCTCTGGGGTTCTTTTGAGTACATTAGCTATTTTCTTATATTTTTAACTTTGAAACTATTAAAATTAAAGTGCAAAATTACAAAATAAAAGTGAAGAAAGTTTACAGAAAAAAGTTATATCTAGACAGAAACTTGGAAGAGTTTTTGTTGAACTGAAACTGAATATATCTGGCTGTATTCAAGGAATTTCCTGATAGTCCACAATGTGACATGTATGAAAACATCTCCTCCTGGAGGTCCATGCACCAATTTTACAGCGGTGGTGAAATAAATGAGTTCCATTCTGATCCTAAGCTTATTCTAGCTTGAATACCTAGGGAAAGCCGGCACACTGCTGGTTGAAGGTCGTGCCCGGGAAAAGGATAAGTAGTCCTGTAATACTGTAGTGAAAATCTCAGCACAGAACAGATAAACCTAAAAATTCTTGCAGCAAATGCGGTTTATTGTGATCTGACATGAAAGAAAAGACAGAACTTTGCCCAATGTTTCGACCAACTGGTGGTCTTGCTGGATAGGTAATTTCTGGGTGTAGGATTATGGAGACTCTTCGGCAACTGCCCCTTTAGCTTTCATCTGGCCTTGTACAGTGGTATCATCGCATTCAAAAAAACAATTATCTTGCAGCTTTAGCAATGTACCTGTGTTCCTGTTCTGTTTCCCAAACACTATCCAAAGTGCCAACCATCTATAAGGTTCACAATCACAGCAATCCGTCTAATGCTATGTCCTACAAAATCTTAGGAGTAAGTAATCACAACTGTGTCACGAGTCAGTTATCGCTAGTCAAAGCGCATCTGAGTTTAGTGATATTAGTGACCTGGAATCTCTTATTGAGTTTGGCCTCTTATCGGTAACTTTCTGTTCTCGGGAGGACATACTAATAACATGCCATATTCAGTAGCAATTCAATATTTTCTTGTCAATTCACTTTTTTTTGTAATCGCACAAAATACTACAACATGTCATCTAAAGAGAGTAATCACCCCCTGTGGGGAAAGGACTGCTGAGAGATATAAAGCTCAATTCTTGTTGTACATAACAGCAATGATAACGCATGGTAATTGCAACATGATTACAAAGAATAATAGAGACTTACAGAAGCAGATGTCATGAAGAAAAATGACAATGGTAGACAAATAAGTACAAACACATTCATTAAAAAGGTTATCCGGGCTCTATATAGGTGAGGATAGAAAGATACACATCACTTAACGAGTCAGAAGGCACCATGCCACTCCTTAAGTGTTCAACGATAGATGTAATGGTATTGCAGTCCAGTATATCTATAATCCATGTTTCTGTCACCAAGACCTTCATCAGATTACATCCAAGGATGTGACACAATCCAGAGCCTGGTATGGAATCAGCGGGCCTCGCCATGTGCCAGTAGGCCTCATAGTAGATGGAGGCAGTAAATTATATGCACTGTTGAACACTAAAGGACTGGAGAGCCATGGGACTTTTCTGACTATCTTCAGAAGAGGCCAGCAAAATTAGATTGTTGGGTACAACTATCTGCACATGGCTGTATCATCAATTTTTAAGAACTGGTTAACCACTTTAATTTCTAGGCCTTTAAACCCAATAATGATTGTCTTTTACCACATCACCATTAAGCAAATGTCCTTTCCAGAATTGAGAAGTCAGTGGTATATGTTATCCCATGAGCTGTTGCAAATGTTTCATTACTTAAAGGTCAAATTCCCATGTCTGTGTTTGCAATGGAAAGCACACAAACACTAGACTAACATCATGTCGTAATCGCCGATGTTGGCTGGATTGGCTGACAGTTTAATGTGGATGGCATCCTTTTGGCCCTATCTAATGGATCATGTCATCATGAGAGAAGGCCTGGCACATTGCAATTCTAATGACAGAGCCGTTTGTTCTGTAGGAGATAAGCCTTTGTGTGTGTGTGTCCATACATGTGTAAGCAAACTGCCTCTTCAGAGAGGAAGAGGACTAGAACTCTAGCACCACCTATGGGAAGTAGCAATCCTAAAAGTCAATATCGACCCTTTAGCGAGCCTTGTCATATGACTTAAGATAAAAGCCAAACCAGAATCTCAATTTACAGACACGTGTTTCAGGGTGTTGCCCCTCCTCAGTGCAAAGTATGAGATCTGATTGGGCTGTATGAGATGCCTCTGACCGGGGTCTAAGGAATAACGTTTCTCCTTGTTGAGTGTGACATGCCTACTTCCTAGAGTTCCAGTAATCTTCCTCTCTGAAAAGGCTATTTGCATATTTAATTTCGTATAGGAGCATTGCATGGCTTATAAGACTCCTCATCTGGCATGCCACTCTCCACAAGGAGAAATGATACCTCTTAAACACTGTACATGAGCGTGTGACATATGTTAGCACATGCCTGTTTGTATGTGTGTATGCGTGAGAGCGTGTATGTGTACATTTGTGTTCATGATTCATTGTACATGTGTGCACATGCTTGTTTGTATGTGTTTTATTTAGGGGAATTGATCTTTAAAATATTTGAAGGTAAGTATAATTCCTGCAATTATACCGATGTAATTCTATCGCATAGAGAGCTGAATGCAAGATTATACCCCTAGGCATTGTATAACTACTATCAAAAACAGCTGAGTTAATAGTCTTAGTTTATGTAACAATTTTGAAGAAATGCAGAGAGGAGACGTTCTGTACCAAGAACAGAGAAAACAGCTTGACTAATACCAATAGCATCTTGAGATCAGCTGTGATCTTTTCTTCTCGTGATATTGTCAGGGCATCTGTGTAGTGTTAAATCAAGCACCAGCCCTATAATGAACCATGAACCATGTAATGTACGTTATGCAAAGATCTCTCATAAGTACGGTACTTTGCTAAATCTCAAGTGACACTGCCGGCAATCTTCTTAGAATATGTCCATCAGATATCTTCCATGGAATAAATCTGTGGTTCCATATGAGCCAAAAAACAAACACAATCAAAGGTTTATTGAGATTTGGAATCCAGGAAGAAAATTCATCTTTGTAAGTAAAACAAGTTCATCAGATGTTCAGGATGTGCATGATATATAGATGGGGCTAACTGAATCATGTTCTATCCTGGCCAGTTAGAAAAATTAGTGGTGAAATGTGTCTGTAGAAAATAAGGAATAATATACAGTGCCTTGAAAAAATATTCATACCTCGTTTCCACATTTTTTGGAGTTATACCCACAAACCTAAACGTATTTTATTGGGATTTTATGTGATATACAAACACTAAGTCGCAAGTATTTGTGAAGAGTGAAGCAAATGATACATGGTTTTCTAAATATTTAAAAAATATAAATTTGAAAATTGTGAGGACGATTTCTATGAATACCTTTCAAGGCACTGTTGTATCTCTAGTACTCTTTTATAGAGTAAGCAGGTGGATAGGTCTTTTTTTTACATTCTTTGACTTCTGTCAATCATTTATTCTGTTCCCATTATTTACACAAAAAATAGAGAAATGTTATGGTAAGGGGTCTGACCTATCTTGCAAACGCCCTGGGGTATGTGCACACGTTAAGTATTTTCTGCAGACATGGCAGGAAAAACGCAGTGTAAAACTTTTGATACGTTTTTTCCAGTACAATAGGTGAAGAACGCTGCAGAAACGTTGAAAGAATTGACGTGTACAGGTTTGATGCTGCTTCAAATCTGCAAAGAAAAAATAAGCAGATGTGCATGAATCTTCAGGAATCTTATTCACTTTGCTAAGAAATCCTTCACTTTCCGTGAGAAAACGGCTGGGAAAAAAATGCGACAAAAACCCAGCAAATACTTAACCTGTGCGCATACCCTTAGAATGAAGCCACTTCTCCATTAATCACAAGGGATCCTGTGATCTTTCCCAAGATAATAGCCGGTAGTAATTATAGACAGTTACGCTGTGATCAGTTGGTCTTGGTAGATTTGCAGTGGTATGATACTCCTTCCATTTCAATATGATCGCTTGCACAGTGCTCCTTGGGATGTTTAAAGTTTTGGAAATCATTTTGTATCCAAATCCATCTTTAAACTTCTCCACAACAGTATCACGGACCTGACTGTAGTGTTCCTTGGTCTTCATGATGCTCTCTGTGCTTCAAACAGAACCCTGACACTATCACAGAGAAGGTGCATTTATACGGAGACTTGATTACACACCGGTGGATTATATTTATCATCATTAGGCATTTAGGACAACATTGGATCATTCAGAGATCCACAATGAACTTCTGGAGTGAGTTTGCTGCACTGAAAGTAAAGGGGCCGAATAATATTGCATGCCCCACTTTTCAGTTTTTGAATTTCCACAAAAATTTAAAATAACGAATAAATTTTGTTCAACTTCACAATTGTGTTCCACTTGTTGTTGATTCTTCACCAAAAATTTACATTTGGTATCTTTATTTTTGAAGCATGATATGTGGGAAAAGGTTGAAAAGTTCCAGGGGGCCAAATACTTTCGCAAGACACTGTATACTTAATTAGTTCCAACAAACCCATATATCATTGTGTTCAGCTTCTCCTTCTCTGCACAATGCTGTCCACAGATAGGGCTGCATCCATACTATGACAGGTTCCCTTTAACCGTTCTACTCCATCATTATAGCAACATATAGGTTGGATTATATTAGATAAACTATTCTTAACGTTGGCACATGGAATAGCTTTTGTAATGGACCAGTTGGCTCACAATTACATTTATAAGAACTTCTTCCACATGGTTGGCCTGAAAATAAGATCTTAATAGAACTTTATTTCCAGACTAGGTGAAAGCATGCATTAAATTTGGTTGTCTGAAAGATCAATCTACATCAGTTGAACGCTTCTTGACTTGTAATTCCATATAAAAATGGCATCATTGTCAATGTGACTTTCATGACGTGGTCTTGGCTCTAAATCCTGCGTTGCAGTATGATGAGATTGAAAGGCTTCATTATCGTCTTTATAATAAAAACATCAGTAGAGTAAGACACAATGTAAAAAACCTGAACAATGAGTTTGGCTTCATGTGATTTGATATCTGCATATAAAAAAAGAAAAATAGCTGCCCTGTGATTATACATACTTTTATCGCTTTCATTACGAGAACCTCTCCTGTTGTCATTCGCTCTAGGTAATTCATGGATCCCATTTACCACTTCCAAGGGCCAATAGTGTGATGCCGACTTCAAAACCTGAAAGCCTGAGAAGAAGGGAAAAAGTCAAAGAAATCAGAAACCAGATTTCAGACAAAGTGCATTGTACCAAGTCATGCGGATACATTTAGCTGATCATGTTTGAAGTGTTTCTGTCCTTTCATACAATGCCTGTAGAAAAGTAGGAATTCGCAGTCCCATAAAATCGTGCTCTGTTTCTTGCCATCCACTTTATTTGAGTATTCAAACCAAGTAGGAAAAAGAGCATATTTCCCGGGCACTGGCACAGAGTGAAGGCAAGGGTGTAAGTTCTTTGGGTCTTTACTGATTCACACAACGCGTTTCGAGTCAGGTTGCCTCCATCAGGTATCGGTCAACCCGACAGCGAAACGCATTGTATGAGTGAATAAAGATCCAGAGAACATACACCACTGTCTTCACACTGTGGCACTTCCCGGGAATTACCGCTCTTTTCTAGTTTGGTTTGAATGTGTTTTTTCCCATTGGTGAGTGGGACAGCGGTCGGAGAAGCTGCCTTTCATTGTTACAAGTACGGAGTTGTGACAGGTCACAACCCAGGCAGGTGACCATATACAATCATTTGTCTTATATTGAGGATAATACATTTGGAGAGCCTTTTCTCTTTTTCTTTACCTTTTTTGAGTAGGCAGCATTCTGCCAGCACTATTTGAGATGGAACTTTCTTTACTCTCACTTCCCAGCGTGCATTGTTCTTGCTTTGCATAATTGTGCATACAGAGATAGCTGTCAGTCACTGATAGGACCGCCCACTGGACCGAAAATCCCAGAAAGAGCTGAATATTTTCTCACAAATCTGCAGTATATATCAACCTGCTCAGCTCCCCCCTTCTCTATAACATGGTGCCTGCAGATCGGATGGCATTTTCATGGTAACAGGTTTTCTTTAACTGTTTCTGTAGTAAAAAAATATTTTTGATTGCTTGTGCTTTAAATGAAGATTTTTTTTGTTCAAAATTATTGCTTATTTTAGGATTTCAATAGTAAAACACATTAATCACATATTGTATAATAGTGCCATCATATATCAGATAATAAAAGAACAGATTGGGTCATCAAATAAAGGGGTGGTCATTGACTTAGTTTTTTACCACATAGTAAAAAAAAATCAGGCAGTTAGTTAAGATAGAGACAACTACCTGCCTGTTGTACCCAACACCAGCACAGAGCGATCACTGACCACTGACCGCAACTGATCGCAGCTCTTCTTCTTGGGTGTTCTGTGGACGGGGTGTGACTGCCTATGTCAAGCTGATTGACAGTCAGCTCCCGCCGGTTAGGCAGCTAGGTGCTAGCTGTCAATCAGCATGACTTCACCAATTCTGGCCTGTCAACAGGTCAGAGCAAAAAAAAAAGTCACCGCTCTGTTGACATGACGTTAGCACAAGCAGCTGACTAACATCGCTGAGCACAACAGACAGGTTGTTAGCAACTAACTGCCTATCAGTGCTTAGGCACTTTTTTTTTCTTTTTACAAAGTCCCAGATATCCCTTTTAACAACAAAATTACAAAACACGTGTGCATGTTTATCTAAAGTAAGGGTGAAGTAGATGTTCAAAACAAAAAGAACAAAAATGATCACTATCGAATGTCCTTTTACTTATTAGATTTTGGGAGGTAATATTAGAAAATCTATTTTATGGCCCCGTACATTCTGTTTTCTCCTTAAGTTTGTTTGTTGTAGCCGAAATAAAAATCGTCTTGGTAATTGATGACCTTGCTGAAGTGGATCTACGTTTCTCTTTCTCTCATCCTGGTGTCATATGTCTTAATTTGCACATTGACATATCTTTCGAGAAATAAAATACATCTTAGGTTTCAATTTTTTTATGACTTCATGGATATTCCAGTTTTTTCAATTTTATTTCCATTTTCATTTTAAGATATTTTTGTAATGTTATGATTTGCACTTATTGGTATCTGTCATAAATTTACGATTTATTTATTTGATCTTTATCTTTGACTTGATTTTGTCTCTTCCCTTTTGCAATTGTGTCATCTCTTGCATATAATGCCAAGGTCAACATAGACCAGTTTACTAGAACTGAATGTTGCATTGTACATATCATATTAACCATTTTCAGATATTCTAGGACTTAGGCCCTGATTCAAAGTGCTAAACACCAGAAAACTGGCTTAAAACACTTTGAGCAGTTCTAAAAATTTGAAATGTTGGGCGTTTTCAAAGGTTTCGGGCAGTAATGCCAAAATAAACGGAGCTGGGGAGGAGCTGCAGTAAGATGGGATGTGGCTATTACCGCTTGTCAGTGTCATAAATAAGTAGCAGTGTTTATTACCCCAGAAAAGTTACTTTACTCCAGTTTAGACGAGAGTAACATTTCTGCTGAAGCACACAGAGGTGCACACAACTGGTTACATTCAGTAAGTGGCGTTTTCCTCTTACAGAATTCAACACATCTAATTTCCTCATTAAGACTAACATATGGAACACCAGTCTTAAAGAATTGGGGCCTTAGACTCGAATTTCCAAAAAGTTTTGTAAATTATAACTGTTTTTAAAAATATTCCATGTACTGAATGTACATATTACAGTTGTGGCCAAAAGTATTGACACCCCTGCAATTCTGTCAGATAATACTCAGTTTCTTCTTGAAAATGATTGCAAACACAAATTATTTGGTATTATTATCTTCATTTAATTTGTCTTAAATGAAAAAACACAAAAAGAATTGTACTAAAGCCAAATTGGATATAATTCCACACCAAACATAAAAAAGGGGGTGGACAAAAGTATTGGCACTGTTCGAAAAATCATGTGATGCTTCTCTAATTTGTGTAATTAACAGCACCTGTAACTTACCTGTGGCACCTAACAGGTGTTGGCAATAACTAAATCACACTTGCAGCCAGTTAGCATGGATTAAAGCTGACTCAACCTCTGTCCTGTGTCCTTGTGTGTACCACATTGAGCATGGAGAAAAGAAAGAAGACCAAAGAACTGTCTGAGGACTTGAGAAACCAAATTGTGAGGAAGCATGAGCAATCTCAAGGCTACAAGTCCATCTCCAAAGACCTGATTGTTCCTGTGTCTACCGTGAGCAGTGTCATCAAGAAGTTTAGAGCCCATGGCACTGTGGCTAACCTCCCTAGATGTGGACGGAAAAGAAAAATTGACAAGAGATTTCAACGCAAGATTGTGCGGATGTTGGATAAAGAACCTCGACTAACATCCAAACAAGTTCAAGTTGCCCTGCAGTCGGAGGGTACAACAGTGTCAACCCGTACTATCCGTCGGCGTCTGATTGAAAAGGGACTGTATGGTAGGAGACCCAGGAAGACCCCACTTCTTACCCCGAGACATAAAAAAGCCAGGCTGGAGTTTGCCAAAACTTACCTGAAAAAGCCTAAAACGTTTTGGAAGAATGTTCTCTGGTCAGATGAGACAAAAGTAGAGCTTTTTGGGCAAAGGCATCAACATAAAGATTACAGGAGAAAAAAAGAGGCATTCAAAGAAAAGAACACGGTCCCTACAGTCAAACATGGCTGAGGTTCCCTGATGTTTTGGGGTTGCTTTGCTGCCTCTGGCACTGGACTGCTTGACCGTGTGCATGGCATTATGAAGTCTAAAGACTACCAACAAATTTTGCAGCATAATGTAGGGCCCAGTGTGAGAAAGCTGGATCTCCCTCAGAGGTCATGGGTCTTCCAGCAGGACAATGACCCAAAACACACTTCAAAAAGCACTAGAAAATGGTTTGAGAGAAAGTACTAGAGAGAATACAGAAGAGAAAAGACTAGACCAATAATGGCATGTACACCCATGGATAGTACAAAAAATCAAAACAATTTTATTTACACCTCAAAAAAAACACAAGCACAATAAAACCATTTAAAAAGAGGCCTGAATACAGGACCAATAACTCTCACCCCTATGTGCAAAATGCATGATACAGCATAACCATAGTATAAATTGGGAACAATTTGAAAAAAAATTTCTGTTGAGTTAGGTTTTTGAGCTGATTTATACTAAAATTGGCATGCTGATTCCAAAAATGTAGTCAGTTTTCTTCTAGCACGTCAAGTTTTTCCTACACAACTTACCTGCCAGAGAAGCACAATTGCACTGATATCTGTAATAAGACTTGTTATCTGATTACAATTCGACTCATATAGAGCTACGTGGCAACTTGTAAGAGTAGTCACTACTTTGTCATGCCTATTTCTTATATATTTCATTTTTTGTTCATATTTGTACTATTTAAAAAAAACAAAACACTTTTTAGGTACAGTAGTTTACATAGTTTTGAGAAGACAAAAATCCTATAGTTCAAAAACTTGACGTGATAGAGAAAAACTGAGATAATTTCTGGATTCAGCATCCAAAAATTAATTAAGAACAGTTGTCTGACCTAACTCTTAAAAAATTGTGTTCCCCAGTGATTATCACTACCAATCAGGATCAGATGATGTACTTGGTTATAGGCATATAGATATATAATGTCCCCTGTTCTTGGGTCTGATGTCTCAAACGGCGCAAAGATATGCTGACATAATGTAATACATGCAAAGCGGAGAAATCGAATAAAAGCATACAATACACTGTGATCATATATGAATATTATAATGACCCCATATGCTAAGCATACCGATTTGCAATGTTATATTAGCATGCCCAATGCCCAAATAAAAATAACACCGGTATTCTTAACACAATATATGCTTAGGCTGTATACCTAGGTCCCAACCAAATATAAAGCAGGTCACCCGCAATCATTTCAAGGGCGCGCTGTCAACCAGAGACCCCAAATGCTAAATGTACTGATTTATAGTGTTATATTAGCATGCTCAATGCCCAAATAGTAATAGCACAGGTATTTCTGCCTTAATGCATGCTTAGGCTGTATACCTAAGTCCCAACCAAATATAGAGAGCAAGCCACCTGTAATCATTTGAAGGGTGCGCTGCCAATCAAAGACCATGCGCTCAAGGGTGAAGCTAAATAGGTCAAACAAGCATAGAAATGAAGGGCATAGCACCGTTGCTGAGAAATACCGTGGGTGAACCCAGAGAAAACAAGAGACACGGTAGGGGGTGAGGCAAAAGCCCCACGCGTATCGCTGCAGCTGCAGCTTCGTCAGGGGAAGTGAGACCGTAAGTAATTTCTGAGGTTAATATACCAATAAGACAAATGAGATAAATACAGACCGGTGTGCAGATGTGTCTAGGTAGGCCAGTCGCAGCCGCTGCATGGAACGGACCAGAAGTGGCTATAGCCAGGAAGTGTATGCCGTCGTCATGGTGCAAATGCACATGCAAGACGGCAACACTAGGGGGAGCAAACCGCGCATGCGCCAAATGAAACACAGATAATGAACGCTGTGTATAAGGAGAACGAAAGTCAGACACAGACGTACCTGGATAGCAAGCATGATACAGTGTGCAAGGACAAACGTAGAGCAGATAAAAAGATACAACTATGGCCTGTTGTGGAGCAATCAAGTATCATGAGATGTTGATATGAGAGAACAAAGGCAAGGACCCCAGATAGAGTAAACAATAACCCCATCAGCCTTCATTAAAAGATTCTATAGAAGGGGCAAAGAAGGGAAATGGATAATGGCAGAGGCAGACCCATTGAGTTATATACTATAGCTGCCATATATACAGTATAGCATACCATCCCTGCAAGTGTAAATTACCGCCAACAGGTGATACAAATAACATTTGGGTAATACCAACCTACGGGAGGGGGAAATAAGGGAAAAGTTGCCCCTATGAAAACAAATGTTTATGGAGGACGCCAGATTAGAGGCACACTAGTAGGCAAAGCAGGAGGTTGTCGATGCCCAGATGAATAATCAAAACGTGATAAACACACCCCTGTCCTGGCCCGAGGCGACGTCTTTTATCTTGTCTATGAGTATGGCCATCCTTATACTCATCCCTTAATGGGGTTGTGGGATGTTTATCCTGGCCTCGGGCCAGGACAGGGGTGTGTTTATCACATTTTGATTATTCATCTGGGCATCGACAACCTCCTGCTTTGCCTACTAGTGTGCCTCTAATCTGGCGTTCTCCATAAACATTTGTTTTCATAGGGGCAACTTTTCCCTTATGGCCGTGGCACCATCGGACCAGAGGTAATGTAAACGTGATTACTATGTTTAGTGTATTCCTATCGTGCCGCAATTGTTGTGATGTATTTGGGGGGCTATACTCTACTATGCCGTTGGGCGAGAGACTTTTTTACCCTAATGACAATTGAATATATGCGGCGGTGGGATTTAATGTTGTGATAAACTTACCTCTGGTCTGGGGTGCCTTCATATTGGTACCATTTCCATCTTGACTGCTTTTTATAGTTTTGGATTATTTTTCAATAAAATTTGGAAGTTTTTTTGTACATTGAGGTCTTTTTGTGCAATGTATTACATTATGTCAGCATATCTTTGCGCCGTTTGAGACATCAGACCCAAGAACAGGGGACATTATATATCTATATGCCTATAACCAAGTACATCATTTGATCCTGATTGGTAATGATAGTTTATACTATGGTTATGCTGTATCATGTATTTTGCACATAGGGGCGAGAGTTATTGGTCCTGTATTCAGGCCTCTTTTTAAATGGTTTTATTGTGTTTGTGGTATTTTTTAGGTGTAAATAAAATTGTTTTGATTTTTTGTACTATCCATGGGTGTGCATGCCATTATTAGTCTAGTCTTTTCTCTTCTGTATTCTCTCAAGTTTTTTACAGACTAGGTTTTGCACCCTGCTTCGCTATTGATACAGGGGTGCACCCCTTAGGCTGGGGTCACACATGGCGTAAGACAATACGCCACGTATTATACGTCCGTACTACGGCCGTAATATGGAGAAATGTTCCCAAAATATTGATCCGTAGTCAGGGTGTGTCAGCGTATTTTGCGCATGGCATCCTCCGTATGTAATCCGTATGGCATCCGTACTGCGAGATTTTCGCGCAGGCTTGCAAAACCGACATCTAATGGATTTATGTGCTCAAATGTTCATTAAAACATATATACAGTATATATATATATATATATATATATATATGTCATTGAGACACATATATATATATATTCTGTATTTAGATTTCATTCAGCGCGATATCTGTGAAAAGCCGGTAATTCAATTGCCGGCTTTGCATTTCTCCTGCACAAACCCGACAGGATATGAGACATGGTTACATACAGTAAACCATCTCATATCCCCATTTTTTTTGCATATTCCACACTACTAATGTCAGTAGTGTGTATGTGCAAAATTTCAGCGCTGTAGCTGCTGAAATAAAGGGTTAAATGGCGGAAAAAATTGGCGTGGGCTCCCGCGCAATTTTCTCCGCCAGAATGGTAAAGCCAGTGACTGAGGGCAGATATTAATAGCCAGGAGAGGGTCCATGGTTATTGGCCCCCCCGTGGCTAAAAACATCTGCCCCCAGCCACCCCAGAAAAGGCACATCTGGAAGATGCACCTATTCTGGCACTTGGCCACTCTCTTCCCACTCCCTGTAGCGGTGGGATATGGGGTAATGAAGGGTTAATGCCACCTTGCTATTGGAAGGTGACATTAAGCCAGATTAATAATGGAGAGGCGTCAATTATGTCACCTATCCATTATTAATCCAATTGTAGGAAAGGGTTAAAAAACACACACACACACATGATTAAAAAGGATTTTAATGAAATAAACACAGCGGTTGTTGTAATAATTTATTGTTCTCGCAATCCATTTGCAAACCCTCGCTTGGCAAAATAATAAACGCACAAGATACATACCTTCTGATGTCAGATCATGTCCCACGAAGTAATCCATATGAAGGGGTTAACTAATATTACAGGCAGAGCTGCGATAAACCACTCGCTCGTGCCTGTAATCCCCGGGTGCTGAAAGGAAAGCAGTGATCTATACTTACATTCAGTCGCGGTGAGGCGCCCTCTGGTGGATGTTCTCATGAACTGCAGCCTGGGAACTTTTTCCCACGCTCCAGGTCATATGAGGACATCCACCAGGGGGCGCATCACCGCGACTGAAGGAAATGTAGGTCAATGACCTACATTTCATTCATTCGCTGGGGATTACAGGCACGGAGCACCGCTGCATTTAGCAGGGCTCCTGCCTGTAATATTAGTTAACCCCTTCAGATGGATTACATCGTTGGACGTGATCTGACATCAGAAGGTATGTATTTTGTGCGTTTATTATTTTGCCAAGCGAGGGTTTGCAAATGGATTGCGAGAACAATAAATTATTACAACAACCGCTGTGTTTATTTCATTAAAATCCTTTTTAATCATGTGTGTGTGTGTGTGTTTTTTAACCCTTTCCTACAATTGGATTAATAATGGATAGGTGACATAATTGACGCCTCTCCATTATTAATCTGGCTTAATGTCACCTTCCAATAGCAAGGTGGCATTAACCCTTCATTACCCCATATCCCACAGCTACAGGGAGTGGGAAGAGAGTGGCCAAGTGCCAGAATAGGCGCATCTTCCAGATGTGCCTTTTCTGGGGTGGCTGGGGGCAGATGTTTGTAGCCACGGGGGGGCCAATAACCATGGACCCTCTCCTGGCTATTAATATCTGCCCTCAGTCACTGGCTTTACCACTCTGGCGGAGAAAATTGCGCGGGAGCCCACGCCAATTTTTTCCGCCATTTAACCCTTTATTTCAGCAGCTACAGCGCTGAAATTTTGCACATACACACTACTAACATTAGTAGTGTGGAATATGCAAAAAAAATGGGGATATGAGATGGTTTACTGTATGTAAACCATGTCTCATATCCTGTCGGGTTTGTGCAGGAGAAGGAAAAAGCCGGCAATTGAATTTCCGACTTTTCACTAACAGCGCTGCGTATTTCTCGCAAGTCACACTGCTGGTCCGTGTGGAATCCGTATTTTTCTCGCCCCCATAGACTTTCATTGGCGTATTATTTGCACAGTACGCTGACAAACGCAGCATGCTGCGATTTTGTACGGCCGTAGAAAGCCGTATAATACTGAACCGTAATATACGGCTAATAGGAGCAGCCCCATTGAGAAGCATTGTGCCGTATGTAATGCGAGTTTTACGGACGTAGTTTATGCGCTCTTACGTACGTAAAACACGCATGTGTGACCCCAGCCTTATACTTACATTTTCTGAGAGAAAGCACTGGAGACTTCTAAGGTGGCCAGCAATGAGTCCAGACCTGAATCCCATAGAACACCTGTGGAGAGATCTAAAAATGGCAGTTTGGAGAAGGCACCCTTCAAATATCAGGGACCTGGAGCAGTTTGCCAAAGAAGAATGGTCTAAAATTCCAGCAGAGCATTGTAAGAAACTCATTGATGGTTACCGGAAGTGGTTGGTCGCAGTTATTTTGGCTAAAGGTTGTGCAACCAAGTATTAGGCTGAGGGTGCCAATACTTTTGTCTGGCCCATTTTTGGAGTTTTTTGTGAAATGATCAATGTTTTGCTTTTTGCTTCATTCTCTTTTGTGTTTTTTCATTTAAGACAAATTAAATGAAGATAATAATACCAAAGAATTTGTGTTTGCAATCATTTTCAGGAAGAAACTGAGTATTATCTGACAGAATTGCAGGGGTGTCAATACTTTTGGCCACAACTGTGTATTGGTGTGATTGACTTTGTACTTGTGAGTGGGAAAAAAATCAAATTATGGCATCGACAATCTGTGAAACTGTTGCTTTTGACAGAAACATAATTATTCGACTGCAACTTCTCATTCTGGCCTCTTCAAAGTTGAATAAAAAATATGTAAAATAATGGCAGGGAAATTTTCACATGTAGATGTAATGACTTCTGAACAGGAACTAGCATACTGTGCAGGTTCAGTCTGCAAGACAACTCTTAACAGAACCCGTTGACTTATATGACAAATAGTGATGAATAGGGTTGAGCGAAACGGGTCGATCATTTTCAAAAGTCGCCGACTTTTGGCTAAGTCGGCGTCTCATGAAACCCGATCCGACCCCTGTGCTTGTCGGCCATGCGGTACGCGACTTTCGCGCCAAAGTCGCGTTTCAATGACGCGAAAAGCGCCATTTCTCAGCCAATGAAGGTGAACGCAGAGTGTGGGCAGCGTGATGACATAGATCCTGGTCCCCACCATCTTAGAGAAGGGCATTGCAGTGATTGGCTTGCTGTCTGCGGCATCACAGGGGCTATAAAGGGGCGTTCCCGCCGACCGCCATCTTACTGCTGCTGATCTGAGCTTAGGGACAGGTTGCTGCCGCTTCGTCAGAAGCAGGGAGAGCGTTAGGCAGGGTCCACTAACCACCAAACCGCTTGTGCTGCAGCGATTTCCACTGTCCAACACCACCTTCGGTGTGCAGGGACTGTGGAAGCTATTTTTTTTTTTTTTCCCCTCAGCGCTGTAGCTCATTGGGCTGCCCTAGAAGGCTCCGTGATAGCTGTATTGCTGTGTGTACGCCACTGTGGAAACCAACTGCTTTTTTCAAAGCACATATCCTCTTGTTCCTTCCTTTCTGCACAGCTATCTTTTTTGTTTGTCCACACTTTTTATTTAATTTGTGCATCAGTCCACTCCTATTGCTGCCTGCCATACCTGGCTTAGATTACTGCAGGGAGATAGTAATTGTAGGACAGTCCCTGTTTTTTTTTTGTTTTTTTTTTGTGGGAGATTAAGATTTGCATTTCTGCTACAGTGCCATCCCTGTGTGTGCCATCTCTCACTGAGTGGGCCATAGAAAGCCTATTTATTTTTTCCGTGATTTGTGTTCTAAATTCTACCTCAACACAAAAACACTACATCAATCAGTGGGAGAAAAATATTGGCCTCAGTCAGGGCTTGTGTGCCACTGCTGTGTGTGCTATCTCTCATTCAGTGGGCTATAGAAAGCCTATTTTTTTTTTTTTTTTTTAATATTATTTGGTTTCTAAAGTCTCCCTGAAAAAAAAAAAAATACCTAAAAAAACAGTGGGAGAGTAATATTGCCCTTTCAGCTTGTGTGCCAGTCTTGACTCCTGGGTGTGCCACCTCTCTCCCTCTCATTCAGTGGGCCATAGAAAGCCTATTTATTTTTTTTTTTAAATATTATTGGGTTTCTAAAGTCTCCCTTAAAAAACAAAAAATACATAAAAAAACAGTGGGAGAGTAATATTGCCCTTTCAGCTTGTGTGCCAGGCTTGACTCCTGGGTGTGCCACCTCTCTCTCTCATTCAGTGGGCCATAGAAAGGCTATTTTTTTTTTTGGTTTTTTTAATATTATTTGGTTTCTAAAGTCTCCCTGAAAAAAAAAAAAAACATAAAAAAACAGTGGGAGAGTAATATTGCCCTTTCAGCTTGTGTGCCAGGCTTGACTCCTGGGTGTGCCACCTCTCTCCCTCTCATTCAGTGGGCCATAGAAAGCCTATTTATTTTTTTTTTAAATATTATTGGGTTTCTAAAGTCTCCCTTAAAAAACAAAAAATACATAAAAAAACAGTGGGAGAGTAATATTGCCCTTTCAGCTTGTGTGCCAGTCTTGACTCCTGGGTGTGCCACCTCTCTCCCTCTCATTCAGTGGGCCATAGAAAGCCTATTTATTTTTTTTTTAAATATTATTGGGTTTCTAAAGTCTCCCTTAAAAAACAAAAAATACATAAAAAAACAGTGGGAGAGTAATATTGCCCTTTCAGCTTGTGTGCCAGTCTTGACTCCTGGGTGTGCCACCTCTCTCCCTCTCATTCAGTGGGCCATAGAAAGCCTATTTATTTTTTTTTTTAAATATTATTGGGTTTCTAAAGTCTCCCTTAAAAAACAAAAAATACATAAAAAAACAGTGGGAGAGTAATATTGCCCTTTCAGCTTGTGTGCCAGGCTTGACTCCTGGGTGTGCCACCTCTCTCCCTCTCATTCAGTGGGCCATAGAAAGCCTATTTATTTTTTTTTTAAGTATTATTGGGTTTCTAAAGTCTCCCTTAAAAAACAAAAAATACATAAAAAAACAGTGGGAGAGTAATATTGCCCTTTCAGCTTGTGTGCCAGTCTTGACTCCTGGGTGTGCCACCTCTCTCCCTCTCATTCAGTGGGCCATAGAAAGCCTATTTATTTTTTTTTTTTAAATATTATTGGGTTTCTAAAGTCTCCCTTAAAAAACAAAAAATACATAAAAAAACAGTGGGAGAGTAATATTGCCCTTTCAGCTTGTGTGCCAGTCTTGACTCCTGGGTGTGCCACCTCTCTCTCTCATTCAGTGGGCCATAGAAAGGCTATTTTTTTTTTTGGTTTTTTAATATTATTTGGTTTCTAAAGTCTCCCTGAAAAAAAAAAAAATACCTAAAAAAACAGTGGGAGAGTAATATTGCCCTTTCAGCTTGTGTGCCAGTCTTGACTCCTGGGTGTGCCACCTCTCTCCCTCTCATTCAGTGGGCCATAGAAAGCCTATTTATTTATTTTTTTAAATATTATTGGTTTTCTAAAGTCTCCCTTAAAAAACAAAAAAAACATAAAAAAACAGTGGGAGAGTAATATTGCCCTTTCAGCTTGTGTGCCAGTCTTGACTCCTGGGTGTGCCACCTCTCTCCCTCTCATTCAGTGGGCCATAGAAAGCCTATTTATTTATTTTTTTAAATATTATTGGGTTTCTAAAGTCTCCCTTAAAAAACAAAAAATACATAAAAAAACAGTGGGAGAGTAATATTGCCCTTTCAGCTTGTGTGCCAGGCTTGACTCCTGGGTGTGCCACCTCTCTCCCTCTCATTCAGTGGGCCATAGAAAGCCTATTTATTTATTTTTTTAAATATTATTGGGTTTCTAAAGTCTCCCTTAAAAAACAAAAAATACATAAAAAAACAGTGGGAGAGTAATATTGCCCTTTCAGCTTGTGTGCCAGTCTTGACTCCTGGGTGTGCCACCTCTCTCTCTCTCATTCAGTGGGCTATAGAAAGCCTATTTTTATTTTTTATTTTTTTAATATTATTTGGTTTCTAAAGTGTCCCTGAAATAAAAAAAAAACTTAAAAAAACAGTGGGAGAGTAATATTGCCCTTTCAGCTTGTGCGCCAGTCTTGACTCCTGGGTGTGCCACCTCTCTCTCTCTCATTCAGTGGGCCATAGAAAGCCTATTTATTTTTATTTTTTTTTAATATTATTTGGTTTCTAAAGTCTCCCTGAGAAAAAAAAATAAATAAATTAGGTGGGAGATTAATATTGACATTAGTGCTTGAGTGACAGTCCTGCGTGTGTGTCATCTCTGTGATTTTGTGCCACAGAAAACAGAGTGTGTAACATTGTGCCTGATTTTCCTTGTGGTCTCACCAACCTGTTAAGGGATATTGAAATCATACTGAAGTTATAGCTCACCGTGTAAGTTGTTTGACAGCAACAAATAAAGTTACTTTGGTTAAGATTTTAAAACAATGAGGAAGTCTGGTGCAAGAGGTCGTCGTGGGCGTTCATTGTCAGCTGGTAATGATGGTAGTGGTAGTGGAGCATCAGGTGGTCGTGGGGATAAAAATATTCCACCTAAGTCTGGAGCTGTGGAGCCAGTTTCGTCGTCAGGCTACACAAGGCCTCGAACGCTCTCTTTTCTGGGAGTAGGAAAACCGCTTTTAAAGGCGGAGCAGCAACAGCAAGTTTTGGCTTACATTGCAGACTCAGCCTCTAGCTCTTTTGCCTCCTCTTCCGAAACTGGTAAATGTAAAAGCAGCGCGTCGCTTGTGGATGTTCACGGTCAGGGACAAGTCGCTTCCTTGTCCTCCTCAGCAAAAACTACAACAAGAGAGAAGGATGCAGCAGGCGACACAACGGGTCACTCCATGGAGCTCTTTACACATACCGTCCCTGGCTTAGAAAGTGAAACATTTAACAGGCCATGCCCATTACAAGTATATTCTGACATGGAGTGCACTGATGCACAGCCACAGCCAGAGTACTATGCTGCTCCTTTGACTCAGACCACCACATTGCCCTCTCAGGGTACAGATCCACAATCAGACCCTGATGAGACTATGTTGCCCCACCACGAACGCTATACCACCGACCGACACAGTGACACAGACGAAGTTGCACACGAGCTCGAAGAGGAGGTAATAGATGACCCAGTTATTGACCCCGATTGGCAGCCATTGGGGGAACAGGGTGCAGGCGGCAGTAGTTCAGAAGCGGAGGTGGAGGAGGGGCCGCAGCAGGCATCAACATCGCAACAGGTTCCATCTGCCGGGCCCGTATCTGGCCCAAAACGCGTGTCAAAGCCAAAACCTGTTGGAGCACAGCGTTGCCATCCGGTTAAAGCTCAGTCTGCAATCCCTGAAAAGGGATCCGAGTCTAGGAAGAGTGCAGTCTGGCATTTTTTTAAACAACATCCAACTGATCAGCGCAAAGTCATCTGTCAAAAATGTTCAACTAGCTTAAGCAGAGGTCAGAATCTGAAAAGTCTAAATACTAGTTGCATGCATAGACACTTAACCACCATGCATTTTCAAGCCTGGACTAACTACCAAACGTCCCTCAAGGTTGTAGCACCCTCGGCCAATGAAGCTAGTCAGCAACGCAACATCCCTTCCGTCACTGTAAGGCCACCATTTTCCGCACCACCGGCAGTATCTGTGCAGGTTTCTTTGCCAGCCAAAAGCAGTCAGGGTCAGGGAATCACCAGTTTTGTAGGAGGAAATATTGCATCTAGGGCACCGGCGGAAACAATACCGTCTCTCAGTCTGCCATGTACACCGGCACACCCGAAAGTTCCACGATCTCCAGCTCTCCAGTCCAGCTCACCCTACATGAGACTCTGGTTAGAAAAAGGAAGTACTTATCCTCGCATCCGCGTACACAGTGTTTTAACGCCCACATAGCTAGACTAATCTCGTTAGAGATGATGCCCTACCGGTTAGTTGAAAGCGAAGCTTTCAAAGCCCTGATGGAGTACGCTGAACCACGATACGAGCTACCCAGTCGACACTTTTTTTCCAGAAAAGCCATCCCAGCCCTGCACCAGCATGTTAAACAGCGCATCGTCCATGCACTCAGGCAATCTGTGAGTACAAAGGTGCACCTGACTACAGATGCATGGACCAGTAGGCATGGCCAGGGACGTTATGTGTCCATCACGGCACACTGGGTGAATGTGGTGGATGCAGGGTCCACAGGCGACATCAATTTAGGGACAGTTGTGCCTAGCCCACGGTCTAGGAAACAGTTGGCTGTAGGCGTTCGCACCCCCTCCTCCTCCTCCTCCTCGTCCTCCTGCAGAAGCTACAGCTCTTCCACAGAACGCAGTCTGCCAACCACTCCATCGGCAGATGACACTGTTGCACACCAGTTGTCCCATTATGGGCCAGCTACTGCCAAGCGTCAGCAGGCTGTATTGGCTATGAAGTGCTTGGGCGACAACAGACACACCGCGGAAGTTCTGTCCGAGTTCTTGCAACAAGAAACGCAGTCGTGGCTGGGCACAGTAGATCTTGAGGCAGGCAAGGTAGTGAGTGATAACGGAAGGAATTTCATGGCTGCCATCTCCCTTTCCCAACTGAAACACATTCCTTGCCTGGCTCACACCTTAAACCTGGTGGTGCAGTGCTTATTGAAAACTTATCCTGGGTTCTCCGACCTGCTCCTCAAAGTGCGTGCACTTTGCTCACATATCCGACGTTCGCCTGTACACGCCAGCCGTATGCAGACCTATCAGCGGTCTTTGAACCTTCCCCAGCATCGCCTAATCATAGACGTTGCAACAAGGTGGAACTCAACACTGCACATGCTTCAGAGACTGTGCGAACAGAGGCGTGCTGTTATTTATTTGTGGGAGGATACACGGGCAGGCAGTAGGATGGCAGACATGGAGTTGTCAGGTGTGCAGTGGTCTAAGATACAAGACATGTGTCAAGTCCTTCAGTGTTTTGAGGAATGCACACGGCTGGTTAGTGCAGACAACGCCGTAATAAGCATGAGCATCCCCCTAATGCGTCTGCTGATGCAAAGTTTGACGCACATAAAGGAGCAGGCGTCTGCACCAGAGGAAGAGGAAAGCCTTGATGACAGTCAGCCATTGTCTGGTCAGGGCAGTGTACAGGACGAGGTAGCGGGCGAAGAGGAGGTGGAGGACGAGGAGGATGATGGGGATGAGTATATTTTTAATGCCGAACCTTTCCCGGGGGCACAGGAAATTGGTTGCGTGTCACGGCCGGGTTCTGGTTTTTTGAGGGACACAAGTGACGTAGATTTGCCTGCAACTGCCCCTCAACCAATCACAACCGGAGATTTGACAACTGGAACTTTGGCCCACATGGCGGATTATGCCTTACGTATCCTAAAAAGGGACACACGCATTACGAAAATGATGAACGATGACGATTACTGGTTGGCCTGCCTCCTTGATCCACGCTATAAAGGCAAATTGCAAAATATTATGCCACATGAGAACTTGGAACTAATATTAGCAACCAAACAATCAACTCTTGTTGACCGTTTGCTTCAGGCATTCCCAGCACACAGCGCACGTGATCGTTCTCACACGAGCTCCAGGGGGCAGCAGACTAGGAGTGTTAGGGGTGCACACATCAGAAGTGGCGTTGGACAGAGGGGTTTTCTGACCAGGTTGTGGAGTGATTTTGCTATGACCGCAGACAGGACAGGTACTGCTGCATCAATTGAAAGTGACAGGAGACAACATTTGTCCAGTATGGTTACTAACTATTTTTCATCCCTTATCGATGTTCTCCCTCAACCGTCATTCCCATTTGATTACTGGGCCTCCAAATTAGACACCTGGCCAGAATTGGCAGAATATGCATTGCAGGAGCTTGCTTGCCCGGCAGCAAGTGTCCTATCAGAAAGAGTATTCAGTGCTGCAGGTTCAATATTAACCGAAAAAAGGACTCGTCTGGCTACCCAAAATGTTGACGATCTAACATTCATTAAAATGAACCACAACTGGATTTCGAAATCTTTTGCCCCACCTTGCCCGGCCGACACCTAGCTTTCCTATGAAAGGCTCTTGCCTGTGAATTACTTTTCTAATGTCTAATTTGCTGCAGCTGATTGTACAGCATACGACATGTTTACACCTCCCTAAATGGCCAAACTCCCCACACGGGGCCGTGGTATCGCGACTTGGCGCAAGCACCCGTGAGACTGCTGTTTGTCTGAAGAGGTGGGTGTGCTCGCTTTTGGTTGACGGCATTGCTACTGGGTCCCTCATAGTACAATGTAGTGTCTCTGGCGGTGGTGGTGCGCACCCAACGTCAGACACACCGTTGTAACATGAGGGGCCCTGGGGCGGTCCCGCCGGCCTCTAGAGAGTTCCCCCCGTACCCCAGCTCAAAATGTGCTCTACCACATGCAAAATTATGTCGCACAGCTCCACCAATCTTTAGTCTATTCGCTGACATCATTCAATGTCTGGCACTGACAATACAAATTTGTAGACATCTATGATGCAACTTAAAGTAGTCTGTGTCTGTGTCCTATATTGGCACCATTAAATAGTTACTGCCAAATTACTATGTCAGAAACTCAGCAGATGAGCCCACCCCTGTACCTAAGTATGCCACCTTTTTTTTTGTTTTGGTTGTTTTGCGAGACATTAACATCTATTTATATTTTGGGAGTACTGGGACAGACACTCCTTGCACTACTCCTCCACTCACCACCAAGCTGCCCGTGTATCCATGTAACCGCTGTAAAACTGCCATGAGCCTATTGTTTGTTATTTTAGGCCTTTGAAGCCTGTCTGCGGTCCCTCCTTCCACTAGTCCTCCACTGGCCAGACCACTGCTGCCCGTGTACCCCTGGAACCAATTATAAAGTGCCTACAGCCAGCCCATTTTTTTATGTTAGGCCTTTGAAGCCTGTCTGCGGTCCCTCCTTCCACTAGTCCTCCACTGGCCAGACCACTGCTGCCCGTGTACCCCTGGAACCAATTATAAAGTGCCTACAGCCAGCCCATTTTTTTATGTTAGGCCTTTGAAGCCTGTCTGCGGTCCCTCCTTCCACTAGTCCTCCACTGGCCAGACCACTGCTGCCCGTGTACCCCTGGAACCAATTATAAAGTGCCTACAGCCAGCCCATTTTTTTATGTTAGGCCTTTGAAGCCTGTCTGCGGTCCCTCCTTCCACTAGTCCTCCACTGGCCAGACCACTGCTGCCCGTGTACCCCTGGAACCAATTATAAAGTGCCTACAGCCAGCCCATTTTTTTATGTTAGGCCTTTGAAGCCTGTCTGCGGTCCCTCCTTCCACTAGTCCTCCACTGGCCAGACCACTGCTGCCCGTGTACCCCTGGAACCAATTATAAAGTGCCTACAGCCAGCCCATTTTTTTATGTTAGGCCTTTGAAGCCTGTCTGCGGTCCCTCCTTCCACTAGTCCTCCACTGGCCAGACCACTGCTGCCCGTGTACCCCTGGAACCAATTATAAAGTGCCTACAGCCAGCCCATTTTTTTATGTTAGGCCTTTGAAGCCTGTCTGCGGTCCCTCCTTCCACTAGTCCTCCACTGGCCAGACCACTGCTGCCCGTGTACCCCTGGAACCAATTATAAAGTGCCTACAGCCAGCCCATTTTTTTATGTTAGGCCTTTGAAGCCTGTCTGCGGTCCCTCCTTCCACTAGTCCTCCACTGGCCAGACCACTGCTGCCCGTGTACCCCTGGAACCAATTATAAAGTGCCTACAGCCAGCCCATTTTTTTATGTTAGGCCTTTGAAGCCTGTCTGCGGTCCCTCCTTCCACTAGTCCTCCACTGGCCAGACCACTGCTGCCCGTGTACCCCTGGAACCAATTATAAAGTGCCTACAGCCAGCCCATTTTTTTATGTTAGGCCTTTGAAGCCTGTCTGCGGTCCCTCCTTCCACTAGTCCTCCACTGGCCAGACCACTGCTGCCCGTGTACCCCTGGAACCAATTATAAAGTGCCTACAGCCAGCCCATTTTCTTATGTTAGGCCTTTGAAGCCTGTCTGCGGTCCCTCCTTCCACTAGTCCTCCACTGGCCAGACCACTGCTGCCCGTGTACCCCTGGAACCAATTATAAAGTGCCTACAGCCAGCCCATTTTTTTATGTTAGGCCTTTGAAGCCTGTCTGCGGTCCCTCCTTCCACTAGTCCTCCACTGGCCAGACCACTGCTGCCCGTGTACCCCTGGAACCAATTATAAAGTGCCTACAGCCAGCCCATTTTTTTATGTTAGGCCTTTGAAGCCTGTCTGCGGTCCCTCCTTCCACTAGTCCTCCACTGGCCAGACCACTGCTGCCCGTGTACCCCTGGAACCAATTATAAAGTGCCTACAGCCAGCCCATTTTTTTATGTTAGGCCTTTGAAGCCTGTCTGCGGTCCCTCCTTCCACTAGTCCTCCACTGGCCAGACCACTGCTGCCCGTGTACCCCTGGAACCAATTATAAAGTGCCTACAGCCAGCCCATTTTTTTATGTTAGGCCTTTGAAGCCTGTCTGCGGTCCCTCCTTCCACTAGTCCTCCACTGGCCAGACCACTGCTGCCCGTGTACCCCTGGAACCAATTATAAAGTGCCTACAGCCAGCCCATTTTTTTATGTTAGGCCTTTGAAGCCTGTCTGCGGTCCCTCCTTCCACTAGTCCTCCACTGGCCAGACCACTGCTGCCCGTGTACCCCTGGAACCAATTATAAAGTGCCTACAGCCAGCCCATTTTTTTATGTTAGGCCTTTGAAGCCTGTCTGCGGTCCCTCCTTCCACTAGTCCTCCACTGACCAGACCACTGCTGCCCGTGTACCCCTGGAACCAATTATAAAGTGCCTACAGCCAGCCCATTTTTTTATGTTAGGCCTTTGAAGCCTGTCTGCGGTCCCTCCTTCCACTAGTCCTCCACTGGCCAGACCACTGCTGCCCGTGTACCCCTGGAACCAATTATAAAGTGCCTACAGCCAGCCCATTTTTTTATGTTAGGCCTTTGAAGCCTGTCTGCGGTCCCTCCTTCCACTAGTCCTCCACTGGCCAGACCACTGCTGCCCGTGTACCCCTGGAACCAATTATAAAGTGCCTACAGCCAGCCCATTTTTTTATGTTAGGCCTTTGAAGCCTGTCTGCGGTCCCTCCTTCCACTAGTCCTCCACTGGCCAGACCACTGCTGCCCGTGTACCCCTGGAACCAATTATAAAGTGCCTACAGCCAGCCCATTTTTTTATGTTAGGCCTTTGAAGCCTGTCTGCGGTCCCTCCTTCCACTAGTCCTCCACTGGCCAGACCACTGCTGCCCGTGTACCCCTGGAACCAATTATAAAGTGCCTACAGCCAGCCCATTTTCTTATGTTAGGCCTTTGAAGCCTGTCTGCGGTCCCTACTTTAAATACTCCTCCACTGACCACCAAGCTGCCTGCCCGTGTATCCATGTAACCGCTGTAAAACTGCCATGAGCCTATTGTTTGTTATGTTAGGCCTTTGATAGCCTGTCTGCGGTCCCTACTTTAAATACTCCTCCACTCACCACCAAGCTGCCTGCCCGTCTATCCATGTAACCGCTGTAAAACTGCAATGAGCCTATTGTTTGTTATTTTAGGCCTTTGATAGCCTGTCTGCGGCCCTTACTTGCAATACTCCTCCACTGACCACAATGCTGCCTGGAGTGCCTGCCTGTGTATCCACGTAACCGATGTAAAACTGCCATGACTGCCTACTGTTTGTTATTTTAGGCCTTTGATAGCCTGTCTGCAGCCCCTACTTGCAATACTCCTCCACTGACCACACCAATGCTGCCCGTGTACCCCTGGAACCTATTTAAAAGTTCATAGAGCCTAGTTATATATTTTATTTACTATTAATAAGGCCATGATGGACTACGCTGTACCACGCTACAAGCTAACCAGTCGACACTTCTTTTGCGAGAAAAGCCATCCCAACCCTCCACCAGCATGTAGAAGACCGCATTGTCCATGCACTCTGGCAATCTGTGAGTACAAAGGTGCACCTGACAACAGACGCATGGACCTGTAGGCATGGCCACGGAAGATTACGTGTCCATTACGGCGCAATGGGTTAATGTGGTGGATGCATGGTCCACAGGGGACAGCCTACTAAGTCTGTCTGCAGTCCCTAATTCAAATTGTCCTCCACTGTCTAAATTGGAGCTTCCACCTTCTGGCTTTCGGCCTATAGTATCAGAAATTAAACTGCATTTGGCCTTCAACTTTGGTTAGGGCCTACTAACGGCTTCTGCCCCTCCCTGGTGTTGTCCTCAACTAAATAAAGCTGAGCTTCAACCTTCCGGCTCTCATTAAGTGGTTTTAAAAAAAAAAAATGGTGGTTAGGGCCTACTAACGGCTTCTGCCCCTCCCTGGTGTTGTCCTCAACTAAATAAAGCTGAGCTTCAACCTTCTGCTCCAAATTACCATTTTAAAAAATGCAATAGGCTTTTCCGGCCTACTAAAGGTGTCTGTCTGTGTGCCCCTGCCTGGTGTTGCCCTCAACTAAATAAAGCTGAGCTTCAACCTTCTGCTCCAAATTACCATTTTAAAAAATGCAATAGGCTTTTCCGGCCTACTAAAGGTGTCTGTCTGTGTGCCCTGTTGTGAATTTGCTTTTTGCTCCCTCTAGTGGTTACTAGTTTTTTTACTCTGGTTTTTCTGTCATTCCTTTTATCCGCACCTGGGTCGTTAGTTAGGGGTGTTGCTATATAAGCTCCCTGGACCTTCAGTTCAATGCCTGGCAACGTAGTTATCAGAGCTAGTCTGCTGTGCTCTTGTCTACTGATCCTGGTTCCAGTTATATCAGCTAAGTCTGCCTTTTGCTTTTTGCTATTTGTTTTGGTTTTGTATTTTTGTCCAGCTTGTTCCAAATCTATATCCTGACCTTTGCTGGAAGCTCTAGGGGGCTGGTGTTCTCCCCCCGGACCGTTAGACGGTTCGGGGGTTCTTGAATTTCCAGTGTGGATTTTGATAGGGTTTTTGTTGACCATATAAGTTACCTTTCTTATTTCTGCTATCAGTAAGCGGGCCTCTCTGTGCTAAACCTGGTTCATTTCTGTGTTTGTCATTTCCTCTTACCTCACCGTCATTATTTGTGGGGGGCTTCTATCCAGCTTTGGGGTCCCCTTCTCTGGAGGCAAGAAAGGTCTTTGTTTTCCTCTACTAGGGGTAGCTAGATTCTCCGGCTGGCGCGTGTCATCTAGAATCAACGTAGGAATGATCCCCGGCTACTTCTAGTGTTGGCGTTAGGAGTAGATATATGGTCAACCCAGTTACCACTGCCCTATGAGCTGGATTTTTGTATTCTGCAGACTTCCACGTTCCTCTGAGACCCTCGCCATTGGGGTCATAACAGTTTGCCAGGCCAGTATTAAATGTTTAATGCATTGCAGAAGAGGGATTATAAGAAAGAAGATTCTGAGTTTTTTTTTTCTTCTTCCCCTTTACCTCAGAGTGGCTATGCTTGCTGCAGACATGAATGTCCAGACCTTGATTACAAGTGTGGACCAGCTGGCTACTCGTGTGCAGGGCATACAAGACTATGTTATCAGAAATCCTAGGTCAGAACCTAAGATACCGATTCCTGAACTGTTTTCCGGAGACAGGTTTAAGTTTAGGAATTTCGTGAATAATTGTAAATTGTTTTTGTCCCTGAGACCCTGTTCATCTGGAGATTCTGCTCAGCAAGTAAAAATTGTTATTTCGTTCTTACGGGGCGACCCTCAGGATTGGGCTTTTTCGCTGGCGCCAGGAGATCCGGCATTGGCTGATCTTGATGCGTTTTTTCTGGCGCTCGGTTTACTTTATGAGGAACCCAATCTTGAGATTCAGGCAGAAAAGGCCTTGCTGGCTATGTCTCAGGGGCAGGACGAGGCTGAAGTGTATTGCCAAAAATTTCGGAAATGGTCCGTGCTGACACATTGGAACGAGTGTGCACTGGCCGCTAATTTTAGAAATGGCCTTTCTGAAGCCATTAAGAATGTTATGGTGGGTTTTCCCATTCCCACAGGTCTGAATGATACTATGGCACTGGCTATTCAAATTGACCGGCGGTTGCGGGAGCGCAAAACCGCAAATTCCCTCATGGTGTTGTCTGAACAGACACCTAATTCGGTGCAATGTGATAGAAAAACCGCAAATTCCCTCATGGTGTTGTCTGAACAGACACCTGTTATCTCAGCATGCTCTAAACGTATAGCTAAGGTGGTTAGTCCTGTCACCGTTGGTAATTTGCAACCTAAATTTATTCTGTCTGTAACTTTGATTTGCTCACTGTCATCTTATCCTGTCATGGCGTTTGTAGATTCAGGTGCTGCCCTGAGTCTCATGGATCTCTCATTTGCTAAGCGCTGTGGTTTTACTCTTGAACCATTAGAAAATCCTATTCCTCTTAGGGGTATTGATGTCTTCAGTGAGTCTGAGTCCAGTGCACTGCCTCCTCATAGGGACTGTGACTGTGCTATAGATTTGATCCCAGGCAGTAAATTTCCTAAGGGAAGACTGTTTAATCTGTCGGTACCTGAACATACCGCTATGCGTTCCTATATCAAGGAGTCTCTGGAGAAAGGACATATTCGTCCGTCTTCTTCCCCTCTTGGTGCGGGATTCTTTTTTGTGGCAAAAAAGGACGGATCTTTGAGACCTTGTATTGATTATCGGCTTTTAAATAAGATCACTGTCAAATTTCAGTATCCTTTACCGCTGTTGTCTGACTTGTTTGCCCGGATTAAGGGTGCCAAGTGGTTCACCAAGATAGACCTTCGTGGTGCGTACAACCTTGTGCGCATTAAGCAAGGTGATGAATGGAAAACCGCATTCAATACGCCCGAAGGTCATTTTGAGTACTTGGTGATGCCTTTTGGGCTCTCCAATGCGCCTTCAGTTTTTCAGTCCTTTATGCATGACATTTTCCGGAAGTATCTGGATAAATTTTTGATTGTTTATCTGGATGATATTTTGGTTTTTTCTGATAATTGGGATTCGCATGTGGAGCAGGTCAGGTTGGTCTTTAGAATTTTGCGTGAAAATTCTTTGTTTGTCAAGGGCTCAAAGTGTCTCTTTGGTGTACAGAAGGTTCCCTTTTTGGGGTTCATTTTTTCCCCTTCTGCTGTGGAGATGGACCCAGTCAAAGTCCGAGCTATTCTTGATTGGACTCAGCCCTCGTCAGTTAAGAGTCTTCAGAAGTTCTTGGGCTTCGCTAACTTCTACCGTCGTTTTATCGCTAATTTTTCTAGCATTGTGAAACCTTTGACGGATATGACCAAGAAGGGCTCCGATGTAGCTAACTGGGCTCCTGCTGCCGTGGAGGCTTTCCAGGAGTTGAAACGCCGGTTTACTTCGGCGCCTGTTTTGTGCCAGCCTGACGTCTCACTTCCCTTTCAGGTTGAGGTGGATGCTTCGGAGATTGGGGCAGGGGCCGTTTTGTCGCAGAGAGGCCCTGGTTGCTCTGTTATGAAACCTTGTGCCTTTTTCTCTAGGAAGTTTTCTCCTGCCGAGCGAAATTATGATGTGGGCAATCGGGAGTTGTTGGCCATGAAATGGGCATTTGAGGAGTGGCGTCATTGGCTCGAGGGTGCTAAGCATCGTGTGGTGGTCTTGACTGATCACAAAAATCTGATGTATCTCGAGTCTGCTAAACGCCTTAATCCGAGACAGGCCCGCTGGTCATTGTTTTTCTCCCGCTTTGATTTTGTTGTCTCGTATTTACCAGGTTCAAAGAATGTGAAGGCCGATGCTCTTTCTAGGAGCTTTGTGCCTGATGCTCCTGGAGTCGCGGATCCTGTTGGTATTCTTAAAGATGGAGTTATCTTGTCAGCTATTTCTCCGGATCTGCGACGTGTGTTGCAGAGATTTCAGGCTGATAGGCCTGAGTCTTGTCCACCTGACAGACTGTTTGTCCCGGATAAGTGGACCAGCAGAGTCATTTCCGAGGTTCATTCCTCGGTGTTGGCAGGTCACCCGGGAATTTTTGGCACCAGAGATCTGGTGGCCAGGTCCTTTTGGTGGCCTTCCTTGTCAAGGGATGTGCGTTCATTTGTGCAGTCCTGTGGGACTTGTGCTCGAGCTAAGCCTTGCTGTTCTCGTGCCAGCGGTTTGCTCTTGCCCTTGCCTGTCCCGAAGAGACCTTGGACACATATCTCCATGGATTTCATTTCTGATCTTCCGCTATCTCAGGGCATGTCCGTTATCTGGGTGATATGTGATCGCTTCTCTAAGATGGTCCATTTGGTTCCTTTGCCTAAGCTGCCTTCCTCTTCCGATCTGGTTCCTGTGTTTTTCCAGAACGTGGTTCGTTTGCACGGCATCCCTGAGAATATTGTGTCAGACAGAGGATCCCAGTTCGTTTCCAGGTTCTGGCGATCCTTTTGTAGTAGGATGGGCATTGATTTGTCGTTTTCGTCTGCTTTCCATCCTCAGACGAATGGACAGACGGAGCGAACCAATCAGACTTTGGAGGCTTATTTGAGGTGTTTTGTCTCTGCTGATCAGGACGATTGGGTGACATTCTTGCCGTTGGCTGAGTTTGCCCTTAATAATCGGGCTAGTTCCGCCACCTTGGTTTCGCCTTTTTTCTGCAACTCTGGTTTCCATCCTCGCTTTTCTTCGGGTCATGTGGAGCCTTCTGACTGTCCTGGGGTGGATTCTGTGGTGGATAGGTTGCAGCAGATCTGGAATCATGTGGTGGACAACTTGAAGTTGTCACAGGAGAAGGCTCAGCGCTTTGCCAACCGCCGCCGCGGTGTGGGTCCCCGACTACGCGTTGGGGATTTGGTATGGCTTTCTTCCCGCTTTGTTCCTATGAAGGTCTCCTCTCCCAAATTTAAACCTCGTTTTATTGGGCCTTACAAGATATTGGAAATCCTTAATCCTGTATCTTTTCGTCTGGATCTTCCTGTGTCGTTTGCTATTCACAATGTATTTCATAGGTCCTTGTTGCGGCGGTACATTGTGCCTGTAGTTCCTTCTGCTGAGCCTCCTGCTCCGGTGTTGGTTGAGGGCGAGTTGGAGTACGTGGTGGAGAAGATCTTGGATTCTCGCCTCTCCAGGCGGAGGCTTCAGTACCTGGTCAAGTGGAAGGGCTATGGTCAGGAGGATAATTCCTGGGTGGTCTCCTCTGATGTTCATGCGGCCGATTTAGTTCGTGCCTTTCATGCCGCTCATCCTGATCGCCCTGGTGGTCGTGGTGAGGGTTCGGTGACCCCTCACTAAGGGGGGGGTACTGTTGTGAATTTGCTTTTTGCTCCCTCTAGTGGTTACTAGTTTTTTGACTCTGGTTTTTCTGTCATTCCTTTTATCCGCACCTGGGTCGTTAGTTAGGGGTGTTGCTATATAAGCTCCCTGGACCTTCAGTTCAATGCCTGGCAACGTAGTTATCAGAGCTAGTCTGCTGTGCTCTTGTCTACTGATCCTGGTTCCAGTTATATCAGCTAAGTCTGCCTTTTGCTTTTTGCTATTTGTTTTGGTTTTGTATTTTTGTCCAGCTTGTTCCAAATCTATATCCTGACCTTTGCTGGAAGCTCTAGGGGGCTGGTGTTCTCCCCCCGGACCGTTAGACGGTTCGGGGGTTCTTGAATTTCCAGTGTGGATTTTGATAGGGTTTTTGTTGACCATATAAGTTACCTTTCTTATTTCTGCTATCAGTAAGCGGGCCTCTCTGTGCTAAACCTGGTTCATTTCTGTGTTTGTCATTTCCTCTTACCTCACCGTCATTATTTGTGGGGGGCTTCTATCCAGCTTTGGGGTCCCCTTCTCTGGAGGCAAGAAAGGTCTTTGTTTTCCTCTACTAGGGGTAGCTAGATTCTCCGGCTGGCGCGTGTCATCTAGAATCAACGTAGGAATGATCCCCGGCTACTTCTAGTGTTGGCGTTAGGAGTAGATATATGGTCAACCCAGTTACCACTGCCCTATGAGCTGGATTTTTGTATTCTGCAGACTTCCACGTTCCTCTGAGACCCTCGCCATTGGGGTCATAACAGTGCCCCTGCCTGGTGTTGTCCTCAACTAAATAAAGCTGAGCTTCAACCTTCTGCTCCAAATTACCATTTTAAAAAATGCAATAGGCTTTTCCGGCCTACTAAAGGTGTCTGTCTGTGTGCCCCTGCCTGGTGTTGTCCTCAACTAAATAAAGCTGAGCTTCAACCTTCTGCTCCAAATTACCATTTTAAAAAATGCAATAGGCTTTTCCGGCCTACTAAAGGTGTCTGTCTGTGTGCCCCTGCCTGGTGTTGTCCTCAACTAAATAAAGCTGAGCTTCAACCTTCTGCTCCAAATTACCATTTTAAAAAATGCAATAGGCTTTTCCGGCCTACTAAAGGTGTCTGTCTGTGTGCCCCTGCCTGGTGTTGTCCTCAACTAAATAAAGCTGAGCTTCAACCTTCCGGCTCTCATTAAGTGGTTTTAAAAAAAAAAAATGGTGGTTAGGGCCTACTAACGGCTTCTGCCCCTCCCTGGTGTTGTCCTCAACTAAATAAAGCTGAGCTTCAACCTTCTGCTCCAAATTACCATTTTAAAAAATGCAATAGGCTTTTCCGGCCTACTAAAGGTGTCTGTCTGTGTGCCCCTGCCTGGTGTTGCCCTCAACTAAATAAAGCTGAGCTTCAACCTTCTGCTCCAAATTACCATTTTAAAAAATGCAATAGGCTTTTCCGGCCTACTAAAGGTGTCTGTCTGTGTGCCCCTGCCTGGTGTTGTCCTCAACTAAATAAAGCTGAGCTTCAACCTTCTGCTCCAAATTACCATTTTAAAAAATGCAATAGGCTTTTCCGGCCTACTAAAGGTGTCTGTCTGTGTGCCCCTGCCTGGTGTTGTCCTCAACTAAATAAAGCTGAGCTTCAACCTTCTGCTCCAAATTACCATTTTAAAAAATGCAATAGGCTTTTCCGGCCTACTAAAGGTGTTTGTCTGTGTGCCCCTGCCTGGTGTTGTCCTCAACTAAATAAAGCTGAGCTTCAACCTTCCGGCTCTCATTAAGTGGTTTTAAAAAAAAAAAATGGTGGTTAGGGCCTACTAACGGCTTCTGCCCCTCCCTGGTGTTGCCCTCAACTAAATAAAGCTGAGCTTCAACCTTCTGCTCCAAATTACCATTTTAAAAAATGCAATAGGCTTTTCCGGCCTACTAAAGGTGTCTGTCTGTGTGCCCCTGCCTGGTGTTGTCCTCAACTAAATAAAGCTGAGCTTCAACCTTCCGGCTCTCATTAAGTGGTTTTAAAAAAAAAAAATGGTGGTTAGGGCCTACTAACGGCTTCTGCCCCTCCCTGGTGTTGCCCTCAACTAAATAAAGCTGAGCTTCAACCTTCTGCTCCAAATTACCATTTTAAAAAATGCAATAGGCTTTTCCGGCCTACTAAAGGTGTCTGTCTGTGTGCCCCTGCCTGGTGTTGTCCTCAACTAAATAAAGCTGAGCTTCAACCTTCTGCTCCAAATTACCATTTTAAAAAATGCAATAGGCTTTTCCGGCCTACTAAAGGTGTCTGCCCCTCCCTGGTGTTGTCCTCAACTGAACAAAGCTGAGCTCCCACATTCTGGCTTTCGCCCTATACTATCAGATATTAAACTGCATTTGGCCTACTAGTGTGGTTAGGCCCTTGAAACAGTGTCTGCTGCTCTTGGGTTTGCTACTCCACTGAACAAAGCAATGCCGCCTGTTTAGTCCTGTTACCAATTTTGAACTGCATGTAGCCTACTTTATTCTTTGGCCCTATATCTGTTTCCTCCTCATCCTGCCCATTGCCCAGCCACTGCTAAATGAGTCTGCTGGTACATTGACCTAGACCACTACATTCCCCTTGTACTCTACACAGCCAGAATCTGACCCTGCTGAAAGTAAGGTTCCCCTTCCCGCATGTTATACCACCTTACACAGGGACAAAGAGGAAGGTGCAGATGAAAGTGCAGGTTCCTTCATCAGGTGGGGGGGCATACTCGTTGGCGACGTCACTGGCACAGGGCCCCTCAGAGTACGCAAAAGTGTCGCTGCTGGTGGGAGGCGCCCCCGCCATGCAAACACACCGCCGTACTTTGAGGGGCCCTGTGCCAGTGGCAATGCGAACGAGTGGGCCCCCCCCTGCTTGCTCAGGATCACAGCACTTGCAACGTTTAAATACTTACCTTTCCCTGCAACACCGCCGTGACGTAGTCCGCATTTCCTGGGCCCACGAAAAACTTGAGCCAGCCCTACTCCCCCCACAACTTTCCCCCAATTCCCTATGCCCAACTATTATTATACAGTTAATTAAGATTGGCAAGCTTCAGAAACAAGAATGGATGTTTTTGGCATTAAAATGGGCACTGTAGGTGTTTTCCTGGCCTCCACTCACTGCCGACTATGCTTCCCCATTGACTTGCATTGGGTTTCGTGTTTCGGTCGATCCCTGACTTTTAGCGATAATCGGCCGACTGCACTCGACTCGACTCTGGACAAAATCGGGTTTCCCAAAACCCTACTCGATCTTAAAAAAATGAAAGTCGCTCAACCCTAGTGATGAATGATCACTAAAATGCTCAGGTGCTCAGTGCTCGAAGTCAAGCAAATCGTAATGCTCATGTGCTCGTCCCAAGTAACAAGTATAATGGAAGTCAATGGGAAACTCAAGCATTTTTCTCGCACCACCCACACCCCAGAGATCTGGAAGTGTCTAAAAATTGCTCAAATCGATGGAAACAGCGCTGAAATAACATGAGAACTGCACGGAAAAGACCCCTGTAAACATATCTGAATCCCATGTCGCTGCTGGAAATAATGTTGTTAGAGTATTATGCCACTTTTAGGGGCTGACAATAAAACATACAAAACTGAAGATAAAATGGATTTTACTTAAAAAAAATGTTAATAAACATTCTTTCCAGGATAATGACTTGCATTTAATGCAAAATAAGTAAGAGAAAAAAATTCTCCACCACACCTTGGGCTATGTCTTTGCATGTTTGCATTGCTTTTAATGGTAAAAAAACATTCACCAGGAAAGGTAATTTTTATCATTTTAATACCTTATCTGGCTATGTGGTGTGTGAGACATAATCAGACACATCCTGTTTAATTTATATAGTAGGGACTCTGAAAGTCACAAAAAAAAAATTTCAGGGCCATCAGGCGACCATGACTATTTGTAGAGGGCCGTCAGGCGGCCCTTACTATTGTTAGAGGGCCATCAGGAGGCTCTCAATATAATTTTAGAGGGCCATCAGCCAGCGCTCACTAAGCATCTTTGGAGGGCGAGCAGATGGCTATGCTTTGCATAGCCGTATAGTGCTACTGCAATATAATTTATCCATCTAAGTTGGGCAAATTTTCTTCTTCGTATTACTACTGTAAAGTTTGAAACTTGGAGGGCCAGCCGGCAGCCCCCACTATTTTTGGAGAACCAGCAGGCATCTTGTGGACAGATGAAACCAAGATAGATCTTTTTGATACAACACATCATTCTACTGTTTACTGTGAATGGAATAAGGCCTACAAATAAAATAAGTTACAGTCAAATATGGTGGAAATTCAGAAAATTTTGGGGTTGTTTTGCAGCCTCTGGCACTGGGTGCCTTGACGGTGTGCAAGGCATCCGGAAATGTGAAGATTCTGAAAGGATTTAGGGTCGCAATATAGTGAACAGTATTGGAAAGTTGAGTTTGCTTCTTAGGTCATGGGTCTTCCAGCTGGATTATGAACCCAAACATACTTCAAGAAGCATCCAGAAATAGATGGAAACAAAGTAATGGAGAATTCAGAAGTAGTAATTCCAGCTCTAGCGTAAAGTCTCCCACCACTACCTCTTACATACAGATGCTACAGAGAAACTGCAAATGGACATATTAAGTTAGTTAATTTTGCCTGCTTTGATGAATTTCTTAGTACAGATTAAAAAAAAACAACTCTGTCAATGAGAGCATGTAAAAAAGCTGCAGCCATGATTATAATTTATAAGGCAATAATCCCGGCTAGATTCTTGTAATACGCTATCTTTACTGCCACACATTACCGTAGACGAATTGTAGATAAGAGTGGTATTATTGTAGAATATAGAAGGGATTTGAATCGGCTCTGAAAGATATTTTCAGCAACAATCTGTGGATGAATGCAAGCAACCCTGCCAGTCTTGATGAATTTCTGAGTACAGATCACCGTAAAAAAACATGAATCTGTCGCTGAGGGCATTGAAAAAAGCAGCAACAAGGATTATAATTTATAAGGTCATAATCCCTGACTAGATGCCTGTCATACGCTATCCATACTGCCACACCTCATCACAGATGAATTGCAGATAAGAGCGGTGTTATTACAGAATAGAATCTATTTGAATTAGCACTGAAACAAGCTATTAGTTTAACGAAGCAGCATCAAGGACTGTTATTTCATCAACCGTGCTGGGAAACATAGTGGAGATTTCGCATCTAATCAGTCTGATATGGAGGAGAACAGGATCTTTTGTATTTACTGTACAAAGTCTCCTGTCTTAGCTGTGAAATCCTGTATGCAGTGTGAGAATTCAATTCCCTATGTGACATCACCTGACAGCCTACAACAAGACACCTGATCATATACTAATAGAACCCATTGGCTCTTTTGGTTTCCACAAATGTTCCCTCAAACAGAAGGTGGAGCCTCAGAAAAGCATTTTTTTCCAATTACTAAGGAGTGGGTCTCCTAGACTGTTAAAACATATGCACTAAGTACAAGGGATGCCAAAAATTAGAAGGAGACACTCCAATACTCCTTTAAAGAGATGTAGTGGAAGACATCAGAAAACATTTTTTCCCCTTTATTAAGGAGTGGGTATCCTAGATTAGAGTTGAGCGACTTGAACTTTTTTCGGATCGAGTCGGGTTTCGCAAAACACGACTTTGTCAAAAGTCAGGTCGGGTGAAATCGGCCGATTATTGCGTAAAGTCGGGGCCTCGGGGGCCGACTGAAACATGAAACCCAATGCAAGTCAATGGGGAATCAAAGTCGGCAGTGAGTGGAGGACAGGAAAACACCTACAGTGCCCATTTTAATGCTAAAAACATCAATTCTTATTACTGAAGCTTGTCAATCTTAATTTACTTTATAATAATAGTTAGGCATTGAAAACGGGGTCATTTGGCTAAAGTTGTGGGGGGGTAGGGCTGGCTCAAGTTTTTCGTGGGCCCAGGAAACGCGGAATACGTCACGGCTGTGGAGCAGGGAGAGGTAAGTATTTCAACTTTGCAAGTGCTGTGATCCTGAGCAAGCAGGGGGGCCCACTCGTTGACATTGGCACTGGCACAGGGCCCCTCATAGTACGGCGGTGTGTTTGATGGCGGGTGGCGCCTCCCACCGGCAGAGACACTTTTGAGTACTACGAGGGGCCCTGTGCCAGTGACGTCACCAACGAGTATGCCCCCACCTGATGAAGGAACCTACACTTTCATCTGCACCTTCCTCTTTGTCCCCGTGTAAGGTGGTATAGTATGCGGGAAGGGGAACCTGACTTTCAGCAGGGTCAGATTGTGGCTGTGTAGCGTGCAAGGGGAATGTAGTGGTCTGGGTCAATGTACCAGCAGACTCATCTAGCAGTGGCTGGGCAATGGGAAGGATGAGGAGGAAACACAGATATAGGCCCAAATAATAAAGTGGGCTAAATGCAGTTCAAATGTGGTAACAGGATTAAACAGGCGGCATTGCTTTGTTCAGTGGAGGACAACTGTAATGAGAGGCTGACACAGTGAGTAGGCCCAAATAAGTAAGTAGGCTAAATGTAGTTCAAAATTGGTAACAGGACTAAACTGGCGGCATTGCTTTGTTCAGCGGAGGACAACTGTAAGGAGTGGCTGACACAGTGAGTAGGCCCAAATAAGTAAGTAGGCTAAATGCAGTTCAAAATTGGTAATAGGACTAACCAGGCGACATTGCTTTGTTCTGCGGAGGACAACTGTAAGGAGTGGAAGACACAGTTAGTAGGCCCTAATAATAAAGTAGGCTAAATGTCTGCCAAAAATTTTTTCATAAATAAACAGGTGGCATAGCTAGGTACAGGGGTGGGCTCCTCTGCTGAGTAGCAGACAGTGGTAGTAGGCGCAAAGTATTAACTGGTCTAAATTGAGGCCAGGGCCCCTGTATATTTTAACTATCATCTATCATTTCAACAAATTTATATTGGCAGTGCCATTGAAGGATTTAACAGCACAGACTACACAGTGGAGGAGCTGGGAGAGGTAAGTATTGCAAGTGGTAGAGCACTGTAGCACTGTTCGAGCTGTGGGGGAACACTCTCTCTCGTGGGTGGCGGTACTGGCACAGTTCCCCTCATATTACGACGGTGTGTCTGACGTTGGTTGTGCACCACCACCATCAGAGACACTTCATTGTACTATGAGGGACCCTGTGCCAGTGCCGTCGCCCAAGAGTGGCCACACCCACCTGTCCAGGCAAATGGCACACGCATGGGTGCTTGCGCCAGGTGGTGACCATGGCCCTGTGAGGGGAGTCAGCCCATTTAGAGAGGTATAAAAATGGCCTATGGTGGACATTCAGCAGCTGCAAATGGAGGAATTGGAGAAGTCAGTAAGAGGAGGCCAAAAGTAAGACATTTTTCAGGCAAGCTACGTGTCAGCAGGGGAAGGTGGGGCCAAATAATTTGAAATCCATGATTGGTTCATTTTAATGAAGGTTAGCTCATCAACATTTCGGGTAGCCAGAAGTGTCCTTTTTTCGGTCAGTATTGAACCAGCAGCACTGAAGACTCTTTCTGATAGCACACTAGCAGCAGGGCATGCGAGCTCCTGTAATGCATATTCTGCCAATTCAGGCCAGGTGTCTATTTTAGATGCCCAGTAATCAAAGGGGAATGACTTGTGAGGGAGAACATCGATAAGGGCGGAAAAGTAGTTCATAACCATACTGGAAAAATGCTGTCTCCTGTCACTTTGAATCGATGCAGCAGTACCTGTCGTGTCAGTGGTCGTTGCAAAATCACTCCACAACCTGGTCATAAAACCCCTCTGTCCAATGTCACTTCGGATTTGTGCACCTCTAACACCTCTGCCATGTTACCCACTACGGCTCGTGTAAGAACCATCACCGCCACTGTGTGCTGGGAATGCCTGAACCAAACGGTCTACAAGAGTTGCTTGTTTGGTAGCCAATATTTGCTCAAGGTTCTCATGTGGCATGATATTTTGTAATTTTCCTTTATATCGTGGATCCAGGAGGCAGGCCAACCAGTAATCGTCATCGGTCATCATTTTGATAATGCGGGGGTCCCGTTTTGGGATACGCAAGCCATACTCAGCCATGTGGGCCAATGTTGCAGGTGTCAATTCACTGCTTGTGCTGGGTTGAGGAGCACTTTCTTGCAAATCAACATCACTTGTGTCCCGCAAAAACCCTGTACCTGACCTTGCAACGCCACCAGTTTCTACACTGTGTTCCAAATTATTATGCACAAAGAGTTTAGGAGTGATACGGTTAGAATTTTTTTGTTTGTCATTTAAACTCATTGATGGCGATGTGCCACCAGTTTCTATTGCCCCCTGAGAAGCATCCTCCTCCCATAAATATTCATCCCCATCATCCTCCTCCTCCTCCTCTTCATCCGCCACGTCGTCCAGGAGAGTTCCCTGAGCTGACAATGGCTGACTGTCATCAAGGCTTCCCTCCTCTTCGGCTGCAGATGCCTGCTCCTTAATGTGCATCAAACTTTGCATCAGCAGACGCATTAGTGGGATGCTCATGCTTATGATGGCGTCGTCTGCACTTACAAGCCGTGTGCATTCCTCAAAACACTGAAGGACTTGACAGAGGTCTTGTAGCTTCGACCACTGCACACCAGATAACTCCATGTCTGCCATCCAAGTGCCTGCCCGTGTATGTGTATCCTCCCACAAATAAATTACAGCACGCCTCTGTTCGCACAGCCTCTGAAGCATGTGCAGTGTGGAGTTCCACCTTGTTGCAACGTCGATTATTAGGCGGTGCTGGGGAAGATTCAGCGATTGCTGATGGTTCAGCATACAGCTGGAGTGTATGGGTGACCTGCGGATGTGCGAGCAAAGTCTTCGCACCTTCAGGAGCAGGGCTGGTAACCCCGGATAATTTTTCAGGAAGCACTGCACCACCATGTTCAAGGTGTGAGCCAGGCAAGGTATGTGTTTCAGTTCTGAAAGAGCTATGGCAGCCATAAAATTCCTTCCGTTATCACTGACTACCTTGCCTGCCTCAAGATGTACACTGCCCAGCCATGACTGAGTTTCTTGCTGCAAGTACTCGGCCAGTACTTCCGCGGTGTGTCTGTTGTCGTCCAAACACTTTATTTGTAACACAGTCTGCTGACGCTTACCACTAGCTGTTTGATAATGGGACACCTCGTGTGCAACACTGGCAGCTGCAGATGGAGTTGTCGTGCGACTGCGCTTTGTGGACGAGCTTTCTCTTCTGGAGGAGGAGGAGGAGGGGTGGCGAATGCCTACAGTCAATTGTTTCCTAGACCGTGGGCTAGGCAGAACTGTCCCACTATGGCTGTCCCCAGTGGACCCTGCATCCACCACATTAACCCAGTGCACCGTGATGGACACGTAACGTCCCTGGCCATGCCTACTGGTCCATGCATCTGTTGTGAGGTGCACCTTTCCACTGACTGATTGCCTCAGTGCATGGACAATGCGGTCTTTGACATGCTGGTGGAGGGCTGGGATGGCTTTTCTCGCAAAGAAGTGCCGACTGGGTAGGTCATAGCATGGTACTGCGTAGGCCATCAGGTCTTTGAAAGTTTCGCTTTCAACCAACCGGTAGGGCATCATCTCTCAGATTAGTCTAGCAATGTGGGCGTTCAAACCCTGTGTACGCGGATGAGAGGATGAGTACTTTCTTTTCCAAACGAGCGTCTCTAGTAGGGTGAGCTGGACTGGAGAGCTGCATATGGTGGAACTAGCGGTGGTGGTGATGGTGGACATGGCGGATTGAGAGAGGGTTGGTGATGGTATTCTTGATGTTGGCCTACATACAGTGTTTCCTTCCAATAACCTTGTGATTCCCTGACTGCTTTGGCCTTGCGACGATACCTCCACATTTGCTGCTGGTGGTGTCCTAACCGGTGGGCTTACAGTGAGGGAAGCAATGTATCGTTGCTGACTACCTTCATTCTGAGCAGGTGCACCAACGGTACGAGATGTTTGGTAGTTACTCCTGGCTTGCAAGTGCATGCTGGTTAAATGTCTACGCATGCACGTTGTTTTTAAATTTTGAAGATTCTTCCCTCTGCTAAAGGTCTTTGAGCATTTCTTACAGATAACTTTTGACTGATCATTCGGATTTTGGATAAAAAATTGCCACACTGCACTCTTCCTACTATCGAATACCTTTTCAGGCATTGCACACTGTGCTACTTTCACTGGATGGCCACGCTGTCCTAAAACTGTTTTTGTTTTTGACACATGTTTTTGGCCTGATACGGGCCTGCCAGATGACAGCTGTTGCGATGTAGATGGCTTCTGCGGATCATCCTCCTCCGCTTCTGAGCTACTTGCAGCGGCACCCTCTTCCCCAATGGCTGCCAATCTGGGTCAACAACTGGGTCATCTATCACCTCATCTTCAATGTCATGTGCACCTTCCTCTGTGTCACCGTGTAAGGTGCTATAGCGTTCTGGACGGGGCACCATAGTCTCATCAGGGTCAGATTTTGTCTCAGTACACTGTGAGGGCAATGTAGTGATCTGAGTCAATGGAACAGCATAATAATCTAGCTGTGGCTGTGCATCAGTGCACTCCATGTCCGATTCATCTTGTAATGTGTAGTTAACAATTTCCCTTTCTAACCCAGGCACGGTATGTGTAAAGAGCTCCATGGAGTAAACTGTGGTGTTGCCTGACGCATCCTTCACTTTTGGTTTGGGTGAAGGACACAAGGAAACGTCTTGTTCCTGACTGGGAGCATCCACTGATGACTCGCTGCTTTTATATTTTGAACTTTCTGAAGAGGAGGCGAAAGAGCTAGAGGCTGAGTCAGCAAGGAAAGCCAAAACTTTTTCCTGCTGCTCCGGCTTTAAAAGCGGTTTTTCTACTCCAAGATAAGGGAGCCTTCGAGGCCTTGTGTAGCCAGACGATGACGCTGGCTCAACACCTCCAGCCTTAAGTGCTATTTTGCTTTTCCCACTACCACCAGATGCTCCACCACCACCACCGCCATCAGTACCAACTGGCAACAACCGCCTACGGCCTCTTCCACCAGACTTCCTCATTTTTGGGAAAATCTAACCAAAATAACAACCGTTATATGGTACTGTAAAACAAGGTAGAAGGTGTATATAAACTTGTTGAGAATTTAAATCTCCCTTTTTATTTTGGGGAGACTGAACCAAAACTCAGGCCCAGTGTATAACACAACACAATGTAAGTGGCAGAACGTGGCTGGCTGATATACGACAAACTAACAGAATTGACGTATATCCACTTTGTGACAATTTGAATCTCCCTTTTTTGGGGGGGAGACAGCACCACAACTCAGGCCCAGGGTATAACACAACACAATGTAAGTGGCAGAACGTGGCTGGCTGATATACGACAAACTAACAGAACTGACGTATATCCACTTTGTGACAATTTGAATCTCCCTTTTTGGGGGGGGGAGACAGCACCACAACTCAGGCCCAGTGTGTAACACAGCACAATGTAAGTGGCAGAACGTGGCTGGCTGATATACGACAAACTAACAGAACTGACGTATATCCACTTTGTGACAATTTGAATCTCCCTTTTTTTGGGGCGAGACAGCACCACAACTCAGGCCCAGTGTGTAACACAACACAATGTAAGTGGCAGAAAGTGGCTGGAAGATATCTGAAAAAATCCAAGGACTGTAGTACAATGTCAATCTCCCTACAAGATCTCAGGACAAGTATGGCAACAGCAAAAAGGACTGCTGCACACAAAAGTGTGGACAAATAAACAAGATAACTGCAGAAAGGAGCAACAGGATTTTTGCTTTTAAAAAAGCAGTTGGTTTGCACAGCAGCGTGCAAACAGCAATGCAGCTATCAGGGATCCTTATAAGGCAGCCTAATAAGCTACAGAGCTGATGCACAAAAAATAGCCTCCACTGTCCCTGCAAAAAAAGGTGGTGTTGGACAGTGGAAATCGCTACAGCACAAGCGGTTTGGGGGTTAATCTTCCCTCCCTAACTCTATCCCTTCTTCTGACGAAGCTGCAGCAACCTCTCCCTATGCTGAGATCGGCAGAAGTAAGATGGCGGTCGGCGTGCCCCTTTATAGCCCCTGTGACGCCTCAGAAAGCAAGCCAATCACTGTCATGCCCTTCTCTAAGATGGTGCGGACCGAGACCTATGTCATCACGCTGCCCACAGTCTGCGTCCTCCTTTATTGGCTGAGAAATGGCACTGAACGCATCATACAAAACGCGACTTTGGCTCGAAGATCGGCGACCTCATGACCGATCCCACACTAGGATCGGGTCGGGTTTTATGAAACCCGACTTTGCCGAAAGTCGGCGATTTTTTAATTTGTCCAATCCGTTTCGCTCAACACTATCCTAGACTAGTAATGTGCATACACTATTTGCATCAGCTGAAAAACATTTACACTGAAGAGCAAAAGGGTAACAATATTTTGAACTTTTGACTTTCATGCTTCATACAGTATCTCATTATCCACTTCTGCTTTGACCTTGAGACTGCCATCATTTGATAGACAATCATCTTGAATATCTAATACTTCAATTTGACTTACAACTATTTACCATATGATTAGTTACACAGATTCTCGTCATATTACTGCATTGTTACTGTTTTGCTTCTAAAGACCTAAATTTTAACTTGTATTATTTTGTTAGTATTTTGTAAATCCACCTTTGGTTTTCAACATTGCCTGAATCCAATCCATGTTCTCAATTAGATTCAAGCATGTGTTCACCGAAATTTGATCTCAGGGCTCTTCTACAAGTTCCCAAATTTGGTGCATACTCGTTGACTCACTTGGGTATGTATAGTTTTTTCTTCAAATCACCAGTTTCATATCTTTAAATGTACACTTTTTGTATTTGATAGCAAACTGGCACTGACACTTCTTATGACAATATTGGCCACCATTCCAGACTTGTGTAATGTGCGTCGCACGGTGCTTGCATTGACATATGTGATTACACTATTATTAAGCATACGAGCCACCTCCACTGCCATGTTTGTCATGCCAGAGCTGGTAGACCTTGGGATGAGCTGACTTGTTCACTTCAATATTTTGCCTGGATGTCCACCTTTTGGCCTCTGAATGGATGGATGGTTTGTTTCGTATTCTCCCAACTGTCATGGCACTCACGTGATGCAGTTTGGAAATTTTCTTGGCCAAGAGACCGCTATCAATGAGCTGGATGATGCTGTTTTTCTTTTCTTGGGAAATAGTCTTCATGGTTGCTCATCGAATCAAACCAATGACGTTTCAATTGGGAATCAACATAAGACACTGAGCTATTAGGGAATGTGAAAACAGGTTGTATTTTGTAGTATTCAGGAAGAAAAACATTTTTCCACCACCAGGAGCAAAACAGAAACAATGCTGTGATATAAGATTCTGCATAACTAATTATATGCTAAATAGTTGTAAGTCAAATTTATGTATAAGGATGCCAAGATGATTGTCTATAAAATGATGGTAGCCGCACGATCAAAGCAGTAGTGGATGGTGAGATATGAAGCCTGAAAGTCAAAAGTTCAAAACATTATTACCCTTTTGCTCTTCTCTGTATATATCAAAGAATGTTAAAAGTAGGACCTTTGGTACTGTTCCCCTGCCTCTGCTGCATCTGGTGTGTGTCTCCTTCGTCTCTACACCTTGGTTGTGACCTCTGCTGCCAGGGTTGTCAGATGGGAATTTTTTTAATAATTCTTCAACTAGGTCTCTGGAAGGGTGACCAACCAGTAATTACGGTTGGCCAAAGCGCGTACAACGCGAACGGTAACGGAACATAAACTCAGCCATGTATGCCACACTGCCAACAGCCAAGACTGCTCTATCCCCATCAAGAGGACAACTGTCTATCTTCTCTTCCTCATCCTCCCTCTCCTCCTCATCTTTAGGCCATCCATGCTGAACAGACGGGATGAAGGTGGTGGGGGTAGTACTGTTTACAGTGCAGGCAACCAGCTCCTATTACTCCTCCTCCTCCTCTTCATTATTACTCAGTCCAAGGTGTGAAGATAAGATGAGGCTGGGCTGTGTAGCATCACCCAGTAAAGTTTCTTGCTCCACCTCAACTTGTGCTGCCTACGAATCCTCCTCTTATTGTAAGCAGCAAGCATGTCAGTGGACAGAGACTCTGATTATGTCGTCATCACTGCTCACCATCATGGTCAAGTCCTCAAAGTTTTGGAGAACCACGCAAATGTCAGACATCCATGCCCACTCATAAGCTATTATGTGTGGAGCCTGACAGGAATACGACGGGTATGGTGTAGCTGGTATTCAACAACTGCGTTCTGCTGCTCATCAAGCCTTGTTAACATATGTAATGTTGCATTCCAACGCGTGGTGACATCGCACAGCAGTCAGTGAGCTGGAAATTGCAAACACTGGTGCAGCACTGCCAGCGTTGTGGCACCTATAGCCGACTTGCAAAAATGGCTACCAGTTATATATACAGTATATATGGGGAGTCACCTAGTAAATAGGATCAGAAGCTCCCCCTGGTGGCCTGGAGTGTGAATGTGTTGCATGTTTGTGATACCTGGATGCAGTTATCCTTCCTTGCCTCCAAACGTAGCATCACTCTCCCCGGGAGGAAAGCAATACCACTGTGACGACCAGGACCCTGGGGCTCCACATGGACACAATAGATACCAGTTGTTTCTCCACAATTATGTGTGAAGTTTATTTTTGCAAGGAGGACATGGAATATGCTCTGAGGAAACTGGATGATACAAAGTTTTCTGTTATAATGGTGAGGCCTCTTACATTTGTGACTGTGCTTAAAGACATGTTGTGGATTGTCCCCAACAAGTGGAGAAGGATGATTGGAATCATATCACGTCTGGCTAATTAAGATGGGGGAGCATTGTGAAGACACATCATTGTATCTTAAATAGCCAGACATAAATTGTGTAGGCCCAGAATCATTGTATGAAGTATTGACTCTTCTTGTAGGATGAATATTTACATCTAATATTATCTCCTACAGTTTATTTTCTGTTATCTTTGTAAAACAGTAATGGATGGCTACAGAACAATGATGATTGTTGCATTGTCCTTGCCTGCCAGTTTGTTTGCATTCTAAACAGAGGAGGAAATTCCATGCAAATATGAAATAATCAAGTAATGCTACTTGATCATCTCTTCACCATTCTTCCCTTTATCTTTGATGCTGGACTGAAGGACACTTGTTAAATCTAAAAATAGGTTACATGCCTCTGTATAAAGAGACTGAGTGACAGAGATGGAGAGAGAGACAGCCAGAGAGATTCTTGGCTACTGTGCTGGGACTGTTTTATGTGTTATCTGCCTGTTTTGTGGATCACACTGTTTTACCCTCACCCTGTGTTGTCTGAGTAGACTTACGCCCACATTAAAGGGATAGCGGGCATTCGAAGGGACTATCCCTGGTCCATGCGGTTTCAGCTAGCGGACCCGGGGCGCCCGGCGACCCCCGTTTCCACACTGATGTTGACCTTTTGGAGATGGAGGGGAAGGAGGAGGAGTTGCAGGAACTGCTGTAGAAGGTGGAGGAAACCCTGACTGAACCAGGGACCGTAATCCTGGGCGTCAGTAGCACGTGTTCTGTCCCAGGGTCCGATTAGGTCCCGGCTTCCACAATGTTCACCCAGTGTGCTGTCATATAAATGTAGCGTCCCTGGCTACAACCACTTGTCCATGTGTCTGTGGTTAAGTGGACCTTCCCAGTAACAGCATTGGTCAGGGCATGGCTGATGTTATTGGACACGTGCTTGTGTAAGGCGGTGACTGCACACCGGGAGAAATAGTGGCGGCTGGGAACTGAGTACAGAGGGATGACCGCAGCTAGGAAGTTAAGGAAATCTTCCATCTCCACAAGACTAAATGGCAACAATTCCAGGGCAAGCAGTCTGGAAATGTGGCCTTTTAGTATTGTGCCCTGTGGGTGGGTGGCTGCATATATAGGCTTGCATTCCTAGGACTGGAGTAGGTAGAAATGAACGCTGCACTGGGACAAGGACATGGATGCTGACGGTTGTTGAAAATGTGCAACGACAGGTGCAGGGTAAGAAGCATCTTCACCTGCATCATGGACAGGGTATTGGTGTGGACGTAGAAAAGGGGAAGAAGCAGTGGTGTCACCCGCAGACACCTTTTCTGTACCCTGGCTTTCGGCCCAACTAGTCGGATGATTTGCTCTTTTGTGACTGAGCATGCTGGTGGTGGACAGGCTGGTAGTTATGTTGGCCCTGCTAATGCTGGCATGGCAGATGTTGCAAATGGCCTTTTTTGGGTTAACTGGACTGTTTTTAAAAAAGCGCCAAAATCAGGAACACCTAAACCTTGGCCTGGCAAGTTCACCGTGTTGGTGCTCTGGGGAACAGTTGCCCACCTTGTGTCTCTGGACATTCCACTACCTCTTCCTGACTGTTGTGGTACTGTGGATCCACCTCCCTGTGCGCTGCTGTCCTCGTTCTGCATGTCACCTTCCCAGGTTCGGTCAGTGACTTAATCATCCACCTCCTCGTCTTCCACTTCCGCACCCTGGTCCTCCTTCTGACTTGCTGACTTAACAACATTACTTGTTGGCAATTATGTCTCATCATCATCATCCACCTCTTGTGACAGCATTTTCCTACCGCTGCCTTCTTGCGAGTGAGACTGCTCAAATATTTGGGCATCACTATATGCGGTCTCCTCATGTGAGTGAGAGGCCAGAATCTATAAATGAAAATGTGAACAGCTATTCAGAGTGTCCAAGTGTGGGATCACTTGTCTCCGGGCACTCAGCATATTAGGAGGAAGGAGGATCAGAGTGAGGATTATGTGGTACAGAATCACAACTACTGTGACTGGACTGTGTGGAAGATAGGATTGTGCTGGCAAAGCGACTGGAAGAATTATCTGCTATCAATTCAACAACCTTTACACACTGGTCTGGTTTTAAAAGTGGTGTTCCGTGCCCCCCTACAAAGTGAGACAGGAAGCTAGGTAGACATGATGTGTGTGTTTGTTGTGCTCCTGCAGATAGCACTGTTTCACCTTCCCAGGGCCTCGGCCCCCACCATCAGCAAAACATCCACTTATCTGTCCCTTACCAAGCATCTTCATAGAATGGAAGAGTAGGAAAGTTCCTCCAGGGTCATCGTGTCCAACTCCCTGCTCAATGCAGCTCAGGATTCGCTAAATCATCTCTGACAGATGTCTGTCTAGCCTCTGTTTGAAGACATCCATTCAAGGAGAACTCACCACCTCTTGTAGCAACCTGTTCCACTCATTGATCACCCTCACTGTCAAAAAGTTTTTTCCATTATGTAATCTGTATCTTCTCCCTTTCAGTTTCATTCCATTGCTTCTAGAGTTTCCATGTGCAAATGAGAATAAGGATGATCTCACTACACTGTGACATCCTTTCAGATATTTATAGACAGCTATTAAGTTTCCTCTTAGCCTCCTTTTTTGCAAGCTAAACATTCCCAGATCCTTTAACCAATCCTCGTAGGACATACTTTGCAGTCCGCTCACCATTCTGTTTTCTCTTCTCTGAACTTGCTCCAGTTTTGCTCCCTGTTGAGAAAACTTTTTTCGATTAGCATTGCAAGAAAATTTGCCCACCTCAGATGGACTTGTCACAGTGCCAGAGCAATATAGCAATGCTATTTCTAACCATCCAAGTCTGGCTTTTTTGTTTTGATGCACAACTGTCACAGTATAACTGGCGTCTAATATTTCACTCCTGAAAAAAAAAAATTTGCAGTATTACTATCGAAAGAAAATTTGGCCACTGCAGATGGACTTCTTGCACTGTAGAAGCAATATAGTGATGATATTGATAACCAAAAAAGTTTGGCTGTATGCTTTTGATGCACAACTGCTGCAGTAAAAAAGGCATATAATATTTCCCTGCGCAAAACAATTTGCAGGATTAAGTGCAAAAGGAATATTATTATGCCTAAGACGGGCTTCTGGTATGAGTTGCAGCAGAAAGGAAGGAAGTGCAATTAACCCTATCCTGTCCTACACTATCCCTTCAGCACAATCTCTCCCTAAGTGCTGCTAACAGCAGTATGAATATTAATTATAATTAGCCCTAATAAGGGCTGTTGTTGCAGCTGGGAGATATATTACTGTTGTTGTGTCTGCCTTCTCTCCCTAATTCACCAGCATCTATAACTGCTCTGTCTGTTTCCGGGGTACAGTGTGCCGAGCATGGCATCATGGTTCTTTTGTAGATCCGATGACGATATGCGACCAGCCAATCACAGTAATGCCACAATGAAAATGGCTATGGCATTACAGTGACTGGCAGGCAATCCCCACATGTTTATTGGCTGTCTAAAATGCGGCAACATGCAAGCGAGGAGTTGAGCTTCCAATTGAACATTAAAAAGATATTTGCCAAGTAACAAGCATCTCGAACACACTGATGCTCAAGTGAGTCCCGAGCAGTGACGAGCACGCTCGCACTTCACTAATGACAAGACTAATGACTAATGACCGGTTAACTTCCCAAGAATGAAGACAAATGTCTAGAAGGCAACATAAGATTCTCTAGTTGGCCAAAATAACAACACAATAATTGATTCCAAAAATCTATAAAAAGACAAACGCAATTTGAACTGATTTTTAGTAGATTACTTGCTGCTTAGAATAATTCTAATTATTTTTCTTAGGAGCCCATAACAATCAGTGCATTCCATATACCTGCACCCCTAAGCTAGTACAATTACCTACATTTACTATAGTAATGCTGCATTTTAGACTAAATCATTCAGCTGCGGCAATGAAAACTAAATTTCCAAGCACTAAAAATTACTCGGAGGACCCCCGAGCATGCTCGAGAAATCTCGAGTAACGAGTATATTCGCTCATCATCATCACTACTAATTTATCATTGTTTTGCACCCAAAAGAATAGGCAGTATGTCCAGAAAAAAATGTATGAATGTTACTAGTTAGATGTATTATTATTGGCATGCCCCAGTTGTTAGGTGCAAGTTAATGAAGTTTACTAACGTATGACATAAATGGGCCAATTGAGAGGGTGATTATATAAAATGACAAGGAATGCTCTATAAAATAAATGACACAACTATTTATCTGACCAGTGCAGCCAATCATTGGCTTGTGCACACTAGCGTATAACATGGCTGAGTACTATGCAATGTTTAATCGGATAGCACTTAGTCCAATATTACACTATGGAGCAATGCTGATCTGCAATTTTTTTCTCATGCCGATTCAGCATGAGAAAAAAAATCACCACATGCTGAAAGTGCATCGGAACCATGCGCATCCATGCAAGTCTACGGGTGTATGTAAAACATCGGACTGCACTCAGATGTCCAATTTATGTGCACGCAGACAACGGAGAAGATGGAGAAATTAACTTCTCCATCTTCTCTACACCTGTGCTCCGAATGTCACGTGAGAGAATTGGATCACAGTAGTCGCCTGATTCTCTCGCATTAGAGAATCTACGACCGCGTGAGCATATCCTTAGAAGTGTATTACTGAAGCCATTAGTGTCTGCAGAGATCTCCTGTGGTGGTCCAACATATCATTGATGAAACATTGGTCTCTTTATAGTGTGCTACAGAGATGCCTTTGAATACCCAAGTGACCGCTGTTGCCAATCACTGTTCTTGAGGTACCTTCACACGAAACGACTTTGTAATGATATCGCTAGCGATCCGTGACGTTGCAGCGTCCTGGCTAGCGATATCGTTTAGTTTGACACGCAGCAGCGATCAGGATCCTGCTGTGATGTCGCGGGTCGCTGAATAAAGTTCAGAACTTTATTTGGTCGTCCGATCGCCGTGTATCGTTGTGTTTGACAGCAAAAGCAACGATACCAGCGATATTTTACCGTATTTTACACTGGTAACCAGGGTAAACATCGGGTTACTAAAGGTACCTTCACACGAAGCGACGCTGCAGCGATAGCGACAACGATGCCGATCGCTGCAGCGTCGCTGTTTGGTCGCTGGAGAGCTGTCACACAGACCGCTCTCCAGCGACCAACGATGCCGAGGTCCCCGGGTAACCAGGGTAAACATCGAGTTGCTAAGCGCAGGGCCGCGCTTAGTAAACCGATGTTTACCCTGGTTACCAGCGTAAAATGTAAAAAAAAAAAACACTACATACTTACATGCGTCCCCCGGCGTCCGCTTCCTGCACTGTGTGAGCGCCGGCAGTAGCAGGGCACAGCGGTGACGTCACCGCTGTGCTATGCTTTCACTTTCACTTTGCGGCGCTCAGTCAGTGTGGGAAGCGGACGCCGGGGGACACATGTAAGTATGTACTGTTTGTTTTTTTACATTTTACGCTGGTAACCAGGGTAAACATCGGGTTAGTAAGCGCGGCCCTGCGCTTAGTAACCCGATATTTACCCTGGTTACCAGTGTAAAATATCGCTGGTATCGTTGCTTTTGCTGTCAAACACAACGATACACGGCGATCGGACGACCAAATAAAGTTCTGAACTTTATTCAGCGACCAGCGACATCACAGCAGGATCCTGATCGCTGCTGCGTGTCAAACTAAACGATATCGCTAGCCAGGACGCTGCAACGTCACGGATCGCTAGCGATATCGTTACAAAGTCGTTTCGTGTGGAGGTACCTTAAGCGCAAGGCCGCGCTTAGTAACCCGATGTTTACCCTGGTTACCAGCGTAAAATGTAAAAAAAACAAACAGTACATACTTACATGCATCCCCGGCGTCCGCTTCCCACACTGACTGAGCGCTGCAAAGTGAAAGTGAAAGCACAGCGGTGACGTCACCGCTGTGCCCTGCTACTGCCGGCGCTCACACAGTGCAGGAAGCGGACGCCGGGGGACGCATGTAAGTATGTAGTGTTTGTTTTTTTTACATTTTACGCTGGTAACCAGGGTAAACATCGGGTTACTAAGCGCGGCCCTGCGCTTAGCAACCCGATGTTTACCCTGGTTACCCGGGGGCCTCGGCATCGTTGGTCGCTGGAGAGCGGTCTGTGTGACAGCTCTCCAGCGACCAAACAGCGACGCTGCAGCGATCGGCATCGTTGTCGCTATCGCTGCAGTGTCGCTTCGTGTGAAGGCACCTTTTGTCCAATAGTATACCACTGAGGCCTGTAAATGGATTCTATGGTGTCATGAGTAGTCATGAATATCATCACTGCAGCATGCCCGACTGGAACATATTTTTTGAGAAAATTAATGGATGAGTATGAGTAAATTATGAGTAAATAAGTAAATTATTAAGAAAGTAATTTAAGAGAAAGGTGTAAAGTTATCAGCATGGCCAAATCTATCACAAAGCATTAGCCGCCTTGATAAATTTGTAGCACATTCAGACTGTTTGAACTCAATCTGTGCTGTCTATTAGGCTACGTTCACATTTGTGTTGTGCGCCGCAGCGTCGGCGCCGCAGCGCACAACGCAAACAAAAACGCGGCAAAACGCACGCTAAAACGCTGCGTTTTGCGCCGCATGCGTCCTTTTTGGCCGAAAGTTGGACGCAAAAAAAATGCAACTTGATGCGTTTCTTGCGTCCAACGCTTGCGGCCATGCGGCGCAAAACGCAGCACAACGCATGTCCATGCGCCCCCATGTTAAATATAGGGGCGCATGACGCATGCGGCGCCGCTGCGGCGCCCGACGCTGCGGCGCTGACCGCAAATGTGAACGTAGCCTTAGACAGCATTTGAAAATGTGAGACTGTGTTTTTGCAAGAAATGTTACCTTCACAAGACAAAACAACACTGGCCATTTCCAACTAGAATTCATGTCCTCTATAAAACACTCTGGGGTTACGTGTTAGCTTTGTTTTGACTTTATTTCTGGAAATAATGTTGGAAGATAAATCTTATTCCACCAACGGAATGCAAATGTGCTGCCACAAAACTGTAAAAAGATTTATCATGAAAGTAAATAGTCCAATTTTATTAAAGTAAATACATAAAAAAATAATAAAAGTGAAAGTGTTTGGTCCTCTCAGATATTATCTAGGTGGAATGGCCAAGTGAGAAAAAAGTTATCATCTTGTGCTCAGTCAGAAAATCATTGTTAAAGGGAACCTGTCACCCCGTTTTTTGAAGATGAGCTAAAAATAGCGTTAAATAGGGGCAGAGCTGTACTTTACATTAGTGTCTTTGTGTGCCTTTATTACCCACCTATGCTGCCGAAATACCTTTGTAAAGTCGCCGTTTTCTGCTGTCACTCACGCTGGTCTGGTCCTATGGGCGTGGTGACAGCGCTGTTTCTCCCCCAGAATCCTGCTCATCATTACGTTGGTGGCGTAGTGGTGTGCGCATGTCCAAAAGGCGAATCCGCTGCCCAGGTGATGAAAAACAGCGCGATCTGCGCTATTCAGCCGTTTACCGGTGGGCGCGGCCATCTTTCCTGTGGCCGCGCGTGCGCAGATGGAGCGCTCTGCTACCCGGGGCTTCAGGAAAATGGCCGCGGGATTCCGTGCGTGCGCAGAACCTAAATTACTGCAATGCCCTTTACATGGGGTAAGCAACATAGCAAATCTGAAGAACTATACTAAATTTCTAATTGGAGGTATTTGTTAATGTTATTATTATTACACCTACTACATATTGGGATAGGACCTTGGAGCTGGGAATACCCCCATAAGTTTCCACGATGGGTATTTGGTGAGTTTTGGGGCTGTGTATTTTTATTGCACAAAAGATGCAGTGTCTTACAACTTAAGTACAGGTGCTTCTCCTAAAATTAGAATATCATCACAAAGTTAATTTATTTCAGTTCATCAATACAAAAAGTAAAACTCATATATTATATAGAGTCATTACAAAAAGAGTGATCTATTTCAAGTGTTTATTTCTGTTAATGTTGATGATTATGGCTTACAACCAATGAAAGCCCAACAGTCATTATCTTAGTAAATTAGAATAATTAACAAAAAACACATGCAAAGGCTTCCTGAGCTTTTAAAAAGGCCCCTTAGTCTGTTTCAGTAGGTTCCACAATCATGACCTGCTACATTTCTAATTGTGGGGTTTGTTAAAAGGAATAGGATTGGGATTGCTAATAGGGATAAGATCTTAAGGATGGGAATACCCCTTTAACCTTTCACTCCTCAACATTGAAATTGCAATACTAAGTAGGAAAAGTCATCAAATTATGGAAATCATAGGATAACTTATTAGGTTATTGATGTGCAAATGATAAAAAATAAAATTTTCAAAGCATCTCAATTTATTCTAAATGTTGTCTTATTGAAAAGTGTCTCTTTTGAGAAATGGCAGTACCACTGGTTCCACCACAAAATCAATGTAATGCCATGCTGTTATTTTACCTGGAAGGAAGACTAGAGGGATCCGGCTACATTATGCCACCATACACCATAATCCATGGAGTAGGACTGGTGTGACATTCCCTCGTGAAGACATCTTCATGACATTGCCTACATGATCTACAGACAAATCTACGCCTAACGATACGTCTAAGACAAAGGTGGTGCGCAATGCTGAAGATGAGGAATCTCCAATCCAGTCTCCATTACCATCTTGCCTGCAGCATGATAACCTTTGAGAGTGGAGACATGAGGTAAATGGGGCACTTGTAGCTGGATGTCTGGCTCATTGCCCTATGTCATGCAAATGTCTTCTGATGTCTGTCTAGACCAGGTGTCTCAAACTCGGCTGGGTATATGGGCCGCACACGGAAAAACATTTAGTTTCGGGAGCCGCATTATTTGCATGACAAAATGACATTTTTAGTGATACCATTTTTTCTCTATACACCTTTTGAACTGGTCCCTATCTTGTAGTAATGTGCCCCATGCTGGTCCCTATCTTGTAGTAATGTGCCCCATGCTGGTCACTATCTTGTAGTAATGTTCCCAATGCTGGTCCCTAGCTTGTAGTAATGTGCCTCATGCTGGTCCCTAGCTTGTAGTAATGTGCCCCATGCTGGTCCCTATCTTGTAGTAATGTGCCCCATGCTGGTCCCTAGCTTGTAGTAATGTGCCCCATGCTGGTCCCTATCTTGTAGTAATGTGCCCCATGCTGGTCCCTATCTTGTAGTAATGTGTCCCATGCTGGTCCCTACCTTGTAGTAATGTGCCCAATGCTGGTCCCTAGCTTGTAGTAATGTGCCCCATGCTGGTCCCTATCTTGTAGTAATGTGCCCCATGCTGGTCCCTACCTTGTAGTAATGTGCCCCATGCTGGTCCCTACCTTGTAGTAATGCACCCCATGCTGGTCACTATCTTGTAGCACTATGCCTCATGCTGGTAACTATCTTGCAGTAATGTGCCCCATGCTGGTCCCTATCTTGTAGTAATGTGCCCATGCTGGTCCCTATCTTGTAGTAATGCCCCATGCTGGTCCCTATCTTGTAATAATGCCCCATACTGGTCCCCATCTTGCAGTAATGCCCCATGCTGGTCCCCATCTTGCAGTAATGCCCCATGCTAGTCCCTATCTTGTAGTAATGCCCCAGGCTGGTCCCTATCTTGTAGTATCAACATGTTAGGGCATGTTAGGTTAGGCTATGGGTTGAACTAGATGGACTTACAGTCTTCCTTCAACCTTAATAACTATGTAACTATGTAATGTGCCCCGTCCAGGTCCCCATCTTGTAGATATGGCCCCATCCTGGTCCTCATCCGCTAGTAACGTCCCCATCCTGGTCCCATTCTTGTCGTTATGTCCCCATCCACGTACCCATATTGCAGACATGTGCCCCATCCAGGTTCCCCCCATATATTGCAGACAGGTCCCCCATCCAGGTCCCCCCATATTGCAGACAGGTCCCCCACATATATTACAGACAGGTCCCCCATCCAGGTGCCGCCCTTTCACATAGACATAACAGAGAAGTAAAAAAAGAATCTTCTCACCTGTCCTCCTTTCCCTTGGCATCCTTTCTGCTCCTGTGGTCCGCAGGCACATAGAACCTTTGATGATAGCAGCCCGGTCCAGGAGCCACCAGGGATCTCAAACACGCAGCCCGTGGGCCGCATGCGGCCCCTCCGGCTGCTTCATGCGGCCCGCAGGCACATAGACCCCGTAACGATCGCGCTCGCTCCAGCAGCCGCCAACATCCGAGCTGTAGTGCAGTGTATTGCCGCGCAGAGACTGGCTCTCGTCACAGCAATACTAGTGTCAGCCGCCGGCCTATCAGAGGCCAGCAGCTGACATCTGCGTCCTGGCGCATCGGCGTATGACGTCACTGCCATGCGCAGATGTCAGCTGTAGGCCTCTGATAGGCCGGCGGCTGACACTAGTATTGCTGTGCAGAGAGCCGGTCTCTGTGTGGCAATACACTGCACTACAGCACGGATTTCGGCGGCTGCTGGAGCGAGCGCGATCGTTACAGGGTCTATGTGCCTGCGGGCCGCATGAAGCAGCCGGAGGGGCCAATGCGGCCCGCGGGCCGCGTGTTTGAGATCCCTGGTCTAGACATAGTTTCATGCCTTAGGCTCGGTACGTGATGTCTAATTTCACTTACAGCATGAATTTATCATGGAAACAGTGGTATGGCCATTTCTCCAAAGTCACAGGATCTGTTTTTAACATGGCAATGCCAGACTGCTTGGAGCTCGTGAACTGTAAGCAGTCTGCATGTCCTACATGTGATACCACGGCCTGCAACATTTCTGCAATTGTCTCCCATTTGAGTACACTTGGGATGTCATTGGTCAGCAATTGCCAAAATAGATGCCAGCAGAAGATATTGATGATTTACAGTTAGGTCCATATATATTTGGACAGAGACAACATTTTTCTTATTTTGGTTATAGACATTACCACAATGAATTTTAAACAAAACAATTCAGATGCAGTTGAAGTTCAGACTTTCAGCTTTCATTTGAGGGTATCCACATTAAAATTGGATGAAGGGTTTAGGAGTTTCAGCTCCTTAACATGTGCCACCCTGTTTTTAAAGGGACCAAAAGTAATTGGACAATTGACTCCAAGGCTATTTCATGGACAGGTGTGGGTAATCCCTTCGTTATGTCATTCTCAATTAAGCAGATAAAAGGCCTGGAGTTGATTTGAGGTGTGGTGCTTGCATTTGGAAGGTTTTGCTGTGAAGTAAACATGCGGTCAAAGGAGCTCTCCGTGCAGGTGAAACAAGCCATCCTTAAGCTGCGAAAACAGAAAAAACCCATCCGAGAAATTGCTACAATATTAGGAGTGGCAAAATGTACAGTTTGGTACATCCTGAGAAAGAAAGAAAGCACTGGTGAACTCATCAATGCAAAAAGACCTGGGCGCCCACGGAAGACAACAGTAGTGGATGATCGCGGAATAATCTCCATGGTGAAGAGAAACCCCTTCACAACAGCCAACCAAGTGACCAACACTCTCCCGGAGGTCGGCGTATCAATATCCAAATCTACCATAAAGAGAAGACTGCATGGAAGTAAATACAGAGGGTTCACTGCACGGTACAAGCCACTCATAAGCATCAAGAATAAAAAGGCTAGACTGGACTTTGCTATAAAACATCTAAAAAAGCCAGCACAGTTCTGGAAGAACATTCATTGGACTGATGAAACCAAGATCAACCTCTACCAGAATGATGGAAAGAGAAAAGTATGGCGAAGGCTTGGTACAGCTCATGAACCAAAGCATACCACCTCATCTGTAAAACACGGCGGAGGCAGTGTGATGGCTTGGGCATGCATGGCTGCCAGTGGCACTGGGTCACTAGTGTTTATTGATGATGTGACACAGGACAGAAGCAGCCAAATGAATTCTGAGGTCTTCAGAGCCGCCATACTGTGTGCTCAGATCCAGCCAAATGCAGTCAAACTGATTGGTCGTCGTTTCATACTACAGATGGACAATGACCCAAAACATAAAGCCAAAGAAACCCAGGAGTTTATTAAAGCAAAGAAGTGGAATATTCCTGAATGGCCAAGTCAGTCACCTGATCTCAACCCAATTGAGCATGCATTTCACTTGTTAAAGACTAAACTTCAGACAGAAAGGCCCACAAACAAACAGCAACTGAAAACCACTGCAGTGAAGGCCTGGCAGAGCATCAAAAAGGAGGAAACACAGCGTCTGGTGATGTCCATGAGTTCAAGACTTCAGGCAATCATTGCAAAGGGTTTTCAACCAAGTACTAAAAATAAACATTTTATTTAAAATTATTGAATCTGTCCAATTACTTTTGGTCCCTTTAAAAACAGGGTGGCACATGTTAAGAAGCTGAAACTTCTAAACCCTTCATCCAATTTTAATGTGGATACCCTCAAATGAAAGCTGAAAGTCTGAACTTCAACTGCATCGGAATTGTTTTGTTTAAAATTCATTGTGGTAATGTCTATAACCAAAATAAGAAAAATGTTGTCTCTGTCCAAATATATATGGACCTAACTGTATGTGTCCAAGTGCATTCAGCATGGCAGAACATTTCTCAGGTGACCATTAATAACGTCTTTAATAGCAGCCAAGGGGTGTAACTGCAGGTATTTGTGCATGTGGCTCTCATACTCAATACTGAATAAATCAAGATATTTTAAAATGTTGTTTCCATATTATCATCATTTGCATCTCACTAACATGTCTATCAATCCTGTGATCTTCTTATTCATAGGACTTTACCTTCTTGGTGTTGCAATTTCCATGTTGAGGAGTGTGTATGTCAGCATAGGAACTTTAACCCCTCTCTGACATCGGGAGTATTAGTATTCCCACGTCGGACTCCCTCCTTCTCAGTTTTGAACAGGTGACATGTGCTCGGAACACATGATCCACGATCCACGCAATCCACCCGTGGTTATTAACCCATTAAATGCCGCTGAGAAACGCTGACAGCAACAATTAACATGCAATTCTGGCAATCACGCCGGAAATCCGTCCATCGGTGACTCCCGTCAAGTGACCGCGGGTCACCGATGGGTTGGCATGAAAACCAGAGGTCTCCAGCAGATCTCTATAGTTATCCCTGTCAGACTGCTATGAGCGCCAACCGATGGTCGGCGCTCATAGCAAGTGAGGTATTCAGCAACATGCAGGCGATCTGATGATCACCTGCATGTAGCAGAGCCGATCGGGTTATGGCAGCTTCCATTCTCATATGGATACTATTAAATCATGTCAAAAGTGAAAAAAAAATGTTTTAAAAATGTTAAAAAAATAAAAAAATATAAAAGTTCAAATCACCCCCTTTCGCCCCATTCAAAAGAAAACAATAAAAAAATCAAACCTACACATATTTGGTATTGCCGCGTTCAGAATCGCCCAATCTATCAATAAAAAAAAGGATTAGCCTGATCGCTAGACGGTGTAGCGAGAAAAAAAGTCAAAACACCAGAATTATGGTTTTTTATCGCCGCAACATTGCATTAAAATGCAGTAATGGGTGATCAAAAGAACATATCCGCACCAAAATGGTATAATTAAAATGTCAGCTCGGCGCGCAAAAAATAAGCCCTCATCCAACCCCAGATCATGAAAAATGGAGACGCTACAGGTATCAGAAAGTGGCACTTAGATTAAAAACAACCTAGCCATGTTTGGTGTCCATGAACTTGTAATGACCTGGACAATCATAATGGCAGGTCAGTTTTAGCATTTAGTGAACCTGGTAAAAAAGCAAAACAAAAAACAACTGTGGGATTGCACTTTTTTCGCAATTTCACTGCACTTGGAATTTTTTTCCCATTTTCCAGGACACGATATGTTAAAACCAATGGTGTCATTCAAAAGTACAACTCGTCCTGTAAAAAACAAGCCCTCACATGGCCATATTGACGGAAAAATTAAAAAGTTATGGCTCTGGGAAGAAGGGGAGCAAAAAACGAAAACGCAAAACCAAAAATACCTCCAGTAATGAAGGGTTAAACCTGATGTAAGCTTTAAGGGTTCAGGCCAATAAAGCAACTTATCACCTATCTATAGGAATATGTGATAAGCTGCTAATTGATGGGGATAGTATAGAATGAACTTTACTCATTGTCTATGGGACTGATGAGGATAGTAGAGCACTGAGCTAAGCTATTTATGTCAGTTACAAACACAGTGAATGGAGTGATGTGAACAGGAGAGACCACCTCTGCAATCAGATTGTGAATTCCAACTCCTGAGTCCCTCGTTGTCTGAAACCCACCTGTTCTGTGGAAAGACCCCAAGTTGCTATGATGGCCTATGTCAAAAATTGGATAAATCTGCAGGTTAATAGCCTTCTAGAGCCGTGCGTCCGCCACACTGAAAATTAACTGTATTCCTCCCAACGCGGCTTTAGTCAATGCCCTGTACACAGTGCGCGGTGGCTGTAAGCACACCCTGACACTGACTGACAGCCCGAAATGCACTGATACCCTGCTGAGCCGGCTGTTGGCCAGTGCCGAGGCGTGGTTACAGCTGACACTCACTATGTACGGAGCGATCACTGAAGTCACGTCGGCCGCACCTCCATGACTGGAAGTTGGAGACTGCCAGGAGGTATGAAGTTCATTTCCTTCCGGTAGCCAGGCTTTCAACGCAGCGGCCACACAGCTTTAAAATGCTATTAACTTGCAGATTAACCACATATCTACAGTTTAATAGCATTTTTTACATTACTGGTTCTATTTAATAAGATTTTCAAGAAAAATTATTTATCCACTGCTAGAACCCCCAACGATCATGAGTATGTGAGTCCCAAGACCCCGTTCGTTCTCATGACAGCAGTGAGGCGGAGGTTGTATGGAGCCGCGGTGGAGCACATGAGCCGTAGCTTCTGGCTGGTAATTATTGATGTGACTGTGCTCCCTATGGTCTGCAGCAGCAGGTAAGTCACCCATTGCATGACATCAAAGATTAATTCCCACACAGAGTCCAGCTATTTGTATACATGAAGATTCATTTGTAACCAAGACACAAATGGAAATTGATCTATGAGCTATGATAAGATAATATCATCACAGTAGCTCCTTGTAAAGGATGGAAAATGTTGAGCAAGGTGACCAGCTCTTCACGCTAAACATGTGTCCTGCCATAACAACCATTAGGACATCGCATTACTCTCAGCAATAACATACTGGATTGTTGTCTCAAGCTAATTACTGTCTGTCACAACGATGGAACTTCCAACCCAACGCATTTAGCCATTTTACAAACTAAGGGCACAGTTCAAGCAGGTAATGTTTTCTGGAATGAAACTGTTTGAAATTATGCAAAATGCTTAAGTTGCTCCAAATTTTGGCGACTTTTAACATTTTTACTCCAATCCTAGCCAGTTACACCACTTGCTTGAAAAACAGTCAGATTTTGCCTGGAAAGGGACATGGCCCAGCATGCTGGCCAAATTCACTAGAATTTATGCGACAAAAGTGGTGTAAATTACAACAGAAATGTACTTTAGTCCCTGACCAAAACACATTTGCTGCGGTGGCGCTTGACAGCTGAAAGATGCACCAAATCTACTAGGAGGCACATTATTCTTAATGAATTTGGCACATTTTATTTGAGTTCATGCTTCATTAAAAGGATTGTCTGGCCTTAGGGCACAAATCTCCTTGTGTGACTGCAGTCTTGTGAATTCTTAGGGTATGTGCACACGTAGGAAAAGAGGTGCGGAATTTTCTTCACAAAATCCGCATCTCCTGGCAGAATCTACAACCGCGGATTTACCACGGATTTTGTGCAGAATTGATGGGGATTTTGTGTGGATTTTCAGCGGTTTTTGCCACTGCGGAATTTTAACATGGAGGGGTGCAGAAACGCTGCAGATCCGCACAAAAGAAGTGACATGCACTTCTTTGAAATCCGCAGCAATTCCGCACTGATTTTTCCGCACCATCTGAACATCTTTTTTTTTTGCCATTGGATAACATTATACTGTACATCACAGTGCGGATCCGCAGCAAATCCACATCGTGTGCACATAGCCTAACATTGTGCACACTGCGCGCTGTGAGAATTTTCCGGTGCTGGGAGCGGCAGGCGTGTGACGACAAGTATGCAATTTGCATATGTGCAGTCGCTTGCTGACTAGATGGGTGTAGCCGCGCTCAATGGACGTGAATTAAAAAAGGCCAGACGACTCTAGTCGGAATGTGGCCAGAAGTATACAAATCTCATACTTGTGGTCATATGACCGCCGGCTCCCTGCTCCTCTTCTGACAGTGCGCAGTGTGCACGACGTGAGGATTCACAAGTCTGCAGTCACACACAGTGAGTGGACATTTGTACCCTAAGGACGGTCAACCCCTTCAAGATTGTCATACAAAATGCCAATTTTGATGATTCAGGGCCAAAGTGTTTCTGCCCTTAAGAACCAGGCAATTTTTAGGAATTTTTGTGACTTTTTATTATTTTAGGCTACCTAAGAAAGCCACGGTTGTAGTCCCCAACCATATATATTGTATCTGCATATATCTGCATGTATCTGTATATACAAATGACACAATATGTGCACAACAAAAACAGCTTTCTTTAGGTCCATTAAATTATTTTTTTCTGTATACATTGTTATCCGCTGCTCTGGTAAAACTGACAAATTAGTCTTGGCTCCCCACATGAAATAATGAGTCTTGTGTAACCATGACCCTGTCGTGTGCTATCTGCTTGGCTTTTCTGGGACTCTTCACAACACATCACAAGATCTGCTGTTTTGGAGATGCCATGTCCCAGCCATGTGACCAGCACTATCCATCCATGCAATCTTGAGCGCTGCAGCTGTCACACAACACGCTCCGCAAAAAAAAAAATGGACATGTGAATAGCACTATAGATTGTAACAAGTATATTTTCTAGTTGTGAAATCCATGGATAGAACACGTATGTGAAAACCGAATGTCGGAATGAGGAATTAAGCTGCATTCACACTTCAAAAACACTTTCCAAAATCACTGCAAAAACATTGTGATTTTACTGCGACGCTGCAATAGCACCAAAAAACACAACACAGCCACAAAGTGTGAACACAGCCTTAGGCCGGTTTCACACGTCAGTGACTCCGGTACGTGTGGTGACAGTTTCCTCACGTACCGGAGACACTGACTCACGTAGACACATTAAAATAAATGTGTCTCTGCACATGTCAGCGTGTTTTCACAAAGCGTCCCGCACACGTGCACACGGAGAACAGTGTGCACTCTCCTCCGTGTGCACGTACCGCCGCAGGAGAAACAGCGCTACAGTTAAGTGCTGTCCCCTGTGTGTGGTGCTGAAGCCGGCATTCATCCCTTCTGTCCTGCTCGGCTGAAAGCAGCGCTAGCAGGAGAGAAGGGATGAAAGATCAAGTTTTTTTCTGTTAAAAATAAAGTTTGGGGGTCACCTCCCGCGTCCCACCCCTCCCCACCCCCTGCGCACCCGGCCGCTTGCAGATAAATACTCACCCAGCTCCCGCGCTGCCTCCTCTCAGCGCCGGCATCTTGTCCTGTGTGAGCGGTCACGTGGTACCGCTCATTACAGTGATGAATATGCGGCTCCACCTCCCATAGGGGCTGCCGCACGTGTGCCACACTGATGTGCCACGTGAGCACACGGACACGGATAACTCTGGTACTGTTTTCTCCGGTACCGGAACTATCTGGACATGTAAGACTGGCCTTAGAGATCTTTCAGATGTCAGGGGGGGTTCACATTAGAGGAAAACAGACCGAGTTTCATCAAACTGTGCTTTTTCAGAGTTTAGTCTGATTTTCAGCAGTTTTTGAAAAGAAAAAAAATTAAGTTTTTCCATCTCCTGTCACACAGTCCATGTAAATCGGATCGCACTCAGATGTCATCCGACTGCTGTCCGATTTTTTCATAGACCCATAGACTTGGATTGCTGATTTTGATCTGACACATTGGACGTTTCCACACAAAAAATCACAGACGTATGAATGTCCCCGTGAACAGCACGGATAGAGCACGTACGTAAAAAAAAAAAATCTGAATGAGCCCTTCCTTCTTAAGATGAATATCTGCGTGCTGCCCAATGTACCCCAACCATAGACAGCTGTCATTATCACCTACTCACTTCAGGGGTCGGGGCCTTCAGTGTTATGGCTGACTTTTTAGCTCTTTTCTCTATAACAATTTATGTTAAAAATTAAATTACTATTTCTTAGATGAGTACATAACGTTTATTTCACACATCACTGACGTGAGTAACGATGAGTTAAAAAATGATGAAGAAAATGGCTTTAAAATTTGGATTGACAAACGCCTTTTTTTTTTTGGTGCCTGAATTGTCCAATCGATCGGTATCCTTTGTACAGAAATCCACTCCAGCAGAATGTGCGCGCACGTGAGACACAGCACAATGCTGAATACACTGTTCGCTATTCTCTATGGATCCAGGTTATTTGTCCTGAAACTTTGTCCTGAAACACCCTGATAAAAAGACTTTTTTTCCTTTGTTACTAACATTAGAAGCAGCTGCTCTTGAATGTGCTGATACACTTCTCTGCGGAAATCATATTTCATTTAATCACAGGGTTTCATGTTACTGCAGCCATGAATAAAACCCAGCAAGCTCTGAATAGCAGAGCTGTAATTAAATGTGCACTATTTTCTCGGGATATGGTCCTTTTCATTCAGCACACCGAATCATTCATAATAAAATAAATGCGGGTACAGAAAACACGTTTGGACGGCTGTCCGCTTTGGTTAGTTATAATTATTTGGATAAAATGTTTGCTTTTTATTCTTTTACCGCAGAACAACAAAGAGGCGGCAAAGCTACCATTATTGGGAATTATTTGAGTGTGGGCTATTAAGTATGAAGATTTTTCTCCAAAAATATAACAATAAACATTTATTTACAAACCAAGGGATTGATGTTCGCATCAAACGTGAAGTGCGGACGGCTCAGAACAGACATTTGTACAATGCACATTGAATGGTAAGTAAGGCTGTGGGCACATTAGTGTCTTGTGGGACTGATCTGCACAAGTCCTGGAAGCTGCTGGTGCTGGCGATACTGACTTTTTACCATTATGATTTTATGTAATGGTATTATGTGTACCGTTAGGTGGAGAATCAGCTATTTCAATGATTGGGGGATTATGACCCTGCGACTCCAGCTTGAGGTACCGTCACACTAAACGATATCGCTAGCGATCCGTGATGTTGCAGCGTCCTGGATAGCGATATCGTTGTGTTTGACAGGCAGCAGCGATCAGGATCCTGCTGTGATGTCGCTGGTCGTTGAACAAAGTTCAGAACTTTATTTGGTCGTCAGATCGCCGTGTATCGTCGTGTTTGACACCAAAAGCAACGATACCAGCGATGTTTTACACTGGTAACCAGGGTAAACATCGGGTTACTAAGCGCAGTGCCGCGCTTAGTAACCCGATGTTTACCCTGGTTACCAGTGTAAAATGTAAAAAAAACAAACTACATACTCACCTTCGCGTCCCCCGGCGTCCGCTTCCCACACTGACTGAGCGCCGGCCACAAAGTGAAAGTACAGCACAGCGGTGACGTCACCGCTCTGCTATTAGGGCCGGCGCTCAGTCAGTGCAGGAAGCGGACGCCGGGGGACGCGAATGTAAGTATGTACTGTTTGTTTTTTTTACATTTTACACTGGTAACCAGGGTAAACATCGGGTTACTAAGTGCGGCCCTGCGCTTAGTAACCCGATGTTTACCCTGGTTACCCGGGGACCTCGGCATCGTTGGTCGCTGGAGAGCGGTCTGTGTGACAGCTCCCCAGCGACCAAACAGCAACGCTGCAGCGATCAGCATCGTTGTCTGTATCGCTGCAGCGTCGCTTAGTGTGACGGTACCTTTGGATGTGTGAAGACACCAGGAAGCACCAGAGATCGAATATAACTGAAAATCTGCAGTTAAGTATGTGCCATAGCCAAATATAAATTTGTAGAAAAAAAAACACTTGCAATTAACGAGGATTATTCATTTCATCAATCAGTAGCCTTAAAGTGTATTTAAGTTTTGGTAAGAAAAAAAATTTTGCAGTCCCTTAAATTTACTTTGATCAGTGGGGTTACAGGTTCCGGGATCCCACCAGTTGCTCAGAAGCCACTGAGAGCTGCTACTGCACAGGCGACACCATATTGGAGGAGGAATTTTTTTTCTTCTACAGTAAGATGGTGCCGCTGGCGCATGCACAGTAGCAGCTATCAGATCACAGCTATATACACCGATAGCTGCTACTGCGCAGGTGCAGCGGGCGCCATTTTCAAACTGATTTTTTCTTTTTCTAGCTGAATAACATAAAGAACAGTTATTCTTGGCACAGTAACCATGCGATTATGCTACAGTGCAGGTACCATGGCTCACACCTGCCTGCAGAATGTTTTTTTTTTCCTTAAGTATGTAGAGATAGTCATTATGTATACTAGGGGGTAGGTCAGTGAGGGATCAGTGACCTGTCAGCAGTCTGCATTATGAATATATAAGCAGAGCACCACATGAAGACCCCACAGGCCGCCCCGCAGCACGAGCATATCATTAACTCAAAACTGAAAATAAAGATTAAACAACAACCACAAGACGGATTTCATCAACCAAAGGTATCATTTTAATCAGTATAACGGCGCCGACCTGACACTGTCTGCAGGTTACTGTGCACAATCCTGCTGACAGGTTCCCTTTAAGTGGCTGCCATTTAACTGAACGACCATCCAGCCATTCTGAAGCCATTCTGAAGCCATTCTGTCTCATCAAAGGTGGAGCCCTCTCTATGAATTCCAAATATATTGTAATAGGGTATATGAACATGGGGTCATCCTGAGATTATAGCATGTATGAATTGTCATTAAAAGGTCAAAATAACAAGTATCAAAAAGAGAATCCTGTCAGTCCTCAGCCTCCAGTCAGGATTTTCTGGACTGTAAAAATAGTGAACAAAATCCCTGAACTCCTGATTTAAAGTGGGCACTGTATACCATCTAGACCCTTTGTATAAATGTAGATTTGCCGAGAGCAGTAGCCATAGAGTTGTTGCTTCATAACGCCCTGGAAATTTACAGAAAAATCATGTTTCAGGCCCAATGTGCTGGCAAGTGTGGGGTGCGCTACACTCATTGTTTGTAGGCCGCAGACCTCTACTGTCTCCAGACCTCCATCTTCAGGAGACGACGCACATAAGTCATGGGACATCCAGTTCGTTTCAACACACAGGAGTTTACTGGACAGTTCAAGTTCATCAGATTGTAACACGCAGTCACAACACTTCTCATTCCTTGTTTCCTTATTACAGTACATTTTCAGCATTTCTATCCATTCTTTCCAGACTATCCCTAAGATCACTGATCCTGTCAGTCCCAGGGATTTGCAGGGCAGTTTCGCAGTACACCGGAGATCCATTATCTCCCCTACATGCGGTTCCATGTCCATCTTCCTCTTTACACCAGGAGATGAGATGCTCTTTGTAGCACCTGCATCGAGCTTTGAGCTCCGAACATGGCAGCAATATCCGCAGGGGATTTTATAAGGCCTCGTGTTGCCCATAACATTAGATTCTTACTTTTTGCCATCAGCCCACTGCACCTTGAACTTGATCCTTTCACCTCAGTTAACAAACTTCCTATCTAAACAACTATCAGGAATCATTCCCTTTTACATGGGCCCTGGCTCTCCCACTATGGGCTAATCCCAAACTTTATATCTGTCCCTACAGTCTGTAGCTCACAAACTTTATGCATTGCATTTTATACACTTAAAATGTTTCTCACACTCTTATACTTATTCCTTACTGCATACTATCTTATGTTCTACATCTTAACCTATGACTTACTCTATACTTAATACATCCTGTGACATCCCCACCCTCATCATGGGAGACTTTAACATCCCCATCAATGATCCCCTCTCCCAATCTGCCTCTCATCTTCTTTCTCTAACTTCTTCATTCGGCCTCTCACAGTTTACTAATTCTCCTACGCATGAGGACAGGAATACTCTGGACCTGGTTTTCTCCTGTCCCGGATCGCTGCACGACTTTACTAACTCCCCTCTCCCGCTTTCGGACCACAACCTTCTTTCCTTCTCTGTCAATAATTGTCTCCTCATTCGGGACACCCCCACTTACCACACTTATCGGAATACACGTTCCATTAATACCCAGCAGCTTATGGACAATCTCCACACATCTTTAGCCCCATCTCCTCCCTCTCCTGTCCAGACTTAGCATTGTCACACTTCAATAATACACTGAAGAATGCCCTAGATGAAGCAGCACCTTCTACACACAGAAAGACCTGACACAGACAACGGCAGCCCTGGCACACTATGCAAACACGCTTTCTTCAGCGCTGTTCAAGGTGTGCAGAGCGGCAGTGGAGAAAATCTCTCTTAGCAGAAGACTTCATCCACTATAAGATCATGCTCAAAACCTATAACTCTGCCCTTTATCTGGCCAAACAATCCTACTTCACCACCCTCATCACCTCACTATCCAACAACCCAAAACGACTTTTTGAAACCTTAAACTCCCTCCTGAAACCTAAAGTACAGGCCCCCATCACCAATCTCAGTGGTGAGGATCTGGCCACTTACTTCCTAGAAAAAATCAACCACATCCATCAGGATATCTCAGCCCAATCTCCTAAGTGCCTGGATCCCCTTCCCTGCCACACCTCAAGCTCACTAGACATCTTTGAGCCTGTCTCAGAAGAAGAAGTTTCCAAGCTCCTCGCTTCTGCTCGGCCTACAACCTGCAACAGTGACCCCATTCCTTCACCTCTCCTGCAGTCTCTCTCACCAGTGGTTACCACTCACCTGACTAAAATATTTAACCTCTCTCTTTCTTCAGGTATCTTTCCCTCCTCATTTAAACATGCCATCATAACCCCTTTACTTAAAAAGCCATCCCTGGACCAGAACTGCATTGCTAACTACAGACCTGTCTCTAACCTTTCCTTCATCTCTAAACTCCTGGAACTCTTGGTCCACTCCCGTCTAATCCGCTATCTCTCGGATAACTGTCTTCTTGACCCCTTACAATCTGGTTTCCGCTCTTTACACTCCACTGAAACTGCCCTCACTAAAGCCTCTAATGATCTAATAACAGCTAAATCCAAAGGTCATTTCTCTCTGCTGATTCTCCTGGATCTCTCTGCCTCATTTGACACTGTGGATCACCAGCTCCTTCTCACTATGCTCCACTCCATAGACCTCAAGGACACAGCCCTCTCCTGGTTCTCCTCCTACCTCTCTGACCGCTCCTTCACTGTATCTTTTGCCGGCTCCTCTTCCTCTCCATGTCCCCATACTATCGGGGTTCCGCAGGGCTCAGTCCTAGGCCCCCTCCTCTTCTCTCTATACACGGCCCCTATTGGACAAACAATCAGCAGATTTGGGTTCCAGTATCATCTCTATGCTGATGACACCCAATTATACACTTCTTCCCCTGTCATCACCCCTACCCTAATTCAAAATACCAAGGATTGTCTGTCTGCTGTCTCTAACATCATGTCCTCCCTCTGTCTGAAACTAAATCTCTCCAAAACGGAACTTCTTGTGTTTCTCCCTTCTACTAACCTCACTCTACCCAACATCGAAATTACCCTGGAGGGCTCAACCATAACTCCCAAGCAGCATGCCCGCTGTCTTGGGGTCATAATCCACACCGATCTTTCCTTTACTCCCTATATCCGATCACTCACTCGCTCTTGTCACCTGCATCTTAAAAACATCTCCAGAATCTGACCTTTTCTCACCTTTGAAACTGCTAAGACTCTTAGGGTACCGTCTCACATAACGATTTACCAACGATCACGACCAGCGATACGACCTGGCCGTGATCGTTGGTAAGTGGTTATGTGGTCGCTGGAGAGCTGTCACACAGTCAGCTCTCCAGCGACCAACGATGCCGAAGGCCCCGGGTAACCAGGGTAAACATCGGGTTACTAAGCGCAGGGCCGCGCTTAGTAACCCAATGTTTACCATGGTTACCAGCGTAAAAGTAAAAAAAAACAAACAGTACATACTTACATTCCGCTGTCTGTCCCCCGGCGTTCTGCTTCTCTCCACTGTGTCTGCGCCAGCCGGAAAGCACAGAGGTGACGTCACCGCGTCACCGCTGTGCTCGCTTTCCGGCCGGCCGGCGCTCACAGTGCAGAGAAGCAGAACGCCGGGGGACAGACACCGGAATGTAAGTATGTACTGTTTGGTTTTTTTTACTTTTACGCTGGTAACCACGGTAAACATCGGGTTACTAAGCGCGGCCCTGCGCTTAGTAACCCGATGTTTACCCTGGTTACAAGCGACGAAAGAAAGTTCCAAACGATCTGCTACGACGTACGATTCTCAGCAGGGTCCCTGATCGCTGCTGCGTGTCAGACACAGCGATATCGTATGGATATCGCTGGAATGTCACGGATCTTACCGTCGTAGCGACAAAAGTGCCACTGTGTGACGGTACCCTTACTGTCGCTCTTATTCATTCTCGTCTGGACTACTGCAACTCTCTTCTGATCGGTCTCCCTCTTACCAAACTTTCTCCTCTCCAATCCATCTTGAATGCGGCAGCCAGGGTCATATTTCTGTCCAACCGCTTCACCGATGCCTCCATCTTGTGCCAGCCATTACACTGGCTACCCATTCGCTACAGGGTCCAGTATAAACTCTTCTCTCACCCACAAAGCTCTCCACAGTTCTGCACCGCCTTATATCTCCTCTCTCATCTCTGTCTATCGCCCTACAGGTGCCCTCCGTTCTACAAATGACCTAAGGCTAACATCCCCCGTAATCCGAACCTCGCACCTCCATCTCCAAGACTTCTCTCGTGCTGCGCCAGCTCTCTAGAATGCACTTCCCCAGACGATCAGACTGATACCTAGCCCCGACCTATTCAAGCGCGCTTTGAAAACCCATCTCTTCAAACAAGCCTACCACATCAACTACTCAGTAAACTAACTTTGCCCTGTTCCCTCCTTCCAAATATTATTCTGAGTCTGCACCCTACTATTCATCTGTCTCCACACCCTCCATGCACATAACTGCACTTGATACATCACTATTGCACTTAAACACACGGGCTGATGACCGGATCTTGCAGCTTTATATGAAAATCCCTATTTATTAGAATTGCCAGACCTGAAATAACAAGCACTTTTCACCTATTGTGTGCCCCCCCATTTCCTTGTAGATTGTAAGCTTGCGAGCAGGGACCTCAACTCCTAATGTCACTGTTTAAATTGTCTTAACTTGTATTGAATTTGTCTGTACATGTCCCCGCTTAATTGTAAAGTGCTGCGGAATATGTTGGCGCTATATAAATAAAAATTATTATTATTATTATTATTACTATATCACAATATGAGGCGATTTGTATTATAACACATTTTTACACAATATGGTACCGAAGAAAGTAAAACAAGTTTACCCCTTTACTCAACACAATTTATCTAAAAAAAACCGCATAGCACTATTCACGCTACATTGTGGCTTCAGGGGTAGGAATGTGACAGTACAGTCTGCCATTCTTACATACATACCATATAAATACCTTTTTAGAACACAAGTTTCTATTGACAGTGGCACTTTCCAAGGTTTAGCATAAAAAAAATTTAATCTAGTCTGGATTTCCTACATAAAATGCAAGGAGCGCGTTAATAAAAATTTGGGCTATCATCACTCTATATTGCTGATATAACTTGTACTGAAATTCTCAATGGGCTGTTTACAGATGCTGGATCCTATAATAAGTGAATCAGTAAAATGCGCAGGCAGAATCTTAAAGATGCAATGGAAGTAAAGGCTTTTATACTTACCATTATACACATGACATAATGCCCACATGAAACTGTATTATTTTGTCTTAAAAAAGGAAATAGTTTTGTTCAGTAATTGTCGCCCTACTTGTCCTTGACGTACTTATGGCAGGCCATAAGAACAACACTGCGCGCTACTGAAGTAGCATTTTGGCAATAGACAGGAATAACCTGAGATGTTTCTTATATCGGAAGCAATTTTTCATCTTAAAATCCTGTCTGATACCTTAGATAACATCCTCCATAAGAGCAGCCGGATCCGAACTGAATAATAAAGGATTTCTTGCCTTAACGTTTGCTGGCAGTAAACAGACGCAGATGTTAATGTGCTAAGGCAAACTTCCTCTTCCAACCCTTGTTTAGGATGAAGTGGAAATACTGCCAGATTTTTACATATCTTTATAGAAAAAAAAGAAACAAGACAACAGTGTATTGATTTTATTACAGCTACTTTTCTCAGCATTTTCAGGAAGTTGTTGCTTAGCAACCCTTGAGATGGGAATTTCTTAGGGTCTTAATTTCTAGAAAGAGGGTTAGAGTTACTATAGAGGATGACAACAAAAACCTCTTAAAGGGAACCTGCCAGAAACTTTTAACCCCCACCTAAAGCCCTATAAAGTATCCACCTTTTTGACCCCAAAGCACTGCTCCAGCAGCGGGAAATCATGTTATATAAGTGTCTGGAAGTGCAATGGGGGGTGGCGATGCACTTTCAGCTTCCCAGCCTCACGCTGTATTCCAGAACTAGAAGCACCCTCCTCCGGCTGATTCACAGGTAGTTTGGTGTGGTGCATGGCCATTGATCTTTCAGTCAGCCAGGGGAGGGTGCTTCTAGGGAGGGAACACAGCGTGAGGCTGAGAAGCTAGAAGTGCATCGTTACACCCCAATGCACTTACAGACACAACCTCAAAACGCGTTTCTCAGTCATCTGGAACAGTGCTTTGGGCTCATACAAATATCAACTGTCTTACCTTTTAAAAGACTACAGACTTCATATAAATGATTTTGGGGGCGTTAAAGTTTTTGACAAGTTAAAGGTAAACTGTCACTGTCCAAGACCGCAACTATAGCATTATATATTTCATATCCTCTATTCCAATTAGGTCTTTTAAGTGGCACAATAAAGTTTTTTATCTTTCAAAACGGAAGTTTTGATGCACTGCTCACTATATGCTAATGAGGGGGCACTAGTCCAGTGGTGGGTCACTAACCCTCAGAGCAGTTGTGCAACCTCTAGTCACACCTCTCTGGGAGTGAGTAGCATTGTCAATACAATCACCATCTTGTAGGACTGCTGGATATTAAACCCATGTGTGAGATTTCCGTGAGTCCTACTAAGAGGTGTGATTAGAGGATCCGTGACAGGGCTAGTCTAGGACTAGGGATGTATCGGCAAACTAGTCCTGCCTCATTAGCATATGCCGTGCAGCACATTTAATCTTCTTTAAAAAAAAATGTAATTGTGCCACCTAAAAGACATTATTAGAATTCAATATCTGGCATATACTGTATAAAGTTAGAATAGCGATCACTTAGGTGAACTGTAAGTTTTCCTTGTATGATTTAAATTACTTCATACAGTTTAAAATCTACTATCTACTGAAATCTGATAACAAAAAATCAGTGCTGAAATATAGGACACATTTGTGGTCAAGGGTCTTGTAGCAGGCACAACACTGAGGATCAGTCTGCATGTAGTAAATTTCCATGTGCAGGACCAGATGCAGAATATGGTCAGAAGCACTGTGATATCAAACTGGGCTCCAAAATTGTAACGAAACCTGAAGTTGCGGTTCTCCAAAAACTGCTATGTGTGAAAGTGTAGTGAGAAACCATACAGTGTGTGAGATGATTAGGCCAGAGCTTAGTCAGTATCTGGAAGTGGTCATTAATTGAAGAAAACCAGAACGTAGACCAGATCTGTGGCAGGAGGAGCTCGCAGGCAGAAGGACACAATCCGCACAGACTGTCCCTGGAACGGGTGTAATGTGAACGATTCTCTGGCTCTGTCCTGACTGGCACAATCGGCCTAATACAAGGCTGGAAGTTGGGGGTAAGTAGGCCTCAGCTCAGGGAGTTCGGTGTCACGTCTTGTACTATATTATTAGGAACTTTTCAATAAAGTCTGGCATACAAAGAAATAACTTTGGCAGTTAAAGTGTTATTGGTATTCATTTATGGGGTTTAGCATGTGTGCTCCATATTGTGAAGCAAACAATATGCAATGTAATCTATTCTTGGGTTTCAGAGGCATTGGAGGTTACAATTTGCTTATCGGTCTACTCTTTTTGGTTGACTGGCCCACAACCACTTAGCACATTGCATTTTCATATTGCACACATCAGAGAAAGGATCAGCATATACTTTATGATCGACTAGGTGTAAAATACAGTCCAGAACAAAATGTAATATCTGCGGCTGACCTCACTGTTAAGAGTTCAGCATATGCTTGATTACATTTAACTCTTTATTAATGTCTACTACTGAAGCTCCAGAAATAAGGTGTCTTAGCCACAGTTTATGGAAATGAGAAATTAGCATGTGACATTAGTACATGAAAAGCATTTCCAGTGGCAATATAGCCTGGCATTAAGTAGAAATAGGACCTTTCAGGTAAATCATTTTACGTTGTTCATTAAAAACTATAACATGTTTCTGGGATTACTAACCAAGGTCAAAGGCTGATTTGTAATAAGACAAAGCTCCTGATTCATCAAGACCGATGAGGTTCATGTATCATAACTAGTGATGAGCGACTGTGCTCATCAGTCGGGTTTTCCGAGCATGCTCGGGTGTTCTCTGAGTATCTTGGGCGTGCTTGTAGATTATGTTTGAGTCACCGCAGCTGTATGATTTGCAGCTGCTAGACAGCCTGAATACATGTGGGAATTCCCTAACAAACAGGCAATCCCTGCATGTGTTCAGGTTGTCAACCATCCGCAAGTCATGCAGCTGTGGCGACACAAACATAACCTACGAGCACGCCCAAGATACTCGGAGATAATCCGAGCATGCTCAGAAAACCCGAGTAACAAGCATACTCACTCATTACTAATCATAACCGAAAATCCAAGATAAATAAGAAGAGGTTTAAATGATGAAAGCACAGGTTATACTGAATCGTTACCTACAAAACTATATACCAATGAAGAGCCACAACTGCCAGAAATGTACTGAAGTCAGGTACAGTACGTTAGTGGCGTAACTTATCATGAACTTTGACAGCAGACAAGGCAATGCCTCGCCCCCCATGCCACGTCCATATTGGCGAAGCTATTTGGAGCTGGAGTGTAAGCTCCAAATATCCCAATGTTTTTGCACAACTTTGGAGCTACACAAAAATACTTATTAATTGCCCCCATAGTTGGCGAGTTAAGTGAAATCAGCACTTCACACCTCCTAACTCCTAAGGGTACCGTCTCACAAAACGATTTACCAACGATCACGACCAGCGATACGACCTGGCTGTGATCGTTGGTAAGTCGTTGTGTGGTTGCTGGAGAGCTGTCACACAGACAGCTCTCCAGCGACCAACGATGCCGAGGTCCCCGGGTAACCAGGGTAAACATCGGGTTACTAAGCGCAGGGCCGAGCTTAGTAAACCGATGTTTACCCTGGTTACCGTCTAAATGTAAAAAAAAACAAACAGTACATACTCACATTCCGGTGTCCGTCAGGTCCCTTGCCGTCTGCTTCCCGCACTGACTGACTCCTGGCCATAAAGTGAAAGCAGATCACAGCGGTGACGTCACCGCTGTGCTCTGCTTTCACTTTACGGCCGGGAGTCAGTCAGTGCGGGAAGCAGACGGCAAGGGACCTGACGGACACCGGAATGTGAGTATGTACTGTTTGTTTGTTTTTACATTTACGACGGTAACCAGGGTAAACATCGGGTTACTAAGCACGGCCCTGCGCTTAGTAACCCGATGTTTACCCTGGTTACAAGCGAACGCATCGTTGGATCGGTGTCACACACACCGATCCAATGATGACAGCGGGAGATCCAGCGACGAAAGAAAGTTCCAAACGATCTGCTACGACGTACGATTCTCAGCAGGGTCCCTGATCGCTGCTGCGTGTCAGACACAGCGATATCGTATGGATATCGCTGGAACGTCACGGATCGTACCGTCGTAGCGACAAAAGTGCCACTGTGAGATGGTACCCTTACAGTGATTGATAAACCGCTATGTATATGAATATGTTCAGTGTATTCAACTACAACTGCCTGTGTCAGGTGTATCATTTGCACCTTTTTTGATTATTATGCTTTTGCTTATATAGCGCTATTTTATTCCGCAGCATTTTACTTACATTATCATAACTGTCCCCAATGGGGCTCACAATCTAAATTCCCTATCAGTATGTCTTTGGAGTGTGGGAAACCAGAGTACCCGAAAGAAACTCATGCAAACACTTGCAGATGGTGTCCTTGGTGGGATTTGAATCCAGGACCCCAGTGCAGCAAGGGTGCAGTGCTAACCACTGAGCCACCGTGCTGCCCTGACTTTTTGGCCAAACATTCCAAAATGACTTTTAAGACAGTACCATACTAAGTATTTATAATTAATCCAATGCTCATAATGTTTGTCACTGAAAATGCTGCATAATGCTAAGTTCACACTAGGCGTTTTTGCAGCATGTTCTCCTTGGTTTTTCTTGCGTTTTTTTGCTGCAGTTTTGTGTGTGTTTTTCCTGCAGTTTTGGCATGCTAGATTTGTCTCTTGTGCATGCTGATAAAGTTTAGTGTTGAACAGAATCTATAGAATAAGGATTTGTAACAAAAAGCTAACAAAATAAAGTAACATTTTATAAATGGTGCTGACATGAGGGAAATGTTATTTATTAATGTTTTCGATGACATGACTATCTGGAGTTAAGGGATAATCATTCAAAGTTTGAAAATTGCTATTTTTAAAAAAATTTTGCAAAAATATTTTCTGATATTTTTATAAATAAACGTAGAAAATATCAACATAAGATTACCATTTTCATAAAGTACAATGTGTCACGAATCTCAAAATCAGTGGGATATGTTGAAGCATTCCAGAGTTATTACCACATAAAGTAATACAAGCAGGAGGCAGCAATGTTAGGCAGGGAAATGAGTGAAACTTCAGATCTACCATAACCCTTCAGTATCATTTGCATATAAAGTTATACACTGATTTTTCAGTAACACGGAACAAACAGTCTGTGTAAATGTATTGCTGGGCTTGGTTTTGAAAGAGCTATATGCACATATAAATAATTTAAGGGTGAAATCCTGCAAACAGATCCCCTTGAATGACAGGAGCTGTATGTTTGGAGTCATTATCTAAATTATTCTAATTTACTGAGATAATGACTTTTGGGTTTTCATTGGCTGTAAGCAATAATCATCAAATTTAACATAAACACTTGAAATAGATCACTCTGTAATGACTCTATATAATATATGAGTTTCACGTTTTGTATTGAAGAACTGAAATAAATTAACTTTTTAATGATATTCTAATTTTGTGAGAAGCACCTGTATACAGGGGCAGGATGGAGAGATATGGGGTGGGGATAAGGTGACATATGTAGGGGCATTTCATATGGGGAGTAGCATGATGGTGGCATATGGGACAAGAAAGAAAGGAAATATATGACGGGAGGATGGAGACATATGGGAGGCAGGATGGAGCCACATGGGTCCAGGATGAGAGGACATTTATGGGGTCAGGATGGAGACATAGGGGGCCAGGATCAGAGGACATATATGGAGGGCAAGATGGAGACATATGGGGGGCAGAATGGAGACATATGGGGGGCAGGATGAGTGGACATATATGTGGGCAGGATGGAGACATGGGGAGTGCAGGATGGAGACATATATAGGGCAGGATGAAGACATATGGGGAAGAATGGAGACATATATTTTTGGCAGGATGGAGACATATGGGAGTTGCAGGATGGAGACACATGGGATGGGGTAGGATGGAGACATATGGGGCCAGGATGGAAGGACATATGGGGGGCAGGATGGAGACTTATGGTGCCAAGATGGGAGGACAAATGGGGGCCAGGATGGAGACATATAGGGAGGGAGGATCGAGAAATATGGGGGGGTAGGATGGAGACAGATGGGGTCAGGATGGGAGGATATATGGGGAGGCAGGATTGAGATATGTGGGACCAGGATAAGAGGACATATGGGGAGCAGGATGGAGACATATGGGTGGAAGGATAGAGACATATGGGGGGCAGGATGGGGGGGCACATGGGGCCATGTTGAGAGGACATATGGGAGCAGGATGGAGACTCACGAGGGCCAGGAATGAGACACATGAGGGCCAGGATGTGGGATGTTATTATAGGAAGGTGCCAGGATGTGAGACATTATTACTGTAGGGGCTTATTAAGGGATATTATTATTGATGTGCTATATTTTATTTTTGAGGATACTGTTTTCAGTTGGAGGGTAGAGGTCCTGTTACTGTGCAGGATGACACTGTCGCTTTTTTTCTTCATCTGGCCTAGTGTAGAAGTTGGGGAATGTGCTCTAGGTAACTGTGTTATTTTTTGCAGAGATGAGTCCTGGCAGGAAGAATTGATGTTGGTCTGCACTGGATGAAGAAGAAAAGAGAAGATGAATATCTTAAAATAGATATCACTGGTGAGTCAGTGTTTTACATGTGCACTTATGTTATACACACTATATACAGAGCTCCTGTATATAATGTCACTGGTGAGTCAGTATGTTACCTGTGTATACTGACATTATATACTATGTAAAATATACAGCGCTCCTGTGTACTGTGTATTATGTCACTGGTGATCACTGTATTACCTGTGCACTGACACTATACTCCGTATACTACATACAGAGCTCCTGTATATTATGGCACTTATGGTAATATTAGTTTTGTACTTTTCTATTACTGATTAATATTGTAGTATTCAGTCACTATGTGGTGGTAATATGTGATCACTTGCTGCATTTTCCCCACACCAGTTTCTATGTTTTCATATACAGTTGCATTGCTTGGCCTTGTTTCCATATAAAAGATGTGTTTTTTTGGCCACAATTCTTTCATGAAAACCTCTTTTGGCCATACTTATACAAACTGTAGATGGGTGTAATTGGGTCCCAATGGTTTCTGTCAGTACTGAGCTGATGGCACTGCTGAACTGCGCTGAACTCTGGAGCATGGATAAATGAACTTGTATTTCCCCATGCTCCAGAGTTCAGCGCACGTCAGGCTGTGAGGTAGCGCAGCTTCAGTGATGTCATCGCTAGTCACTAAAGCTCTGCTCCCAGCATCTCCTCATTCAAACCAGTAGTTTTCAGCCGGGACGGTCGCATCTATTCTAATGTATAATGTTCTTCTGTCAACTCCATTGTCATGTCAATTATGTAATTCATTTTATGATTTTTATGATTTAAGTTGTGCTGCTGTGATACCATAATTTCCCAAGGGATCAATAAAGTGTATCGTATCGTATCGCATCGCATCGTATCGTATCTTGGCACTGTCCTGATTGAAAACTGTATATTCCCCAGATATGGATTACTGCGTGGGACACAGCGATGGACAGGTATGGTATATTGTTGAAGCATACACAGAAGAAAAGAAAAGAAGCACTCATCCGTGAGCTGTGAAAACGAAGTCCTTTATTCAACAATGGTAGGTATATGGACAAAGTTCATGGGGCAAGCAGGTGCAGGAGGAACGTGGGGAAGAAGGCAGACAACGGCCGTCAGGCTACTTCTAGCGAGCACATGGAGGGCTGTGTGGCCCTCCAAAGAAATGCCACCCCACACCATTACTGACCCACTGCCAAACTGGTCATGCTGAAGGATGTTGCAGGCAGCAGATCGCTCTCCACGGCGTCTCCAGACTCTGTCACATCTGTCACATGTGCTCAGTGTGAACCTGCTTTCATCTGTGAAGAGCACAGGGCGCCAGTGGCGAATTTGCCAATCCTGGTGTTCTGTGGTAAATGCCAAGCATCCTGCACAGTGTTGGGCTGTGAGCACAACCCCCATCTGTGGACGTTGGGCACTCAGACGATCCTCATGGAGTCGGTTTCTAACCACATGTGCAGACACATGCACATTTGTAGCCTGCTGGAGGTCATTTTGCAGGGCTATGGCAGTGCTCCTCCTATTCCTCCTTGCACAAAGGCTGAGGTAGCAGTCCTGCTGCTGGGTTATTGCCCTCCTATGGCCCCCTCCACATCTCCTGGTGTACTGGCCTGTATCCTGGTAGCGCCTCCAGCCTCTGGACACTACGCTGACAGAAACAGCAAACCTTCTTGCCACAGCTCGCATTGATGTGCCATCCTTGATGAGCTGCACTACCTGAGCCATTTGTGTGGGTTGTAGAGTCCATCTCATGCTACCATGAGTGTGAAAGCACAACAAACATTCAAAAGTGACCAAAACATCAGCCAGAAAGCATTGGTACTGAGATGTGGTCTGTGGTCCCCACCTGCAGAACCAGTCCTTTATTTAGTGTGTCTTGATAATTGCCAATAATTTCCATCTGTTGTCTATTCCATTTGCAGAACAACATGTGAAATTGATTGTCAAACAGTGTTGCTTCCTAAGTGGACAGTTTGATTTCACAGAAGTTTGATTCACTTGGAGTTATATTCTGTTGTTTAAGTGTTCCCTTTATTTTTTTGAGCAGTGTATATACACTCACCGGCCACTTTATTAGGTACACCATGCTAGTAACGGGTTGGACCCCCTTTTGCCTTCAGAACTGCCTCAATTCTTCGTGGCATAGATTCAACAAGGTGCTGGAAGCATTCCTCAGAGATTTTGGTCCATATTGACATGATGGCATCACACAGTTGCCGCAGATTTGTCGGCTGCACATCCCAAAGATGCTCCATACAAGGCAGGATGGATCCATGCTTTCATGTTGTTTATGCCAAATTCTGACCCTACCATCCGAATGTCGCAGCAGAAATCGAGACTCATCAGACCAAGCAACGTTTTTCCAATCTTCTACTGTCCAATTTCGATGAGCTTGTACAAATTGTAGCCTCAGTTTCCTGTTCTTAGCTGAAAGGAGTGGTACCCGGTGTGGTCTTCTGCTGCTGTAGCCCATCTGCCTCAAAGTTCGACGCACTGTGCGTTCAGAGATGCTCTTAGGCCTACCTTGGTTGTAACGGGTGGTGATTTGAGTCACTGTTGCCTTTCTATCAGCTCGAACCAGTCTGCCCATTCTCCTCTGACCTCTGGCATCAACAAGGCATTTCCGCCCACAGAACTGCCGCTCACTGGCTGGATTTTTTTTCTTTTTCGGACCATTCTCTGTAAACCCTAGAGATGGTTGTGCGTGAAAATCCCAGTAGATCAGCAGTTTCTGAAATACAGACCAGCCCTTCTGGCACCAACAACCATGCCACGTTCAAAGGCACTCAAATCACCTTTCTTCCCCATACTGATGCTCGGTTTGAACTGCAGGAGATTGTCTTGACCATGTCTACATGCCTAAATGCACTGAGTTGCCGCCATGTGATTGGCTGATTAGAAATTAAGTGTTAACAAGAAGTTGGACAGGTGTACCTAATAAAGTGGCCAGTGAGTGTATATGTGTACTAGATTGTGGCCCGATTCTAACGCATCTGGTATTCTAGAATATGCATGTCCCCGTAGTATATGGACAATGATGATTCCAGAATTCGCGGCAGACTGTGCCCGTCGCTGATTGGTCGAGGCAACCTTTATGACATCATCGTCGCCATGGCAACCATTATGACATCTACGTCGATACTGTGCCCGTCGCTGATTGGTCGAGGCGAATTCGCGGCAGACTGTGCCCGTCGCTGATTGGTCGAGACAACCTTTATGACATCATCGTCGCCATGCTGTGCCCGTCTCTGATTGGTCGAGGCCTGGCGGCCTCGACCAATCAGAGACGTGGGATTTCCAGGATAGAGAGACAGAAAAACCCTTAGACAATTATATATATAGATGTGTTTTGAAGAATATTTTGTTTTAAAACAATGACAGAGAACTGCTGTATGTAAAAGCTCATGCTAAAATCGATTTGCATACGGATTGCATACGGATGTCATATGGATACATAGATGCGAGGAAATCGCATCATCGCATTGCAAACGTATTATACACGGATGACCATACGGAGAACACTCGTGTGACTCTCGACCAAAAGAATTGGACCGATTTTTAATACCTTAAGTGTGACACCGGCCTAAGGCAAAGGGTGGTCACACCAAATATTTATTGGATTTAGAGTTCTCGTTTGTTCATTCACTTTGCATTTTGTTCATTGATATATGATATAGTTAAACCATTAACACTTCTTCTATTTTCGAAGGCATTTCTAACTGTGCAGCACTTATTTCTCACCTGTCCAAAATGTTTGCACACTACTATATATTTCTTAACAAACATTATAGATACAAAAGAGTGCTCACCTGGATGGACTTGCGGCTTGGTGTAATTCCCATGAACCTGTAATAGACAAAAGGCTTCAATGTTGACATTAATCATATAATATAAAGAGCAAAAGGTCCAATAATAGTTATTAATAGTCACACAGTAAGTGTAGCTTTTCCAGGAAGGTTTCTACCAACTAGGTAAGAAATACACATTCAATGACACAATCTATATCTATATTTAATCATAAGGCAGGAATATAATTTTGGTAGCAAATAGGTGAAATGATGGTAACAAACAGCTCGTGGCCACAGAGTCACAAATATACTCATTTTGTAAAGAATATGCTTTTGAGAATAACATGATTCTTCCGGGGAAACTGCGATATATCAGGGCTCGATAGCCACTTCTTAAACTTCCTCTTGCTCTTTTTCCTATGATTAATCACTGCATATTACAGCTGGAATTGTTTCTGTTAAGTGTGAGAGGGAAATGGGTTTTCAAAGGCTGAAAAGTTCAATGAACAGAACAAATGTGGAAGCCTTCAACCCCATAGGATTTGTAACAAACAAGTGAAATTTAGTAAGGACATTCATTATGAATATCAAGGATTAATTTTATTGGACCTGCATCTTATGGGTTGGGCCAGAAGTTGGACTAGATCTTTCCTGCAGTTGTTTAACTGGACAAAAAAGTGATATTACAAGGAATTCTGTGTTTGGTTTAAAGTTTTGTATATAATCCATAAGGCTAAATGCACACAACTTTTTTTCAGGCAGATTCCACCTGCTACCTCAAATAGTGCTAAAAAAAATGCCTAAAAATGACTATATGCACTGTGATATAAAAACACTGTGCATATGTTCCGACTTATTTTAACCGCTACAGAATTCCGAAACTGGAAATCAGTTGAAACAAGTGATTTGCATATTCTTCTGGCAGCTTCCAAGTGGAATTAATTAAAAAAAATACCATCAACAAAACCATCACAAAAAGCATCAGAAAAGATGCTTCAAGAAAAACCCCTCCAAAGGTATCTTTTGCAGAAAAAAACTATTTTGCTGAGTCACATGAAAAATGTTGCAAGTGGCTTGTGCCACATTTATATTTCTGTTTTGAGACTACTGATTACACTCAAGAAACCTGTAAAGGGAATGTGTTATCAGAAAATGATAGCATCGCTTAAATCAGATTTAGTATTAAATGTATTTCTGTAACATTTCTGGCAATATTTTTTTTTGCATGTAACAATCTTTATAAAAATAAAAAAAAGGAATCTTGCAAATTTCACACTGGCCATTGGGGCTTTTTTAGACTCTATCTTCCAATCATGGAGGCAATGCTTCCTCTTCCAGGAGCTTTGGAAAGCGCTCAGTTCACACTGGTATGGTTACACCACTAGTACGAACTGAGCGCTCTCCAAAGCTCCTAGAAGAGGAAGCATTGGGAGAAATGCAGGTGGACTAAAGCTCAGTGACTAGGTATTGGACCACTCTGAGATCATAGGGTCACTGGTAGCTTTAACAAGGACAAGAACACATAAAAAAAATCCCTCCATTATTGAGAACAGAGTTGTAATAAGAAAACAGTTTACCTCTGGTCACAGGCGTTGGTTGATGGGACTACTACTCCCATCAGCCTAAACCTGCTGTCGCTGATAACAGTGACAGCAGGCGCCATTGATGAGTGTATTTATCAGCTGGCACCTACACTCTATGAATGAATGTTTTTTAAAAATGGAATTGGTTCCCCTGTATTTTTGATAACTAGCCAGGTAAAACTTACAGCTGAGGGTTTCAACCCTCAGCTGTCAGATTTAGCAAGGCTGGTTATCAAGAATAGAGTGGTCACATGACTTTATTATTATTATTATTATTATTATTATTTCAATAAATAATTTAAAAAATGGTGTGGGTCCCCCCCATTTTTGACAACCAGACAAGCTAAAGCAGACAGCTGGGAGCAGATATTTTCAGGCTGGTAAGGGGTGTGAGACAATGACCAGTGTTATATGCGAGGGTCGCTATGTGTCCCCCAGGATGTGCAAAGAAGCATATGGAAGCCGTGGGAGTGCATTGCAGTCACAGGCATAGCTGTGATTGCAATGCAAAATAGAAGTAAGTGTTGATCTTGGGCAAGCTATTTGTCCAAGGCAAATTTAAGAAAACCCGCTCTGAGTTTTTATTTTTGAAATGGACTACAGGATGGTAGTGGGGCAGTCTGTATTCTTCCCGGCCCCGGGTTTTCCATGTGGCCGGTGGCCACAGGTTCTTTGTAAAAACAAAACCTGCAGCAGAGGGTTGGGTGTGTCAGTTATGGTCTTGCAAGCAGGCAGAGCAGAAGGCTCTGCAGAGATCAACCTGTGTGAGGCAACACAGCACCAGGCGGAGCCAAAAGGTCTGAGACCCTCAACATACGTGGCAGAGCAGTCACCCACAGCAATCGGTCACGGACTGCCTTTGTTTTCCCGGCTGCGATCCGGAGGACCTGATTTACATTCTGTTTGTGAGCATGCAGGTCATTAAAAGACTTTGCTTTGAACTTTTCCTGGGTCAGTGCCTCATCACTTCACAATGTGGATACTGCTGCAC